>NC_132918.1:76600435-78085435 GCF_047675955.1 Chlorocebus sabaeus
CAATTTCTTTGAGCCTGAAAAGGTGCAATTACCATAGAGCAGGGCAGGACAGATGCATGATTTATGTTCCAAACTACCTGAAGCAGGAATGAGGAGCCCAGGAGTTGGGAGTGGCGGGAGAGGGAAAGGGGCTGGCAGGGAAGGCAGTTTTCACTCCTACCTCTCACATTGTGGTCCAGCAGCATTGGCATCACCTGGGAGTTTAGCAGAATTCAGTCTCAGGTCCCACCCCACGCCTACTGAATTAGAATTTTATTTGTATACACATTAAAGTTTGATGTGTTCTTACCAGCCTTGCTACCACTTTAGCAGCTACAAACACACGATCAGTGCACCCTTGGTTTCTCCCCTTTCAGGCAGGCTTCCCTAGCACCTGCCAACTACCATTTGGAGGGAACTGTTCTAACCCACCCTCCACTCTCCTTTACCCTCACTGGCCTTTCCTCATTGGCTCCATTGCCAAAATGGCCAGCATTATTCTCATTGCCAGTATCTTTCTTGCCTCATGGCCTTTACCTGTGCTGCTTTTTCTGCCTAGAACATTCTTCAACTGGCCAACACAACTCTTCCATCAAGTCTCAACTTAAACATCACTTCTTCCTCTCACTCACTCTAACGTAGGCGCCCCATCATTCTCTCTTGTGGTCCACAGTTCGTTTCCTTCAGAATAGTCATTACAATTTCTAATTACAAATTAGCTATCTACCCCACCCCCCAGATTGTTCAGGGTGGAACCATGTATGTTTCTTCACTGCTGTATACCTGACATCTGCACAAAGCCTGAATCAGAATAAGGACTCAATAAATACTGTTCAAATGAATAAATAATTGAAACCAGTTTCTTTCCTGCAAGACTCTCTGATGCTAATAAGCCTCATCAATCTCCAAGAGAATAGTAAAGTGTTCAGTATTTCTCAACCTAATTTGTCTCTGCAGAAAACCTATTAATATTCTAGAGAATAGGGTTCTATAGAACACAGTTTGGAAAATCCTGGGGTAAGTAAAGGTGAGAGAAGGGAGTGTTTCTAAAAGTCAGAGCATCACAGAAATCTAGGGAAGATAAAAATATATATATGAGTACTTACTTTTAGAAGTCCTTAGAAGAGAAGCACTATAAAGATTATACTGTATTCTCATCACATTGTGTAAATCTCCCAAATCTTGGTGTGAAGATCCATCCATCAGTGAAGACAACCAGAGGAGCATTACAGACTCCAGAGCCATCAACGGAAGGATAGAAGACGACCTGAATTCCCAGCTACTACCACTGTAAAAAAAAAAAAAAAAAGCAACATTTTTAGAAGAGTTACATTATAATCATTTTGAAATTAATTTGCTGAGTCATCTTTCCCTGGGATTACCACGCAGTACAAATATGTCATGTCAGTCACTAAAAGGGCAGAAATAAATTATATTTGAGAAGAACACAAAATGAAGGTGTTCTGGTTACTGTTATTGGGTAACAAACTGATATAGGTTGGCTCTGTATCCCCACCCAAAATCTCATGTCAAATTGTAATCCCCACATGCCAGAGGAGGGGCCTCATGGGAAGTGACTGGATCACGGGGATGGATTTTCCCCTTGCTGTTCTCATTGATAGTGAGTGAGTTCTCATGAGATCTGATGGTTTAAAAGTGTGTAGCACTTCCCCCTTAGCTCTCTCTTTCTCCTGCCACCATGAGAAGAAAGTCCTTGCCTCCCCTCCACCTTCTGCCATGATTGTAAGTTTCCTGAGGCCTTCCAGTCACGCTCCTGTTAATCCTGAAGATCTGTGAGTCAGTTAAGCCTTTTTCTTCATAAATTACCCATCTCAGATAGTTCTTTATGACAGTGTCAGAACAGACTAATACAGAAAATTGGTGCCAGGAGAGTAGAACACTGCTATTAATATAAAAATACCTGAAAATGGGGAAGCGACTTTGGAACTGGGTAACAGGCAGAGGATAGAACAGTTTGGAGGGCTCAGAAAAAGACAGGAAGATGTGGGAAAGTTTGGAACTTCCTAGAGACTTGTCAAATGGGTTTTGACCAAAATGCTGATGGCGATATGGACAGATATGGCCAGGCTGAGGTGGTCTCAGATGAAGATGAGGAACATATTGGGAACTGGAATAAAGATCATTCTTGCTATGCTTTAGCAAACAGACTGGCAGCATTTTACCCCTGCCCTAGAGATCTGTGGAACTTTGAACCTGAGAAAGATGATGTAGGATATCTGGTGGGAGAAATGTTTAAGCAGCAAATCATTCAAGATATGTCCCGGCTGTTTCTAAAAGTATACACTCATATACATGAAGAAAGAGATTCTCTGAAATCAGAACTTATATTTAAAAGGGAAGAAGAGCTATAAAAATTTGGAAAATTTTCAGCCTGACCATGTGGTAAAAAAGAAAAACCCATTTTCTGGGGAGAAATTCAAGCTTGCTGCAGAAATTTGCATAAATAAGGAGTAGTTGAATGTTAATAGCCAAGACAATGGGGAAAATGTCTCCAGGACATGTCAGAGATCTTTAAGGCAGCCTCTCTCATCACAGGCCCAGAGGTCTAAGAGGGAAAAATGATTTCGTGGGCTGAGCCCAGGGCCCCACTGCTCTGTGTAGCCCCAGGACATGGCACCCTGAGTCCCAACCACTCCAGTTCCAGCCATGGCTAAAAGGGGCTAAGGTACAGCTCAGGCCATTGCTTCAGAGGGTGCAAGCCCAAAGCCTTGGTGGCTTCCATGTGGTGTTGGGCCTACAGGTGCACAGAAGTCAAGAATTGAGGTTTTGGAACCTCCCCCTAGATTTCAGAGGATGTATGGAAACACCTGGATGTCCAGGCAGAAGTTTACTACAGAAGTAGAGCCCTCATGGAGTACCTCTACTAAGGCAATGTGAAGGGAAATATGGAGTTGGAGCCCTCACACAGAGTCCCCACTGGGGCACTACCTAGTGGAGCTGTGAGAAGAGGGCCACCATCCACCAGACCCCAGAATAGTAGATCTACCAATAGCTTGCACTGTTTACCTGAAAAAGCCACAAACATTCAATGCCAGCCTGTAGCCTCATGGACTGAACCCTGCAGAGCCACAGGGGTTGAGCTGCCCAAGTCCATGGAAGCCCACCCCTTGCATCAGTGTGGCCTGAATGTGAGACATGGAGTCAAAGGAGATTATTTTGGAGCTTTAAGATTTAATGATTGCCCTACTGGGTTTCAGGCTTGCAGCGTGTCTGTAGCCCCTCTGTGTTGGCCAATTTCTCTGTTTTGGAATAAATGATGAAGAGGAGGAACTTCTTGGGAACAGGAGCAATTAGCCAATGCTGGTACCCCCATTGAATCTTGGAAGCAGCTAACTTGTTTTTGACTTTACATGCTCATAGGCAGAAGTGACTCAGGTGAGACTTCAGACTTGGACTTTTGAGTTAATACTGGAATGAGTTAAGACTTTAGGGGACTGCTGGGAATGCATGATTGTATTTTGAAATGTAAGAAGGACATGATATTTGGGAGGGGATCATGGTTTGGTTCTGGGTCCCCACCCAAATCTCATGTCAAATTGTAATCCCCACATGCCAGGGGAGGAGCCTGGGGAGAGGTGATTGAATCACGGGGGTGGATTTCCCCCTTGCTGCTCTCATGATAGTGCGTGACTTCTCATGAGATCTGATAGTTTAAAGGTGTATGGCACTTCCCCTTTACTTGCCTTCTCTCCTGCCACGATGTGAAGAAGGTCCTTGCTTCCCCTTCACCTTCTACCATGATTGTAAGTTTCATAAGGCCTTCCACTCATGCTTCCTGTTAAGTCTGCAGAACTGTGAGTCAATTAAACCTTTTTTCTTCATAAATCGCCCAGTCTCAAGTAGTTCTTTATAGCAGTGTGAGAATGGACTAACACACAAACCAACCCAAAATAGAGTGGCTTAAAACAACAACAGTTATATTTTGTTCACAGATCAGCAATTTGTGCAGGACTCAATGAGGAAGGCTCATTGCTGCTTCATGTGTCTTCAGCCTGAGCAGTCTGAGTGTGGCCTGGAGGATCCTTTCAAGATAGCTCACTTCTAGGATTGGCAAGTTGAAGTTGTGCTGGGAGTTCTGCCAGGGCTGTGGACCTGGGGCCTCAGTTCCTCTCCACATGAGTCTGTTCATAGGATATTTGGCCTCCCTGACAGCATGCTAGCTGGGTTCCAAGTGTGAGTGTCCTAGAGAACCATAAAGCTGCATATCCTTAGCTCATCTGGCCTCAGAAGTCATAAAGCATCACTTCCACTGTCTTCTATCCATGCACGTAGTCACAAGCCTACCCAGATTCAAAGGGAAGGGACTTAGACACCACTTCTTAATGAGGGAATGGCTAAATTCTAGAGGAACATGGAGAATGGAAGATATTGGAGCCATCTTTGAAAAATGGAATCTCCCACAGACGACAAGATGTAAAGAGTATTTATTTAAGGCACAACTTGCTACTTGCTAAAAATTGTGCTTTAAAAAAATTCCCCTCTGAATCTTCCTTTATTATAGAGGGAGAAGGATATTCATCAATATGTGTCAAAGTTGGGTAAGAAATTTGCTCCCCAGTGTGTGGAGACTTAATAAAGAAAAAAACCAAATAGGTCTAATGGGAGCATTGAGAACACACCTTGACCCAGTGAGCTGTAGATCTGATGAACGTTAAATAGTGCATCCACGAGGTCAAGAGATCAAGACCATCCTGGTCAACATGGTGAAAACCTGTCTCTACTAAAAATACAAAAATTAGCTGGGCGTAGTGGTGTGCACCTGTAGTCCCAGCTACTTAGGAGGCTGAGGCAGGAGAATCGCCTGAACCCGGGAGGTGGAGGTTGCAGTGAGCCAAGATCATGCCACTGCCCTCCAGCCTGGTGACAGAGCAATGCTCCCTCTCAAAAAACAAGCAAATAAAAAAAGTAAGTGTGTCCAGTAACATACAATAATAGGTTAGGGTACTGGAAAGATATAACTAAAATAAAAACAAATATGGTTCTTCCACCTACAGAACACAAGGCTGGCCAGCAGTGGTGATTTGAAGGCACAGGCTTTCAAATAAGTCCCTGATTTTCTGGGAGAGTCCCAATTTCAAATATTTGGTCACCATGACAATCCTGAACTGAGCCTTGAAAGATAAGTAGGATTTAAATATTCTGCGAAGCAAGACAACCAAACAATAAGCAATGAGGAATGGGAAAGGAAGCAACAAAAAAGCAATCTCATTTTCCTTTTTTCTTGTTTTGCTCAAGAAATGCTATATGAAAGCAACCAGCACAAAGTAGGATCTGGAAAATGTTTGTAAACATTTTAAGGCACATCACAGGCCTTAAAATTTCCACCATTAGAGAGTCTTTCCTTTGGTTAAGTTAGTGTGGCAGACATGAACATGAACCACTCAGATCCTTCTCCAAGAAAGGACACTCCACCCGACTTCACTGAGTGTGAGTAGCTGGCAGCCTCAACTTTCGATGTCTTTAGTTTTCCTCCATTCTCAGGCCAAGGTCATGCGCTTGAAAGGGTAGCCTCAGTCAATAACTGAGGAAGGCAGTGGTACAGAGCCTCTTCATTTCCACACAACATGGGGCTCCTATAATGGGCAATCTGTGCTCTGGAGTTCCCCCATTGAGCTGGCAGAGGCTTAGTAAGTCTGCATCATGGTCTGGCGGCTCCCACTGACCAATCCTGCTTCATGCTCTTTTGCTTTCACAGGTATGACTCCCCCATAAATTTTTTGCACTCTTAACTTCATCTTACCATCTGCTTCCCTGAGAACTCAACCTGCAACAGGCAGCATCCTCAAAGGTTCTCCATAAGGAGGCCAACATCCTAGTATAGTAGCATGCAGTAAGCCACTCCTAGCCTTGAGCACCTTGGAAAAGCAATGGTGCATAAAACACCGCACAGGTACATTTAAACAGAGAAAGAGAATAGATTTAGGAAGCTCAGAATATTTTCATGATGCAAGGTTGCATTACTGGCCAGAAAAGAAGAGGATAGTAGACAAAGTTTTAAGAAATGTACTGATCTTTAGGACAATCTTGTTTGGAGGTTTGGGGAGTCCTAAGTTAATAAATAGCACTTTGGAACAAGACTTTCTTTGGTCCCCAAACTTTCCCCTAAAGTACTTGAAGTTGGTAGACCTTAAATATAAAACCGAATGGTACATCTTGACTATAATATAATTACTCATATTTAGGTACTAATTTTACATATTACGTTTTAGTTGGATATTATAAAAGGATCAGTGGCTTACTTAGCCCTGGGCTGTTTGGGTCCTGAATGCTTAGTCATCCTTGATAAGAGTGAAACCTGCATTGAACTGGTTCCAAAGCTAGCAAGGATCTGAAAGCAGTCTCCCAGGCAGCTAAGCAATGGGACACATACCAAGGCTGTCGTATTGCTGTTGCCCCTGCTAAGATCCATTGAAGAACAACTGCTTATCTTCATTGGCCAAGGCAGACCCCTAAGCTGTGAAAGAACTCCACCCATGCATCAGTCAGCCTCACACCACAGCACGAAACCCAGACATAAGAACAAATGGAAACTTTTGCGCCCCACTTTTTGGAAAGGGTTCCTCTCCTTTCTTTTCCATTGGGTATCAGAAATTCAGAAGGCATCATTAGTACTTGCTTATGTTTCACCCCTGAGATATCCTGAGAATTTGCATAAGTACCCATTCATTTTGTGGGGAAACCTACTTCTGGTTTTTATCCCATGCCTAAGACTAAGGACTTAATCCCTAATCCAAGTAATACAAAGGTCACAAAGAAACTATTGAGAAGTCTTGGCCGTTGCCTCACAAGGTACAGGATGAAGAGGACAATAAGGGTCAACGCCCCTAGGAAGAAATAGCCCCTCTCATCTCTGATTAAACAGCCTTTCCATAATTAACCAGTGACCTAACCAGCTATTCATTATCTGCGCTTTCTCTACTTTGTCTTCTACCCCACAATTTCTTGCTCATAGTGTCAGCTTCTTGATATTTTCTGCTCAGTTATGACTTTCTGTTCACATTCTTTCCTGTCTTTTCAAGCCCTGGTTCTGTCTCTCTCCTTAAAATTCTTTGCTGATGCTGTCAAGAACCCACCCCTTATCCTTTCTGCCCACCTCTGAATCTATCTGCAGCTTTAGTAGAGTTTCTAGCAGATAAGCTTCTCTATTCAAGCACCTTTCAACTTCTGCACCTGAGGGTCCATGGAAGCTTGTTCAGCTACAGCAAGTGCAACCCAGAAGACTAAAGGAGGTAATGCTTTAGAAGTGGGAACCCTCAACTGATGGAGCACAGAACTCAGTGAGTGAATTCTCTGGCTTCCATGTCCTCCAGGGGACAATTTTAGCATGAGTCTGACATCGTTTCTCAAAGCATCCCCAGTAAGGTTGAGGTCCAGTTGCCTGCAGTGATAACCACTCCTTTACTCTTCATTAGTTTTCTCTCCTCCATGTCTCACTTTTCCTACTTCCTACTTGTACTTCCTGGAAATTGCATCCTGAATGAACTAACTACACCCAAGTTCTTGTCTCAGGGTCTGCTTCTGGGAGAAGCTCAATTACAATAAGTCCCAGTTCAAATCCCAAGAGAATTTGACTGATTATCCTTTCATCACTGCTGCCTGTATATAGACAGAACTTTTCACACCACATCATTACACAGGCATTGGCCACTATTAATGACTGCCCTTGGGTCCAGACCTGTGTTCCAAACACCTCTGTAGGCAGAGGTGGGTATAAAACATGGCAGCTAAGAGCCACTTCTCTAGCAGGAGGCCATGAGTGGAGCTATCTTCCTAAGGAGGGCTTTGAGCAGGACAGGCACTCTGATGACCTGATTCAGTAGGAATCTGAATATCTATATCTATCTCTAGACATATCCTGTTAGTAGGTATGGCATATCCCCCCAATATGTATAGGACATACATATCATTCCAGACACCACATTTATTTATAAGTAAAAGTGATTCAAACAACTCCAGAGACTCATAAGCTACTCAGTTTTGTTTCATCTTCCAATAGACTGTTCGGTGGTGAACTCTGCCAAGAAAGGATTATACATACAGAGACTTGATTAGGGGAGATGTTTTTTTGAAAGGAAATAGGGAGGCAGATAGAGAAGACTGGGAGAGCCATCAGATCATGATGCAAATATGACCCCAAGTGAAGGAGAGAACAAGAGAAAATTGTATGGAAGCATCCTAAATGACTATGCAGTCAAAGGAGGTCTTGGTAAAGCTGTTGAGAAGTCTTTGAGCCAGAGGTAGCTAACAAAGGAGTCCTCCGCTCCGCAGGAATAGGTTCGCCTTTGTATCCACACCACACACAGAGAGTCATTGGTAGGGAGCAGCCCATAGGAAGCACAGCCTAGCGCAAACACAAAGCCAGTGACTGAAGCCTCAGTCAATTACACTGCCCTTACTCCACGTTCCAAGAAGCCATTCTCATAGTCACTGATGGACTATATAATTGTCCCCTTATTTGAGACCCTCCCTGCTGGAGGGCCATGCATCTTATTTTCTCTGGCATGGCCAAATGATTTGTTTTAGCTAATGAAATTTGAGCAGAAGTTGAAGGTGTCCCTTCCAGACAATAGCTTTAAACACCAGCATGTGATTTGCCATGTTCCTTTTTTCCTTTTCCTCAACACTCAGTAATGTTCCAGACAGAAGCTACTCCAGCGGCCTGAGTCCTGAGGCAAGAATGACATGGCACAGAGCCATGGCCAACCCACAATGGTCAAATAGTGCTAACAAGAAAGAAATCTTGATTGTTGTTAGCCAACGAAAAGTTGGATCCTTTGTTATCACAGTATAACCTAGCCAATGCTGACTAATACATAACTTCTGCCATCTCTCCTCATCCCCTTCCCTACCTATTTGCAAAAAGTTAGATTGTCCTGACCTGGGATTTGAGAAAATAATTGCTTTCTCCATCTTCCTTCCTCTATCCTTCTCACTGCCACAGGAAATCAGTTGGGCTTTTTCATTGTTAGTTTTCTCATCAGCTAGCACTATTAATAAAAGTCTTTGTGGTTTTATATCCTGAATAAAATATTTTTTAAAGAAAAAAATAGGCACCTTGATTTTACAATCTAGAGTTTCTATGATAGAGTGTATACTTTACAGCACTGCCATGATGGATTCCTCTTTGGAAACGTTTTCTTAAAATATATATCCTGCATTGCTCTAGGTTTTCATCAATCATTTTCCATTATGTGCTATAATTCTTTTTCTTTTTCCTTTTTAGAAAATCTTTTTACTGTGGATTCAAGGGAATAAAACTACATTTAAGAACTTAATATCCTGGATGAATTTATACAACTTTAGATGAACAGGAAAATAATCCCAACAAGCAACAAAAGATTCATAAATACAAATCCATTTTGGCATCTGTTTTCTCTATTATAAAATAAGAAGGAAAAAAAGAAAGCATCCAGCAGATGCTGGCTTAGAGCAGCTCAATTGGTCACCCACTTTCTTGATGAACGATGCCAGCAGCCTGGTGCTAAGGGACTGTCTGGATTTGATATATGACCTTCTTTGCTTGTCAGAGATGCAAGGGGCTTGGGAACAGTGTGGGAGATTACTTTTGATTTACTCACGAATTAAAATGGGCTTTGCAAATTATTGGCAAGAAAGAGCACACAGAAATTTGTGGAAATGATGTTTGTGGGGATGCTGGTCTTTGGCTAAAAATAGAAACAAGACAGAATACTGACTAATTAACACACCTAATTATAGGGATCTTTTACAGACAAATGATCATGTCAACTTTTTTGTCATCATAATGGTCATTGCTGGTTTTCAGTCGGAAGAACTAAGATAATTACACATGTGATGCCTGGGAATGACCGTCAGAAGGGAAAAGCTGTGAATGCACCTGGAGATTTCTTGTCCGTGGGGCAATGTGCTATACAATATCAGGTTAATGTCCAGCCACTCTATTCCCTGACTCTCCTCAAATCCGGAGACAGATTCCTTGGCCACTCTAGGTACCAAATACATTTGGTTTTTAATAGAATCAGTGGAGTAAGTTCCATTTGAGGCTTCCAGCTGTAGCAAGATATTCCAACTGGTGGAAATGAATCCAATTGAAGTACCCTTGAGCACAAATCAAATGAGACTCGACTGCAATTGAGGAAAATTATAGTCATAACTTTGCTTTAGGAACTAAGCTTTCTGTCTGCATGATCTCTGAAAATGGTATGGATGCTCTCGGCTATCAGCAATGAGGCCGGTGCCAGAACACATTTTTGCTAAAGAGAGTTATTAAAATGTCTTTATCTTGGGTGTGTTGCCATTATTAAAAACAAAAGCAGAGGGAAAATAATAAAGTTGGATCATATTCAAGGGGTTCCAAGCCTGACATGTGCTAGCAATACTATTAAGGCAAGTATTTAGGTGGGTTCCTGAAGAATCCTGTCAACGCAAACACGCCGCAGTGCAGAATACTTAAAAAGATTACTTTTCACGAGCGAGTTCTCCTACTGGGTTTCCACAGGCCATTTCTGTAGAGTACTATCTTGTAATTGTGCATATCAACCAAGCTTTCTGATACATTCATACTCATAGTAACATAGAATGTGGTACAAGAGGGAAACCTGGCACTACCTCGTAAATATCTGTCCACTCATCCACCTCCCAATTTGCCATACTTAGACCTCCATTTTATAGATGAGGAAAATCAAGGCCTACAGAGGTCATATGAATTTCCTGAGGTCACACAGCGAGTTACAAACAACTAGAATTAAAATCCAGGGCCAGAATTGTTTCTTCTTCAGGACACTATCTGACTATTCATCAGCAGCTTCAAGGCATTTTTTTTTTCAGAAGTGAGTAGAGTATGAATTATAAATAAATCAATAATACTCCACACCAAATTCCCCAAAGGTAACTAAGAACAGGATGCCTCTGCTTTTAAAATGCAATTAAAATGCAGTACATTCCTGGAAACAGATGTTATATAGTTGATCATCCTAAGGCAGACCAAGCAAGGCTCCGTCAAACGTGGGTAGCATGGGCAGAAATCATCAAACAGACTAAACATTGTAGAATGAAGGGACCAAGAAGGCAAAAAGTAAAGCCTAGGGATCCATTAGGAAATATCAAATAAAGAACAAAGAAAATGTAGCAGGATAAGAAGCAGACACTGCTTCTGCATATAAATGGAGCCCATTAGTCTTTGAGATAGGGAGATCAGAAATCCTTGATCCTCCAAGTTCTGTTTTCTTTTATTTGAATTCAGCTCAGCAAACATTTACTGGAACATCTGCTATGTTCCAGGCATGCAATTAGACATAGGTAGACACATGGTGGTGGTGGACTAAACATCCATGGCCCCTGCCATCAAGGGGCTTATGGTTTTATGGGAAAGACAGACTAGAAGAGGGATACTTCAATGAATGTTTTAGGTACTATGCAAAGGCTCACCCAAGATGCTCTGGAAGCACGAAGAAGGGGAATCTGTGAACGCCTCTTCCACATTCATTTCATGCTGCCTTCATGAACTAACAGCCCAGCAGTTTGTGGGGTACTGGGCCAACCCCCAGATCCAGGGGTGGGCCCACATAGGCCTAAGCCAATCAGTATAATTGGTTCCAAGTGGCCATATGACCTATGTTTGTCCACTCAAAGTGAAGTCCACTGTCTTCAGTGATTGGGAAAGAGAGGCTGTCTATATGTGGAGGGTAAATGTGAGGCCAGGAACTGCCACAGCCATTTTATGACTGCCCCTGGGTGCTGAGTGGGAAATTTCCTGTTGCTCTAGAACTGAAGACTAAGATCAAAGCCAAAAAGAAAGATAATAAAAACTGCATCCACCATCAAAACTCTAAAGACAGCAGGAAACTCATCAGGGCTCATTAAAGGGAGCTGAATGGGTTCTCCTTTGCACCCCAAGTTAAGTAAGGATGACTTCTGAAGACCCTTCCTTGAGACTGGAGTGCCCTCAAGTGGGACAGCAGGTCCATACCTCACTCTACAGCTGGATGTTCACTGAAGCTCACACATCCAGCCGAGTACCCCAGCTAACCAGGGTATGAGGAGGGAGTTCCTAGGTAACATTGGCAATCTCCCCCAGAAGTGAACATGGTGATGGAGCCTTCTTTCCTGAAGAGTTTGCACTTTAGGAAGACAGTGTAGAAAGTGGGGAATTGGTGAGGTGAACCTAGAAACAAGGCAGTAGCAATGCCCATCCCAGCCCAGTTCCTCCAGACCATTGCAGGGCATGAAAGAAACCACAGAAGTTTCCGTGACTTTCACATGTACATTATGTAAGTTAAAAGAACAAAGAGAAGCCATGAAGCTGTGCAGACAGCTGCCAGCCAGCCAAGGTTACAGCCCATCTAGAGCATGGACTACTAGGGGTGATGAAAAGAAGACACAACTTCCTTCTCTGAGGGACCTTCATCAGCAGAGGAGTCCAATAGAAGTGAAGAGCATCCCAAGAAAACCTGTTCACCACTAACATACACCACCACACTAACAGAGGTTACTGGAGTAGGTGGAGCAGAGGAAGACCAGAAGTAACTCTCCTCACCAGTGGCAGCGACCTAATAAAGACCCCCCTGCCACTTTTCCCAGCCCTCTTCCCAGTGTCAAGCACAAAGCATTCTAGAGCCTGAAAGAGAGGGGATGCGGAGTGAATCCATGGCCAGTGTCCCCTCTCTGACTCATATCCCTCACACCACAGGTTAACCTAAGCTGAGGTGATAGGAGAGAAGAGATCTTAATATGAATATAAGATTGAAGTTTTAAATACAAATAGGATGGAGTGGTAAATGATGAAATAGACTGCTTTACTAATCATCATTGGCTGTAAAATTATGGAATCTGTTCAGGATATTGGTAGAAAAGGGGAAAGCTAGTTCAAATATTTGAACTAGCACAGTTGGGGACAGTGATTAGAAGAAACTCAAATCCTGGTTCTGCCACATACTAACTTTCTAAAATGGGGATAATGACACATAACTTTCAAGACTATTTTTAAGGACTACGCATGCCTTCAAAAGATATTTAACATGTTCAAAGAGCATTGTATATGGAGTTTAGTGAACTTGGTGGGAAATTGTTGAAGATGGGTAATACATATTATATTTTCCAAAAATGACTACAGCATTATTATTTAGTCCCACATTGTATTAGTCCATTCTCACACTGAAAAAAAAAAAAAAACTGAGACTGGGTCATTTATAAAGAAAAGAGGTTTAATTGGCTCACAATTCCTCAGGCTATACAAGAAACATGACAGCTTCCGGGCCGGCCTCAAGAAACTCAATCACAGTAGAAGGTGAAGGGGAAGCAGGTACATCTTACATGGCCAGAGCAGGAGGAAGAGAGAGCAGTGGGGAGTGCTACACACTTATAAAAAACCAGATCTCATGAGAACTCACTCACTATCATGAGAACAGCCCCAAAGGGAAAATCTGCCCCCATGATCCAATCACCTCCCACCAGGCCCCACTTCCAACTTTGGAGATTGCAATTCAGCATGAGATTTGGGTGGGGACAGAGAGCCAAACCGTTTCATTCTACCCATGGTCCTTCCCAAATCTCAGGTCCTTCTCACGTTTCGAAACCAATCATGCCTTTCCAACAGTCCCCTAAAGTCTTAACTCATTCCAGCATTAACTCAAAAGTCCGTGTCCAAAGTTTCATCTGAGACAAGGCAAATCCCTTCTGCCTATGAGCCTGTAAAAACAAAAATAAGTTAGTTACTTCCAAGATAAAATGGGAGTGCATGCATTGGGTAAATGCACCTGTTTTAAAGGGGAGAAATTGGCCAAAAGAAAGGGGCTACAGGCCCCACGCAAGTCCGAAACCCAGCAGGCCAGTTGATAAATCTTAAACTCCAAAATAATTTCCTTTGACTCCATGTCTCACATCCAGGGCACACTGATGCAAGGGGTGAGCTCCCAAGACTTTGGGCAGCTCCAACCCTCAGGCTTTGCAGGGTATAGCCTCCGTGACTGCTGTCATGGACTGGCACTGTGTGCCTGCAGCTTTTCCAGGTAAATGGTGCAAGCTGTTTGTGGATCTATCATTCTGGGACCTGGAGAATGTTGACTCTTTTCTCACAGCTTCACTAGGTAGTGCCCCAGTGAGGACTCCATGTGGGAGCTCCAACCCCACATTGCCTGTCCACACTGCCCTAGTAGAAGCTATCCATAAGGGGTCTGCCCCTGCAGCAGGCTTCTGCCTGGACATCCAGGCTTTTCCATACATCCTCTGAAATTTAGCTGGAGGCTTCTGAGCCTCAACTCTTGTATTCTGTGCATCTGCAGGGTTAACACCACATGAAAGCCACCAAGACTTATAGCTTGCACCCTCTAAAGCAGCAGCCTCAGCTGTACCTGGGCCCCTTTGAACCAAGGCTGGAGCTGGAGTGGCTGGGATGCAGGGAGTAGTGTCCTGAGGCTGCACTGGGTGGCAGGGGCCCTGGGCCTGGCCCACAGAACCGTTCCTCCCTCTTAGGCCTCTGGGCCAGTGATGGGAGGGGCTGCCATGAAGGTCTCTGAAATGTCTTGAAGGCCTTTTTCCCATTGTTTTGGCTATCAGCACATGACTCCTCCTAACTTATGCAAATTTCTGCAGCAGGCCTGTATTTCTCCCCAGAAAATGGGCTTTTCTTTTCTACCACATGGCCAGGCTGCAAATTTTCCAAACTTTCAGGCTCTGCTACCCTTTTAAATATAAGTTCCAGTTTCAGGTCATTTCTTTGCTCACACATAGGAAGCAGCCAGGCCATCTCTTGAATGTTTTGCTGCTTAGAAATTTCTTCTGCCAGATACCCTAAATCATCATTCTCAAGTTCAAAGTTTCACAGATCCCTAGAGCAGGAGCACAATGTTGCCAGGTTCTTTGCTAATATATAACAAAAGTGACCTTTACTCCAGTTTCCAATAAGGCCCTCATCTCCCTCTGAGACCTCATCAGCCTGGCCATCTGTTTATATCACCATCAACATTTTGGTTAAAACCATTCAACAAGTCTCTAGGAAGTTCCAAACTTTCCCTCATCTTCCTGTTTTCTGAGCCCTCCATGCTCTTCCAACCTCTGCTGGTTACCCAATTCCAAAGGTACTTCAACACATTCAGGTATCTTTATAACAATACCCCAGTCCTGGTACCAATTTTCTGTATTAGTTCATTCTCACACTGCCTTAAAAAAATATACCTAAGACTTGGTAATTTATAAAGAAGTTTAATTGGCTTATGGTTCCACAGGCTGTACAGGAAGCATGATGCTTCTGGGGAGGCCTCAGGAAATTTTCAATCATGGCAGAAGGTGAAGGGGAAGCAGGCATGTCTTACAAGCCAGAGCAGGAGAAAGGGGAGGGGGCAGGTGTTATACACCTTTTTTTTTTTTTTTTTTTTTTTTTTTTTTTTTTTTTTTTGAGACGGAGTTTGGCTCTGTCACCTGGGCTGGAGTGTAGTGGCGCGATCTCAGCTCACTGAAACCTCTGCCTCCCGGGTTCAAGCAATTCTCCTGCCTCGGCCTCCCAAGCAGCTGAGATTACAGGAAAGCACCGCCACACCCAGCTAATTTATTTGTATTTTTAGTAGAGAGAGGGTTTCACCATATTGACCAGGCTCGTCTTGAACTCCTCACCTTGTGATCCTCCTGCCTCAGCCTCCCAAAGTGCTGGGATTACAGGCGTGAGCCACCACACCCGGCCATGCTATATACTTTTAAACAATCAGATCTCATGAGAATTCACTTACTATCACAAGAACAGCACAAAAGAAAAACTCCACTTCCATGATCCAATCACCTCCCACCATGCCCCACCTCCATCCAATGTTGGGGATTACAATTCAACATGAAATTTGGGCAGGGACACAGATCCAAATCACATCACACACACTCTTCCAGAACCTGGCCACATACCATTATGACATGGAGTCTATCCTCACCCCACCCCTACCTCTCTTGAACCTGGGCAAGCATTTGTGATTGCCTAGTAGAATATAGTGGAAGTGATGGTGCCTTATTTCCAAGGCTAAGTTAGAAAAGGCAGTATGACTTCTACCTGGCTTGCTCTCTCTCTCTGGGGACATTTGCTCTTGGAATCCAACCAGCATGTCTTAAGTAAGCCCAGGTCACATGCAGAAGCCACGTGTAGGTGTTTGGGTCATCATAATTGGCTGAAGTCTTAGCTGTCAGTCATCATTAACCACCACATGTGAGACTCGATAAAACTTCAGGTGATTCCAGCCCCTGGTCTTTGAGTTTCCCCAACTAATGCCAAAAGGAGCAGAAATGAGCAATTTGGATCCCACCCAAACTGCAACAAAATAATTATTGTCATTGTTTTAAACCACTACATATTTAGAGTCATTTGTTACACAGGTTCAGTTACTGAAATAATGAGGTTGGCAAGTAAAAATGAACTAGGTGATATAGGGCCTTGTAAACCACAGGAAAAGTTTGTATTTAATTCTGAGTGTACTGAGGGCCTTTGAGGTTACATAATCCAGTTAAGTTTTAAGATCCCTCTGTCTACAATGAGAAGAGTAGTACAGTGGGAAGATGTTGGGAAGCTATTATAGTAGTCCAGGCAAGATATGATTGGGGCTTAAAACTGGGTGGTGGCGGTGGATATGGCAAGATATTAACAGATTTGCAAGTCTCCATTTAGCAATCAGAGTTAACATTCCAAAACACAAGTATGATATCATCGTTGTTAAAAAGCCTTTCCACAGATTATAGATAGTGGATGTAAAGTGCTCTGCACAAAGAAGACTGTAATGTAGGTTCTAAAAAGATAAGGTGGGGAAGAATGTTCCAGGTAGAAGATACAATATAAATAAGCCTGAGGTGCTGTGGAAACTAAAAATAAAGTCAGGACAAGTAGGCCTCTTGGAAGTCTGCACCCATCCCTGCGAATCTTTAATAAATGCCTTGAATGAATGGTTCCCATAATAGACCTTGCTCCTAAAAGCTCTAGTGATGTAACTGTGAGTACTTCAGGTATGCTGGCACAAAGGCACTGTTTCAGCCTTTGCTTCTACAGGATGTATATTTAACATCATTCCTGTAGTAGACAGCAGCAGTGTTTTCTTTTCTTAGGCTGGGAACTTCCACTTGATTTTATATTTGAATTATGTTCATGAAAAAGAGGCAGTGGGAATCTACAGGAGAGACAGAAATGTGGTCAAGAGAAGGAGAACGAATCAGCACTCAGTGAAGCAGGAGAAAAATGAATGGAAACCCAGGGAAAAAAGGGTTCGGGTCCCTAGTACGGTTTCATATTTGGTAAAAACACAAGCAAGGTTGGGAATCTACAGTCATTTAGGAAAATACCAAATTAAACCCCGTAGAGAGATGTGAAAGCTCAAGACAAATTCCACATGGAGATTTAATCCGAACACAAGTCCTTCATTCCATTTTCTGACCTTTGCTCATCTACATTTCTGGTCTGAATCTTGCTGGGACTTGTTTCAGGGAAAACCCATCTGTCCCCCAAATTTTGTCAAATCCTATTTAGAGTAGGGTGAGCTAATGGCTGTAGGATAGTATAGCATATTGGCTAAGGGCATGGTGCAAAGTTAAGCTTCCTGGGTTCAGATCACAGCTGTGCCACTTATTAATGATACAATCATGCATAAATACGTTGGCCTCTTTGTGTCTTAATTTCCTCATTAGTGAAAATAAAGATAAAACAGTCCCAGCTTCCTAGGGCTATCACAAGTATTGAATGAGATAATATATTTAGTCCTTGATATAGCAACTGACACATAGTGAATATTCTAGAAATATTAGCTTTTGTTTCATAAATATTCCATAAATGTTTCATAAATATTAGCTTCTAAATCACCACTTTTATGTGATTCCTGCTAAATGAATATAAAGTTGTCATTATCATATAATGTTTTGGTTATTATATAATGTTTTGGTTATCATAAAATGTTTTGGTTATTAATGTACCCATAGAGAGACAGAAGAGTCATCCCTGGAAGGCAAAATTATTTGTGTTAACTAGCTGAAGTGTTACTTACACTAGTAATTCTGCAATGATGGCTCAATGTGCTTCATCCTAAAGGAGAGAAGATGCTCTGGGGGTTACAGGAGCAGAAAACAGTGCCTCCAACCAAACTGAGAGTATCAGAAAAACTTTCCTGTTAAACGAGTCTTGAAATAAATTTAAAGGACAAGTTGTGTAAAGTCAGCCTCAAAGATGGCCCCACCTCCTCATATTTCCATCCTTGTGTACTCTTCTCCTACGCTGTACCATGGTTGGCCTATGTGACAACAAGCACACAGCTTCCATCTTGAGCTCTCACTTGACCCCTCTCACTCATTGCCTTGGATAACTTGCTCTGGGGAAGCCAGATGTCATATCATGAGAACATTAGACAGCCCTGGAGAGAGGCCCAGGTGGTAAGAACTCAGTCCTCCTGTCAATAGCCAGCAAGAAATTGAGTGCTTCCTACAATCATGTGAGAGAGAGCTTGGAAGCAATTCCCAAAAGAGATTCCTTTTCTTAAAAAATTTCCACGATTCCCCATTGTTCCTAAGCTAGAACTTAAAACTATATCCCATAAGACCCTCCGTGATCATACCCCATGCCTACTTCTACAGCTTCAGCTTAAATCTTCTTCTTTTTTTTTTTTTTTTGAGACGGAGTCTCGCTCTGTCGCCCAGGCTGGAGTGCAGTGGCCGGATCTCAGTTCACTGCAAGCTCCGCCTCCCAGGTTTATGCCATTCTCCTGCCTGAGCCTCCCGAGTAGCTGGGACTACAGGCACCCGCCACCTCGCCCGGCTAGTTTTTTGTATTTTTTAGTAGAGAGGGGGTTTCACCATGATGCCAGGATGGTCTCGATCTCCTGACATCGTGATCCGCCCGTCTCGGCCTCCCAAAGTGCTGGGATTACAGGCTTGAGCCACCGCGCCTGGCTTAAATCTTCTTTCAGATAGTTTATTTCTTCAACTTCCTTCAGAACTTAAATTCTCCACTGGACCTGGAATGTTCTTCTACCTGTTCTTTGTCCCCTTAACTATGGTTTATTCTTTAGAACTCCACTTAATTGACATTGTCAATCAGAGTGCCCTTTATGCTCATCCTATCTGTTCCTGTTATCCACTGCTGTGTAACAAACTATCCTAACACTTAGTGGCTTGAAACAAGCATCATTTACTATATTATGTGATTTTGTTGGTCAGGGATTCAGGCAGAGCTCAGGTAGGTGATACTTCAACTCCTTGTAGCATCAACTAAGGTCACTCAGTGGTATTCACCTGGAAGATGGGCTAGTCTAGAGCGACCAAAATGGCTTGATCACATGTCTGGTGCCTTGGTAGAGATAAAAGTCTAGGATTACTGGAACCATAGGCCAGAATGCCTCCACATGGAGGACTCAGTACTCAGACATCTTATCTGCTAGCTCAGAGCTCTGAGGAAGCGTGTTCTAAGAGGCCTGGATAGAAATTGCAATGCTTCTTATGAGCTGGCCTTGTAAGTACCAGAACATCACTGCCATTTTATTCCACTAGTCAAGCAACAAGGTGAAGCCAGCCAGGATAAAGGGAAGAGCATTACAGTCCACCTCTCAATGGCAGGAATAGCAAAAAATTTTCAGTCATCTTTAATCTACCTGACTATATAGGTCTCATAAGCTATTATAATATTAAGTACATTTTATTATAATTTGTAATTACATGCTTATTTGTTTGCTTACTTATTCAATGTATTTTTCTCTCACTGGATCTAAGAATCATGAAGTCAAGGCCATATCTGTTGTTTATAGCCATATATGCAGCTACTGGCCCAAAGCCTTGCTCAGAGAAAGTGCTCAATACATATCAGTTTAATAAATGAGTAAATGTCTTCTCTTTAAAAGTGCATTCCATGAAGGCAGGAAATGTCTGTTTTGTAGGACCTAACACATAAATAAGATACAGAACTAGCTAGGACAGCCAGTGTTGGTAGGATCAAAAGCCTGAAATTCATGCATTGGACTGTTTCATATTTTGTATATCCTGAATATTACTCTTTTGTTTTACTCAAATTATTCAGTAAAAATATCTTCAAAGTTGGAGCCATCTCTAGGAAAATCTAGAGAATAGGTTAGCTATGTGTTTGAGTCAGAATTGGAAAAGAGCTCACTCCCCAAATCATCATGAAAGTGTGACTGGAATGCAGAAAAAGAGATCCTTGAAAATAAGTCAGAAGTCAAGGACACTGATCCAGCCCCTCTTCTCTCCACATAGTTCCTTTTTCGTGTTTTAAATATTGCTGATTCTGAATTTAGGTTGTTAAGGGAGGCTGCTTTATTCTCTAACATAACATATTACGGAAGAATGCAAGTAAGACTGCAAGTGAACTCAAGATAACATGGCTTCTAAGAAAGATGTGGAAGCCTGTAATCCCAGCACTTTGGGAGGCCGAGATGGGCGGATCACGAAGTCAGGAGATCGTGACCATACTGGCTAATATGGTGTAACCCCGTCTCTACTAAAAAATACAAAAAAAAAAAAAAAAAAAAAAACTAGCCGGGCGAGGTGGCAGGCGCCTGTAGTCCCAGCTACTCGGGAGGCTGAGGCAGGAGAATGGAGTAAACCCGGGAGGCGGAGCTTGCAGTGAGCTGAGATCCGGCCACTGCACTCCAGCCTGGGCGACACAGCGAGACTCCGTCTCAAAAAAAAAAAAAAAAAAGAAAGAAAGATGTGGGCCCACCTGTTTAGGCAAAAATTGTACAACTCTCCAAAAGAATCCTGCAGAAATACTAAGCAAGGTTACATTGACTTTGAAACATCATGTTGAGTATTTTCAGCTGAAGCAGCTCCTAGTTTGGGATAGCAAGTCAAAGAAAGGGCTTTTTAATCCACCATGAAAATGATCAACATTTTCTAAGCATAAAAACAAAAATATTTTTCAAACATGAAGGAAAAGATCAATTGCTTAATTTGTTTGCATAACCATTCAAATCTTTCACACATCAAAAAATAAAAGGTAAAATGAGAAAAAGGCATTTCTGCCTAAGTCAAGGGATTGCTAGGCATAGTAGATAAAAGCAACATAGTACCACAATTACTTCTGGCTTTGGAATCACCTAAGCTTGTGTTCAAAACCTGGATCACTTACTTACAGGTGTATGACCCGAACAAGTCCATTAAAAGCTGCCTGAGGGAGTGGAGCAAGATGCAGAAATAGAAGGCTCCACTGATCATTCCCCCTGCAAGGACACTAACAGGCAACTATGTATACAACAAAAGTACCTTCATAAGAACCAAAAATCAGGTCAGCACTCACAGTACCTGGTTTTAATTTCATATCACTAAGAGAGGCACTGAAGAGGTAGGAAAAACCTCTTCAGTGCCTCTCTCAGTGATATAAAGTTAGTCTTGAATCACTGACACCACCCCCCGCCCCCATATTCCCCAGCAGTGGTGGCATGGTACCAGGAGAATTTCTGTGTGCTGGGGAGAGAGAGACCACAGCAACTGTGAGGTGCTGAACTCAGTGCTGCCCTATTATAAAAGAAAAAAAAAAAAAAAGAAACAGACCAAACTCAGCTGACCCACAAAGGGAGCATTGAAACCAGCCTTAGCCAGAGGGGAGTCACCAATCCCAGTGTCTCGCTACTGTGGGCTAAAGGATTCTGGGGCCCCAAATAAACTTGAAAGGCAGTCTAGACCACAAGAACTGCAACTCCTAGAGAATCCTAGTGCTGAATTGGGCCCAGAGACAGTGGACTTGGGGAGGGGGATGGAGAACATGACCCACTGAGATACCAGCCCAGGTAGCTAAGGGAGTACTGGCATCACCCCACCCCCATCCCAACCCAGGCTGCACAGCTCACAGCTTCAAAAGAGAGCCCCCTTCCCTTCACTTGAGGAGACAGAAGAGTAGAGAAGATATTGTCTTGCATCTATGATATCAGCTCAGCCACAGCAGGATAGAGCACTGGTCAGAGTCATGAGGCCCCATTTCCAGGCTCTAGCTCCCTGATGATATTTCTAGATACATCTTGGGCCAGAAGGAAAGGACCCAGTCCTGTGAGGACTCATCACCTGCTAACTGAAGATCCCTTGGGCCCTGAATAAAGAGCAGTGATACCCAGGTACTATGTTGAGGACCTCAGGTGAGACCCTGAGACTTGCTGGCTTCAGATGAGACTCAACACATTCCCAGCTATAGTGACTATGAGGCGAGATTCCTTCCACTTGAGAAAGACAGAGGGAAAAGTAAAGGGGACTTTGTCTTGCACCTTAGATACCAGCTCAGTCACAATGGAGCAGAGCAATCAGAAGGCTCTTAGGGTCCCCAAGTCCAGGCCTATGTTCTTGGAGTACCAATTCCAGAACTTGGCTCTTGGATGGCATTTCTGGACTTGCCCTGGACCAGAGAGGAGCCCACTGCCCTGAAGGGTGAGTCCCAAGCCAGCAAGCATCTACCACAGACTGACTGAAGAGTCTATGGATCTTAAAGAAACATCTGCGGTAATCCCCGTGGGCCTGTGGTGCTGGTGGCCATGGCGTAAAGCTCCTTTGCCTTTGGAAATTGGAGGGAAAAGTAGGAAGGACTGTGTCTTGTGGTTTGAGTGCCAATTCACCTGCAGTACAATAAAACACCAAGTAGATTTCTAAGGTTTTTGACTCTAGTCCTCAGCTCCCAGATGGCATCTCTGGAAACAGCCAGGGCCTGGGGCAGTTATTTACCCCGAAAGGAAAGACATAGGCCTGGCTGACTTTGCCACCTGTTAATTGTAGAGCCCCAGGACCTTGAGCAAACATAGGCCATAGTCAGGGAGTGGTTACAGCAGGCCTTGGGGGAGATCCAGTGCTGTGCTAGCTTCAGGTCTGACCCAGCATAGTACTAGGAGTGGTGGCAAGATGGGTGTTTATGTCAATCCACCCCCAGCTCCAGGTGACTCAGAACAGAAAGAGAGACACTGTTTGTTAGGGAGAAAGTAAGGGAAGAGAACAAGAGTCTCTGCCTGGTAATCCAGAGAATTCTTCCAGATCTTATCCAGGACCATCAAGGCAGTACCTCTACAAGTCTGCAAGAACCAATATATTATGGGCTTGGGGTGCCCCCTAAAGTAGATACAGCTTAGGTCACAACACCCAAGTCCTGTCAAATATCTGGAAAGCCTTCCCAAAATGGATAGGTACAAACAAGTCTAGACAGAAAAGACTGCAATAAACACCTCACTCTTCAATGCCCAGACACAGATGAACATCTACAAGTATCAAGACCATCCAGGAAAACATGACCTCGCCAAATGAACTAAAAAGACACCAGGGATCAATCCTGGAGAAACAGTTATGTGACCTTTCAGACAGAGAATTTTAAAAAGTTGTTTTGAGGATATTCAAAGAAATTCTAGATAACACTGAGAAGGAATTCAGAATTCTATCACACAAATTTGACAAAGAGATTGAAATAATTAAAAAGAGTCTAGCAGGAAATCTGGAGTTGAAAAATGCAACTGGCATATTGAAGAATGCATCAGAGTCTTTTAATAGCAGAATTGATCAAGTGGAAGAAAGAATTAGTGAGCTTGAAGAAAGGTTATTTGAAAATACAATCAAAGGAGACAAAAGAAAAAAGAAAAAACAATGAAGCACACCTAGAGGATTTAGAAAACAGCCTCAAAAGGGCAAATCTGTTATCAGCCTTAAAAAGGCCGTAAAGAAAGAGATAAGGATAGAAAGTTTATTCAAAGGAACAATAATAGAGAACTTCCCATAGAGAAATATATCAACAACCCAGTATGAGAAGGTTATAGAACAACAAGCAGATTTAACTCAAAAAAGACTACCTCAAGGCACTTAAGTAAACAAACTCAAAAAAAGTCAAGGATGAAGAAAGGATTCTAAAAGCATCAAGAGAAAATAAACAAATAACATAAATAGAGCTTTAATACATCTGGCAGCAGACTTCCCAGTGGAAACCTTACAGCCCAGGAGGCAATGGCATGATATATTTAAAGTGCTGAAGAAAAAATAACTTTTACCCTAGAATACCATATCCAGTGAAAATATCCTTCAAACATGAAAGAGAAATAAAGGCTTTCCCATAAAAACAAAAGCTGAGGGATTTCATCAACAGCAGATCTGTCCTACAAGAAATGCTAAAGGGAGTACTTCAATCAGAAATAAAAGGTCATTAATGAGCAATAAGAAATCATCTGAAGGTACAGAACTCACTGGTAATAGTAAATACACAGAAAAACACAGACTATGATAACACTGAAATTGAGGTACGTAAACTACTTTTATCTTAAGTAGAAAGATAAATGATGAACTAATCAAAAATAATATGTATGACAATTTTTCAAGACACAGAGAGTACGATAAGATATACATAGAAACAAAAACTTAAGCAGGAGGATGCAATGAAGGCATGGAGTCTTTATTAGTTTTATTTTTGCTTGTTTCTTTCTTTGTTTATGCAAACAGTGTCAAGTTGTTATCAGCTTAAAATAATAGGTTATCAGTCAGTATTTGCAAGCCTCATGGAAACCTCAAACCAAAAAACATACAATGGATACACAAAAAATAAAAAGCAAAAAACTAAATCATATTACCAGAAAAAAAATCAACTTCACTAAAAGGAAGACAGGAAGGAAAGAAAGAAGAAAGAAGAAAAACTACAAAACAACCAGAAAACAAATAACAAAATCACAGGAGTGAGTCCTTAATAATAACAATGAATGTAAATGCACTAAACTCTCCAATCAAAAGACATATAGTGACTGAACGGATTTTTAAAAATACTCAATGATCTGTTACCTACAAGAGACACACTTAATCTATAAAAACACACATAGACTGAAAATAAAGGGATAAAAAAAGATATTCCAGGCCTATAGAAATCAAAAGAGAGTAGGAGTAGTATACTTATATCAGACAAAATAGATTGCAAGACAAAAATCATAAGAAGAGACAAAGAAGGTCACTATAAAATGATAAAGGGATGAATTCAGCAAGAGGATATAACAATTATAAATATATATATACCCAACACTGGAGCACCAGATATACAAAGCAAATATTATTAGAGCTAAAGAGAGAGAGAGACCCTCAGACAATAATAGCTGGAGACTTTGACAACTCACTTTCATCATTAGACAGATCTTCCACACAGAAAATCAACAAAGAAACATGGGCTTAATCTGCACCATAAACCACATAAATCTAATATACATTTACAGAACATTCTATCCGATGATTGCAGAATACACATTCCATTTTTCAGCACATGGATCATTCTCAAGGATAAACTGTATATCAGATCACAAAACAAGTCTTAAAACATTCAAAAACATTGAAATAATATCAAGCATCTTCTCATAATGGAATAAAACTAGATATCAATAACAACAAGAATTTTGGAAACTATACAAATACATGGAAATTAAACAGTATGCTCCTGAATGACCAGTGGGTCAATGAAGGAATTAAGAAGGAAATTGAAAATTTTCTTGAAACAAATGATAATGGAAACATGAAACACCAAAACCTATGGAATACAGCAAAAGCAGTACTAAGAGTGAAGTTTATAGTTATCAGTACCCACATCAAAAAAATTTTCAAATAAATTACCTAACAATGCATCTTTAGACACTGAAAAAGCAAGAGCAAACCAAACGCAAAATTAGTAAAAAGAAGAAATAATAAAGATCAGAGCAGAAATAAATGAAATTGGAACAAGGAAAACAATACAAAAGATCAATGAAACATTAATTAGGTTTTTGAAAAGTTGAACAAAATTGACAAATCTTTAGCCAGACTAAGAAAAAAAGAAGATCCAAATAAATAAAATCCGAAATGAAAATGGAAGCATTATAACTGATACCACAGAAATTCAAAAGATAATTAGGGGCTACTAGGAACAACTATATGTCAGTAAATTAGAAAATCTATAGGAAATGGATAAATCCCTAGACACATACAACCTACCAAAATTGAACCACGAAGAAATCCAAAACCTGAACAGACCAACAAGAAGTCATGAGACTGAAGCCATAATAAAAAGTTTCCCAGGACCTGATGGCTTCACTGCTGAATTCTACCAAACATTTAAAGAAGGACTAATACCAATCATACTCAAACTATTTTCAAAAATAGAGGAGGAGGAAATACTTCCAAACTCATTCTACAAGGCCAGTATTACCTGATGCCAAAACCAAAGACACATTTAAAAAAATACAGGCCAACATCTCTGATGAATATTGATGCAAAAATCCTCAACAAAATACTAGCAAACTGAATTCAACAATGCATGTCAAAGATCATTTATCATGACCAAGTGGGATTTATCCCTGTGATCCAATGATAGTTTAACATATATAAATCAATCAGTGTGATACATCACATCAGCAGAATGAAGGACAGAAACCATATGATCATTTCAATTGAATGTAGGCCATAGTCAGGGAGTGGTTACAGCAGGCCTTGGGGGAGATCCAGTGCTGTGCTAGCTTCACGTCTGACCCAGCATAGTACTAGGAGTGGTGGCTGAAAAAGTATTTGATAAAATACAACATCCCTTTATAAGAACCCTCAAAAAACTGGGTATAGATGGAACATATCTCAATGTATTAAAAGCCATATATGACAAACCCACAGCTAGAATCATACTGAATGGGGAAAAAATGGAAAACCTTTCCTCTAAGATCTGGAACACGAAAATGGTACCACTTTTACCACTGTTATTCAACATAGTACTGGAAGTCCTGTCTAGAGCAACCAGACAAAAGAAAGAAATAAATGGTATCAAAATTGGAAAGAAGTCAAATTACCCTTGTTTGCAGCTGATATGATCTTATATTTGGAAAAATCTAAAGACTCCACACAAAAAATATTAGAACTAATAAAGTCGCAGGATACAAAATCAACAAACAAAAACCAGTAGCCTCTCTATTTGCCAACTGTGAATAATGTGAAAAAGAAATAAAACTAAGTAATCCTGCTTACAATACCCACAAATAAAATTAAATACCTAAGAATTCAGGCACCTATAGTCCCAGCTACTCGGGAGGCTGAGGCAGGAGAATGGTGTGAACCCGGCAGGCGTAGCTTGCAGTGAGCCGAGATCGCACCACTGCACTCTAGCCTGGGCAACAGAGCAAGACTCTGTCTCATAAACAAAACAAAACAAAACAAAAACCTAAGAATTAACTGAACCAAAGACCTGAAACATCTCTATGATAAAAACTATAAAACACTGGTGAAGGAAATTGAAGAGGACACCAAAAAATGTAAAAATAGTCCATGTTCATGGATTGGAAGAATGAATATTTTTAAAATGTCCATACTGTCCAAAGCAATCTACAGATTCAGTGCAATCCCTATCAAAATACCAATGACATTCTTCACAGAAATAGAAAAAAAATGCTAAAATTTATATAAAGCAACAAAAGACCCACAATGGCCAAAGCTATCCTAAGTAAAAGAGCAAAACTGGAAGAATCACCTTACCTGACTTCAAATTATACTACAGAGGCTATAGTCACTAAAACAGCATGGTACTGACATGAAAACAGATGCATAAAACAGTGGAACAGAGTAGAGAACCCAGAAACAAATCCACAGAACTACAGTGAACTCATTTTCGACAAAGGTGCCCAGAACAAACACTGGGAAAAAGATTGTCTCTTCAGTTAATGGTGCTGGGAAACTAGATATCCATATGCAGAAAAATGAAACTAGATCCCTATTTCTCCTGTATATGAAAATCAAGTCAAAATAGATTAAAGCCTTAAATTGAGACCTCCAAACTAGAAAACTACTACAAGAAAAAGTCAAGGAAACTCATTGTTCTGGGCAAAAAATTTTTAATGTCCCACAAGCACAGGCAACCAAAGCAAAAATGGACAAATGGGATCACATTAAATTAAAAAGCTTCTGCATAGCAAAGGAAACAATCAACAAAGTGAAGAGACAACCTACAAAATGCAAGAAAATATTTGCAAACTACTCATCCGATGAGGGATTAATAACCAGAATGTATAAGGAGTTCAAACAACTCTATCTGAAAAAATTTAATAATCCAATTTTAAAATGAGCAAAAAATCAAATAGACATTTCTCAAAAGAAGACCTACAAATAGCAAATAGGCATATGAAAAGGCACTCAACATTACTGATCATCAGAGAAATGCAAATCAAAACTACAGTAAGATATCATCTCACTCCAGTTAAAATGACATATCCAAAAGACAGGCAATAAGAAGTGTTGGAGAGGATGTGAAGAAAATAGAACCCTTGTACACTGTTGGTGAGAATATAAATTGGTACAATCACGATGAAGAACAGTTTAGAGGTTACTCAAAAAACTAAAAATAGAGCTACCATATCATCCAGCAATCTTACTGCTAGGTAAGTACCCTAAAGAAAGAAAATTAGTATATCAAAGAGGTATCTGCACTCCCTCGTTCATTGCAACACTGTTCACAATAGCCAAAATTTGGAAAAAACTTAAATGTCTCTCAACAGATGAATGGATAAAGAAAATGTGATATTTATAAACAATGGAGAACTATTCAGCCATAAGAAAGAACGAGATCCTGTCATTTACAACCACATGGATGGAACTGGAGGTCATTATGCTAAATGAAATAAACCAGGCACAGGGAGACAAACATCACATGTTCTCACCTATTCATGGGATCTAAAAATGAAAGCAAATGAACTTACAGAGATAGAGAGTAGAAGAATGGTTACCAGAGGCTGGGAAGGGGGAAGGGTGGGAAGGTGGGGATGGTTAATGGGTCCAAAAAAATAGAAAGAATGGATAAGACCTAGATTTTACAGTACAACAGCATCACTATAGTCAATAACAATTTATTTGTACATTTAAAAATAACTAAATAGTATAGTTGGATTGTTTGTAACACAAAGGATAAATACTTGAGGGCATGATTATTATGTACTGTATGCCTACATCAAAACATCTCATGTACCCTCTAAATATATACAGCTATTAGATACCCACAAAAATTAAAATAACAAGTTTAAAAATAAATAAAAATAAAAACCGCCTGAGCCTCAATTTCTTCATCTCACGATGGAGAAAACAATACCCATTTTACAGAGTCATTGTGAGAATCAAGAACATCCTCTATAGGTGCAGAGGTTGTACACTACACAAAGGAGCACAGCTGAGGAAGCAAGTAGGAGCTGAAATTCAACTCACTTTCCACGCACCAAGCCATAGGCCTTGAAGCAGAACTGTAGTTTCCTACCTGAGGTGGTAGACACATTTTCTCATTTATATGAAGGAGCCATATGAACTAGTACTGATCAGATGACAATTACCCAAAATACAAGAAAATTACATAAAATAATGATTATATTTTATTATTTTTATAATTACATAATAAAAATTATATAAAGCAATAGATGTAAAGCACTTAAATCCATATCCAGTACATTACCAGAATGTAGTAAATGGAGCTATTACCATTAAGGACAAATAGAAGAAAAAGGGTTCTTCAGAACAATGAGTAATGCCATGTACAGATAATCGACATGGAAAGTAATTAAAGTTCTAATAACCATAAGAAAAATATTCATAAGTAATTAAAGAAAACCAGAAAACCATATTAAAACTAGAAACTATCTTCCTCTAAAAATGGCAAACTTCTAAAAACTAATACTCAGTGAAAGCAGAATTGTGAAATGGGCTTTCTTCACAAGAGACAAATAAAAGTGTGCGTTGTTACCTCCCCACTTTCTGAAAAAACTTAATGATGTGTATCAAGAGTTCGGAAACAACCTATATCTTTCATGTCTTGGTAATAACCCTTGTTCAAACTTAACCAAAAATAAATCAGAGTTGAGATGCAATTGAAAGTTTATGTTTGAGAGTATTCGCTGCAGCATTATTTGTAATGGCCAAAGACTGAAAATAACCAACGTGTCCAACAGTGAGGGACTGATTGCTCCAAAACAAATACATCGAAATTGAAATAAATCGAATGGAAAAAAGAAGAGAGAAAATGAAGTGTTGCCCCAACTCATCATTATTTCTTTTGTTCCTTCCTTTTTGGTAAGTTTACGTTTCCACTTTAATCTTTGGGAGACTGTTTCTCATCTTGTGGGAAGCAAACAGTTGCTTGTGGGAAGTAGGTGAGTGGTGTCTTGGGTCAGGCTTCTGAAAGAGTCTGAGACAGAGGTTTAGCTGTGCATGGTTTATGGAGAGGGAGCTCTCAGAAGAAAGGGAATGATGAAGAAGGATGAGGTACAGGGGAGGAGCTAGGCAAGACTGGGATCTCAACTAGAGCCTGCTTCAGCCTGACCTCATGGGGAGCTCTGGAGCAAGAAGTGCACCATGGAGTTGGTCCCCGCTGAGGCTAGGGGTCTGCTGTGTTGTACCTCTGTGTCAGTCACCATGGGATGCAGGATGGTTGGGGGAAGCATAACCCCCAAGTTGAAGTGGCTCCTTTTGATGGCAATTCTCCTGAACGGGAAGCCGCTGTCAGCCATCAGCTGCCAATTCTGAACAACTAGTCTGGTAAAGCGGATCTGAGCAGGGCAGCAGCAGTGTCGCCTGCAAGAGGAGAGAGGCTGGGTATTCTGATTCCCGTAGTGGCGTATGAAAAATGTCAAGAACTTCCACAGCATGATAATTATCACATTTCCTCAGTTATCTGGGGAACTTTGCCTGCCGCACACCTATGTTGTCACTGAGTAATTAGGTAACTTGCTGGTTAAACTGTCGTGGGGAAAGAGTTCTGGCAACTTGCCTCAGTGAAATGCAAGTTTACGGTCATTGCTCACAGCCTGGAACCTGATATTTCAAAAATGCTTTCTAGTCGGACATGGTGGCTCACACCTGTAATCCCAGCACTTTGGGAGGCCAAGGTGGGCAGATCATGAGGTCAGGAGTTCGAGACCAGCCTGACCAACATGGTGAAACCCCATCTCTACTAAAAATATGAAAATTAGCTGGGTGTGGTGACACGTGCCTATAGTCCCAGCTACTCAGGAGGCTGAGGCAGGAGAATCGCTTGAACCCAGGAGGCAGAGGTTGCAGTGAGCAGAGATCATGCCACTGCACTCCAGCCTGGGCAACAGAGTAAGACTCCATCTCAAAAAGAAAAGCATTCTATATATGTTGCAAATCTTTTATGTAGTAAATAAAAGGCCTATTGAAAAGCAAGAAATTGAAAATGCAAGTGATGCCACTTTAAGGTTTGGGGAGGTGACAGCTTTAAACAAATTGGCCAGTTTATATAAAGACAAAAAAAAATAGAATATGGAAAGTAAGACAGCTTTCCTCATTCCTCTCTGGATTATGAGCAAAAAGCTCTGACTCCCCAGGAAGCCCAGAAGCCACTGAGGAAAGTTCTCGGTGAATGAAGGAGTCATAGCTGCCCTCCACCTCCCTGCTCATGACCTACAGGGAAGCAGCAGTGTGTGAGGTACAGAGGAAAGCTGGGATCCCCAGGCTGCCGCTGGTTTGACTAGACAGGAGAGTGGCTGCCGGGGCCAAGGGGCAGCTCACTGGTAGCTGGCAAGGCCATCTCAGGCCCACCCCATTAAATTAGTATTAGCCAGGGATGTGTGCTCCAGTTCACAGTTACATGCTCAGCTAAGGATAATTTCCTTCCCACACAATGAGGAGAAATAAACAGTTTGAGTGAGTCCTTCTCAGCTGTATATCCAGGTTTATCCCTGCCAACTCCAGAGCCAATCCACTGAAAAGTGTCCAGTTTGTGCTCCTGTCTAGGTACTTGAATAATAATCTGTAATTCTTACCCTCAGAGAAGCCCAGGGCTCACTGGTGTGCTCTCTCTCTCTCTCTCCTTTTTTCCCTTCTTCCCTCCCTTGCAAACCCCTTTTCCTAGCTGACTATATTAGCACTAACTTAATTATCCCTGCCTAAAGAGAAAGAACGAGTTTCTCATGGATTCTCTTACGGAGTCAGATTAGGAGCACTTGAGCAGTGAGGTATTAGATGCACATCAACAATTCTACAAGTGCATAGTAAAGCACCTACTGTGCACCCAAGAGTCATGTACAGGAGTTAGACCGGAACCCCCAGGGCTCCCTATCTAGTAAAGACAAAGATATAAAAACAATTAGTGCAGCTGTTCACATCTCAAGTGTATTTGAATTATGATTTATTGTTTTGTAACTCAAGTCTATTCTATTTCTAGCCTTCAATCTGTCCCAGTGACAGAAACATACACAACCTGGGGTTTGTTCCCCTCTCTTCTCCCTGGAGCTGTGCCTCATTTCCAGGAGTTTAGTAGTCAAGGCAGAGATGTCTTGGTTATTGTCTAATAATGGGCGCTGGGCACGGCATCCCTCAGCCTGGCTGGTCTTTGTTCTACTGAAGAGGGGGTGGCAGTGGGGGTATGAGACCATTTCTGAAAGATAATTCTGACATTGGGTGGAAGATGGAGTTAGGGGGCAGGCAAAGACTGTAGGCAGGAAGAGGAATTCAAGGGTTATTTTAAGTGTCCGGGGAAAGAATGATGAGTTTGGTCTGGATTTGATAGTGACAGAAGTAGGGAGGAGGGAAAAGAATGGAGAGGAGTTCGAAAGGCAGAGCTTATGGAATTTGTGACTGGTGACATGCAGGGTAAGAGGAAGGGTGGCGTTGAGGGCAACATCAAGTTTCAGTCTTGGGTGACTACATGGCAAGTGGTGCCCCTCCCACAACAGCAGCTTTATCCAGGTCCATCCTTAACAACTCCAGAGCCAATCCATAGGAAAGCAGGGGAGCAGGGGCCTGGCCTGGCTGAGTACCCACTGAGGTGTGAGCAGAGAATCACAGACGTGGGCATCCTCACAACTCAGGTGCTCATTCTTGCCATGTACAAGGATGGGACCACCAGGGAGAACTCAGAGCCAAAGGAAAGAGCTGATGACAGAGGCCTATAGAGCATCGATATGCAAGGGGTGGACAGAGAAGTCACAACGGTGAGGAGATAGGAAGGGAGTAAGGACAGAGGCTATTAGACGTACCAAAGGGAGTGTTTCCAGAAGGATGTTTTCCAGCAAGATAATGGTCTCTTTACTGTTGGTCATGAACTGAACTTACTGACTAGACACCAGATGATTTGAAATTTAAAAGAAAGAAATGGTCCTTTTACTGAAAGAGCAGTTATAATTTTGCAGAAGCAGATCAGCTTCAAAGAACATTTGTAGCTGAAATGAGAAAAACTCAAAATTATGATACTAGGAACATGAGCTGGTCCTGTAACAAGTGAGACAGAAAAAGGACTGAGGAGAAACGTAAGGAGAGGAATGGAGAACAACCAGTTGGGAAGAAGCAACTGAGCTCATTGAATCTGATTTGAGTGCACTGGAAATGAACACACTGAGAGTCCTTCCTACCAGGCTTGGCAGAAACACCCAAGTGTCGGTTTGATGAAATGCCAGGAGGCATGAGTGTAGAATAGTTGGCTTCCCAAAATCTTTTGCACGACAATCTAGAATTACATCATGCCCAAGACTGCCTGTTATAAAATGACAGAGTAAAGAAGTTTCTGGTACCCTTTACTTTTGGAAATGCCTCAAAGCAACAAGGAGAAGGAGAGACAGGACACAGGACACAAGCTCCACTTTTGACAGAACTAGGGACATCTGTGTAGCTGAGCCACAATATACGAGGAAGAGTTGCCAAATGCAGAGAAAATTAAACAGAGTTCTGGAAGATGGGAAAAGCGCAGAATAAGTGATAAATCCTGAGGGGTGAAATTAACAATTCTGTCTTTGGATCCCGATGGGTTTTGTGAGCTGGCAGGGGGACTCCCCTGGATTTTACATAATGGCAGAGGTGGTGGGCCAAATATCCACAAGTGGAAATCATGTGGGTAATACAGATAATTCTCTGATTACAATGCAATTAGACTAAAAATGAATGACAAAGGCTTTAAAACACCATGTCAGAATCCATGGGCTGAAGCTAAAGAGTTCTCAGAGAAAAATTCATAATCTTCAGCATACATTATAAATAAGAAAAGATGAAGAGAGATGAATTACATATACATTCTCAAGGAGTTATAAAGCAGAAAAAAATAATAAATAATATTAAAGCAGAAGAAAATAAGAAATAAAGCCAGAAATCAATTAATTATAAAATTAAAAAACAGTAAAACTACATAAAAAGACATATAGATAAGAGAAAGAGAAGACAGACAGACATATGTTCTTTGACAGGGAAAAATACATCCAACAAAATAGAAAATCCTAAGCTAAAGTAAGGACTAAAGGTGTGAAGCATAAAAAATTAAAAATGAAAATGTGAAAATGTACAAATATAGAGTATATTAAAAGAATCATAACAGAGACTATTTTTATCACTTACAGTCCAATAATTTGGAAAACCTGAATGTAGAATTGTCCAAGAAGACATAAATTACCAAAATTGAACCCCAAGATACAGGCAATTTAAACAAGCCAATTACTGTCAAAAAAACAAACAAACAAAAAAAAACTAGGAAAAAATCATCAAATAGCTACTTATCACAGAAACACCAAGTCCAGATGGTTTCACAGGGAAAACCTACCAAAACTATAAGGAATAGCAAAGCTGATGCTATTTAAAATTGTTGCAGAACAGAGAAAAAGAAAGATTCAAAATTATTTTTATGAAGTCACCACAACACTGATACCCAAATCCAACAAAGATAACAGATAAAAAAGAAAACTACAGACTGATCTCACTTGTGAATGTTCACAAAAAATACATAACTTAAAAATGCTAGCAAGTCCAGCAACCAGTTAGCTAGAGAACTAACATAACATGATTAATTGGAGTTTATGCCAAGAGAACAAATATGGCTCGATATTATAGAACATATGAATATAACTAATCATTCAATCACACAAATGGAAACATTATAAGGTATCTACAGAGATGCTGAAAAACGATCAGATAAAATTCATATCCATTCTTGATTTTAGTGCATATAACCAGTTTTTCCAGTTTCTGTGGGACTGAGAAGTTTCCCAGGAACAAGACTTTCAATGCTAAAACTGGGAAAGGCCCAGGCAAAAGGGACAGGTTGGTTACACTCATTTTGATAGAAATAGATAAATACGTCTTTATCAACAGAGACAGAGAGAAGCATGGCTATGCACAAGCATGCATCTCAACCCAAACAGAATCATCAGAGAAACACTGCAAACATCATCAGTAAAGTCAGGAAGAAGTCAGTGACATCCACTGACACCATATTATTTTAAGATTGTTATGGAAGTACTAGCCAATGCAATTATGTAGGAGAATAAAATTAAAAGTATAAAAAAATGGGAAGGAGGAAATAACATTACCACTATCTACAGTTAATATGATTGTATACCTGTAACACCTAAGAGAATCAACTAGAATTTCAAACAACGAAAAACAGGTAAGGCAGTTGGGTGTATAATAATAAAACAAAAAATAGACAGTATTCCTACAAAATAAATGGTAAGCTGTTAGAAAATATCATAGAAGAAAAGATATCCTTGACAAGAGAAGCAAAAATATAAAATATCTAGAAATAAATTTAAATAGAATTGATTCAAATTAACAAGATATACAAGGTGTATGAAGATAACTTAACCTGAGGTAAATATGGAAAAGAAAAGTTGAAGAAATTAATATGCATATTCCATCCTTGTATGGGAAGGCTGTCAATTCTCGCAAAAGTAATCTATATATGTAATGTGAGAAGAATAAAAATACCAATAGGATATTCTTTTTGGAGCTAGAAAACTGAATTTTGAAATGTCTCTTGAGAAACACAACACAGCAGACCTTCCAACAAGTGATTGTTATTCATCTCTCCCAATGCTCCTCATCACAGCATCCTGGCTTCCCTTCCTTTTCCCTTCCCTCTTTCTTGCCCCACTCCCCACACACCTGATGGTTTTTCTCATCTTCCCAGGCTACCCCTCCCAGACTCATCCTTTACTACTTAAGTAATTTGACCTGCTTTCAAATTCCACTCTCTCCTTTCCAGCATTCTCCCTGAACACAACAGAAGGTACAAAGCCAGCTAAGCAGCAAAGACTTTCCTCCTTAGATGGGAGCTGGGAGGAGATTGAGAGATGGGGAGCAGGATGAGAGGGAAGCAGACAACTGTAAATACCCACACACACTTTTTAACTACTGCAAGTTGTGGATTGCTATAACACTTTAATAAACAACGTGTATTAATTAGTTTTGCAAATAATAAGCACTATAATCATAGCCAAAACTTTAATAAGATAGTCAACAAGAGAATAATAATCATTCATGTTGAAATTTCAAAACCCATGCACCAATTTGTACATAAACTATAACTTAATATGACTGAAAAATTTCTATGCATTTTTTAGTTTTTTTCTCAGGCCTCTAATATTTGTACACCTTCTCTTTTATCTTTCTTTACAAAATTAAAAACAGGATCTAAAAAATTGATCGTCTCTAGAGAATGCCATCTGTAGTTTGCTTATTTCCAGTGAGGGATAATTGCCATGGTCCATAACTCCACACCCTTGCTTATCACTGTATCAGTCAGGATTTGCTAGATTATGGTGTGGTAACAATGTCAAATCTTCCTGGTTTTAAATAATGGAGTTTCTTTTTCACACATAGAACATGTACAATGCAGGCTGTCCAGGGCTTTGCTCATTGCAATTACTTAGTAACCCACAACTCCCATTTCCACTATCATAGAGGCAGGATAATGGGAACGTGGCAACTCACACTGTTCTTAAAGCTTCTGCCCAGAGTGACACACATCACGTCCACTCACCTGCCACCGGCCAGAGCAAATCACGTGGCATGCCTGATTACAACTGACTGGGAATGTATGCTTCTGCCTGAGACAGAGGTGCTGGATGTTTTCACAAAGTAATACAGTCTACCAAAATCCCCTTCGTTCCCAAGGCCATGGTGAAATGAAAAGCCAGACTGAGCTCTGCAAAAGAACATTGCCAACTGGCCCACAAAAGAGTAAACTCAGGGCCCGGACCACATTTGCTCTTGGATTTTCAACCAGGTGGAAGGAAGGATATTTGCTCTCTCTGGAAACTTCTGACCTCTTGGGAAGAAGGTGAAAGGGTGGCAAATACTTCAGAAAAGTTCAATTTTTCAGACAAAACTCAAACAAAGGCTGTATTTTGTTGTGAAGTGACCATATTTTGGGAAGGAGAAAAAAGCAAATGAATATATTTTCTCTACATTTCTCAGACTTCCAAATATAAATGAGTGGGCCAAGGCTAAATATCTCAAAAATGTCTTGATTGCAGATACACAAGTATCCATACTTATGTTATTCATTTAGTCTAGTCAAGTTATAAAAATTGTTATGCCACCACCCGGGTATGTTTCTCTGTCAGGAAATGAAAATAAAATATTATGGCCCTAGAAGCTTAGCTTTTTATTTTAAAACTCTATTGATACTCATCCATTCCCATTTTCATGACTCTGTTCAAAATTCATTTTCAATAAACCATCTTCCCCAATCTAGATAGCATGTAGATATATTGAACTGTATCTAACTCTACTCTTTGCTCTCTGAGTTTAGGTATATTTTATTCTGTATCTATATATCATGTTCTCAGTTTTATACTTTTGTTACATACTTGCATATAATTTGCTTTTCTCCTAATTGAGTTCATTACATTAAATGTGCATGTATATACACACCCAGATAGAGAGAGAGAGGAGACAGATAAAGGCAACTTAAATAAATCATTTTATCCTTTTCACAACAAGTGGAAACCCCAATTTCAGCTGAATTACATAATGAGAAAATTTGTTATAACTATATATAACTATATACTTATTATAACCATGTAACTTTATATTATAGCTAATCATAACTATGTAACCATATTGAACTTCAATAAAACTATACAGTCCAGAGGTCAGATGAGCTTCAAAGTTAGTTAAATCAGAGGTCCAGCAACGTCATCAAGAATGCAGATGCTTTTCCTCTCTCCACTGAGTCATTCTTCAGGTTGGCATCCTCTTTGGATTAACAGAAAGATGGCTGTCTTCTTTCCTTGTAACTTGTTAAGGATCGGTGAAATTATGGAATTGCTCCAGGAAGCCCTCTAACACACATCCCCTCACACTTCCATAATCAACTGTCCATTCCTGTATTATTAATGGGCAAAAGTGAAGGAATTACCAATGTTGGCTTGGAATGGATGTGAAGATCCAACTGCAATGTCCTCCTCAATGTGCAATCCACAGTAAGCTTCTACTTCACATCACTTCCTTTCTCTGCCCCAGTTTTCTCATCTAACAACCAAGGGGCCGAAATGGATGATTTCTAAGTTTCATTCTGCATCTAACATTCAATGACTCACGAGTCTTTAAGAGCAAGAATGTGAGATGCAGATAATATTATCTCTCTGACCTTCAAATTTACCATCTGTAAAATGAGAGAAGAATACCTATCTCATTGAGTTGCTGGGAGGGTTGATTGAGGTAATGCAATGAAGGATCTAGCACTGTGGCTATCACATTGTAGTTACTCAACAAATGACATCATAATGATGGTTATTATTTTATTTATTATGCAGAGAAAATGATATTCCTAAGAAAACTCAAGAACTAATAGAGAGGGAACAAGGGGCTGCTTTTTCAAAGAGAAATAAATAAACTAATTATCTCTGAAGTTGTTTTGTTTTGTTCTGTTCTGTTTTGCTTTGTTTTTGATAGCCGTTTAACTTAATCTTTTTAAACTCATCTTTTGAACTGAAAATAGCTTCATTATTTTCAAGACATATTTCCAGAGGGGAAATCACATAAAGATTACTATGCCCTTGTCACCATTAACTGTTATTTGCATCTAAGGAGGAAAACATGTCATTTACCTTCCAGATGCTGAGTGTACAATTTATTTTTCTAAGGGCACAGGTATGTTTCCTTATTGTTTAATTCTACTTTGCCTGTATTTCACAAATCACTGGTGCATGCAACTATTAACATTTAATAAACAAATTATTTTTAACTCTGTCTTCCATGCCATCTTTGGGCTAGAATGCAATGCTTCAACTAAGTAACATAACTCGTTACACTCACTGTACTCTCTAAACAAGAGGTCTTTGCTCCTCTGCATGTAGGAAGCAGAGAATGTTTTACTCAACAGTAGAGAGCAATAACACTTACTACTTTTTTTGGGAATGCATCCCCATTTTGGTAAAAATATTTGTAGACCATTGCAGGGTCACCTCCTTTTGAAAAGGACTACAGCAAATGCAAACATAAAATTATTTCTGATTGGGCTAGGCATAGTGGCTCATGCTTGTAATCTCAACACTGTAAGAGACTAAGGAGGGAGGATTGCTTGAGGCTAAAGACTACTGACCAGCCTGGGCAACCTAGGCCATCTCAACAAAAAAAATTTTAAAATTAGCCAGGTGCCACTGCACCCCAGCCTCCTGGGTGACAGAGAGGGACTTGGTCTCAAAAAAAAATAAATTATTTCTCATTGACCTGAAACAAAATTAACAGACCACTGTACCCATTGAAAGATACTTGATTCATTTAGGTTGTGAAAAGTTTAGTGACTTTAAAAAGCAGAGAAATGAAGTCTTCTCTATCAGAGGATTCTATTATCACCTTAGTTGAGCTCCAGCAGATTGAAATAATTCAGAATAATTCATGTCAGACTTTCATGATTAGTGCAGAATGGTACAGATCCAAAGTGTGAGGAGGTTTGGAGAAAAGATATTTGCTAATGGCTGGAGTCATAAATATAGTCTCCAAAAGACCTGCCAGGTTCTTTGTCAATCCTGAGAACTGAAACCAACAAACCTCTCTGTCCTTGTGCTAAACAATTACGGGACAAAACATTCCTTCTATTTTCTTATCAACTTAATTGAGGAGTATTTATATACAAGCATACTTCTTTTCCCTCTGGGCTAAACAATACTGGAATCAGGCAAAAATAATTTAGCTACCTGATCCAGGAAATACTTGCACTTAGAAGATAAGACCATAAAATAATAAAACAGTTTACTTTCAGACACCAATAGCTGCCTCACCAATATACACACCCCAAAACCTTCACCTCTATATTACATAAAATATTATGTCATAAACTCTGCCTGATTCCAGTTAGTTTTCTGCCTCGAAAGACTCACCTTAAAATTTTCCAGCCCAGGTCCTAAACCCAATAAATATCCTCCCCGACTATCCCCTTCCGAGCTATTACTAACACTGTCAGTGTAGTGTTCTCCTTAATTGTAGAAAGCCTAATAAGCTTTGCTAAATCAACAGGCTTTTCTTTTGGAGTATTGACAGCTAACAATCCTTTCCTACAGAAAAATCTCTCCAAATAGATCACAGAGCTGCATAAAGTATTTCTAAACCTTCTTCCCAATATATCCTCATTTCCTGGTCAACCACAATTAACAAATAGCTACTATTTTCTATGTACATAGCCGTGCATCAGAGATTGTGTCAAATATAGATCATGTCCTTTTGAGACTGCAGAGTAGCCTTGGAGAGAGATACTGGCTACTCTCTGAGAAACCAGCAAACTCTGGACTGAGAAACCAGCAAACACATGCAGCCAGTACGTGTTTGGTGCAGGATGAGTGGCACAGACCTTAGAGCCTGGAGGGCCCAGAGAAGGGATGTCCCTGAGGCCTGAGAGACAGGCAAGCTGCTGGGACAACCTGTTCACACTTTCTGTCTCTCACAGCCTCCCAAGATAACTTCCTCAGCTCTTCTCCAGGCCCTTTACTGAAACCAAAGCATGACTGTTTATAACTCATGAATATATAGGATGAGTTTCCTTCCCATTTAAACTGCAGAAGACAATGAAAGATGTTTGAAAGAAAGTCCAATTAAGTATTCAAAGGATTACAAGGGCCAGGAGAAACCCAAATAGCTATTCCTTTGTCCCTCGGTCCTTCCTTGTTGCCATTTAAATTCTGCCCAATCACACGCAACACTTATTTATTCGCTTGGATGCTTATTTCCTCAAATGCCAAGGCAGCATCAAAGACTTTCCATGTGGCAGGAAGAAATCCTTTTGAATGTAACTTGTGTATTTGTTCTGAAAAAGCAACCAACAATTAAGAATCTCCACTATTTCATGGGCGTGAAATACCGAATGTCAAAAGCACATCCAGAGACACTTCTAGACTCTCTCCTCCTCTAAGCCTGTAACTGAAAGGACAAAGCAACTTCAACCAAACACAGCAGCAGAGCGTAAAAAAATCAGCCCACACAGTGCTGCTCCTCAAGGTACCACCCACCATTACCACCAAATGTTAAGTACCTTTCTCCCATTGCCTCACCCTTGTTGATTTGTACCCTTTAGCACTTAGATTTGGAGACAACTTGTTGGATTTGAATCCTTGGCTTAGCCCTGCCACTTACCAATGACGTGAATTTGGACAGGTTACCTAACTCCTTTGTGCTTCAGTTTTCTCACCTATAATAATGAGACTGCTAATACTGAATATCTCACAGGTTCTAGGAAGCATTAAATTATAACAAGTTTAATAATGGATATAGAGCATTTAGGCTAGCTAAAATGTATTCTGTTATGCTGTAGTAATAAACCCCCAAATCTCAATGAAATCACCCAATGAAAGTCTATTTCCTTTTTATCCTATATGTCCAAATTGGATCATTAGCCTATCAATACATGCTTAGATAACGAGAAAAGAATATGGCAAAAGTCAGATGGTTTTCAAAGATTCCACCCAGAAGTATCCTGTACCAGTTTCACTTACTAACATTTTGTTGGCCAAGGCAAGTCACATAGCTATGCCTACTTTTAGAGAGAAGTAGAGAAATAGAATCCTATCATGTCCCAGAAAGGGTAGAAAAACTACCATATATTTTAACAGTCCTAATGGTTACCAAGGCATTAGAACATAAAGGTTAGCTGTTATTGTTGTAGTTGTTATTATTATCATCAAGTGTATCATCATGTCAGAGCAAGAAAAAAATCACAGGAGTTCCACTGTATCCCATTTTTTTATTCACTCAATATTTATATTCATAATTATTCAATATTTATTGAGGGCTACTGTACAATAATTTGGTCTTTGTCCTGGGTATCTGGGAGGGAGCTTCTAAACCCTTTCAATTCCTTGAGTGATAGGGTATGTTTGTTATTTGTGGTGGGATCTTGGAACTGCCCCTGAGTTTGTGTAACAAGGTGACATACGGTAGGCCCCTAAATGGTTTCAGGAAAGGGACTGACTATACCAGAAAGACCAACCATGTGATTAGCAACTTGCATCATTGACCTATATGATATCAGCCCAACCTCCATGGAGAAGACAGGGTCTAGGATTGAGTTCAACCCCATAGCCAACAATTCAGTCATGCTTGTGTAATGAAACTCCAATAAAAACTCCAGACACCAATGCTTAGGTAAGTGTTCCTGGTTGCTAAACACATCAACAGGTTGTGATGGTAACAGATTCTGATTTGACAGGGAGATGACATGCAAACTCCATGTCTGGGATTCTTCCAGATCTTGCCCTATGGGTCTCTTCTTTTAGATGGTCCTGATTTGTATCCTTCATAATAAAACTATAATTGTAAGTGTAGCACTTTCCTGAATTCTGTTAGTCATTCTAGCAAATTATCAAACATGTGGAAATAGTAGGAATCCCCAAATTTGTAACTAGCTGTTCAGAAACATGGTGGCCAGGGAGCCCCCAAATTGTGGCTGATGTTGAATTGAAAGCAGTCTTGTTAGGGATTATGCCCTTAACTTGGGAAGTCTGTGCTAATTTCAAGTACTTAGTATTAGAATTTCATTTCAGGTGTCTAGTACACACCAAGCATTCGAGATACAGAAGTTAATGAAAGAAGAACAGTTCCACTCCCATAGACCTCATAGTCAAGAGAAGGAGACATATATTAAAAACAAACAAATAAAAAAGGTCTAAAAGAAATATCACCATATACTGAGTACTTTTAATAAAAGAGGTGGACATTGTAGAAAAGAAGAACTGGTTACACCTGGCAGCCTTCAGACTAAATTTTGCCCAAAGATGTGATGTGCTTAGCTCTAAGTTGTATTAGTTATCAATTAATATCAGAAAATTTAGCGCGAAAATCTAGATTTTGATCTTCTCTTGAAAATTATGATATCTGGTAACTCAAGATCCCGAAGTTCCCCCAACAACCACCCCTTTAGGGAAGCGTGTATTCCCTGGTTCACTATAGTCTGCACATACACACCATTACTGATCTAGGCCACCTGGTATCCACAGACATTTGTGTTGGTTCCCTTATTCTGAAGCAAGCCATTTGTGGAAACTGGGGCCCACAAAGGGGAGCTAATTTGTACACAAAGCGTTAGTCTGTGGCAAAGCTAAGACCAGAGTGCAGACCCCTTCTGGTCCAATCCAGAAGCTTCTTCCACCACTCAAAGTCATAGTCAAGCCTACAGTGGGCTCCCACTTCCTCTCAGAGGAATAGATGCTTTTGCTTAAAGACGTCTCACCACGGGCATTCAGTTCTTGACTAGGATTCCCTACCTGCATCTGCTGACCTTAGTCACACCCCAAGGTGCAGATCTTTTCAATCCTTCTCATCCATCATAATGTACTTCTCCTTTGATCATTCTTTTACTCATTCATTCAGTCACTCATTTAAAACGTATATGCCACTCAGGATGAGGAAGTGACAAAACTCAGAATTACCCTCCTGCAATAAACAACTAGAAAACTGGAAAAAAAAATATAGGACACAGGTATTTTCAGATATGAGACAAAAGTCAGTTCAGAACTGTAATCTCTGGGAGAAGGGAAACAAATGAGGAATAACCTATCTTTCTGCCCAGAGGCAATTTCCAAATTGCAGTACAAGGGTAGAGAACTGAAGCAGAGCCTGGTAGTCTTGCTGAGTTCATAAGGCATATATCAGAATTCGAGGAGGTGACAAAAGCTAGAATTTTCAGTGAAGACTGCCCAAAGAGAAAGCTACACAGAGAAGGCATTCCAGAAAAAAAAAAAAAAAAAAAAAATAGAGTATTACTTTGAGTTTGACTGGATACTTACATCAGGCTTACATAGTGTAAAACCTCACAAGGCCATACAGAGAAACTTTTTAGGAAAGAGCACTAACTGGGGAGCAAAAAGATGAGTAACCCTTAGATTCACACAGTACCAGGACTCATTAGAGTTCCTACAATTCATTGAATATACAAGGATTCAGTAGAAAACCCAGAGGACTACCATGCCTTAGTAATGGGGTTAACTGAACCCTAGAGCAGCGGTTCTCAACTGGATGGAGGTTCGGCAATGTTTGCCCATATTTTTGGCTGTCACAATTAGAGGGTTACTACTAGCAGCTAATATGTAGAAGCCAGAGATGCTGTTAAACAATCCACAATGCACACACAGACCCTCAAAACAAAGAATTATCTGGCCAAACTGTAAATACTGTTGAGATTGAGAAAATTCTACCTAAACTAAACTCAGAATCACCCTAAAGGAAATTTAAAAGAATACTCCAAAGGTTCAAACTAATCTGCAAGAAACTTAACCACTTGCCAGACATTATCATAACAACATCTGACATTATTTAAAGAGTACAAAAAGTCCCGTATTCAAGAAAATAAAATGTACAATGTTTGTCATTCAATAAAACAATTATGAGACATATGAAGAAGTAGAAAAATGTGATTCATAACCAGGAAAAAAATCTGCCAGAAGACATAGACTAAGAAATAAAAGATACAATGAAGTTACAAAGACCTTAAAACAGCTATAAACATACTCCATGTTCAGGCAGTGTACTAAGCCCTGATACTAAAGTAGTGAGCTCAACGAACATGGCCTCATGGAGTTTACATACAGTAGAAAACATAGGTATTTAATAAATAAGTATGTAAGTAGATATATAATTAAAAATCATGATAAATACTGTTAACAGGAAAAACAACAATAACAAAAAGATGCTAGAGGAGAGAGTAACAAAGGGAAAATTATTTTATATGGATATTCTGGGATAGAGATTACATTAAGCCAAGACCTAAAGAGCTAACCAGCTCAAGAGCTGTAAGAACAGCCTTTCTGGCAGTAAGAATAGCATGTAGAAAGTCCCTGAGACAGGGAAAAGCTTAAAAAATTAAAAGAGGCTACAAAAAAATGAAACAATATTCCATGTTCATGAATTGAAATAATCAATGTTATTAAAATGTACATACTATCCAAAGCAAGATACAGATTCAATGCAAAATCCCAATCAAAATACCAATGACATTCTTCAAATAGAGAAAACAATCCTAAAATTTACAGAGAATCACAAAAGATCCAGAAAAACCAAAGCCATCGTGAGCAAAAAAGAAAAAGCGAAACTGGAGGAATCACATTAGCTGACTTCAAATTATACTACAGAGCTATAGTCACCAAAACAGCAAGCTACTGGCATAAAAACAGAGATATAGACAAATGGAGCAGAATCAAGAGCCCAGAAATAAGTCTATACATCTACAGTCAACTCATTTTCAACAAAGGAGCCAAGAACATACACTGGGGAAAGGACAATTCTTTCAATAAATTGTGCTGGGAAAACTGGATATTCCTATGCAGAAAAATGGAAGTATGTCTCTTGCCATATATAAAAATCAAATCAAAATGTATTAAAGACTTAAATCTAAGACCTGAAACTATGAGACTACTAGAAGAAAACTTTGGAGAAACACTCTAGGATATTAGTCTGGGTCAAGAGGTCTTGAGTAAGACCTCAAAAGCACAGGCAACAAGAGCTAACTAACATGGACAAATGAGATCACATCAAGCTAAAAAGCTTCTGCACAACAAACAAAATAATAAACAAAGTGAAGAGACAATCCACAGAATGGGATAAAATACTTGCAAACTACCCATCTGACAAGGGACTAATAACCAGAATATATAGGGAGCTTAAACAACTCAATGGGGAAAATAAAAAATAATAATAATAATCCAATTAAAAATGGGCAAAAGATCTGAATAGATATTTCTCAAAATAAAATTAACAAATGGCCAACAGGTATATAAAAAATTCTCAACATTACTAACCATCAGGGAAATACAAATCAAAACGACTGTGAGATAAGGTGTTATTCCACTTAAAATGGCTTTTATCCAAGTAAGCCAATGACCAGTGCTGGCAAGCATGTGAAAAAAGAGGAACCCTTGTACAATGTTGGTGGGAATGTAAATTAGTACAACCACTACAAAGAACAGTATGAAGATTCCTCAAAAATCTAAAAATACAACTACCATACAGTCCAGCAATCCCACTCCTGGGTATTTATCTGAAAGAAAGAAAATCAGTATTTCAAAGGGATATCTTCCCATGTTTATTGCAGCACTATTCAAAATTGCCAAGATATGGAATCAACCTAAGTGTCCATCAATGGACACATGAATAAAGAAAATGTGGTACATATACACAATGGAATACTATTCAGCCATAAAAAAGAATGAAATACTATCACTTGCAACGTGGATGAAACTAGAAATCATAATGTTAAGGGAAATAAGCCTGACACAGAAAAACAAATATGCTGGCTTTTTACATTTTTTTCATTCCTATGTAGGAGCTAAAACCAAAAATATTGAATTCATAGATATATAAAATAGAATGATGGTTACCAGATGCTGGGAAGGGTAGCAGAAAGTAGAGGATAAAGTGGGGATGGTTAATGTGTACAAAAATATAGTTAGACAAAATTAACAAGATCTTGTATTCAGTAACACAACAGGGTGACTATAGTCAATATATTCTATATTTTAAATTTACTAAAAAAGTGGAATTAGAATGTTCTTAACACAAATAAATGATAAATGGGGTAATAATACCCTAATTATCCTGATTTAATCATTACACATTGTATGCCTGGAGCAAAATATCACATATACCCCAAAAATATATACAATCACTATGTATCCAAAATAATTACAATAAATTACACATTTTTAAAAGGAGTTCAGTGCCGGGTTCTAGGCCAAACTAGGTCCAAGGGGAGTCGGTGGGCAGGTAAAGGATAACTAGAAAAACACTCAAGGAATCACAGGCAGTTTTGACATGGCTTTATTCTCTCTCGAATAAAGAGAGAGAGCCTGGTGAGACATATGTATAGCATTAGTGGGGTGGTTATACCTTTTACAGACAACAGTGGCTCCATCCAAGCCAAGCACGAGCTCAAGTGAGTGATCACCTAATGTGCCTCACAGGGCGTGGTTACATAATGTGTGGGGTTGTAAGCCTGTGCTCCAAACCTGCTGAGTCATGCTGTGCTGGAAGGCCGCCTTGGCCTACTCCAGACTAAAGTGCAGCCATCTCCCTTACAGGGAGTATAATGAGCAAGTGAGGAAGAAGCATAAAATGATGATGAAGATACAAGAGGATGATGAAGGCTGGTAACCCCTGGAATATAATCTGGATTTTCTTCTAGTACAATAGGAAACCACTGGGGCAGTGGTTGTCTTCCTTGGCTGCACTGGAATCACCTGAAACTTTTGAAAAATGTACTTGTGTCTCAAGCATAGAAATTCTGAAATGATATGGCATGTGGCTAGAGCATTAGGATTTTTTTTTTTTTTTTTTTTTACGCCCCAGGAGAGAATTTTTACGGGCAGCTGGGGTTCAGAACCACTGTAAGGGAAGAGTTTAAACAGGGAGTGACATCATTTGATTTTGAAAGTTCTGTTACACTCACCCTATACTCATTATAAACTTGGCTATAATGTTCCCTTCCTTCTAGGAAACAAGGCTCACCTGAAGCTCTTTTACCATAAACAATATCAGAATGGTCATAATGAATTCTACTACTGAGAACAGTGACACCCCCCAGTATTCAGAGAAATATGCCAGTATTTTCCTTCAAGTTCAAAACACCTGTTGTGGCCTAAATCAAGTCAATCTGTAATAGTCAATTCTAAGTGCTTTGTATTCAGCTCATCCTACCCACAGACACAGGCAGAGTGAGCTTGGCATCCAATTTTCTGTACTGTCGTGTAGCTCATGTACTTGTACCTCTTTGGGGCTGAAGAAGAAATCTAGCCCCATAAACTCACTCTCTCTTTGTTCTTCCCATGGATCCCTGTCTCTTAAACCCTTTTCTCCATCACCATCTCACTTGTATCCCACCTCCTCTTTTTCTCTGTCTTCAGCTTAGGTTGTCAGTCATTTATTTCTATCACCTGAGGACTCAGAGAAAATTTTTGATCCACTCAAGTGATCTAAAGGGGAGGGCAGTGGATGAAGGATAGCAGCCATCAATGATTGATTCATTGATTCAAGACCAGTGGTTCTCAAAATAAGAACTATTACAAATGTCTTAGAAAAAAGCCATGTATGCCCAAACATGCACCTTATGGCATATATTTGTAATTAAGATTTTACTTCAGGCCAGACACGATGGTTCATGCCTGTAATTCCAGCACTTTGGGAGGCAGAGGAGAGTGGATCACTTGAGATTAGGAGTTTGAGACCAGCCTGGCCAACATGGCAAAACACCCACTCTACTAAAAATACAAAAATCAGCTGGGCATGGTGGCACACACCTGTAGTCCCAGCTACTTGGGAGACTGAGGCAGGAGAATCGCTTGAGCCCAGTAGGGGCAGAGGCTGCAGTGAGCTGAGATCATGCCACTGCACTCCAGTCTGGGCAGCAGAATGAGGCTCTGTCTCAAAAAAAAAAAAAAAGATTTTATTTCAGTCAGAACCACTGGTCTTGAATCATCCTGCTCAAGGGCAGGAGCATCAGCATCACCTGAGAAATGAGAAATGCAAAATCTTGACCCACCAACTCAGACCTACTGAATGCTCAGAAAGTCTGGACATAAAGCATAGCAATCTGACTTCACAAGTTGTCCAGTGGTTTTGGTGTACACAAACAGTGCTTTGGAAACTACTCTTTAAGACAATCAATGTTTGTGCATTATTATGCTATGAGAAACTTTCTCTCTTCTCATCCTTGAGTTGCACTGTGAAAGGCCTCTTCCTGTTATGTGGTATATGCCTAACTCCAAATGGGTGTGACTATGTAGCATGACTGAGATAACAGATAAATGGGGACGAAATAAAACCAACAGCATCTTGCTATACCCCACATGATAAAAGTCAAAAAGACATCATGGGCAAAGGCTCTTACTACAAACCAAAGTTATCCTGGAAAAAGATACTGCATTGTTAACCTCTGTCCAATCTGAAGTGCCTTTTCTGTAATTAAATATCAAGAAAAAAGCATTCACCAGCTGAATACTAGTGCTACTATTACAAATCTCTTAGAAAAAGGCCATATATGTGCAAATATACATCTTGTGGCATATATTTGTAATTCACTTTTTACTTCATCTTGTTATTGCAAAAGTTGTCAGGAAAAAAAAATGTGAACATCTGTGTATATGTATATCCCAGGGAGGATGATTTTATCTTGTTGTTTTTAAGATGCCTCAACTCCAACAAGTTGGTTTTGAGGAAAGTACCAATATAACAACAAGGCCGATAATTCCTAATTGCTTCTTCCCATTCCAAGGTCAAGGAGGTTTACGCAAACAGATAAGGATTGATGTTTAAACAGATTCAGCTTGGTAAAAGGCCATAGAGTCCATGGGGCCATGCTCCTTCTTGAGTTCTATTCATCATGGAAGCCATATGGTTTTCACTATAGATGGTCCAAATCCTCATCTCCCCAGGTCAAGTGAAGTGAAAACAAGAATATAATCCTAGCAAAGTCATCACTGGCATTTTGTCTGTTTGCTTCTCACCAACTTGGGATCATACCATGTGCGTGTATGTGTGTGTGCACATATACATGTGCATGTATGTTATGATTAAGATCATAACCTATATAATGTTATATATCTGTTGATCCTAAGACAGCTATATATATATACTTATATATGTTTCAGTATTAAGTTTATTGTTTTCAGCCCAGATTTTCTGTGAGAGCATAATATACTCTTACTCCTTGTTGGAGGAAAAAATAGTATGAACATATTACATATGTACACATATATAATAGATAGTCATTGATATATGACTTATTCTATGCCATGAGATATTTTTAAAGCATAATTTTTGATAGGGAAAGATATCTCATTCTATGATGTATTATAATTTCTTAAGCCACTCCTAATATTTGACAGTTAGATTGTTTTCAATTCTCTCACAATCATAAATAAAACAGCAATAGACATCCCTGTACATAAATCCCTGTCCACACCTTTGATTATTTTTTTAGGATAAATTGTTAGAGCATAAATAATTGGGTGAAAGGGGACAAACATTATTTTAAGCCTTTGGTTCTCAGTGCCAAAATGCTTTCCAAAAACTTTGTACTATTTTTTCCTCCAACAAAGTGTAAGATATATTATTCTCCCACAGAAAATCTGGCCTAAAAACAACAAACTTACCACTGAGACATCTCGGGCAATACTTCTCAAGCTAGACGATTTTACCCCCAGGAGACACATGGCAACAACTGGAGACAATTTTGGTGGTCGTAACTGGTAAGATGCCATTGCTGTCTAGTAGGCAGAAGCCAAGGATGCTGCTAAACATCCTGAAATGCACAGGATGGCCCCCACAGCAGAGAATTATCCATGACAAAATGTCAACAGTGTTGAGGTTGGGAAACTGCACTGGAGGCGTCCCCTTTAAAATCAGAATCCAAACAGGATTCGCTCTCAGAACGAACCTCATTCTCTTGGGAGTTCTAATCAATGTAATAAGGACAAAATATAAATAAGATATCGAATTAGTGGCAAGAAGAAGACAAAATGATCATTTCAGAACACATCATTACACATTTAAAAATAAAAGACTCAACTGAAAACAAATAGCATGAGTAGAGAATATTACCTTGCCATTTCTGTTTCCCAGTAAAGAACTACCTACCAGCCAGGTAAACTTGACTACATATCATTCACATGTATTTATATATTTATTGATTGAAATATTTATTGAGTACCTACTAGTTCCCTGGTATATTTCTTAGCACTAGAGACACAACAGTGTATCAGAAACATCTCTTAGCTGGTGCAGCTTGTATGTTTGTATGAGAAGATAGACAAAAAGTCAGATAAATAAGTAAGTATGCAGTGTATTAGCTGGTGATAAGTGCTATGGAAAAAAAATTAAGAATGGCACAGAGGAAGGAGAATTCTTAGAGGGGCGGAAGAACAAGCTCTTGTTTGTCCTATAAAGATTTTGTATTTATCCTATTTGGCTTTTGCTCTGGGGGAGTTCAGACAGCCATTAGAAGATTTTGAGCAGAGCAGTGGCATGTTCTAATACATGTTTTCAAAAGACACTGTATGTCTAATGAGTGGGAAATAGACTTTTGGAGGTAAAAAATGGAAGCAGGTAATAGAGAAAACAGAGACAAGGCCAGGTAGGGATCTATTAGGCTATTATAAGGATGTTAGATTTTACTCTGAGAGAGATGAAATACCCCCAGAGAGTTTTGAGAAAAAGGTGTAACACAATCAGACTCAAATTTTTAAAGGAGCACTCTGGCTGTGGTGTGAAAACATACCGTTTAGAAATGAAAGGCAAATGCAGAAACAACAGAGGAAGACAGTCTTTTAACGCTAGCAGGAAAATTCTAGCTCCTTTCCCCCTCCATTTTTGTCTAGCTGATTCTTACGTGCTGTAGATAGGTGAGTAAGGAAATAACACTGCTTTTCATTCTCTTGGCAAGCAAATATTAATAAAAAGCCTTTCAAAAAATTAAGTTGGTAAATTTCCTGTTTGTTTCATCTTGGCTTCAGTGGGCCATCCAGTAGTTTCTTTTGCACGAGGGAGGATTAAGTTACTTGACCCTGTGACTTTAAGGAAAGTTAAATCTCATAGCCAGAGCTGCTGTCAGATTCTAGTCTTCCCTAACCATTCTTGGGAATGATTTGTTAGCCTTGCTGACCGAAGCAATCTATATGTGAGGCTTTTTAAAGAAGCAAAACCTTGGAAGTGCTCCCAGCCCCTATTATTGGTTTCTTTTTCATGAATCCTTTTCACCAGCATCAGGCTCTGTTCATTAATGTCTGATCCTTATAGGTCACACAGAAGAAAGGAATTATATTCTCCTCTAGAAAGACACCCTCATGTGATTCAAAAGTCTGAGGTTTGTGAGTTAAGGAGAGAAGACAAACCACAAACGGCTTCATCGATTCTGATTCAGAGAAGACAGGGACCCCTGACTATGCTGAGCATCACATTCCTTAACGATTCCTTTCAGGGACTTAAAAAAAGAATTCCTTTGGCTTATCAGCTGACTTTGAAAAATGAAGACTAAGTTCATTATTTTACTACATTTCAAATTTTGACTTAGTGGTTATGATTTAATAAGGGCTCTAGTTGGTTAGGACTGTTTGGTGTGAAGTTTTATGGACAGACAAGTGGTTGTCACAACTTAGGAACAAGGCACATTGAGAATATCCACAAAAGCACAGAGCAGATGAGGGAAAGATCTGACTCTTGAATTACACATGAGGGCAAGGCAGGTACTGAGGGAAGTGGCCTGAGTTCAGGACAAGCCCCAGACTTGGATGGAGATGGTGAGTACAAGCGGGGAGTTGGGAGACAATAGGCTCCAAGGTAGCTGCCTTATATACTAGTCGACGTGGAAAGTGGATGGAAAAGCTAGCTCTTAAAAGAACATATGTCATTCAAGCCTCATCCCTGGGAGACTCAGACCCTAGCTCTGGTTGTCACCAATGCATCTATAAGGCAGCTGTGACTTTATGGGACACTAGACTGCATGGTTCTTGAATGAAGAATGTTTCTGATATGCTGTAGTTTCTCCGTGACTTTCCATTGAATCTTTGATTCAAAATCAAAGATTCAATGGAAAGTCACAGAGTAGCTCATTGGATAAATCTAGGCAGATGACATGAGTAGCTCATTGGATAAATCTAGGCAGATGACTTAATTTTAAGCAACCAGATGGAGGAGCAGAAGCTATCGCGTATTTCCTTAGTTGGTTTATCTCTAAACCTATATACAGGAATCATCGCTGTACCTGATTTTAACTTACTAGGAAAGGCCAAAGGAGTTGATACGATTCAGGGTCTGTTCTTACTGCCTTATTCAATAAGATTCCATCAAACGAAAACAATCTTAGGCCGGGCGCGGTGGCTCAAGCCTGTAATCCCAGCACTTTGGGAGGCCGAGACGGGCGGATCACGAGGTCAGGAGATCGAGACCATCCTGGCTAACACAGTGAAACCCCGTCTCTACTAAAAAATACAAAAAATAGCCGGGCGAAGTGGCGGGCGCCTGTAGTCCCTGCGACTCGGGAGGCTGAGGCAGGAGAATGGCGCAAACCCGGGAGGTGGAGATTGCAGTGAGCTGAGATCCGGCCACTGCACTCCAGCCTGGGCGACAGCGCGAGCCTCTGTCTCAAAAAAAAAAGAAAAAGAAAAAGAAAACAATCTTTCAGTGGATTCAGGGACTTATTTCACTTTTATTGAACTGTGGTATGATTTTCTTTTAATGTTTTTAGAGTCACTAATGGAGACATACAGAAGCAGAGAAAATTATAAAACTATGGGGAAGATGCTGAACTAACAGGGCCAGGGAGTAGGGGGTGGATACTAGAATGAAAAGAGAATGGAGAAAAGTCACAGAGTCTGCTTTTGGGGATAGCTCTTCACTCCATGACAAAACAAATCTGGTTGCTTTCCACCAATCACTCCTGCCTCCTCCTCCTTCTTAACCCACACTTGTGAACAAGGGCAAGAGGGAAGTCAACTGGTCAAAGATGGCTCTAGTTAGAGCGTAATTTTTAAAGACCTGATGACAGTCTTTTGATAGTTCCTGCTCTTTATTTGTTTTTTCTAACAAGCCCTGTAACTTCCCACCTAATTTTCTTTGCCAGTGTGATCACCCCTCCCTGACAAGCCCTTCTTACCCTCTTTTTCTTTGGAAGCCTTGGCTGTTTCTTAAAGTCGGCCTCCAACATACCCTCTACCACCATGAGGCCTTTCAGGAGCAGTTGGTCCTTCCCTTGGACCACAGTTGGCCCTTTCCTTAAGGTCTGATCTTAAAAATCTTAGTCTATTTTAGCTACAAGCAAGCCAACTAATCTTTCGAAGACTCAGCTTCATTATTTGTGAAATAGGGATGCCATCTGCATTGCTTCTCTCAGAATACTGCTAAGATGAGTGATACGTGTGGAAACTGCACGAACCATACGGTGCTTTGCAATTAAGATGAGAGCTGTTATAGGTACCCTTGCGTCCTATAATCATGGCCAGATAAGGACTTTTAAATGTCCTAAAATCTCTGAAAAGATTATGATGCTCCCTTAATGTAAAAAGACAAAACTATAAAAATAAAAATAATAGTTGAGCATAAGTTATAAGCATGAATAATGTTGGAGGATGACTATTTCAATGCTTTATCATTTTGAAAACTCAAGTTCTGCTTTTTCTTTGCCTTTCCAGCTTGTTTTGAATCTTGGTTTCACTAGTTTCCTATGTGTAATAATTTTCTAGTGCTGCATTTTATCTCATTTACTAGGTTGGAGATTACTTGAAGCCTCCGTCTCAGCTTGCACATAGCCACTGCTCAATAAATATTTGCTAAATTGAATTCTTCCTCTTGACACTTCACAGAAATGTGTCTTCTATGCAATCAGAAAGTTCCACAAATAATTAAAAAAACATAGCTGGCTCTGAGCAGCCATACCTTAATCACTCAACAGGAAATTATTAAAAGCAAAATATACATATAATACAGAATTTGAAACAATGGAAAATGTTTTTAAATGGAAGAAGCAGCCGATACCCTCAAAAACTACATGGGGAGAGGGGGATTCGAAAATGAGAGTCATGGAAAGGAGTAATTGAAACATAACTGGGAGAGGGAAGGGGTGAATAATGAAACTTCTAAGCAAATTCTTGAAAATATTAAATTATAAGAAATCATTGTTGGAATTAAAGTTGAAATGAATCTTAGTTGATATTTTAGCTAACCCACCCATTCACCCAAATTTAAGCTCTTATCCACGTGCAACAAAAGCTCATAGAGTAAGCAAACCATGTATTGCAATCTCCATGATGGCACCTCACTTGGTTTCCAGGGGCATCCATGCTTTCTGTTTATGCTAACTAATCCTTATTCCTAGAGATGGCTATGACTCAGCACTTTTTTGAGACTATATTATACCCTAGAAATCCATGACATTTTGCTTTTTGTGGGGATATACATAAACATTCTTAGTGCCCTAATTTCTCCTTCATTTCTCTCTTTTACTGTCTTTTAATTTCCTTCTGCCTCTGGTCCTCCATCATCAGCATTTTTTCACCTCAACATGGTCCTTTTTACCATTCTTTCTCTATGATCTTCATGCTTTTAGCAAAATGCATTCTGCTGGAGGGGGTTACATACTCAAGAGACTCAGTCTTCGCTTATGAACTTTCCAGAGTTACTATAACAAGGATAAATGCATATGGTTTAAAAAATAAAATGAAATGAAAATCAATTTTTAACCAATGCATTACATTAGGAAAAAAAAACTCTATTGTATTATTTTAACTTTACATTTGATTATTCTTTTTTATTTTCTATTTGGGGCAGAAATTAGTGAGTTTAATAGTTATAAAATGGTCTTTGTCATCAGAGAAAATTTCACCACTGCCTTTCTGTGGACCCTGAGGGAGCCATTTTACCTTCTCAGGCTTTAGGTTCCACTTCTGTGAATGGGAATAAAAAAGAGGTAACAAAGAAAAAGCACTTAGCCTGGAGCCTTGGCATTTCCAACTTCCCTCCTCCCCTAACACTGTTTTCCTTCACTTCTAAAAGAAACTATATGTCCTTGAATTCTTGTCTCTAGATCTGTTTCTGGAGTAAAGAGAGGCAGACATTCTCAAGACACCTTGAAGCAGAACTTTGCTCAGACAGCAGTCACTTGCATGTTCTTTCTTAGTTTTTTCAGTGTAGGGCAAGTAGATATTGAGGAGTTGGCTCCAGGTCAAACTCCTATGTGTGATTTTTTTAAGCCCAATTGCCCATAGACAATTACAAAGGTTTTACCTGATAGGCCCCATGGGGGAAATCTACCCTCCCCAGACGTTGGGCACAGTTGGAGAGATTTATAGTCAAGAACTCAGAGGCCTGGCCATGCAAAAAAATCCACATTCTTAGCCCAGGCGTCTCCATTCTGAGGCCTCCTTATCAGGGGATACCTCCACTGATGCCTTTCTCAGGCACCTCTGCTAAGACCACGTTATCTGGTGAGCCTCAAAGACATTTGACTCAATATTCCATACTTATCCCACTCATAGCCCTTCCCTCGTTCCTTCTTCACCTAGCCTTCACATGCACATAACAGAAGGAGCTTTTTATTCACAGCTCCCCATGACAGTGAGATGATCACCACATCTGTGCCAACCCACCTGACCCTTCCACCTACACTATTCAAAAATGGAACAAGGCGTGGGCATGGGTTCTGGAGCCCTTTCATGTTCAGGTCCTCTTTACAGTTTTGCAGTTAGTGGCTAAAGCCTTTACTGGTGCTTTGGTTTTGACTTGTTGTTTTCATTGACCACCTCAACACCTGTCAGCTCAGTTCTTTCTAGCTCAATGCTTGATGAAGATCATTGACCTGGGAAAAGATCACAATAGAACTTTCTGTGGCCTAACAAATGCAGGCCTCTTTTTATTCATAGCTGGTCACCACAACCAATTTGCATGAACTCTTGATCTTCTGGAGAGAAAGAAAAACAGATCCCAACCACTCCTCCTGGGAATTTAAAGTTAAAGAAGCCTGTCGGGATAGGCCGGAGTGGTTTTAACCAAGATCAGCAAGTAGAGATTGCCACCAGTACCCCAAAGGGCAACTTGACAGGAGCGGAGGGGCAGTCGGGGAGTCTGAGACTCTGAGCTGGTGATCCAAGCTCAAATAAGAGTCAAAGAGTCTTGAGAGAGACTGAATCTGGAATAGCATATAGCTATCATTGCAAGTTCCACAGGACCCAGCCAGATGGCAGAGGGACATCCTTTAAAGACCAATCACTGAGCATGCAAGAACTGGGAAACTATAACCTGGGAGTCCAGGCAGGTGTTAGCACTGCCACTGGGGAGAGTTTCACCGAGCATGGGCACCATCATGCAGCAGACACACATGCATCAGATGATGCAAGGTTAGTGTTCAACAACTGAAATAAAGGCTGCTACAACTTTCCAGCTCTGTGCATGTGTATTTGTAAGCATGCACACAAGCGAATGTGCGTATATGGGTCTTCTGCTTGTTTTCATGACCAAACCCAGAGTGACAGAGCAAGCCTGCTGATTCTAAAGGCAGTGCCCTCTCCATTCTGTATTCTGCTTTCCAGGAAAAGCAACATCTACTACTGAGTTTTAGGACATAGCGAGGTCTGGCCCAATTAATGATAGAGGCCAAAGAGTCCAGTCATTTTTTTTTTCTTTTATTATGTTATTTATGTAGCTTTATCCTTAGAACAAACATAGTATTTCTTCATCATACAGATTCCACAGAAAGCAAGAAGAATATAATAAAAGTCATTGATATCTCACTATGCACAGATAACCACTGTTACTGTTTTTGTGAAATGATTTTCAGTATTTTCCTTTTTTCCACAAAATTCAAGGGACAATATATACATAAAATTGTAACCTGCTATATCAGAGTCCCAGCAAGAACACCCAGTATTATTAAAAGATAAATTAAGAATAGCCTAATAAAGGGCTGTTTAGTTATGGGTAAGGCTACCACAGAGGAGAGTGCAGGGCCCCAGACCAATGACAGCAAAACGGCATATCCCTGGGCCTGAAGGGGTAGGTTGGGGTGAGATTACCAGAACCCCAAGGCAGAGAGGGCTGATTGGAGAGAGGCTTCTGAGAGAAGCTGAGATTTACAATCCAGAAATGGAGCCATCCTGTGGCAACCACACAGGAAGGCAACTGGAATAAAGTCCCCAGCTCACCTTTCTCTCTCCCTCCAAACCCCTGCCATGCTCCAAAGTGATAAACCTAACCAGAACCTAGAGGGCAAGGGAGCCAATGATATAGACCAGGGGCTGGCAAACCTTTTCTGTAAATGCCAGATTACAAATAGTTTAGGCTTATAGGCCATATGGTCTCTGTCACAAATACTAAAATCTGCAGGTGTAGCATGAAAACAGCCATAGGTAATACTTAAATGGATGTAACTGGATTTGACACCATGGATCAGATCTGACCTACAGACTAAAGTCTGTCAACCTCTGGTATAGACCATATGGGTCAGCCTCTCAGCCTCACACAGAGCAAGGTAGAAAACATGGAGAATAGATCCAGAAAGCTCACTGAAAGATACCCAGCAATGTGTTTTATTGGTCTAACATAAACATTTACTGTGTTGAAATTTTTATTAACCTTGTGATAAAGTAACTTTATTGGAAAGAGGGGCAAACAGTTCAGCAAATATTACAGACCTAGTAGCTGTAGTGTCATATACATATATATCAAACATATATAAGGAACTTACTTTACTGATCCCATTCTTTGTATTTTGCTTATTTATACCACATAATGTTACAAAAAGATTTTAAGGAGGCTTAAATATACACTATAAGTTGAAATTAAATATGAAATAAATGAACTTTTAGAAATTTACCCTGTAGATATAATCATTTGTGTGTATAGAACTTTACATATTCAAAAAGAGTTCAAATTAAATTAAAAATAAATGGATGGGCAGGACGCGGTGACTCACACCTGTAATCCTAGCACTTTGGGAGGCCAAGGCAGGCAGATCATGAGGTCAGCAGATCAAGACCATCCTGACTAACATGGTGAAACCCCGTCCCTACTAAAAATACAAAAAATTAGCCGGACGTGGTGGCGGACGCCTGTAGTCCCAGCTACTTGGGAGGCTGAGGCAGGAGAATAGTGTGAACCTGTGAGGCGGAGCTTGCAGTGAGCTGAGATCGCGCCACTGCCCTCCAGACTGGGCGACAGACCGAGACTCTGTCCCAAAAAACAAAAAAAAATTGGATGAACTTATAGTAACTTACCCTACAGATAAAAGCATGTATGTGCACAAAGACATATGTATAAAAGATATCCATTTCATCACTGCTTTTAATGGCAAAAAAAATTGAAAATTATCTAATTCAATTGGGAAATGATTAAATAAATTAAAGCATATCCACCAAGTGGATACTTTTCAACCATTATAAAGAACTCTACCAGAACTTGTGTGGAATGACCTCCAAGGTGTTGTATTATAAAGATATGTATGTATGTGTGTATGTGTCTGTTTGTATACATACACAGTTATGTTTATGTACACATATATAACTATGTATTTGTGTGTATATTTTTTTCTTTTCTTTTCTTTTCTTTTTTTTTTTTTGAGATGGAGTCTTGCTCTGTCGCCCAGGGTGGAGTGCAGTGGCCAGATCTCAGCTCACTGCAAGCTCCGCCTCCCAGGTTTACGCCATTCTCCTGCCTCAGCCTCCTGAGTAGCTGGGACCACAGGCGCCCGCCACTACGCCCAGCTAGTTTTTTGTATTTTTTTAGTAGAGACGGGGTTTCACCGTGTTAGCCAGGATGGTCTCGATCTCCTGACCTCGTGATCCGCCTGTCTCGGCCTCCCAAAGTGCTGAGATTACAGGCGTGAGCCACCGCGCCCGGCCTTTTTTCTTTTCTTTAAGGCATTGTTTATGGATAGACAGACAAAAAATTAAAAACACTGGTTTTACCCCTAGAAAGGGGAACTGAGTGATGAAGGGGTAGAGTAGCAGAGAAACCCACTTTCATCTGCAAACGCTTTTGTATGTTTTAAATTTTGCATCATACACCTGTGTTACCTTTTTAAAATAATTCATTCATTCGTTTGAATTTTTTTAATGGTTAAGAAAAGATCATGCATTGGTACACATGTGCAGTCTATATAGCAGTACATACTCTCGGGTTTGTATTAACTCTCCTGCTCATTATCTAGCCTGAGGGAACTTGACCATCCAGACATTCTAGAGCGTCATGTTGGTCCCCATATTGATGATGTCTTGCCCGAACCTGGAAAATAAAAAGTACTTTCTACTCTGGAATAATCTAAGTAAGACACAGGCATGTCGGGGGATGAAAGATAAATCCCATTGAGCCAGGTATCTCTTAAGTGATGTTCTCCGGGATGCAGGGGTCTGGGACATGGTGGCATAATCCCTTTAAAGTGAAAGACAAATTTCTATACTTTGTGCAACCCACCACTAAGGAGCCACAATAATTGTTGTACCTCTTTAAATTTTAGAGGTAAAAACAGCATGATACATTTATAAAATAACACATAAGAATGCCAATATTTATTGGGTCCTAGATCAAGAGAAAGCTATACAATAAGTACAGTATGCAATGCAAAGTGTTTTGCCATTTGGGCCACATGGTCCAGCAGTTACAATGGTACCCAAGGTGCTATAGCAAACAGATTGGTTTAGACTCCCATGGTAACCACTCTTGCTGCTATCCTCAATTCATAACTACAACCTCATGAAAGTTTCCTGTGACTATTTGACTAAAGAAAATAAAACTTAGGTCAGGTTTATAGATGGTCTATACAGTATTCTAGCCTGAGCCAGAAGGAAATGTTGCTGACTCACTCTGAAGTGTGAAAAATATTGAAGAATCCTTTCCTGGGCAAAACTTTAAGAAGCACATTTGATTATCCACTTTGTCAGACAGAAATATGGTAAACGAAATGGATCCACCTTGATTCTTGAGCAATGGCTAATGATTTAGCCACATGGTTCAGGTACTGGAAAAACAGCTCTGTAAGAGGAATGTCAGTGGCAATGGTGGAATAAGGACCTCTGAAAATCTATTTCTCCATAAAAGCAATGACAACACTAGCAAATTGTAAAAATCAACTTTTTCAGAACTCTGGAAATTAACCAAAGGCTCATAACAATCCAAGGAGTGTTTATTCAGGAAAAAGAGCTGACTCAGTAAGAACAGCAAGCTATGTGATATTTTAACTTGCCCTATTCCCATTCGCCTCTCCTAGCTACCCAGAAGCCTTGAAAATAAACTGTCCGTAATCACAGCAAAAACTAGAAGCCTAGCAGCCACTGGAGCAAGCAGACAGGCACAAAGCTCTCCAAACCACCAATTCAGAGAATTGTCATTATTTGACCTCTCCGGGAGTTTCCTGGAAACTCTCACTAGCAGGTCTTTATATGACCTGACTGGAGCTCACTCAGCATGAACAACCTTTTTCTTAGGACAGTTAGCAAAAACAATCAGCAGCAATTGTTTCCTATCACAGCTGCCTGAGGTGGCAATAATAGGCAATCAACAAGCTGACCAAGAAACTTAAAAGGAAAAGCAAAGTCCATAAGGAGCTTTGAAAAGCACTGACATCATCCTGGAAATCTAGAAGCCCATTCATAAGTTCAGGGCTGTCCACATACCCAGGACTGCACACACAGCCAGAAAAAAAACCTTGAGAATACTCCAAACTCACATCTCTGGCTTACCTTGAAGTTCTGCTGAAGTTCGAAGTAAAGGCTACTGCTTGAGCATTGAAAGCATGTCCTGATACGCACACAGAGTTCATCTGCAAAGGCTGGGAAATTTATTGGTTCAAAGCATTGAAGGAAGTCTCTATGCAATCATTAGCTTATCTCTAAGCTCACTGAGCAAAGACTTCAGCAGCCACACACAACAAAGAATGTAGACTTTACCAAATTAGTTCAGGAAAGTCACTAAACAAACAAATTGCTTCCATAACCACAGCAATGGCTACAAACACTGGAGAAGAGGGGAGGATCTGATTTCCAGGGTTGACACACAATATTTAAAATGTCCAGTTTCAAAAACAACAAAAAGTACAAGACAAGCAAGGAAACAAGAAAGTGTGATCCTATGATGGGAAGAAATTTTAAAAGTCACTAAAAACTGTCCCCGAGGAAGCCTGGACATTGAAATTACTAGAAAAAGACTTTCGATCCACTTTTTAAAATATACTCAAAGAACTATAGAAAACCATGAGTAAAGAACTAAAGGAAAGTATGAGAATGATGTCTCATCAAACGGAGAATATCACTAAAAAGATAAAAAGTATAAAAAATAACCAAATAGAAATTCTGAAGTTAAAAACTTCAAAGGAAGGAAGGGAGGAAAGGAGGGAGGAGGGAGGGGAGAAAGAGGAAATAAGGGAGGGAGTAAGGAGAGAAGGAAGAAAGGACATTCTCTCTCTGTTTCTCTTTCCTCGCCCCCCATTTTCCTGATTCCCCATGAAGTAAAACATGTTTATCTGACAATTGTATTTGTTAATCTTATAAATTACCTGTTCATTAACTTGCCCATTTTTCTTTGGGTTATCTTCTTCTTATTGATGAAAAGTTCTTTATCTATCCTGAATATTAATTCTATTATATGTTTTAAGTATTTTTTATCTTTTCTTTTATATGTTTTTATATTTTATATTCTTTTATATGTTTATCTTTTCTATTATATGTTTTAAGTGTTTCCTCCCTATCTACAGCTCACTTTTTAAACTTTATCATTCCTTTTCAATAGAGAAGTTTCTATGTTTAATATAGTCACATTTACCAACGTTTTCCTTTGGTACTTCTAGATTTTTATTGGGTTTTATGTTTACTTACATTTGGCTTATTGATTCATTCATTCATAATTATTTTGGCTATAGTGTAAGATGGGAATATAGCTTATTTTTCTTCCCAAATGAATAGCAAATTGTGCCAATACCATTTATTGAATGGACTATTTTCCCTTATACGTTTGAAATATTTCTTTATCATATGCTAAGTTTTGTTACATGTGCTAGTTTGTTTCTGGGGGTTTTATTGTATGCTATCAAACACTTTTCTATTTCTGCACCAGAATCCCACTGCTCTAATACAGTTTTGTCCTACTTCTTCGGCCCACCCTGGAGGCCACCATCAGCTTCTGAAGAGAGTTCTCATACACAGTGATGGCTTCCTACCTCAAATCCCTGCATTCTCTGGTCACAGAGGCATGATTAGCCAGTTTGCTGAGAAACTAATGACCCCAAGTATAACTCCCAACAATGAAGGAACGTGAGTGGGTGGGTGACTGGGTGGATCCCAGCATCTTTACCACTCTAGAGAGTTCTGAGGCATGTCCCACACCTCCTTTCAGAGGTTCGCCAGCAGGCCTGAGCCCCAGTTGCCCAATACAATCCCCTTATATGAATATTTGTTTTATTAGCTTTTCTGCTTGTCCTATCTCACTTCCCTACTTCCTCACCTGATTCCTAGAGCCATCACACAAATAAACCACTTGCACCCAGATCTTTGTTTTGGGGTCTGCTTTTCCAGGATCCCCACCTAAGATGATTGATTGACTGATTTGGGGACAAATTGTGTATTTACAACATAGAATGTTCCCCAAGACTTTTAGGAAATAGTGTTCTCATTTCCTGTTAGATCCAAGATAAACATTTACGGACTAAGTACTGTTAGGCTGACCCCTTCTCCCATCTTTCCCACAACAATGCTTAAAGTGATCTAACATTCATTCCACTCTCACCTGCACAGAAATACTCCTCCACATCAAACAATGCCTGTAGGACCACTGGGGGACAGTTTAGTTTTTATCTGAAAAGGCTTTGACATGGGGGAGGACAGTAAATTAATTTTTCAAATCCCTACGTTTTCTAGATTAAAAGTTTTCTCCCTGTTAATTTTCCTATTTTGCATCTAGCCATGTTCTCCAAAATAGATCACCAGAAGTTATAAGATCAAATGACAATGAAATAATATGTTATATATAATCAATAATATAATATGTTCCAAATTTGGAAGATCTTCCCATTACTAAACTCTCAAAATGAAATTAAAGCCCAAAAGAAGTTACATACAAAATTATTTGGTAAAAGTTGAAATTAAAATCCCCAAACCAACTTGCCCAAGGTTATTTTTCTGCTTAATCTTAACCAGAGGGTCTCACTCATTTCAAGACAGGGTTTCATCAACAGCTTCATCCTGGGCTGTCACCCACTGGAATGGGAGTAGCTCTATTACAGAAACCAAGTTTGTTTGTTTGTTTGTTTGTTTTAACAAGGCCTCACTATGTTGCCCAGGCTGGCCTCAAACTCCTGGCCGCAAGCAATCCTCTGCTTCAGCCTCCCAAGTAGCTGGAACTACAAGTACACAAGTATATACCACTGCACCTGGCTTCAGCACCTGAATTTCTTATGCACCTTTACTTTAAAGAATCTCAAAGACTAATTTAGTACCAGAGAATCTCAGCATCAGTCACATATCTCAGAATGTTGGAACCACAAACAAACCCTCCACCCAAAAGAAATAATCCTACCCATAGTTACATTACCAGAAGTCGCTATTTACTCTAATTTTGACTCTTGTAATAAAAATGCATAGTGAGAGCCTCAGTGTCATCTAAACATAAGGTAACTTGGAAAAGAATTTCTCTTGGTTGTAGTGTTGCTTGGATGCCAGTCTGTAATAGCTGTTCAAAATCCATGACATGTGAACCTACAGTCAAATGGGCAAAAGTACACATCAAGTGATTAATTCACACTATTTTTGTCTGGAGGAGAAAGAATCCAGATAAGTTTACTGTCTTTTTGAAGAGCGGTCATGGGGACACTCCCGAACACCAGGTCTTATCAGAGGTGACTTATATTTTCTTCTTGCATATTCAAAACTTCATCTTTTCCATTTCATTTGAACCTTTTGTCCCTGGCACCCCAGTGATGCATTGAGAATGGGTTCCTAATTAGGATCTCACCTCTACGTTTTGCATGTGTGATCATCCATTTACAATTCATGCCACAGATTTCCTACTATGGAAATGTGCAGGTCCATAAAATCTGCTCTGTGGGGCAGTTTGACCCTTGAGAAAATGAGCATACAATTGAAGAATGGCCAGACAATACACAATAGAATTCTAACCCACAAGTTCTGCAGCAATCAGTTTAGAATGATCAAGACTTGGTCAATGACTGCTAATGTCCCAATATTTTTGCCCTGGGTTCCAACTCAAAACCAACCATAGAAAGTCCAATTTGTTCCCCAAAGCAAGCACAGATGATGCTCCACTCTGGTTAGCCTGCCTCCAGACTCCCTATGATAACAGCCTCCGATCAGAGCACATCTGAAGTCCTCTGTTTCTCACTATAAAGCTCTCCCATTCCCTGCTTGCCTTTGAGTTTTTGTAAAAGGCAAGTAATGGTAGCTGACTTCCTTGCTATAGCAAACACTTAATAAGTAGCCTCTGCTTGCTCTTACTGGGTGATCTGTTTATTTCCACAACCTCATCACCACAATGGCTTCTGCCAGTTTCATCTTCAAGTATTTTATGATGACACTCAGGAATGGCTCTGAAGCTTGTGTCCAGGGCCCTAGCGAGAGCATACCTAAGTTTTATGCTCATGGAAAACCTGTTTTTCTTCTGCTTTTGAAAGTACCAGACCTTTAACATTTCCTTCAGTTCCATCTATTTTCTGCATGGGTGTTGTCTTAGTTCATTTTCTGTTGCTTGCAACATAATGCCTGAAACTAAGTAATTTATAAAGAAAAAAATTATTGCGGTTTGGGAGAATGGAAAGTTCAACATCAAGGGGCTGAATCTGGTGAGGGCCTACTTGCTGGTGGGTACTTACTGCAGAGTCCCAAGGCAGTGCAGCGTATCCCACGACAAGGTGGCTGAGTGTGCTAACTGAGGTCTCTCTTCCTCTTCTCATAAAGCCACCAGTTCCACTCCCATGACAGCCCATTCATCTATTAACCAATTAATTCATTAGTCCATGAATGGATTAATCCATTCATGAGGGCAGAACCCTCATGACCCAATTAGCTCTTAAAGGCCCTGCCTTTACTGCTACATTGGGGATTAAGTTTCAATATGAGTTTTGGAAGGGATAAACATTCCAACCATAGCAGGTGTGATAGGCCTCCATTATTCAGTGTCCTTCTTTTCCCATCTGAATCTTAGCTGAGATTTCAGTAGTCTGGCCTGTTTCTTAATTGACCTTATCATTCCCTATTGAGAATAGTATGAAAACTGCTTGCTGGAATGATGCTTTCCTTCTGTTTGCTTTCACATTGCTTTCCTGGCCCAGACATTTGTCTTTCTAACTTATTCCTCTAGATTTTTTTCCTTTTGGGTTTCTCCAGAGTGTCTGATACCGAGTCAAGGAATGAACAGTTTTCAAAGCATGCAGTTTCCAAACAAAGCTTGTTTATCTTCACCTCCTTGAGTTGTATAATCTACTCAGGAGGCATCATCTCATAAGATCAATATCCAACTCAGGACTGACCTCAATTTATTTTTATCTTGCCTGGCTCTCTAGTAGTACATCTTGTTTGCCCTGTGAGTTCCCTTGGGGGGGATCATAATTCCATAAATTTTCCTGGCAGGTTTCCTCAGGCACAGGCAATTCCTGCTTCCCCATCTATGATAACGGTACAATTTTCCAATTTATGACTCAGTGCCTTCAGTATTTTATCCTGGCTTCTCAGGCTTCCTCATTCACATTTGTCCAAATATTATGCGTAGCTGTCTCGGTCCTCAAGGAGTGCCTACCCATGTGTTCTTATTAGAGAATATCTATCTGCAATTTTATAGAGATATTCCTCAATACTTTCCTAATTTTAGGAACCCTCTAGAGAATCACACTCATCTCCTCCCTGAGATCAATTATCTTTTCTGATCTTAGAGCAGTTGTATAGCAATCCCTTCATTAGACAGGAGCAGCTGGGTAGATGTACTTCTCCTGTCCAGTTTCAGATATGTCAAATTTAGCCTCCAAGAACTTCTTCTCTTTCATATTTGTCTAGACTATGTGCTAAGACTTTAATCATTTTCCTAAAGAAACGTCTCCCTTCTCCCCATTAATCAGATATCTTCCTTTATTTTTCTTTCATTCTTCCACTTGCTCCTATTTTAATAGTAAGATCAACACATAATTTAAATAAATTCAGTTCCTCCTTAATTCCCTGAGCAAACCTGATTATTAAACACAAAGTGTTATGAACACAGGCCTTTGTATTGTCTTCTTTTATTCTGATGGGCAATAATTATTTATTTTCTTCATCCCAAGAAAATGTCCCATCCCTATTTAACAAAAGCTCCCAATTCAAGTTTATGATGTTTGGTAAAACCCATGACCCTTCTCTGTGAGACTGTACGGCTTGGGTCTCTAAAATCCATATTGAGATCTAACCTCATGTAATTAACAAAGAGCCTCTCAAAAGACAGCACCATATAAATTCCTGTCTCTGACCATACCCCTGAGAGTAGAAAGGAAACAGAAAAAGATAGCTCAAGCCAACTCAGAACCTCACTGCATATCTTCAACTACATGTCAGATTTTCAGGAAAAAAGAGTTTAGTCCCAGTTTGTCAGTATATAGAACCTTGGAATTGGGTCTGGCCCAGGCCACTGCCCTGGAGCCACCACGCCTTGGTAGTATCACGTCCACCTAACTCTGATCTGCTCTTGATGAAGCACTGGTCAAAACCAGCACCATTGGGCCAGGTTTCCCTTCTGGAAACTTGGCTCTAGCAAGTCTCCTCTCTGTAGTCCCATTTGCATCAGTGTCATCTACCTATCCCTGCATGGACTCCAGGTCTAGCTCTTTGCCACTCTGATTCCACTACTTTGGGTTCTGTTTCTGTTATGACACAGTGTGGTAGAGTGATAGTGGTATCACTACTAACATCAAACTATCATTATTATATGTAATTATGTTATTACTACATGTTATTTATAAAATAGTTACACATTTTTAAAAATCAGTTCTTTTATTATATATGTTAAAATAAAATTTACTTATTATATAACATTGTGGGGTTTTATTTACAATAAAATGAAAGCTCCATGAGGATAGAAAGTATGTCTTTCTTGTACCACTGTATCCCCTGCACCCAGAACAGTGCCTGGCCCATCATAGATGCTCATTAAATATTTGTTGGATGAATAAGTGGTTAAGAGCAGAGACTGGTGTCAGAATATTTGGACTTAAATCTGGGTGCCACCACTTTCTAGTTGTGTGACCTTAGATGAGTTAGTTAACCTTTGCAAGCTTCAGTGTGCTCTTCCGTAAAATAGGGATGATAGTAATAATTACAAGCTGTGATGTGAGAGTTAAGAGAGTTCACCCATAAGAAGAGCTTGGTGCATAGTGAGGGCTGAGTCAGTTTTAACCATTATTCTTCTGACTGCATACTAGACAGCTTCTCTTATATGCCCCACAGAGGCACTTCAGAATCCAATTATATTCACTAGCTGACCATTCATCCATTCTTTAAAGCTACAAAGTAAGAATTATCTTCAATTACTGGCTATTCTTCATCCACAATCATGTTAGACACACAGACATATTGTTCCAATATGTCTCAATCAACTGCTTTCTCTCAGCCCAACTGGCCAAGTCCAGCCTCTGTGTTCTCACTTATATGGGAAAGCCATGCCTTTCTCAGAGTCTTTATCACATTTAATGGATGCTGACTTATTGGTACACTTTCCCCCCTAGCGGGCAAGCTCCCCAATGCCTCCTAGCTTGTCTTGTTCTGCCTAAAGAAAACTATCACACCCTTAGTAGTCGATAAGTAACTCCCCAGAAAATAATGCTAAAAACTAAAGGTTCTGTAGCAGATACTGCAGAAGAACTAGACCGATTTTCATTTCCAATGTCACTATCCCATGCCTATCTCCATTCTGTTGAAGCTATAAAAACCAAAAGCTGGTTTTCTCAGCCTCTCCTGCAGCCAGGAGTAGCCATATACCATAGTTACATTGTGTGAAGCAGAAGTGGAAGCCTGTCGGTGTCAACACTTCCCTTTCTTACTTCTTTCTGCCTGCAACATGGAGGGGGCCTGGGGTACTGCAGCATTAGGTGACCATGAATGGGATGACACCAACATGCTAAGGATGGCAGAGAAATTTTGAGGAGCCTGTGTCCCTCATGGCATTTGTTCAATCTGGAACTGCATGGGGAAAATAAATCATTATTTGTTTAAGCCAGTATTAATTAGGTTGCCTATTATTGCAGCCAAACACATTCCTAACTCCAATAGGAACACTTGTAGGATGAAACTCCAATCAACACATGACACAGAACATTTCCTGCATACTGGAAAAAAAAAAAATGAGTCTTGTTTGAGCTATAAATAATCACTGTGCTCTTACCTATTGTAATAGACTCTGTATGAGATCCACTGGACACTCTTTAACAACTGGTGTGCCCCTCTCCCAGGTGCTGCAAGTGGTGCCATTAACGGCTTACTTGAGTAACCTTTACCAGACAATTGTACTTGACTAAAGAGAATAGCTGGCCAGGAGATGGCCAGAAGTTTACGTGACCAAGGGAGGAGGCAGATAGTGGCAAATAACTAGTAAGTGATACAAAAATAAATAAATTTAAAAGCCCAGCAGGGCACAATGGCTCATGCTTGGAATTCCAGCACTTTGGGAGGCTGAGGTGGGAGAATTATTTGAGTTTAGAAGTTCGAGACCAGCTTAAGCAACATAGCAAGATCTTGTTTCTACTAAAAAAAAAAAAAAAAAAAAAAAAATAGCCAGGCACGGTAGTAGGCACCTGTAGTACCACCTACTCAAGAGGTTAAGCTGGAAGGATAGCTTGAGGTGGGCAGAGCAAGGCTGCAGTGAGCTATGATTACACCACTGCACTCCAACCTAGGCAACAAGCAAGACTGTCTCAAAAAAAATATATATATATATATACATATATAAAAAGAGCCCAACCCCTTCTCCAAGGCACCATGCATGCTCCAGAGCCTGAATGGATAAAAGCCAACTTGGATGACTGCCTTGCTTGATTCTTTGCCTTCCAGTCCTGCTTTCTTCACTCCCAAACAGGTAATTCCTGAAGAGTATTCCCTCAAATAGGGAAGCAGAAAAGAAAAGAAATTAGAGAAAGCAGTTTATAGACATCACCATGGCTGTTCACTCAGGAAGATAAATTAGGGAAAGGAGATATTCAAGTGCAGGAACCCAAAAGGAAATGTCCATGTTGTAGAAAGTCACATGTACCCAAATCTCTGCCTCAGGTTCTGCATCTAGAGACCCCAAACAAGATACTTACCTACAAATTGCCCATTTTAAGAATATCCTCTTCTGAAGGGAAGAACAGGGATGCCAATGCCAACACCAAGATCTGGAAATCTCTAGCTGTTCACTGCCTTATGATTACTCTCAGTCCCATTGGAAGTGCCTTTGTCTTCCTGGCTGTTGTTGCTGTATATCAGTTGGAAGTTTCTACGAGGCCCCATGGTCTAGAAGCATTAGTAGAAAACTTGGAGTCCAAAACTGATGAATTTCCAACACCATCAAAGTTAATAAGCGATCTCAGAACAGAGCTAAGGGATCTTGAGATTAGATTTCATTCTGTGGCAAACATGATAGGAAAATAGATATTTGCCTCATGTATGGGAAAAGGTATCTCTTTTGGTCCCCAAATTTCACCTGTGTGGAACTGAAGTACCAAAGGATATGGAAAATTTCAGAGGACTCCAGAAAGTGTAAATGTGGAGAAAATTCAGTGCAAGTCTTTAGATATTAAAGTTTTAAAAGAGGCCCACATTCTGTTATGAATAAATGTCCCATCAAGAGCAAGAAATTGTAAGAAAAATAAAGCCTTGGTAAATGGTGTGTAACAAATAGCCCACTTCTTCAGTTGTACATGACAAGGGCCATTTTTTAAAAATCAAACATAGATGTGGGTAGTATAAATATTAATTTTCAAAACGTCAGGAAATGACTAATAGAAAACAGAAAAATAGGGAAGTAAGGTTGCAGAGGAAAGAATGTGAATGAAAGAAATTTTTTTAACTTTTATTTTGAGTTCAGGGGTACATGTGCAGGCTCGTTATATAGGTAAACTTGTGTAAAAATAAATTAAACAAGATACAAAACAATACTTATATTTTAGCTAATCAGAATAGAAATTACTGAAAGCAAGTTGTAGATGTCACCATGACCATCCATTCAGGAAGATAAATTAGGGGAAGGAGATATTCAAGTGCAGAAACCCGAAAGAAAATGTGCCTGTCCTAGAAAGCAGAGACTCACCACAAAGTGAAACAGGGGAGAAGCTTATAGACATGTTCTTTTCAGTGTCCTGAAAGGAGCAAGAAGAGAAATACACCTCGTCTTTGAGGTCAACAAAGCTGAACTCTGTGTACTTGCAATTTTTCTATGTACCTGCAATTTGTGAAGCCAAACTAATTTTATTTTCAAAATAATTTTAACTCTGACATTTTTCATCCTGTAGCTAATCAGTATAATATTGTGATTAAAAACACAAATTCTGGATTAGACTCCCTGAGACAAATTCGAGTTCTGCTACTAATTTTTTGTTTGAAGTGAAATGATTTAAACTCTTCTAATTCAGTTGCATCATCTATAAATGAGAATATGATTAATACCCATCTCATGAGGCATATTGGCAGATTGAAATGAATTAATACACATCAAGTATTTAGAATGGCATCTGCCTCATGGGAAGTGCTCAGTTACATATTAGGCATTAGCATCACATGTGACATAACTCCACCAGGTAGCAGAGTACACAACAGGATCAAAGAACTGTGCTTTGGTTCTAGGGTTGGCAGTTAAGAAAGGCAAGACCTTGTTCCCTCAAGTGGTGGCAGGGAAGGCAATGAGGCTTCTGTGAGCAGCCTTTGAAGTTTACCATGGACTCACTTATGAGCTATAAACTGGTTAGCTCAGTTGGTTTGCTGTACTTATATAGCCTGGGCTCTGATCTGATCTTCTCATGAGTTTTTTCCCCCACCACTTCTCTGGAGTCACAGACTGTATCCAATTCCTGATAAGCTACTGTGCACATAGCTATATTTAGTCTAAGGAAATTGAGTCAATAACTATCACTACCTGAAGAAAAATTCAGAATGCTCTCAGTCTCCAATTATTTACCTGGCAAATGCAACTCACATTTACTTAGGCCCCTGTTAAGTATCAGGCACATAGCAAGAAACAGATATGGCATTGCATGAACACAAGCATATTTAATTATCATATCAACCCTATCATGCCATGAGCTTCATTTTACATTTTCGTGTCTTTCCTAACTGTAAACGTAAACACATGGTCACATGAGTAAAACTGACACAGTGATACTTCACTTCTGCTTCATTCTTTTGGTTAAAACCCAGGTTCAAAGGAAGAAGACTGCACAAGCACATGAACACTTACTCCACTTATTTAGGGAGTGAGATACATTGGAGTAACAGACCCTGTCTCTTCGGGGCTTAGTTCAAATTCCCCGGACAATCAGGTTCATCCCAGTCCAATCAGTTGTAGCCAGACAGGAAGAGTCATATAAGACAAACATGGCCTCAAAAGCCATTCTTTCATCTGGAGCTATGTGGTGGAGAGAACAATTCTTAGAAACAAAGAACGTTAAGTCCTGCAGTTTTGTTCTTAAAATTGCCTTCGATGTAGTATTAGTTTTCTACTGATCCTGTAACAATGTACCACAAAGCTTAACAGCTTAAAACAACACAAATTTACTGTCTCACAGTTCTGTAAATCAGAGGTCTAGATGGGCTCAACTAGTCGCTCTACTTTGGGTCTCACAAGGCCAAAACTAAAATATCAGACAGTCTGGGTATTTATTTGAAGTCCCTTAGGGATAATCTCCTTTCAAGCTCATTCAGGTTTTTGAATGAATTCAGTTCTTTGCAGTTGTAAGACTGAGTGCTCCCCTTACTTACTGACTGTTATCTGGGAGCCTCTAACAGCTATAAACCCACCTGCACTCCTTGTCATGCTGCCCTCTCTATCTTCAAACCACCAGCAATGGTTTGAAGATGAGTCCTTCACATACTTCAAACTTCTCTGGCTTCCTCGCCGCATCTCTTCTGCATTCAGTCAAAGCAAGTGCCCTGCTTTTTAGGGCTCACATGATTGGATTGGGACTATCCAGATAATTCAGGATAATCTCCTTATTTTAAAGTCCATAACCTTAATTACACCTGCAAAGTCCTTTTGCTATGTATTATAACTATTCACAGGTCCCATAAATTAAGATGTGAACATTTTGGAGGAATCATTTCTCCGTACTGCAGCTCTTCTAGGTCTCTTGCATTTCCATACACATTTTATAATCAGCTTATCTATTGCCACAAAAAAGTTTCTAATGTAATTTTGATTGTAATTGCATTAAACCTACAGATTAATTTGGTAAGAATCAACACCTTAACAATATTGAGTCTTCCAATCCATGAATGTAGTATATCCTTCCACTCCTTCTACTTATTTAAGTCTTTTAAAATTTATCTCTGAAATGCTTATAAAGACATTTCACATCTTTTTTTAATTTACTGATGGATATTTAATACATCTTGGTACCTTGGAAATGTAATCTTTTTCTTTTCTTTCTTTTTTTTTTTTTTTTTTTTTTTTTGACATAGTCTCACTCTTGTTTCCCAGGCTGGAGTGCAATGGCTCCATCTCGGCTTACCGAACCTCTGCCTCCCAAGTTCAAGCAATTCTCCTACCTCAGCCTCCCAATTAGCTGGGATTACAGGCATGCGAAATGGCACCTTTTTATTTTTTAAAATTTTGTTGGCAATGCACTTTTTATTAGGCATGATGTATCATTAAAATTTAGCATGGTACTTGGCAAATCCTAGGTACTTAATGTTTGTTAAATGAATGAATTGCACTTTATCTAAAATCCTTTTATGACCCTTGACATGTAATACTTTTTCTTACAGCTATTTGTGTACAAGTCTTGGTTTCCTTTGAGATAGTGAGCATTGTAAGGTAGGGATATTTTGGTGTCAGCTATCTACATCAAATTCCTAGCATCAGCTTTGATATGTTGTAGAACCCATTAAAGCATCCAAAGATGCTATAACTAGCTGGCATGAAATACCGGGACTCGTGAAGTATATTCTCAAACTCCTTGCTAACTTATCTTCAGAGACTTATGTTGCATGAGGTATTATTGATGAATTATTTCATAAAACATATGTATTCCACATATTCTCTAGTGTCTGGAGTCTAGACTCCAGACCCTCTAAATTATGTCATTGGGTTAATGAGAAAGTGGTATACCTAGTCATTAAGCTCTGTCATCCTGGGAGAATTCATTTTTCTGAATTGTGTTTGGCATTAGGTCACTGGCCTGTATTGAAGCACACCCTAGAAAAGTGTTGTGAAATTCAGTTTGTGCTGACTGTTGAGATAATGTTGAGAATATAGTGCTCTACATCGTATCTTTTTTTTTTTTTTCTTTTTTGAGATGGAGTCTCACTCTGTCACCCAGGCTGGAGTGCAATGGCATGACCTTGGCTCACTGCAACCGTCACCTCCTGGGTTCAAGCAATTCTCCTGTCTCAGCCTCCCGAGTAGCTGGGATTACAGGCACATGCAACCATGCCTGGCTAATTTTTTATTTTTTTTTTGTATTTTTATTAGAGATGGGGTTTCACCGTGTTGGCCAGGCTGATCTCAAACTCCTGACTTCAGGTGATTCGCCTGCCTCAGCCTCCCAAAGCGCTGGGATTACAGGCATGAGCCATTGTGCCTGGCCAAGGTATCTTCTTAATGAAAACCCATGGGGAAACTTCTCTCCATCCCCAGAACTGTGAATAACTGTTCATTTCCTTAGCAACTGTAACTTACACATCTGGTCAAATTTCCCACTTTGTGTTTGTCATGCGTGTCCATGTGAAGAGACCACCAAACAGGCTTTGTGTGAGCAACATGGCTGTTTATTTCACCTGGGTGCAGGCGGGCTGAGTCCGAAAAGAGAGTCAGCAAAGGGAGATAAGTGTGGGGCCGTTTTATAGGATTTGGGTAGGTAAAGGAAAATTACTGTCAAAGGGAGGTTGTCATCTGGCGGGCAGGAGTGGGGGTCAAAAGGTGCTCAATGGGGGAGCTTTTTGAGCCAAGATGAGCCAGGAAGAGAAATTTCACAAGATAGTATCATGGCTTAAGACAAGGACTGGCCATTTTCACTTCTTTTGTGGTGGAATGTCTTCAGTTAAGGCGAGGCAGGGTATTTGCACTTCTTTTGTGATTCTTCAGTTACTTCAGGTCATCTGGGCACATACGTGCAAGTCACAGGGGATGCGATGGCTTGGCTTGGGCTCAGAGGCCTGACATTCCTGCCTTCTTATATGAATAAGAAAAATAAAACAAAATAGTGTTGAGTGTTGGGGCAGCAAAAATTTTTTGGGGGGTGATATGGAGAAAGAATGGACGATGTTTCTCAGGGCTGCTTCAAGCGGGATTGGGGGCGGCGTGGGAACCCAGAGTGGGAGAGATGAAGCTGAAGGAAGGTTTTGGGGTCAGGGGTGATATTGTGGGGTCGTTAGAAGACACATTTGTCGTATTGAATGACTGGTGATGGCCTGGATGCGGTTTTGTATGAATTAAAAAACTAAACAGAAGACACAAGGTCTGAATAAGAAAAGGAGAGAAAACAGGTATTAAAGGACTAAGAATTGGGAGGACCCAGGACATCTAATTAGAGAGTGCTTAAGGAGGTTAAGCATAGCCTTGCTAGCAAAGATTATTTATTTACTTTAAGAGGGAATTTAGAGTGGCGGTTTGGGATAGCACCAGGAGATATCAGCTGTGATGGCTTGGAGAAACAGTGTAAACTAGCAGTGTAAACACGAGCAGGGCATGTATGAGTAGTTGAGAACGGTGAATAGGAGTATGACTAGACAGAAGACAGTAGGGATGAAAGTTTTTTGGGGTGCAGTCTAAATTGGTCACACAGGAGCTCAAATGGGCTGTAACCTGTAGCATTCCGAGGAGAGGCCTGAATTCTGAGAAAGGCAAGTGGTTAAAGTGTTGTCTAGTCCTTTTTAAGTTGGTGACTGAGCTTGGCGAGGTGTGTTTTTAAAAGACCATTAGTCCATTCTACCTTTCCTGAAGATTGAGGACGGTAAAGGATATAAAGGTTTTACTGAATACTAAGAGCCTGAGAAACTGCTTGGGTGATTTGACTATTAAAGTCAAATTTAATAGTCTGTTATCAGACTGTATAGAGGTAGGAAGGCCAAACTGAGGAATTATGTCTGACAGAAGGGAAGGAATGACCGCGGTGGCCTTCTCAGACCCTGTGGGAAAGGCTTCTACCCATCCAGTGAAAGTATCTACCCAGACTAAGAGATATTTTAGTTTTCTGACTTGGGGCATTGAGTAAAGTCAATTTGCCAGTCCTGGGCAGGGGCAAATCCTGGAGCTTGGTGTGTAGGAAAGGGAGGGGGCCTGAACAATCCCTGAGGGGCAGTAGAATAGCAGATGGAACACTGAGAAGTGATCTCCTTGAGGATAGATTTCCATGATGGAAAGGAGATGAGAGGTTCTGAGACGGGCTAGCAGCTTGTAACCCACATGGAAGAGGTTATGAAATGATGACAGAATATAAGGGGCCTGTGAGGCTGGAAGGAGATAATCTCCTTGGTCTAAGAACCATTTGCCTTGTGTGGGAAGAGATTGATAGGTGGAAGTTTCAGCGGGGGAGCAGGTGGGTGTGGCCGATGTGAAGGAGGAAAACTGCCCTGGGGGATAGAAGTTGCAATGCTAGCTGCTTTTTTAGCTAACTTATCAGCATATGCATTGTCCTGAGCGATGGGATCTGATGTCTTTTGATGGCTGCTTTTTTAGCTACCTTATCAGCATAAGCGTTATCTTGAGCAAAGGTTAGGGGAAGAAAAATAGATTTTGGAAGTTATGAGAACTGTAGAGAGTTGAGCATAGTTTGTGATTTTTAGGGCCTCTAACAGTATTAAAGCGGTGGCAGCCGCTGCACGCAGACCTGAGGGCTAGGCTAAAACAGTAAGGTCGTTTGGACGGAAAGGCTACAGGTCGTGGTCCCAGCTCTTGTGTAAGAATTCTGTCCGCACTAACCATGCCTAGGAAGGAAAGGAGTTGTTTTGTAGAAGGGATTGGGGTTTGGGAGATTAGCCAAACACGATCAGCAGGGAGAGTAAGTGTGTATTTGTGAGAATTATGCCGAGATAGGTAACAGATGAGGAAGAAATGTGGGCTTAACTGAAGTAATGGGTCTGTCTGTGAAGCCTTGCGGCAGTAGAGCCCAGGTAATTTGCTGAGCCTGTTGGGTGTCAGGGTCAGTCCAAGTGAAAGCGAAGAGAGGCTGGGATGAAGGGTGTAAAGGAATAGTAAAGAAAGTATGTTTGAGATCCAGAACAGAATAATGGGTTGTGGAGGGAGGTATTGAGGATAGAAGAGTATATGGGTTTGGCACCATGGGGTGGATAGGCAAAACAATTTGGTTGGTAAGGCTCAGATCTTGAACTAACCTGTAAGCCTTGTCTGGTTTTAGGACAGGCAAAATGGGGGAATTGAAAGGAGAGTTTACAGGCTTTAAAAGGCCATGCTGTAGCAGGCGAGTGATAACAGGCTTTAATCCTTTTAAAGCATGCTGTGGGATGGGATATTGGCATTGAGTGGGGTAAGGGTGATTAGGTTTTAATGAGATGGTAAGGGGTGATGATCAGTCGCCAAGGAGGGAGTAGAGGTATCTTATACTTGTGGGTTAAGGTTGGGGGGTACGAGGGGAGGATGTGAAGAAGGCTTTGAACTGGGGGAAAAGGCAGCAATGAGGTGTGGCTGTAGCCTAGGAATAGTCAGGAAAGCAGATAATTTAGTTAAAACGTCTTGGCCTAATAAGGGAACTGGGCAGGTGGGGATAACTAAAAAAGAATGCATAAAAGAATGTTTCCCAAGTTGGCACTAGAGTTGGGGAGTTTTGAGAGGTTTAGCAGCCTGGTCGTCAATACCCACAACAGTTATGGAGGCAAGGGAAACAGGCCTTGGGGTAGCATCAGTCTTTAGCCACTGAGCTGAGAAGATCTGGGAAGGAGTCAGTCAAAGAGCCTTGGGCCAGAGCTCCAGGGGCTCTGGGAGTGGCTGCTGGGCGAGTTGGACAGTCCGATTTCCAGTGGGGTCCCGCACAGATGGGACACGGCTTAGGAGGAATCCCGGGCTGCGGGCATTCCTTGGCCCAGTGGCCAGATTTCTGGCACTTGTAGCAAACTCCTGGGGGAGGAGGTTCTGGAGGAACCCCTGGCAGCTGCAGTTCAGGTGTTTGGAGTTGTGTGCTGGAGATGTGGCTGGGGTTTGTCTCACAGTGGAGGCAAGGAATTCCAATTCCAACTCAGAAATAAGTTGCTACTTGGCTGCCTCTACTCTATTATTGTAGGCGAGGTTCATTAAGTCCTGTTGTGGGGTTTGAGGGCTGGAATTTAATTTTTGGAGCTTTATGTAATGTGGGGAGCAGATTGGGTAATAAAATAAAATGCATATTAAGAATAAGATGGCCTTCTGACCTTTCAGGGTCTAGGGCTGAAAAGCGTCTCAGGGTTGCTGTTAAACAGGCCATGAACTGGGCTAAGGTTTTTTCTTGTTTTTTTTTGTTTTGTTTTTTGTTTTTAATGAAAAAGAGCCCAAACCCTAACTGATTTAGGAGAGGTCGGATAAAGAAAAAGGAACATTAACCTTGATAGCTCTAGCCACTTTAACAGGAAATTGCCGGGCAGGTGGGGGAGGGCTAGTCGGGGAACGAAACTGTAAACCAGACCAGGTGTGAGGAGGGGAGGTGATAAAAGGATTACAGGGTGGGGGAGCGGAGGCTGAGGAAAAATTGGGACCTAGCTCGGCCTGGCGAAGAGGGGAGAGGTCAGATGTGTCTGTAGAAAAGGAAGACTGGAAAGACTCAGCAGCGCTTGGGGTTGGGACTGAGGGGACAGGCGGGAGGGAAAGAAGGAAGACTTGGGACAAGTTGCATTGGGAACAGAGACTAGGGAGGGACCGATGTGTAAAAGAATGCCTGGATGTCAGGCACCTCAGACCGTTTGCCCATTTTACGACAAGAATTATTTAGATCTTGTAGGATGGAAAAATCGAAAGTGCCGTTTTCTGGCTATTTGGAACTACTGTCGAGTTTGTATTGGGGTCAAGCGGCATTGTAGAAGAAAAGAAGGCATTTAGGTTTTAGGTCTGGTGTGAGTTGAAGAGGTTTTAAGTTCTTGAGAACACAGGCTAAGGGAGAAGAAGGAGGAATGGAGGGTGGAAGGTTGCCCATAGTGAAGGTGGCAAGCCCAGAGAAAAGAGAGAGTAGAGACAGGGAGAGAAGGAGTTTGGGGGTTCTTGCCCTCCAGAAAAGCGGGAAAGGGATCGGGGCATGGAACTAAGGGATTGGGGAACAAAAATAAGAGGTCAGGGCGCAAAAATAAGAGAGGGCACAAAAAATAAGAGGGGGCACAAAAAATAAGAGGGGGCACAAAAAATAAGAGGTCGGGCTACTTGCCCCGCCCCCAGAAAAGCAGAGAAGGGGTAGAAACGAGAGAAGGGGTTGGGGTGCTTGCCCCTCGCCCAGAAAAGCAGAGAAGGGGTAGAGACAGGGAGAGAAGGGGTCGGGGTACTTGTCCCTCCCTCAGAAAAGCAGAGAAGGGGTAGAGACAGGGAGAGAAGGGGTTGGGGTGCTTGCCCCTCCCCCAGAAAAGCAGAGAAGGGGTAGAGACAGGGAGAGAAGGGGTCGGGGTACTTGTCCCTCCCCCAGAAAAGCAGAGAAGGGGTAGAGACAGGGAGAGAAGGGGTCGGGGTGCTTGCCCCTCCCCCAGAAAAGTGGGACTTGCCACTAAGGGTGAAGGACCAAGGCAGGCATCCCTGCAGCCTGGTCAGACACCTCTGAAACATGGGTGAGTAATCAGAGAGGCGTCCCTGCAATGATTAAACACCAAGGGAAGGCTGCCTTCCCCACTCCCGTGACCGGCGCCGGCGTTTTGGGTCCACGGATAAAATGTGTCTCCTTTGTCTCTACCAGAAAATGAAAGGAATTGAAATTCAGAGAAGGGAGAGATTGAAGGGTGGTGCCAAGATTGAAAGGAGAAAAAGGTCGAGGGATAGTGAGAGAGGTTGGAGAAGAGAGTAAAAAAGGGGCCACTTACCTGATTTAAAGTTGGTGAGATGTTCCTAGGGCTGGTTGGTCTGAGGACCAGAGGTCATAGGTGGATCTTTCTCACGGAACAAAGAGGAGGAGGACAGGGGATTGATCTCCAAAGGGAGGTCCCCTGATCCGAGTCACGGCACCAAAATGTCATGCGCGTCCGTGTGAAGAGCCCACCATACAGGCTTTGTGTGAGCAACATGGCTGTTTATTTCACCTGGGTGCAGGCGGGCTGAGTCCGAAAAGAGAGTCAGCAAAGGGAGATAAGTGTGGGGCCGTTTTATAGGATTTGGGTAGGTAAAGGAAAATTACTGTCAAAGGGAGGTTGTTACCTGGCGGGCAGGAGTGGGGGGTCAAAGGTGCTCAGTGGGGGAGCTTTTTGAGCCAAGATGAGCCAGGAAGAGGAATTTCACAAGATAATATCATTGCTTAAGGCAAGGACTGGCCATTTTCGCTTCTTTTGTGGTGGAATGTCATCAGTTAAGGCGAGGCAGGGCATTTGCACTTCTTTTGTGATTCTTCAGTTACTTCAGGCCATCTGGGCATATACGTGCAAGTCACAGGGGATGCGATGGCTTGGCTTGGGCTCAGAGACCTGATAGTGTTACCACTAGAAAGACCATTATTAATTATTGGCCAACTTTTAGCAAATGACATAGGATATGATAAGCATTTGGAATTTAAGTATTAAGCTTAGAAGGCAGAGCAAAATGTCAAAGAGAGATCCATGAGGGTGGAAACTCTGAAGAGCAGGTGCCATGTTTGTTTCCTTAATGCCTGTATGTGCAGCACCTATATATTAAATGTGTAGGTGCTAAACAACACGATGCATATTCTGAAAGTAATGTACAATACAGGATACAGCCATAAAGAGAGAAGGGAAAGAGCGGAAAGAAGAAAGACTACAGTGCTTGTAAGGCCAAGCAATTAATTAATATGAGACATTTAATGTGACTTTTCCCCTAATTGTGTGTGTTTGTGTGTGTGTGACAGAGTCTCACTCTGTCACCTAGGTTGGAGTTCAGTGGCATGATCTCAGCTCCCTGCAGCCTCCACCTCCCAGGCACAAGTGATCCTCCCACCTCAACCTCCCAAGTAGCTGGGACTACAAGTACATGCCACCACACTGGCTAATATTTTATGTATTTTGGTAGAGATGGGGTTTTGCCATGCTGCTCAGGCTGGTCATGAACTTCTGAGCAATTTGTCCACCTGGGCCTCCCAATGTGTTGGGATTACAGGCATGAGCCACCACGTCCAGCCTAAATTTTTAACTTAATGTTTTTATTTTTTAAGAAAAGGGACGTCTATTAGCAAAAGAAGTCAGATCTTTGTGTACTGGCATGGGAAGACACAGCAAAGTGAATACAAATATGTACTGTATAATCACATTTTTATTTTTGCAAAACAAAATCCATATGAATTTTTGTATGTTTTTTCTAAATATGTAATCATATAGTCATTGGTACAAAGAGAAAACTAGCAGTTCTGATCCCTGTTCTACTTTCTACACTATATTGTTGTGACCTTGACTTGGGATATCTTATGGTAAGGGTGACAATGGTACAATCAGATTTGGTATGAAATTAATTTTTTTGTGTTGCCAGGGGCAGGTTATATTGGTAAACATGGGTCGTTGGTTTAGCACTTCTTATCTGAAGCCATAATGATGTTCATAAACTTTGATCAATTTTTTTCACATCTGGGCATTTATCATAAGAAAATTACCCCAATGACTAATAAAGGTCTGTATACAAAGATATTCATTGCTACCATAATGAATATATTTACCAATTCAAACCAAGTGGGGATAAAATATTGAAATATCTTTTTTTCTTAATATTTCTGTCTCTCAGCTGGATGATATCTGAAGAAGATCTTGTAGTCTTTTCAGTAACTTTAAAGTATTAAACATAAATAACACTCTCTGGGGTATTAAAATGTTTAATTAAATCTAAGTCAAAATTTCAATCTAATTTAATTTCAAATGCTTAATCTGATCTGAGCTTAGAAACCTGATTGGGAGGCAGTAGAAGAAGGGAGCAGAAAGACAACTTCTTCTGTTTTCGTTTTACTTCCTTTCTTACTTCCCTGCTGAGAAGTGGGGCCAACAGAAGAGAAGAGAGATAGATTAAAAAGTCGTTTCACTGATATTAATCTGGGGTCAGAGCTCCCTGTAAGAGGCAGATACCTAAATACTAGCCCTTTCTCTTTAGTCCATTTTTTGGGGAACTCCCCACCTAGGGGCCTCCCTCTCTACATTGTTCCAGTGAAAGACAGGCTCTTGCTCGTGATTTACCTCATTGGCACAGGCAGAACCTTGGGGCACAGTGCTTTAAATTCAACATAGCCCCAACAGTCTTCCAAGGATCACACTTACCCCACCACAGCTAAAAGTACTTCTTATTCCTGCTGCTGCTGCACTCCCAACACTCTGACCTGGGGAAGTATAAGCAGCCCCTGACATTTAATATTTCTAGATGTGTACCAGAAACTAGCCTCTGTGTCCTCCAACATAGGGCACACCTTCCAGAAGTTCTATTGAGAACTCTTTCACCTGGCTTAAGTAAGGAGAGGCGGACGCAGCACTCCTTCATCTCTCCCCAAAGAGATTCATATATCCCATCCCTCCTGTCTCCCTATATACATAGAATACAGGCATACAGAATAGAGTGATGGGCTTTGGGACGGGAGGTGGAACTGGCTGGTTCTAAGTTCCATTTAGCAAGGACCACATGAATCATCTGGCCCCTCTCTTCAGATGCGTGGTACTTACTCTTTTGTCCCAGCTGCAACTCTGACGCAGAAAGGCATTCTGTGACACCACTTTACTCATTTACTATTTTTAAAAACCAATAAAAATTTATTTCACTAAACTTTGAACAACTTTCACAATTTCCTCAATATTACAGTAGAAAACAGTTCATAACAGAGACAAATGACTTTGAAAGTTTTAAATGTGTGTAGTTACTTATGCAAAATGTCTATTATAGCTTACGTTATGGGGAATGGGTTAATCAAATCAAAATACAAATTTTCTACCACCTAGAGAGTACAATAATACGGAAATGATTCATTTATAAGAATCTAGTTTGTAAATCAACTTCACTTATAAAATATTACCCCAAGAATTATAATTCTATCAAGCTTCAAAAACAAATGTACAATCACTTAAACAACAGTTATTAAACTAAAAAAAATGCAAAATGAATTTAGAAGAATGACAGAGACATTATTGCTCTGGTTCAGACCTTCAGAAGGAGACTCTCTTAAAGGCTGGCTCAGCCCTAGGGAATTCACTTCTTGATAATGGGGGTAAAATCCAGCTCTTGTGCAAGAGTCACAGGGAAACTCCCTTGATGGACAGATGTCTCTCAGTGCCAATGCAGGCTGAAAGGACCAGGAAAATCCCCTGTGGAAAGTAATCTCAGGACTTCATAGGGATTTCTTGGAGGAAAGGGGGAGATACAAGAGGTTCCTCCTCTTGTATCCCAATGGATCCTCAACTGGGCTAATATTTTATAACATGGAAACTCAACTGGATGATGTGGTTGAGGTAATAGAGATGGATCAGGAGGACCTAAACAACCAAAAGCATCCTCACAATGCATCCCACCAGACTCCATTTTTTAAAAATGTGGACCAATTGCTCTTCAAAAGCAGTCCCATTCAAACTTGCGAATCTTGTCCATGTAGAAAGAGCACCAGTGTCTGAAGCAGAAAGGTAAACTCTGTCTTGTACATGTGGACAAAGAGTAGGATATCGTTGGCCTGGTGGGAACTATATCATGCTAGGGTCTAGATCCCATGAGATAGCATCTGGTGATGTAAGGCAATATCGAAGCTCGAATCCCCAAACCATCCCAGCTGGACATACCTCCTGTCTTGAGGATCTGATGTTCCAGCACATTGCCTGATTCCTGTGGGCCTCTGCCAAACACTGCATGTGGATCAGCAAGGCCTTCAGGACCCTTTTCTAAAGATCTCAACTTTAACATCTTCAGCTGCTTTTGGTCTTCCATGTGCAGTCTTTCCTAAATTGTACAGGGTTTTTGGCCAGCCTAAATTATCATCTGCAATTCAAGAGCTGTTATCAAGACCAATGGCCTGGTTTTCCAAAGAGCAAATAAGTCCTTTCATTTCGTATCCTAAAGCTTTGGCTTATTTTTAATTTTTGTTTTTTTGGAATTCAGATCTTCAGGGCATGTCTCACATTTTTATTTGCTATGGAGCTTTTCTTCTCAATCACGAATCATTCTCTCCCTCTACAGAATAATTTTCTGTGAAGTTTCTTATCATTGTCTTGATAAGAAAGCTCAGTCTTCAAGTTCATGCTAAAGCTTTTGAATCTCATTTTAATATTTTCATTTTCTGATTCCAACAACGCACTTATTTTGTTTTGAGAGTTTTGATGTAATTTGCTAGTGACTGTTTGACCTTCTCTAGCTAGTTGAGTATATATTTAATTACTTTCTTCTTCAAGAGTTTATAAGGAAGCATTTAGCTTGTTGTTATCAGTTTCCTCAAAGCTCATATTGACTGGTCATCTAAGTGGTATCCAATTCCTGATCTAATTATTTCCATTTCCTGGTGACCTTCCTCTATATCATCTTTTCCCAGGACAGCAGCCAAACCCACCATCTTTAGCAGACAGATTAGTAAGAGTTTGATCTGATGTTCTTTCTCATTTAGAATTTTTCTACCCATGCTTTAGAGCAGTGGTTCTCAAAGTGCAGGAGTTGGGGGTCCCAAGACTCTCTCAGAAGATTGTGAGATCCTCTGAAACTATTTTCATAATAATGCTAAGACAGTACATATTTTTGTCACCATTGACATTTTGTACTGATAATGCGAAACAATTCTGGGTAAAACTGGTGACACTTTAGTATGAATCAAGGCAGAGGCACCAAATGGTACTAGTAGTCATTGTATTCTTCTTTGCCTTGCAATCTCAGTTAAAAAAAAAAAAAAAAGCAACTTCACTTAAGTGTGTCCTTGATGAAGCAGGAGAAAACAACTATTAATTTTATTTTATAAAATAAAGTTTTACATATCTAAGCCTGACACCTTGATACAAATTGTTCTAGTGTCTTGAACAACAAAATTAGAAGTACGCATAAAATATTTCTGCTCCATACTAAGCCATGATGACTGTCCAGAGACAAAGCGTGTGGAAAGCATGTGCAGTTGATTGAGTTGCAAGCTAAATGACTACTTTTTTTAATAAAAAAAAAACTATTTTCACCTGAAAGAAAAACTGACAAACTATATAAAGTATTGGCAGACATTTTCATAAAAATAGTCAAAGTAAGCCTGTCACTTGACAGAAAACTGACAGTATTTTTTGCCAATGATAAAATTCAACTTTTCAAGTGAATACTAGAATTTAGGAAAAAGTTATATCTGTCACCATGAGCTTTACAGCTTCCCAATACTTAAAAAAATTCTGATTAAATCAGTGGCGTTATTAACAAATATAATATTTTGATATTTTACAATAAAATATGTCCCTATTTGGAAAATTTTAATAACTCATTGAGCCAGCATTTCTCAAGTGGCCAATATATGATGTTACAAAACTATGCATAGGTAAAATAAATCCATTCAAAGTGCTGTATTGACCAATTAGTTTTAATGTAACAGAATTTGAAATTTTCATTAGCCTGATGTCAGATTCCTCATTGCAACCACCCTTTAATAAGTAATTATCAGGTTTTAGTAGTAACAAATAATACCCACAATTATCTAAAAAACCTATTAACATACTCCTCCCTTTTCCAAGTACATTTTTAAGACTGTAAAGGGGTCCTGACACTAAAACGTGCAGAACTGCTAGTTTAGAGACCTCAACCACTTTTTTCCTGTTTATTGAGTTTCTCCCACTTTCCATCCACCAGCCTCTTAGGAGAGTAGTTTTATGCTTTCCTAAACATGGACATACTCATCCACACCTTTCTTTAATGCTGTCATTAGTTATTCTTCACTCTTCTAACATAACTTTAAGGTTGTTTTGGCTTCAGTCATTTGGATTGAATGACTTCTGATTTATCTTCTAGCAACTGTATTCTTGTGACGTGAGTCCTCACCAACTCTTATTCTGGACACTAGATTTCTGTTCTCTTGATTCTTTTACTGAAAAGTCTATTTAACCTTAAGGAAGGACCTTTTCAGTTTTTGGAATTTTTAAAAATTATTTGCCTCCAGACGCAGCTTGTTCTTCAGAAGGCTGGCCTCCATCAAAAAGGATTCCAGTGCTTCATAATTTCTTAATATTCCCGAGCTCAAAAATTTTACTTTTTCTTTATCTAAGGCATAAAAAGTTATGCCAAGCTTCTTCTCCCCACCTTTAAAAGTTGATGTTTATCTACAAGAAACCTTATACCATCTCCTGGGCAATGCCCCTGAGGGCTGCAGCTAGGCTCACACCTTCAGACATGGTGCTCACCCCTACAGGACGTTTTCAGGACGGCCTGGTGGAAAGCTTTGTAGACATCACCAGGCCCTAGTGCCACAGAAAGCCCAGGTTGTCAGAGTTTTGTGAAGCCCAAAAAAGTACTCTGTAGAGTATTCTGCTCAAAATACAAGGACCTGGCAAGCAGAACAGACCAGCAATGGGAGCAGTCAGGGAGGAGCAGGAAGGAACAAAAATGACAAAACAGAGCTTTTCAACATTTTCTGTATCATGGCCACACCAGTAAATCATTGTCACTAAAAGAAATGGGAGGTTCTTTGTGGCCTAGGGTACAGGCCCCACCTGGAAGCTGGGAGAGATGAAGTGTCCACATCATTCCACACCTATGGGCCCTTCCAGGATTGCTGGCCAACAAGATGTTCTCTGCAGGAAAGGGCTTGTATGTTCATGTCATGGGCCCAGCTACCTCCTTTTTGTCCTACAGTCCTAAAGTTGTGATTCTGTCTGCAAAGGTCCCAGGGATCTCCCTCCCCACACATCCCCACTCAAGTTTATTTTGTCAGTATGGGAGCATCTATGTGCATGGCTGAGTCAGGAATACAAAGGGCCATACAATACATTTCAATAATGTGTATGATGGTGATGTGGTCTGGCTCTGTGTCCCCACCCACATCTCATCTCGAATTGTAATCCCCACATGTCTGGGGAGGGACCTGGTGGAGGTGGCTGGATCATAGCGGTGATTTCCCCTATGCTGTTCTCATGATAGGGAGTTCTCACAAGATCTGCTTGTTTAAAAGTGGCAGTTTCCCCTGTACTCTCTCTCTCCTGCTGCCATGTAAGACATGCCTTGCTTCCTCTTCACCTTCTGCTTTAATTATAAGTTTCCTGAGGCCTTCTCAGCCATGCAGAACTGTGAGTCAATTAAACCTATTTTCTTCACAAATTATCCAGTCTCAGGCAATTCTTTATAGTAGTGTGAAAATGTACTATTAATAATACAATGGCAGATTCATCTATTTCTCTCTTTAGTTATGTCAGTTTTGCTTCAAGTATTTTAGTGCTCTGTCATTAGATGCATACACACTTAGGATCATTATGTCTTTCTGATACCTGACCCTTTCATCATCATTATGAAGTAACCCCCTTTATCTCTGGTAATACTTCCTCTTGAGGTATTATTTTTTACATTAATAAAACCAGAGCAACTTTCTTATGCTTAATGTTTGCATGGTGTATCTTTGCCCACCCCCTATGAACTTTTTTTTTCATAAAATTTGTCTCATGTAAACAGCAAATATTGGATCTGGTTTTTCATCTAACCTCTGACTCCTTGGCTTTTACATGGAAGGTTTAGTCTATTTACATTCAATGTTATTGTTGAATTTTTTTTCTCTTTTTCTAATTTCCTACCTTCTTTTGGATTAATTAGGTTTTGTTTCATTATGTTTTGTTGTTGTTTTTAAGTACTTTATTTTTTGTGTTATCTTTTCTTTTTTTTTCTTTTTTGAGACAGAGTCTCGCTCTGTCGCCCAGGCTGGAATGTAGTGGTGCAATCTCAGCTCACTGCAACCTCCATCTCCTGGGTTCACGCCATTCTTCTGCCTCAGCCTCCTGAGTAGCTGGGACTACAGGCACCCACCACCACACCTGGCTAATTTTTTGTATTTTTAGTAGAGACGGGGTTTCACCATGTTAGCCAGGATGGTCTCAATCTCCTGACCTTGTGATCCACCAACCTTGGCCTCCCAAAGTGCTGGGATTACAGGTGTGAGCCACCGTGCCAGGCTTTTGTGTTATCTTTTAGTGATTGGTCTAGAGATTAAAATATGAATCTTTAGATATCAAGTAAAATGATATTAAACTATTTTATTAATTCAGGAAACACAACATTCTAATTGTATTTAACCCCTTTCATACCCTTTTTGCTCTTGTTGTCATATAAGTATTTCTATATATGTTACAATCCCATAGTATATTTTTATTACTGTACTGTTTTAAATGGTTAATAATAAAGAATATACATATGTGTGCATGGAGATATACATTATACATACATTATAATGTATATAATTATGTATATAATATATAATTATATGATGTATATTATACATTATATATTATAATGCATATTATGTATAATGTATAATTATATACAATTATATATTATACATTATAATTATGATGTATATAATGTGTATATAATGTATATCTCCATGTACACACACACGCATATAGTCTTTGTTATTGACCATTTAAAACAAGATATACATATTAAACTATTTAAATAATGTATTTATATATCATTTGTAGTAAGAATCTGCCATTATTCTTTAAGCATAATAATATGCCTTTTCTTCAAGCTAATTTTATTTATTTTTCATCTTTGTCTTTTGGAAGTTGACTACAATTTGCTTGTAGTTTATTTTGAATTTATATTGCTTGAAGTTCACTGAGATTTATGGATCTGTTTCATCAGTTTGGACACATTCATGGCCATTGCCTCTTCAAATATTTTTTTTCTGCCCCATTATCTCTTTCCCTTCTTTTAAAACTCCTATTATATTTGATCATTTGATATTGTCCCTAAGGTCTCAGATTTTTTTCAGTTTTACATTCTTATTTTCCTTTTTTATTCGGTTTACATAATCTCTGTTAGCGTGTCTCCATGTTCACTGATATTTTCCTGTTATCAAGCCTATCAATTCAATTATTAAAATTAATTCTGATAGATATTTTTCAATTCTATCATTTTCATTTGGCTCGTTTTAATATTTTCCAATTATTTTCTGAAAGTCTACATTTGTTGTGCCACATATGAGTCTAATTCTTTTAACTCTTATTTTCCCCTCTGGATTATAGGCCACATTTTCTTCCTTTGTCTCCTGACTTGTTTGTTTTAAAAAATTATATGCCAGAAATTTTGTACGAAGGTACAACAGGAACCGAAGTAAATAATATTCACTCCCAGAAAAAAGAGTATGCCCCTTCCTCTCTCAGGTCGCTAGTACATGGATGGGTGGCAAGAGAAGGGGACAGTGGTGAATCAGTCTAATCCGCAGTTGAGCTGAATTTGGACGTTGCTGGCATCTTATTTAGTGAGATTTAGTTCAAATATTCTGATGGTAGGATCAGACCTCTTCAGCAGGGCTTTGGATCTGAGCATCAGTGACACTCTAGAGACTTCTGGGTGCTTTGGACCTCTGTGTCCAGCTATCAACTTTTTGGATTGCTGGTGAGTTCCATTTGCTCTGATACCAATTTATTTTGTTTTTTTTAAAACTTGGAAATTATTTAAATGCCGTACAAGAAGAGAATGCTTATGTAAGTTGTAGAAAAACTAGTACTGAAAATGTATGCACTGGTTTATAAAATACTTCTGAGGAAAAAGCAAAATCGTTAACATGTAATGTTAAATTTAAAGAACAGAACATTAAGCTATATCAAATAAAAACTAGGCAAAAAATATGTATATACATAAAGAGAGAAAGATGAGTATTGAAAAGAAGCCCCTCGAAATAAAATGTTTGAGTCATTCATGTCACAGGATCATGAGCTGCTTTGTTTTAATTTTTATTTTGATTTCCATTAATATGGCCAATTTTATTATATATGATATGAAGTACTTAAAAAGACAACCTAAGCCATTTGGGGCAAATCTTAGATGAGTCAGAAATAACAATAAAATATCCTAGTCTATGAAAGATAATCCAGAGCAGAAACAGGCCAGCTGTCCTCTTCTCCCTTAAGGCCCACACAAAAGGAAACTAGTTTAAAATATAGCAGGAAGACTGAATTAAGAGAAAAGAAGAAAGAGCTTTTGAACCATCAGGGCTGTAAAATGATGGCTAAAATGACAGAGTAAGAAAAGAGGAATAGACTTAGAAAAACCCAGGTGCTGGGTAGTTCAGTCCTGCCCATAGGTTCTACATTAATTGATGATAATGTTGTCAGACATCTCAGAGTAAACCAACTTCATTTCCATCACTATTATTATGGACTGGAACTGGTTACTAAGGGAAGCTCTGGCATTTTTTCCCTGGAGGCCATTTAAAATCAGATATGAACAACCACCTGTCTAAATAACTCAGGTCCCATCATGCCTAGAGGCAGGGGATTGAACTAAATGGCCCCTAAAGGTCCTTTTAAACCCTATGACTTTGTGATTCCTGTGCTAATAATATTAAGAAAGCATTAATACCTAACTTTTTTCTAATCCTTTTTAATTTACTCTCTACTTGTATTTTTTCGACTGGAAAGGGAACCTTCTTCCTGCAAATAGTCCATTTGCGTCTCTCCCTGACAAGGCTGAAATTTTAGTATTGCAAATATCACTGGGGAATATTTCTCAGCTGCAGTTGATTATTTCTTCTTTCACTACCAGATGTCACTGTACCTGGAAAGAATTCACTTAGCAAGGAAGAGGGAGGCAGTGAGCTGTAGCGGGAAGAAACAGTATGCCAAAGAAACTGGCGGGTGGGCCTGAGAGAGAGTGGAGGAGGCTGGGGAAAATTTGCTAAAAGTCAGAGGCACAAAACTAGTATTTGAGATTAAAAATAAAGTCAACTAAGGCATAGTTTGTGTGTATGCACATATGTGTATTTAAAGTGTCTTAGGACACCAAATTCTATGCCATTCAATCAGAGTTATTTGACCATAGCAATTAAAAACATTAATGATGCCATTCTAAATCCTTCATAAGAATTCATCCCAAGCTGCCAGAAAGGGCTAAAAGTTGTAGGCAAGATTTATATGCACCCATTCAGAATGAAAAATCAGTGACCTGAAATTAGCAGCCAGAATGAAAAGTAACCAAATAAACTTCTATTTTACACCTGAATTTCTCATCTCTCTAATTTGTCAGTGGTCAATTCTGGGAGTTCTTTTGGAGGACTGCCTTTTGCCCTTCTTTGGAATGTGATTTTCACCCAGGGAGAAATGAGGGCAGGAATTATTGAAAGCCCTGTTTCAGATCAGCATTAACAATTCATGGAACTCATCTCTAGTTCTACCCAAGGCATTTGGAAGGACACCTGACGTGTAGCAAAGGCTTGTTCAAAGTGTCTCCTAATCTGCTTTGAAATGCACAGTGGATTGGGGTCAACACAAGGTCAACACCCGTCCTCTTTTAGTGAGCTGGCTGGCTGCGCTCTTCTGGTAGAGGAAGTGAAAAGACAGAACCTACTGCAAATCCACTGCAGAGGTTTTCAGCTGGTGGCTGAGGGTCTTTTGAAATGCAAACCTCTAGAGCTGAGGGGGAAGCTTGTTTTCCATTCTGAGCCACTGGCTCACAGAAGGGGAAAAAATAATCACCGAAAAGTAATTTAGGTTGGGTGATTTACAAAGTGAGAAAGATCAAAGGTTAAACTCACACAATTTAAATGTTGAGAATAGGGAATTTTCAACATTATTTATTAAATATACTCCATTTAGGGGAATGTATCTTGATTTCAGATGAGAAGCAAGTAAGGGAGACTTTTGTTCCTTCCACTCCACCAAACTTTATGCAGGTAAAACCAATGCATTATACAGCATTGCCCATTCCCCCCAGCTACACTCTCTTCCTCTGGCTTCTGCGATGCCAAACTTCTGGTTTTCCTCCTCCTCCCCACTTCCCACTCCTCAGTGTCACTTGTCAGGTCTTCCTCCTCTTCTCAACTTGACTATGATATACCCTTGACCATGAACTCCTCAAACTTGACTATGAAACCCTGTGATATACCTGCCTCCTTCAAGGTTGGTTCTTTAAGGCTTGGTCCTAGACCTGCTTTTATTCTGTCAATGTACTGCCCACCTACAGTACCTCACCCACACCGTAGCTCCACACCTTCTCTAAGCAGATGATCATGTGTTTGATCTTCAGCCACAGCTCCAGGCCCACACATCCAGCAGCCTGCTGACTGTGCCCCCCTTGTATGTCTCACACACAACTCAGCGTGATGCAGACTGACATCCACCCCTTCCTCCAATCCTAGTCTTCCTCCAGTGTCTCTTTCTCGGTGAAAGCAAATCCATCTGCTCAGTTTCAAAAGTTAGAAAACTAAGAGTCAGTCTTGAAACTCCCTCTCCCTCACCCCGCATCTAATCCGTCCCCAAATCCTAAATATCTCCCCTTCTCTCTACTCCTAAAGTCCAAGCTGCCAGCATCTCTACATCCAAAATGGCAACAGCTTATTAACCAGTTTCTCTGCATCTACTTTGGCTCCCTTCAGTCCATTCTGTGCACACCAGCCAAGGGGATTATTCTACAGGGCAAAGCCAATTGTGCCTTGCTCCTGCTGAGAATTGTTCAATGCATTGTAATGCTTTTAGGATAAAGATCAACATCCTTATCACAGCCCAGAAAGCTGTGAAAGACTTGTCTGCACAATTCTGCAACCTCATCTCGAGATACCTTCCTGCCTCCCATGTCCTCTCCCAGTTCCACTCTAAAAACCACACAGGTTTTTCATTTTCTCAAGCTCACCCCACTTCTCTCCACCTCAGCACCTCCAGAAAGTGCTAGTTCTTTTCTGGCTATTCATGCTTGCTCCTCATGAACCTCCTTGTCTAGTTTCTTCTCATCTTTTAGATCTCAGTTCCTCACAGAAAGCTTCCTGCATCCACAAAGCCAGGTTAAAACCTCTACTTATCTAATGTCCCAATGTCTTCGACTTTCCATTTTTGTAGGACTTATTACATTTTTAATTAAATGGCGACTCTACATATTTAGTTGTTTTCTATCTTTTGCACTGGTACTTTTCCCAGTGCCTAGTACTGTGCCCTGCACATAAGATATATTCAATAAGATGTCCTGAATGAATGAATGAATAATATAAAGAGATAAAATCACCCCAAAAAGGAGAAAGATCACCTCTAGCCAACTTACTCATAATTTGTGTGTTTTTATTTCTTTGAGTTTGGTGAAATGCTATCTCTCTCAGTTACTTTTTTTCAATATTAGCAACCAACTTAAACCCCATTGGATTTTTTTACATTAACTGATGTCAAGCCAGGTGTGGCTCTATGCTTCAGCAATTTCTGTTTCATTTAAATGTAAACTTTTATATTTGAGAAAAAGGTATTTTTGAAATGGAATTCTGCAAGTCAAGATATGAACTGTCCTCACCAGATGTCATTTGAAAATACTATAATCATGACTTTCATACCTTTTTCAAATTGTTAATAAATTGTCTTCTTATGCTAGCACCACAAAAACCCTATGACATACCTGCCTCTTTCCCCACGTGGCAGGAATAATTGGTCAATTAATTCACTAGCCTTTCCCCAACACTCTTAGTCTTTCTTTTTTAGTTATAAAGTCTAACACATGCCAGAGACCCACTTTGCCAGTTTTCCTTGCAGCTAGTGTTGTCTAGTGAGAAATAAGGTACATCTATAGAAGAAATGTGGGAACATATTTTGCTGTCATTTAAAAAAAAAAAAAGCAATATCAACCCAAGAGACACTTCTTTAACACAATTGCTCAATTGTTTCTACCCTTGAATGTGGTTGTACTGCCTGGAACCATGGCAGCCATCTGATGATCATGAGGTAACAAGCATGAAGGAAGAATCAATATGATGAAAATGAAAGAGCTTCTGAACCAGCCTGTTATGCCTATCCACAGAGTTCTTGTTATGAGAAATGACTGTATCTTCATTGCTTAAGCCACTAATAGATAGGTTTCCTGGGATTTACACTCAAACATATCTTAAATGATACAATTAGTTAGAATGGGACCATTGATCAACATTCCAAGTATAGTTGATCATACATACACAACTCTGTCTACCTGTATTGAACAGCAGTCATCATTTCTCTATCTTATTCACAGAGCTATCTTGAGAGACTTTATTTTAAATTCCTCATTCAAGTCAAGGTACATTGAGACTGTGAGATTTCTCTCCTTCGAAAATTCTGTAGGTTTACCCTATAAGCATTGCTCTTGGCCTAAAAAGAGTGCAGATAAGAGACATAGTGTGCTCAGGTCCTATTTCTGTGAGATTTGGTCTGGATTAATGTTAAGCTTCTTAAGACCTTACTTTCTATCAGCTTCATCCTCCTCTTTTTCATAATTATTTTTTGAAGTGGATAGGTAGTCTTCTGAACACATAAAAATGAAAAAAGCAACAAAACAAGAGAATAAGTTCTCCCTGCTGCTCATTCAAGCCCTTTAATGGTTCTTTATCCTGACAAGTTCTTCAGAGGCTCTCTCCAATAAATAGAATAGTCACAGCATCCCCTGGTTTTAGTTACACTATCAGCTGGACTTCTGTATCATAGACCCAAAATAACAGTGGCCTCAATAAAAAGGTGATTATTTCTAACCTAACAGCCCAGACATTGGCAGTCAGGGTGGTATGGTAGCCATAATTTCAGGCAGTCTCCCCCTCTCTTCTTCCTCTAGCATATCTTGTTGGCTTTTCCTCTTGGCCCACATCCACAACCATGGCATAAAAATGGGGACAGGAGAATGGAAGATGTTCTTTTCCTTTTAAGGGATGACACAGGAATTGCCCTCATCCCTTCTGCCCACATTTAATTGACTAGAACTTAGTCACATGGCCACATCGAGGTGTAAGGAAGGCTAAAAATTGTAGTCAATATTATGGGAAGCCATGCACATAAAGGTCAGGGCTTTCACTACAATAGAACAAAGTGAGAAAAAAATTTGAGGAACAACTTACTGTCTCTATCAGAACCCCTTCCCCAAAGAAATCTTATTTTCTGGGCTGAAGTTGCAGTAACAAACTGTAAGGTCACAATCTAAATGAAGTCAAGCCAAAGGCCAAAGCTGGCTCCTGGGTTGGACAGAGGTCACCCACTTTGATAAGCAAAGCCCAATATTTTCTAAGAAGATTCTCTATCATAGTGGTTCTCAAAGTACACTTGGCACCAGGAACATCAGTTACCAGTGTCACCTGAAAATTAGAATTGCAAATTATTGGGACCCACCTGGACTTACTGAATCAGAAACTCCAGAGATGATACCCAGGAATCTGTTTTAACAAGCTCTCCAGGTGATATTGATGCATGTTCAAGTATGAGAACCACCACACTGTAAAGTATCACACTTCATGGGTTTATAATGAGCACTTATTAATTCCTACAATAAGACACCAGATTACCCGAGTAATTCTTGGACTCAGATAAGCAATGAAATGTTCAATTAGGAAAATGTTCTGGTCATAAGACGAATTCCAAATAAAAATATATATATTTTTTTTATCAAGGAGTCTTTAATTCCTCTTAGGAAAGATTCTATTAGGTTTGCCTTTAACCTTTTCAAAAACAACAGTTTTTCATCTGCGAAACGGAGTAGTGAAAAAAACAGTTATATAGAAGTGGATTTAAAACCAAGCAAAAGGCAAGTCCTTCTCTTACTGTGTTGTCATCGTAAAGACATGGACCAGCTAGCTCTCTTTCAGATATAGTCAGCATTATGAATAACATGTCACGTGGGGTCATCCTTCCCCAGGGGAAGGGATGCCAGTCGCTAGCTCAATAGGTGGAGGCAGGGGTCTCTGGGGAATCCTTCTACACAATGCTTTTGTTTTCTGGCTCATAAATCTGAACAATTACTTATTTCTACACTCTTGCCTTTCTCTTCAGGTTTCATTACTTATACGAGGTAATACACTGTCTTTATAATCATTACCTCAGCGCCTCTCAAACTTTCATGTGCCTGTGAATCACCTGGGCATCTTGATAAACTGTAGATTCAGATTCGGTGGGTCTGGGACCAGGCCTAAGATTCTGCATTTCTCACAAGCTCTCAGGTGAGGCTGGTGCTGCTGGCCCAAAGACCATAATCTGTATAAGGAGGATTTGTAGTATTAAAGGATAGAGAATAGAGGAGCTGTTTCAGAAGGCCTCCCATATTTAGCTGATGAAGTCACCACCCACGGTGACTGTTTAAGCTTTCAACACCAGGCATGTTTAAAAAGGAAAAAAAGACACCTATTCACTGGGAGTAGTGGACAAAGAGGATAAAAAGGAAGTGGGGCACAAGCTGCCCATTCCCCTAACTATTGTCCCACCCTTGCTTTCAGGGCTGGACATCTTCACAGTCTGGGTGTTTTCCCTGGGAATCGTTATGGTTGATGACAGGCTTTCCTTCATGCATGCATTTATCTTAAAAACATTTATTAAGCAATGACTACATGCCAAAGGGGTCAACTCAAGTCTCAACGCATTAACTGAATGAGCAGAAGGGCATCATCAAAGTCCCTTGCCCTAACTGGGCTTTAGCCCCTTGAAGTGCCCCCATCACTCCTTCTGTCTGTCTGAGCACTGGCTCATCTCCAGAATGTTACCTTGGAAGTAGCGGCTCACTTCTCTTTGGGTTGTTTAATAGCTTTGAGGCCCATTTATATTTGACTCAATTTCTTTATCTTGCAAAAGACAATGTTTTCCAGTTGGGGAAGATAGATCATCCAGGAGTACCCCTATGGACACCTGTCTTCTCTATGTATTTATGGAGCTAGTGTACAGCATTTCTTCCCTCAACTCAAAATTATTCTTTTAATCAGGTCTCAATGACAGAGAAGCTGTGTCTGATTTACTGTACACCATGGACAAATTAAACAAATTTTTTCTAAGCCAAAATTCAAGAATATGCCTGGAAAATTAGAAAGTACTATTTGGAATAAAGGAACAGAAAATTTTAAAATAGGTGTATCCTAAAAGTTTCAGGCATATATTCATCTTGGCACTGGGTAGCTAAAAGTGTTCTAGAGGAGACAGAGAAGAGGAAAAAAGGGATACAGAAATCAACACGGAATAAACACAAAGACTGTGTGCTTTATAATTCTATCATTCAGGGTAAGCTAGTCCGGTGTTTCTGAACTGATTTTTCATTATCACTACCCTTAAAGACATTTTTTTCTTGATTCCCCAACCTAAGATATTTAGTTTGTAAAATTTATTTTTAGTTGCCAAATAAAAAGTAATGTTTTGATACACACAAACACACACACATATATCATGGGAAAATTAAGTCAAGCTAATTAATGTATCCATCACCTCTTATTTTTATCATTTTTTATGGTGAGAGCATTTAAAATCTACTCTCTTAGCAATTTTAAAATACACATTATTATTAACTATAGTCTCATCTCATGCTTTTCAGTGGATTTATAGAACTTACTTCTTCTGTCTAAATGAAAATTTATACTCTGACCAATATCTTTCCATTCCCACTCACTTCCCCCTGAAATTTGAATACCACAAATATGCTAAGTATCTGCTTATGTACAGTATCTACACACTGTATTTTTTTCTCCTATCCCAAGAGCCAATTTTCATGCTCTTGGAAGTCATATTATCCATGTTAGGAATGCACAGGTTAGATACTGCTTGGTAACACACAATTCCAATTTTTTAAATTACTTTAAGTTCTAGAATACATGTGTCAGAATGTGCACGTTTGTTACATAGGTATACATGTGTGTCAGAATGTGCACGTTTGTTACACAGGTATACATGTGTGTCAGAACGTGCACGTTTGTTACACAGGTATACATGTGTGTCAGAACGTGCACGTTTGTTACATAGGTATACATGTGTGTCAGAATGTGCACGTTTGTTACACAGGTATACATGTGTGTCAGAATGTGCACGTTTGTTACATAGGTATACATGTGTGTCAGAATGTGCACGTTTGTTACACAGGTATACATGTGTGTCAGAATGTGCACGTTTGTTACATAGGTATACATGTGTGTCAGAATGTGCACGTTTGTTACATAGGTATACATGTGTGTCAGAATGTGCACGTTTGTTACATAGGTATACATGTGTGTCAGAATGTGCACGTTTGTTACACAGGTATACATGTGTGTCAGAAAGTGCACATTTGTTACACAGGTATACATGTGCCATGGTGGTTTGTGGCACCCATCAACCCGTCATCTAGGTTTTAAGCCCTGCATGCATTAAGTATTTGTTCTAAAGTTCTCTCACCCCTTGCCCCCCAACCCCTGACGGCCCCAGTGTGTGATGTTCCCCTCCCTGTGTCCATGGGTTCTCATTGTTCAACTCCCACTTATGAGGGAGAACATGGGATGTTTGGTCTTCTGTTCCTGTGTTAGTTTGCTGAGAATGATGGTTTCCAGCTTCATCCATGTCCCTGCAAAAGACATGAACTCATCCTTTTTTATGGCTAAATAGTATTCCATGGTATATACGTGCCACATTTTCTTTATCCAGTCTATCATTGGTGGGCATTTGGGTTGGTTCCAAGTCTTTGCTATTGTGAACAGTGCTGCAATAGACATACGTGAGCATGTGTCTTTATAGTAGAATGATTTATAATCCTTTGGGTATATACCCAATAATGGGATTGCTGGGTCAAATGGTACTTCTGGTTCTAGATTTTTGAGGAATCGCCACACTTCTTCCATAATGATTGAACTAATTTACACTCCCACCAACAGTGTAAAAGCATTTCTATTTCTCCACATCCTCTCCAGCATTTGTTGTTTCCTAACTTTTTAGTGATCGCCATTCTAACTGGTGTGAGATGGTATCTCATTGTGGTTTTGATTTGCATTTCTCTAATGACCAGTGATGATGAGCTTTTATTCATATGTTTGTTGGCTGCATAAATGTCTTCTTTTGAGAAGTGTCTGTTCATATCCTTCACCCACTTTTTGATGGGATTGTTTTTTCTTGTAAATTTGTTTAACTTACTTGTAGATTCTGGATATTAGACCTTTGTCAGATGGATAGATGGCAAAAATTTTCTCCCATTCTGTAGGTTGTATGTTCATTCTGATGATAGTTTCTTTTGCTATGCAGAAGCTCTTTAGTTTAATTAGATCCCATTTGTCAATTTTGGCTTTTGTTGCAACTGCTTTTGATGTTTCAGTCATAAAGTCTTTGCCTATGCTTATGTCCTGAATGGTACAATCCAGAAATTTTAGTAGCTAGTTACAACAAAGCTATTTATTCACATCCTCTGTTTATCACAGATCAGATGGGGTAGGTGTTGCTCCCTATATCCCCATATCTTCTCACCACAGGATTCAAGCTAACAGGGCAACTGCCAGTTCCAGTGTTGCCAGTTGCCAGTGGAGGAGAGAAAAGGAGTGTTCTGGAATTTCTCACACCTGCAATTAAATGCTTCAGCCTAGAAGAGACATAAGTCACTTTTCCTCTCAGCTCATTGGACAAAATTAGTCATATGGCCCTTGCAACCACATAAGGTCCAAGAAATACAATTCTATTGTATACCTAGCAGGTGGAGAACAGGAGGAAATACTAAGCAAAAGGCACCAAAGATTCAAAGCAACCTTGCCTTTGGCCAGACCTCCCAATCAAAGATAATATGCTCATACTGTATACAGAGAGGCTCTCAGGACCACAGGACAGAAACTTACCTTGTCCAAGGCTCACCTGAGTTCTTGCCAAAATTAATCAACAGAGACACTTCTCCTTCCCCCACCATCCTGTCCAATGATCAGTCCATTCATACCCCAACTACATTGTAGCCACAAACTCTCCACATCCTCTGTTTCCTCACTATCACGTCTACTTCTACTTCTACTCCCCCAGTGTTGAAAAGATCAAAAACCAGCAAAAGGAAGTTAGAAGGCTAAGAAGACTGTCTGTTACAGAAACTCTATAGATTGCGAAATGGTACCTTTTAAAGAAAGCAGATGAACTAAATACAAATTGTTTAACACAGAAGCAAGGGTCATTAGACAAAGTGAAATAAGGTAGAGGCTCAAAAAATTGATAAATGAATGTATGATTAGATAAATCAATGAATGAAAAGCATGATGTGCCATCCATTTTTCTTTTCTTTTTTTTTAACTTTTAGGTTCAGGGGTACATGTGAAGGTTTGTCACAAAGGTGAACTCGTGTCATGGGGGTTTCTTGTACAGATTATTTCATCACCCAGGTATTAAGCCCAGTGCTTAATAGTTACCTTTTCTGCTCCTCTCCTTCCTCCCAACCTCCACCCTCAAGCAGACCCCAGTGTCTGTTGTTCCCTTCTTCGTGTTTGTGAATTCTTATCATTTAGCTCCCACTTATAAGTGAGAACATACAGTATTTGGTTTTCTATTCCTCTGTTTGTTTGCTAAGGATAACAGCCTCCAGCTCCATCCATGTTCCAGCAAAAGTCATGAGTTCATTCTTTTTTATGGCTGCATAGTATTCCATGGTGTATATGTACCACATTTTCTTTATTCAGTCTGTCAATGATGGGCCTTTAGGTTGATACCATGTCTTTGCTATTGTGACTAGTGCTGCAGTGAATATTCACATGCATGTGTCTTTATGGTAGAATGATTTATACTCCTCTGGGTATATACCCAGTAATGGGATTGCTGGGTCGAATGGTAGTTGTGCTTTTAGCTCTTTGAGGAATTGCCTTCCTGCTTTCCACAATGATTGAACTAATTTACATCAACAATGTATAAGTGTTCTCTTTTCTCCACAACCTTGCCAGCATCTGTTATTTTTTTTGACATTTTAATAATACCCATTCTGACTGGTATGAGATGGTATCTCATTGTAGCTCTGATTTGCATATCCCTAATAATCAGTGATGTTGAACTTTTTTTCATATGCTTGTTAGCCACATGCATGTCTTCTTTTGAAAAGTGTCTGTTCATGTCCTTTGCTCACACTTTTTTTTAAGACAGAGTTTAATTCTTGTTGCCCAGGCTGGAGTGCAATGGCCAGTCTCAGCTTACTGCAACCTCTGCCTGCCAGGTTCAAGTGACTCTCCTACCTCAGCCTCCCAAGTAGATGGGATTACAGGTGCCCACCACCACAACTGCCTTTTTTTTTTTTTTTTTTTTTTTTTCTGTATTTTTAGTAGAGATAGGGTTTCACCATGTTGACCAGGCTAGTCTCAAACTCTTGACCTCAGGTGCTCCACACACCTCAGCCTCCCAAAGTGCTGGGATTACAGGCATGAGCCACCATGCCCAGCCCTTTGCCCACTTTTTAATGGGGATGTTTGTTTTTCTTTTATAAATTTGTTTAAGTTCCTTATAGATGCTGAATATTAGACCTTTGTCATATGCATAATTTGCAAACATATTCTCCCATTCTGTAGATTGTTTGTTTACTCTGTTGATAGTTTCTTTTGCTGTGCAGAAGCTCTTAAGTTTAATTAGATCCAATTTGTCAATTTTTGCTTTTGATGCAATTGCTTTTGATGTCTTTGTCATGAAATCTTTGCCTGTTCCTATGTTCAGAATAGTATTGCCTAGGTTGTCTTCCAGGATTTTGGTAGTTTTGGGTTTTACACCTAAGTCTTTAATCTACCTTGAGTTGATTTTTGTATATTGTGTAAGAAAGGTTTCAATCTTCTGCATATGGCTAGCAGTTATCACAGCACCATTTATTGAATAGAGAATCCTTTCCCCAGTGCTTGTTTCTGACAGCTTTGTTGAAGATCAGATGGACATAGGTGTGTGACCTTATTTCTGGGCTCTCTATTCTGTTTCCTTGGTCTATGTGCCTGTTTTTGTACCAGTACCATGCTGTTTTGGTTACTATAGCCCTGTCATATAGTTTGAAATAAGGTATTGTGATGCTTCCACTTTTGTTCTTTTTGCTTAGGATTACCTTGGCTATTCAGGCTCTTTTTCAGTTCCATATTAACTTTAAAATAGTTTTTTCTAGTTCTGTGAAGAATGTTGTTAGTAGTTTGATAGCAATTGCGTTGAATCCATGAATTGTTTTGGGCAGTATGGCCATCTTAATGATATCGATTCTTCCTCTCTGTGAGCATGGGTTGTTTTTCCATTTGTTTGTGCCGTCTTTGATTTCTTTGAGCAATATTTTGTAAGTCTCGTTGTAGAGCTCTTTCACTTCCCTGGCTAGCTGTATTCCTAGGTATTTTATTCTTATTGTGGCGATTTTGAATAGGATTGCTTCCTGATTTGGCTCTCAGCTTGGCTGTTGTTGGTGTATAGGAATGCTAATTTTTTTACATTGATTTTGTATCCTGAAATTTTGCTGAAATTGTTTATCAGCTGAAGGAGGTGTTGAGCTGACACTATGGGATTTTCTAGATATAGGATCAGGGACAGTTTGACTTCTCTTCCTATTTGGATGCCCTTTATTTGTTATTTGTTTCTCTTGCCTGATTGCTCTGGCTAGGATTTCTAACACTATATTGAATAGGAGGAGCCACCCATTTTTCAAAGTCCTCAAATATACATTTTCCTTTTATTGCTATGTTATTTATCTTGATTTAGACAAGTAGGGCTCTCCTTCCTTTCTTGCCATGTTCCAGTCTTAGCTAAACAGCAAGCTCTGTTTCCTGGTGGTCCCATCATTGGCTTGACAACTTGATTTGGATTACCAGTGTTTATTACTCCACTTCCTCTTTCCTTCCTCTCTATTTGCAGTCAAGATCTTATAAATTGGCCCCTTCTTTAGATTGTTCTGTACCCTATTGACCTATGACTATCTAAACTTCAAGTTAGCCCTTTCCAAAGTCCCCAGAAGAAAGGATCTCATGAGATAAACACACCAACAATGAAACAATGACAGTGATAAGTAGAAAGAAAGTAACTGGTTATTGTGAAATGCCAGATACATGTGCACAGAGTCCTGTAGGTCCAAGCCAAGAATTGTTTTAAGTTTGTTGTTTCTCTCTCTCTCTCTTTTTTTTTTTTTTTTCCTTTTCTTTAAGACAGGGTCTCACTCTATCACCCAGGTGGGGGGAGTGCAATGGTTCAATCACAGCTCACTAAAGCCTCAACCTCCTCAGGTTCAGGTAGTCCTCCTACCTCAGCCTCCTGAGTAGCTGGGACTACAGGCACATGCAACCACACTTGGCTAATTTTTTCTATTTTTTGTAGAGATGGGGTTTCACCATGTTGCCCAATCTGGTTTCAAACTTCTGACCTCAAGTGATCCATCTGCCTTGGCCTCCCAAACTGCTGGGTTTACAAGTGTGAACCACTGTGCCCAGTTCATTTTAAAATGCATTAAGAAGCAGGGTGATAGCAGTCAGTATTTTTCCTTTCTCCACACGGTTAGGTGCCCAAGCACTCCTGATGCAAGTGGCATAATGAACTATGATCAAGAATCAGTCATTTGTCCATTTTAGGCAGTTCAAATGTCCAAGTGGAGATTTGTCACTTTCAAACCAAAATATCTACTTGAATATTAAAATATTAAAACCTCTCCTGAGACAGGGCCAGGGCTAAAGTAAGGATATAGGGAATGGGAGTTAGTCTTTATGTTCTACAGAGCAATGGAGTCATTTTTTTTTTTTTTTAATACCTTTAGGGGAAAGGAAGAGGAAGAAGAGATTTCCAGGTCAGCAGAAAAATTCTGAGTCAGAAATTGTAGAACCAAGCCTTGGAAAGGGCAACATAAACTTGCTTTGAACACAAATCAAACATCATTAACACAACAGATGGCCATCTTGGTTGTCTGTATCCTATAACATGTCACTCCTTGCTATGTGCTCCAGAGAGATCATACGTTTCTATTTCCATTTCCATTCATCTGATATTCTTGGCAGACAACATAATTGAGAAGAGAGAGTGCAGACAGCATAGCAGGAAAAGGATCTTTCTTTGCCCTTTCCATGTAGGCAATATATTCATCATCATGCACATGTGTATCGATGACAATATGAGAGAGGCACTCAACTAAAAAGCACTGGGAATATAGCTATGACCAACACAGACCCAGTCCCTGACCTCAGGCAAGAAACATTTTAATGCAGGAGAACAGACAATAAGCAAATAAACAAATGAATAAGATAATTTCATGTGACAATAAATGCTAGGAAGAAAATAGAATATTGTGATTTTTAAATGATATGAGAGTTAGATGTAACTTTAGATAGAGGTCAAGTGAGATTTTCTAAGACAGTGTCATTTGAACTGAGACCTAAATGATAAGAAAGGGAACAATAAGTACAAAGCGCCTGAGACAGTAATGAGTTTGGTGTGTTCAAGGAATTGAAGGAAGGTCATGTGCCTAGGGAAGTGAGGAGGGGAATGATAGGAGATGGAGTTGGAGCAACTAGCTGAATCTAGGTCATGTACAATCTTAAAGACCAAGGCCAATATGCTTGAATGTCTAAGGGCATGTGTAGCGTGGTTGTCCCAAGTCAGAGTTAGGATAGTGGGCATTGAGTCTGTCTTCCTGTATGTCCATTCTATCCCAGCCTCATTGTGTAGCAGCTGGTGAATGGGGGAAATCTCACATCTAGTTTTATTAAAAAAAAAAAAAAAGTATTCTGTCCTACATCAAGTTTCCTAGGAGCATACCCCAAAATAATGATTCCTGTATAAGTAATTTATTAAGGAAGTGTGCCCCTCAAAAAAACAGTAAGGGAGGGTGGGGAAGTAAGTTAGAAAAGGTGCAGAAACTAGGGAAGGGAGAAATATCAGGCAGAGTCCCACAGGTAGGGCTGCAACCATAGAGGGAACACTCCAAAGCAAAGATATTTAACTCAACATCTCCAGGTTGTCCCAATTTGAGATAAGAAAGCTGGGCTTTCATGGTCTCACACTTGAGAGTCGACTAAAGGCTCTCCCAGGAAAAGTGAGTTCCAATGTCCTGGGTACAATTCTCAAAAAAAAAATACTGGAGGTGGTAACTGTTGGAAGCAAAAGCACACTGAAGTGCATGCACACAGGCACACATGCACACACACAAGTAAAATCAGATCTAGAGGGTCCAGTAGACCACTGCTATTATCCACTATACATCCTAACTGAAATATCTAGCTTCAAAACATGGTGTCACCATTTACCATCTTCATGATCCCAGTTTTCTTATCTATAAAATGTATATAATCATAGTGTCTATCTTATGGTATTATTTCAATGATTTAAATAATGATAATGCCTTTAAAACTCTTAACACTATGCCTAGCATATGGTAGCCACTCAGTAAATGTTATTATTTTTTTCACCTAATCAGGCATTCCAAAAACACAATCTAATGGAATATTTTCCCACTTACTGCTTTTTCCATACTCACATGAGATCATAAAAGCTGCACTGATTTCCATGAGCATAATAGCTTTAAAATAAGATCAGTTAACAAGCTACAGGATTATCCTCAAAACCTTCAAAGAGAAATATAACTGCATTCCCACCTAATTATACATCAAGGCATCCTTAAGAATCTCTCTTCCCACTGTGGAGGACTAGGAATATTCTTAACAATAACCAAGGAATGTCCTTGGCTGTCATAAATAGATGTAGAAATCACAGATATCCAAAAAATTTCAACCACATTCTTTAGATTGGAGTTCATTATGGGTGATAATAGACATGTGGCCACTTCGTAGATTCTTGGATATATTTCACAGCTTCCACAATTGCATTTCAAATGCTATCCTACTTCCTAACAACTAAGGTACATGTTCACTTCAGCAAAATGTTTTTAAAATCTTGATTAAAGGGCCCAATGTCAAAGAATCTCTATTTAGCACCCAATAGGAATTTGAACATTTAATCATGTTCCTGCCTTTCATCATCCCACTTCCCAGCACCTACATTTTGAGCTGTTTCCAGGTTGGCCTATTTGTTTCCATCCATTAAAATGAGCCCACAACAAGCAAGGGATGACCTAAGTACAAGAATTAGAAACTAACCTCAGTAAGTGCAAGTCCTATACAGAGCAAGACAGTACTCAGCTCAGAGTCTAGTTGGAAAGGAGAGTAATAACACCGCACTCCTTAAAGTCAGCACAGTCTATTTAGCTGGAATTTCAGGGCCCTTGACTGATAAAGATTATTTGTGAAAAGTGGTTGGCTGAGATGTATTATCCTCCGTGATTTTCTCCCTTTCCTTGCCAAACCCCAGTGAAATTCCAGTAAAGAAATTTTTTAAATGTGTTAACCCAAAAGGACAAACAGAGCAGAAGAGGAGACAGCAAAGGGATAGAGTTACAGGTGGGACTGAAAACACAGCAATTAAGTAAAACTCCACATTCTCAACTGTGGGAACTTTAGCCTCCTTCTTCCACCTGCCCCAAAATGATGGTAGCAAGACAACTTACTTCCCCTTCATCCCACCCCATTATGGAGGCTGGATTCTTCTCTGCAAACGCTGACCAGCACAAATATAAGACCTTTTGAGACATGTAGCACTCCCCAAGAAAAATATCTCCTTCCTGAAACAGGGGTAACTATTGACCCCAAGAACAACCAAAAGTGTATTAAGATGTGATCATAATATACTACTTATCTCAGCAGTGAATGTCATTTGTAGATTGAAACAATGTAAACACCAACTCGCTTGAATCCAAAATTGTGATAGATTGGGTAGACGGTAGAGAGGGGAGGTGGAGAGAGAAGGATCAGAGCAGTGTATAAAGGCAGTGAATTTCTCAACTATCTTGCAGGAAATATAAAAATAACGTAAAGAAATATCATAAGATTATTATTTGAAATGTGGAGGTATATATTAGATGTAATTTCTAAAAAGAATTGAAATGGGTTATTTCTGGAGACTGAAAGTAAAGGATGAAGAAGGGTGAAAGAGAAGGTCACTTTTGATGTAATAAATATTTTAGTACCAATTTTTTAAAAGATTACAAGCCAGTTCAAAACTAAACATCAAAAACATACTCAGTTCACCAGAAAGCAAAAATTCAAATCCAATAAATAAAATATCAAGCTTACTTTAGGCTCAAGTCAAAAAGTATATATATTGTCCTTTCAGTTTTGATTCTCTTTGATCATTTTTGTACACACACACACCACTCTTTAGTCAAACCTCCCTAAGATGTGTATTCTTATGTTTCTTATTTTACTTTTGATCCCTTTGATTCAGTATCAACATTGTAATCCAGTTGTTGGTCTTTCTTAATGTAAGATTGCCAAATAAAATAAAAGATGTCGGTTAAATTTCAGTTTCAGATAAACAACAAAATTTTTTAGTACATCCCAAATAATACATGAGACATACTTATACTAAAAATTATTTATTGCTTATCTGAAATTCAAATTTAATGGGATTCTGTATTTTTATTTTCTAAATCTGACAACCCTATTTTAAGGATTACCTCTGTCTATATGCGCTGCACATTTACTTCTGTGTGAGTCCAAACTACAACTGCCTTTTTCCATCACATGTTCTCGCTCTAGCATTCCCAGGTCCATCTTGAGCCATCATTTCTCTAAGCCTGGTCACTAGAACTGCAAGGCTCTTGTTCATCCTGGAAAGGGTGCAGCCTCTGCCTTGTTGGCCTCAGCCAAGGGGTGATGCAGAGACGGTGGTATTTCCTTGGCTGCCCTGTGCTTAGACACCTGCCACTGACCTACAGTCTGTGACATTGTAAAAGATTGGTGACACTTAACACAGAATAATAAACATGACTTCGTGTAAAATTTTTTAAAAAAAGAAAAGCTTTCACCTGGGGTCCTCTCATGGAAAACTCCAGTTCCTGGCTTACTTTTTACTCTCATGGTCAAATAGTGCCACATCCTCTTCTGGGCAATAAAACCCACCACCATTAGTCCTTCAGAATATGAGCTCTTTCTCCCCTTTAAGAGAACTTAATTCCTACTCACGGTCTTGCCCTTCTTCTGCTAGAGAACTTTATTAGGATTAAGAATCCCCCCAGCAAAGAGAATAATGTTCTATATCTTGATTATCATGGTGATTGCGTGAGTGCACATATTTGTCAAGTTTCATGAATTGTACACATAGAATGAGTGCATTTAGTAATATATTAATAACAAGTACCTTAAAGAAATCGACTTTTTAAAATGTCCCCTAGCAGTACTTTTACTAAATCACGAGTTAATCTTTTTGGAATCTAAAATAATGCCACAGAGATTTCAGCAGCACGGCCCAGGATTTTCTTTTCCAAGTTTGGATTTCGTCCAATTCTGGCCACCACCGTGAAGTGGAAATATGTCTTCATTTGTTTCTACCCTCCTGTGGGTACTTTTGAATAACACACACACACACCCTTCAAAGAGTATACAATGTAGTTTATCTGAGTATCTTATTGAAAGCAAAATTATTTAGTAATAAACTCTTTATGTAGCTTGGAGACATGTGCAAGATATAGCTTGGTAGAACAATTCGGTCAAGGCAAAATTATGGGCCTCTTTATAAAAATGCACTTGCATATGAGACAATATTAAAAATGGAATTATATTAAGCAAGAATATCCTCTGAACTGTTATACGTGGGGTGGGGGAGGTGGAGTTGGGGATGTTTGACTCCATCAACTTCTTACCATTAAGAGTTTCCTCCAACTGTTTTAGGTGCTGTGGCAGAGGTGGAGCTGGGGATTTGTTTTGCAGAAATAGTCCTGGGTTCTGGAATTTTCTCTCCAACCCAGGGAAAATTCCATTTTCAGCCAAACCCCAATCAGGAAATGATTCTTCCTAAAAACGGGGAACAGCTTTAAAAAAAAAAAAAAAAAACTCCTCCTTACTCCACAGCCCAGAAAACACAAACAGGACAGAAGACTTAGCTCAGATAGAGGGACCGGAAGAGTCTGAACTCCACCCAGAGAAAAGCCTTTTTTGGGTAAGGAATTATTTAGGGCCAGGCATTTTGCGGATGACACAGGAGGGAAGCAAACCTCTTAAGCAAAAAGTGGGTACTTAGAGTGACCCTTTTGAAAGCACGTACACAAACTCTAACAACTTTCTGTAAACTTTAATAAACAAACGCTTTACTACTAAAAAGAGAGAAAAAAAGAAGATAATCTAACATTAAACCAAGACAGAGCAATTCTCTTGCTTACCCAGCAAGCAGAATATCAAAAAAAACAAAGAAAAGAGGTTGATGTCCAGCATTAGAACAATAATAGTAATAGTGACAACTGTCTTGGGCACCCACTGTGTGCAAGGACTATTCCTAAGCACTTTATCTACATATCATCCTTAGTATCAGCCCACCGCAAGGGAAGAATCAGGGGACAAGGCCCACAGGACCCTGGAAATACGCCAAGTATAAAACCCCGGGTCAAAAGGTCACACCGCACACTTGTCTTTCAAGTCACCTGCTTAGCCCTCTTCCAAGTATAATTATCTTCCTTTTGTTCCTGCTCTAAAGCTTTCTAGTAAGCTTTCACTCCTGTTCTAAAACTTGCCTCAGTCTCTCCTTCTGCCTTCTGCCCCTCACTTGAATTCTTTCCTCTGAAGAAGTAAAAAGTGAGGTTGCTGCAGACCCGTACAGATGCGGATTTGCTGCTGGTAACAATAGTGCTTAGTTAGATTCTTTCAGATTACAGGGACTAGGTACCTCCAAGTTACTTTACAATTATGCTTTTAAAACTTTCCCACCAAATACCCCTACCAGCTGAACCCACACACCTTCAGTGGCTCTGGGAGCCGTAACCTTTTTTTTCTCTCTTCCTTATCTGTTTTTCATAAACGACTTTGCTAAGGTGTAGTTTTCAGACTCATATTCACCTGTTAAATTTACAGCTCAATGATTTTTAATAAATTTACTGAGCTGTACAACCATCACCATAATCCAGTTTTAGAACATTTCCGTCATCCCAATATGATCCCTCATGCCTGTTTACAGTTAATCTCCATTTTCACCACCTGCCTCAAGCAACCACGAATCTGTTTCTATCTCTGTAGATTTGCCTACTTTGAACATGTTACATAATTGGAATCATACAATATGTGATCTTTTTTCATGTGGCTTTTTTCCTTAAGTGTAATCTTTTTGAAGTTTATCCATACTATAGCAGATATCAATACTCAATTCTTTTTATTGCTGTCTTGTTTTCACTGTATGGAGCCATAGCCTTTTTCATTGTTTAGCAAATCTGAAAAAATATTGAAGCCCCAATGTTTAGCTTTAAAATTTATTCAAGTGTTGTATGTCTGTGTTGGCCTTAACATACAGATGTTTTAAATGACATAGTTTTCTTCAAATTGTTAAGAATTTAACTGTTACGTCAGCTCATTTTAGACTTCATTGGTGTGAGAGATAGAGCCTTGGGTAATGGAATTTAATTACAGGGAAGTCCGCAGATAAGAAAAGAAGGCAGGGTAGGTGGATCTCAAGCCTTTGTCTAAGTCACCAATCCCAGGTCCAAGCAGTGTGGCTGAGCCAGCAGAGTCGCATGGGAGCAGGAAAGGCAACACTAGGCACTAAGAACTGCCCATGATAGACTTCCTGAGAAGCAGGCAATGGAGTTTCATGACCCTCTATCCCATATATTTAGAGTTCCCATTTCAAAGTCTTTAGTCATTCCCAAACTAATATTTCTGTAATTGGCTTCTAAGTTCCAAGATAAAGATGCCCACCAGGTACTGGTATAAAGAGATAGGAGAATGAGGTGATCCATCATGACAATTGCAGTCCAAATTTTGAGGACTAGAACATTGAAAAAAGTGAGCATCTCTCTTTAAAAACTATTGTTTTAATAAAGGATTATTTTTGTTACACAGAACAAGTAGCTACCTCTCCCTTAATATCTCAAAAGCTTACTCTTAAAGATAAACCCTTTTTTGCATATTCTAAAGCTCTTTTTGTTGACTTTGTCAAAACTTGGAACAACCCCATGGGGCTGTTAATTAATTCCACAGATGATCAACTTGCTCCCTAGCTGAAGTTCTATTAAAAGCACCATCAACTCACCACCAACACAAAGATCTTGGTTTCTAATGCCATTTTCCAATAAAAGAAACCAAGGCTCCTTGGAGAAATAGTTGATTCTATGACTGGGGCAGGAAATATACAGGATGAGGCTGGAGCATTTTTCAGTACCAGAAAGTAAGGAAGTGCTTAAAATAAGATGATGAGGGTATGTCAAGGGACACAGGAGCCAACCTGAAAGATCTCCCAACAGCCAAAATTAGAAAAAATTTTAGAAGCAACATAAATAATGTAGTACTGGATTAAAATCCAAAATGTGAAATAAATATCTATGAGTCCCTACTGATATAAATAAATTATTGAATAAATAAACAAGTAGGAAGAGAAAGTAATATCCAATACAGAAGAATTCCAAGTTATTTGTGTAGATATTCCTTCCTCAAGGAGGTAGAACTTAACTCCCCAGTTCTCGAGTGTGGCTGTATTTAGTGACTTACTGCTGAAGAGTAGTATGTAAAGGGACAAAAAAGCTTCACAAAGGAGAAATCTGGCAAATTGCATTGGCCAAGCAATCAAGGTTAACATCATCAGTGATAAGTTATGTTGATAACAGATACCCCTCAACTAATGTGTTGAGAGAATGGCATTTTACTTTCATGGTTTTCTTCCAAAAACCCATAACCACAGTCTAATCATTAGAAAAACATCATATAAACCCTAACTGAGGGACATTCTACAAAATACTTGACCAGTACTCTTTGAAACTGTCAAGGTTATCAAAACTAAGGAACATCACAGAAATTGTCACAGACCAAAGAAGGCTAAGGAGACGTGATAAATAAATATAATATGGTATCCTGGATAGAATCCTGGAACAGAAAAAGGATGATGTTTTGGAGACAAACTGATGAAATCTGAATAAAGCACAGAGTTTAATTAATAGTAATGTGCCAATGTTGATTTCTTAATTGTGACAAAAGCACCATAGTAATGTACGATGTTAACATTAGGGGAAGCTGTGCAATATACGGGATCTCTCTTGACTATCTTTGTAACTTTTCTGTGAATCCATGCTATTCTAAAACAAAAAGATTATTTGGAAAAAAAAAAAAAAAAAACAAGCAAACATCAAGTTACAACCAAAGAGTTACTTCATAAAATCTCTCTACAGAGAAATATGCAATAAATCAGCCTAACTATGGGCAATCAATGCTTGTAGAAACAGGGACTTTTTCCTTATATATTTTTTTTAAGAGTTACTCACTGCAAGTCTGATGTCATCCAGACCCAAAAGCCTTGAGCTGCATAATGATTATCCAGCCACCTCTCCCAAGCCACTACTCAAGTACCAAATGCCTAATATTGTTTCCATGTAACTGTCTCCCAGGTCTCTCAAATGCATGTGACAACAATCCATGTACAATAAATATATGTATTTATAAATACATAGAAATACAATAAAAATTACGTATAGTGGTTGACTAATATTTTAATAGTTCAAATATCCAACACAGACTCATTTTCAGGAAGGCTGATGTTTATGAATTCAGCCTCTTGACAGGCCCTGGTGATTTGCTCAGCCTTCAAAATGGATGAATCCATGTTATAAACCATTTGTGAACAAGGTCCACTGGCAAATAACCCAGTCATTCCTAGATGGTCAGAGCAGTTCTTGGGATCATTCAAAATAAACGGAAGCTAATTTTCTTTTGGTGTGGGGATGATGAGGTGGAAGTAAAGATTATTAATAATATGAAACCCCTCACTAAATTCTTTTTTTTTTTTTCCTTTTTCTTTTTTGTGACAGAGTCTTGTTCTGTCACCCAGACTGGAGTGCAGTGGTGCGATCTCAGCTCACTGCAACTTCTCAAGTAGCTGGGACTACGGGTGCGCGCCACCACGCCTGACTAATTTTTTGTATTTTTAGTAGAGACAGGGTATCACCATGTTGACCAGGCTGGTTTCAAACTCCTGACCCCCAGTGATCCAGCCTCCCAAAGCGCTGGGATTACAGGCTGGAGCCACCGCACCCACCTCCCCTCACTAAGAGTCTAAAATCAGGAAGTTGGGCCCTGAGGCTGGGCCCGAAGATGAGAATGAAGACTCTCTTTTGCAGTTACTTTCCCTCCATCTTTCATTCGTTCTTTCATTAATTATTTGTTGAGTGCCTACAATGAACCTGAAAGCTGTGACCTATGACAAGGTGGTTTTTGAACACCTAGAACAGAAGAAAAGCAAATGGAACCAGAAATGAAATAAATCAAGCCAGGAACTAACTGGATGCCAATTTCCACAGTTCTTAATCCAGTGGTACATGGCATACCGTAGGTGCTTAATTAAATATTTGTTGCATGAATGAGTAAACACATCAAGTCTTCCCCATAAATACCTGTCTGAATAACTATATAGGAAGCTGGGTCTGATGGCAAATTAAGAAACTATTCTGTGGTAAGAGCCTTTGGAATGACAACACCCAGGAGTGAACTGCGGAGCCTCTTTACCAAACACACTCATCCTGGAGTCCCTGTGAGTCAAGGCGATGGAATAAGTGCAAGGCCCTGTGAGTCAAGGCGATGGAATAAGTGCAAGGAGCTTGTTAAGTTCCTTATTACAACATTGCTCCTTTATTTCCCAGGTCTCTTTAATCTTAAAATTAGCTAAGTAAGATCAATACATGCTTAATATAAACTGAATGATTATTTGTGAACAAATCTTTAAAAGCAGAATAATCAACATGATGCTTTGGGGAAAGTATTGAGTTAGAAATTAAGAGAAGAGCATTCTGGTGCCAGGTGTGTCTTCATTCTCATAGAACTTTAGACAGGTTATTCTACTTCTTTGTGACTCTGTTTCTTTTCCTAAAGAAAAGGGTACAGTGAAGAATTAGACTACATTATCTCTCTAAAATCCCATTAAGGTCAAAAATCTTATAATTCTAAGGCTATTACTCTAATAATTATAATAACTATTCACATATTGCACTGTTTGTTTTACATGCTTTCCAAGTATTGTCTTATAATCCTCACAACAATTGTTTAAAGTAGGTACTATTATTCCTATTTTCAGATGAGAAAACTGAAGCACAGAGAGGTTAAAGATCACAGGCAGTCCTCATTGTACATGATATCATGTTGACGGAAACCCACATATATTGAAATCATGCAAAGCAGTGGCACTGATCTGATATGCACACATTTTTGTTTGTACAGTATCTTGAAAGCTAATCACTGTACATGAACTCAAGCAATTCAAATTCAGAGTCTGCATGCTTAGCTTCTGTCTACACCAATAGTTCTCAAAGGGTAGTCCTCAGAACAGAAACATCATCATCCATGAACTTGGTAGAAATGCAACTTTTCAGACCCCAGTCCAGACCAACAGAATCAGAAACTCTGGAGCTGCAGCTTAGCCATCTGTTTGTAAGCCCTCCAGGTCGTTCTGATGCAGGCCAGAGTTTGAGAACCACTGTTCCACAAGTTCCTGTTTAGTGACCCTTAGAAGATGTGGTGATGAAAGTCAGGAAGCATAGTGCAATGGTCAGGGCGTCCTCAAAGTTCATCTACTCCAAAGAACTAAGCATTCCTTCAGCAGAGAGACAAAAGCCATAAAAAGGAAATATGCAGAAGTAGGTCAACTTTGTAAGCTGGTCCTTTTCTTTTTAAGAGATGGGGGTCTCGCTAGGTTGCTCAGGCTAGTCTCAAACTCTGGGGCTCAAGTGATCCTCCCACCTCAGCCTCCCGAGTAGCTGGGCTACGGGTGCACACCATCATGCCTGGCTTCAATTATCTTTAGAGACAGCATTTTTTTTTTCTTTTAACCATAGCGCTTCAGTGAACAAAGAATAAGAAAAAAGAAATCTGCTTTTTCCTTTAAAACTGTTACCCATGACCTTTTTTTTCAGGTTGAAGTGTCTTCAGGATGTATCCCTGAGTTTCCAAAGCACTAGGCAGGGATTTAGCTGCATGACTCCAATCAGACTCCACAGGAGAGAGCTGGAGCCACTGGCTGGTGCTTTGAAGTCCTTACCTCTGGTGGACAGTCTCCCCTTCTCAGACACAGCATCTGATATTCTGACAGTGGTGGAAAGCATCTGACAGCCCTCTTATTTCTCTTCAGACCCAATGCTGTTCATTCAGTGGCCTTTTTCTAAGAGGCACACTAGATCGTCAGCTTGCTTTCTTAAACTAAAAAAAAAAAAAAAAAACTCCAGGCTAAGATATTCAAATTGCCAAACCAATGGTATCATGAGAGACCATTATAAAATCCTCTCCTAGTTAAATCTGCATGCCTCAAAGAGCAAAAAATTAATATACTGCCGTTACACAGTTGAGAGGGAAAATTAATTTATAGAGAAACCTTTTCTAAGGCATGTTCAGACTGTCTGGATACTACTCTAAATGGCAGTATTATCTGCCTTCCCAAAATAATACACCATATGCCCTAATCTGGCAGACACAAAGATAATTACATGACTCTGGCAGAGCCAATATGCTTGCTAATAAATGGAAAAATGAGAGTAATGCAAATCAAAGTTAAGTTCAACCGTTTTCAGAATTGTGGTAGGGAAACTACCTACTACAATTAAATATGGTAAAAGGCAGAAAATGGGTCTCTTGCATAGATTTCAAAAGCCAAATCTGGCTGGCACTGTGGCTGGTGCCTGCAATCCTAGCAATTTGGGAAGTTGAGGAGAGAAGATCATTTGAACCCAGAGCTCAAGACCACCCTTGGCAATATAACAAGACTCTGTCTCTACAAAAACTTAAAAAAAAAAAAAAAAATTCCAGGCACTGCAGTGCCATCTGTAGTCCCAGCAACCAGGGAGGCTGAGGCACGAGGACTGCTTGAGCCCAGGAGTTCAAGGCTGCAGCAAGCTATGATTGTGCCACTGCATTTCAGCCTGGGTAACAGAGTGAGACCCTATGTTTTTTTTTAAAAAAAAAAAAAAAAAAAAAAAAGCCAAAGCTGCTTTCAGGAGACCCATTTAATATATATCATACATATCAAAGAATACAACGAATATTAACATGGAAAAGACAGTTGCTTGTGAATAGGTGAGGCGATCTCATATGATTCCAAGCCATCAGGCAATTCGTTTTCGAATAATCCATTGTCATAGGGATTCAGTGAGGGTTCTTAATAAAACCAAAGCTCAAAATGCCAAATTCCACCCAATTACCTTCAGTTTTTAGCAAAGAAAACTAAATGCAGAATGTGGTCTGGAAGTTGGATTTGCATCAGTACAAACTTATTTCAGATGATGGAACCAAAATCATGAAAAACTCTAGCCTACAGTAAAAACTCACAATCTAACATTGGTGTATACTTCAGAGCTCTCTTTTCCAGGTAAGTGATTTTTTTTTCCCCCTGATCGTTTTCTCACAAAGCTAGCAGTAATTCTCATTTCTAAGCTCCTGAGTCTTGATGTGTATTAAAAAGTACTAAGTAGGCCAGGCGCGGTGGCTCACGCCTGTAATCCCAACACTTTGGGAGGTCGAGGTGGGCAGATCATGAGGTCAGGAGTTCAAGACCAGCCTGGCCAACATGGTGAAACCCCGTCTCTAGTAAAAATACAAAAATTAGCTGGGTGTAGTGGCAGGTGCCTGTAGTCCCAGCTACTTGGGAGGCTGAGGCAGGAGAATTGCTTGAACCCGGGAGGCAGAGGTTGAAGTGAGCCAAGATCGCACCACTGCACTCCAGCCTGGGTGAGAGAGCAAGACTCCGTCTCGGGAAGGAAAAAAAAAAGTGCTAAGTAACTGGAAGCATCAAGTCTGATTCCATATGACTATGGAAGAAAGATGTGGAGACAAAAAATAATGGTGTTTCTTTTACCTTAGAAAATATCCAATTTTGATAAGACAGTTTTTTTTACTGCAATTTTGCTCTTTATCCCCCCCACCAATAAGCCCCAGCAAGCTCTCCTATCTTTAGAATAGAAGGAAGAACACAGTCCTAGTGGTGAAACACTGGTGTGGGGAACCTAAATTAAAAGCACACAGACTCTCATGTGCTATCTCAAGGAGCAAGCAGAACCCCGCTACCCCACTGGGGTAAGACGTGAGGCATGGCAATCTCTGCAGGAGGGTCTTCAGCTTATAAGCCCCTCTTGTCAACCACAAGGAAAAATCTGTCATTGGGAATGTGAACCCTTAGGGAAAGAATTCCTCCCAGAGTGCTACCAAATAAGGTCCCTCGAATCACTGTTGCCAATTAAATTCCAGGAGAAAGACAGTGACAGATAGATGTGGGGGTGCCAGCGGATTTGAGCTCTGTTAGTACAAATACCTTCACAAGGGAGCATGCGTTGCACAGAGGAAAGCAGCAGTAATGAAATAGTTACATATTTATAAATATCCAGGCATTAACAAGCTTGCCAAACTCATTCCATGCATTCTAAATAGTGGTTCCAGGAAAGAAAGAGGAAGACATGGCCCTTGATCAAGAGATGGCCACAGATCTAGGAAATCAGGCAGAGTAAACCAAATCTCCACTCCCAGAGAGTACCCATCATTTTTACTGCTTTAAGGACAACCTTTGACAATCATAGAAGAGATTATTACAAGTCCAGATATTTATCTAATACAAGGTCTCCGAAAGCATTTTCCACACTATTCCCAAGAGATGATCCTGGGTGTGCAGCTGGTGGGGGAAGTCCACCGGCTAGACAAAGGCTCTGAAAAGTCCTACAGTAAAGAAAGCTGCTAAATGTTGTTTTACCCATCTCTCTGACTTCTTTGGCCATAAGAATCCTTTTATTCGCCAATACATACATCTCATATAGTACAAATTATCCTTCACACTACCCAACATAGTGGAATTTAATTAGGAAAAGCTGTATTTGCTTATTCCATATTTTAATGTTGAATTAAACAATAGTGCATTTCTTTTCCTGTGTGGAAAAAAAAATTTCCTTTAAGAAAGAAAAAAAAGGAGAAGAAGAACTGAATCAGAGTGCCTATGAGGTTCTGCTTCATTTAAATCTTTTTTAATTTATTGTTCTGGCACCCAGAGGCCAAAGTCACACTTGTTTTTCTATGAAGACAAACATAAAAGGCATGACTATACTACAGGTCATTCTCTGACCCTGTAAAGCAACAATGGAGAAATGCGACGGGTCTGAGGTGGGCAGGGACTTAGGAGTATTTCTGAGAAGTGTCTGATTTTGATGGATTGCTGGTCTAGCTTATCTGCTTGTTACAGTTTAGGACAAGATCTAACTCTTTTATAAAGTAGAGCTCCTGAGTTACTTACCTGGATCCATTTCCATTTAAAACAAATTCTGGAGAAGTGGTGATGGGGAGAGATTGGTTAACAATAATATATTATACAGTTTCAAACAGCTAGAAGGAGGATATTGAATGTTCCCTGCACAAAGAAATGATAAATGTTGAAGATGATGGATATGCTAATTACCATGATATGATCACCCTATATTATATGCATATGACATCATTGGGTACTCTATAAATACATATAATTATTATATGTCAATTTTTAAAAATAAAATGTAAAAAAAGCAAATTCTCATTGCGAAACAGAATTAGAGTTAACCCTTGAGCAACGCAAGTTTGAACTTCATGGGTCCACTTATACACGAATTTTTTTTTCAATAAATACAGTCGGTCCTCCGTATCTGCAGGTTTGGCATCCAAAACCAAGCACAGATGGAAAATACAGTATTTGCGAGATACAAAATCCGTGGATATGAAGGGCTGGCTTTTTTTATATGTGAGTTCCCAAGGGCCAACTTTGAGATTTGAATGTGTGGATTTTGGTATCTGAGGGAGTCCGGAAAACAATCCCTCACAGATACCGAGGGAGACTGTAGTACCTCCTCTCCACCTCCTACCCTCATCTTGAGCCAGCTCTCTTATTAGCAGCTCAGTGTGGCTCACTTGCCTACCCACCAGCTCTAAGCTACTTATACTCTAGGATCAGCCCTAAGTCCAGGCTGAAATGCAACAAGATTTCCCTGCTGAAACAGGAATGGCCTTTGATCCTCCCTTAATTTATTTGTGTTAGTCAGCTATTGCCACAATAATACCACATAACAAAGTACCTTAAAACTCAGTGGCTACAATAACAAATGTGTATTTTTCTCACTCACAGTGGGTCTGCTGGGATGGTACACTTTCAACTGCTGGTTGGCTAGCTGGGCTCCAGGCCGTAGGTTGTGTTCATGTGTGCTCCATGTGTGTCTTCATTTTGAGTCCCAGGCGGAAAAGCCAGTAAATCCGTAGGCATGCTTTCCTTTTAGTGGATCAATGGAGCTTAAGAGACCTTGCCCTGTAACCCAAGCAAAGGTAAGATACCTGTTTCTGTCATATCAGCTAACATTCTACCAGCCAAGAAACATTGTACAGCCAAGCCCCAAATCAATAGGGTGGGAAATTGAGGGAGAGGGGACTGAATATTTGCTGAACAATAATTCAAACTACATCACTCATCTCCTCCCTTGCTTCTCCTTTCACTCTGTATTTTGGGGTCGCCTACCCCTAAGTGCTGGTCTGGCTTTACAGCTGCCTGGATGGTTTTGACCTGTTGGACACTGCCTGCTTTCTAACTTTCATAGGGTCATTTGGGATGTCAGCCAGAAGGGCAATGCGGGAGTGGAGACACAAGAGTCAAAATCTAATCAAGTGGGATGAGTACCATAAAGAATCCTAACCTCATGTCTTTTACCCAAAGAATGTGGGTAAAAGACATAATGTTAGGGAGTGGCAAGAGTAATATGAGGAAGCCCAACTTCATCTTCCAGGCCAAAGGGACCCAACAGAGACAATAGTAAGAGATGAACCTCAATGGTAAGAAGCTGAATTGACCCAGAAACAGGATGAAGGTCAGACAGGCAGGGAGAGTCAATGTTTTCCTGGCTAGTTTCCATCTGGTCATCAAGGTCTTATGTTATATTGTTCCAGGCCACTTGGTAGAGCAACCTACTTCCCTACTACAAAGTCCAGGTATCCTGCCTCAGGACAGCAAGCTCACGTAGCCCTACCGAATCCCTTCACTCACCTCCACACTAGAGAGCAGATGCAAAAGATAATTTTTACGTCCCTTGTTTCAGCATTAGCTTAGCCCTCTCCGTGATTAGGAGACAGGCCTCAGCATCCTTCCAAATGATTTCCCCTTTCCCCAAAGCCAGAAGTTCCCAAATTTTGCTTCACATTGGAAACACCTAGAGATAATTAAGTCAATGCCTGCCCACACTGCAGGCATTCTGATTAACTGATCTGTGGTAGATCTGGGTACCAGAATGTTTAAGAGATCCTTGGGAAATTCTAATAAGCAGTGCAGTTTGGGACCCACTTTTCTAAAAATCTAATCCAGCCAATCAGACTTTGACAAGAGTTCATTTCACATTTACAACACAGTTTTGGATAGGCAAAAGGAGACCCCAAGATGACTTTGTATGTAGGAGCTGAAGGGACCCCAATAGTTCTGCATAAGAAAATACAGGCCCAAATCCCTCAGTCTGAAACCCAAAAGGCTCTGAAAACTGAAAGTTTTTTCAAAACTCAAAGGCAGTAAACCCTGACCTGACTCGAATCACTTGGTGTTAAGACCCAACTATTTATAGTTTTTATTCATCAAACACAGTGTGAATATTCATCCATTTTTCCAGGTAGATATTAATGTGTTAATTACAGAGTGCTTTTCCAGACCCTGCTGGAGTTGTTACATAATACAAGGTATGTGTACCTTTCTACATTCTGAAAATTCTGAATTCAGAAAACAAATGTGTGGCTGAAGAGTTTAGGCTAAGAGAATATGAATTTATAGAAAGAATTTGTTTAATTGCTCCTTGGATATAAAGACCAGAGAAAAGAAGGGGATGGGAGAGAGAAAAATGGTGAACCAACATAGCCCTTGTGTGACTTAGCTAAAAGTGCCCATCTGGGTGGATTAATTAGCGAAAAGGGCCACCTCTGAGTAAACACAGCCCTTCACTAGGGCTCACAGCTTGATAAGCAGATCACAGGCTGGATTTTACCCTCACTCACCACCCTTGGCCAGATTCTTCTGTGCACTGTACAAACTACACAACCATACAGATGGCCTTACAAAGCAACTTTTATAGCAGCTGGAATCTGAGGTGCGGAAATGAGTGAAGCTTTAAGTACAGGGATGTCTAATATTCAATTTTTAATTGTTTCTGTTAATGAAATGAAAATGTCTCTGCCTCCCAAACCTTTAACACAGAGCATACACAAAAGCTTTGGGATGAAATAAATAGGATTATCTACTTGGGGCACGTGCATGGGATAGCATGCATAGGATAGTGTGGGTAAAGATGGCAAGCACGGGAGAACCAGAGTTCATAAGATGGGGCATTGGACTTTCCACCAACTGTTAAATGGAGTTCAAGCTAATTTCATCCAATTATTAAGGAACAGTGTCTAAAGTGACCCCAACCAATGTCTGAACTACAATAACAAGCTTCAGGCCAGGTGCGGTGGCTCATGCCTGTAATCCCAGCACTTTGGGAAGCCCAGGTGGGCGGATCACCTGAGGTCAGGAGTTGAAGACCAGCCTGGCCAACATGGCAAAACCCCTTCCCTACTAAAAATACAAAATTAGCCAGGCGTGGTGGCGGGCGTCTGTAATCCCAGCTACTCGGGAGCCTGAGGCAGGAGAATCACTTGAACCCAGGAGGCGGAGGTTGCAGTGAGCTGAGATCGTGTCACTGCACTCCAGCCTGGGTGACAAGAGTGAAACTCCATCTCAAAAAAAAAATAAAAATAAAAAAATTCTAGAACAATTCTAGAAGAGAAGAGGAAGCTAAGATAGGTTAGGTCATTTGCCCAGTAAACGTGGCCAAAAAGCATCAAAATCAGTGATTCAATGCAGATATTTCTGATGCCAAGCCAATGCTCACAACTACTACTCTCTTTCTACCCCACAGCAGCTATAACAGCACTTAGTGCCCAAAGGCCACACAAACAAACCCAAAAATGGTGCCCAGCCATCCCTTTGCATATTTGCATATTCAAGAATCTCATTAAAATGAGGCCTTATCAAACTAAGCCATAATAAACACCCTACCAGACAAACACAAGCATGTGAAACACTTAACTAGCTCCTGTGTACTTGTGTGCCTCGTTCACATTTTTGTAAACTCCACAATACAAATGTATTCACAATTTCAGCTCTATTTTAAGGAGAAATGTTTTGCTTTGGGCATTTCATTTGTAGGATCCATTAAACTGAATGTCACCACTAGTTACTTAGAACCAAAAAAGCACTCTCATGTACCAGGCAAAACTGAAAACATTCTCAGCAGTGTTTATCAGCAAGGGTGGTTTCCATTACCTGCGCCCTTTGAATAGGCAACAGACCACAAGAAATTCAACCAATTCAGGATGCAGCAGTACCCTGGCCTATGACTGGTCATGCGCAGAGTTGTTTGCTTAAACTCCCATCAAACTCAGCCACCAAATTGCACCAGTGATTGATACGGCACTTAATAAGCAACATAGATAAATTGAAAATATAAATTTCCTGTTGTTAGTGACTATGGCAGACACTGCTGATTATCTCTGTGGCAATAGCTAACTATGCATCAAAAACTTATCCTCCCCAGAGGAGGTTCTGCAGTACTAATTATTTTCTGTTTCTGGTCACATAGGTGTGCTAAGTTTATGAAAATGCATTGGACTATACATTTATCATCTAAACATCTTTCTGATTATATTCTATGCTTTAATTAAAAATTTTTTTAAACCAGTTATCCAATATATACAATATAGCCAAATGAAAAGAATAAACTGAGAAAAATATGTTATGCTCCATTCTAGGTATACAGCTGTGACTGGAAGCAGATATCTAGGTAGGAAACTTTCCCAGGATTGCTTGCTTCAAGATAGAGCCCTGTGACTAGTTCTCACCCACGAAATGTGAGCAGAAGTGATATGTGCCATTTCTAGGTCATGGTGCTACAGCACTGTGTACTTTCTCTACCCTCCCTTCCCATCTGTCCAATGAATGAAGAACACTCCCTTGCCCTAGAGGATGGCAGCACAACATGTTAACAGGCTGACCACTGACCACACCCACATTGAACTTTTAATGGCCTAGACATAAAATTCTGTTGTGTTAAGCCATTGACATTTTAGAGTTGTGTTGTTAAGGCAGCTGGCATTACCCTAACATATATACCTACCTAAAATCTGTTCACTCCTTCTTGACTAACAGACTCCTGTTTTTGTTTAGGTTGACAATGTGTCCACTTAAAAATACTGATCTCCTTAGACTACCTTGCAGTGGGATTTGGTTATGTGACTCAGTCCTGATCAATGAGATATAAATGGAATTTGCTGGCTGTGACCTCCAGGAAAGCTCTTTAAAAGATTTTACCGTGTGTGGAGCACAGACATGCTACATGGAGATGTCACAGCCATTTTGCAACCATGAGAGCCTGAGAGCGAAAGATATCTTCCCCCAGGAGTAACCACTATCCTTCTCAGTCTCTATTATTTTCAGCACTCCCCAGTCACGCATACATACATATCTAACGCACATGTGCACGGACATTTCTTTCCAAAATGGCAGTTGGGTATAAGAAGGAGGAGGTTCAAGCATCTTCATGTGAATGACATAGTGATTACCTCAGATCTGTACAGTCTCCTCTAATGCTGCTCCTCATCTTCATGAGAGAGAATATCTAGGACCTACATGTCCAAAGGGCTTCTTTTTCCGCCTCAGTCTCTCACTCTGACTCCTCTTATCCCCTCAAACATCTCACCAGAAGGGACAGGCTTTCTCTGTCATATTCTCCTTCTCAATTCCAGCTTTGAGGCTAAGCCCAGATGGGGATAAGTATTTCTTTTCTTACTAGATAAGAGAAAGTCTAGGGAAACTGGCTTTTGCTATGAAAAAAAAAAAAAAAAAAAACTAAAGAAATTTAGAAAAATCTCCCTTCTCAACAATGCCTAATGCTCAAACCTATCTCTTGCTAAAGAAGTCAGGAACCTCACCTCTCCTCCCTGAATCACTAAAGCCTCCAGGCTTAGAGTTCAAGGAGAATCTAGTAGCTTAAAATAACAACCATTTATTCTGCTCATGAGTCCGCAGGTCAGCTGGGCAGTTTCTTTTCATCTCAGCTAAGCTTACTCATGCATCTGCAGTCCAGCTGTGGATTGGCTAGTTGGGTCTGCTGATCTTAGCTTGGCTCTCTCTCACATGCCCAGGGGTCATATGACTATCAATTGTTCTACAAAGGCCTTGGCTGCTCCATATGTCTCATTCCTGCGCAGGCTAGCCTGGCCATGTTCTCAGGGCCGTCACAGAGGAATAGCTGAGAAACCAGAAATACACAAGGACTTTCACAAGCCTCTGCTTACAGCAAGTCTGCTAATATAATATCTTATAGACCAATGAAAATCATATGAAGCCCTTATTTAAGTGATGGGAAAATAGACGGCCTCTCTTTAGTGAGAGAAACTGCAAACTCTTAAGGCGAGGGGCATGGATTCAGAGAGGGTTTAAGAGTTGGTATTTTCAACACAAATAATCTGCCGTATCCACCAATCTCATCTGCCATTGATGTAGATCAGATCCCCAGCACTGCCAGACTGGCCTGCAAGCTTGGGCCAAGAGAAAGCCCTCAAGCAGAGAGTTACAGATATGTAGAGTAGCACAATACTGACAGTTACTGAAATGGTGATGCTAAGGGGATATGGGGGGCAGTTAGCAGTCAACCTACAGTTTGGTGGATAGTCCGTGATAGAACTGACCCATCAGATTCTCACTCAGGAATTAGTACCAAGATCTAGACAGTTGTGATAGAAAAAAAGAGACACAGCTGGGCATGGTGGCTTATGCCTGTAATCCCAGTATATTGGGGGGTGGAGGCAGGAGGAATGTTTGAGCCCAGGAGTTTGAGACCAGCTTGGGCAATATAGTGAGACCCTGTCTCTATAAAAAAATTTAAATATTAGTCAGGCATGGTGGCATGCTCCTGTGGTCCCAGCTACTAGGGAGGCTTAGGTGAGATGATCACTTGAGCCTGGGAGGTCGAGGCTGCAATGAGCCGTGATCATGCCGCTGTACTCCAGCCTGGGTGACAGAGCAAGACCCTGAAGAAAAAAAAAAGGAAAGGAAAGGAAAGGAAAGGAAAGGAAAGGAAAGGAAAGGAAAGGAGAGGGGAGGGGAGGGGAGGGGAGGGGAGGGGAGGGGAGGGGAGGGGAGGGGAGGGGAGGGGAGAAAGAGAAAGGGACGGAGGAAGGGGAAAGGAAGGAAGAGACACTAATCAGCAGGACACACAGAGAAAAATAGAGCTTCTAAGAATAGGTCTAGGTGCAAGCTGTAATATACAGCCATGTGCATTTTGTAATGAATGCCCTTTTCTTGAAAATACCTAAGTGAATCTCTATGTATACTGACTGCCAAAAATGGGCCAAATTCTTTATCTCCCCCTGTATCTCCCTGACCAATACCCCTTTGCAATGTGATTTTGTAGGTCCTCTAATCAAATATCTATTTTCATACCCTTTGAATTTGGGTTGGTCTTGTCACTTCTTTTGAAAATAAAATGCAATAGAAGTGATAGTGAACCAGTTCCAAGTCTGGTTCTTAATGGGTGCATGATTTTGTCCTATTTTTGGAATCCTTGCCAGTGCTACAAAAACAAACGTCGAAGAATGAGAAAAACCATGTGAAAGAGAATAGTCATTCCAGCCATCCAAGTCATCCAAGCCCCTTCAACAACAGCTGACCCTCAAGCACATAAGAGAGCCCACTTAAGATCAGCAGACCTGCCTACCAAACCTACAGCTGATTACAAACATTTGAAGCTGCTCATCCCAGGTCAGAAGAACTTCCTAGCTGATACATAGGATTTTTCTTCTTTGGTATGTTGATATGGTAGATTATATGGGTTCATTTTCAAATACTCAGCCATCCTTGCATTCTCAGGATAAATCCCAGTTTGTTGTATTGCATTATTCTTTTATATATTGTTAGATTCAATTTGCTGATATTTTGTTGAAGATTTTTGTATCAATGTCACTGGTCTATCTTCTTTTATTGTACTATCTTTGGTTTTTGTATCAGAGTAATGTGAGAGTCGTATCATCAGTTTGGAAGTATTCCCTCCTTGTCTATTTTATATAAGAGATTTTGTAGAAATGGTGTTTGTTTGTTTTTTAATTTTTTATTATACTTTAAGTTCTAGGGTACATGTGCACAAGGTGCAGGTTTGTTACATAGGTATACATGTGCCATGTTGGTGTGCTGCACCCATTAACTCGTCATTTACATTAGGTATATCTCCTAATGCTATCCATCCCCTAGTCCCCCACACCACACAACAGGCCCCAGTGTGTGATGTTCTCCTTCCTATGTCCAAGTGTTCTCATTGCTCAATTCCCACCTATGAGTGAGAACATGCAGTCTTTCTACCTTTCTGTTCTTGCAATAGTTTGCTGAGAATGATGGTTTCTAGCTGCATCCATGTCCCTACAAAGGACATGAACTCATCCTTTTTTATGGCTGCATAGTATTCCATGGTGTATATGTGCCATGTTTCCTTAATCCAGTCTGTCATTGATGGACATTTGGGTTGGTTCCAAGTCTTTGCTATTGTGAATAGTGCCGCAATAAACATACATGTGCATGTGTCTTTATAGCAGCATGATTTATAATCCTTTGGGTATATACCCACTAATGGGATGGCTGGGTCAAATGGTGTTTCTAGTTCTAGATCCTTGAGGAATCACCACACTGTCTTCCACAATGGTTGAACTAGTTTACAGTCCCACCAACAGTGTAAAAGTGTTCCTATTTCTCCACATCCTCTCCAGCACCTGTTGTTTCCTGCCTTTTTAATGATCACCATTCTAACTGGTGTGAGATGGTATCTCATTGTGGTTTTGATTTGCATTTCTCTGATGGCAAGTGATGATGAGCATTTTTTCATGTGTCTGTTGGCTGCATAAATGTATCTTTTGAGAAGTATCTGTTCATATCCTTTGCCCACTTTTTTATGGGGTTGTTTTTTTTCTTGTAAATTTGTTTAAGTTCTTTGTAGGTTCTGGATATTAGCCCTTTGTTAGATGAGTAGATTGCAAAAATTTTCTCCCATTCTGTAGGTTGCCTGTTCGCTCTGATGGTAGTTTCTTTTGCTGTGCAGAAGCTCTTTAGTTTAATTAGATGCCATTTGTCAATTCTGGCTTTTGTTGCCGTTGCTTTTGGTGTTTTAGACATGAAGTCTTTGCCCATGCCTATGTCCTGAATGGTATTGCCTAGGTTTTCTTCTAGGGTTTTTATGGTTTTAGGTCTAATATTTAAGTCTCTAATCCATCTTGAATTAATTTTCTTATAAGGTGTAAGGAAGGGATCCAGTTTCACCTTTCTACATATGGCTAGCCAGTTTTCCCAGCACCATTTATTAAATAGGGAATCCTTTCCCCATTTCTTGTTTTTGTCAGGTTTGTCAAAGATCAGATGGTTGTAGATGTGTGGTATTATTTCTGAGGGCTATGTTCTGTTCCATTGGTCTATATCTCTGTTTTGGTACCAGTACCATGCTGTTTTGGTTACTGTAGCCTTGTAGTATAGTTTGAAGTCAGGTAGTGTGATGCCTCCAGCTTTGTTCTTTTGGCTTAGGATTGCCTTGGCAATGGGGGCTCTTTTTTGGTTCTATATGAACTTTAAAGTAGTTTTTTCCAATTCTGTGAAGAAAGTCATTGGTAGCTTAATGGTGATGGCATTGAATCTATAAATTACCTTGGGCAGTATGACTATTTTCATGATATTGATTCTTCCTATCCATGAACATGGAATGTTCTTCCATTTGTTTGTGTCCTCTTTTATTTCATTGAGCAGTGTTTGACCTCCTTGAAGAGGTCCTTCACATCCCTTGTAAGTTGGATTCCTAGGTACTTTATTCTATTTGAAGCAATTGTGAATGGGAGTTCACTCATGATTTGGCTCTCTGTTTGTCTGTTATTGGTGTATAAGAATGCTTGTAATTTTTGCACATTGATTTTGTATCCTGAGACTTTGCCTAAGTTACTTATCAGCTTAAGGAGATTTTGGGCTGAGACGATGGGGTTTTCTGAATATACAATCATGTCATCTACAAACAGGGACAATTTGACTTCCTCTTTTCCTAATCGAATACCCTTTATTTCTTTCTCCTGCCTGATTGCCCTGACCAGAACCTCCAACACTATGTTGAATGGGAGTGGTAAGAGAGGGCATCCCTGTCTTGTGCCAGTTTTCAAAGGGTATGCTTCTAGTTTTTGCCCATTCAGTATGATATTGGCTGTGGGTTTGTCATAAATAGCCCTTATTATTTTGAGATACATTCCATCAATACCAAATTTATTCAGAGTTTTTAGCACGAAGGGCTGTTGAATTTTGTCAAAGGCCTTTTCTGCATTTATTGAGATAATCATGTGGTTTTTGTCTTTGGTTCTGTTTATATGCTGGATTATGTTTATTGATTTGCATATGTTAAACCAGCCTTGCATCCCAGGGATGAAGCCCACTTGATCATGGTGGATAAGCTTTTTGATGTGCTACTGGATTCAGTTTGCCAGTATTTTATTGAGGATTTTTACATCGATGTTCATCAGGGATATTGGTCTAAAACTCTCTTTTTTTGTTGTGTCTTTGCCAGACTTTGATATCAGGATGATGTTGGCCTCATAAAATGAGTTAGGGAGGATTCCCTCTTTTTCTAGTGATTGGAATAGTTTCAGAAGGAATGGTACCAGCTCCTCCTTGTACCTCTGGTAGAATTCAGCTGTGAATCTGTGTGGTCCTGGACATTTTTTGGTTGGTAGGCTATTAAATATTGCCTCAATTTCAGAGTCTGTTATTGGTCTATTCAGGGATTCAACTTCTTCCTGGTTTAGTCTTGGGAGAGTGTATATGTCCAGGAATTTATCCATTTCTTCTAGGTTTTCTAGTTTATTTGCGTAAAGTTGTTTATAGTATTCTCTGATGGTAGTTTGTATTTCTGTGGGGTCAGTGGTGATATCCCCTATATCATTTTTTATTGTATCTATTTGATTCTTCTCTCTTTTCTTCTTTGTTAGTCTTGCTAGCGGTCTATCAATTTTGTTGATCTTTTCAGAAAACCAGCTCCTGGATTCATTGATTTTTTTTGAAGAGTTTTTTGTGTCTCTGTCTCCTTCAGTTCTGCTCTGATCTTAGTTATTTCTTGCCTTTTGCTAGCTTTTGAATGTGTTTGCTGTTGCTTCTCTAGTTCTTTTAATTGTGATGTTAGGGTGTCAATGTTAGATCTTTCCTGCTTTCTCTTGTGGGCATTTAGTGCTATAAATTTCCCTCTACATACTGCTTTAAATATGTCCCAGAGATTCTGGTATGTTGTATTTTGGTTCTCATCGGTTTCAAAGAACATCTTTAGTTCTGCCTTCATTTCGTTATGTACCCAGTAGTCATACAGGAGCATGTAGTTGAGTGGTTTTGAGTGAGTTTCTTCATCCTGAGTTCTAGTTTGATTGCACTGTGGTCTGAGAGACAGTTTGTTGTAATTTCTGTTCTTTTACATTTGCTGAGGAGTGCTTTACTTCCAACTATGTGGTCAATTTTGGAATAAGTGTGATGTGGTGTTGAGAAGAATGTATATTCTGTTGATTTGGGGTGGAGAGTTCTGTAGATGTCTATTACATCCACCTGGTGCAGAGCTGAGTTCAATTCCTGGATATCCTTGTTAACTTTCTGTCTCATTGATCTGTCTGATGTTGACAGTGAGGTGTTAAAGTCTCCCATTATTTGTGTGGGAGTCCAAGTCTCTTTGTAAGTCTCTAAGGGCTTGCTTTATGAATCTGGGTGCTCCTGTATTGGGTGCATATATATTTAGGATAGTTAGCTCTTCTAGTTGAATTGATCCCTTTACCATTATGTAATGGCCTCCTTTGTCTCTTTTGATCTTTGTTGGTTTAAAGTCTGTTTTATCAGAGACTAGGATTGCAACCCCTGCCTTTTTTTGTTTTCCATTTGCTTGGTATATCTTCCTCCATCCCTTTATTTTGAGCCCATGTGCATCTCTGCATGTGAGATGGGTCTCCTGAATACAGCACACTGATGGGTCTTGACCCTTTATCCAATTTGCCAGTCTTTGTCTTTTAATTGGAGCATTTAGCCCATTTACATTCAAAGTTAATATTGTTATGTGTGAATAAGGTTAATATTGTTATGTGTCATTTTGATGTTAGCTGCTTATTTTTCTCGTTAGTTGATGCAGTTTCTTCCTAGCATCGATGGTCTTTATATTTTGGCATGTTTTTGCAGTGGCTGGTACCAGTTATTCCTTTCCATGTTTAGTGCTTCCTTCAGGAGCTCTTGTAGGGCAGGCCTCATGGTGACAAAATCTCTCAGCATTTGCTTGTCTGTAAAGGATTTTATTTCTCCTTCACTTATGAAACTTAGTTTGACTGGATGTGAAATTCTGGGTTGAAAATTGTTTTCTTTAAGGACGTTGAATATTGGCCCCCACTCTCTTCTGGCATGTTGAGTTTCTGCCAAGAGATTCGCGTTAGTCTGATGGGCTTCCCTTTGTGGGTAACCCGACCTTTCTCTCTGACTGCCCTTAACACTTTTTCCTTCATTTCAACTTTGGTGAATCTGACAATTATGTGTCTTGGAGTTGCTCTTCTCAAGGAGTATCTTTGTGGCATTCTCTGTATTTCCCGAATGTGAATGTTGGCCTGCCTTGCTAGGTTAGGGAAGTTCTGGATAATATCCTGCAGAGTGTTTTCCAATTTGGTTCCATTCTCCTCGTCACTTTCAGGTACACCAGTCGGGCGTAGATTTGGTCTTTTCACATAGTCCCATATTTCTTGAAGGCTTTGTTTGTTTCTTTTTACTCTTTTTTCTCTTAACTTCTCTTCTCACTTCATTTCATTCATTTGATCTTCGATCACTGATACCCTTTCTTCCAGTTGATCGAATCGGTTACTGAAGCTTGTGCATTTGTCACATAGTTCTCGTGCCATGGTTTTCAGCTCTATCAGGTCACTTAAGGACTTCTCTACATTGGTTATTCTAGTTAGCTATTCATCTAATCTTTTTTCAAGGTTTTTAGCTTCTTTGCGATGCGTTTGAACTTCCTCCTTTAGCTTGGAGAAGTTTGATCGTCTGAAGCCTTCTTTTCTTAACTCGTCAAAGTCATTCTCCATCCAGCTTTGTTCCATTGCTGGAAAGGAGCTGCATTCCTTTGGAGGGGGAGAGAAGCTCTAATTTTTAGAATTTTCAGCTTTTCTGCTCTGTTTTTTCCCCATCTTTGTGGTTTTATCTACCTTTGGTCTTTGATGATGATGACATACAGGTGTGGTTTTGGTGTGGATGTCCTTTCTGTTTGTTAGTTTTCCTTCTAACAGTCAGGACCCTTAGCTGCAGGTCTGTTGGAGTTTGCTGGAGGTCCACTCCAGCCCCTGTTTGCCGGGGTATCAGCAGCAGAGGCTGCAGAAGAGTGAATATTGCTGAACAGCAAATGTTGCTGCCTGATCATTCCTCTGGAAGCTTCCTGTCAGAGGGGTGCCCGGCCGTGTGAGATGTCAGTCTGCCCCTACAGGGGGGTGCCTCCCAGTTAGGCTACTCAGGAGTCAGGCACCCACTTGAGGAGGCAGTCTGTCCGTTCTCAGATCTCAAACTCCATGCTGGGAGAACTACTACTCTCTTCAAAGCTGTCAGACAGGGACATTTAAATCTGCAGAGGTTTCTGTTGTCTTTTGTTTGGCTATGCCCTGTCCCCAGAGGTGGAGTCTACAAAGGCAGACAGGCCTCCTTGAGCTGTGGTGGGCTCCACCCAGTTCAAGCTTCCCAGCCATTTTGTTTACCTACTCAAGCCTCAGCAATGGTGGGCACCCCTCCTCCAACCTTGCTGCCACCTTGCAGTTAGATCTCAGACTGCTGTGCTAGCAATGCAGGAGGCCCTGTGGGCATGGGACCCTCTGAGTCAGGCATGGGATATAATCTCCTGGTGTGCCGTTTGCTAAGACCCTTGGAAAAGCGCAGTATTAGGGTGGGAGTGACCCGATTTTCCAGGTGCTCTGTGTCACGGTCTCCCTTGGCTAGGAAAGGGAATTGCCTTACCCCTTGCACTTCCCGGGTGAGGTGATGCCTCGCCCTGCTTCAGCTCTTGCTCGGTGGACTGCACCCACTGTCCTGCACCCACCATCCAACATACCCCAGTGAGATGAACACAGTACCTCAGTTGGAAATGCAGAAATCACCCATCTTCTATGTAGCTCATGCTGGGAGCTGTAGCCTGGAATTGTTCCTATTCGGCCGTCTTGGAACCACCACCGAAATGGTGTTTTTGTCTTCATTAAGTGTTTGGCAGAATACACTAGTAAAGCTCTCTGGGTCTAAAGTTTTGGGATTTGGTTTTGTTATTGATTTTTGTTTTTTGTGGTTTTTTTTTTTTTTTAAGATTCCTGAATACAAATTATGTCTCTTTAATAGATATAGAACTATTTTTTCTTAAATAACTTTTGCTAATTTTTTTTCTTTCAAGGAATTGGTCCATATTATCTATGTTGTTGAATTTATATGTATAGAGTTATTTATAGATTTTTGTTATTATCATTTTAAAGTCTGCAGGGTCTGTAGTAATATTCCTATGTCATTTCTGATGTTGATTATTTGTGTCTTTTATTTTTTCGCTGGAGAGTATGGATAGATGTATTGTATTAGCCTGTTCTCATACTGCTGATAAAGACATACCCAAGACTGGATAATTTATACAGGAAAAAGGGTTTAATGGACTTACAGTTCCACATAGCTCGGGAGGTCTCACAATCATGGCAGAAGGCAAGGAGGAGCAAGTCACATCTTATGTGGATGGCGGCAGGAAAAGAGAGAGCTTGTGCAGGGGAACTCCTCTTTTTAAAACCATCAGATCTTGTGAGATTTATTCACTATCCTGAGAACAGCACAGGAAAGACCTACCCCCATGATTCAGTTACCTCCTACCTGTTCTCTCCCACAACACATGGGAATTCGAGATGAGATTTGGGTGGAGATATAACCAAACCATATCAGGTATTATATATATATTATTGAGCTTTTCAAATAATTGCCTCTTTGTTTCATTGACTTTTCCCTGTTTTTCTGTTTTCTATTTCTTCAATTTATGCTTTTATATTTCTTATATCTTTCCTTTGGCTTTCTTTTGAGCTTATTTTGCTCTTCTTTTACTAGTTGCTTAAGGTGGAAGCTTATAGATTTGAAACTTTTCTTCTTTTTTAATATGCGCACTTAAAGCCAAAAATTTGAATCTAAACACTGCTTTAGCTACATCCCACATATTTTAATATGATGTATTTTTATTTATTTCAAAATATTTTTAAATTTACCTTAAGATTTCCTCTTTGATTCATAAATTATTTGGAATTATGTGCTTAATTTCTAAATACTGAGGGATTTTCCATATATATATATATATATATATATATATGATGGATTTTCACTCTTCTCACCCAGGTTGGAGTACAATGGCACAATCTTGGCTGACTGCAACCTCCGACTCCCTGGTTCAAGCAATTCTTCTGCCTCAACTTCCCAAGTAGCTGGGATTACAGGCATGTGTTACCACACCTGGCTAATTTCTTTGTATTTTTAGTAGAAATGGGGTTCCACCATGTCGGTCAGGCTGGTCTCAAATTCCTGACCTCAGGTGATCCACCCTCCTCGGTTTCCCAAAGTTTTGGATTACAGGCATAAGCCACCACATCTAGCCCAGATATCTTTATTGATTTCTAGTTTGTTTTCATTAAAGTCAGAGAACATACTTTGAGTTATTTCAATTCTTTTAAATTTATTCAGGATTGTTTTATTATTCAAGATATGCTTTATCATAGTGAATATTCCATATGGACCTAAAAATAATGTGCATTTTGCTATTGGTAGGTAAAGTGTTTTTTAATGTCAGCTAGATCAAGCTGGTTGATGGTGTTACTTAGATCTTCTATACCCTTTCTGATTGTCTACTTTTTTGATTAGCTGGTAAGCTAGAAGTGCTGAAGTTACCAGCAATAATTGGATTTGTCTATTTCGCTTTTCAGTTCTATTAGTACTTGCTATATGTATTTGAAGTCTTCAATTTTGGTAGTGGATTTGTCTATTTCTTCTTGCAATCTTTCAGTTTTTGTCTAATTTATTTTAACAGTGTGTTTTTTGGTGCTTACACAGTAGGGATTGTTATGTCTTCTTACAGAATTTGCCCCTTTATTATTATGTAATGCCCTCCTTTGTCCATAATAATTTTCCTTGCTCTGAAGTCTGCTGTGTCGGAAGTTAATATAACTACTCTAGCTTTCTTTTGATTAGTGTTAGCAAGGCAAAACTTTCTCCATCTCTTTATTTAAACCCTATCTGTGTCTTAATATTTAATGGGAGTTTCTTGTAAGACAATACATAGTTGGGTCTTGTTTTGCATCCAATTTAACAGTCTCTGTCTTTTAGTTAGTGTGTTTACATCATTTACATTTAAAGTTATTTTGGTATATTTGGATGAATATCTACCATATTTGCAACTGTTTTCTATGTGTGGCCTTTGTTTGTGTCTCCTCTTTTTTTGGTATTTCCTTCTTTTTCTGCCTTCTCTGGTTTTAATTGAGCATTTTATACCATTCTATTTTCTCTCCTCTTGTAGCGTATCAATTATTCTTTTTAAAATTTTTTAGAGGTTGCCTAGAATTTGCAATATACATTTACAACTAATCTACGTCCACTTTCAAACAACACTGTGCCACTTCATAGGTAGTACAATTATCTTTTCTTTTTTTTTTTTTTTTTGAGACGGAGTCTCGCTCTGTCACCCAGGCTGGAGTGCAGTGGCACAATCTTGGCTCACTGTAAGCTCTACCTCCTGGGTTCACACCATTCTCCTGCCTCAGCCTCCTGGTAGCTGGGACTACAGGCGCCCACCACCACGACTGGCTAATTTTTTGTATTTTTTATAGAGATGGGGTTTCACTGTGTTAGCCAGGATGGTCTTGATCTCCTGACCTCACGATCCACCCGCCTCAGCCTCCCAAAGTGCTGGGATTACAGGCATGAGCCACGGCACAATTATCTTATAATAGACTAAGCCCAACCGCTCCCTTCCATTCCTTATAAAATTGCTGCCCTTTGTGTCACTATCCATAAAGTATATCATCCAATACATTATTATTTGGAACAAACTGTTAACTATTGTTAGAGCAATTAAGGATAAGAAAATATTTTATTTTACCCTCATAATTTCTTCTCTAATGCTCTTCCTTTCTTTATGTAGATCTGAGTTTCTGACCTATATTATTTCCTTCACTCTAAAGAAATTATTTTACCATTTCTTCCAAGGCATGTCTTGGGACAAGTTCCCTCACTTTTATCTAAAATATCTTATTTCTTTTCCACTTTTAAAGGATAATTTTTCTAGACACAGAATTCTAAGTGGATAGCTTTTTTCTTTTGACACTTTAAATGTTGTACTTTACATTCTTCTTGCTTGCTTCATTTCTGAAGAGAAGTCTAGTGTAATTCTTATCCTCATTATTTATAGGTAAGGTGGTTTTCTTCCCCTGGCTTCTTTGAAGATTTTCTGTCTTTGATTTTTCTGTAGTTTGAATATGATGTGCTTTGGTGTCAGGATTTTTGTTTTGTTTTTGTTTTACTATGTATCCTACTTGATGTTCTCTAACCTTCCTGGATCTGTGTTTTGTTGGCTGTCATTAATTTTGGAAAATTCTCAGACATTATTACTCCAAGTATTTCTTCTGTTCCTTTCACTTTCACATTTTTGCCTCTGATATTCCCACTACATGTATGTTATACCTTTTGTAATTGTCCTAGAGTTCTTGGATATTCTGTTCCAGTTTTTCATTCTTATTTATCTTTGCCTTTCAATTCACCCCATTTCTATGAACACATCTTTAAGCCCACTGACTCTTTCCTCAGCCATGTCCAATTTACTGATGAGTCCCTTAAAGGCATTCCTCATTTCTTTTACTATATTTTTTATTTCTAGTATTTCCTTTTGATGCTTTTTTAGAGTTTACATCTTTCTTCTTACATTATTCATCTATTCCTGCATGTTATACATTTTTTTCTTCTAGCACCCTTAGCATAGTAATCATAGTTACTTTAAATTCCTCATGTGATAATTCAAAATTTCTGCCACATCTGAATCTGGTTCTGACATTTCCTTTGTCTTTTCAGAATGTGTTTTTTGCTACAAGCAGCTTCTTGACTTCTAGGCAACATTATCTTCCTTCTCTTGCTTTTTCGGTCATTCTAGGACTTTTGCAACCAATTCCCTATGTTAAATCCCTCTCTGTTTAAACTACCTGGAAAGGTTTCAATTTTCCTATTCAGTGATGACTAGGACAATAGGTGAAGTAGGGTCCTTACATGTGGTCTCTGGGGGTGCCATGCATAAGCAGCTAAAAGAGTTCTTATTAATACAAATGGAGAAAAATAAAAATTTTAAGTTGTACCTTGTGGAACAGCAAAGAGATCAAGTATATCACTGCAGTACAAATGATAAAAGAAAACAGAAGCTTAAATTCATAAATTTGCTTGTGTTCTTGTCCTGCTCTTAAGTATGCTGTTTAGCCTGAACATGATATACACAAGTATTAAAATTAAATATGAACCCTGTGACATCTAGTATGATGAGGAAACTGTGACCACCACCACTGGCATCAGGCCATAATCATACAGTTTGTGGCACTGCCACATCCATGCCAGGAATTCTAACTCACGGCCTTAAAATTTTTTAATTTAAAAAAATTATTAAAAATAAAGGGAAAAACTGTGGTTGATGTCCTTCAATAAGTGAATGGATAAATAATAACTGTAGTCCATCTGTACAGTGAAATATTATTCAGCATAAAAAAATAGCTATCAAGCCACAAAAAGGTAGAGATGAGGCTAGGCATCATGGCTCACACCTACAATCCCAGCACTTTGGGAGGTCCAGGTAGGTGGATCACCTGAGGCCAGGAGTTTGAGACCAGCCTGGCCAACATGGTGAAACCCCGCCTCTACTAAAAATACAAAAATTAGCTGGGCGTGGTGGTGGGCACCTGTAATCCCAGCTATCAGGAGGCTGAGGCAGGAGAATCACTTGAACCCGGGAGGCAGAGGTTGCAGTGAGCCGAGATGCCATTGCACTCCAGCCTGGGTGAAAAGAGCGAAACTCTGTCTCAAAAAATAAATAAATAAATAAAATTCTATATTTGAAAATAAAACTATTGTTACACTTAAAAGAATATTGTACAAAAGATGCTCAATTTAGAGATGGAGCCATTAGTTAATCCGTATAACAAGAGGAGAATCATATTTTCTCACAAATTTCATCCTTTCATACATTCCCATGGGAGCCAAAAAGTTAAGACATTATTATATCAGAAATAAAAACCATAGGTTGAATTGCCCCATGAGTAGGACTGCTCCTAAGGCAGGTTTTTGAATCTTCTGTTTTGTAGAAATTAATCCTTCCACAAACATCACAGAAACTGCAAGCTTAACTTTGTATTTATACAAAGAGAGGGAGAGAAACGAACACAGACCAATATACACATACCATTTTAGAATGCAGTGTCTCGCAAACACAATCACATTTGCTTCTTCATGGTAAATCAAGATTGCAGGGACATTCAGAAGTGAAATTAAATGAGGGAATGATAACAGTATGCTTGAGTAGTTTTATTTGTGCCAGTCTGGAAAAGTATGTGACACCCCAAAGAAAGAAGTAAGAGTACAACTGAATGACAGCATATTTATTGCTTGTTGTAAGAAAAAAATGAAGTATTTCAAAGCCATAAAACTATATTTGATTAAATATTGTTTAAAACAATAAACATAAGCAAAACTTTGTTTATAATAGGACCTTACTCAACCTATAGTTCATCCATGCTTCTGTGATGGTTAGTTAAAGCTAGACTCTGATTGAATAAGCAAAAGAGATTTTTCAAAGAATGGTAAGTAGTTCACAAAATCCTCTGGAAGGCTAGAGAAACAGGCTTGAGATGAGCTCCCAGGAACAATTTCTAAACCCACACTGCAGAACTAGTCTGATGACAAAAATGTTACCACTACCACTGCCACCAAGCAGTATTTATGAGTTCGTACCACTACCACATCCATGCCAGAAATTCTACCTCACAGCCTATACCTCCCAAAAGGAGAGAGATTTATTTTAAGGACTTGGCTCACATGACTGCAAAGGCTTGGCAAGTACAAAATCTGATAGGGTAGACCAGCTGGGAAAAATTGCAGTAAGTCCGAAGGCAGTCACTTGAAACCCAGAGAACAGCCAATGTTGCGGCTGGAGTCCAAAGGCCATCTGCTGGCAAAATTCCCTCTTGCTTGGGGAGAGGCTAGACTTTTGTTCTATTCAGGCCTTCAACTGATTGGATGAGGCCCACCCACACAGTGAAGGGCAATCTAATTTGCTCAAAGTCCCAATTTAAAATTAATCACATTCAAAAACACGTTCACAAACACATCCAGAATAATATTGGACCAAATGTCTAGATGCCATGGCCCAGCCAAGTCAACACGTACACTTAACCATCATGTTATTCCAGCTCTATTCTGTCACAAGCTTTTGGGTAAAGGTTTGGCAAAGATCTGATAAACAAAGTGAATCAGTGAGGGTTCAAGCAGGAAAAAGATGGCACACTCAGAAAGATAATTTCGAAAGTTTATTGGGGGGCTGTTTGCAATGGTGTGGGAAAGGGTGGTAAAGCACCCAAAAACTAGCAACAGGGAGAAACTGTTACTGCACCTAGATCTGAAGGGCCAAGGGAAAGGAGCTATTCTAGAACCTGGTGAGAGCTTCCCTTCCCAAGCTGGGCTCTTAGGTATAGAAATGTAACAACAGCAGGAACTTCTCGGCATAGATGGAGCTGGGGGTTAATGTCCCCTCTGCACTCTCCTCCCGCTCTCCAACTGCCTGCTATTGCTGCCATTGGCCAAACTCAACCAGAAGCAAGAGACAAGGAAGCTTTGGTGATATAGTCCATCCAAGTCAGCCTCCTGGAGGACGGGATAGGTAGAGAATGGTGGAGAGTGGATCTGGAGGGACAAACAGAAGAAACCCATATCACCCAAAGCCTAGCTCAGAGGCCTAAGCACCAGCTGTTGGAGAGTCCAGGAAGGTGAGCTCTGCCTTCTACCTTCAGGAGGTGGATTTTAAATGATGGAAAATTCCAAAGTAGAAAAAAGGAAGGTGTTCCAGTGATGCTCAGTGGCTACAAACAGGACAACTGTCCTCTTTAAACTCCATCAGTTACTGCTCCCAAAATCATGGACATCTTCAAGCAGTAGCCACTGCTGTGGTACACACCTTTCCAGTCTTAGAAAGCTGAAAACAACAAGGACACCTCCTCACACGCGGGCCTTTCTCTCCTCTTCTAGAATTTTCTTTCCCCTAGGACCACAAACTCTTTGCATTTTCATCCAAGCCAATATCTTTTCTCTTGGAGGAGACTGTACATTTCCTAATATTATCTGAGAGAAACAAGAAACAAATGAACATGCTTGCGCAAAATTAAAAGTTTTCATTCCAGCAAGGACACTCTGAATATATAATTTAGTGCCCAAATCTCCTACTTAATCTTAGAAATACTCAAAGTCAAAGGACCTTGGCCTGAATCAAGGAGAGATTCAGAAAGGACACACAGCAGCCTCCTGCTGTCCCTGTGGCAGCTCAGGTGATGAATCACCAATCTGCAGTTTGGGGCAATGGAAACTGGCATCGGCCCATGTGGTGAATTCTCAGGGTTTTATCTTGCCTTGGCATTCATTTTGAATACAAGTTTAACTTTCTCATACCAGAAGCAGGGCCCAGTCATCCTGGACACAGTTTCCAGTTCTACACCACACTGAAATGGCTCAAGTCAGTGGCCGGAGATAAGAGAGCTTAGAGGTATCTCTACCACCTGGCAGACTGGGCTCCCCGTTTTCCTGTCACTTCTTTCAAATAGACCATTCAGACATTTGCCTGCAAACTTAAAGTGATCCACATTATTCTCTTATATATGCTCTAGGTGCCACATGCTGGCTCTCGTGCTCTCGCTCTCTCACTGTCTCTCTCTCTCTCTTTCTCTCTCTCTTTCTCTCTCTCTCTCTCTCTCTATCTGCCCGAGCCTTCTTTACTGCCTTAGGTGATCCGGGAACAAAAGACTGCTCTCCTGACTCATTATGTCTTCCTTGCTCGGGATCTGTAAGTAAAAATCTTTGAACTTGTTTCCTCTTTGTTGAGGTATTGAATTTGCACATTCCACCTGAAGAATCAGGGGCTTGCCCAAGTCAGGATTTCCCTGGGACACTGGAAAGAATGTGAGGTCAGGCTTCCAGGACCAGAGTGATGGTCAGGCAGGCATAAAGCGGACAAGGGACAGACAAGAGCCGCAAGGATGTCTGCCAGTAGGAACAAGCTTCCCATGTGTGAGACCCCCCAGTCACAGGTTGAACCACTAGGCTTAAGGCCATCTGCCATGTAAAGAAGTATAGAATACTGAGAGAGGCAAACCATAAACACCCACAGGCAGCTGCCCCTGGGCAGAGTCACCAGCCACTCTGCTACTGGAACCCCAATTTAGCTGCAGACTTTCAAAACAGCTCCTCCTCCAGGTGTCTTCTAGAAACCACATACACACCATGCAAATTTAATATTAAAGTCTAGAGCCTTTACCTCATAAACCATCCCTGTAAAAATTGACCAAGGTCAGAAGTTGCAACTGGTAGCCCATGGATCAAATCTGCTCTGCAAAGTATTTTATTGGGCTGCATTCTGTTAACCTACATCAACTTTAACATCATTTTTTTCATTGCCAGCATGTAAACATTGGGAAATTCAAAACCAACATCCAAAGTACAAGATTCTCCTGAAAATTAGGATGCTCTAGGAAAACTGGGCTCATATCCAACAGCACAATACAGCAGCACTCAACAAGAGCTGAGAAATCCCTGACTTCTTTTGATAGGATGTGTGCTCTTCAGGTCACCACTTTTGTGCCCTTAAAGCCAAGGCTGACCATGAGTAACTGATTTTCATTTTATTCCTGCTATTGTTTTAATTAGAGTTATGTTAGAGAGATGAGTATTTTTCGCACACATCTCTATCAAAATACAATGAAATTTAGACTAAGAGAACCATGTTTCAAGGGAAAGGAGAGGATGTATATTTTTGTGCTGAAGTGATCCAGCCTGTCTCACTCATTTATGCTTTCTGCATAAGGCTGAGTCACATTTGGGGCTGTGATACCTGGTGTGACCCTTCATCAACTTCTTTAGACCCACTTTGCCTCTTAGTTCCTTATTTGACTTGACTTGCTTATATAATTCTAAACCTGAAAGTAATTGTTTAAATACAAAATGTGACCTATGGTCTTGTCTGACCCATGATAATGGAGACCCCTGATTTCTTCTTTATTCAGTTATTCAGTATTCATTCAACAAATAATTACTGAGCATTATGGGCAAAGCACTTTGCTAAGCACCTGAGATACAGCAACAAGCAAGACCAATGTGATCCTATCCCTTATGGAGCAACCAGTCTCTGCTTTTCTAGAAATGAATTGGAGTTTATTATGATGTAGGAACCTCATTTTTCAGTGAGTGACTTCACAGCTTATTTCTAAGCCAGCACACTGGTCTGGAAAAGTGTTCTTGAATATGGTGATTTTATCTCTATTAGAAGAAATTGGACAAAGAATTAGAAGGACAAAAATCATTTTCACTAACTGGGGCCCAAATATTTTCACTACTACATCAGTCAGGTTAAGCTGCTGTGCTGCAGTAACAAATGACCCCAAGTTTGGCCCATCACAGATCAGCTTCTCCAGGTCAGCTTCACCCTGGGACTCAGACTGATGGAGCTGTTTGTGACCTGGCTGGTTTGTAGCAGAAAGAGCGAGCTATGGTAAAATCACACAAGAGCCCTTAGATCTTCTGTCTGCAAGTCTCACACATCACTTTCGCTTGCATTCCTTTGGGCAAAGCAAGTCACATGGCCATACCTGAGTCCAGCAGGTCAGGGATATATAACCCTCCAGCAGAACAGATACCACAGGAAGGGCATTTCAGTGAAAGACAATATTTTCAACAGTAACACAATCTATCACAAATAGCAATACAATCAGCCACTGGATGATGAGGGTCATCTGGTTCCTAGAAATCAAAATAAAAACAGTGTTGGCATAAAAATCATATCTGCAACAAATTGATAGTCTCTAATGAAAAAGCCAAATAACATAGCCGAGGAAGAAAATGAAAATCTCAGAGTCACTTGTGTTCCCTCGTTCCTCACTGAAACAGCCCCAGCCACATGTTTTCCTCACAAGGCAGATGAATGCTCGCTATGTATCATGACCCCATTTAAGGTGAAGCTTCCTCCTGCCTTCTCATCATAGCCTGAAACAGGAAGCCTAGAAAATTGTTTTGGGGGGGATATTAAATAACTTCCTGATTTAATTGATGGATGAATAATAACTTCTAAAATTAGCTCTGCATTTCATTACATAATGTCTGAGTGAAATCTGTTCAGCTTACCTGAAATCTCAGGAAATGCAAATACTGAACAAACTCCCTTTAAGCTCCTAAAATTGTTATTCTCCAGTTTCCTTCCAGTCCTTACATACAGGGAGGGGAGGGCAACTCACATCCATTTGTATAGCTTCTCTCTCCAAGAGCACCCACAGGTTTATAATTATAACCATCCAAAGGCCTTCATTCTCTCTTTACCCTTTTAGAAGAAGACAAAAATTGGGCATAAAGATTGATAACTGTAATTACTTCCCACTCAAGCTAACTCTTACCTTTACTCCCCCAAAATTTACCAGTAGAAATTATAAAATACAGATGCAGAAGGCAGCTATGTTATTCATAAAGATCTAGCACAGGAATCAGAGGACTGTAATACACAAATGCCTAGCAGACAGGAAAGAACTCCTCCTTGTCCCCAGAAAAGAAGGCACTTAACCTCAATAGGGAGAAGAAGGAGAGGAATCCTGAGGTTTTTAAAACAATTATCCATATCTGCAGACCATCTGAGTTGCAGTTTATTTGTTTAGGTTACTTTCAGCCTCAAAGAGGCATATATTGAAGTTCCCCAAGTTATTCTACTATAGGCTACAAGTGTTGATTCCAGGATAAAACATAATTAAAAAATAGAAATATTATTATCATGAATCCAAAACTCTTTTTGAAACTGCCCTTGCAAAAAACCAAAGCTAACTGTCTTTGCTCATTCCCGGGCATAGGCCAAGCTAACTGTGAGAGGAATTTAGTTTGTAGTTGAACTTTAAAATGAAGATGAAAACAGCCCCTTCCCAAAATGAACCCCCTCTTTATTCAGGGACTGAAACTCCCTTTGTAAAACTAATAAATTGGCTTCAAGGTTAGAATTATGGTTCAGGAGTCATGTGGCCAGAGGTCACAAGATTTGTAACCTCCCCAATTGCTACTATGTATGACATCACTATTGTAAAACCTTAACTGGTGTTTCACAGCTTGCATTTTTGTAGACTAGCTGGAACCATCTAGACCAGTAACCCATACCAAGAAACAGGTTCAGCTGGTCTTGTAACTCCTACCCAGGAAGTGACTCAAGAAGACAGCTTCAACCTCCTGTGACTTCATTCCCAACCCAACCAATCAGCATTACACGTTATCTACCCTCCTGCCTACTAAATTATCCTTGAAAAACTCTAGCCTTTGAATTCTCAGGGAGGTTGACTTGATTAATAACTCCCATCCTTCAGCTTGGCTGGCCATGTGATTATCAAACTCTTTCTCTACTGCAACCCTATTGTCTCAGGTAATTAGCTTTATGTGTGCAACGGGAAAGAAGAAACTGTCAGGCATTAAATTCTGTAAAGATCTAAATATGGGAGGCCAAATGTGCTTTTTCAGATTTAAGCTCCTGAGCCCATATTACCACTTCCTCTACCACCGATTTCTAACCTCAGCAAGTATTGAGCAAGCATTTGTACAGCAGGTATACATACAAGACAGAATGGTCAAATAAACAAGCACCCAAGTAGTCTTAGAGAAATATTTCCCATAAAACATCAGATTTGCATTTTCATTAGCTTGAGTTTATTAACAAGGAAACCTGGAAAAGTTTCCATAGAGAAGCTGAGGAGTATAGTGGGAAATTTTCTCAAAGCCAAGCCGCAAAGATGGCATTATACACTGCAAAAGTGGGTGCCTCTAAGATGCAAGTGATATAATCAAAGAAGAAAGAATGATGTGCATATAGTTGTGATTGAGTGGTAAGGTATTGGGTTTGTACTAGAGATATAGACATTAATAAGATAGAGACAATTTCTGCCCCTCGTGGAGCATATAGTTTATGAGGAAAGATAGATAAATACTTGGAAATTTGATAAGCATTGTGAAAGAGGAGGTGGAAGGAGTTGTGGATTATAGAACGAGCATTTAATTTGGGGCAGTTAGAAAAGACTTTCTTAATCAATATATCAAAGAAATGTCTGCATTCCCATGTTAGTGCAGCATTATTCACAATAGCCAAGATATAGAATCAACCTAGGCGTCCAACAAATGAATGAATATAGAAAATGTGGTATATATAAACAATGGAATATGATGCAGCCATAAAAAGAATGAAATTCTGCCATTTGCAGCAATATGAATAGAACTGGAGGTCATTAAATGAAGTGAAATAAGCCAGGCACAGGAAGACAAATATTGCATGTTCTTACTCATTTGCGAGGGCTAAAAAGTGAATCTCTTGGAGGTAGAGAGTAGAATGGTGGTTATGAGAGGCTGAGAAGAGAAGGGAGAGAAATGAGGAGAAATTAGTTGAATAACTAGAAGAGAAGAACCGTATTATTCCCAAAATTTAGAAAAAAGATCAATATTGGAAGTGATGAATATCCCAATTACCCTGGTTTGATCATAACACATTGTATGCAAGTATCAAAATAACATATGCACCCCCCAAAATATGTATGACTATTATATATTAACTGTTAAGCATTTTAAAAATAATATTTAGGAAAGAAAAGGCTTCCTTGAGGAAGTGGCTTGGAAGCTGAGACCTAAATGTTGTGTGGTCTATTAATTAGAACACATGGCAGCTCATACTGCTGCCCACAGCAATTTTCACCGTTTTCAGCTCCCCACCTTTGCATCTGAGAAGCTCCCACCAGGCACAGTGCATCACAGTCATCAAAGCTCAACAGCAAGCCACCCACCTTATTCCATTAGGAAGACAACAAGACAGATAAGTGGAGAAATATGTTGAAAACTATTATCAGTCCAAGAAAGCTTAAATGGAAAAACCCAAAGTTGATTAGATGGGTCATCACAGAAGTGAGCTGATTTGAATTCTGCAAAATAGGTAATCATGAACTCCTGCCAAAATCACGATCGCTACTTCCCACAGTCAAGAATAGTGCTCCACTTTTTTTGATACAGTCTTTAAAAGATAATGAGATACAAAACCTCAGCTTTATAAATGAAACAAGGAGGAGGAACTTCTTGTCAATCTTTTGACAAAAGTATTTGAACACTTTCCTTCTAGATTGGTAGAAAAAGAAAAATAACAGCAGTTATTCAACAGTCAATATGATTCTGAAATGTAAAGATAAATGTACATTGATTTTCTAAAATGCCATGTTTCAGTCAGAACTGTAGCATTTGATCCTATATTTCTCATAATAACAATAAGCAACTATTCCCCTTAACCAGCAATAATCTAGTTGGCAAACAGATGCGTGCAGCTTGATCCAACTAACAGGGCTGGATATGGAGAGCTCTTAGCAAATTGATTAGGACAACTACATGAGTAGTACATGTAGTAGACAAAACTACATGTTTTGTCTTTTGAAAGTGTGTGATCATAACAAATAAACATGTTCTTTGATTTAATTCCCATAATTAGGATCCCAGTTTCTTGTGGGGTTATTCTAACCACATGTGACATCTTGTTCATTAGCTACACAAAGAGAACCTGAGATGAACCAAAGAAGGTTGTGGGAAACCTTAACAGAAAGCCCAAGGTGTGTTGCCCTCAACATTGGCATTACAAGAACACCCTCCAGCTGCCTTCTCCTTTTACCTATGATAGGTCCTACTTGTCCTCATTCCCCTGCCAAAGCAAATTAAACCAAGCTCCCTTTGCTAACCTTGAAGGCATTCTAAGGTGGATCAAAAAACTACATTAGCTAAGACAACTTTCTTTTCAGCCAAGAGCAGAGACTCAAGGAGCCCTGACTATCAAAAGCACTCACTCAGCTACCAGAAATTCTTTTGTTAGGGCAAAGAGACCACGTGGGCGCATCAGTCCTGGTACTCTGTGGTGTATGTTAACAGGCAGGAAGACTTCAGAGGAAATTGTTTCTGGCCTTTCTTTGAAATAAATGTAACTGTAACTTTGAGTTTGGGGATGTACAAGTCCGTAAGTGAACTCCTGGGTAATCTCATACATTGTGATACATTCACTACTTGGAAATAAAAGTCCGTGAGTTACGTGTTATTCTTCTCAGGAAGAATCTCTTGAGAAAATTATAGCAAAGCAATAGAATGTTTTGTTTTCTGTTTAAAAATAAAAACGACTGACAGTATCATTTTCTATTTTGATATTTTTGTCATGAAAAATTTGCCTTTTGCCTTATTTGCAATGTGACTTGAACAAGGATGATTTTATCATTCATATAAGGATGGTTACAATCTTCCCACTAGGGCTAATATTCGTCAAACTAGTCAATATACTTGATTTCCTCCAAATATTCATGAAGCATTTAAAAAATTGATTTCTCAGTTGTGAATCAGTTGGATGAAGTAAAATGCAGGGAGTTTTCAACACACAGGTCAGTTTTCAGTATTCTGTGATTTGTAGTAGATTCGGTCCTTCTTCAAAATGATAAGCCAGCACAACCATTGGATGATTTATTGCATTCCCTTCCAGAACTTCCTTCTCCTCTCTGCCCCCAACACCAAAAAAATCCAAACAAAACAAAAGGTTTAAGATATAAATATTAGCTGATAGACTGTCAATGTTCCAAATATCAATAAGAGAAATAAAAGGCCACACACTGATTATTGGTTTAACGTCAGTAGACTCAAGGACATACAAAATGACCTCAATCTGTCTAAATGACTGCCTTTTGTCTACCTGATCCAGACCTGTTTGAAATTATACAAACTCAGATTCTATTTGGAATATTCACAAGCCCTTTCTGTTCATATAATTCCCTTCTTTAAATTGACTAATAGTCTCTTCCTTTTCTCCCTTCTACTCGCTCTCCTCCCACACTCTTAAAGGTTTTGGCTTCTAGGAGTGACATGACTGAACTATTTAGAAGCTTTTTCATGGCTCTAAAGGAAAAACCTTTGACATTTTCACATAGGGAGCTTTCCTTTGTGATAGAGACAAATCTTTTAAGTTCCACGTGATGTTCTTAATTATACACACTTCCTAAGTAGCTGTGGTTTTATTTTCTGTTTTTAAATGTTAAGAAGATCATAAATGTTCTTACAGTTTTATTAATCATTTTCACATGGACAGTATTATGCTTGGCACAATGCAGCATTCCAGTTTTCCCTAAAAAAAAAAAAAAAAAAATCCAAAAAATATTCTTCCTACTCTTTTCTCTTCCCTAATAAAATCTCTGCTTCAAACACCCCCAAAAAATAAACCTATTTGCTTCCTTCCTTTTCTGTTTTTTCCTTCTAAACATAGAGAATTTGTCTCCAGGAAAGAGAAACGTGGGGCTGGGGTACAAGGATGGGAGTGAAACTTACTTTTCATGTGTTTCATTTTCTATTGGTTACGAAAACCTCCCAACTTACATCAACAAATGTATCAGCTCATGATCAGAACTCTCAGTTGGCTTGACGGATGTCTCTGGGCTGGGTTTCGTAAGGCTGATTATCAAGGTATCCGCAGTGCTGTATTCCTTACTAGAGGCTCTGGGGAAGGATCTGCTTTAAACTCATTTGGGCTGTTGGGAGAATTCAATGCCTTGTGGTTGTAGGGCTGAAGTCCCTGTTTCCTTGCTGGCTGTCAGTCAGTCACTGGTCTTTGAGGCCATCTGCATTTCACATGGTCTCTCCAGCAACAGCTGGTCAAATCTCACTCGTATTTGGAATCTCTCTGCCTTCCTCTGCTGCTACATCTCTTGGACTCCAGCATGAGTAATTCCTGTTTTAAAGAGCTCATTTGATTAGATTGGGTCCACCTACATAATCACAGATATTCTCCCTATCTTAAAGTCCATAACCTTAATTACATACGAAAGTTTTTTTGTTCGTTTTGTTTTGTTTGTTTGTTTTTCCATGTAACATATTCACAGGATCCAGGGATTAGACTGTGGACATCTTTGGGAGGGAGGCATAATTTTACCTTCCACATCACCGTTTATTTTTCATTGTATTTTGAATTTATACCCTGTGTAAGTATTACCTATTCAAAAATGTATTAAAATAATAAAAAAGGACATATGGAACAACAATAGGGTAACATTTACATAAATTGTAGTTCATTTGCTGAGCACTAACCAAGTGCCAGGTTCTGTTCAAAGTGCTGTATATACATATTACCCAAGTTTTTCATCACCACATTATGGTCTGAGGAAGCCAAGGCCCAGAAGGGTTGTGTTTGCCCAAGGTCACACAGCTGGTGTGTGGTAGAGTCTGGCATGTCCAGAGGTATCTTATACCACCAGGGCCTGCTTCTAAGCACTCTGCAGCACTGCTTGGCAAATCCCAGCTTAGGGGAACCTCTGCTGTAATTCCTTCTTCCTCTTTCCCTCTTGCACAGATTTCTCTAGGGGAATCAATGGCTGAGGGAAGCAACGTTCAGTGCAGCACGCTTTAGAGAGGCTGGGGAAAGCTTTCTGGTTCTAACAGATTAGCTCCCTGTTCATGCCATTTCCCCTCTGCCCAACCCAGGTGGGAGAAAGCCCGAGGCCACCCCCAGGACCAGTAGCTTGGGCTAGGTACAGGCTAGAGAGAATGAGGCACTGGGTATAATTTTTAGAAATGGCAGGTGACAAAGCCCCCTCCCTTCCTATACCTGTTTCCAAGTATCAGATGCACGTATTACCCCAAAAGCAACTGAGTAGCCAACTACCTAATAGGCTCTCTGAGGCCTCTGCCCCAGACCCCCTCTCAGTTAACAGGATGTTCCATTTTCCCTAAGCCAAGAAGGAAGACCCAAGCCTACGTAAGCATACAGTAAGCAGAAGCAGGTCGGGGGCAGAGCCAGCTGACACATCCCCACATACAGGGGGTCCCCAGCTTAGGATGGTTCAACCTCTCATTTTTTGATAGGAAGAAAGTGATACACATTCAATAGAATGTACTTCAAGTAACCATACAACCATTCTATTTTCCTCTTTCAGTACAGATGTTTCTTGACTTACAGTGGCGTTACATCCGCACCCATACTAAATTGAACACATTGTTCAGTCAAAGATGCAGTTAATACTGTACACCTAACCTACTGAACATTACTGCTTAGCCAAGCCTACCTTAACATGTTCAGAACACTTACCTTTGCCTACAGCTGTGCAAAATTATCTAACATAAAGCCTATTTTATAATAAAGTGTTGAATATCTCACGTAATTTATTGAATACTTTACTGGAAGTAAAAAACAGAGTGGTAAGGTTTCTACTGAATGTGTAGTACTTTCTCACCATTGTAAAGTTAAAAAATCTTAAAATATCTTAGTTGAGAGCATCTGTACACACATAAGGCCTCCTGTCTATTGCATGTAAAATTCTACTCTATTTTTCTCAATTATACAAATATTACATGTTCACTGAAGAAAAGTTATAAATTATATAAACAACAAAGAGAAAACATTAAGTTACCATTCTCTCTCCATCAACAGAGAGCCACTGACATATACTGGTGTGTGCACTTCCAGGTGTGTGTGTGTGACAAACAGAGAGAGAGAAAGACAAAGAGAGAGAATACATTGATTTCTCTTTTTCAAAAGTGGAATCATACTACATAGAGTTTAACTCCATTTTATTTACATTAATTATTTTTGCGAACATTTTTTCATGTCAGTAGATAAATTTCTGCAACAAAACTATTACAGTTCAAAGGGAGGTTTTGAAAATACTTTTAAATGAGTAACATATTCATGGAAGAAAAATTAGAAAATACAGATAAGCAAAATAAAATTGTAATTGCACCACGTGAAGATGACCACTGTTTACATTTCCACCTCTGTTGTTACTGGATATACACTACTCCAGTCCTCCAAAGTTGAACGCTATTGCCAAGGTTTTTGCTAGCCATGCTTTTGCCAGACATGCTCTTGCTAGATAGGCACCAGCCAAGATGGAACAAGCTAAACCTTTGTTCACACCCTTGATCATTTCCTGAAGACTAAGTCCTTGATTGTCCTAGATGAAGGGTTGGGTCAAAAGACATGAACATTTTTAAGGCCATTGGTCAATGTTGGCAAAATGTTTTCTTAGAGAGTTTATAGAGTATGGGAGTACATTTTTCCGGGTCCTCTCACCAATCTTGGGTGGTATAAATTTGTTAAAAGTCTTTCAAGCATATCACTTAACAACATTTTCAACTTTGGCACTACACAAAGATGTTTTGGGTCTTGGTCTGGAAGCATAAGCTCTAAACAGCTTTTCTGGGATACTGTTTTAATCAGGTCCTAGCCCACTGTAAGAGGCAGACATGTTTTTGTGCAGGAAAAATCAGGAAAGACATGCATATTTACATGAAGAAAACGATGACATTACCAAAGAAAAATTCAGCTGGAGAAAGAAATAGAATACTCATCGAAATTGTTTCCAGAAAGAAATCTTTGCTTTGATTTCATTTTCTTCAGCACCCGATCCCAAGGAAGCATCCCATCCTCTCCCTTCTTGTTCTGCACGTCAGAAGACAGAGTACCAGTTGTGAAGTTTCCTCCTTGAGATCCCTTTCACGGATCTGGTTTAAGTCCGAGAGCATATAATCTACTATGTGGAGCTCAGTGCAACAAACGCATCAGACAGTTTCCAGCAATTATCTGAGAAATTCTATTTCACACACTAAATCTCCAGCTTTAATCAACTTGCAAATCCCAATCATCCCCAGCAGTGAGCAATCACAGGTCTGAAGGAAGTAGTGATTGTGTCCGTGACCCCAGAAGACCTCTCTCCATCAGGTATCATTTGGAAATCCCTGGGGTCTGATTGCCTCCTATTAAACTTTCACTACTTCCAGATGAGATATCTGAATAGCGGAAATGATGCCCAGCTGCTGGAAGGGCTGCTAACTTGGGGCCAGCTGAAACTGCCTGTGTCCTGCAGGCTGAAAATTGAGGAAGAGAAACAATGACCCAGGAGATAAATGTGTATTCTGTTCCTTTGCATCATCAGAAGGCTGGCTTGACCAGAGGTTTTTCTCCCAGCAGCTATGGTGGTGATATCTCTGTGGAAGCCATCTGAGGGTAACTGATTCCTTGGCTAATTTGGCCTGGGTGCCAGCAGCCATTTTGAGGCGACATTTACCCAGAGCTCCTAGCTTAACCTCAGCAGTTAAGCATTTTTGGCACTGCCAAAAGCTGTCACCTTACCCTGCATAACCCCCAAAGGCAGTGCGTGTAGTGTACAGCAGAAATCCAAATTGTGTCTGTATATATATATACACACATATAAAATATATGTTTATATCTGCAAGTGGAAGAGATCAGCTCTTAATGAATGAGCACATAAAGAGGATCCATTCTAAACATCTGCAAGTGCAAAACCACATGCCTAGTGAAGAATTTTTTTTCCGTTCTAATGTAAGATCTACCTAGGAAAGAATATCACAAAACTTACTGCTTTGTTATGAGTTTAAAAAAAAAAAAAAAAAAAAAACCTGTTTCTGGTAGTTTGCTAAGTGTTGAGGTAGAAGGAAGAGTACAGGAGGAGCCAAAATTTGCATTTAGAAAATGAGACCTTCCTCCCAGAACTGCCACCACAGATGCTCTAAAACACTTTGTTGAAAATTAATTCTCTCCACAGAAACAATAATGGAATTCTAACCAATTTTTTCTTTTTAAAGAAATAGATTATATTTATGCTATAATTAAACCCAGCAAAAAGACCATAGGCATTTCTTCAACTAGGTCAGAAATTATGAAGTGAGGTGTGCCAACACTGCTATCAGACACACCTGCCAACAATTTCGCATCTTCCCACTTCATGCTTCTCTGAACAGCAGGACATGTTCAGCGTTGTCACAAAGCTGCTTTCCTCTGCCTTGCTACGCAAGCGTCTTCTACCTGCAGTATTTTTCACGGTTTATTTTTCCTATCTTGCAAAAACGAACCACACCTACCTGTTTCCCTATCTACAAAGATTCCTCCCATAATTTTTTATTGTTCAATAAAGTCTTTATTCCCTTTTATTGAGCAAATTTGAACTTTATGCCTAAGATATTTGTACTTTTTTTTTTTTCCACTTTTCTGGTTTTTTTTTTTTTCTTGCTTGGGTTGCATATTCTGTAAAACAATGAGAAATAATATCAGAAGAGAGTTAGTTACTACCACATGCTCCAATATGATGATGTGACACCTGCCACAGGCCAGGTGTCCTTTGAGGGATGCCTGACTCTGCCGCTGCTCCTCAGAAAGCAAGAAGAGCCTGGGAGTTTATGCCACTGTTTCTGACCACACAGTAGGCCCTATCCAATAGCTAGGAATATGAAAGCCTAATATCAGGATAATCCTGAGACATAATTCAGATTTTCCCAATGGGATCAGGCTGGGGATAACCTCCATAGGATTTTGCTTGAAATTTTATCCCTGCAGGGGGGTTTCTTCCTATTTCCAGTATCTATTGTTACACAATAAGCCACCCAAACATTAAGTCTTTTATCACTGTGAAACTACCCCAAATTTCAATTATCCATTGCTTCATAACAAACTATTCCAAAGTTTAAAACTGCAATTACTGTATTTGCTCATATTCTGTTGGTTGGGAATCCAAACAAGGCATGGCAGGGATTGCTTGTCTCTGTCTATGGTGTTTGGGACCTCAGTTGGGATGGCTGAAATGACTGTAGGGGCTGGCTGAACTGGCTGGACTGGTGTCATACATCTGGGGCTTTGGGTTTCACTGCCAGCTGGATTCCTCAATTTTCTACTCCATGTCACTTCCCATGGTGCTAGCTCAAACTTCACACCTTGGTGGTCTCAGGTGGTCGGGTTACTTACATGGCAACTGATATTTTCATCCTCCTTTTCCCACACACAGTCTTTATAGCTTGAACCACTTACAACAGAGGTTTGTTTCTGTTTTTGTTTTTGTTTTTGTTTTGAGATGGCGTCTCGCTCTGTCCCCAGGCTGGAGTGCAATGGTGCGATCTTGGCTCACTGAAACCTCTGCCTCCTGGGTTTCTCTCCTGGGAAATAGACCCCTCCCTGGTAGGTGGAGTGGTTTGTACAAACATGGAGGAAAGGAATGGGAGGCAGCCACCTTTAAAAACCAGCTACTACACTCCGCTCCCTGTCCTGCTTGCTCTGTAACAGGTTTCTCCTGGGAGCACTTTCTAAACGAAATCACCTACACATAAACTCTCGTCTCAGAATCTTGCCTCTGGGAAACCTGACCCTAAGATAAAGGTGATTTCAATCCAAAGATTTCAGCCTCCTATTCTGGGAAGGTTTGTTACTAACATGAACTAAATCCAAGTCTCCATCCTGACATCTGCAAAATCCCAGGAGCAAGCATTAGAGCTCTAAATCAGGGGATCCCCAATTTAGGATGCTCATTACAAACACTTGGGAGCTCAAGAAAAAAAAAAAAAAAAAACCTTTAATGTTTGGGACCTACTCCAGAGATTCTGAATTCCTTGGGCTGGAATAAGATGTATGCATGGATATTTTTGGTATTTTTTTAAAGTTCCCCTGGTAATTCTAATGTGCAGTTCAGGTTAGGAACCACTGTTCTGGCTGGGTACAGTGGCTCACGCCAGTAATCCCGGCACTTTGGGAGGCCCAGGTGGGTGGATCACGAGGTCAAGAGATTGAGACCATCCTGGCCAACATGGTGAAACCCCGTCTATACTAAAAATACCAAGATTAGCTGGGCGTGGCGGCACATGCCTGTAGTCCCACCTACTCAGGAGGCTGAGGCAGGAGAATCACTTGAACCCAGGAGGCAGAGGTTTCAGTGAGCCAAGATCACACCATTGCACCCCAGCCTGGCAACAGAGCGAGACGCCATCTCAAAAAAAAAACAAAAACAGAAACAAACTACTGTTATAAGTGGTTCAGGCTATGAAGACTGTGTGTAGGAAAAGGAGGATGACGATACCGCAAGGTATCCTGTGAAGGCAAAAAATAAATAACCCTTAACCAAATCACCCCTTGCCCTGGGGCCAAAATCTTATAGCTGCCATCAGATAACATGGGTTGCAAATCTGGTTTTCAAATCCAGTTGCTGTAGGTCTAGGAGCAGAGTGGCTTCTTTTACATGTCTTGTCTGAATAAAAGTCACATACATATACTCTACTAGTTCAGTTTGGAAAAATAAATTCTAGCCATTGTGTACCCTTTGCCTTATGGCCTACAGTATATTAAATGTTATTTCTAAATCCCACTAGAGTTTTACAGAAATAGTAATAGCTAACCTTCTCTTTACTAGGGACAAAGAACAATCTTGGTTATATTAGCACCTGAGTTGGAAAAAACAACTTTTGGTGTCATTTATTAAACTTCAAGAGTGAAATCTGATTATTAAAGTTCCACAGTGTAGAAGAATATTTCAGAGTATAAAGAACTCGCAAACACTTTTCCTGGCTAATTCCACAATCAATAGGACAGTATTTTCCCTTTTCTTCTTGCTGAGTCTCTTAATCTTTAAATGATACAGAGGAGAGCGTATTCTAACTTCCTGTAATTACATTTTCTTGTTAAACTTTATCCTGAGTCCTAATTCTCAATTTGGTTTCTATAATCACTGGCTTTTATTCTATAAAACTTTGTTTTGTAATTAGCAAGATAGAGATCAATGTAACACAAAATATGTGCTAACACAGAACCAGGTTTTGCTCTTCCATGCATGAATGCCAAGTGTAGAGAAGATAACCTGCAAAAACAGTTCAAGGGAAACTTGATCTCATCCCAGAAATAACAGCCTCCTCTTTATGGGAGGCAGCAATCTTAAAATGTTGCATTTTAACACTGTACTTCTACTTCTTGCAGGAATTATAACCTTGTAACGTCTCCGAAATGCTGATAGGTCTTATAATTGTCAGCGTTTAATTGGCAGGTTTTTTTCCCTTCATAGTGGTAAATAAAATAATACTGTACCTTAAAACTGACAATGTCTTAGTTTGGATGAAATATGGCAATCCGCATTCACCCAGCTAAAGAAAGCATGGAATAAATTTCAAATTAAAATGCAGATATGTGAAAGGCAAAGAGAAAAATGGAATTTCCTGTCTAATGTAGCCCCTTTCAAACCCTCTCAGGAGCAAACAGCAATAACCAAAGCTTGGAGTGCTATATGGAGGTCACTGCATATACCCTCTTTCTCATCTATTGCAATTTTGAGCATATTGCCTACATTTAGGATAATCTATAAGAAGCTATCTCAACAGTATGTGTTTTTTTGTTTTGTTTTGTTTTTTAAGATGGCTGATTAGAGGCATTGTAAGCATGCCTCATCCACTGAGAAGTACCAAAAAAGTGTGTAGACAGTCTTTTCTTCTTTTTTTTCCTTTTTTTTTTTTTTTTGAGATGGAGTCTTGCTCTGTCACCAGGTTGGAGTGCAGTGGCGCGACCTCAGCTCACTGTGACCTCCGCTTCCCAGGCTCAAGCGATTCTCCTTCCTCAGCCTCCTGAGTAGCTGGGGTTACAGGCACCTGCCACCATGCCCAGCTAATTTTTGTTTTTTTAGTAGAGATAGGGTTTCACCATGTTAGCCAGGATGGTCTTGATCTCCGGACCTCGTGATCCGCCCACCTCTGCCTCCTAAAGTGCTGGGATTACAGGCAGGAGCCACCATGCCCGGCCAACATTCACATTTTAAATATATTATCCAAGGTGGAACATGGGAGTTTGACAGAAAAAAAAAGATAGGAAACACTAAACTCTAGGAAGGAGAAGGAAAATGTGCAGCTTGTGTGGCTGTGATTGGCCCCAAACTGGTAGCGAATTACTTAGTACAGCGGAAGGTGAGTGAGTGTCTTCCTGCAATTTACCTTCTCACTTGGGAATTGTACTATCCAGGCCATAGGAGAAACACTTTGACTCTCCCAAGCCCTGATTCTGACTTGGGAGTAGCCAGGAGACCGTGGGAAGGAACTCCAAGGAGGGAACACACCTTGGGTCTCACACTCTGGGACCTGAGGAGCTACAGTAAAACACCATTCTTGATCCTTGCTTTTAGCAGACTATGCTCAGTCCTGGGAACCAGTGGCACCAGTCCCGGGCATTGGGGAAACTCAGGCTGCTGCTTCCAGAGCTGGGGCATGGGGTCAAAGTAGGAGTGTGGGGGCGGCTTTTGCAAACAGGACTGGGAAGCAAGTGTGCTGTGGGCTGCAGCTGCTGGTCCTAGATGTGGGCAACGCCTCCACTTGTCCTGAGCAAGACAAGAGTTGCTGCAGAAGCTTGGACATGGAACTGGGCAGGGGGCCCCCATGGCCCAGGGCTGAGTTCTGGGCTAGGCATGAACTACCAGGTCTGACTGAACAGCCAGGATGGGGGAGGGATCCCCCAGCTGCAACAGCCAGGATGGGGGAGGGAGCCCTACAAGCACTGGGGTATGAAAAGGATGAAAGTCCCCCAGCTGCTGGCCAAGGGTAGGGCTGCTGATACTGCTGGAACTGGCCACCCCCACCACATGGTAAGACCTCACTGTAGTGCTGGTTGCCCCTCACCCAAGCATTTCTCCAGGGCCTAAGGATCACCCCACCCCACCCCCAACTCCTCAACACAGCTAGTCCATGCACTCATCATTGGGGAACCTATGTACAAGTTTGCCTGGTCTGGCTCTGCTTGGCTTCACTCCACCATCTGAGACCGAGTGCAGGATCCATGGTCCTGGGGGTTCCATAATCCAGTCCATCACCTGGGGCTCCTAAGCACTTATCCTAGGGGACAGAGGCTGGGCACAAAGAACATATCACTACCACCTCAAGCACCTACAGGTACTTGCTTCTACCTGCAAGCACCACCTAGTGGCCTGGAAGCCAGCCCGCATGGCCCATTGCAACAACTGCCAACACAAAAGCACAGCACTTGGGAATCAGAAGAGCATCTCACCACTACTGCTGCCACCATTGCCCACATCATGCAACTGCTCAGGAACTCAAGAGCCTGCTCACCCACCCAGTCCACCACTACCACAACCAGCATTGAGAAAGGCACCCAGAGGCCCAAGAATCAGCCTGCTTGGAACCGCCAACACAAGTGTCAGAATACACTGCCACAGAGCACAAGGATAGACATGCTTAGCCCCACTGAAACCTAAAGACAGACCAATCTGGCATTTCAGACCCTAGCACAAGTTCACCACAACCTCCACCAATAACCGCACCCTAACACGCCAAGGAAACCACAGATACCACTGATGCTATTTATAGCCAATGAAATTGTAGTAGTCTTCCCTACCCCATGCACCCAAAAGCAAAGCCAAAGGGTCCTACCCAAACAACCTCATAGTCACATATTCAGGAAAAAGCCCCCTCAATGAAGAAAAATTCAAAAAATAAAGAGAAGAAAATCTTGTAAAGACATAAGAAACATGAAAAAGCAATATGACACCCTCATAGGAACATAATAATTCTCCAGCAATAGATCCTAACCAAAAAGCAATGCTCAAAATGCCAGATAAACAATTAAAAATATTTATTTTTAAAAGTTCAGTGATGCAAGAGAAATATGAAAAGCAATACAAACAGCTCAAAAATCAATACAGGAAATAAGTGAAAAATGTATTAAAGAGATAAATATCTTTTTTAAAAAACAGACATTCTGGAACTGAAAAAGTCATCAAAGCAAGAACAAAATGCAATCGAAAGCTGCAAAAATAGACTAGGCCAAGCAGAATAGAGAATTTCAGAACTTGAAGACAAATATTTTGAAATAATCTGGTCAGACAAAAAATAAAGAAAAACTATTTTTCAAAAAATGAACAAAGCCTTTGAGATACTCGGGAATACATAAAGCAACTGAATGTATTAATTGTTAGTATCCCTGAGAGTAAAGAGAAATTGAAAGGCTTAGAAAACCTACTTAACAAAGTAGTAAATGAAAACTTCATAATTCTAGGAAGAGATTTAGACATCCAGATATAGGAGGCTCAATGATCCCCAGAAAATACAATGCAAAAAGTACTTCACCATGGCCTATTGCAATTCAAGCTGTCTAAAGTCAAAGTGACAGTACAAATTCTAAAATCAGCAAGAGAAAAACATTTTATCACCTATACAGGAAACTCTATTGGACTAACAGCTAACTTCTCAGCAGAAACTTTACAGACCAGGAGAAAATGGGATGATATATTCAAAGTACTAAAAGAAAAACACTGTTAGCCAAGGATACTATGTCCAGAAAAATTATCTTTCATAAATAAGGGAAAAATCGTATTTCCCAGACAAGGAAAAGTGAGGAAGTTCATCACCTCTAGACCAGTCCTCCAATAAATGCTTAAGAAAGTTCTATACTCAGAAGCAAAAGATTATTAATAGCTACCATCATGAAAACACTCAAAAATATAAAAGCCATAGGTAGAGCAAACAAACAAGGAAGAGGAAATACTCAAATGTTACCACTGTAGAATACTAACAAACTACAATAGTAAATAATAAGAGAGAAATAAAGGGAAAAAATAACATAAAATTACCAGAAATCAAGTATCAAAATAACAGGAATAAGCCCTGATATATCAGTAATAACCCTAAAAGTAAACAAATTAAACTTTCCATTTAAAAAAATATAGACTTGCTCAGTGGATTTTTTTAAATGACTCAAGTATAGGCTGCCTACAAGAAATTCGTCTCATCTGTAAAAACACATACAGACTGAAAGTAAAGGCATGGAAAAAGAAACTATATGCAAACAGAAACCAAACTTAAGCAGAGTAGTTATATCAGATAAAACAGACTTTAAGTCAAAAACAGTAAAAAGAGACAAAGAATCTCATAGGATCCAATATCTCATTATAGGATCCAATATCTCATTATGGATCCATAAAAGGATCCATTCAGTAAGAGGATATAAAAATTCTAAACATATGTACCCAAAACTGAAGCACTCAGATTTATAAAGCAAATAGTATTAGAATTAAAAGAAAAGACAGACTCCAATACAACAATAGACAGGGATTTCAACACCCTATTCTCAGCATAAGACAGTTCATCTAGACAGAAAATTAACAGAGAAATATTGAATTTAAACTGTACATTAGACCAGAAGGACCTAAAAATCATTTACAGAACATTTCATCCAGTGGCTTTATAATACATATTTTTCTCATCAGCACATGGAACATTCTCCAGGTTGGACCATATGTTAGAACACAAAACAAGTCTCAACAAGTTTCAAAAAAATTGAAATCATATCAAGTACCTTCTCAGACCACAATGAAATAAAGCTAGATATCAATAGCAAGGAGAACTCTGGAAATGATACAAATACATGAAAATTAAACAATATGCTCCTGAATGACTGAATGAAAGAAATTAAGGAGTAAATTAAAAAATTCTTGAAACAAACAAAAATCAAAACCCAGTATGCCAAAACCTACAGGATACAGCAAAAGCAGTGCTAAGAGGGAAGTTTGTAGCAATAAATGCCTACACCAAAAAAAAAAAAAAAGACTCCAAATAAACAACCTATTGATGCATCTCAAGGAACTGGAAAACAAGAACAAACCAAATCCTGTATTAGTGGAAGGACAAAAAGAAAAATCAGAGCAGAACTAAACTGAATAGAGACATATATATATACACACACACACACACAGGATCAGTGAAACAAAAAGTTGGTTTTTTGAAAAGATAAACAAAATCAATAAACCACTTGATATACTAACCAGGAAAAAAACGAGAGAAAACCCAATAAAATCAGAAATGAGAAAGGAGACATGATAAATGATACCACAGAAGTACAAAAGATCATCAGAGACTATTATGAACAACTATACACTCACCAACTAGAAAACATAGAGGAAACTGATAAATTCCTGGAAACATGCAGCCTCCCAAGATTGAACCAGGAAGCAACAGATGACCTGAACAGTCCAATAATGCATAAAAACATTAAATCCATAACCAAAAAAAAAAAAATCTCTCAACTAAGAAAAGCCCAGGACTAGATATATTCATAGCCAAATTATATCAAACATACAAAGAATTAATCTCAATCTTTCTGAAACTGTTCCAAAAATCTGAGGAAGTGGGAATTCTTTCTAACTCATTCCACAAGGCCAGTATAACCCTGATACCAAAACCAGACAAGCACACAACAGAACAAAGAAAACTACAGACCAATATCCCTGAATAACATAGACACAAAAATCAACAAAATACTAGCAAATTCAATCCAATGACACATCAGAAAGTTAGTATACCACAATCAACTGGGTTTTATACCAGGGATACAAAGATGGTTCAACATACATAAATCAATAAACATGATACATTACATAAACAGAATTAAGGGCAAAATCCATATAATCATCTCAATAGATGCAGGAAAACCATTTCACAAAATTCAGTATCCCTTCATGATAAAAAAACCCTCAACAAATTAGTCATAGAAGAAACGTACCTCAAAATAACAAAGGCCATATACAACAAACCCACAGCCAACATCATACTGAATGAAGAAAAGTTGAAAGCCTTTCCCATAAAAATTGGAACAAGACAAGGATGCCACCCTATTCAACATAGTACTGGCAGTACTGGCCAGAGTAATTAGGCAAGAGAAAGAAATAAAAGACATCCATATGGGAAGAGAGGAAGTCAAATTGTCTCCGTGTTATTTGGAAAACCTAAAAACACCACCAAAAACCCTGAGTTTGATAAACAAATTTAGTAAAGTTGAGAGATACAAAAACAATGTCCAAAAACCAGTAGCATTCCTATACACCAATAACAATCTAGCTGAGAATCAAGAGGCAATCACATTTACTATAAAAATAGTATAAAAATAGCTATAAGAATATAAAATACCGGGGGCGAGGTTCTGGCTGGTTGTGCCCTTGTGAGCTGCAGCTATGATCACTGCGGTAGGCCCAGAAGTGTATCTTGACTCGTAAATTGAAGAAGCCAGTGGTGCTGCAAGTGTTCTTTTGGGGTAGTGTCTGGGATCCAGTGCAAGTCGAATCATTGTTCAAATAAGATGTAATTGAAAAGTGATCCTTTCTACAGAGCTGTCAAGAACAAGTAAATTCGAGTCTGGATCTCACTCTTGTCGTTCAGGATCTGCATCAAGATCTCATTCTCATTCATGTTCGAAGTCTCAGTCCCTAAGCCAATCTGTCTCTGGTTCAAGGAAGTGCAGGCTGAGTGCTAGGTCTGGTTCCAGATCATATTCTCCAGCTCATAACAGAGAAAGAAACCACTCAAGAGTATATTGGAATCGGGATTTCCAAAGTCACAACAGAGGCTATAGAAGGCCCTATTATTTCCGTGGGTGCAACAAAGGCTTTTATCCATGGGGCCAGTATAACCAAGGAGGCTATGGAAACTACCACTCAAATTGGCAGAATTACCAGCAAGCATACAGGCCGTTGAAGATTCCAGTCCCCAGCGAGAAGCTCCCCTTCACCAAGGTCCAGGAGCCATTCTAGAAACTCTGATAAGTCATCTTCTGACCAGTCAAGGCACTCCTCATCCTCCCGTTCTTTCCTCCAACCATAGCCAAATTGAATCTTCTAAGCGCAAGTCTGCAAGGGAGAAAAGGTCCTCTTCCAAGGATAGCTGGCCATGTCAGTCTGCCGGGGATAACCAGGGAGATGAGGCCAAGGAGCAGACATTCTCTGGAGGCACCTCTCAAGATACAAAAGCATCTGAGAGCTCGAAGCCATGGCCAGATGCCACCTACGGCACTGGTTCTGCATCAGGGGCCTCAGCAGTTTCTGAGCTGAGTCCTTGGGAGTGAGGCCCAGCTCTCAAAAGCCCCCTCCAGTCTGTGGTGGTGAGGCAGCGGTCACTCCTTCCTACCCCATGCCAAAACCTAGTCCTCCACTTTCCAGCACATCCCAGATGAGCTCAACTCTGCTGAGCGGTGCTGAGTATCAGCCTGGGACACACCAAGGTCAGTTCAACCATGGTTCCTAGGTCCCTGAGTCCATCCAAAAAGAGCCCTGTGGGTAAGAATTCACCATCCATTGGCTCCACATATGTCTCATCTCAGAAGCAGGAGAGTGCTGCTCCAGGAGGAGCAGCCTATACAAAGTGGTATCTAGAAAAGCAGAAGGCAGAATAGAAAAGACAAGGAACAGAAACAAACAAATACAGATAAAGAAAAAATTAAAGAGAAAGGGAGTTTCTCTGATACAGGCTTGGGTGATGGAAAAATGAAATCTGATTCTTTTGCTCCCAAAACTGATTCTGAGAAGCCTTTTCGGGGCAGTCAGTCTCCCAAAAGGTATAAGCACTGAGATGACTTTGAGAAGCAGATGGCTGACTTCCACAAGGAAGAGATGGATGATGAAGGTAAGGACAAAGCTAAGGGAAGGAAGGAGTCTGAGTTTGATGATGAACCCAAAATATGTTTAAAGTCATAGATGCAAACAAAAACCAGGAGGAGGAGAAGTCAGGCAAATGGGAGGGCCTGGTATATGCACCTCCATGGAAGGGAAAGCAGAGGAAAACAGAGGAGATGGATGAGGAGTCTTTCCCAGAAAGATCCAAAAAGGAGGACTGGGGCAAGAGAGCCGAAGGTGGGCACAGGGTCTTTGTACCTGAGAAGAATTTCTGAGTGACTGCTTACAAAGCTGTCCAGGAGAAAAGCTCATCGCCTCCCCCAAGAAAGACTTCTGAGAGCCAAGACAAGTTGGAAGTGAAAGACTTTTCCACAGGGAAGTCTTCCTTTTCCATTACTCGAGAGGCACAGGTCAATGTCCAGATGGACTCTTTTGATGAGGACCTTGCAGGACCCAGTGGCTTATTGGCTCAGGAACACAAGCTTTGCCGAGATCTGGTCCATAGCAACAAAAAGGAACAGGAGTTTTGTTCCACTTTCCAGCAGATACAGTCAGCTCAGTCTCAGCGTAGCCCCTCAGAACTGTTTGCCCAACATATAGTGACCATTGTTCACCATGTTAAAGAGCGTCACTTTGGGTCCTCAGGAATGACATTACATGAACGCTTTACTAAATACCTAAAGAGAGGAACTGAGCAGGAGGCAGCCACAAACAAGAATAGGCCAGAGATACACAGAAGAACAGATGTTTCCCCCGGTACCTGTCTACAAGGCTGAGGGAAAATACAAAGATGATCCTGTTGATTGCAGCCTTGATATTGAACGTCATAAGAGATTTTTGTTTTCTTTTTTTTTAGATGGAGTCACGCTCTGTCATCCAGGCTGGAATGCTGTGGCATGATCTTGGCTCACTGCAACCTCTGCCTTACAGGTTCAAGTGATTCTTGTGCCTCAGCCTCCCAAGCAGCTGGGATTACAGGCATGTGCCACCACCCCCAGCTAATTTTTGTATTTTTAGTAGAGATGGGGTTTCACCATGTTGGCCAGGATGGTCTCAATCTCCTGACCTCATGATCCACCCACCTCTGCCTCCCAAACTGCTGAGATTACAGGTGTGACCCACCGCGCTCAGCCAGGAGAGAGATCTTAAATGAGGTAAATCAAGAGAATCAGTGGATTCCTGAGACTCCAGCCCCTCAAGGGACAGCTCAGCTGAGAAAACAGAGAAAACTCATAAAGGATCAAAGAAGCAGAAGCAGCACCGGAGAGTGAGAGACAGGTCCAGATCCTCTTCCTCTTCTTCCCAGTCATCTCACTCCTACAAAGCAGAAGAGTACACTGAAGAGACAGGGGAAAGAGAGGAGAGCACCACGGGCTTTGAGAAATCACGACTGGGGACCGAAGGCTTGGTGGGTCCAAGTGAAAGGAGGTGGCAGAACTGGAGGAACCTTTCCATTTCGAGCCAGAGGAAGAGGCTGGTGCAGAGGCAACTACTCTGGGAACAATAACAACAACAGCAACGATTTTCAGAAAAGAAACCGAGAAGAGGAGTGGTACCCAGAGTACACACCCAAAAGCAAGAAGTATTACTTGCATAATGACCATGAAGGTGAAGTCAGTGACAAGTGGGTGAGCTGGGGCCAGGTGGAGGAGCCTTTCCTCGGGATCGGGTCCTGTTCACGTTCCAGAAATCAAGTACCAGCCCCAAGTTGGCCCATGACAAGTTCAGTGGGGAGGAAAGGGAGATTGAAGATGATGAGAGTGAGACAGAGAACTGAGAAGAGAAGGACAATTTACAGCCCACAACGGAGTAGGGGCCACTCTTGACGGGATTCCTTGCCCAGGGGGGAGAGGTGCTGGGAAGATGGCTGGTGAGGAGCTAAACAGAGGAACCTCAAGAAGATTCTGAAAATCCTACCCCACCCCTCACCAGCCATGCAGATTGTACTACCATGGAAGGCATCCCTGGCACCGCCTCCCACTGGACAGAGAAGGCTGGCTGTGGAACCCAAGGGTCAGGCCCAGCTTTTGAGCAGAACACAACTCATTGGGCTTTAGCTGTTTTTCTCATTTGTCGTTGGTGTGTGGGGGTGGGGGCAGGGGTTAGGGCAGGAGAGCAATGCTTGAATTTTTGTTTCCTATTAGAAACCAACAGTTTTGTTCTGAAGTTCATTTCATTTGGAGCTAGGAAGACTAATTTGATGATTTTCAATCTCTTCTCCCCATCCTGATTTTAAAAGCCCTTCTTTTTTTTCTTTTTTTTCTTATCTTTTTTTTTTTTTTAGGCTTATGTAGTAATATTAGAAGCATTTAATTTGGGAAACTTTGATTCTTAAAAGAGAAAACAAAGCATGTGAATAAACTTTGAAGTGTTCACCTCAGTTTGGGATCAAATTGCTTGGATCTTTGTAAAAACCAGTTTTGTATGTCAAGGAGGAGTTTAAGGCCTTTCTGACCACCTTGTGTTCCCCTTTTCTCACAGCCATGTATCACGTGGAGTTGCTCCTAACCACACCCCACCTGTCCCTGAGCCCTATTTCCTGATTTCTTCTGGGCTGGACTTCCCATTCTCCACCAGCAGCTCCAGTATCCCAAACTTTCTAGTCCTGCTGATCCTTCCAGCAACGGGGTGGAAACTGGAGGGCAGTATCTGGTCTGTTTTCTAAGAAACTTCTGAATTCTATTATCTTTACAAATGTAAGATGAAAAAATATTTTTTTCAATATTTTTATTAATCTTTTTATAAAATGAAAAGAAACTCAAGATCAATTAAGGAAAGTGGTTATGGTTGGGTGGTTCATGGGGTTTTTTGGGGTCTTTAGTTAGTTTTTTTTTTTTTTCTTTTTTGTCTTTTTAACTTTAAGGTGTTTAAGTTGAAGCATTCTCAGATGTTTGCGGGGAAAATATCCTCTTAAAATGGGTCCTTGTGCTTTTGCCTTCAAGGGAGATGGTCCTGGGCGAGTGAATCACAGGACATTTATGCATATGTTATATGCAGACTGCACCCACCTCTTCTCCTGAGACTTTCCTCTTGGGTTGTTGTGCTGCTTTCCCCTACTTTGCTACATTTCTATAGTTAAGTTAGTTTTACTTGAATGATTCATGTTTAGGGGGGAAATGAAAATCTCCCTTAAAATTTGTTTCAACTCCTCCTGCAAATAAAATAAATGAAGTAGCAGATTTGTGTGTGTGTGTGTGTCTGTGTATGTGTGTGTGTGTGTATAATACCTTAATAAATAAATTTAACCAAGGTGGTAAAACATCTCTATGAGGAAAACCATAAAACACTGATGAAAGAAACTGTGGATGACACAAACAAATGAAATATATCCCATGCTCTTGGAGTAAAAGAATTAATATTGTTAAAATGACCATACTTCCCAAAGCAATCTATAGATTCAATGCAATTTCTATCAAAATGCAAACACCATTTTTCACATAATTAGAGAAATAATCCTAAAATTCATATGGAACTAAAAAAGAACCTGAATAGCCAAAGCAATCCTAAACAAAAAGAACAAAGCTGATGGCATCACATTACCTGACTTCAAATTATATTACCAGGATATGGTAACCAAAAACAACATGGTACTGGTAAAAAAAATAGACACATGGATGGATGGAACAGAAAGAGTACCCAGAAATAAAGCCACATATTTACAGCCAATTAATCTTTGACAAAACTGACAAAAACATACACTGGGGGAAAGGACACCCTTTTCAATAAATGGTACTAGGATAATTGGATTGCCATATGTAGAAGAATGAAACTGGATCCCTATCTCTTACTATATACAAAAATTAATCAAAAAATGAATTAAAGACTTAAATGTAAGAGCTAAAACTACAAAAATACTATAATAAAACCTAGAGAAAACTCTTTCATACATTGGTCTAGGCAAATAATTTATGACTAAAACCTCAAGAACACAGGAAATGAAAACAAAAGTAGACAAATGGAATTTAATTAAACTAACAAGTTTCTTCATGGGAAAAGAAATAATCAACAAAGTGAAAAGACAACCCACAAAATAGGAGAAAATATTTGCCAACTATTCATCTGATGAGGGACTAATACCCAGAATATACAAGGTACTCAAACAACTCAACATCGACAACAAAAACAACAGATATTCCCATTAAAAAGTGGCAAAGCCTGTGCCCCATAAATATATACACCTACTATGCACCTGCAAAAATTAAAAATAAGGCCAGGCATGGTAGATAGCTCATGTTTGTGTACTTGGGAGGCCGAGGCGGGCTGATCACTTGAGGTCAGGAGTTCGAGACCAGCCTGGCCAATATGGTGAAACCCTATGTCTACAGGGTTAGCCAGATGTGGTGGTGCACACCTGTAATCCCAGATACTGGGGAAGCTGAGGCACCAGAATCACTTGAACCAGGAGGCAAAGGTTGCAGTGAGCTAAGATCACAATACTGCACTCCAGCCTGGACAACAGAGTGAGACTCTGTCTCAAAAAAATAGTAATAATAATTTAAAACAATTTAAAAAATGGCTGGGCATGGCGGCTCACGACTGTAATCCCAGCACTTTGGGAGGCAGAGAAGGGTGGGTCACCTAAGGTCAGGAGTTCAAGACCAACCTGGCCAACATGGTGACACCATGTCTCTACTAAAAATACAAAACTTAGCTGGGCGTGGTGGTGAGTGCCTGTAATCCCAGCGACTTGAAAGGCTGAGGCAGGACAACTGATTGAATCTGGGAGGCGGAGGCTACAGTGAGCCAAGATCACGCCACTGCACTCCAGACTGAGGGAGATCACACTGCTGCACTCCAGCCTGGAGGACAAGAGCAAGACTCCATCTCCAGAAAATAATAATTATAAAATTAAATTAAATAAAAATAATTAAAATTTTTTAAAAGTGGCCAAGGGCATGAATAAATATTTTTTCAAAAGAAGACATACAAATGGCCAAAACATGTATTTTTAAATGCTCAACTTCACAAATCATCATCCCCCGTCAGATGAATAGTTTGTAAATAGTTGCAAATTAAAACCACAATGAGATGAAATCACCTTACCCAGTCAGAATAGCTATTATTAAAAAGACAGCAGATAACAGATGTTGGGAAGTATTTGAAGAAAAGGGAATTCTTATATACTCTTGTTGGGAATTTAAATTAGTACAACCTACATGGAGAACAGTAGGGAGATTTCTCAATCTGTTAAAGGAATCTAGCCAAAGGAAAGGAAATCAATTTATCAAGGAGATACCTGCACTTGTATGTTTATTGCAGCACTATTGACAATAGCAAACATATGGAATCAACCTAAATATCCATGAATGGATGGATGAATAAAGAAAATGTGGTATATATATACAATGGAATACTATTAAACCAAAATAAAATGAAATTATGTCTTTTACATGAATGGAATTGCAGGTCATTATCTTAAGTGAAACAAGCCAAACACAGAAAGTCAAATATGATATAATGTCATGCATAAGTGAGTGCTAAAAAATATATACGCATGAATATAGAGAGTGGAATGATAGATAATGGAGACCCAAAAGGGTGGGAGGATGAGAGGGGGAGGATGATGAGAAATTATTTAATGGGTACAATACATAATATTCAGGTGATGCATACATTAAGTCTCTGACTTGACCACTACGTATAATCTATGCATGTACAAAAACTGCACTTGCACCCCATATTATACAAATAATTTAAAAAGAAAGTATAGATTCAAGGTCATAAATGTGGCAGTTACCAAGCTGACATTTGGTTGGATTCCTATGACGCACTCCTCTGTTTCACAAGAACTGCCTTTGGGACTTAAATGTCAATAAGGGATCCAAGAGAGGAGTGTGAAAATTTTTAAACTTTACTGAGAATAATCTTTAGCATTTGTTACACATATTAATCCCAGGTCCTCACCCCAGATCTTTTGATTCAGAAGCTCTGAGAGTGGTGGGTGATAAACAAGCTTTACAGGTGATTCAGATGCATACCAATGCTGAACTGCACGGCAGTGGTGGTTTTAGAGTTGTAGGCACAGTATGGCATGCACACTGGCTCATTGGTGGTGAGATATCCTTAGCCCAGTATGTGTTGACAGCTGATCCCCACATGTCCGGATTCACCTGACTGCCTGCTCACACTGCTCAGTAGGCATCTCTTGAGCTCATAGCTTCTCACGCCAACTCTGTTTTTCTGGTGATCTGTCTGTTTTCTGCCTTCTGTGTGAACTACCGATGTCCCAAAACCTGGGACACATATGTCAAATGCTCTAAAACAAATACCTGTTCAATGAAAAGGAACTAAAGCCTAAAGTGTTTTAGTTAAAAAGAGTAAGGGGTCAAGAAAATTTGGATTAATACTTATTTATTTGCCAAATAATTTTCATTTTCAACAGCCACACAGAAGCTGCCTTTTTCGCTAGATGTGGGATTATAATAAATCCTAATACCCTCTGCCTTCACTCCATTTAATATCTATTATAAACAGTGGGTGTGGTAGACTGAATAATCACCCCCACCAAAGATGTTGCTCTAGTCTGTTCAGGCTGCCACAACAAAATACCATGGAACGGGTACCTTATAGACAACAGATATTTATTTCTTACAGTGCTGGAGACTGGCAAGTTTCAAGTCAAGGTGCCTGCAGATTCAGTGACTGGTGAGGGCTCGCTTCCTGGTTCTTAGATGCCTGTCTTTTTACTGTGTCCTCACGTGGCAGAAAGGCAAAGGTGCTCTCTGGGACCACTTTTATAAGGGCACTAACCCCATGTATGAGGGATCCACCCTCATGACCCAATTATCTTCCAAAAGCCCCACTCCCTAATACCATCACATTGGAGATCAGGTTTCAACACAAACATTCTCTCTGTAGCATATATCCATGTTCTAATCTTTGGAACTTGTGAATATGTTACCTTACATTATCAAAAAGACTGTAGATGTGACTAAGTTAAGAGTTGAGAAGGAGAATTTTGCCTGGATTATCCAGGTTGGCCCAGTGTAGTCACAGGGATCCTTTCAAAAGGGAGGCAGGAGGATCAGAGTCAGAGAGAGAGAAGATGTAAGGGTGGAAGCAGAGATCAGAGAGGAGAGAAACGCTATGCCACTGGCTTTGAGTCTAGAAGAAGGAGCCTTTAATTGAGGAATATGGAGTGCTGCTAGAAATTAGAAAAGGAAAAGAAAGGAATTCTCCCTTACGGCCTCCAGAAGGAACGCAAGCCTGCTGACATCTTGTATGTAGACCAATGGTACCCACCCAGAACAGTAAGATTATAAATTTATGTCGTTTTTAAGCCAAATTCATAATACTTTGTTATAGCAGCAATTGAAAATTAATAGAGGGGGTATTAAATTATGTTTCTTATGACATAGCTTAAAATTCTCTGAGCAAACAAGAACCTTTGGGAGACCCAAGGGGGAATAATTTACATGGAGTCTGAGACACATTGACACTGATTTTTCTTATTTCTTGAAAGCAGATGGGATTAACCAACTATGACTTTGATTCTTAACAAATGCCAAAGTCTCTGGGCCCATTCCAGGAGATGAGCTGTATTTGGCAATCAAGCAGGAGAACCTACAAGTCTCCTTTAAAATTCACTTGTGTTTAAAAAGCATGCTTGCTTGCTTCTGGGATATGTATAGATTTCTGTTTAGTGGAAAGCGTACCCATCTGCATTCAAAAGAAGATACAAAGAAGCATGGCCCTTTAGTTTCTGTCCTACATGAGACAATGAAAGGGCTAAATAACCCGTAATAATTCCTGGGTGTTGGCCGGTCGCGGTGGCTCCCAGCACTTTGGGAGGCCGAGGCAGGCATATCACGAGATCAGGAGATCAAGACCATCCTGGCTAACATGGTGAAACCCCTTCTCTACTAAAAAAAAAATGGAAAAAATTAGCCAGGCATGATGGTGGGTGCCTGTAGTCCCAGTACTCAGGAGGCTGAGGCAGGAGAAGGGTGTGAACCCGGGAGGCAGAGCTTGCAGTGAGCCAAGATCACACCACTGCACTCCAGCCTGGGCAACAGAGTGAGACTCCATCTCAAAAAAAAAAAAAAAGAATTCCTGAGTGTTCATAAAGGGATGCTTTTTAGACTGTAGGCAATGCCTTTTGCTGTCTCATTCACTGTTCTGTCTCTTGCCCTTTCCTTCTCTCCTACTCATGTACCCCAATAAGGTTTTCCTGCACCAATTCTGAAGCTTTGGAAGACTTTAGATGATCTTTACCATCAGGAAAAGGATGGAAACTTTGAGGTGAAGTACCACATTGCATCTGTTGTCTTTCAGTCCTACACTTCTCCTTTTATGCCCTTTTCTCACCAGCAGGGCAGAAAGCCTGCAAATTACATTTGTCAGACCTACTTTCCACCTAGCTTCCTGTCAGATGCTACCAATGGGAGGCTCTGGCAGGAGTTTGGAAGGTGAGAGTAAGGAAGAAATATTTTTTCTTCTTGTGCTTCTTGCAGAGGATGCAGCAACAAATGAGGAAGGAGTCTCAGCAGCAAAAGGTGGTAGCCATGGACAAATGTGACTTCTGGGTTTCTGCCAACTTTTTTCTAACACCACCACATTGTGTACTCTGAGCAACACCTCTTTCTCTTTGCTCTTTTGGACCTAGAGGTGATATCTGTTTCCTGCAGCTACTGATCTTTGAAAAATCTTACCTTCCCCTTTTTCTCCCCTGGCTCTTCTAACACCTTTACAATCAACTGCCTATTTAAAAACCTAGAGTAGCTTCTGTTTCCTGATCAGATGCAGACTGATAAGATTGCAGATGCAGACTGATAAGATTGCATCTTTCACCTACTTTAGCAAGGGACAAAGGGCAAGTGAAACGCTTTTCTCATCTTTACTATCTGTGTTTTGGGAACTGCCATTTCGTTAGGATCAACAGAATCAGAGCAGGGCTTTCCCAGAAAGGGGAGGTGGCTTGAGTTTGGCAGACCCATGGCAAACCAGATTGGAAGCCAGTGTTCTTCCTTAGATACTCATGGTCGTAGGTTACTTTCTCTGGACATACTCCCTGAGATGAGGATTCAGGAGTTAGTGGCTTATTATAAAAGTGCTATTAAGAGATATCAGGAGAACCCACCCCCAATATTTCAACGTAGGTTCTTTCTATTTTCCCTAAGTGTCAGCCGGCTGAGAAATAAAGAGAAAGAATACAAAGAGAGGAATTTACAGCTGAGCCTCTGGGGGGTGACATTACATATCAGTTAGACCATGATGCCCACCTGAGTCGCAAAACCAGCAGGTTTTTATTAAGGACTTCGAAAGGGAAGGGGTTGTACAAACAGGGAGTAGGTCACAAAGATCACATGCTTCAAAGGGCAAAAAGGAGAACAAAGATCAAATGCTTCTGAGGCCAATAAAGATCACAAGGCAAAGGGAAAAGCAAAGATCACAAGGCAAAGGGCAAAAATCAAAAACTCCTGATAAGGGTCTATGTTCAGCTGCGCATGTATTGTCTTGATGAACATCTTAAACAACAGAAAACAGGGTTCGAGAGCAGAGAACCAGTCTGACCTCAAATGTACCAGGGTGGGATTTCTTCCCCACCCTAATAAGCCCAAGGGTACTGCAGGAGACCTGGGCATATTTCAGTCCTTATCTCAGCCACATAAGACAGATACTCCCAGAGTGGCTGTTTATAGACCTCCCCCGAGGAATGCATTCCTTTCCCAGGGTCTTAATTATTAATATTCCTTGGTAGGAAAAGAATTCAGCAATATCTTCCCTACTTGCACGTCCGTTTATAGGCTCTCTTCAAGAAGATAAATATGGCTGTATTCTGCCTCACCCCACAGGCAGTTAGACCTTATGGTTGTCTTCCCTTGTTCCCTGAAAATTGCTGTTATTCTGTTCTTTTTCAAGGTGCACTGATTTCATATTCTTCAAACACACTTGTTTTACAATCAATTTGTGTAGTTAACACAACTATAGTGGCCCTGAGGTGACATACATCCTCAACTTATGAAGATAACAGGATTAAGAGATTAAAGTAAGACAGGCGTAAGAAATTGTAAGGATATTATTAGTATTATTTGTGAACTGATAAATGTCCATGAAATCTTCACAATTTATGTTCAGAGATTGCAGTAAAGACAGGCATAAGAAATTATAAAATATTAATTTTGGGAACTGATATGTGTCCATATTAAAATGAATTCTTCACAATTTATGTTCCTCTGCCGTGGCTCCAGCTGGTCCTTCCGTTCCAGGTCCCTGACTTCCTGCAACAAAGAGAGGCCTATAAAAGAATGAGGTAAGCCAGGCAGGATGAAGCCAAGCAGGGGAGAGATGCAGGTAAGGTCTCACAGAGGGTTGCTCCAGGCTGATCCCCGGGGGAGCTTTGGAGCGTAAGCTATGCTTTAGAGCTTTCCTGATCACATGGTCAGTCATTGTTTACAAGCTGCCTTAAGGACACATAAACTCCCAGGCAATTCTGACTGGTTCCAGTAGCCTGAGAACAGGCCTCTGAAGAAGAGTCCCAGGTACAGGTCTTTGGAAACAAAAATACACTGAAGCTGGGAAGGACTGCACAGAAAAAGTAAAAGGAACCCAAGGGCTTCTGGCCAGGGCACTGACAAGGTCTTCTGTATCCCTGTTTCTCACCACAGTGAAGTCACATTAATTCAAAGCTCAGTCTCTCCTACTTCATTCATTCAAGATGAGCCACCACTCTCAGGCACAGTGCCCTGGGGGTTAAATGGTGAGCCCAATACATGGTTACCAGACTCTCATATCTGGCAGCAAGGCAGAGAATGCAAATCACTGAACAGAGTATTACACTATTATGGGACAAGCTCTGCAGTGGGGGGTGCAGGGCAGTCCACAGTGCCTTGGGAACATCTAGCTGAAGCATCTTAATCAGCTGGAGTTTGTCCTGGCAGTTTGTATAGGCAGAAGGAAACTTCCAAGAAGACAAATAATATAAACTGTTTTAGTAGGGAGGATCTCACAACTCTAGACTTGCCCAAGTGCTAGGGCTGAGACTTAGTTTCCTAAATGGTTCCTCTAAGTATCATGGAGTCCAGCTTCTGTTTTGAGCATCTTATTAAGAGTATAGTATAACAATTATAGTTTTAGTCAGGGAAGCAGAGCCACTGGGATGTTACAAGGAAATGCTATGGTTTGAATGTCCCCACAAAGTCATGTTGAAACTTAATTGCCAATGTAGTGGTGTTGGGAGGTGGGACCTTTAAGAGGTGATTAGGTCATAAGAGCTCCACTCTCATGGATGGATTAATGCTGTTACTGTGGGAGTGGGTTAGTTATCACAGAAGTTTAGCCCCCTCCTTTCCTCTCTGTCTCATGGGCTCCCTTCCACTTTCAACCTTTCAGCCAAGGGATAATACAGCAAGAAGGCCTTCACCAGAAGCCAACACCATGCTCTTGGACTTCTCAGCCCCAGAACTGTGAGCCAAAATAAATATCTTTTCTTTATAAATTACCCAGTCTGTGGTACTCTGTTAGGGGAGCAGAAAACAGACTAAGACAGAAATGTATTAGAGGAATTAGACCTCACAACTGTGGAAGTTGCTGGAAGAGAAAGTTCCAGAAAGAGTTGGAGGGTCAGAGAAAAAGTTATCAACCAGTCTTCTTGAAGCACTGACACCAATAGCCAAGTTAGAGTTTGCAGAGGGGTCTCCAGCCTCTGAGGCAGATCTTGGTAGGGGAGCTCATAGAGAAGCCTATAAGCAGCTCTTCCCCTGTGGAGCCACCACCTTGTGGGTCCACTGCCAGCCATCTGGAAGTGGACCTGGAGCCAAAAATGAATCTGTTGGTCAGAAGAACCAGCAGATGGGAAGATGAGCTATGGTCAATGCTTCACTTCTGCCTCCCAAGTTTTATACAAGTTCTTCTTTTGGTCAACTCTATCCTGGAACCATAGAGGGAAGGGGACTCTGGGAAACTAATTCCCAGCTTAAACAATTTGATAATACAGCAATCCAGCACATTTTATTCTGGCTTTTAAATCAATCTCTGCAAAGAGATTGCCTCCTTTTGCCGGAAAATCCACAGCCACGGACGATGAAAGCCCCGTGAGCACCAGGAAAAACTGTTGACACAGCTCCTCTGTGTGGGCCTCCATGATGTGTTTAATCAAATGTCAGCAGACAGTCTGTAGGTGGAGGATAAATATCCATGCACAGACTGGCTCTGGCCCTGGAAGGTGCTAGGCTGACTCCACACCTCTCCACATCACTACCCTGTTCCTATCCTCTCATCTTAGCACCCTTATCCCCAGCTTCCTTGATCATTTGATGTCAATTCTCAAGTGCTTATTTGGAAAACAAAAAGTACTTCTCACTGGTGATTTTTATTTTCTTTGCATATAGATTTAGAGGCAGTGTGGTATTGCAGTTAAGAGCATGGTCTCCTAAAGTCACATTTTCTGTATTCAAGTCTTAGGTCATTACTTATCAGCTGTGGAACCTCGGCCATCAATTTTTTCATTTGCATTAATAAAACAGGGATAGTGTTAGTACCTGTCTTATACAGTTGTTGAGAGGATTAAAGGAATTGATATGTGTCAAGCACTTAGAAATGAACCTGTTTAGGTACTTTCATTTTCCTTATTTGCCATGACTAGCTAGGGGAAGGGATCAGAAATCAGAGAAAAGAAAAGAACAAAGGTTAAATCTGTCTTTATAACCTAGAACTGGTCTAATAAGGTAACCAGTAGATACATGTACCTATTTACATATCTAAATTTAGATTAGCTAGAATTAAATAAAATTAAATATTTGGTTACTCAGTCACTTTAGCCACATGTGGCTAGTGGCTACCATGTTGGACAGCTCAGATGTAGATTTCCAATATCACACAGAAAACTTTATTATACAATGTTGGTCTAGATTTTCAAGAGGACTGTTTAACCTACTGACTATCCAAGCTGTTTTTGAAGACTTGAATTAATGTATATGAATAACATATTAATTAAACTTCAATGATTAGAAATAGTCTTTATTTAATGATTATATATTTTTCTTATCTATTCTACTAAGGCATTACCCAATGGGATTTGATGATGCTTTGAAACAAATTCCCAGTACTCAAGTGAAGGAAACAATAAAAATGCACAATGATATTTTCAAAACGTTCTTATCATTGTCACAATTTCAGAATGGCCTTCCCAAAGTTTGTGAGATTTTATCATGCATGGACTCTACTCTTGTAAGGCAGCAGTCTTTAGAGACGTTTCCTAATGAAGAAGATTATAGAAAAGCTAAAACCAACAGTGCAATAACTGAATTCCTCTCATTTCTATTAATAGCTGGTGAATTTTACCAACAACTATTTGCTCAAGTAATGGAAGCACAGAGCCATAAGCAAAGTTTACAAGCATTGGGTTGCATTTGAAGATCTCAGCAAGAATATGAATGTATCCTCCCAGTGACATATAAATAACCCAGAGTTCCCTCATGCTCAGTCTCAAGGAAATAACTGGCACACTCTAGTGATCCGGTATGACAAATCACAGTGGTCAGAATTATTGCTCCAAAAACACTTTTATGCATTGCTGGTGGGAACGCATGTTTGGTACAACCTCTTTGGAGGACAATTTGGAAATATGTGTCAACAGTTTTAAATACTTACATCCAGTGATGTGCTGTTGTGTTTGTTGTATAACAAATAATTTTATTGGTCTTTGGTCCAGGTTCCTGGGACAAAGCCTCTAAGCTCTTGGAATTTTCTGAATGACAAATAGGAGTGTCTTTTTTTATCCATGCTGAGCTCCTGGGACCACACCTGAGTTTATGCTAATAAGTTGACTCAAGGTGGGCTCCTACATAGTTTCAGAATAGGGGTTGGCCATGCCAGAAAAACCAATCATATGATTAAAGGGTTGCGCTTTGGGACACCTGAGATTCGTTTATAATCTCCTGACTCCCAAGGGAGGGATGAGGAAGGGGGGGCAGGATAGAGATTAAGTACAATCACATGGCAAATGACTCGATCAATCCTGCCTACATAATGAAACTTAAATTGTAACTCTGGACACCTGAAGCTCCAGTGAGTTTCCTGATTGGTTAACACAATGATGTGCCAAAAGGGTGATGCATCTTGAAGCCACAGGGTGAGGATACAGAAGCTTCACATTTGGGACCCTCTCAGGTCTCACCTATGTGTATCTTCATTGGCTGGTCCTAATTCATATCCTTTATAATAAAGCTATAATTATAGATGCAGCTTTCCTGAGTTCTAAGAATCATTCTAACAAATGAATTATCAAACCTGAGGGGACTGTGGGAACTCCCAAATTTGTAGCAATTTGTCAAAAATGTGGGTTACCTATTGATTCCTGAACTTGTGGCTGACATCTGAAGTGAGGTAAGTCTTGTTAGGGACTGTTCCCTTAACCTTTGGAGTGGGCTAACTCTGGGTAGTTAGCATCAGAATTGAATTACAATATTGCAGTGTTTGACAACCAGCTCTCCAGGAGGGAGGGGGGAAGCCCTAAGTCCTGGTTTGTGGTGTTTGCATATTTTCATGATATAAATGCTCCCACTGTGGCCAATAGAAAGTTACCAATGTGATATCATTGATCATGGAGTTGGGAAGAGATGCAGAGAAATCAGCTGCTTGTAAGCTTGTGTGAGTTAACTGTAGCATACTCACACCATTGCTTATACCTTTTGACCAAGCAACACCACTTCACAAAATTCATCTAACAAATATGCTGGCACAATTTGCCCTTCGTAAATGTGTACAAGGATGTTCATTGCAGCATTGTTTGTGTTCATAAAAGATTAAAAACCAGCTACAGACCCATCAATAAGCTTAAGCAAATCATAGTGCATCAATAAAATGAAGTGCCATGCAGGCTTCAGAAAGAATGAGGCAAATCTACACCAATATGGAATAATTTGCAAGATACATCATCAAGCAAAAAAAAAAAGGGAAAATGCATAATAGTCTGTATTCTGTCACCATTTGGTATAACATGAAGTGGGACATATATTACAAATATAGTCTATCTTGGGGAAGGAAGACACAAAAAGTAACAGAGGTAGTTTCTGGAAAGGTGGATGAGGAGATTTGAGTGAGAGGAACACTGTTTTTTACAAAAAAAGCATTACATTCCTTTTTGTGCTGTTTGAATTTCTATGATGTCTATTTAAATAAAGTGATAGGCAATATGGAGAGAAAGTAGGATAATGGAAATGAATGACTGAGTACATAAATGACTGAGTAAGCATCTAAACAAAATGGCCATAGCTCTTTCATCATAGTTAATGCATCTTCCATCAACCTCTGTACACAACTCTGTTCTTACATCTGCTTGAGGGAAAGGATGACAGAGTTGAAAGAAAAACTACAATGCACTTTCTCTAAGAGTGAAGTCAAATGCTGAAAGGCCCATAAGAGCCAAGGAGACACCATGAATGCATGAAGTTGTCCATGTGGGGACTGTGCTGAACTGAAGGGCTCCTGCCACAAATTGAGACGAGCCATGACTCAGCTACAGCAGCCCTTGTTCTGCAGAAATGTAGGCTCAGTGTTGCCAGATCTTTTGATTTTTCAAAAAAATTCAGAAATCCAAAATAGTATGTGAAATCTCTTCACCTTTTTGAAGTAAGCAACTAATACAAATCTTTCAATGAAATAATGTGGACCAAAGAAAACCCATTATAGCTTTATATTTTTAAAGAGGACATCACATTTCCATCCATGAAATACAAGACCTTGCTTTAAGCTGAGTTTAGAGGAGTGGTAAATATTTGGATTTAATGTTCTAAGTAAAGGGATTTTATAATTTTTCCCCAAGTCCAAGACAATGAAATAAAATGATGGTATTTATAAGGTCAATTAAGTCTGAAACCTGTTCCTTAAAAGCTGTGAAAAGCCTGTCAAGCCTATATAAAAGTGAGGGGCGGGGGTGTGCAGAAAAGGGCTACAAAGCGGTAGCAAGGCAACAGGAAGGGAGCCAAAGAAGGGAGCCTGGCAGGGGCAAGGAAAAGAGAGGATTACAGTACTGATTCGCCCTAGGAGGGTGGGAAAGAAGCCAAAGACATGAAGTCCAATCATTATACTGGTGACTTTTTTCGATGAGTTTTCTTGTTTATTGACCTGCCTTTCTGAATCCCCCATGTTTCCATTCTAATTTGATTAGAATTGTCCAAGTCCATCAATATCAGTATTGTGACTAATTTGTCTCTACTGACTTAGCTTCTCCCAGCAACTGTTGGCTGAAAGTGTGCTGATTTCTTGCTGCTCTAGCTTTTTTAGAATCTTGGCTGCAAGCATGTCCATGCTTCTATGGAAGTTTACGCCCGTAAGTGTGAAGCAAGCCCAGATAGAGGTGAAATTAATGGTGGTGTCTGTGTTACTGCAGAGGGGGAGAAAGAAGTGGCATTAATAACAATGACAGGGTTGGTGGTAGCTACCCTCCTGAGCATTTATTATGGGCAAAGGTGCTTTATGAGGGAGACAATCAGAAGTCTCACCTCATTACTACGTCTAGATCCAAGCTCAGCATCTCTGAGGAATGTATATTTCTCTGAGTCAGGCCCATGCATAAACTTCTCAGAGTCTACCAACATATGGCTACATAAATTTAAATATTTCCAATACGCCATACTCAACAGAAGAATAGTAGAAAGAAGATAGGCTAGCTACAGTAGACTCCTTTTTGGACAAAAGCAAATAGGGAGAACAATTCAGAACAATTGGTCCTTAACATATGCTATATCCAGTCAGAGAAGGCTGGCAGTAATTCCCATCCTTGGCAATGAAGGGATGTTCTTGGTCAGCCAATCTGGCTTCCCCTGGTTCTGCTAACGAAAAGGACTTCATATAGGAAGGTTATGTCTTGTTTCCTCTTATAAGAGCCAGCTTGGACTAAACACTTCCCTTTCTTTCAGAACTTTACCAAAGGCTACAAGAATGAGCTAACACACTCCAAGACTGTGACATTTTTTCTACGTGAGTCAAGGCTGAACTTCCATGTTATTGTCTCCTGTCTACAGAGCAGGAAGCTAAGACTCAGAGAGATTAAATAACAATTCTGATCAGTGAAAAGCAGAGCACAGACATGAATGAGTTTATCCTATTTCAAAATTATTATTCTTTTTAAAATGTCATATTTTTACTTTTTTATTTCTAACTACAAAAGTAAGTACATAAGCATGATGGAAAAATTGGAATATACAGAAATGTCTTTTATATGTCTTTTCAGTCTCTCTTTCTTTCAGAGCACACAAAAACACATGTAGTATTTCCTCAGGATCGGTCGTAACTTGTTCTTTCCACTTCTCTACAAAGGTACAGAATTCTCCCCACGGGGGAAGGAAATCAGACCTCCCACAAGAGTACTAATTTGTCAAACATGTGAATGAGCAAGCTTGCAAGTGGAACCTCCAGCCCCAGTAAAACCTTCAGATGACTGCAGTTCCAGTGGAAGTTGGAACTCCAACCTCACTGGAAGCCCTTAACTAGAACCACTCTGCTGAACTGCTTCCAAATTCTTGGCCACAGAAAAGGTGAGATAATAAATATTTGTTGTTATTTTAAGCCACTAAGTTTTGGAGCAATTTGTTACGCAGCAAGAGAGAAGTAATGCATAAAGTGACATTGAGAGACCCAAAGGAAATAAGCTAGTAAACTCTGCATGTATCTGGGAAGGAAGACTTTCAGGTAGAAAGAAAGTATTAAAGCCACACAATTAGAGCACGTGTGGCATATTCAAAGAACAGCAAAGAACACAGTGAGCCAGAAACAGAATAAGCCAGTACAAGAAACATAGAAGACTGGTCAAAGGGGAGGTAAAATGTCAGAGCACACAGAGTCTCAGGTGTCTGCAACCCAACCACAATGATGTATAAAGAAACATTCACTTGGGAACAGCATCTTATTTGTTTAGATGAAATATTCTGATAAGCTTTAACTTTCATGTCATTGGATCATATCGGCCACCTTGATGATATCAACAATTCTCATTAACAGACAAATAACTCTTGTTTGTATGTTTACAACTCCCAAATTCATATTTCCAGTCTAGACTTCTCCAGGAACTTCAGTGTTTCATACCCAAGGGCCTAGAAAACATCTCATCTAGAATGTCTAATGGGCGCCTCAAACTTATTGTGTCTAAAATCAAATTTCTGGACTTTCTTCACCTCACCCTCAACCTCTGAAAGTAAAAAAAAAAAAATCCATTATTTCAAGTACTCAAGCCAAAAACCTTTAAGTCTTTCTTTACCCTCCTCTTTTTTACCTCTATATGCCCATCGAAAAAAATCAGCAAAGTGTATTAACACACTTTTAAAAATGTATCCACAACCCAACAGTTCTTACCACCTCTATCTCAGTCACCCTTCTCCAAGCCACTGCTATGTCTAGTCTGGATTATGGTATAAGCCTCTAACCAGTCCCTATAACCACGCTTTTCCTGCTATAGTCTACTGCCAGCTCAGTAGCCATAAAGAGATTTGAACATACAAATCAGAGCATGTCATTTCCCTGCCCCAAATCCCCCAATGTGTCCACATGTTGCTCATTGTAAATACCAAAATCTTCATAGAATAAGTCCCCTCAGGATCTTGCCTAATTATCTTTCCAAACTCATCTCCCTTGATTCTGGCCCTTGCTCACTCAGTTTCAGCCACCATGGCCTCCTTGCTGTCCTAGAAACAAGTCAGGCACACTTCTGCCTCAGAAACTGTGTGCCTGCTGTTCCTTTTGTCTGGAATTCTCTTTCCTCAGATATACCCAAGATTCACTCCCTTACCTCCTTTAGTCATTTGTTCAAATATTACTTTGTCAGCAAAATCTTCCCTGACCACCCTGTAAAAATTGCAGCGCCCTCTCCAGAATCCCTTAGCCCTTGTTTGTCTTATTCTCGTACATAGCTCTTATCATTATCTGATATATTATACATTTGATTTATTTATTTGTTGTATTTATTTATTTTGTCTGTCTCTGATATGGTTTGACTGTGTCCTTACTCAAATCTCATCTTGAATTGTAGCTCCCATACTTCCCACGTGTTGTGGGAAGGACTCAGTGGGAGATAAATGAATCATGGGAGTGGTTTCCCTCTTATTGTTCTTGTGGTAGTGACTAAGCGTCACAAGCTCTGACGGTTTTATAAGGGGAAACCCCTTTCACTTGACTCTCAAGTCTGTCTTGCCTGCTGCCATGTAAAAGTGCCTTTCGCCTTCCGCCATGATTGTGAGGCCTCCCCAGCCACATGGAACTTTGAGTCCATTAAACCTCTTTCGTAAATTGCCCAGTCTTGGGTATGTCTTTATCAGCAATGTGAAAACAGACTAATACAGTCTCCTTCCACTAGAATATAAACTCCATGTTGGTAAGGATTTTTTATTTGTTTTGCCCACACCGTCTCCTCGGGTCTTAAAACAGTGTTTGGCACATGGTATGCGCCCAATAAACACTTGCCAAATAAATAAATTAGCCCCATAGAGTGGATGTAAGAGCCTCCAGCATAACCCTAATCCTAACCCTTTCAACACCCCCACCATGATGAAAGATGGTGGATAACTTGCTGTGCATAAGATATTGAGAAGAACTTGAGATGCTCTTAAAAATGAAGAAAAGAAAAATGAAGGCAAGATGTAAAGAGAAGGGCCCAGCATGTCTGGGGTCTGCATGGGAGGATCCAGAGATAGCTATTCCCTTGGAAGTGGCCCAAAAGATAGGGGAAATCAGAAATATTTTAGGTGACTTTCAAACTAGTTTGCTGTGGTGTGTACAATATAAATCTCAATCCTCCATCTTCTCTACAAAAGGTTTATTCTAATTTTTCCTTGCTTGTTAATGCTTGTGAGGGGCGTTCTTGTCGGGAAAGTAGAAGAGGATTGATTAACTTCTACATCCAAGCTGGCAGGGAGTCAACATGTTCAGATGCAGAAGTCAAAGGCCAAGAGCGCAGCTGATATCTGAATTGCACATGCCGGCTTTAACCTTGCTGTATATTTCCTTGACTGGCTGCTGTTGAGTAGAATGGTGATTTTAACAAGGACCAGGGATTTTAATTAATCGGGCACCATTCACTGTGGCTCTGGGCCAATTCATCTTAGGGCAGCTGCTTTCCTACACATTCTTCAATTCATACTTATAATTATTATCAATAGCCACCACATCCATACACAGTGTGCCAGACAGGACAGCCTAGATGGGATCTCTGAGTGAAACTATTTCGTTTCTGACTATTTGAATCATTCAGTCCTAAAATCTTACTCTCCCACCTTTTTCTAATTGGGTTAGCTTATTTAAAGTGGGTAGCCATTCAAATTTGCTTCTCCACTAAGTTTTGCTCAAGGCTGTTCTTTAAGAGTGCTGCAGACAGAGAAATTTATTTGAAGAACAACAGAGGTGGTCATTTTCCCTGGAGAAGGGCCAAAAAATTAAAATATGGAGATAAGAATCATGTTATTATATATTGTTCATATAAAATCACATTAAGATAGTGCATACAATGCACTATCTTAATGTGATTTTAACGTATCCACAGAGAGAAAAAAAACTGTGGAGGCTAAAAGACTTATTCACAAAAGCTATATGTTTTAAAAATCTACATCCTATCTAGCTAATTTTATCTTCTGTTGTTTTATTCTCATTATATTTCATTGAGTACAAATAGTATGCCATAGGCTGAGACAGCCATAAGGCTCCTTTGACTTCTGGGCTTTTCTTATTCAGAGCATCTGTTTATGCCCTGAAACTCCAGGTTATGAGCAACCCCTTTCTCACTGCTTCTCACCCAGCTTTGCTAATCACCAAACCCTCTTCCCTCTAGGTATAGATCGTAGAGAGACTGTTATTTTTTTTAGCCCCCCTCCAAAAGAATTTTTCACTCTCCAGGTTTTCTACAGGTAAAAAGGTTATATATAACCTTTTCAAATCTCTCACATTTTAAAACTCTATTTATTTAATTCAAATAGCATAAGATTAAAAAAAAAAAAACAAATAATGCTTTTGTTCCTAAATAGGTGGACAAGAACAGGGACTAGCAATAGTATCTATTAGGTAGAAGTTAATAAAACTTATTGAACCTAGGTCAGCACAGCACTGTTGGGGTATATGACGGGACATTGAAGAGTTCCACACATCCCATACTGATTCTCTATGTCATGGCCTGTCATATCCCAGCACAAGCAATGTACAAGCCCTAGGTTTGCACAAAAATTTACTGACTTAGGGGTGGACAATTAGGCCAAAAACAAAAAAAAATGGAACAAAACAGATAGCCAAGAAACAGATGCATGGACATTTGATGTGTAATAGACGTGACATTTCACAGAAATAGAGAAAGACAGTCATTGAATAAATGGTGTTCGAAAAATTGGTTGTCTACATGGGAAATTTGAAATTGAATACCTACCTTACATCATGCACAATAAATTCATTCCCAACTTATTGAGAATTTAAGAATTCAAATGCAAAAGGCAAAACATTGAAACTTTTAGAACAAAATGGAGGCAATATATTTATGGCCTGAAGGTTTTAGGAGAGAAAGATTTCTCCCCTAAAACATTGTGCATGAGAAGCACAAATCTTATAGGATGAGATTTATTGCTAAATTGGGCGTTAAAATTGTGATCTTAAACTCATAAAATTACACCATAAGAAAGTGAAAAGGCAAGGTACTAACTGAGAGTGTATATTTGCAATAAGATAAACAAAAAAATATTAGTGTCCTAAAAATACAGGAACCGTAAATGGTTACAAAAGCAGACAACGCAATAGTTAGATAGGCAAACTGTATGAACAATACATCTCAGAATATAACCAACAAGTATGACATAATCAAAATATTTATTGATACAGTAAATATTTTTTAAATGTTCCTTATTAGTTATCAGGAAAATGCAATAACAAGAACTGCAGCCCCACTGGATTGGAAAATAACTAAAAAGTCTAACACCAAGTGCTAGAAGAGTATGTTGATAGTAGAAAACGATTTGGCATTACCTGGTTGAAAATGTACATATTTTATGTAAAACTTATCCATTTCACTCCCACATATCAATTCTAGAAAAACCTCTAAAAATGATAACACAAAATTATACAGCATTCTAGTCTATTAAGTACTATTATAGGTAGAAGTAATGTACAAACTGTTGTTTCAATCCATTTTTTCAGTAGGCATTAATAAGTTTACTTCTCACAGAGGTTACCTTCCCATGATCACATAATTGGTGAGTGGTGTTGACACCCCCCAGGGTTAATTCCCCTTTCTCCTGGTAACAGCCTCAACTTTTGTCTGGGGATCTGTCCTCTCCACTCTTACAGGCTCTGGGTGAGGCTCCATCCAGACATGGTCAATCAAAACACCACTGTTAATGGTTCCGGGATACCATGATACCTGTCCGATCAAGCAAACCACAGGACTACTGGAAAAGATTCTTGCTCTTTCATGCTGGTCTACAGCCTGGAAGGAAATGAGACCAGAATTCTGTAAGCTGCCAAATGGAGTCTGAGAATAAAGTGGCCAAAGCAGAAGGTAGAGTTGAAAATGGAAAGAAATTAAGTCTTGATGATGTAACTTACAGCTCTGAGGTACCTAAGTCCAATCTATGCCAAAACATCTAGATTACTTAAGCAATAAACTCTCTTTTTGCTTAAGTAATTTTGAGTTACCTTTTTTTCAACTTACAACCCAAGGAATTCTGAATGATACAATGACCAAGACAAAACTAGAATCCAGATATTCCAGTGTCCACTTTTCTTTACACACAAGATGTGATTGGTAGACTCCAAAAACAACATGAAAAAAATGAAAATAATATTTTTGTTTTACTGTGACAAGAATCTTTGGCGAATTTTTTTAGCCTGTTATATAGAAAAATATTTCTGTCTCTTATTTTTATGGCTGTGTGTCTAGTTTATATCTTAACCAATTCAAGGTCAACAACTTCATGCTCAAGTATTTTCTTTGTCAAAAATTCCCCTTCAGATGGTCAAGGACAACATTCTGTAGTTACAGATAAATGTATTCAAACTACCAATTGTGTTTCAAGGTGATCAAGTTAAGGATATATGTTAAATTGTTATCATTAAAGCGATTTAGACTATTTGATTAAACAACATAAATAAAGAATGGTGATACTGCAAATAAATAACATAATCAACAGTACAAAGTCCTAAACAACATTCCCTCCCCGCAAGAGACTGGGAGATTGTCAGAGCTGTCACCAAGATGTTCCTGTCTCCTGACAGAGGCAATGGCACTCAGAGTACCCACCTCACCAGCTGGAGTCAATGAACTGTAACCAAGGGGCTCCTGAAACCGTGCCTGTAATTGCAAAATCATAATTCCAAACACAGTCTAACAAGTGTGAATGTGCATATGAGGACAACTGGACAGGCTATGTGAAAGCACGACTTTTCAGAAATTCCAGAATGGTGATCACCAACATCAATAATAGAAGCCATTTGTAGTCAGAGCAAGTAAGTCAAGGTGTCAAAGGATGAGCATGACATGTCAACACTGTTGCTAAAATTGCAAAGTCTTCTTTGCTTCTTTTCTGGCACCTTCTGGCTTCCCTTCTCCCTCACCCTTCAGCTCCTAGCAGCCTCATTCCTTGTCTGTGAAAGCCCCACAAGGAGGCACCCAATTTAGACCTAACCCTCTGGGGAACAGCTTAAAGCTCCAAAATTACGTCTTTCTTTCTCTCTTTCAATTTCACCCAACAAAATTTCCATTTCCTCATAGAATCATGAGCATTGGATTCATGCAGTGCTAAGTTGCAAACCAAGCCATACCACTTACAAGCTAATGAAATTGGGCATGTTAGATGACATTTAAAAGCATCAGTTTCCTCATCTGAAAATTGGCAATAATAATAGCCCTAACTCACACAATTGTTGAGAGAATTCAGTGAGATAAAGCATGCAATGTAGTTTACTCAATATGTGACCCATAGGGAGAGCCCAATTAACATCAGTAATTATTATTATTGCTACTACTACTACTAATAGCAACAAAGATAAGAAAGAGCAATAGCTTTAACCATCCTAGGTAATGTCTATTTTTGAAGAGAAACTTAATTGACAATTTAGGGGAAGTACTCATTCACAATTTGTATTTTGCAGCCACTGTTTTTTGCCTGTGGGGCTTTCTGTAGAACAGATTGTGTATCTCTTACTGTAGTAAATTTCAACATTCCTTTTCATAGAAATTCATCAGCTCTAATATAAGAAACTGTTATACACAGCCTGTAACCAGCACAAGCCATGCAAAACAATGCATTAGCCCAGAGATTCATTGCTAGCAATATAAAAGAAGACCTTTCTCCTCTTTTCGTTGGTGATTTATTTTATGAATAAATTGCTTTTCTTTTAAGGTCACTGTGTTTTTTAGATCTCTACACCTGACACTATCCTCTTACTCTTAGAAGTTGCAAAAAAAATATTTTAAGCAATAGTTCTTAAGAGTTTATCCATTAAACTTAAATTAGTCCAGTGACTAAGTAAGGTGGTTTGCTTGAAAATATAAGTATTATCAAAAATCAAAACAATAAAAAACCTATTTTATGTATCATCCACCTGGGTAAGAAATAACAGTTTATTGCAATTAATATTTATTGAATACTTACTATATGCTTGGCAATATACACTAGGGTTTATATGTGTCATCTTACTAAGTCCTGACAATTATTTCATGAGCTAAGTCATTATTATTCTCACTTTTCAAGAAGAAATTTAAGGCTTTGGTATGTTAAATAATTGAGCCAAAGTCACACAACTAACAAGGGGTAAAGAGAGGATGGATTATCTGTCACTGTAATCCAAGCTGAAGACACTAGCTAGACTCAAACCTTTGACCACGACACCTCCAAAAGAAAATGTTGGGGAATGTAAATCAGGGTAGTTTTGAAGACATGAATCAGAATGTCTTCAAATGAATCAATTTCAGTAAATCTTGTAGACTCCATCCTCTTGGCCTTCTTTGGAACTTCTATCCTGAACTTCCTATCCACTAGGAGGAGATCTGAGAATTACCTCATTCTAATGCAGATTTATCATGAAAAAAAAATCAGATACAGTGATGATTGTCAACCTAGGACATACACTATTTCCTTCCATCCTCCCTATAGTCCTTTGAGATGGATATTGACACCTTGTTACAAATGAGGAAATATGGTTCTCAGAGTTTAAGTCAGAGAGACCAGAGCTGCTTCTAGATCATATGGATATTCTTTTTGGTCTATATTAAAACATTTGAGCTAGCATTTAAAAATAAGAAGATTACATGCTTAAAAACCCGGATTACATGCTAAAATTCCAGATACCCAGATTCTATAGAAAATTTCAAATTTCTGAAAACACTGGCCACATTCCCTCATGGCAATCACCAGCTAAAGATGAGGACTAGTTGCCCAAGGCCCATCTTCAGTGGCTATTACTATCTCCATCAGACAGCATCCTCATTCCATTCTAAAATGAGTCTCTGTTGGCTCCCTTCACTCATGAGAACAGGCAGACTATTATGGTCACTTATGGACCAACCGGTCCTTAAAAGGCCCTGGCCATGTGTCCACCCTGACACTGTCACCATCGTCAAAAGATGCTGAAATCCCAAGAGTCACAGAAGAATGATGCAGGAGCAAGGACAATGAATGCATCCTCTCAGTCTGCTGGAAACACTTCTTGCCACAAGACACATTTTAAAAATTGTTATAGAATATTGTTTTCATTAGTTGTTTTCTATAAGAAGCTAGTATGTGGACAGCCTTTGTGGTTTTGTCACATGACTTCCCCAGGAGTAATTCTGATAAAAAGACTTAGAAAGATCGCACAGCGTTCCTTTTCCCCTTTCTTAGAACCCCTAGTTTTAGGTGGGCATATGGCCACCAGAGGAAAAAAACTATATTTCTCAGCCTCCCTTGCAGCTAAGTGTGGCCATGTGACTTACTTCGGATAAATGGGATGTGGACAAACATGATGTGTGCAACTTCTGGGTCTTCCAAAACATCTATCCAAATACTCTTTTCATCTTACCCCAGGCTATACCACCAATACAGACATAAGCCAACATCTGCCATATGGATATTAGAAGGTGATTACAGAGCAATAAGATGGAAGGAATTGGGGTCTCTGACTGTCCTCATAGAGGAGACCCACCTTACCATCCCAAGACAGCTCATTCTGGTTCCTTTGAGGGTAAATCAATTTTAACATACATAAGCCACTAGAGTTTTATATATCTTTGTTATAGCAGCCTTCTTCCCCTTATCCAATCCCATTCTGTCCACTTTCAGTCATCTTTTGTCATTCCTTGAATTTCAGAGGATGAGAGGTGTGCTTCCTTCACTGTGTAAAGCACAACCTTAAATTCTGACACAGCTTCTTGGGAGAAGTGAGACCTTGGGCAACCTTTTTGCCTTCTCTAAACCTAATCCGCAAAATAATTGTTGGAATAATTTGTCAAAAGGATTAAATAAAGCCAAACTACCCTGCAGTTCCTGGCATTTTGAACGCATTAAATAAATGTCAGCGTCAGTCTTTCTCTTTCCGGGTTTAAATCTAATCATCCCGCCAGTGTTCTGAAAGCTCCCTGTTGCCACCAATTACCCACACTTCTCCCATATCTGTAACCTTTCCATCTCTTTTGTTCTTTCTATTGGCATCTAAACAGATTAAAATTTCTCCCACCCTAAAAATTAAGAATAAGAATTCTGTCAAATCAGCAACCACCCTTTCTCCTCTTCACAACCCAAAATCCATAACGGGTTGCCCACTTTCTCACTTCCCACTCATTCCTCAACCTCCCCCTTCCTTCAGTCTGGCTTTAGCACCCACCACTCCACTGGCATGGCTCAGTAAAGTTGCTAGTGTCTTTCTGGTTGCAAAATTCTTCTCTTTGTCGGCCACTCTGAAGCATTAAACACTGCTGACAAAGGCTCATTCTGAACATTCGTTTCTCACCTCCTTCCATGATTTGATCATCTCTGGACTTGACCTCTTAGGAATTCCTTCTCAGTCTCTGCTGTGGTCCTTTACTTCTTCCCACTTCTTAATTGCTGGTATCCTTCAGGTTGTATTTTGAGAGCTGCAACCAACCAGTATACTTGAGGTGAATTCAGTGATGCACTTTCCAGGTCCCCCTGCAAAAATAAAGGACTTCTTACTTTGGCTGCTGGGAGCACTGCCGGCAGAAACACTTAGCAGTCAGCCTTCCTCCAGGAAGATAGCCATCTCACCCTAAGGCAGCATCCCTTTCCCACATCAAATTACTGGTCGAAGTAGGGATTTAAGGCTCAGCTCCTTTGTCCCAACTCAAAATAAATCTGAAGAGTCATTGTATTTCAGTACTCGCAGCAGGATCGGCCAAGGTCTTTACTGGGATTGCAACTCAGGTTGACTTCCACCTCCAACTGGACTGCTACACAAAAGAGAAATAACCTCCGATTTGCATTTTGGGGTGTCTTTGTCCCAACTTATACAGTCACTGTCCAACCTATTTTTTCAAACGCATACTTGAGCCAATTCCTTCACACTAAAATCTGTCAATGGCACCCCAATTGCCCTTAGGAGAGGATCCACGCTTCTATAAAAAAAAAAAAGGTTTAGCTCCAAATGATTGGGCTTCAACGTTACCCCCAGACATACTCTCTAGGCAGCCAGGGACATTGTCACTGAGTTAGAGAAAGGCCCTAATTTCCAACCAGGGTTGTAATTCCTATTTTAGGGTCTTACAGTCAGTTTCCTACAGCTCTGCAAACCAGAAGGCGGTACAGTGTAGAGGAATAAGACCAGATGAATCAGACAGACCTGAGTTCACATACGGTCTCCACCGTTCCCTGGTGTGACCTATGAAAAAAGACTTAACTTTCCTGTAAAACAAGTACAATTGCTCACCTCAGGATTGCTTTGAGTGTTAAATCAGATAATATAAAGTGTTTGGCTGAGTGCCACCCATGTAGTAAACACTCACAAAATATTATTATTGCAGCGCTCCTGGCTTTTTTAGTTTGTTACAGCATAGAAACATAGAATAACCCCCCTGGCACCCCCCCCACACACACACACCCTGTCCTCTACCTGAGGATATGTCAAGGATAGTGTACAGTGAGTGTTTTTGGTTTTGGGTTTTTGGTTTTTTTTTGTTTTTGTTTTTTAAGACAGAGTCTCATTCTATCTCCTAGGCCGGAGTGCAGTGGTGTGATCACAGCTCACAGTAACCTCAAACTCCTGAGCTCAAGCCACCTTCTCACCTCATCCTCCTGAGTAACCAGGGACTATACGCATGCACCACCCTGCCCAACTACTTTTTTAAATTTTTTTTTTGGTAGAGACGAGGTCTACCTATGTTGTCCAGGCTGGTCTCAAACCCCTGCCCTCAAGCAATCCTCCCCATTCGGCCTCTCACAGCACTGGGATTACAGGTGTGAGCCACCATGCCTGGCCACAGTGAGGTTTATATCTCAAATTATGTCTCTCTAGTGTCAGTCTACCCCTGACTCAGCCCAAGCCCTCTCCTACACTCCTGCCTGTCCAGTAGAGTTTGGGAGAGAATTAACAGGTGGTCATGACTTCCTAGTATATGAGCAGCCGAACTCCAGCATCCTTGTGCCCAACCATTACTCCTAAATCCCTCTCTAACAGTTCACCCCTTTGAATCATAAGCAAGTTGTCCCTGGCTTCCTAGTTCTCCCTCGGAGACTTCAGTAATAAAAGTCCTTCGCGTAAAGTACCCAAAGCCTAACTACATTGTGGTCCAGTCATGCATTAATTAAAACAGAAAGCTAGCAACCCAAAAGTAATTTTTTTAATTAGCATTTTTACTACAGTTTCTTGGGGGAAAAAAAGCCAAATAGGGAGCACAGAAGAACTTAGAAATGCTCTTTTCCTTTTCATTCGTTTTCAATTACTCCGAAACCCTGCAGCTACCCCAAAGTCTCTGAGCTCTTTGTCTAAAACTAGACACATGCACACAGCCCACTAGAGGTGTACCAGAGCAGGCTTGCACCAGCTTGAAAAAGCCAATTGTTAAATTTTTAGGAATTTTGCCACCAGGTCGTTAAACATAGCCATTATTTAAGATTAAATTATATAAACTGGCAATGAAATAAATTACAAACAGAGATAATAAATATACAATACTTGGGGGAGAAGATGAATAAACATGTAACGACATGGGTGAATCTCAAAATAATTATGCTGAAGCCAGACAAAAGAAGAGTATATGCTACCTGATTCTACTTACGTAAAACTATAGAAAACTAATCTACAGTGATAGAAAGCAGAGGAGTGGTTGTCTGAGTGGGCAAGGGTAAGAAGTGGTGAAAGTAAGAGATTACAAAAGCGCATAAAAAATTTAGGGGAGTAATGAATATATTTATCATCTTGATTGAAATATACACATCACAGGTGTGTATATTTGTTAAAACTTATCAAACTGAACACTTCAAATATGTGCAACTTATTGTATATCAAGTATATCTCAATTACACTTTTTTTTGAGATGGAGTCTTGCTCTGTTACCCAGATCGGAGTAAAACGGCACTATCTCAACTTACTGCAACCTCCAGCTTGCAGGTTCAAGTGATTCTCCTGCCTCAGCCTCCCAAGTAGCTGGGACTACAGACATGCACCACCACACCCAGCTAATTCTTGTATTTTTAGGAGAGACGGGGTTTTGCCATGTTGGCCAGGCTGGTCTCAAACTCCTGACCTCAAGTGATCCGTCCGCCTCAGCCTCCCAAACTGCTGGGATTACAGGCGTGAGCCACTGCACCCAGCCAACGTTTTAATACTCAAAATCCATCACTTTCCAGGTATTTTACTATTTTATTATATTTTACTATACATTTTATCTATACACCTGAAGTTTCTTTACATGTATTACATCTGTAGGGTAGAAACATTATATAATGTGCTGCTTGGCATCTCTTCCCAACTCCACGCCCAATAATGTCACTTTGGTACCTTGAAATTGGCCATAGTGGGAGGATTTACACTATGGAAATCAACAAACACTGCAAATCAGAACTTGATTTATTGTTCTGTTGATTTTCTGACTTTAAAAAGTCATGGGAAAATGCTAATAATGCAGATTAAACTTTAAAACATGTCATGCCTATAACCATTACACTGTCAAGAGCACAAAATATTAAGAAAATCCACTTTTTAAAAAGTGCCAGGCATGATGGCACATGCCTGTAGTCCCAGCTACCAGGGACGCTGAGGCAAGAGAGCCATTTGAGCCCAGGAGTTTGAGACCAGCCTGGGCAACATAGTAAGACCCTATCTCTGGAAAAAAAAAAAAAAAAAAAAAAAACTTTTTTCAGCATTTAAAAACTATTATCTGATTCAGCATAGAAGTCACTCATTCACATCACTGGCCAATGTGTAAAGTTCCAGCATATTCTTTGTTGTTTTATTTCCTTATGTCTAACTCATTAACAAAAATATTAACTGATGCTTATGTTAGAACTATATTCATTTGTCAATTGCAGCCATAGGTTGGCTATGAATACAAGAATTCAGGAAAAATCAATGAAAACATTCTGTAAGGATCAATGGATTGTATAGAATTTATAATAAAGGATACTACATTTTATGACCAAGTGGGGTGGCTCATGCTTGTAATCCCAGCACTTTGGGAAGCCAAGATGGGCAGATCACTTGATACCAGGAGTTCGAGACCAGCCTGTCTCTACTAAAAATACAAAAAAAAAAAAAAAAATAGCCGTGGTGGTGCGTGCCTGTACTTCCTGCTACTCAGGAGGCTGAGGCACAAGAATTGCGTGAACCCGGGAGGCAGAGGTTCGTGCCACTGCACTCCAGCCTGGGCGACAGAGTGAAACTCTGCCTCAAAAACAAAAAAAGGAATATTACATATTTAATTTATAAAGTATGTGCTTCACAGAAAAATTTATAATAAATACACATATATGTATACACACACACAGTTTTGTTTTCAGAAAGCCAGTTATTAAACATTTACTAGCACTACATCACTATTATATCATATTTGTTTGCCAGATAACCACTCCGTTTCTTAGTGTCCCCTGGCCTTTTTTCACCTCAGATATTTACGATGTATCTCTTTGGCTGAGAGCTTTTTGTTATTGTTTTTCTTTATTTTTCTTTTTTATTTGTTCATTTTTCCCAATACCCAAACTCTGTATAAGAAAGGAAGAGTCTGGACGGACCACATAAGCAAGAATCCTGCTTCCTTAGTGAAGGAGGAAAATAGAAATCACTTCAATATAACCTGCTTACTTTGCTTCTCCTTTATTTCTACCCCGTGCATGTTTTTGGCCTAGTGTCTTAGAGCTGGCAAGGTGATTACACATACCAATGCTTGCTTATGCTTGCTTTAACATTGCTGGCTGTACTCACTTCCCCACTTCCCTTTAAGCTGCCTCACCGAGGTCCTGTTGTAAAAGCTAGCATGCATTTGCTAAAGGCATTGCAAAAAGAAGTACAGGTGTTCATTGCATAACATCCACTGGACTCGGGTGTAACAAGTAAAGCCTTGAATCCTAGGATCTAAGTAAAGGCTGAGTCCATGATTCTCTGACCATAAAATCATATCAACACTCTGAGTACAGAGAGAGAAGCATTTCATAGGTGTTCCCGAAAGGCCTGGAAAGATACAAAAGTGAAAGTACTCATTTGTTGGGGTGGTAAAAATGTAGGTGAACTTCTCTTCACCTACATTTTGAATTCTACTGTATTTGAATTATATTGATGTCACTAAAAATTATTTGCATAACTATGTAAATAGAGGAATTTATTTCTATGTTGGCATATCAAAATAGAAAAATGGCATTCGTGTTTTGTTTCTGTGCATCCTAACGCACAAAGTGTTATACAAACTTCCTTCTGTTCATCCCTATTCCAGGACCCTTCCACCCTCACTCTCATTATCTGCGGTTTTCTCTCCATACTTGTTTCCTCACCTCCCTTCACAGCCACAGCTGTTCTCCTCCCACCACCAGTCAGAGCAGCTGCTTCCTGACCCCACAGGGTCTTCACAAACATGCTTCCCTCCTGCTCCCAACAGAGCCAAAAAGACCACTGAATCCCCATCCCTTGTGGCCGTATCACCCACTGAACATCCCAAACGTGCTCCATTTCCCCAGAAAGTCATTCATCATCATCCCTTTGTGCCTTTCGAACTGTTTCCTCTTCCTGAAATGTTCTTCTCTGTCACTGACCACGGAAGCCCTACCTCTCTTTCCAGACTCTAGAAAATGCCACTTCCTTGGGTAAGTCAAGCTTCCTCCAAGGCCCTGAGGGAATGAATGAGCCCCAGGTCCTGTACTTCCTCAGCCTCTGCCTAGGTCTCTGTTGTCATGTTCCTCTCATGCTGCCTGCCCATGTCCCCTCTACCTGTCTGAGTTTCTCAAAAGATAAACTCTGTTAAACGACACACTCTTGTTCCTGGAACAATGCCTAGCTCATTCATAGAACAAATAAGTGCCTTGTTCTATACCTCGTTATTTATATTAATTCGATGAAGTTACTGTGCGTTTAAAATGTGTCAGATACTAGGGTAAGTGCTATGGATTCTACAAAATAATTAGGCCTAGTCTCTGTGGTCAAGAAGCTTACAGATAGGGGATGGGGAGGGGTCCAGGGCTGGACTAGGGTGAGGCAAGGGAGGCACTCACCCCAGGTGCAAATTTTAAGGGAGTGCGCAAGAACTCGGTAATTAAGATAAATAATATTTTAATACAATATTTTTAAAATCAGAATTAATGCTAAAAATCCATGATGATCAAGATATCAAAATGTTAAACAAAGGCAGGGTCCTTTCCCTTTTGCCTCAGGCTCCAACGTGGCTTAGCACAGCACTGTGTGAAGCGGTATTTGTGCAGGGGCGAGAGTAAGTAGGGAAGCAAAGGACAAGCCAACAGGACACGCAGAAGGAGCGCCTGAATGAGCCTCCCAGTTAGCCACTCACCTGCTTATCTCACCCTGACCCTAACCTGGCTCTTCCCCTGTTTGTCCTGGCTCAGTAAATGATGCAACCGTTCAAACAGAGACCAAGCCGGAGATGAGGGAATGGTCTTGCCTGCTTTCTCTCCCTCTCCCCTGTTATCCTCTTTCTCTCCTTTCATATCCATGGTGCCACTTCCTAGGCTTCCCGCCACCCCTGTCCAATCTACCCTCCTCCAGGAAGCTCATATAAACTCCAGTGGGATCCCCAGAACAGTTTAGCAGATAAAAGCCCAAACTCCTCAGAGAGGCCTGTGTGAGCTGGGCCCTGTCTGTGACCAGATCTAAACTCAGTCCTCTGCAGTCCCAAACCCCGGCCCTTTGCTCTTGCTCTCCCCTTGCTCATCAGACCTTTTCTTTTCCACATCTGGAGAACTTGTACTCATCCCGCAGGTGAGACGCAAAGTCTTAAACCAAAGACTACCTGACAACAAGTCCAGTTACCACTACAATTATAGAGGTATACAGGCTTCTTTGCAGAAATTCTGCTTAGAGATTATCTCCTTCAAGAAAACTTGCTTGACTCTCCCCTCTCTCCTGGGACAGTGTTGAAAGGCCCTGCTATGTCCTCTTATAAAAGCCCAACTCCATGTTTACCACGGGTGCTATATTTTCCTATTACTTGTCTGTCTCACCACTGGAAACAGCCCACAGTCAGGGAATCTTCGGGGATCATTTTTGCATCCCAGCTTCTAGCCACTTATTTACACATAGTAGATGTTCAATAAATGTTTGTTGAATGAATAAATGAAAGTCTGAGTGGCATCTGGATTGATAGGAAGTACCAGTTAGATGAAAGGAAGAAAAATACCTATCTCTTAGGGCTACTGTGTACCGTGGGACAGGTTGTACACTTCCTAGCTTTAGAGAAATGTGATTTATGTCATGTCTATGTGAATGGCACCCCCAGAGATCACCAGGGGAATTCTAGTCCATGTCTCAGTTGTCATTCTTTGAGGGCATGCACCCTGTCTTAATCCTTTGAGGTCCACGTACAGCACCCACACAGTGATTCATGCCCTGTAGGTTCAGCGGGCTATTAGAGAAATGAATAGATATACTTAAGTGAATTTTTCGTAAAGTTGTGGCAGCCAAAGTACTGCCCTCTTCATATTAGGGATATTTTTATTCTTTGAACAATAACAAATAGTCAAAATCTTTTCCTCCCATCAAGCATTCATTCATTCAACAAAGATTACTGAAATTCTCATTTACATGTCAGGTACAGGCACTGCCCTGGACACTGAGATAGAGCAGTGGGCAAAACAAAGCTCCCTCATTGAACTTATATTCTAGTGCAGAAAACACTGGAAACAAATAAGCAAAAGAAGTATGTAATAGAATATTGAAGACAGATAGTAGGAAGTGATATGAAGAAAATTAGTATTGATTTGGGGAACAGAGGGAATCAGGGGGAATAATTTGTAGATAAGATGATGTTTCCCCCAATTCATATGTTGAAACTTAATTCCCAGTAAGAGACTAATCAGAGATGAGGCCTTTCGGAGGTGGTCAGGTCATAAGGGTGCTGCCCCACAAAAGAGGCTTGAGGTAGCCTGTGTGCCCTTTCTGCCACAGAAGAGAGAATGCAGCGAGGTTATGAGAAGTGAGCCCTCACCAGACACTGCTGGTGTCCTGATGTTGGACTTCCTTATCTCCAGAACTTAGAGCCATAAATTCTGTTGTTTACAAATTAACCAGTCTAAGGTAATTTTGTTATAGCAGCCTGAACAGACTGAGACAGGTGGTTAGAGCAGGCTTCTGTGAGGAGGCCATGATTAAGCAGCCCTAAGTCGATGAAGTGGGGAAGTGAGAAATGCCCTAGCTCAGGGAAGAACTTACAAGGCCACCAGCAGAGCAAGTGGAAAGGCCAGAAGGTAAGAATGATCTTGGTGTGCCTGAGGAAGCACAGAGAGGAGTGGGAGAAGAAAAATGCCAAAAAAATTTTGCATTCCAGCCTCCTCTTTCTAGATTCCATAGATAACACAGAGACCTTCAGTTAATAATCTTTTTTTTCCTTTTTAAGTCACTCCTTACCTCAGGCTACCAGTGTACAGCACAATTCAAGAGATTTTCTTTCTTTTTTTTTTTTTTTAACATCTTTACAATGCAAACCTATCTTTTTGGTATGCAATTCTGGATATTTAGAAAACATTCTCTTTTCAACAACAAATACAAACTCTTTTAAAAAAAAAAAAAAAAAAAAACAAAGAAAAGAATGTGAGTATGAAGAGGATTGTTTTTCCATACGCCTACGCCTATCTGAGGCAAGTTACAGTTTTGCTCATTATAATTTCAGAAATGGTCTTTTCCTGACCTTGCTCCAATCTCTAAGCAACTATTATGTGTTGATTATCGGCAATGTGACCAAAAAGCAAGAGGAGCACTGGCAAGAAACAAACAATATGAAAAATTAAGAGGATGGACTTTTGATATTTTTGCTTCTCTAGGCAAATGGTGATACAAAGACAACTTCCATTCCTTTTCATAAGGAGAGCATGGTTAAATAGGAAGGTTTTCATCTTAATAAGGGTCTTTTCATTGGTTGTTAACCAAGCCAAATTTGACCAAAGTTTTTCTTCTCTTTTTCTAGAGATATTTGCAGGCATCTTATTATATCGAAGGCTTTCTTGTCCTTTAGAAAGTAATTTCTACACTATTTTTTTCCTACCCTAGAATACCAAGAAGTCAGATAATACAAAATACTGTATGATCAAATGTGTTATGCTGACAATATTCTTTCTCTGTATAGACTAAGTCATAACAATGAAAAAATCCAACTCAATTTCACTTGATCCCTCTGGTATTATTTCTCTGTCCTTCATACTACATTCCCAGAAAATGATGGCTCATCTGGTAGGTTGCAATAATAACCCCATACAGATTAGAGCCTTTGGAAGTATCAAGGATAAAGTTCACTCCATGACTTGATAGACAATGGTTAAAACTCGAATTAGTCTTTTATAGAACCTTAGCAAGAAGTGATAAAACTATGAACACTTCTCTCTTTCCCAGCCTACTCCATGTGAATAACAGAATTTCATGTATAATTCAGAATTTGGGAGGTAGAGGAGAGAAAAAAGGTGCACGTATTTTGAAAAAGCTCCCCTGATATCCTGGTGTTTCTCTTGATAAGTCATTTTCCCTTCCACTTTCTTTTTACTGTTCTACTGTTCTGTGGGTATATTTCTATTTGTATTCTGTTTTTCATTTATAGATGAATTACTTATTTATCCCCTTCCTTACCTCTTCAAAATTTAAGGAGGTATTGTTTCTTTCTCCCATCATTCTTCTGTTTTATTATTTTCCTGAATATCTCATCTCTCTTGTTATTCCTTCTTTCACAACTGATCATGATATAGAATTCAAGTTTATTTTAGAATAGTTATTGTATCTCTGAAGTTCATATTTCCCATTCTTTATCGTGAAGTCGGGGTTTAGAGGAGGAGACAGGTACTAACATTTATTAAACATTTTAGTGCCAGACATTAGGCAAGGCGCTTTGCAGACATAAATTCATTTAATCATCTTAATAGCCTGTGGTCGATTAGATATTGTTCAGAAATACTCCCTCCCTCCCCTTCAATTTCATGGGAGAGGATACTTCTTGCTCCAGTGATGTTGGGTTTGCCTAAATGATTTGCTGTGGCTTCAATACTGGGCAGGATGTACTTCCCTGCCGCTTGACGTTGGTCTCAATCATGTGACAAGCTTTGGCCAATGTGATGGCAGTATAGACATGTAACAAGCAGAAACTTGAATTACGCTTTCACGATTGAGCTTATTCTCTTGCACTTCTACCATGCCATGTGAAAAACTCTCAGGCTAGGCCTCTGGTTCCGGGAGAAGGATGAGTCTCTCAGAGAACAAAGCCACTGCAACCCAGATTAGCCAACCCCCAGCTGACCCCAGCTCTCCGAATGCAAAACCTAAATAAAGGCTTGTTGTTCTTTGCCACTGAGATTCTGTGGCTTTCATTATATAGCAATAGCTAACCAATGCACAATCCTATAAGATAAGTAGTAGTATTACCCCTTTTTTAACCAAAATGGAAACTGAGAGTAAGAAATAAGCCCACGGACACACAGCTAGAATGCCGTAAAGACAGGATCTACACCAATCTGTCTGATCGAAACTCCAGTGCTGTCCTATCTACAGTATGTTTCCTCTTTAATCTTTATATTCCTCTTTCCATGAAACGAACAAAATAAATATGATTTTTACTTTCGTGTGTCTCTTAGTTGGTTTTTGCTGAGGCCAATGGTCCTCCCTAGAAAGTGTGTTCTTTCCTGTGCTGAGAAGTTTGGCTTCCTAGAATCATGTCTTTACTTTATCCTGTGAGTTCTCAATATTGCCCACTTGTAATAGGATTAAAAAAACTAATAACTGGTTATTCCAAAATTTTATATATATATATATATATACACACACACACACACACACACACAAATATATATATATATGTAATTTTTTTCTTAAACTCAAAGTTGATCAGATAGGAAGAGCAAATGCTGGGTGCAAGCATGAGATGGATAATTACTTCTGCCTCTACTACAGCCCAGAGGTGGAGTGGGTGATAAAACTGGAGTATTCTGAGTGGTGGGTCCTGATAACACAGTTCCTGGAGCACAACAGAAGCTGCTGGCATTACTGCTGAGTTACTTGTCATTACTTTTTAGAACTGATAGCACTGAAGAGAAATACCTGAAGGAAAACAACAAACACAGTGCCCATTGTTTTTGAAATCCCAGAAGACTCTCCTGGATATAGAGATTGATCAGCTTAACTTCAGTGTCTGCCAAGGTGTGGGGACAGATAGTCAATTTGAGGTAATGCTCTAGTTAACTCAATGGCCAGCCAAAAGTATGTGCAGTTTGCAGGCTTAGCCCTCCATGATAGATCTTTAAATATCACCCAGTGGTGGTTGTTAAGATCGATAGGGAATACTGCTTTTTTATATAAATCTCACTTTGGGATATGATTCAGTTTCTCAATCTGGGCACTGTTGGCATTTTGGCCCAGATAATCCTTTGTTATAGGAGCTGTGCTATGCACTGTAGGAGGCTTAGCAGTATACTCTGGCCTCTACTCACTAGATGCCAATGTCTCCAGACATTGCCAAAGGCCCTGATTGAGAACCACTGGGCCACGTAAACACTTCCTCTAATTATATTTCTTTAGTATGCCTAACTGTAATGTAACATGCCCATGAGTATATATTCACCAGTCCTTTACTCCACGGATATTACACAGACTGTCAGGGTGAACTTCAAAGCCCCAAAGTTTCACCCTCTTCCCCCGGGAATCAGTAGGGGTTGTTACACATACATTCCTGAAATCTCAGCTACTGTTAACATGAGACGCCATTCCTTCCCCCTGCGCCAAGCTCCCTCCATGATGTCTGCCACCTAGGAAGCCATGTGAGGATACCCCCCACGTCAGTGCTGCCGGAGGTATCTTGAACTTCGAAGTTCAGGATGCCTGTGCTGCCTCCAAAAGTTTTCAAGGACACCATGCCTGGAGATTACAGACTGATACCACCTTCCTTGGGGTCCTCACGGCACTGGAGTCATTCTGGGCCCCTGAAGAGGGCCTCTGTGCACCATACTGTATCACTTGGGCATCCAAAGAATACTATTTGTACCCTGCCATCCCTCACATCCCCCAGCTCACAGAATCTGTCAAGAAGAAAATAATATGGTCTCAATGGTTCTCAATCCCTTAGGTAGGCCAAGTGCTTCTCAAATGTAACAGGCAGCAGAGTCACCTGGGAGATCCTATGAAAAGGCAGATTCTCATTCAATAGGTCTGAAGTGGAGCCTGAGATTCAGTATTTCTTACAGGCTCCCAGGTGAGGCTAGCTCTGTACTGCACTTTAAGCAACAAAGTCTTAGTAGACATTAGAATCACTTGGAGTATAGCTTTCTAGGCCCTTTCCACCAAAGAGGCAGATTCAGAGGGTCTCCGTGAGATCCAGTCATCTATGTTTACAAGTTTCCAGGTATTCAGAGTCCACATTGTAATTAACACTGCATTGCTATAGCCGTTATCTTTGTAAGATTGAGAAATTATTCACTAGGGCTGGGCCTAATCCATGGAGCTATAAAGCCAGTTCCACAGGTATGTAGTCTTCCTGATTATAAGCTCCCTCCTTGCAGTAAATCACCTCATGCAAATAAACAGCTGTCTGGTGACACCCCTAGGTCATTAGGTAGGTGCAAATAAGCCCAAGCCCCCAGTAACTAACCGAAGACAGATGCCTGCTGGGCCCCTAGCAGACTGGAAGAGAAGAAAGTTTGGGTCTCCTTCCAGGCTGGAGCACAGGGAGAGCCTTTTAAATAAAAAGCAATTGTCAACCCACATAGAAAGCACATACATCTTTCTGGAAACACAGAGTTAGAAAATTCTTCACCAGGTGGAACTTAGGCCTGAACTCTGTCTGTCCCTGGGCTCTCTTTTAGACGAGAAATTTCCTCAGACACAGGAGATCTACCACCTGGAGCCACTTCTGATGTTTTGGAGTTTCAAGGTAGAATACACTTTTTGTGGAGGATTTATGCCGAGGAAGAAAGTTTGGAGAAAACCTTCCTAGGTTAATATCCACAGAGGCCTCCCTCCCTGGTGTTCAACAGAAATTCCCTCTCGACACTCAATTCCTCACAGGGGTCATACTTTCCCATCAGTAACTTCCTCAAAACAGGTGTAAGACATCAAATGAAAAACATAATAGTTCCAGCAGAAGAGATAGAAAGGGAGAAACTCCAAGTTTCGAGACAGAGAATAGAGTAGTTTTATGATACATTCACTTAAAAGAAACCCCCAGGATTTTCAATAGAAGTCAGCATGACTAGGAGTGAATGTAAGGAAGAAATACTGAGATTCTACTATGTAACTGGCACCCTGCATGCATTACCTCCTATCACTTTCACACAGATAATGAGGTGTCATCACTCTCGTTTTAGTGATGAAGACATGGAGTTCAAAAAATTTAAATTCAAGAGAAAATGAGTCTGGGTTTCTGATCCCAGGGAGCTACCCTATCAGCCCCGTGCTGCTTCCACTGAAACATCTATCTCATTTAAGCTGCTGTTATTTTGGGTCTCTCTATGACAGTAACTGAAATCTATAACCTAACTAATATAACCAGATTCTATATCCAAAATTACCAGGATAAATACAGCATTTACATGCCATCATTAGGAGATTTCATTCCATTTTTCCGAGTGCTTTCTTTGATGGTGTTGCATGTGAATACAAATGTGAGTGAGCACTGCTGGGACCGTGGTGCTCCTCTGCATTCCCCCATTACCCGCTAACACCAATAATGGCATCTGTCAAGCTCTTTCGGAAGTACGGTGTACAGAGAAATGTCCTGACAGATTTGGCGGGATCAGGCTAAATCCATCCGAGAAGAAAATGTCATTTCAATTTTTCTAATAGACTTTTGAAGAAACATATCATATTACTATCCTTATGTATGAAAACTTATATTGCAAAAGATGAACTACTAAGCCAAGGGAGATAGATAAATGTGCCAGTGTGGTTCATCTCAACTCCAGTTTTCTCCAATTCTATCTCATTGTATACTGTTTTTATAAGAAGAAACAGTCAACGTTTTACATTTTAGCTTATGATCTAATCCCCTAATCTCTTAAGAAACATGGATACAGTGACAACATACACCAGATCTTCGAGGGCCAACCCAATTTCAAATGCTTTTTAATTGTCATCATTAGGTCCTGGTCGATGATTCAGCCCTGTGTCCAAGACTGCATTCTTATTTTTCCCATTTAAAATAATGACATACAGACTCCTTTAATCTGAAAATCACCTATCTCACACTTTTCCTGGAATAGATTTGATTTGGACAACTTGAACCCTTCCCAAATCTTCCCTTGCTCCCAATTCTGCCTGTCTCCCTCTCATTCCCAAGGGCCCTGATCAATTTCCTTATGTCACATTTCTATTATTTACCTAAGCATTATTATTACAGTAATTACAGTGGCTAGGTATTTCTTTTGTAGATATATACATTTATATGCATCTGTCTCCAGGCCTAGACTGAATTCTTTGAAAACAGAGATCCACTGCATTTGCTTTTGTATCAATATGCCTAACACATAGGCTGGCACACAATATATGTTCAATAGTTTCATGTTTTAAGTTAGCAAAAATAAATAAATATGATTTTACTCTTTTGCTCATAGGTAAGTACAGAAGTGGGATTTCTGGGCACTGTAGAGAATGCTGAGTCTGTTTAAGATGTGTCACCCAGGCAACATAAGTGGCTTGGGAGGGCTGAGGGAAGAAAGGGATTGTGCTAATGGGGGAGATGAAAAGAAGCCAACAGCAAATGTTACCTTCTTCCAATTTTGTCTAAAGCTCATCTTGTCCACAGCAATCACACAAAGCTAAATTTAATAGCTAGATGTGAGGTCAAGGGCCAGGGGCAGACTTGGTTGAATTAGAAATTAAATAAATTCTCATCTTGAAGGATGAAGAATAAATGCTCTACTGGTACACTCTAAGAACATCTCCAAGAAAAATATGTGCCATTAATCTAAAGAACCAGAAACATAGTTCAAAAGAGATATTGCCTCCCCATTCTATAAGAGCTAATTGCTAGATATTCTTGTTGGCCAATAATGTGTGATGCGATCACAGTTCTTTTCTGGGCAAGTGTTTTCATGAGGCTTGCATAGGGAACTGGGGCCTGTAAATGGAGTACTTAGAAATTAAATTAGGCAAGATTTCAGGGGTACTCAAATAGGCTCATTTTTAAGTTTTATTTTAGCTAGCAGAGTGGATGCAGAGGAGGGGAATTTATCTTCAAGTGACATGAGCAAGAGCTTGGATCTGGGCCCTGAAACCGTAGTCACTTCCTGTAGCACTCATATCCATGGATCTGAACACATCTTCTACCAAGCAGACAAAACCCACCCCAAAAAGTTATTTTTCCCGAGTTCAAAAGAGGTCTGCAGTTTGCATATTTCTTGATTTATTTGAGAAATCCGGATGCTTCTTCCCCCAAGTTCTGATTTTTGATCTGCGATTTTTATTTTTGCCTTGGTTGATAAAAGATAGTACATCCTTTCTTGGCACCCCCAACTTAGTCACCAGAAGCAGATGGCTGTGAACACGTGATCAAACTTATTTTTTTTTTTAATGATTTTTTTTTACAAAGCCAATATATCAATACATGAAAGCAGGCAGCCTGTCAGCCTAAAATAATAAGCACTACAAAAACCTCCCATGTTTGAAGTGAAAACTTTTTCTCTCGTGTACTCCCTTCGCCTCTAAATGCTCAGCTGCTCCACGCAAGCTGTAGAAGTCCCCCTTCCTTTGTTCACACTGTTCATTAACTGAGGGCATAACTGCTTCTGATTCTGCTCTCATATAAACCACCGGCACTTCACACTGGCAGTCTGATGTGCACAGATTATAGATTGGGACTCTACAACTCCATGTGTAGTCACCACTGTTCTCTGTTTCTTTAAAGTAACTACTATCAGCTACTCATGATTATCCAAGTTCTTCTTGATGTTGTTACCCACTCAGCTTAATTAAATCATTTGTTGATATAAGTAAGGTTTTGGTTTAACTGAGCTCAGCAAAAGGAAAAGTGTGTTAAAGTTCTTTAGTTGCAAACAACAAAAATACAACTAGAACAACTCAAGCTCACAAGAGAGGGGACTTTAGTGTGACACTGTGCAGAGTCTCAAAGGCCTGGAGGACCTGAAGGTAGAAAGACACATGACCTTAGGAAGTGAAAGAGCCTGAGAATTACAAAACTAAAAGGGAACATTCAGCCAAGGCATCTTCTACATTCTCTCTCCACAAACCAGCCTTGTCTGTTTCTCAGAACCTGTAGGCTCAGCCAAGAGACAAACTCTTTCCGTTTCAATCCCAAATGCCCAGGAGACTGGCTAGTTTGAGTCTGATATCCAGCTTTGGGTCCTGCTGGCCAAAGCCAGAGACGGTATCACACAAAATAACCATGGTGGCTAGAGGACCAAGTTTTACGGTGGAAGCCATTCCTGGGAAAATATGGAGTCATGGTTTCACTAGCTGATCAGACACCTCCAAGAGTCCCACAAAGAACACTACAAAAAAAAAAGCGAGTTGTATCAAAATATCACAGGTACTCCATATATATGCATAACTGTTCTGTATCCAAAATAATTAAAAACAAAAAATTAAAAAGAAAAGACTACCAGCCAGGTGTGGGGGCTCATGCCTGTAATCCCAACACTTTGGGAGGCTGAGGTGGACAGGTCACTTGAAGCCAGGAGTTCAAGACCAGCCTGCCCCAGCATGGTGAAACTCTATCTCCACTGAAATATGAAAATTAGCTGGGCGTGGTGGTGCATGCCTGTAATTCCAGCTACTTGGGGGGCTGAGGCATAAGAATTGCTTGAACCTGGGAGGCAAAGTTTGCAGTGAGATGAAATTGCGCCACTGAACTCCAGCTTGGATGACACAGTGGGATGCTGTCTCAAACAAACAAAAAAAAAAAAAAAAAGAAAAGAAAATACTACCAATGCAGTTTCTCATATCATACAATGGAACAAATATTAAAAATACGTTGTCCATTTTTAACAGCTTTATTAGGGTTGTAACTGATATACACACACACACAAAAAAAACCCTGTGCACACGTTTAATTAATACATTTTGAGTTCGGACATGTGCAAACATCGATGATACCATCATCATAATCAAGATAGTAAACATATCCATCATCTTCAAAAGTTAAAAAAAAAAACACCAAAATATGCAAACATTCTGTAATCCCATTGAAGGTGAAAAGTAGCAAGCTTGGTAACTGGGGAGAAAAATAAGGAATGCTTTAAGCAAGTTTTCCCCATCATTCTGAAAGGGAATGACCACCATTTTCAGCTTGTCATTGAGAAATAATGAGGACTTTGGACAGCTTTCTATTTCTTCTTGGACCTTATTTTCCTAATGTAAATAGATTTGTTATTTGATTTGAAATACTGTAGTTTTCCACAGTGTAAAACAAACCCGTAATTTAATATGTCTCAAAATTCATTCAAAGCCTAATAGACATTACTTATGAAAGTCTGTTGTTAGATTTTTATTTCCTTCAAATTTCAAAGAACTGAAGGGTGGTCAGTGTACCTCAATTTGTAAAAGTAATAAAGATAGCATTTTTGAGATTCTTTTCCCCAGTAGATCATTTTTTTCCTATACCTTTTTCTCTCCAAGAAGTATGGCAGTTCTAAGCTTATCGCTTCAGAAAAGGGACTAGCCTTGATGGACATCTGAAACAATGTTTTGCGGCTTGGGTTTCCAAAATCCTCGGCCACGCTGAGGGATGAGGAGATGACAGTTGGAAACCATCTTCAGCACAGGCAGAAATATGGTAGAGAAATTCCGGGGCTGAGAATAAGGGAGGAGTCGGGAAAGGCCGTTGAGTAGACTGGGGTTTCCCTCACAGTTAGAAGATTCATCTTGGCTGGATAAGAGGGAGAAATCTAGAATACAAATTAAGTATTTATAAAACAGTCCTGTAGAGTGTGGCCTTGTAGGTTTTTCCTGGTTAGAGCCCCCAGGAGACAGCAAAACCTCAGATAGATTTGTCGGCCAAGGGATGGGTCCCTGATCTCTGCTTCTCATGTGGATGGAACTGTCTAGGGATGTGGCGCAGAATACACAATAATCTGTGGTGACCATGCCCCAGGCAGAGACCCAGGGAGAGTCATAAGCAGCTAGGCAGGAAGAACTTTGGTCATCCCTGGCCTTAGTGAGCTCACTATAGTGTAGAAGCAGTTGAATGATTCTCATGCTCCAAAATACAGTTCCTAAAGTAAGCCATGGACGTAACATCTCAGAGGTTATTTGCATGGATTGACTCCTGAGACAAAAGGACAAAAAACACTTCAGTGGATATCTGTGCAGATAGATGACTCAAAGATCAGATGCTACCCAGATGTGTTTTGATAATACATAAGCCCCTAGGATTTAGATACAATCTTGAAAGAAACTGAGACAGATAATTCTGAATTAAATGAGGTGAAGTTTCAGGCACTCAGGTGATTGGAGGCTCAAAATAGAATTAAGTTGCATTTTAGAAAAATGAAGTTAAATTTCAAACACTTGAATTCCTGCACTGAGATATGCGTCCACTAAGTAAATATGTAGGAAAACACAAGAAAAAATTTCAGCAGACCCTCTAGAAGGTCATCCAATGCCATTCAGTATTATGAGAGGTTTTTAAAATTTTTCAGCAACTATTCCCTTTTTCTTGCCCACCTCTTTTGGAGCTTGTATACCTCTCCTGCCTCATTGATGTGGGGCAGGAATAATGGAATGTTGGAATGTTGGAGGACATGATACAAATAGAGGCAGAGGCATTTAAAGGTATTGTTGCCCATTTTGGCTTGATCTCTTACGCTTTTGGTCTTCATAATGAAGAGACCATGCCCCAGATACCACTTGTCCATGAGTGAGGAGATGCACAAAGTGGACCAGAATTCAACACATAACCCAAAGCAGAATCATTCCTCCTAACCCCCAGCCCATGAATAAGAAATAAATGTTTGTCATTATAAGCTGAGACTTTGGGTTGTTGTTATAGAGCTTATTACAGTAATAACTGGCTAACACCTATGAAAAACTGTAGCACTAGGAGATCAGCAGCTGCTCTAATGATGCAACCAAATCTTAAGTGCTTATGTGCTCTGAAGTATGTGTTCACTGATTCCTTCTTTAACATTCTGCCATTATGATTGGAGTGGGTATCAATAGTATTCTCTATCCAGAATTTCTCTCTCTTCTTTGGGGGAAGTGTACTCTATTTCTCTTGGAAATTTGTCTCCCTTGCAAACCATGTAGTTCTACTGAAGACTGACAACCACGGTACATAGTAAACACACTGATTAGTCCAGTGATGGTTAGGTGATCTAAGCAGGACCAATTAGAGCCCACCGTAGGATTTTCTTAGTGTTGGAGCTGCAGGGGACCATGCCCCCTCTCTCTTCATGCACAATACCTGTTGACAATAAGAGAGAATGAAGCAAACATGGGGGAAACATAGGTATAAGACAAAGACAGTAATTTCTGCCAGGCGCGGTGGCTCACACCTGTAATCCCAGCACTTTGGGAGGCCGAGGCAGGTGGATCACCTGAGGTGGGAGTTCAAGACCAGCCTGACCAACATGGAGAAACCCCATCTCTACTAAAAATACAAATTAGCCGGGGTGGTGGCGCATGCCTGTAATCCCAGCTACTCGGGAGGCTGAGGCAGGAGAACCGCTTGAACCTGGGAGGCGGAGGTTGTGGTGAGCCGAGATCACGCCACTGCACTGCAGCCTGGGCAACAAGAGCAAAACTCTGTCTTAAAAAAAAAAAAAAAAAAAAAAAAAGACAGTAATTTCCGATTTCTGGGTGGGTTTTATTCCTGCCTCTCATCCTACCTAACCACATACCTAAACTTCCTGGTTATATTAGCCAATACATTCTTTTTGTTTTGCTTTGTTTTGTTTTGTCCAAGCAAATTCAAATTGGGCTTTTGTTCCCTAAAACTAAGAATATTGACAAAAATTTTTTGCTTTTGCTTCTACTGCTGCAGTCATTGTCAACTGACTCTCTTCATATTCCCATCACAGCTTCCACACATAGGGCCATCCCTTGGTTTCCTCTCTGCTTTCATGCTGCCTTTCTCTTGCTGTCACGTATGATCCAACATCCATGTTGGCGTCCTTCATACTCCAACACCCCAAGAGAAGTTAGTCATGAACCAGGATAGATCCAGACCACCTCAAAGACTGCTGACTTTTGGCTATCTTTGAACCTGGAACCCATTACTACTCCAATCAGACATGGTTTGGGTGGAGAGGGCGGTGTGGTACAAATCACAATGTCTCCTGAATAAAGGACTCTGCAGAGAGGGATGGTGGGCTTGGCAGGCACTCTGGGGCTCCTCAGAAAGGAACAGTAAAACCAGCCTGTTCTTTCTTGGTCTGTCCTCTTCACATTGCTGCTCTTGTTGATCCACATTCTTGCTCCCTATCCAACTGTATGTACAATGAAGGGTTGGCTGGAAATGAAATCTGCAACAGGTTTCTCTTAGAGGATAATATGGAATGGGAAGATTTTTTAAAAAATATAATCGGTCTGTGAGTTCCAACAATGCAACTAAGAGAGAAAGTTCTTTTTAGCCCCACTTTTTCATGTTTCTAAGATCTCCTTGGTTCCATTTACTGCTCTCTGATGTAAATGATTTTTCATCTGATGTTTCACTTCTAATATTTTCTCCCAAATAAAAGACTGGAGAGTAGATCATTCATCCATTTATTCAACAAATATTTATTTATTAGTGAAGCATAATTCACTTTGGATTTTTAACTATTTCCAAATTTGTTAATGATTATTTAACCAATCATATCTCTTTTCTCCAATGTTTTACACTGAAAACTGTCAAAATCACAGAAAAGTTGCAAGAATAATCAAATGAATAACTATATCCTCCTAATTTATATTCACCATGTAACTTTTATTGATTAGAATATTATTCTGTATCAGGCTGAGGTCATAAAAATGAAAAAAAAAAATGCCCTTGAGAAGCTAACGTTCTAGTTCAAGGCTTCCAAGTGGAGGCCAGTCACAGTGGCTGAGGCCTGTAATCCCGGCATTTTAGGAGGGTGCGATGGGGGATCGCTTGAGCCCAGTAGTTGGAGACTAGACTGGGCAACATGATGAAAATCTGTCTCTACAAAAAATACAAAATCTTAACCCAGTGTACTGGCGTGTACCTGTAGTCTCAGCTATTTGGGAGGCTGATGTGGGAGATTGCTTGAGCCTTGGAGGTTGAGGCTGCAGTGAGCTGCAATCACAGCACTGCACTCTGGCCTGGGTGACCAAGTGACACCCAGTCTCAAAAAACAAGGAGATCCGGTAGCAGACAGCACCTAGAATATCTGATTCAGTTGTTCTACAGTGGAGCCCAGGGAACTGAATTGCTAATAAACTCAGCAAGTGACTGCTATAAAGCCAGCTTTGAGACTGCTCGTCTAGCAGAAGAGAGAGAACAGAGACAGAGGAGCACTACGAAAGGCTAAATTAAAGATACAAAAATGTTCTGTGAAAATGGCAAGATTGGAAGTTTCATGCAAGACTAATTGAAATTTCTCATATGAGGCTGGATATGAGGAGTGGAGGGTGGCAGCTGTTCTTAGGTGTGCTTCTAGAAACCTCCATTTATTCGCTCTCCTATCCTTCTCTCATCATAAGTATATAATAATGCGTTTGTACTGGAAACTCAGCTCCCACAACTCTTGGCAATTTCTAGACCACTGATCAAGAAACTTTCTCACTTGTAGAAAGGGGTTAATATTTTCCCATATCTGTTTCACAGGGTTGTAATATGAATCAAAGAAGAGAAAGCTTGTGAACATCCTTTGTTGTCTGGCAAGTGGTTTATACACATAGAATAATTATTATCATCCTCCGTCGATCCATTTTCACATTCACACCATCCACATGTGTTTGGGTGCTACTTCCCCCACAGCTTTGTCACAGAATGTGTGAAACAGCACAGAATACATGCAAAGTTTTTATTAACCTCACTTTGGATGATGTTGGCAACTAATAGTCATGCAATAAACTTTTATTGGATAATTAACTGATATACTTTTTCCAATTACATTAATCTCTTCAAAGATGAAATAAAGTTGTTTGACTTGTTTCTGGTCTTAGACCATTTCTCCTACTAAATATATGCTCTCACAATAACATGATAATATTGATTTTTTTCTCAAAGAAGATATAAACTCACCCTGAGCAACACAATCTGGGGTGAGTTACCTGAAATTTCCTTATGTCATACATAGAGGGGCAGAGCTCCTTATAAACCATTAACTTGTAGATCATAGTTTCCTCTTTGCTTTGTTTCCTAGTTCCTCAAGTCTCACAATGTGGACAGAGAAATCTGTTTCTGTTCAATTATTTTCTTGAGCTGAGCAAGCTCTTCCTGGTGACAGTAGTTGCTACTATATCTTGCCCCACAGCATTTCAGAGTAAACCTGTCATCAAGAAGCTGCGTGGGATGTCTAACTGGTTTGCCTGACTTTTTTTGTTTCTTGTTAAGTATCCTCAGAAGGGGACACACATTGGAAGCCTGCTGTGTATAATTAAGAGATAATTGTAGTTGTCTCAGCATTTTGTGCAGCTATACCATTAGCTTATTTGCAGTGATGCCTAAATGGAGTTAGGATGACGATTTTGAAAATGAATATAGAATACATTTTGAAGGATGAAATGTGTGATAATTTGAAGGAGCACTTTACCTTCTTTTTGCTAAGATATGCCACATTTTAGCTTGATGTTTTTAAATTAAGCTTGATGTTTTTAAATTAAGCTGACTTACTGTGGTTTCCAAGAGTGATCACGTATTTTGCCCTACTGTGTACAGCCTTGGAGATTTTAACTTTATATACCATAACTTTTCTTCCTCAGAGATGTGTAATGCAATCTTTGGGCAACTGAATATGATTAAATGCTTCTCGGACAGTGAATAATGATTCCCTATGAATTTTGGAGCAAGCCTATTCAATTTTATTACATTAGCTAGATGAAGAAATTGTCTGGTATTATCTTGTGTGTGACTTTTCACTATTCTACCATATAATGAATGCTAGTGAGTTATTATGGTGGAAAAAACTTCCTAAAACAACATAATGAAAAAAATATTCATTTCACTGAATAGGATAAGTCAAAGCATAAAGGTCAGATTTCTGGAACTTGCCTAAAGTAAAATAATGCACATAACTTCTGTTTCATTACTGTTTTCTCCATTGGACTTTAGGCTGTTCAATGTTCACACATAGAGTTCATTGAACTCTATGCTGTTATGTTCGGGTTGGGCTCTTTCCAATAAGGTCTATAAAGGTCTCTAGCCAGTTCTAAATGGTGAGACTGAGCTGTGCGTGCAAACATATATATACCCCTAATGTGCATTTAGCCAAATTGTGTTGCTGGCTAATGGAACCATGCAGAGGTGCCATGATCACTTCACTTAGAAACCTGATATGAGTAGAGGAATATAAAACATCGACAAGACACCTGAAAAGAAATTCAGTTTGCATTGCACACAATTGTATAAACTTATCATCCCCTAACAGTGTTCATCTGAGTAAGACATTCTTTTTTTTTTTTTTTCTTTTTTCTTTTTTTTTTGAGACAGGGTCTTACTATGTTGCCCAGGCTGAAGTTCAATGGCACAGCAGCTCACTGCAGCCTGGATTTTCTGAGTTCATGCAATACTCCTGCCTCAGCCTCCTGAGTAACTAGGACTACAGGTGTATGCCATCATACCCAGTTAATCTTCTAATTTTTTGTAGAGAAGAGGTCCTACTCTGTTGCCCAGGCTGGTCTCAAACTTCTGGCCTCAAGTTATCCTCCTGCCTCCGTCTCCCAAAGTGCTGGGATTACAGGCGTAAGCCACCATGCCTGGCCCATTCTAATTTTTTTTTTAGATTTTAAAGATGACTAAAAATGAGCTAACATCATTCACCTTTTTTTAAGACAGAATTTTATTTGCTTTTTTGCAATAACTATGCCTCTTCATTATGGTAATGGATACCATAAATAGTATAATCTTAGAATTGTCATTATTATCAAATATTTATGAAGTCCTCCTTCACGGCATTCATAGATTGTGGTAATTTATAGATTTGATTAGAAACAGCCAGTGTTCTCAATAGTTTATAATCTAAAGACAAAGATAATTCAGAAGAACATGAAAGATACTATTGTCTGGAAGCTCAGAGTGGCATGATCTACTCATTCTGTATTTCTCACCTCTTATTGTCTTTCTAAAGTCTCCTATTCTAAATGCATTCTCCTGAAAATCAGTCCCTGAGACAAGAATTTTGGTGCAAGTATTTGGGAGGTGATCACAGGAAGCAAGTGTGAGAGTGGAGCCGTGAGACAGGAAAGGGAAGAAAACCAATAAAGGGTGTGTTAATTAGCAGGTTACTGCTGTGAGCAACAGAGGCTCAATCCTGCTGAGGACCCCCTGAGTGAATGCACAGAACACATCTCAGAATTGTGAGGAAATGTGGCTATTTATCCTCCAGAAATGTGGCTATTTATTCTCCAACTCCTGTCCCTACGTGGCTGAGAATTGCTATTGGGGCTTTAAATCCTAGGCACTGCGAGCATCTTCTTCACATCGGCACAGCACAATTCCACAGCCAGAAGAAGTTTTCTGGTAGACAAATGCAGACAGGAGGAAGCTGTTTTGCAAGTATCAGAACCCTTCACTGAGGCCACAGGGGACCTGGGGGGCAGGGGAACAAGAAGAGGCAAGTGAGGCATTTATAGCATCTGCTACATGTCTTTTTTCACTGGGGCACAACCTAGTCCTGGCCCAAAGCCATCGTCAGAATACCTAGGATTCAAATCACTGTTACCACTATTTTAAGATACCATACTCTTCCCTTGTACTAAAAATTATGCCATGTCTAATTTAGTCTTAAATAATCCATCTTGATTTCAAATAGCCCAGATATTAGCACCCATGTCTTGATCATTTTTTATCATAAGTGCGATATATTAGTGTTTATTTTCTTGTTGTATTTTTTCATAAGGGCAATGGGTACCTAAGAAAAAGAAATTATCCATCTTATACTAGAAGAAAATTGTCTCAAAAGAATCAAAGTGAAATCCGCGCTAACCAAAATACTATATGTTTTAGTGTCACCAATCAATTGCCTATTGTATTTCTGAGGTTCTGTCCATGCCAAACAGGTTCAATCAAATTCAATTTAATAAGACTGAATTCAATAAAATCTATTTTTAGTGATTGTCTTCATGACAGGAAATAGCCAGTTTGAGGATTTTCCCCAATTTCTTAAAAGGCTGCCTGGGGGACCCAAAGATACAGTACCTTTTAGATGAACAGAGGCAAGTCAGCACCGGGGCAAAACCAGCAAACATGCGGCATCATCACATCCTTCTGGAAATGAGATTGGGCAAACAGGCGTAAAATACATAAACACAAACAGAAACAAATATGGAGATCTTTTATAGACATTCAGAAAGACAGGACTATTAGAGATAGGGCATGTGAAAAAGGTAGAAGAGAAAATGGGCAAATCAGAACAGTGCTGTTTTATCACTTAGGGCTCCAGCAAAAAACACAAGGCACGTTCAAACTGAGTAATTTGAGGAGAGTTTAATAAATGGGTAATTTATACAAGTGTGGGCAGGATTAGGGAAACCACAATGGTTAGTATAGTATTCAGGGCTAGGAACAGCAGGGAGGGGGTTCAGGGTCTGAAGGGGAAAGGCATGAGAGAAGTTATGAGTAATCAGAATGAGAACTGTGAGGAGAGGGCTGCCCAGCAGGAGCTGGGTCAGTGTGGCAGCACTGGCAGTGCCAGAGGGATAGATATCCTAACCTTATCTGCCAGTGCTTGTCCCTGGTCAAACCCAACCAGAAACCAGAGGACAAGTAATCATGTTGATACAACTCGTCAGCTCCACCACCAGGGACAGAGGGTACAAGGTGTGTGGATCTGGAGGACAAGGATATATCCAGTACCACCATTGTATGGAGGATTGCTTGATTCATATGTTCATAATTTGCGTAAGTTAGATGACAGAGAACAACACAACCTGGATATTTCCTCTCCTTCCGAGTTGTCCTTATGCCGACTTGACTGAAGGCAAGTAGAGAAGTCTGCCATCTCATTAGACAATAAGGGGCTCCCTAATATCGGGTATGAGAGATAGGATTCTCAGTCACTACAATGGCAAAGAGTCTGAAATGTCAGGACCCCATTTATAATCCTAAAGAGGATGTGTAGCTCCCTGAGTTCCATTAATTTGTGACAGACTCAGAGAAAAGAGTTGCCATAATCATAAATTAGTAGATTCCTCCTGCATACCTGGACATCAGTAGAACTTGACCTTGCATTTCAGAAGCTTTAGGAGTCTCTGCGGTGCTCCCAAGCATAATTACATTAGGCTGGTAACGACTGCTTAGAATGCCCTCGGGGATGTGAATGATGTTCTATGACATGGCTCTGCCTCAAGTTAAATAAAATTTTTTAAAAGCATAAGTGAAAGGCACCCAGAGTTCTCCCATTCTTGGAACTTTGTACACAGGGCTTCTTCAGCATCCAATTGTGGGAAGATGAGCAGCAGTTGACTCAGATGGGCTCTCCTCATCTGTGATGGTTTGCAGCAATTTTTCTCAAAGTAGCTCAAGAAAAGCCTACATGTATGTGCTTGGGAGGCAGCGGGTAATGCTAAGCCACAGAAAGCCAATGAAACTTAGGCTGTGACAGCAATTTCCCTTGCTTGAGAGGAACTCTCTGTGAGATAAGAAATTGAGCACTCCTTTCTCCTCTGCCATATGGTACTGCAGTATAATTTAAATTCAAAAAGCCAAATTTCATAGCCTGAGAATTGCAGTTGGTAGACACTCCTAATCACTTTACTGATATAAGTAGGTACAGAGAAGCATGATAATTTAAGTGAAAACCATGCTTTCCAAATCTGATAGGAAAACCTACTAATGTTTTGTATCTTCTGCTTCAAAGGAAACACCCAGAAAAAAAGATGCCAAGGAAACAGGCTAGGTAAATTGATGCTTAGAAACAGGGTAGGCAAAGTTACTTTAAAAAAAAAAAAAAAGTGCACTGTGTGGCTACGACCTGTTGTGGTAGGATTCTGAGATCAACAGAAAAAAATCCATCAAGCTCTAATTTCTACAGATATTGTTAATGTTAATAAAAGTCATAATTGAGAAAGAGGAAGTGGGTAGGCAGTCGGGATATTTAGACAGAGTTTTTACTGAATAGTAAAAGAATTCCAAGAAATGTTTGCTAAAGATCAATATACCTAGAATAGGTAAGGCTGTGAATTCCAGTGTATATTCTTAGTAGAGATTTACAAAACATATTTTTTAAATTTTCAAATCCAAGAAGGCAAGTTCTAAGAAATACAAGCAACTCCTTCTCCTCTGTGCTGAAAAGAAATGAAGCATAAAGATGTGTAATTTGGCCCTTAGGAGATCTAAGGGAAGACTAAGTTGCCATTCTGAGTAACTGCAGGGGGAATTGAAGGCTTGAGAGAACAAAGAAATAAAGATGATCTCATATGCTCTGTTGGGAGAATCTTCCTTTCTGTACCAGTCAGGATTTTTTCAGTTGGAGGAAAAAAAAAAAAGGAGGGAAGGAAGGAAGGAAGGAAGGAAGGAAGGAAGGAAGGAAGGAAAGAAGGAAGGAAGGAAGGGAGGGAGGGAGGGAGGGAGGGAAAGAGAGAAACAGAAGGAAGATAAGAGATAAAGGAAGGAAGGAAGGAAGGAAGGAAGGAAAGAAAGAAAGAAAGAAAGAAAGAAAGAAAGAAAGAAAGAAAGAAAGAAAGAAAGAAAGAGAGAAAGAAAGAGAGAAAGAGAGAGGAAGAAAAGAAAGAAAAGAAAGAAAGAAAGAAAGAAAGAAAGAAAGAAAGAAAGAAAGAAAGAAAGAAAGAAAGAAAGAAAGAAAGAAAGAAAGAAAGGAAAGAAAGGAAGGAAGGAAGGAAGGAAGGAAGGAAGGAAGGAAGGAAGGAAGGAAGGAAGGAAGGAAGGGAGGGAGGGAAGGAAGGGAGGAAGAAGGGAAGGAAGAAAGGGGAAAGAAGGAAAAAAGAAAGGAAAAGAAAGAAAGAGAAGAGAAAGAAGGAAGATTAACTTAAGTTAATTCACTACTATCAGAATCAGTACTATTAGAGAAATAAGGGGTCTGATGTGGTTACTGTTTTTTTTTTTTTTTTCAACAGTCTATAAAACAACACACAAACCCACCCCTACCTCTTCAAAATTTAAGTTGTGTATCATTTAGACTCTATCCAGAACTAATCACGTCCCTCTTCTTCTTTTCGGCTTTTTTTTTTTTTTTTTTTTTTGAGACAGTGTCTCGTGCTGACGCCCAGGCTAGAGTGCGGTGGTGCAATCTCGGCTCACTGCAATCTCTGCCTCCCGAGTTCATGCGATTCTCCTGCCTCAGCCTCCCAAGTAGCTGGGATTACAGGCGCACACCACCACACCCGGTTAATTTTTTGTGTATTTTTAGTAGAGACAGGGTTTCACTATGTTCACCAGATTGGTGAAACTCCTGACCTCATGATCTGCCCACCTCGGCCTCCCAAAGTGCTGAGATTACAGGCGTGAGACACCGCACTTGGCCACTTCCCTTTTCTCAAATCTCTACAACAGCATCTCAGCCCATAATGAAGTATGCCCAATATATATCTTCATGACCTCAAAAGGGTCTTATAACTTCAAAGAAAGTTTGAAACTACTTTTTAAAAATTAATTTATTCATTTTTATTTGTATAAAGTTGTGGGGTACAAGTGTAATTTTGCTACATGCATAGATCACATAGTGGTGAAGTCAGGGCTTTTAGGGTGTCCATCACCCAAATAATGTACATTGTACCCCTTAAGTAATCCCTCATCATTCCCTCCCTTCCCACTCCCTCACCTTTCCGAGTCTCTGTTGGGTATCATTCCACACTCTACGTCCATGTGTACACATTATTTAGCTCCCATTTATAAGTGAGAACAGGCAGTATCTGTCTTTCTATGTCTTACTTGTTTCACTTAAGATCATGGCCTCCAATCTCATTCGTGTTGCTGTAAAAGATGTTATTTCATTATTTTGTATGGCTGAATAGTATTCCATTGTGTATATACACCACATTTTCTTTATCCAATCTTCCACTGATGGACACTTAGGTTAATTTCGTATCTTTGGTATTGTGAATAGTGCTGCAATGAACATATAGGTGATTTTTTGATATAAGGATTTCTTTTTTGTGTGGATGGTAGGTGCCCCCAGGAGTGGGATTGCTAGATCAAATGGTAGTTCTACTTTTAGTTACTTGAGATATCTCTGTCCTGTTTTCTATAGAGGTTGTAAATTAGGTGTACAACTTGGCAAAGAAGATGAATGTACAAATACATGAAGTTATTTAAAACCAGAGTTCATTTTAAAGTTGTTTAAAAACAGAGTTCATTTGTTTCCAAAATAAATAGCTCAAATGAAAACTTGGAGCTCAAACAAAAACAGAATAATAAATGATGCTATCGACCTGGTGAAAATGTACTCTATCTCCTTGAGAGGAACATAAGTATTAATTAAATAAACACCTTACTTTTAACTTGGTCTATAGAGTTGAAAACCTGTTAAACTCACTGAGAACTCTTTAGGACTATTTCTTGCTACTTACCCTGGGCATTATAAATTTCTGTGCAGATGTTAATGCCAACAACATTTGGTCAGTGTCTACTATATAATCTGTACTTACATGCTCTGCCTCAAGATGCTTAACTATTTCTGAAATTATAAAACCCTCTTTTGAAGTAAAGATAGAATAACGGATCTCCTGCTAAAGCAGAGACACAAAATAATAATTACATGTAAACTATAAAATAAATATATTTTATTTAAAGGGCACAAAGATGAATAGGGAAAACAGGAGAACTAAATTAAGAACTTTATTACACTCATAGAAGTTATTATTAACCCTTCATTATTTTTGTTAAATAATGTACATAGAGATTTGAATTTCTTATTTCAAAATTTCTTGCTTTTCAAAAGTAAATTTTACAGTGCACTCAGAATCTTAAATGTTCTCATGTATGTAACACAGTAAGCTTGTGGACTTTTGGGTTTAATGAGTACTCTCAATTTTGAGAAATAAAAACTTGAAATTCAAGCAGGAATAAATTTAATGTTAAAGTTAATTATTCAGGTGTGTTAGTACATCTAAGCAAGATTTGGTTCTCACAAATGTTGGTTGCATTCTCAATGCTGAAATAAAAGGGAGTCAAGTGGTCTGTATCCAGTGGATGCTGGCAGGTGACAGAAGGCTGCCAATGGCAAGTTGGCCAAACTGTTGACAGACTATTTTCAGTTCCCCACCCCTGTGGGCCAGAGTGAAGAGTTAATGGTGCTTATTAATCCTGCCCACAGTCACAGAGAAATGGTATTCCCCAGAGAGAGTGTCTGGAAGAGAAGGAATGAGAGTACAAGAAGTATTGGGCTTCTGTGCAATGTTTTCAGACTTCAGTAGCCAAAAAGAGATTGTATTTCATGTGTGTGTGTGTGTATGTGTGTGTGTGTGAAATAAGAGTAAACAAAATCTATATTCTAGTTCTAGGTTTTACTTTCTTGATTCATGAATATACAAGACCAAATATATTATGTACATAATATGTACATTATGTACCTTGGTACATTTACCACATCTTGTACCTTGAATGAAAACCCACGCCCACACGAGTGTGTGCGCACATACACACACATGCACGCACACACACACACTCCTTTTGCCAATAAAGGCCACACTGCTAAACCACTTTCAATTGAACATGACCTTTGAGTTGTTTTTCCAATAGTGGTTTCAGGTTTGCACTGTTATTCCCTCTCATGCGGTTGCCTTTGTGACCTAGTGAACATGTTTCCAAATTTTCTGGCTGAAGTTACATTTTGCAGAAGAAAAATACTTTTTATCAGTGAAAACCTAAGTGATTCTATAATAATAATTACAAGATTTATTAAGCTTTCATTGTACTAAGCACTGTCTCATGCTTTATTTCAATGAACTCATTTAATCCTGATTACCTGGGATATAGACACTATTATTAATATAATTATTATTCTTTTTAATGGATAGCAAAACTGAAGCATAGAGATGTTGAGTAACTCACCCAGAGGCACACAGCATTTAGCAAGGGCCAAAATACGAACTCAGGAAGTCTGGTTCTAAGACCCATGCTCTTAATCATTACACTACTCTTACCATTGTATTGTTTTCTACAGTCAAGGAAGATCTTTAACAACTGGTACTTCAAAACAGTGAAATCAAAGGTGGTTAGATCAAATATAGCAATGGGGGTCTAATGGACAGAATAATTATTTTGAAGTCAGAAAGAGCTCTGATTGTCTCTGTAGTAGTGATTTTACTGCTCACTGAATATCCGAGTGCTCCCCTACATTTTCTAGGTGGCATGGTATTAGCTGAGCCCATGTGATTAGTCTGTCCAATGGGCTATGAATGGAGGTGAAACAGGCCACATCTGGACTGAAGAATTTAAAAGCCAATGTGTGAATTTTCAGTTCTCTGTTCATCTGCCACAGTGATTGAGAAAGCTATTTGGTTCAGATGGTGTAGCTAAATGATGGTAAAGACTCAGGCAGCCTATGTCCATTTATATGGAACAGGGCCCCTCATAAGCCCACTTGGATAGGAACTAGAAGTAAGAAAGAAACCTCAGTTATGTTAAACCACTGGTGAATAAGACTAGTTTGTTTCTGATGTTATCTAATATAGTCCACAAGTTTCACCAGGTTTTCTGTGTAATCACTGAAAAGGTACTTCACCTTTCTCAGCCTCATTTCATTATTTTTGAAATATGGACACTGACACTCTCCTGGCAGTTGACATGAGGATTAAATGAGAGCTTTTGTATGCTTGGCAAATAGAAGTTGCTCAATAAATAGTAGCTATGGTAAGTATGCAGTATTACACTTCATAAAAGTAACCAAACAAGGCTGGGTGTGGTGGCTCATGCCTGTAATTCCAGCACTTTGGGAGACCAAGGTGGGAGAATCGCTTGAGCTCAGGAGTTTGGGACCAGCCTGGGCAACATAGTGACACCTTATTTATATAAAAACTAAGCAAAATTAGCTGGGTGTCGTGGTGTGCGCCTGTAGTCCCAGCTACTCAGGAGGCTGAGGTGGGAGGATCACTTGAGTCTGGGGGGATCACTCAAGGTTGTAGGGTTGTAGTAAGCCAAGATGAAGCCACTGAACTCCAGCATGGGAAATGGAGCAAGACAATGTCTCAAAAAAAAAAAAAAAAAAAAAAAAAAAGAACAGCCTAAGTAACTTAGTGTATAAAGGATGGGAACAACATTTGCTTAGCAGAGTTTATTACTGGGTTCCTGTAAATTGCTTATAACTGTAAAACAGCCAAAGATTATTCCCAATACAACATGTAAACAAGGTTATAATGTGCACCCATTTTATAAATATGTTTTGGCACCTAACATTCACATTCCTTTTGTTAATCATAACTCAAATTCCCATGGGAAATCCTCTTTCCCCCCAGCCCCCCACCCCCCATTCTCAACCAACATGCTCCATCCAGCTAGGGCTCCATTGTAGTTCCAAGATAGAGCAGGTGACCTGAGGCTAAGGCAGTTATCACAGTTCATTTCCCTTGCCACAGTAATTGGTTCAAGGATGAACACACTGTCTGCTCAGAGCTAATAAGATGCAATGAGAATGCTGGGAATCCTGAAAAAAGGTATTCGATTTTTTTTTTTTTCTCATTTGAACATAAGATGTTGAAATTGTTGGAGATGTGGCAGCCATCTTGAGCCACGAAGGAAGAGCCTGCCTGGGAATAAAGCCAATGTGGGGGTGAATGATACAAAGCACATGGTTGTGATGGAGAAATGGCATCTAGTAACATTGTTTGAGACCCTGATCAAGCTGCCTCTGAAATCAAACATTGAGATTTTCACTTTAGTGAGCTAAAAATGACTTTGTTGTTTAATCAAGTGTCAAATGAGATTTTAGTCACAAGGGAAGTTTGCGTATCCCAAAAGCAAAGTGCCCAATTCTGACTAAAGGGGTGTAAAATTTAGATCATATGAGTCTGTACAGAATTCCTTCCCATTCTTGGAGCTCTACAAAGCTTTTCCACTGTCATTCTTCCTGGACTCTGCATTGGCCTCTTATTTTTATTACCTCAAAATCCATATTGTTGGATTCAGAACTCTCCTTTATCTAATGGTTGAGTCCATTATTAGGTAAATGCAGTTAGGCTTACTTGCCTAAACGTTAAAACTACTTATATAATTAAAAATTTTCCCAAATGACAAGTTTACAACCAGAATATATTTCTTTTCCTCCCATTTAAACAAAGTCTTGCATATAAGTAAAGCAGGCATCCTTCGGAAGAGACATACATTTTGCTCAAGAAATACAGAACTTTTAATTAATACTGTGTTTCTTTATCTTAAAGAAGAGAATGTGTACAGCATATTAGAATTTATTCTCACTTTTGGCTCATAAATTTGCTACATGGAATTTTATAAACTGTATTTTATAAACTATATTGTAATAACCAGGAACAACTAATATTTTTCACAGACTAGATTATTATTTTCAATTTATCATTCTCCTGTAATAGGATTATACAACCATCTTCTTTCCCATAATGTAATGACTCCCAGGAGAATCGGTGGTGTATACAGCCCCACCCCATTGATGTGGATATAAATCTGTTTGCATGGAGACTCCGTCTCAAAAAAAACAAAACAAAACAAAAATCTGTTTGCATGATTTTGCTTGGTTCTTGAGCTTCTGTCATTCATCCTGAAACGAGGATGATCTGAATAGCCACTGCGTCCAAGGAAATTGAAGAGAATTTATGATGTAAGCATTACTGTACTCTTGTTTTGTGAAATATGGTAGTAAAAAATTAATTAAATGAGAAACTATCAAGCACTGGTTCCCTTTCCCATACATGAACAATAATCACTGTAACATTCATTTAAAAAAATTAAATCTGAGATCAAGAGTTGGTGACTAACCTAAGTGCCCATTGACTAATGAGTGGATAAAGAAAATATGGTATATGTACACAATGGAATATTACTCAGCCATTAAAAAAAAAGAATGAAATACTGTCTTTTGAAGCAAAACCAAATATTGTATGTTCTCACTTGTAAGTGGGAGCTAAGCTATGTACACAAAGGCACGCAGAGTAGTATAATAGGCTTTGGAGACTCCGAAAGAGGAAAGGTAAGAGGGGGGTGAGGGATTAAAAAAAACTGTATTTTGAGTACAAGGTACACTACTTGGGTGATAGTGCACTAAATTTTAGACTCCACCACTATACAATTCATCTATGTAACCAAAAACCACTTGTACCCCAAAAGCTATTTAAATTCAAAAATACATTTTAAAATAAAGTTTAGGGGAAAATTTAAAAAGGTATGAATTTAAAAGAATATGATAACAACTAATAAAAATGATAATAAGGTATTTTCTTTCATATGCAAAACAAAAGTGTTGGTGGCTACTTTCTTTCTTTTTTTTTTTTTTTTGGAGAGACGGAGTGTGCAGTGGCGCCATCTCAGCTCACTGCAACCTCCCCCTCCCAAGTTCAAGCAATTCTCCTGCCTCAGCCTCCCAAGTAGCTGGGACTACAGGTGCACGCCACCATACTCAACTAATTTCTTTTGTATTTTAGAAGAGACAGGGTTTCACTATGTTGCCCAGCTGGTCTCGAACTCCTGAACTCAGGCAATCCACCCACCTCGGGCTCCCAAAGTGCTGGGATTACAGGCGTGAGGGTGGCTACTTTCAAGACACACTTGAACCTCTCTCACCCCCCAAAAACCAAAGTAACAAGTATATATCTAGGTGCAAACAAACTAGTCTAGGAACAGCCTAGACAAGATGCGGGCCAGTTACTGTGCTCTTTTCTAAGAGGCTTCAGCATGATGTCAGAGCCACAGCCCCCTATTGGAGGCTTATTGTACGTAAGTGACCATATATTGCAGCGTGTGGCCCTATTACCCTAGCCACAACTGACAAGGCCAGAGAAATTAGCCTGATCTAAAAGTCTGCCAATGTCTCCTAGCCTATAGAGCGAGTGACCCCGTACAACAACCCAATAAGAGAACCCTATACTGGAGGGTAACTTCTTGACCCAACCACATCTTCTCTCCTTGGGAGCCCCAATCTGAGTCATACTTGCATTTGAGAGGAATGCTAAAGTAATGTTCCATCCATATCCAAGATCCTCAGATTACACAAGCATTTGTGCGTACCTTTCCCTGGAGCTTTTCTTCCCAATGACCAGAAAGCCGGAAGTGCCTAGAAGCTCATGCATCTCCTCAGTTAGTCAGTGACTGAGAGGTGTTAGTCTGGGATGAAACTAAAGGACTCTCCATGGTCTTTGCCTGAGATTGCATCGTTGCTTGGCTTGTTAACCTTCTTCCTCCCCTACTGATGTTTCCTGAGAACACTTAATAACTCACCTTAACAAATCACACAGAAGTTCTGGCTCTGCTTCTGAAGAAACTTATGTAAGACAGATGCACAAAGATTTCATGAGAAGCAGAGAGATATTCAAGAGGGGGCAATCAGTAAGTGACCCAAATATAACTCCATTCAACTCCAGGATGGCTTAAACCAATGAGTGTTTCTTATTCTCTTGGCAGAATAAGAGCAGTAGGAGCCAGAGGGAAGTGTATGTTAAGAGTCTAGGAGAACACTAGTTGTTAAGAGTCTAGGAGAACACTAGTGAGTGAGTTAGGGGAGGAGAGCCGGTCACAAAGGAAACCAAAGCAGAACACTGGAGAAAGTGTCTGGACAGGGTGTGGGGTAGGGAGCTGCTGAGTGCAGGGAAGATGACAGGTCATGCTGCTGGCTTAGTAGAGTTTTGTTGAGCCACCAGAACTGCTGTATGAAATAAATTCCCGTTTTCTATGATGTATGGCTGTACAGCTGCAATGATATCTGTCTGTTACTCCTCTGTGTATCCTTTTTAATAAACTCCATTACCCAGTGACCCAAATGTAACTCTGTTCTTTGAAAACTCAAAGGGCCTGAGAAACCCCCACTATCAGAAGTAGAAATAACACCCCAATCATATGCATGTCCAACGCTTTAGATGTTTAGATTATGTATTAAGTAGGTCCCTTCAGCTCCTTTTAATTTTGTTTTTATTATTAAAATTATAATGTGGTTTTCTTTGTTATGACTTCTAGCTAATGCAACTTCCATTCTTTATTGTGTCACTAATTTAATAACCAACAAAATCCCTTCTAATTCCTTAGTAAATGAATTTATTATGTGTAATTATTAAGTGGAATATATTTCTTCAGTATAAAATTTATTGTAACTAAATTTAAAATTAAACATTTGAGATATCAACAATTTACAACAATAACAAGTAGAGGAATTTTGAAAAATGTGTAATTCTGAAGCTCAACATATTAAGTTCTCTTGTTAAGCCAGAGAGTCCCTATTTCAAATTTTCTGTTTTCTTGACACCTATAGGTTGAAATCTTTGTTTTATAGGTTTCTGTTTGGAACTTCACTGACTTATTTTATGGTCAACCACATAAGAACATAACAATAAATTATCTTAAAAATATAGTGCAGATGCTGATTCTGTGATTGCTTGGATTACATTTTTAAAAATACGAACACAAATCTATGGGCATAGGTGACGGTATCACATCTGAAGCACTCTAATTGTAGTTAAACTTCATTGAAAGAAAACATTTGCTGAAGTTACCTATTTATTCATCTACTTCTATAAAGCTCTCAGGAAAAAGTGGACAGTTTAGTTATACATCAGGAAGGCACACAACGTAATGACATTACAAGAAATTCAGATAAAATTCTATATGAATTTCTTAATACATCATAAAAAATTGCTTCATTGCTTCAAAGATACTTTCAGGAAGTACATGATCTAGAATAGATAATCTAGGGGATATGCTTAATTGAACAGTAGAAGAGTTTTTATTTTGCAAGAACGGATTTGCGTGAATTTAATACAGATGACCTCATTTTCTAAGCAACTAGCAAATAAAACTATACATGTTAATGGTTTCCATAACATAGGAGCATACTCTTCCAATAATTATGCTTAAGAATATACAATCAGTAATGGCAATTCTGCCTCATTGAGGATGTGAAAAGACTGTCTTAAATATTAAATAAGTACCCTTAGCCTTACTCATAAAGGAAATGCAAATTAAAACTACCAGTTTGTACCTCATTTGTTGGCAAAAAGCCAACAGTTCGTTACACTCAGTGAGCCCTCAGAAATGGGCTTCTCACACATTGTGGGAATGCAATGGGTACAACCCCTTACTGAGAACAACTTATCTATTGAAATTACAAATGGACATACCTATACCAAATTTTCCTTATGGAAACTCCAGTCAACACACTTCCACTTAGGCAAAATTCCTTCTGCATAAATTTATTAATTACAGCCTTTTTTGTAGTAGCACAAGACCAGTAAAAGCCCAAACAGCCACTAGTGGTTGAATTAATTATGGTGCATCCTCTCCAGGATGGCTTAAACCAATGAGTGTTTCTTATTCTCTTGGTAAAGGCACTTGGTCAGGCGTCAGTGTATAGGCCGGGTGTGGTGGCTCACGCCTGCAATCCCAGCACTTTGGGAAGCCAAAGTGGACAGATCAACTGAGGTCAGGAGTTCAAGATCAGCCTGACCAATATGGCAAAATCCTTCTCTACTAAAAATACAAAAATTAGCCCGATGTGGTGGTGGGTGGCTGTAATCCCAGCTACTCGGGAGGCTGAGGCGGGAGAATTGCTTGAACCTGGGAAGCAGCGGTTGCAGTGAGCTGAGATCATGTCATTGCACTCCAGCCTGGGAGACAGAGTGAGACTCCGTCCCAAAGTAAAAAACAGGAATTGGCACATGATGTAAGACAGACTAATCAAAGCCACTGGAAACCAATTTCGGGACTTTTGCTTGTGCTCTCAGGAAAACCAGGAATGCCTAAAGAAATGAAGTTGTAAACTTAGAGCAATATAAAGTCAATATGGTCATGAGAGGTGGTGGTGCCAATATGATCTAAGAGAAAGTCTGCTAAAATAATTTCTGGGAAAATGTTTTTCTTAAAAAAGAAGACATATGTGATTGGCATCTTCCTGTCTCCTAACCTTCTGCCTCAAGTGCCCGTGTGATGTCTGGGACTGCAGCAGCTATCTTACAATAGTGAGGCAATAATCAAGACAACGAAAACCAATACGCTAAGTGAATTGAAAGTGTATTACTAGGTTCAGTCAGGAAAACAGAGATACTCTAGGTACTTCAGGAATAAAAGGTTTAATCAAGAATGATTATTTACACTAATGTTGAAAGACCATAGGGAATAAAGATAAGGGAAGTTGTTGCCTGAAGGTCAAGGTCAATGAAGGAGACTTTGAAAACTTTAGCCTGAAGGACTAAAGCAGGGAGCTCTCAGAACTCTAGGAAACTGCTCCAGTTCTCAATAATCTCCAAAAAGCTCCCCAAAATTGTCTTAGTCAATGACAATTATGTAAGTGGTTCTCAGACCAGCCAAAAAGATATGTAAATCTTACATTTGCCCATTCTTTCTTTTCTATCTGAAATCCTCTGTCTTTTTTGTCGACTGAGCTCCCCTCACTGACGAAGTAACATGGAGTCATATGAGAAAAGAATGTGGGAAACGTACCCCTCAGCTTCTGCTATGCAATGCAAAGGACAGCATAAAAGGGGGTGAAAATGACATCCAAGAATCCAGCAAAGAGTATAAAGACAGAAAAAGTGGAAAGCTTTGTTGAGCAAGTGACTTCATACCAGCAACCACCTTTCTCTGGATTTCACTTTATGAGAGAAAATAAACTTCTATTTGTTTAAGCCATTATCCTTTGGCCCTTTTTGAGATCAAATGCTTACCTCACTGTTACAATGTCCTTTTATGAAAATCATGAGATAGTGGGCATAGAAATGTGAATTTTCAGGAGTACTAAAATAGAAAATTAATTTGCTATATATGATCTAGAATCTTAAGACTAGGGTGTGGTGGTGTTTCAATGGTAGCAAATAAAGATAATATGTGACAGTGCATCTCCGCTCTAGATATTTGCAAATGTCAATTATGTGACAGACTGTGGCAACCCCTAGTGTGGTGTGTCTGGTACAAGCGCAGATGTCATGTTGTTTGTGTTTCTCTAGGAAGAATGAAACCCACTCTCCGACCTGTGTCATTCCTGGGACACATTACAGGCACTTAAATCTTTTCTTGATCACTGTGAGAAATGCTAGGGACTGCAGATCATCATTTAGGTGGTCTGATTTGGTGGTCCTGTCTGTGCTTTTGAAACCAGACTTTTAGAAAAGGTGGTATACATTCCCTGCCTGCACATCTCTTGCCACTGATCCCTTCTCACCTGCTGCCATCTGGTTTCTACCCCTATGACTCCACTAAAATTGACCTTGCTAAAGTAATTGGTGAACTCCTGGTTGCCAAAAGAAAGGTACACTTTTCAGCTGTGTCATACTCCATTTCTCTGTACCTTGTGCTACTTCTGACTTCACTTTATTTCCCTTTCTTCACTGCTGGGACATCACTCTCTCTGCTGGTTCTTTTTTCTCTTTGATTGCTCTATCTTGGGCTTCCTATAGGCACATCTAAATTTGGGAGGTCCTTAGGGCTCTATCCTCAACCCTTCTCTCCTTTTCTATAACTTTGATTCCAGCAAAATTTCACCCATAGCCATGGAGTCCCAAGCCTTTATTCCCAGAAAACCCTTCCTTCTGAGCATCACAGCTCTTTAAGGGTCTGTTATCCAGCTCCTCTTGGGTATCCTATAGGGACCTAAAACATCACATGTCCGAAGCTGATTTGATCCTCTTCCCTCCAAATCTGTTGCTTGTCCTTTGCTCCGTATTTCTGAGACATCACTTTCCATCCAAATAACCAAACCAGAAACTCCAGATTTGTCCTCAACCCTACTTTTATTTTACCCCAATCACCAATTTCTGGACTCTGTCCTCTTGATACCTCTCCTATCTGTCCTCTCCTCTCTGGGCCCTACTGTCTGTCCCAGTTTTGGTACCTAATTCTCTTGCTTAAACTTCTGTAAATACTTCCTTATTTATCTCCTTCTACTGTCACCCTTTCTAGTACATCTTTCATACTACTGTCATTTTTTTTTCTTCCATCAGCCAAGTCTGATCATGTTATTGTTGTTCAAAATGTTTCAATGAGTTCCAGCTGCTTACAGAATAATATTTAAACTCCTTTACCAGGCAGACAAGTCCTTGATAATCTGGTTCTTAGCTCTCTTTCAGTTTCATCTCCCAATGCACCTTCATTAATATTAAACTTTGTGTATTAATTTGAAGGACTTCCTTGTTCCTTTTCGGAATCCCCTATCCCTCTTCCTGGTGTGTCTTGTGAACTTCTGCTCATCCCTCAAGTTTCAGCTCAAATACTCCCTTCCCCTGGAAGCTGGGCCTCTGATTCCACACCACTCTGCTCATCATGTTGCACCCACAGTGTTTGACTATCTGACTCCTGAGAGATTTGAACTCAGGAGGATGTTACAAGCACCTAGCAGGATTAAGAACCTCAAGTGCAAAGAGGCAAACATATTCAAGCTTCTTGCACAAACTGTAAACCATTTTTCCACGTTGATAGGCTAGAAATTGCGAATTCACAATGCTGCAATTTATTTTTATGGGTTCTCTAGTGGTTCCACAATAGCATATACCTCACAAAAGTAACCTCTGAATTCTCAGGTAGATATGAGATCTCTTACTGGTCTCCTCTCCAAAATGCTTTTCACATTGCAGCCTTGGTAATCTTTTCAAAACACACATCTGATCAACTCTCTCCCTCTATCTCAAATACACCACATGCTGCTTAAAACCCTTTATGGCTTCTCAATATTCTGAAGTTAAAATGAAGCAAAAAACACCTCTTAAAAGGACCTACACTATCTGATCATTCCTTTGACTCCTACTCCTTGTCCCACTGTCTGTGTTGCAGCCACTTTTCTGGGTTCCTTGTATGCCTCCCGTCCCACTGCACAGTCTTTGCATGTGTTTCTCTGTCTACATAACGTGTTCCATTATCCTTGTCCTAGTCCATTCATCATCACCCCCAGTGCTGCTTCCTCAGGGTAATGTTTCTCATCCTTCTCATGTAGATCAAATTCCCCTCGTGCCTGTCCTCCACAGTGTTTGTCACCCTGCATTTTGGTCCTGAACCATGTGATGATTTGGTTAGTACCTCCCTTCCTAGGGCTGGCTGGTGAACTCTGTGAAAGTAGGAGCCATGTCTCTCCTGTTCCCAGCTGAATCCCAATGCATCCCAGTTCACTCACAGTGGTTGGCATAAAGGAGTTCAATATATACTTGCTGAATGAATGAGTGAATAAATGAAGGTCAAAAATCAAAGGGTTTTCATGTTTTTTACCTTTACCACTACCCTGTATTTGCACGTTCCTGAACAATTTCCTAAAATGCTTTCAGATAAGCTATCTTTTTTAATATTAACAACTGACTTTAACAGCAGAAAGGACAACCCATGCAGGCGACATGTCCAATGCTACATGACTAGTAAGCAACCACAGACTAGAACTTAGCCTTGAAGACTTAGACTAGAACTAAGCCTTGTCACTTTTCAGACCAGGCCTATGGCCATTAAACAGCCAAAACAGGAAGCAAAAGAAGATAACGTAGAACTCAATAGGGAATAGATACACAAAGACAATAAAATAGAAATATCCAAACAAATTAAAACACAAATTTTATTTCAGGCTGATAAAACTTTGGTTCAGGGAACACAGACAAAAATCCTTTGCTGTCATTTCAGCATCACCGTTTGGGCTACGAGGAAAAGCATGTCGTCTTTCTCTGTGTAACAGAGGCAGTTAATATTTTATCTTAATTCTCCTTAAAATGTAGATGTTCAATAAATGTCGGCTATTAAACTGTTGGTGGGAAAATCTATTTCTGGAAACCTTTTCATTCTTTCCTTAATAAGACTATTTACGGTTTTTTTAAGGAAACAAGACAAAACGTAACCACTTAGCAGGTTAAAAGGGTAGCTGGAGTTGCCTTACTTTCAAAGAGCTACCTCAAAATAACTAGTTCATTTATCTAACATTTTGAAAAGACCTCTGTTAATATTGAAACACAATTTGTAGTTTAAAGAGAAAAATCTGAATCACCTAAGAAAATAATTCACGGCCTTTATAGTTTTGCACTAATATACTCGTTAATATCCAGATGTTATTTACCTAATAAAATGTACAATTAGCTGTGAATTGACATGAACAAGTATTTACTGAGCACCGATTACGCAGATAGCTCCGTACTTTCTATGGGGTTTATATCAGAGCAATTCGAGTTTCCTCACTACCTCACTCACTTTAGGCTCATTTTGCCCTGAGTTTATCAGGTACCACTTTATTTTAGCGGATGAGGAGGGACGTGGGGAAAGGAATGGAAGGTATAAAAATACAAGGTAGACGTGCAGAAATTCGTGCACGAGAATCTTCGTTCTGTTATTTAGTAAAGTGAGAACTGGAAACAGCTTAACGTCCAGGGTAAGTTAGTTTCACTCATTCGACGGAATGTATGCAGCCGTTAATGCATTTCTGCATTTTCCCATATTTCCAGTGAACATACAGTTCTTTTGCAATACGGAGTACAAACGACAAAGGGCGAGAGAAGGTCGCATTTTGCCTGCCGGAGCTAGGGGCGCGCTTGCCGGCTCCAACCAGTTTCCGATGCCGGAAAACTTGTCTTCGCTCACATTCTCGGATTCCCGCGGCCGCAGAAGCCGGAGGCAGGACGTGGAGTACAGGGAGCAGGGCAGGCCATGTCACTGCCACCGCGGGCTCACTCGCAGCGCCACGCAAGGAGCTCCGGGGGCGGCAGAGCCCCTCGGACAGACCCACGCACCGAGGGCTATGGTAATGCGCCTGCGCATCCGTCACGTGGTGGGGGCTCCGCGCAAAGCGGGTTAAAAGTCACGACCGCAGAGAGCCCGCGAGCGTGCTGCTGGTCGGTGCGGCGCTCTCAGCGTCCTTTAAGCCGAGTTTGACCGAGGCCGCTCCGCAGTTCCCGCCCCTCAGCCCAGCTCTGCTCTATGAACCTAGCGGAGCCGCCTAGTACCCTTCCTCGCCGACCGCACAGACGCGCGAAACCGCGTCTTTCAACTGACAATGAAGCCGTAGCCGCGCAGCTCGGCCGCTCTGGGCGAATGGGCGCGAGGCTGGAAGGGGGAGGGGAAGTGGGAGACGGTTGGGTCAAGCGCCGCCCTAGCTGGCGCCCCTATTGGTGGGCGCCGCCGTTCTGGGCCCGCCCCCTAACGGACCTGTCGCTTTGTGACAGGCTGAGGGGCCAGTTCCTGTCGGGCCGGGGGCGGAGTCAGAGGTTGCTTGAGCTCCGCCCGGACTCCAGGGGGCTCCTCCCCCTGCTCCTCTCGGCTGGGCGGGCGGCGGGCGAGAGAGGGAATGTCATTGCTTCTTAGAGCCGTGGTGCCGCCTCCGTCTGCTGCTGCTTCTCTGGCGCCCTCGTCCCGTCGGCTTTCGCCGCCGCCGCAGCTGCACTGGTGATACGGATGGCTAGCGGGGCGCAGGGGCCATCTGGGTTGAGAGAGCGGCGTTCGCGGCCGCTGCTGAGGCGGAGACTCCCCGCCGCCGCTTCCTCCACCCCCAGTCCCCCGGCCTCGCGGCGCTGAGGGCGGGAGCGCGCAGAGCTCTTCCCTCCTCCTCCTTTTTCTTCCTCCTCCTCCTCCTCCTCCGGGTCCCCGCCCAGCACCCCTCGCACCAGGCGGCGGCGGCGGCGGAGGAGGAGAGCTAGACCCGCCGCCGGGGCACAACATGGCGGAGCCCTCGGCCCCGGAGAGCAAGCATAAGTCGTCCCTCAACTCGTCCCCGTGGAGTGGCCTCATGGCCCTGGGGAACAGCCGGCACGGCCACCACGGGCCCGGGGCCCAGTGCGCGCACAAGGCTGGCGGCGCGGCGCCGCCGAAGCCGGCCCCAGCGGGGCTGTCCGGGGGGCTGTCGCAGCCGGCTGGGTGGCAGTCGCTGCTCTCCTTCACCATCCTCTTCCTGGCCTGGCTTGCTGGCTTCAGCTCCCGCCTCTTCGCCGTCATCCGCTTCGAAAGCATCATCCACGAGTTCGACCCGTGGTAAGTGCCCCGCCGCCCCTCCCCCGCCCGCGGCCCGCGGGAAACCGGGACCCGCTCCTCTGCCGGCCGCGGCTCTCCTCGACTTGGCCCGGCGCCGCCGCCGAGCCCCGCTCGCGTCCTGGCTGAGGCGGGCGCGGGTCCGGGAGCTCCGGGCGCGCCCCCTGCCCGTGGGCGAAGTTTGCCCTGAGCAGCCTGAGACGGGGCGTCGGGGTCCGGGAGCGAAACCTTGACCCTCGGCCGGGCTAGTGTGACGACTGCCAGGAGTGTGGGTGCAGCCCCTCGCAGCCGGCTTTAGTCGCTGAGTCCGGACCCGCCACGCCACGAGCCGGCAGGTAGCTCCTCCGCGGACTCTCGGCGGATTCCCCGCCCTCCTCGCCCGGTGCTTTCGCGTTCTTTCATTTTTGCGGGCGCGTTTTTGCTAGTTCAGACGGAATTGGCCAGGGGGCTGCCCTGTTGCCGCCGTAGGTGGGTCCAGATGTGCTGGAACCCCGGCTGCTCACCCTTGGCAGTTTTACGCTTTTACTGTTTCTTTTTTTGCTCTCATACGAGAAGGGAAAAGGAGAGTGAGTGGCGTGTTGGAGGGAAGGAAATAATATCCCTGAAAGTGATCTGAAAGCTAGCTACTCTTATTTATTTGTCATTAGGTATTTTAAAGAGTGGCTTTTTTCAGAGCTCTTAAGTGCACTCAGCTCCTTACTGTTCCACTTCGTCTTGGGTTGCTTTTTAGAACAAGATCCTTACTCTCTTAGCTACTGTCACCCTTAGTGTGTTATGCACAACATCTGAAAGCATTACATTAATTCCTTTATCGGTCTGCAGGAAGGCTTGTGGATAAGAGCAAAGAGTACCACAGTGATGGGAGTCCTAGATTATAATATCGAAGTTGCACATAGTGTAAAGGAAATTACCCCACTCTTAACAGCACTAGCTAACTTAGACACGACGTTGGTCTGTGAATTATCTAGATGGGAAGATTGCTTTAACTTTTTTTTCACAACTTGCCCAACTCGAGTTAGGATTTTTCCCCCTGAGAGTATGCCTTTTAAAGTGGTGTATTTTGTAGATCTGTCAGCCTTGAGTTAATCTTACTTCCTCACGGTTAGACCTAATTAAATTTCAGGATATTTGTTTTATCATTTGAAATACAGAGAGAGAGAATCTTTTTTGAGAGTTACTAACTGTATAGATAACAAATGTTCGGCGGCGGGGGGTGACTTACCTGTATAGTAATATACCAGATTTAAGTTGTGCTGTTAAGGAGAGAAAAATTGATACTGCAACATCTATTGAACACCATAGGGGCCCACTCATGGGCAATTCAATTTAGATCAGTTAATTACTGTGACAGTCTTCCATGAAATGTTTTCATTACATTTTAGAAGTTTTGATTTTGTTTTCTAATACTAGTTTTAAAAAAATAACCTTTTTGTTAACGTGCAATCACAGAAGAAAATATGTTACTGTGGACTGTTTATGAGCCTAAGAATACTTGTGAAGGCTTATTGACACAATATTAGGTGGTCTTATTTTGAAACACTTAAGCAAATTAGATAAAAATGAAATTGGAACCAGAAAATGAAAGCTAGTATTTACTAGACAATATGAAAAAAGAAAGTTCTCTTTTCAGATTAAAATAGCAGAAATGCATGGTTGACCAAACATTTCAGGTAACAAAATTGTGAATATTTCCATAGTAACATTTTTAAAAATAGAAGGCTAAGTACTGAAGTTAAAGATTGCAGAAAAATTCACAACTAATGATGAGAGTTTTGTCATTTTTCTTTAAGATTAGAAATCTGCATCAAGTCAGCCAAAGATCCCCACTAAAATTGAGTAATGCAGTAATGAAAAGGCTTATTGGGTTGCTCAACAGATAAAGTGGTTAATTTTTTTTATTATTTTTAATTTTAATTTTTTTAAATGTAGTCAAGAATTAAAAGTTTTCTTTTTCCAGTTTCAACAATATGCTTGGAGGGCATAACTCTTTTTCATGCACATGAAAATATGTTTGGCTGGGCACAGTGCCTCATGCCTGTAATCCCAGCACTTCACTTCGGGAGGCCGAGGCCAGCGGATCACCTGAGGTCAGGAGTTCGAGACCAGCCTGGCCAACATGGTGAAGCCCCCCCCCCCTTACTAAAAATACGAAAATTAGCCAGGCGTGGCACAGGTGCCTGTAATCCCAGCTACTTGGGAGGCTGAGGCAGGAGAATCCCTCGAACCTGGGAGATGGAGGTTTCAGTGAGCCGAGATCGTGCCACTGCACTCCAGCCTGGGCAAGAAAGAGCGAAATTCCGTCTCAAAAAAGAAAATGTGTTTTGCTTCATTTTTTTAATATGTGAAAACGTATTTCTGACACATTATCATTTAGCTAAATTTGTACCATTTGAAAGTATACATCTCTGTTTTAAAGTGCTACTTAATTTAGGTATTCTGCATACAGTTTTAATATTGACATTTATTCTTAATTAAATGTTTATATTCATAATGTTAGATAATCCTGCTTAGTAGTAAAGAGATTTACAGAATAATGGAATGTCCCTATGCCTTACCATGAATGGAGATTTGTCAATATGAATCTAACGTCTAATTCAGGTGACTTAATGAGAGAATCAAGTTTCAGACAAAAAAAAAAAACCTTGTTTACTTCTTGTTTTTTTTTTTTCTGTCTTTTGAAAATCTCAAGTAGTTAGGCATCTCATTCATTCTTACCTAATTCTTACAGTCATTCTTTTTGAAAAGGTTGAAAGGAGGGGGATGTGTAGATTGCCTGCCATTATTACTTTGGGCTTTTAAAGCGTTTTTGGGCTTTTAAATATTTAGTTTTCTTCTATAGCTGCTAATAGTCGCAACACTTCAACTGGTCTGTAGGTGAACACTCTAGTGTTTCTAGTTTGGGAGTTGCTCAGATCACCATCATATCATATAGCAATGACACAGACCTTTAATAATATTTAAATGTTACTCTCAGGCTGTGCGTCCACAAACCAATTTATTCTGGCCTGCTCATACCTTCCCTGACCTCTTTTTCCATATCTCTATCACTGGTTTCGTTTCTGAAAGTCGTTTTAAGTGAAGGGTTTACTTTCCCTGTGAGCTATTTCTTTAAATTTTCCAGTAGTTCTTAAATTGTGTAGAAGACTCAAGTTAGCTGCTGAAAGTGACTTCTCATCACAGAGTTATACTTGTTTTTTAAATTTGTCACCCAAGTTATTTTATATATCTTACCAGTTGTCGTGAGGGGTGGTGTGTGATTTATTTATTGAAATACACTGCACTTTAGAATTTAGCAACATTTTTGGTAACAATTTGACTTCACTTTAGTAATTCCTCCCTTATCAGCTGAGTTGAACAGATAGGAGGAAGCAGTTTGGAAATGTGTGTTCTGTACTTGCCAAACATTTGATTAATCAACCACTTTAATAGTACTTAACTATACCTTTTTATCTGGAGCAAAATGCATTTTCTACATATTTTTATTGTAACTGATAATACTTTTACTTTATATTAGCCAGATACCTTTTCCTTATCCATTATCTTGTTAAATTGTGGTAGCCTTTCCCATAGAAGCAATGAAGTTCCCTATGTGAGAACTGTCTTTTTTTCCTGCCTTCGCAGGTTATAAAGTGGGTTCTCCCTAGGGAGAATTCTCTGAGCCTTAGGTTTTGGCTGTAGTTAGCAAAAATGCAGCAGATGCCTTTTTGCTGGGCAGAAAGTTGCAATTTAGAGTTGGAACTTAGAGTGCAATTTTTCCAAAGAAACTATGGTATAAATTGGTTAATTAGTATAGATATGTTTTCAAAGGAGTGATAAACCTTTGGAACATAAGCTGTTATAAGTTGGGGACTACTTCCTGTACTTTGAGGTCTCCATGTTTTCCTTCACTTTGCAGATGAAAAAAAAGAGGCGGTTGACCTCAGTTCTGAAGAGGACAAATTGGTAGCAAAACCAGTTTTAGAACACAAACGTCCCCAAATCTTAAAAAGTCACTTTGACTGTGGGATCATTAGCATCAGCAGTCCAGCTGCACTTCAGACCAGGTATTACTGTTACTGATTACTGATTTCATTGGCAATTAAATTGTGTGAATTTATGATAAGATTGGTACTACTACCATTTCGGTTGAGCGTGATGGCTTCCATAGGTAGTAATCATGGATTTCATGAAGTATAGTCCCTAGGGTAGTTGGGTCTGTCATGAATGCCCTTGGGACTTTTTCTTCCCTTTTTAGGGTTTTCATATCTTAAAGGCTAACTTGGGTAGGACTACATGCCCCTAACTGCCATGAACAGTTTGCATAAAGACAACATTGGTTATAAACATTAGAAACTCAATATAAGGATTTACTTCATAATCTCTGACCTAGTTGTTAATAAATATGGGCTAACTTAACTGTAATCAATTTTTGTACTCTCAGTAAGTTTGAGAAAATGTTAACATTTATGTTTATTGTATCTTAGTATTCATCTGTGCACACATGCTCTCAGAAATGAAGGATGGAAAGGTTAATATTATTCTCAAGTGACCAAATCATGTTTTTCCCTCAGTTTGTTTACTTTTAAAACTTAATGATCTTAGGGAGTGAAAATACTGCAGTTGGCTTCTAAAGACCCCACAATTCAACAGACCTATTGCTAAACTATTACAAACATTTTCAAATACACAAAGTTGAATTTTATAGTGAACACTCATATACGCTCACCAACTAGATTCTACAATTAATATTGTGCTTTAGCATATCTTCCTGTCCATTACTACTTTTAAATCCTGCTTGTAGACAGACATTGTTTACTATGATATGAAGAATACCATCTTTGTTCCCCAATGCCATGATAAAGAGGATTTATTTCTGCATAGTGTTTGTTTTCTATATTATTTGAACATTTGTATATAAATGCTGTTTCAGTATCCTCAGACTGAAGTTAGGATCAGATTCCATCATTCCAGGTTTTGGTTAGCAGCTTACCTGAGTGCATTGTAAATCAGTGCATTAGTTCTACATCTGTTAAATGACTTGACTTTGCTGAATCTGGTGTCTCAGAAGAAACTCTGAAGTGGATAGATGGATATTGATGTTGATGTTGGTTTTATTAGGTGTAATTCATGTGAAACTCCTAAATTCCTTGAATTACTAGAAGACTTTTATAGGTCAGCCTGTTGTCTCTGTCATCTTTCATCCAGAGGTAATGGTTTAGCTTTAGTGTGATTGCAAAAGTGGCTTCTGTAAATCCCTGCAATAGGAAAAAAGAAAAACATTTCCAAATGATATAGGACCCACAGATACACTATATTGGCCAAATTAATGCTGTTGAAAGGGGAAAACATGTAAATGGTTCTCCTACTACTCTGTCTTCAACCATCTCTCTACCTGATTTTGGTGGATGCTTTTTGTATTTAAACCAGTAATTCTTCTGAGAAGGCTTCTGTTGTCCTCCTCTTACCTACTTCTGACAAGGAGTAATTTCCGGGAATTTAGAAATTGATAGAAAGTGGTAATACTGTAGGGTTTTTTGTTTGTTTTTAAAGTGGAATATATTAGGAGGTGAGGGTTAGTGCTGGGGGAGATAGGATCAGTTGCCCCAGAGGCTCACATATTTAGGTAAATATACATTAATCTGCATTTGTAGGCTTGCCAGGAAATCTAACCACTATTTAGAATTTTATGTCTTTGGAAAAATGCTTTCATAGTTTCAAATGAAAAACATCTAAACATGTTTTGGAATATAAGGTGTACATGAATTAGTGAATACCTCTTTCTGTTGTTCAAGATTGTGCTATTATATGTAGACAAACGAATCTAAAAAATTGTGACAGTTGGCACTAATAGACCACTCTCAACTGTGTCTATTTTCTTTTCTTTCTAATGTCACAGGATAACTTTAATGTTTGTTCTAAACGAGTAGATGCTTAGTTTTTACAGTGTTTTACAATCCAATGACATCTTAGAATTGAGGAGATGAGGTAATGTCTTTTTATTTCCGTAGACAAAAGATAATTCAATTCAGTATTTCCCACAAGAATTGAAGGATACAGGTCTGCCTGACTCCAAAGTCTGTTTTTACTACACCCTCTGCCTCCAGGGCCAGCTTAACTAAAAGTGTCCTCTGTTTAATTTATGTTTTTTTATCAGGTGCCCCAAATTAAGTCTTAAAATACTGGTCTATCAAAATACCTCTTCACAATCTGGGCTGTAGCTAACTAAACTTACTAGTTGAATAGTAGCTGATTACTTTGATTGTTTTGATGGAGCAAAGAGATGAGTTGATGGTTTTAAGACTTTTAACCTTCAATTACTATGGGATTTTCAGAAACTTCGAAGAGAGTAGCTGAATGAATGAGAGGAAAAGATGATCAAATCCAACTGAATATTATTAAGATTTATTTTGTCTGTAAAAAGTTCATAATAATGAGATTGGAAGTCTTAAGCCGTGCCAGTTAAGGGAATTGGGAGATGGAGAGCTGAGCTTTCAGAGTAGACTCAGAATTCTGTAACCCACAGGATTTTTAAGAGTATATGTTGGCCACCTATTTTCTAAGAAGCTAAGGACCAGAAGGATAATACTTTTTCAAAGGTGATACATTTATAGCTTGGCTAGATTCTTTTCCATTTTCGTTGCACCTATGTTTGCTGTAGAAGGGAATATTTTGAAAAGTTGTTAGAAATTGTTACTTCAGAAGATGAGGGGAAGTTACTTTCTACCACTCAGTTTAAATTGACACTATTGTGAATGTTGACAATTCAGGCTTAGATATGGAAACAAATAGAGCTTTTGTGTGAAGCTTTACTTATCTGGAATTGATTATTTAAAAAATTGTGTGTACTGGTTGTCTGTAATCTCCATAAATTAGCAGTGTAAGTTTTAAAACTTTCTTCTTTTTTACCTTGTTTGCTCATTCCTATTAAAAGGGAAATGTTACTGCATAAAGACATATTTAAAGTTTTGTTGATATTAGTAAAGTGTGTTAAAGTGTTAATGATTAGTTGATAACTAAGTTAATAATATTTTCTTTTTTTTTTTTTTCCCATGCCTTACAGGTTTATTAGCTACTCTCAAGTAATTAAAGACTTGTCTCCCCAGTGTGGTATTCTTTAGTGATATCTAGCAGCCCCTCCAACCTATAAAATCCTTCAAATGAATTGTGTTGAATTTTAAATATTGGTGCTTTGTTTCACTTTCCCCCCACCCCCACAATAGATAGATAATGTTGTAACATATAAGGTATACATATATATGCAAATACTAGTTTCGAAGGTAAAATTTTATGTTTTTGCCCACACTGTTAAAAAAAATTAAAATGAGTGTAGTGTGATTTTTCAAAATTGTAGTATATCCACAGCTTAAATTATTGTTAGTTGCTGACCAAATTTGTCTTAAGGAGAACACAGGCCATAAGGAGTTGGAGAAAAGGATCATAACTGGAAACTCACTCGTGACCACCATGCACACCACATGTTTATTATTTGATGCCTGTTCTTAAAATACCAGTAACACCTGTAGACTATACCTTGTTTAAGAAGGTTTATTATTATTCTTATTTTTATTTATTTATTTATTTTGACAGGGTCTCGCTCTGTTGCCCAGGCTGGAGTGCAGTGGTGCGATCTCTGCTCACTGCAAGCTCCGCCTCCTGGGTTCATGCCATTCTCATGCCTCAGCCTCCCGAGTAGCTGGGACTACGGGCGCCCGCCACCGTACCCAGCTAGTTTTTGTGTTTTTAGTAGAGACAGGTTTTCATCTTGTTAGCCAGGATGGTCTCAATCTCCTGACATCGTGATCCGCCTGCCTCGGCCTCCCAAAGTGCTGAGATTACAGGCATGTGCCACCGTGCCCAGCCTGGAAGGTTTGTTATTAAAGTAAATTATTATACATCTTATTTATGTAACCCACATCAGAAATGGAGTGAGTACAGAACTGTTGGAAGGCAGCACTCTTGTACAGTTATATTATTTGAAAATAAGTCTTAAATGGTTCTATAAACAAGAGCAAAGAAATGAGTTCTGCAAAAGATTTCATTAGAGGAGTAAAGATAATTCAGTTTCAGTTTTTAAAACAGTTTTCTTTTATGATGAAGTATGACACATCCTGAAAAATATAAATCTAATGTAAAGTATAATGAACACCCATGTGACTGTTACCCAGATCAAGATCATTGCCACACCTTAGACAACCTGGTGTGTTTCTCAATCCATTCCACCCCTTGACTTTATAGTGATGACATCCTTCCTTTTTCTCATAGGTGATAAACTCTGTGTGCATTGCTAAACAATACAATTTAGTTTTGCCTATTTTTAAACTTTAGATAAATGGAGTTGTGGCTTTTGTGTCTCTTTTTTTCTTTTTTCTTTTTTTTGGCTGAGCATTTTCTTTAAGATTCATCCTTGTTGGTCAAAGGATCGTTGACAGTATGTAAGTAATAACGTTCAGCAATAATTTGACTAACCACGTATCTTATTCACCTGAGGGGGTTGCCTGTTCTTTAATAGCAGGAAGTGCCTCTAGGAAAGAGAAGGGGAAGGTATTCTTCTCTTCACTTGAGATTAAGAATTATCTTAAGTCTGAACCCTTGAGCTGGAGTCATCCTTGACTAGAGTAACTTTGACAACTTTGTTTTAAGGTACTAATTGTCCAGAGATTTAATTTATCTACAGAAACCAAGAATTTAAGAAAGTGGGTGGGAAAGAGAGACATCATTGTCTTTCAGGAGACAAATGATAATCAGATAAATGCAAAATGACTAGTTTTTAAATGATGGCTTTTTGTCAACTATTATTTTAAAGTATTGTATATTAAAATTGGTGTAAAGGAGGGATTGGTTGTTTGATACTTCTTGAAAGCAAGAAAGAGAATACTGGAAGTGGAGGTCTGAGCTGAGGAATTTAGGAAAACCCTAAGCATGGAGTGTTTGCTGTATTGATGTATTTGCAGAGATTGTCAATCCTGGTTGGTTTTTAGGTATTTTGTTGTTTGTGTAGATTTAGCAATTTTGCATATATTGCATTTCTGTCATAATTATTTATTAAAGAAAAATTTAAATCTAGGACTGTCTTTCTTCAAACTTTGTTTAGTCAGCCAGTATTTCTACAGAATTCAAACTTAATATTTAAACCAAGTGTCTTAGGGTAGGTGTACATACTGTGTCCCATCTTCACAAAATCCCATGTGTACCTGCCAGAGAGTAATATAAATGGCTCAAATTAGGTTCTAGTTGGATGATGGTCCAACTGAGTGATTTAACCTATTTTAACGCCTCTAGTGTATTTCTTATATGAATTCCTCAAATGTGGATTTTTTTCTGAGATATATTAACTATTAAGAAAAATTCCAGGCTGGCTGGGTGTGGTGGCTCGTGCCTGTAACCCTAGCACTTTGGGAGACTGAGACGGGTGGATCACGAGGTCAGTTCAAAACCAGCCTGGCCAACATGGTGAAACCCCCCCCCCAAAATTAGCCAGGCGCAGTGGCAGTCACCTGTAATCCCAGTTGCTCGAGAGGCTGAGGCAGGAGAATTGATTGAGCCCGGGCGGCAGAGGTTGCAGTGAGCCGAGATCGCGCCACTGTACTCCAGCCTGGGCGACAGAGTGAAACTCCGTCTCTAAATAAATAAATAAATAAATAAATAAATAAATAAATAAAAAGAGAGATAAATTCCAGGCCTGCTTCTCTCAGAAATCACAGTTGATCATATGTGTCTTACGTGAGAGGTCTAGGTACAGGTTTTATTAATACAAAACAAACTAAGTTTTACTTAGGATTGTTTATTTGTCTACCTAGGCCAGAGCCATTTTGAAGATTTTAACACCTGTGTGTGTAAAAACACTCAGGGAGACTTACTGTTCTTTGCCAAAGTTGGTAAGGTACTGGTATGATGATTTAAATTTTGGTGCTCATTTTTCCTCCTATGAATATAATAATAACTTATTACTATTATTGTAGAGAGACAAAAGATTCTTTAGGGCAAGAACATTTTTCTGATCTTTCTAGAATATCCTACACAGTATTAGGAACATAGTGAGTGCACAATGAATATTAAGACAGATCCTTTAATGATAACCACGTTTTATGTTTTGGTCATAATAGTAATACTGTAGTAAGTCTGTGTGGTGCAATACTTTGAAATTTTGGATTTGACTGTGATGTCAGTAAGATCACATGTGCAGTGAACATCATCATCCCACTTTCAATAAATATGTCGTATTAATCTTAATAGAAAAAAGAAAGCGTTGACGATGAAGAAAGGAGGTAACGTTTATGGAAGAAGTGGTATATGTGATCATCATGACGGCCATCAACAATTGGGAGATGAATGGCTGGATGGATAACTTAGGAAGAACTTTGAGGAAGGTTTTAGTTTCCTGAGTATTTCTTCCAAGTACAAGTAAGTCTTAGAGAGGTCTGTCTCAAGTGTTAACTCACTAGTTAGGGAACATTGAATAAGAGAAGACAAACTAGTTAATATCCAAAAACCATATGAGTTATGAAAGTTTTATTCTTTTCAAATAAGAAATGAAAAAAGACAGATGTCAGCAATAGAAGTAAAATTCACAAGCTGCCATTTTAATTGAACTTGAGAAATATATTCTGATGCGAAGGAATAGTAAGAATTGAAATTATCATTGCATACATAGGCATTAGTTAGAATATACTAAATTCATGCACATGATGAATTTGGGTGGGGTTGGATTAATGATCCATTTGGTTTCATGGCTCTTGATTTAACTTTATGATTGTAGTGAATTAATATGCAAATTAAGCAACACTTTAGGAAACCATCCCAGCTCTGACTGATCTCATTTAAACTTTCCCGTAAGAGGTGAAAGGGATACTAAATGAAAATACTCATTAGGGATGAAATAAGTTGCTTGTCTTCATTAAAGTGTCTTTGCAATGGAAATAGCTTTGTTTTTGTCTAATTACTGGAGAGGATCATTGAATATTGTAGATATTTTGAGTTAAATAAACCAGATATAAAGTCTTTATTTTTCTTTTATTATGAATTGAATCCTGACAAAATGGTCAGTTCTTTAGTTATAGAATCATTCCATGTAATAATAGCAATATTCCTGTGAATCCTAAAACAGTATGCTGTAATGATCTCACTAGATGTTTTTGCTTTTAAAAATGTGTGCTTTTTTAAAAACAAATCTTTGTCCATCACTGTGGCTTTTAAAAAATCTATTACAGTGAGCAGGGTTTGTTGACTACATTGAAACTTAAAGCATTGCCTATGTCCACTGGGCGCAGTGGCTCATGCCTGTGATCCCAGCACTTTGGGAGGCCAAGGTAGGCGGATCACAAGGTCAGGAGTTCGAGACTAGTTCCCCATACCAGCCTGGCCAACACGATGAAATCCCATCTCTACTAAAAATACAAAAATTAGCCGGGCTGAGGCAGGAGAATTGCTTAAACCCAGGAGGCAGAGGTTGCAGTGAGCCAAGATTGCACCACTGCACTCCAGCGTGGGTGACAGAGCAAGATTCCATCTCAGGGAGGAGGGGGGAACGTTGCATATGCTCCTAATTTTTAAAATATAATAACCTTGTTCCATAGAAGTTTAGTTTCAATCCCAAGATTATTTTTACTCTAGACCATCGCTAAAGAAGGCTTTTATTTTAATATGCTAAGCAGCTTTCTGGCATTTGAAGGAACAGGATAATGAAACTGTGAAGTAGATGAAATGAATCTAATCTTAAAACTGTAAAGGCCAGTCATAAGTCATGAGTTTGAGAAGCAACCAAAATCTTTTTAAATGAAGATTTTTTTCCTAAAGTTGTTAAAATCAGTCACTTCATTAGAAAGGAAAATCTTTTCACGTGTTTAAATACTTTATTTTGGTTGTTAAAATAATTTACTGCATTTAAATGAAGTGTCAGATATAAACAGCTATTATATGAAAGGTTTTCCTTTTGAAATCATTCTGGACATTTAAAGAGTATGTAACATTAAGTGATATAACTGTATAAGAATCACAACATAATACAAAGTTATAAATAAATTTTTAAATAAATTGAAGTATATTTAACATATAACTTGCATATAAAATGGGCTGTCATATTCTATATATAATTATAAAACTGAATGATAAATACTTGTGAGCCTCCTAGCCAACTACAGAACCAGAACATTAACAATTTTACGTCTGGCTGTGTTTCTTCTCTAGCCTGTTCCTTTAGTTTCCCCCTTAGGACTCGGCAACATTATGCTGAATTTTGTTTAACATGTCCATTGCCATATTTTAATAAAACTCTCGTATGTATATATCTGTAAACCAAGCTTGTCTACCCTGCAGCCCAGGGTGGCTTTGAATGAGGCTCAACACAAATTTGTAAACTTTCTTAAAACATTAGGAGTTTGTGGGGGTTTTTTTTTTGTTTTTTGTTTTTTGTTTTTTGTTTTTTGTTTTTAGCTCATCAGCTATCGTGAGTGTATTTTATGTGTGGCCTAAGACAATTATTCTTCCACTGTGGTCCAGGGAAGCCAAAAGATTGGACGCCCCTGCTGTAAACAATATATTGCTAATTTTTGATTTGTTTGGAGCTTAAAAAATGGTATTAGCTTATTTATCCTTCTCTCTGACTTTCATTTATACACCTGGTAGTTGACAGATGTTTGAATATCCAGTTTTTTTCTATTATGAAACATTCTACTATGAACATTAAAACTGTTTTCTGATGCATATGTGTGGATGTTTGCTGGGGTATATACCTGTGTGTGGGATTTTGTCAAAATATGCTTCAGTTATTTATGAAAATGTACCAGTCCAAAACTTAATGACAAAACAGCATTTTATTATTTCACAATTTCATGGGTTGAGCGGGATGTCCTTCAGCTTCATGTGTCAGCTGAGGTGCTGAGATGATTGTAGTCACCTGGAGGCTCAGTAGGCTGTAGAGCTGGGACTAGAATGTTTGGGATGCCTGGACAGCTGAGAGTCATCTGGAGTCTTACTCCATTGGAATCTCAGCTGGGGCTTTTGACTCCTCCATGTGACTGCTTAGTCTGCCTCAGCATTGCAGCGGGGTTCTGACAAAGAGAACATTTCAAAGAGGGAGGAAGCTGCCAGGTCAACTAAGGGTTAAGCTTGAAATAGACACAAGTAACTTCAATGATATTTTGTTGTTCTCAAAATACACACAGATTTAGCTCAATGTTGAGAGGAGATGCATATACAGGTAGGGGCAGAATTGTTTAGGGTCGTCTTTGGAAACACCGCAATGTGTTTATCATTTTTATCTCCTGTAAAATATCTGTTCATGTCTCTCCCAAAGTTTTAAATTGGGTTGTTTAGTCTCACTAATTTAGTAGGAGGTTTTATGTATATGTATTTTGCATCCTAAGTCTGGGTTAAATTTGTTGCAGATATCTTATTCCAGTTTGTGGCTAATTGGTCCTTAAAGCAATCCTGTTAGATGTTTTATTGCCCCAGTTTTACAGATGAGAAGAGAGAGTACTGCTTAGTATGTTAAAAGGATAGGCCTTGAAGTCAGCCTCCAGGGTGACATTTTTGTTGCAAAGAATAGCATTTGCAAAGGTGTACAATTATGAATCAGCATGATGCTTTGCTCAACCTACCTGTTATACCCCTTCCCCTCCAAATAATTGAGGCTTGGAAGAATTTACAATTACTTTTATTTACTTGTGGTAAATTTTAATGTAACTGTGACTTTTGCTATGAGTAGACTGAGGACATATGTTAGATGACTTGCCCAGAGTGACAGAGTAGGCAGTAAGTTCAGCGCCAAGTTCTTTCTAGTTTTACCTGCCCTCCTTATTCCTCAATTTTTTTTCTCTAAATTATTCATTTGGATCAGCCAGGTTCTGCCAGCATATTCAAACTCCATCTTAAATGTAGTGTCAAAATATTTTTCAAAATTATAATAGAAGCCAGAGATTTATAATTAATATTCAAATGTTTGCATTATATACTTTAAAAAGAACACTGTGGGTCAGGTGCGGTGGCTCACACCTGTGATTTCCACATTTTGGGAGGATCACTTGAGGTCAGGAGTTCGAGACCAGTCTGGCCAACATGGTGAAACCCCGTCTCTACTAGAAATACAAAAAATTAGCTGGGCATGGTGGTGCATGCCTATAATCCCAGCTACTTGGCAGGCTGAGGCACAAGAATTGCATGAACCCGGGGGGCGGAGGTTGTAGTGAGCTGAGATCGCACCACTACACTCCAGCCTGCACGACAGAGCAAGACTCAATCTAAGAAGAACACTGTAGGCACGCATCAAGTACAACTCAGTTGCTTTAAACTGAAATGCCACAGAACAATTCTGAATTCCAAAATGCAAAGCTTTGGATAAAACAGCCTGAACAAGTACAAAAAGACGTTAATAAATTTGTAGACACTTCTTCCCAACCTTCAAATTAGGAAGATTTGTTCTGTGTAAAAGTATAGTTTCTGATCCTTACAATTCTATATGTTGAAGGCACCTCAGCATATCTCTGCAGTATAAAAACAGTGCTTCAGGCAGCATGACTTATTTTCATGTCACCTCAGATTTCTTGGATCTAACATTTAAAGACAGAGTGGAAATAATAATACTTAGTGGAAGGATTCTTGGACATGTAGTGAAATACAGAGCATCTTGAGACTTTTGACCAAGTAATGTTTAGTTGTTTACCTTCCTGTTTGGCTGGAACAGGAGTGGTGATTCCAGCCATTGCATGATTGAGCCTCATTCATTTTTATTCTTTCCTGCCCCGAATTCTTCCACTTTAAACATCTTAAAGAGGTAGTTATCCTTGCTTAAGAAGTAAACTAAAGTATAACATATTTGCTATAATAATGCTGATATAATGTTACTGTGATAAAGTTTAGGTGTCAAGTAGTTTAGCAAAAAGATTTCACCAGGTTGAGCATAGTAACACAGGGAAAATGAGCCATTTTAAAACAGTGAAAAAAATGTTTCTGTGAATCAGGGGGTGGGGGGGGGGAGAACAGCCATTTTCTCCCCTGTTTTACGGATGACTCATTTGCAAAACGGAACAAAATGAGTCCATTTAAAATTTAATAAAAGTATTTTTAACATTTGTATTCTCAAAATAAATTTTAAAAGAGTATACCAAACATGCTAATCTCTGAGGCATTTAGTGCATGTTATTATTTTACAGAAATTTAAGTTATTTTAAATATGTTAAGGATACTAAAGCTTCCCTATAGTTCAGTATTGACCATCTCTCCTCAGCCTCTCTAAAGGTAGGAGAAAACTGATTTGTTCTCCTTTTATTCTCTTCTTTCTCTGCTCCCTCATTAGTTTGCTGTTATTTTCTGTTTGGAAAGGGAGTGAAGAACCTTCCCCCTTTGAGGGAGATAAGTTTTGGTTTCCCTGTAATATGGAACAAACTTCATACCTGGCAAGCACAAAGAAATTATTATTTTGCCAAAGTATGTTCTGCAAACCACATATTCCAGAAATTACACTTCTAAGCAAAATAATCTTTGATAATTTGAATTTGGGAAAAGACTGCTTACTACATTCTTTGATACTGATTTTTGATTCACATTACCATGTTACAGTCTTAAGTTCTTCAGTTAACTGTTAATTTTATTTAGTATTTACCGTATTTAATTTATTAATCACTGTAAGATTTTAATTTTTTTTTTAGTTAGTGTTCCATGCAATTCATGGAAAAGACTGATGTCCATGTTTTATTTGATAGATGAGGAGCATGAGGCCTAAGGCTAAGTGACTTTACCAAAGTCATAGATAATAAAACTACGACTGACATTCTTCAATGTTTTATATCTTTTTATTTGTTTATTTGAATTACTGCATTAGGAACAAGTATATCCACATTAGGAACATACTTTTTTTTCAAATGGGACAGTCGAGTATCTGCTCATTGATAACATCCCCCCTGATTCTCCTGATTTGTCTTGATGACTAAGTTGAGTATTATACCACTAACCTCTATGGTATTTAGTTAAGTTCTCAGGCCTGTATACATTGCTTATTCTGAGTGATTGTTTTATTTTAGTTTACCCTTTGCTGTTGCTTTCCACCCAGACTGTCCTCAGAAAGTTGGTCATTTTGCTTTTGCCTATTATTAGTTGCCCAACCACTTTGGCTCTTCCATCACACCAACCTGTGGGCCATGGGATATTATTACTACAGATAATGCTTGTTAGTTATAAACTTTATATTTATAGTATATGACTATGGGTCTGACGTAAACGTGTATTATATATTTGTATATCTAATAATTGTTAGAAATCCTCTATATAGTATAATGCGTAATCATATGTCTAATTTAGATAATAGCTAGTAACAAGAAATGTAAATATAACATGTTTATATATAATATTTACTGGAGATTTGTTTCTATAATATATGAATATTTATGCCTGACCTAATTTGTTACACACATTGTGTGTGTGTTATATAAAGAGAAAGAACACTTGTGCCTATCCCTTCTGCCTACCTTATTTAGATTTCCATCTCTATTGGGCTTAGCTGAGCAAAGTGTCACTGGATAGTTTTAATTGATCAAATACACTATTTTGTATGTGATCTTAGGGGTTTTTTTTTTTTCAGATTTTTTTGAGTGCCATTAAAATGCTCTAACAGCCTCTTACTTTGTTGTAATTTTTTTTTTGTTGCCAGTTGCTTTTTCTTTTTTCTAATTAGTTTAGTAAATGTCCTTTATAAATCAGAATAGACCCTCGTTTTTCAAATGGATACTGATAAAAATCGACAGTTGTCACTGCCAATTGAGGCAGAAGAGATGGTACTAAAATAGGAATCCTGTTTTCAGTTAATGTGTGTTCAAAAGTTTTGCTCTGTGTATTCTTTTTTTGATTTGCACATGCATCTAACTTTAAGTTGGAAGATGCAGAGTAGCTCTGAGGAGTCTTCCAAGACATTTGCAGCCTTTAAACAACCGTTGGTTTTCTCTCTGTGCTGCTCAAAGTAGAGAAACAGGTACTTTGTGTATCTGAAACTTATGACATGCTCTCTGCTTCAATCAAAATGACCACCCATCAGTTGCAAGAGCAGAGAGAGGTTTGTGAGAGTAGTCCGAGATCCAGTTGCAACTGTACAATGCCACATTTATGGTGGTACATTTGTGAGTCTTTCCCTTCAGTTAACCTAGTAAAAGTAACCTAGTAAAAAAAGTTCTTCTCATATATCATTAGTAATCATTACGAATTTGTATCATTGTTTTCCTGTTGTTAAACACTGATAGGAATTTATGTAATCATACTAGGCTTGAACATAACTCATGAGTTTCCATATTTTAAGTTATAAAATTGGCTATGTTCAATGTGATTATCTAGACAGTGCTCATGTGTATCACTTGGTGAGACTGAATTTAGACTGTTTTTTTCGTTCTATTGAAGGGGGATTTTTTTTTTTCCCATGTGTTACATTTAGTAGAGTTCATCAGTCTGGCATCCTTTCATTTTTGATCCTGCCACTAGATGGCAGGAGCAATAAAAGGTAGATTGAAATACCAACTTTAGTTGGCCTTAGCTGCTTTGTACTTTACCTTGGTTGTTCTCTGTCCCTATTAGTGCTGAATTTTGTGTATATATGAAGTGTTCCAAATAGTGGTATTTAGTCCTGTAAGAAAGACCTGATACCTTATATAGCCTGAGAGGACCTACTAATAGGAAAAAGAAGAAGAAATAGAATAATCCTTGAGGTGTTCTAACACTTTATCTTTTGCCCTCTACTTTTCTATTTTTATTCTCCCTTTGTTGAATTATACGCCTTTCCTTTATTTCCTGATTGTGGTTTTGGGGTGATTTTTTTGTTTTTGTTTTGAGATAGGGTCTCGCTCTGTTGCCCACGCTGGACTGCAGTGGTGTCAGCTCACTAGAACCTGTGCCTCCCAGGCTCAAATGATCCTCCACCTTAGGCTCCCAAGTAGCTGGCACCACATGTGCATGCCACCATGCCTGGCTAATTTTGAAAAATTTTTGGTAGAGACAAGATTTTGCCATGTTGCCCAGGCTGGTCTTGAACTACTGGGCTCAAGTGATCCACCTGCTTCGGCCTCTCAAAGTGCTGGGATTACCGGCATGAGCCACTGTGCCTGGCCTCTTTCCTGATTCTTTTATGCTTATGTTAGCATTCGTAATTGGTCATTTCTGTTGGTGATATTAGTCGCTTTCTCATTTACCGTTCCCACGAATACATGTTAACTTGGCCAGTTTTGGTAGTTGTGTGTGTAAAATCTTATGGTACACTTCACAAACAAACTATTATAGGTGGCTCTGTAAATCTTTACAAAAAGGGTTATTTTCAAGAGAGCCTATTTATTGATAGTCTTTGAAGAACAGAGTGGTAGACAGAGTCTAGGGTGATGGAATGTTGCTTCCGTGATTATGTGATGTTGTGTAAAACTTTGTTTTACCTGCAGACTTGCACCAGAGACTCCTTGCTAGCATTATCAGATAAGCAGCCCTATTAGGGAAGCCTACGTGGCAAGGAACTATCAACAGCCTCTATGATGCTTCCACCAACAGCCAGGAAGAAACCAGGGCCCCTCAGTCCTATAACCTCAAGGAAATGAATTCTGCCGGCAGCCTAAGTGAGCTTGGAAGCAGATTATTTCCCTAATTTAGCCTCCACATGAGAACCCAACCCTGGTGACATCCTAATGGCAACCTTGTGAGACCCTAAACAGAAGATCCAGCTAAACTATGCCTAGATTTCTGACCCATGAAGCTGTGATATAATGAGTATATGTTGGTTTAAACCTCTGAGTTTGTTTAAAATTGCTGTTATAAACAGTAGGAAACTAATACAAATACCCTTCATAAACCTTTCTTTCCATCTGTGAATGTTGCTACCTAACTTCTCTCTGATCTCATGTAATCAAAAAATATTGATTGAATACCTCTTATTTGTCAGGGACTGTGGCTACAGTAGTGTGAACCCAAATAGACATGATTCTAGTTTAGTGAGGGAGTTAAACTTGAACCAGTATGAATGACCAATGCTGTGCAGGAACATGATACAATGAGAGTTTATAATAGGGAGATAAACTAAACACATTGTCTTTTTAGGAATCCTTATTTGACTTTTAAAAACTTACGCTTACTACATTTCTTTCTTACCTTTTTTTTTTAAAGCATATTTCTGCCATCACAAAGTTGTTCTATCTTTATTTTCTGTTAGCATTATGAAAACTTCCTATATGTATTTTTTAACCCTTACGTGTGTTCTTTCCTCTCTCAAGAACACTTCTACTGTTTTCCTGCCTTTTTGCTCAATGATTCATCCAGGTTTAGGTTGGATGTCAGTTATAGAAGCCATCCACGAGTCCTTGGGACAGTAAGCTTCATGAGGACAGGTCTGTCCTGTTTGCTAGTGTCTTTAGCACCCAGTGTGATATATAAGGTAGGCTCTTAAAACAAATATAACTTGATATGGAGGACCTGGAGCTCCTATACATTGCTGATGGGAGTATAAATGGTAACTGTTTTGGAGAACTGTTTAGTATTTCTTAAATACGTGTCTACTATATAACTTTGGAGTGGAATTGCTAAGTATTGACCCAAATAAGTGAAAACCTGTGTCCTTAAAAAAGGCTTTTACAAGAATGCTTGTTCATATTTTATAAGAATGAATGAGCCGGGCGCGGTGGCTCAAGCCTGTAATCCCAGCACTTTGGGAGGCTGAGACGGGTGGATCACGAGGTCAGGAGATCGAGACCATCCTGGCTAACAAGGTGAAACCCCGTCTGTACTAAAAAATACAAAAAGCTAGCTGGGCAAGGTGGCGGGCGTCTGTGGTCCCAGCTACTCGGGAGGCTGAGCCGGGAGAATGGCGTGAACCCGGGAGGTGGAGCTTGCAATGAGCTGAGATCCGGTCACTGCACTCCAGCCTGGGCGACAAAGCCAGACTCGGTCTCAAAAAAAAAAAAAAAAAAAAAAGAATGAATATACAGCCTTATTATTTCCTCCCCTGGGAACGACCCAAATGCCCTTCAGAAGGGGAATGGATTGTAGTATGCATGAAATGGAATACTGCTCAGCAGTAAAAACTAATAACTGTTGCTATGTGAATAAATCTCAAAAACGTGTTAAATGAAAAAAGCCTGACTCACCTTTTTAAAAAGTAGAATTACAATTATTCAATTTATCTGAAATCTGAGAACAAACATAGTGAATCTATGGTGAAACAAGTCAAAGTGTGTTTGGGAAGAAGTGCTTAAAGGTGCATGTGGGAACTTTCTGGGCTGATGAGGGTGATGTTATGCATACAGTTGTCAAACCTCATCCAATGAAACATGTCAGTTGGTGTATTTTAATACATCTAAATTATACTTTACGTTTTTAAAATGAAAAAAAAATGAGTGAAGGAAGGTATCCTTTAGTACCCGCTGGGTTCTCTGCTTAATTATATTTTCTTGTTGCCTGTTCCTCCTGCGAGATTGTCAGCTCTGTGAGGTCAGGGACCAAGTTTGCCTGTGGTTTTTAGAATTGTGTACTTGCATGCAGAATGCCCAAGTTTATTGGCCCTGAAGTGAATAGTTATTTGAGATCTATAGTCTATTCATAGATTACATCCATATTTTATGGCTGCATTTTTAAGAAAAATATTTGCATTGTTACAGAATCTTATATTCAGTGTTTTTCTTTATGTAGCTTCTAGCTTTTTCAGTTCTAGGATTCACAAAAGACATCTGTTTAAGTGTTGGTAGAGTAATCTTGCTCCAACTACAATTTTGCCAACCACAGTTTGAGATAGCACAGTACTGTATTTGTAAACCAAAGTTTAAAAATCGGATTTTTAAGAAACAAATTGTGGTTTATTTTATTCTCCTTAAAAAAAAGAAAACTCAATATTGATCTTGTTTTCTTGTGAATCCCTTCCTGCCACTTCTTAACTTTTTGAGCCAGCGGAAAAAATGAGCCTTGGTCTTTAACCTTTTTGATCAAAAGTCCTTAAACACCAGAGTAATTTGAAAAAGAACCAGGTGGTTACATAACATTTTGCCTAACTAGTACTATCTCTTGTTGTTGTTTTTTGTTTGTTTTTGTTTTTGCTGTTTTGTTTTCCCAGATGAAAAAATACTAAATTTTAAATGATTTAATGGCTGTGTCAAAAACTTGTAAGTGTAGACAGCCTGAAGTTCCCAAAACCGCATCAGCAGCTCCACAGGTGTAGTTTCTCTGAAACTATTTAAGAAAACTCAGAGCAGATTTTTCATTGCTGGTGAGTTTTAATTTATTCATTACGTAGATGCCTTTTTATTGTTATTTATGTTGGAGGTCTTCTAAAAAATAATTTTGAAATTCTGCAAAACTTTATGCCCATTTTTCTGGTAAGAGAATCCATATTTTCATCAGATTCTTACAGATCCTCACCCAGAAAGTTTAAAAACCCTGCCTTTACCTCTGTTTTCTCTAAGATTTTTATTTTGCCAGCTGCTGGTTTTGCCAACTTTTAAGAAACGTAACAACCCAAAAATCAACAAGAATTTATTCCACAGTGATTGTTTCCCTATATTGACTATCAGTATGTGTTTGATATGTTTGTTGGGTCCCTTTTCTTCATTGTTGTTCTTACTGTCTTTCTGACCTTTTTGGGTGCAGAACTGGATCATAATTACTGGGTTCCATTGACTGGCCTCTTTGCTTCTGTGTTCCAAACCATCCCAGACATAGATACAAGAAAATGATGAAGAAGAAATACTTCCATCCGCATACCTGGTTTTTGTTTTGCAGTCTCTGGTCAGAATATACTTGTTCTCAATTATAGTACCAATTTTGTAGGGAATATATATCTTTCTTGGCAAGATGTTTAGGAATGCCAAAATCTAAATGTGTGGCTGCATGCATATCCTGTCACCTGCTCACTTACTCTGTGCTGCCTCTATTTCAAATCCTGTTGTTATTCTTGAGGTGGTTCCTAGCTATAAAAACCTATGAAAAGATAAAAAATAACATGATTCTTGCAAAAAATTAATTGTTAGGATAAGCTTTATATTTGAAGAAAATTCATGAGTCTGCATTTTGATATCTGTATTCTATTTTAAGAACACTGTTAGATGTTGATACACTTAATCAAAACTTAATTTGATTAAGGAAATAGCGTTTCTTACTTTTTCTCCTTGAGAGTTCTGTTACTCCTGCTTCTCTGTTTTGGCCCTGATTGCTGGGAAACTAAGTCACATTTCACATTTAAATCATAGTCCCTTATTACTTACATATTTGTGTGTTTTGTCCAATCTCAACTTATTTATACTTCTCTTGTTCTTTAGGCTTTTTACATTATCTTTGTTTTTTGTTTTTTTTGTTTGTTTGTTTGTTTTTTTGAGACGGAGTCTTGCTCTGTCACCCAGGCTGGAGTGCAGTGGCCACATCTTGGCTCACTGCAGGGTCTGCCTCCTGGGTTTATGCCCTTCTCCTGCCTCAGCCTCCCGAGTAGCTGGGACTACAGGCGCCCGCCACCGCGCCCAGCTAGTTTTTTTGTATTTTTTAGTAGAGACGGGGTTTCACCGTTTTAGCCAGGATGATCTCGATCTCCTGACCTCGTGATCCACCCGCCTCGGCCTCCCAAAGTACTGGGATTACAGGCTTGAGCCACCGCGCCCGGCCACATTATCTTTGTTTTATTATGCATTTTTGTAGAACCAGGAAAGTGATAAATTAGGGTACCCTTAAAGGTCTCAGAATCTTAAGCATTAGTTAATATCACTTTATTTCATTGATACATGATATTTTACATATTTAGTGGCATACATATCATTTTGTTGCATACCTAGAATGTGTAATGATCCAATCAAGGTATTTAGGGGTATCCATCTTGAGTATTTATTATTTCTATGTGTTGGGAACATTTCAAGTTCTCACTTTTAGCTACTTTGAAATACATAGTAAATTGTTGCTAGCTATAATCACCCTACTCTGCTATGCAACATTAAAATTTATGCCTTGTATCTAACAGTATTTTTGTACCCATTGACCAACCTCTCCATCTCTACTTCTGTCCTATCCCCCATCCCCCACCATACATTGCCTAGCCTCTGGTATCTGTCTACCTCACTGAGATCAACTCCCCCCCCCCGCTCCCACGTATGAGTGAGAACTATGGAATTTGTCTTTCAGTGTCTGGCTTATTTTACTTAACGTAATGACTCCAGTTCCATCCATGTTGCTGCAGACGACGTACTTCTGTTCTTTTTATGGCCAAGTGATATTCCATTGTGCTTATATACCACTCTTCCCTTATCCATTTGTCTGTTGATGGACTCAGGTTGATTCTGCATCTTTGCTGTTGTGAATAGTGCTGTGGTAAACATGTGAATGCACATGTCCCTTTGATACACTAATTTCTTCTCCTTTGGATAAATATCCAGTAGTGGGATTGCTGGATTATATGATAGTTCTATTTTTAGTTTTTGGAGAAATCTCCACAGTGTTTTCCAAGTGGCTGTATACTTTATGTTAACAACAGTGTATAAGAGTTCCGTTTTCTCTGCACCCTTGTCAGCATTTGTTACTGTTTTTTTCAATAATAGCCATTCAAACTTGGGTAAGACAATACCTAATTGTGATTTTTATTTGCATTTCTCTGATGATTAGTGATGTTGAACATTTTTTCATATGCTTCTTGGCCATTTGCATGTCTTCTTTTGAGAAATATTTGTTCATTTCCTTTGCTTATTGTGATGATGATGATGATGATTTACTGTTGTTTGAGTTCTTTCTAGATTCTGCGTATTAGTCCCTTGTTGAATGAATAGTTTATAGTAGATTCTCTCTTTCAGTAGGTTGTGTTTTCACTCTGTTGATTATTTCCTTTGCTGTGCAGAGTTTTTTGGTTTCATATAGTGCCATTTGTCTCTTTGTTTTTGTTGTCTGTGCGTTTGAGGTCTTAGCATAAAATCTTTGCCTTGACCATTGCCCTAAAGTGGTTTTTTGTTGTTTTCTTCTACTGGTTTTATAGTTTGGGATCTTATGTTTAAGCCTTTAATCCATCTTGTGTTGATTTTGCATAAAGGGAGAGAGATAGAGGTGGTCCAATTTCATTTTTCTACATATCGATATCCAGTTTTCCCAGCACCATGTATTAAAGACTATGTCCTTTCCCCAGTGTGTGTTCTTGAAGCCTTTGTTGAAAATCAGTTGGCTGCAAATATGTGGATTTACTTCTGGATTCTCTGTTCTGTGCCATTGGTCTATGTGTCTTTTTGTACTAAAACCATGCTGTTTGGGCTACTGTAGTCTTATAAAATCAGGTAGTTTGGCCTCCAACTTTGTTGTTTTTGCGCATGGTTGCTTTGGCTATTCTCACTCTTCCTTGGTTCTTTATTAATTTCAGGACGTTTTTTTCCATTTCTGTAACAAATGACATTGGTATTTTGATAGGGCTTGTGTTCAAACTATATGTATACTGCTTTGGGCAATATGCTCATTTTAACAATACTAATATTTCTGATCCATGGGCATGGGATGTCTTTCCATTTGTTTGTGTCCTTTTAATTCTTTTATCATTTTTGTGTAGTTTTCCTTATAGGGATCTTCCGTTTCCTTTGTTAAATTTATTTCTAGGGGAGTGTGTGTGTCTGTGTGTGTGTGTGTGTGTGTGTGTGTATTTATTTGTTTATTTATTTATTGAAGACGGAGTCTCGCTCTGTTGCCCAGGCTGGAGTGCAGTGGCGCAATCTCAGCTCACTGCAAGCTCCGCCTCCCGGGTTCACGCCATTCTCCTGCCTCAGCCTCTGGAGTAGCTGGGACCACAGGTGCCTGCCACCATGCCAGCCTAATTTTTTGTATTTTTAGTAGAGACGGGGTTTCACTGTTAGCCAGGATGGTCTTGATCTCCTGACCTCATGATCTGCCGGCCTCGGCCTCCCAAAGTGCTAGGATTACAGGCGTGAGCCACTATATTTTTTTAATATCTATTGTAAATGGAATTGCTTTCCTGATTTCTTTCTCAGCTGTTTCGTCATTGACATATAAAAATGAATCAATACATGATTTTTATATGTTGATTTTGTATCCTGCAACTTTACTGAATTTGCTTATTAGCTCTAAGAGTTTTTTGGGAGAGTCTTTTGTTTTTTCTAAATATAAGATCAGGTGATATGCAAAGTGGGACAGTTTGGCTTTCTCTTTTTCAATTTGGTTGCCTTTTACTTTTGTGCTCTTACCTGATTGCTCTGGCTAGGATATCCAGTACTATGTTGAATAGGAATGGTGAAAGTAGATATCCTTGTCTTCTAGTTCTTTGTGGAAAGGCTTTCAACTTTTCTTAATTCAGCATGATGTTAGTTCTGGGTTTGTCATATATGGCATTTATTGTTTTGAGTTATGTTTCTTTTATACATAGTCTGAGAGCTTTTATCATGAAGGGATCTTGAAAATTCGAGATTAAATTCAGAGTTAAAAATCAAATTGTTTTCTCATTATCGAGATGATCATACAGTTTTTGCCCTTCATTTTCTTGATGTGATGTATCACATTTATTGATTTGTGTCTGTCGAATCATCCTTACTTCCCTGGTATAAACCCAGTTGATCATGGTGTATTATTTTTTTGATGTACTGTTGGATTCTGTTCATAGTATTTTGTTCAGAAATTTTGCATCTGTGTTCATCAAGGATATTGGCTTTTAGCCAGTTGTAGCATCCTTGTCTGGTTTTGGTATCTGGGTAATGCCTCATAGAAAGAGTTAGGGAGAATTCCCTCCCCTTCAGTTGTTTGGAATAGTTTGAGGAGAATAGGTATGTGTTTTTCCTTGAAAGTTTGGTAAAATTTGACAGTGAAACCATCAATTCCTAGACTTTTTTTGTTGGGAAAACTTCTGTTACCAATTCTGTATCATTACTCAATTTTTTGGTCTGTTCAGGGTTTTTTTTTTTTTTTTTTTTTTTTTTTCCTTCTTCTTGATTCAATCTTGGTAGGTTATGCTTATCCAGAAGTTTATCAGTTTCCTGTAGGTTCTCTAGTATAGTTGTTCATAATAGTCTCTGATGATCTTTTGTATTTCTGTGGTACTAATTTGTAGCATCTTTTCACTTCTGATTATAGCTGAGTCTTTCTCTTTCTTCTTGGTTAGTCTAGGAAGTGCCTTACTGATTTTTTTTTTTTTTTTTAAATAAATCTTTTCAAAAGAACCAACTTTTTGTTTCTGTCTCATTAATTCTTTGGGGTGGGTGTGTGGGGGTGTGTGTGTGTGTGTGTGTCTTTCATTCATTTAGTTCTGCTCTGGTTTTTATGGTTTCTTTGCTTCTGATTTGGGATTTGGTTTGTTCTTTTCTAGCTCCTTGAGGTGCATTATTAGATTGTTTATTTGGAGTCTTTGTATTTTTTTTTTTTTTTTTTGATGTAGGTGTTTATTGCTATAAACTTATTTCTTAGCATGGTTTTTGCTATTTCTTATAGGTTTGGGTGTGTCATGTTTAGATTTTTGTTTGTTCCAATAAATTTTTTTGATTTTCTCTTAAAATTTTTTCCTTCACCCAGTGGCCATTCAGGAGCATGTTGTTTAAGTTTCATGTATTTGTACAGTTTTCAAGGTTCCTCGTTATTAATTTCTTATTTTGTCGTGGTCTGAAAAGATACTTGATATTGTTTCTTTTTTAATTCGTTAAGACTTGTTTTGTGTTCACTTTTATGATCTGTCCTGGAGAATGTTTCTTGTGCTAATCAGAATAATGTGTATTCTGTAGCCGTTGAATGAAATGTTCATGTCTGTTAAGTACATTTTGTCTAATTTGCAGTTTAAATCCAGTGTTTCTTTGTTAACTTTGTCTGCATAATCTATCTAATGGTGAGAGTGGATTGTTAAAAGTCGCCAACTATTACTGTACTAGACTATATCTCTTCCATTAAATCTAGTAATATTTGCTTTATATATCTGGGTGTTCCAGTGTTGGGTGCATATATATTTAGAATTGTTATTTCTTCTAGTTGAATCTGTTTATCATTATATAATTACCTTGTCTCTTTTTACTGTTTTTTTTTACTTGAAGCCTGATTTATCTAAGGGTAGGTACTTGTGCTCACTTTTGGTTTCCTGCTCACTTTTGGTTTCCATTTGCATTGAATATCTGAATATCTTTCCCTTTACTTTCAGTCTATTTGTGTCTTCACAGGTGAGATAAGTTTCTTGTAGGCAGCATATAGTTGGGTCTTTTATTTTTTAATTCATTCAGCCAGTGTATATCTTTTAAGTGGAAAGTTTAATCCATTTACATTCAGGGTTATTATTAACATGTGGGGGTTTATTCCTGTTATTTTATTAATTGATTTCTGGTTATTTTGTTCTGTTCTTTCTCTCATAATTTATCACTGTGGTTTGGTAGTTTTATGTAGTAGTGGTAACATTTGAGTCTTTTCTTTCTTTGTGTGTTGCTTTGCCAGTGGTTTTTATATTTTGGTGTGTTTTCATGGTGGGAGATATTGTCCTTTCACTTCCAGATTAAGTACTCCCTTGAGCATTTCTTGTAGGCTAGTGCAGTGGTTATGGATTTTCTCAGCTTTTGCTTGTCTGGAAAATATTTTATTTCTCCTTCATTTATGAAGGATAGTTTTGCTGGATATAGTATCATTGGTTGGCAATTTGTTTCTTTCAACACTTTCAATACATCATCCCTTTCTTTCCTGGCCTATAAGTTTCTGCTAAGAAATCTATTATTAGTCTTACGGGTGTCTAGTCACTTTATAAGTGACTAGACTGTTTTCTCTTGCTGTTTGTGGAATTCTCTCCTTGTGTTTGACTTTTGACAGTTTGACTGTAATGTGTTGTGGATAGAACATTTTGCATTGTATCTGTTTGCATATTTCTGAGCCTCATGTGTCTAGATGTCCAAATCTCTTGCTAGACTTGTGAAGTTTTCATCATTATTTTGTTATACAGGCTTTTAAAATCTTTTGTTTTCTCTTCACCTCCTAGGACACTGAAAATTTTAATATTTGTTCACTTTATGTTGTCTTTTACGAAGACTTTGTTCATTTTTTAAATTTATTTATTTTTGTCTGACTAGGTTATTTCAAAAGACTTGTCTAAGTTCTGAGAGTATTTCTTCTGCTCCATCTAGTCTGTCATTGAAGTTTTCATATGTATTTTGTATTTCATTTCATGAATTCTTCTGTTCTAGAATTTCTGTTTGATTCTTTATGATATCTACCTCTTTAGTAAATTTCTCATTCATATCCTGAATTGTTTTTCTGATTTCTTTATATTGTTTTTCAGAATTCTCTTGTATCTTACTGAGTTTTTTTTTTTTTAAGTAAATAAATTGAGTTCTTTTTCTGGGGTTGTGTGAATTTCTTTTTTTCAAAGTTTTTTATTTTTTAAAAAAAAATTTATGGGTACACAAGTATGTATATTTATGGGATACGTGAGATATTTTGATATAGACATGCAATGTGAAATAAGCTCATCTTGGAGAATGGGGTATCTGTCCCCTCAAGCATTAATTATTTAAGTTACAGACAATTCAATTACATTCTTTAGGTTATTTTAAAATATACGATTAGCTTATTATTGACTGTAGTCACCCTATTGTGCTATCACATTGGTCTTATTCATTCATGCTGGAATCTTTTTTGTGTGTGCCCGTTTAACCATCCCCACATCACCACCAAACCCCCAACTGCTCTTCCCAGCCACGGTTAGCCATCTTTCTACTCCTGTGTCCGTAAGTTTGTTGTGAATTTTTTTTTGAATGGGATCTGTTGCTGGATAATTACTGTGTTCTTTTGGAGGTGTATCATATTTTCTTTTTTATGTTTCCTGTGTTTTTACTTTGGTATCTGCACATCTGGTGTAATGGCATTTTTTGACATTGCTTTGTTGGAGAGAATTTTTTCTGAAGATATATGTTTGGTGTTGGTTGGATATGGCACTTTGATTTTGATTCTGTGTGTGTGTGTGGTAGTGTGTAGTCTCCGTATGATTTTCTTTTTTCTGTAAACAGCATTAGTGTGTCTGTGATTTCCCCAGGGGCTTAAGATGTGGTTGTTAGTGGAGGCTGTGGTGAAGTTTTGATGGGGTCAGGGATACCAGGTGTGACAGTCTTTTGGACCCAGTGGTGGCAGCAGTGAACTGAGCATCCCATCAGTGTTTTGGCCCCAGGGCAGCTTATGCCTGTGACAGTGTTCTTGCATCCACGCTGATTTTAGGCCTCCAGGTGGCCTCCTCAAGTGCTGGGATTGCAGTGGTGGGTCATGCAAGTGGGCAGTTTCTCGAGCCCCTGGGCAGCAGGTGTAGCACGGGCGATTGCAGTAGCAGTGGTGTACAACTCCCTGGAACTTAAGTGTCTGTGCCGGTATTGTGGTGGCTGCAGTGAGTTGGGCAGGCTGGTCCCCAGACCTGCAAGTGGTGCATGAGTGTGGGTCCTAGCTCTGCTGGTAGTGGCAGGTTAAGTGAGCCTGACCTCAGACCCTGGGAGTAGTGTTCAGGTGTCACTGGTGGTAGGCTTGGTGAAGTGATCTCCAGAGATCATCCACACCTTGGATTGTGTGTTTGGATACTTTCTTTGGTAGGGGGATGGAGCTGGCTGGGTGGACTGCCTGGCAGTGGTGGGCAAGGGATGGGTGATCCCCAGTTTGTGGAATGCTCAGGAGGGGCTAGCAGCAGCTGCATTGCACCCCTGCTCTACTAGGGAAGGTGAGGTTGCTTTCCCTGAGAGTAGCTGTAGGCTGGCAACTGGAGTGGCATGGGTTTCCTGCCTTGGCTCTGCAGCAACCTTGGCACTTCACCCAGGCTGGAGTATAGTAGGCACGATCTTGGCTTACTGCAACCTCCGCTTACTGCAACCTCCGCCTCCCTCAAGTGGCTGTAAGCACGGAGTTTGTCCTTAGGGCAGGTAAAAATTCACAGTCGCCCTCTGCTGCGGGGGCAGTATCCCTGCCTTGTGATGGCCCTGGCAGCTGGGCGGAATGCAGTTTAGTGGGGCTTGTTCTCAAAAGGGCACCATGTTGTAGCTGCTTAGGTTTCAGTGATTCGTGGGATCCAGCATGAGCTGTCTCTCTGGAGCAGTGCCTTCGCATGGACGTCAGGCAGCTCCCTTGTTAGTCTTGGGACCTGAGAGGGTAAAGGAGCTCTCCTGTTGCTAGGATTTTAGGAGTCCTAGTGGTTCCAGTGGGAATGTAGACCTCTGGGGGGTCTCTCACCCTTTGTCTGCTTTACAAGCCACTCCAGCCTCCTAGCTGATCCCAGCCAAACAGGCTTCCTTGTTCCCCTCTTTTTCCTTGCTTTTGATGCTTCCCATCACTACTCTGTTGAATTTCATTGTTCTCTCTCAGGTGATCTTTTTTACTTGCTATTGTGGTTCCTCTCCATAGAAGAGACAAGTACCAGATACATCTAGTCAGCCATCTTCAGCATTGGTTTTTGTTGGTTTTGATTGCTTATCTAAACTATAATAGTGCAAATTAGTTTAGTATGCATGGTGAGTGCCTTTAACATTCAGTCATTTAACAGGTATTTTTTGTGTGATAACTATGCGCCAGACACAGTACTAAGCATTTGGAATATATAGAAGGACATTTGTTGTGATGGAGCTTATTTTTCAGATAGGCAAGCAAACAAGTAAATAAAAAGATCAAGATAATTTTAGTTGGTGATAAAGGCTATTAAAAAAAGTAATATGCTAACTAGTGTTTGATGTGTTTGTAGACCGTGGCTATGGGGCCACTACTGTAGATTGAGAAGTGAAAGAAGGCCTTTCTGAGATAATGTTTGTACTAAAATTAGAATGGCAAGGAATTAGGGCCCTGCGAAGATCTGGGTTAAGAGCATTTCTCTCAGCAGAAAAAAAGTTGATATGTTGAAGGAACAGAAATAATGCCCCTGTGACCAGGATAGAGTTAGAAAAGTGGTATGAAGAGTGTTAGGATAGAGCCAGAACAAGTGTTGAAATTGGTAATTGTGGAAATTAAACCCTTATTCAGACTTGGTTTTTTAAGACGGAGTCTCGCTCTGTCACCCAGGCTGGAGTGTAGTAGGCACGATCTTGGCTTACTGCAACCTCAGCCTCCTGGGTTCAAGCGATTCTTCTGCTTCAGCCTCCTGAGTAGCTGGCTGCCCCAGGTGTTTTCCATTTCTATATACAATACTAAATGGTTCTGTGAGTGAGTGTTGATGAAAGACTTCAGAGGCCGGAACATGAACCGGGACCCAAACAGCATTGAATAAAGTATACGGTAGTATTCCCTGAATGAAAATTTAATTAAACCAGTTACACTATCTTAGTGCCCTCTACCTGAATAGTATATTTCTATATAAAAAAATAGTTTACCTTAGTAAAGTGGGGATGTTTAAACATTTCACGTAATTTATAACCTCACACTGGCACTAAATCACTTTGCTTGGGGGGCAGTTGTGTAAAAATGCTTTAAAATTGGGTCATACATAAAATATTTCAGAGGAGCTTTAACACATATTTTATTGGCTTTACTAGATATACCAGGCACTGGCCTTGGTGCTAGGAGTTGGAAGGTTGATTCCTTCATATTTGCCCAGAGGCAAAATGATGTGAAATAGACCCCTGTCTTTGCTACTTTGACTTGTGTAACCTTGAGCAAAAGCAGGTTACTTAACCTCTCTGTGCTTCCATCTTCTTATCTGTAAACAGGGAATGACAATAATATGCATCTCAATAAGTTGTCATAAAGATCAAATTATTAATAACAAAAGTATTTAAGGCATAATAACCACTCATTAAATGTAAACAATTTATTGATTTTGTTGTTTTCGTTATTCTCTTAGGCTGGGGGTTTCTTTCTCAAGGACCTTCCAATCCAATGGAGGAGACAAATCTGTAAATCAATGCTATTTTATATATTAGTTTGGAAAAGGTAGAATGCAAGGTGCAAAGTTCATTAGGGATATAAAGGAAGGATTGCCAATAAAAAGTAAAATAATGATTTTTTTAAATTTCAGTGGAAGAGGAGAAACAATCATACTTTAAATTCCTGGGGGATTAGAAAGTACCTGATGACAAGAAAGAGGAAGAGATTCCGAACCAATTGTTACACTGTAAATCCCAATATATAATAATTATGGTGATAATAATGGAAGTTCTGTATCTCTTGGAAGATGTTGCAAATAATGGACAATAGAAACAATAGGCTTAATCTTTTAACGTCCCTGCCTGTCTTCTTTCCTTTCTTGCATTTTCTCATTCTTTCTTTTTTTCATGAGAAATTGTACTTTACTTTCTCTCAGATTATTGATCCATGTATAACGTGTATTATAAAGATGAACTGGCCTTTTTAGACCAAATAGAAATTCCTATTTCTTGTTTTTATATCTCATAAATAGAGTTGTAAAAGCGGGAAGGAAAAATTGTGTGAGAACAAATACTTTTCCATTTCTTCATTCTTCTTGTTACACTTAGTATTCAAATGATAGCAGGCAGACATTATATTTCTCATTGGACAATCTCCAAAGTAGTTGTGTAACATGTGACAAACTTGGCTGTGATCAGAGGAGGGATTGAAATAAAATAAGCATTTGTTGGTTGAAAGAGGAAAGAGGTGTTGTACATTTTTTTGATAATAAAGTGTACACATACACATAACCTTGTAAGAACTAAACTTTGGAGAAGTAAAGATGACAAATTATAGCTTACTGGGAAGAGTTCAGTTATTTAAAGATTGGCAGTGGTTGAATTGGTTAATATAAGAAGTATGAGAAAGGTGCCAAAAAGGAGAGAAATGTGAGCTCGAGTTAGGGACTACTTGGCTTTGTTTCTTTGTGAGAGTCACACTTACTGTTTGGTAAAACCAACAATTATGTATGACTCTTAAAAGGTGGTGAATGAGGATAGTTTTACTGGTCAAGCAGTACTTAATAAAGGTTTCTGGCCATGATTTTTAAAAAGGCATACTTATGCCAAAGAATTGAAATCTGAAATGATACAGTCAGACATATATTAGACTTCTCTGTCTTTTTATTTCCAAAGTAACTTTAGAAAGGGCATAAGCTTTAAGGTTCAAAGTTGCATCTTAACAGATCTTAAGAGAATTGCACGAGTGGTTTTTGTTTTAGATATTTTAAACATATGTAGATATAGTTCTACAGATACGCTTGCCATTGTTTTCAAACGCTTGTTTAGCATTTGAATCCTTTCTTCAAATGAGTTTGTACAAAAGCCCCATATATAAATAGACAAATAGGTAAGGTTATATTAAGATGGTACCGTATTTCATTCAAAACTATGTGTCTATTCTGGTACCCCACTCTTGTCTGGAATCCCTGAGATACTGGGAACAGTTTGAAATCTTTAAGGTTCACAGTGGCCAGAAGGTGATACAAATGATTTACCTGCATTAATTGCCCTGTTGCTGTTTGGAATCACCTTGTGATCATGCTTAAGAATGTGGGCACCAGAGTCAAAGCTGCTGTGATCAAATCCCATGTGTTGACCACTTCATGGCTGTATGACTTTGGACAACCTATGTTACATATTGTGCCTTAGTCTAATCATCTGTATAGTGTCCTGCCTCAAAGGAGTGTATATTTGTGTGATGATTAAATGAAAAATATTATCATAGTGTCTGATACGTTTTTTTAAAATAATAATTGTGCAGAAGTAGTGTACACAATATAAATTACCACTCCCCCTCTTGAACATCTTTTTCTTCGTTAAACACACTGTTTCTCTACCTCAAGGACTTTGTACTTGATAGTTTCTTTGCCTGGGACAGCTCTTTAACTCTGAATTGCTGGTTACCCCCATCCTTAAAGACTTCACAATATCTTGTCATACAAGACATTCTGGGAGTCTCTAGGAGCTGTGCTGTCAAACTGACATTATGTGCTGTTAAACTGACATTGTGAACTGGACAGTTCTCTCTGTCCATGGGAGACAGCCCTGAGCCCTCATTTGGAGCCCATGTGTGGTTATTTTGATAGACAGAAACTTTAGTTAACCTGTTTGTCAACTCAGAGCAAGTTAGGACCCTGGCTTTGCTTGGCCTTAAGGGGGAGCTGTGTTGAAATGTAATACTTGGTACAGTGCTCCACCCCGCTGCCTTTTGCTGCACCTCTTTCCTTTTTTACCCTCCTTTACTACTAACATCTTTCATCACCATCATTGATCAGAGCTTCTTTCCTCCTTTTTCTTGTTTTTTTTTTTCTGTTCCTGACTGATTCTTTTCTGTTTGTTGGATTTAATTTGCAAAGGCTAAACTAAACCGGATTTGTGTTGTCTTGTTAAAATTACATTTGTGAACTGAACATTTTTGGAATGTGGGGCATGTTTGTCTCTCATTGTGGCCGTAGCATTATAACAATATATTGTTCTTCCACTTAATTTATTCTTAGGCGTCTCCAATTATTAATATTTCTTTCTGATACAGCATCACTTTTAATGAGGACTGAAAATGTTAATTAAACATACGAAACCCTTTGCCACCTCAAAATTTCTTTTTAAGATATAAAAGCCTTAGGTTAATTTTAAGGCTGAGATACAATTTTTAATTTTTTATAATTATTATGGGTACATAATAGGTTTGTCTATTTATGGGGTACATGTGATGTTTTGATGCCAGCACACCATGTGTAGCAGTCAAATCCAGGTAATTGGTATAGTCATCACCTCACGCACTTATCATTTCTTTGTTTTAGAAGCATTTCAATTCGAATCTTTTAGTTATTTTAAAATACGTGATTAATTATTTGTTGTGCTATCAATTACTAGATCTTTTTCTTAAATACTAGATCTTATTCATCCTAAGTATATTTTTGTATCCGTTACCCCTCCCCACATTTTGCACCCCTCTCTACTGCCTTTCCCAGCCTCTGGTAATCATCGTTCTGCTCTCTATCTCCATGAGTTCAATTGTTTTAATTTTTAGCTTTCACATACGAGATATAACATGCAAAATTTGTCCTTCCATGCCTGGCTTATTTTACTTAACATAGTGACCTCTCCAGTTCCATCCATGTTATTGTAAATGACTGAATCTCATTCTTTTCTTTATAGCCAAATAGTACTTTATTGAGTCTAAGTACCACATTTTCTTCATTCTTTCATCTGATGATAGACACTTAGGTTGCTTCCAAATCTTGGCTATTATGAATAATGCTGCAGTACACACGAGAGTGCAGATGTCTCTTTGGTACACTGATTTTCTTTCTTTGGATATGTACCTAGCAGTGGGATTGCTGGATTATATTGTAGTTCTGTTTGTTTTTTTGAGGAACCTCCATACTGTTCTTCATAGTGGCTGTGCTAATTTACATTTCCACCAACAGTGTAGTACTGTTCCCCCTTCCCCACATCTTCACCAGCATTTGTTACTGCCTGTCTTTTGGATACAAACCATTTTAGCTGAGGTGAGATGTTATCTGATTATAGTTTTGATTTGCCTTTTTCTGATGATTAATGATGTTGAACATCTTTTCATATATCTGTTGGCCATTTATAGAGACATAATTTTTTTAACCCAAGATTAAAAGTATGTTGTGGTATTTTGCTTCAGGACATAATCATGAGATTTCTTTGTCGTTACTTTGAGTGTAAATTAGGTGTATCAGTATAATATAAGATGAAATCTGAAACCAAATGTATCAAATGATTGGATCTCTGACAAGGTATGTGGAAGGAAAATGCAAAGGCAGCTCCTTGTGACTTCCCCTCTTTATTTGTAAGAGCCCTGGTTTACAAATAGGTTGATATTCCTAATGTTTATGTCAGGAAATAATACAGTATTTATTGAATACACCTACCAGCTCATAAAGTTCTATTTATTATAAGGGCATATTTGTAAATATATGTATAGATATAAGCTATATCTATGTATATATAACCTTTATTATGGAAAATTTCAAACATACAGCAAAGTAGAACTAATACTGTAATGAACCTCCATGAATATATCACTCAGCTTCAACAGTTTTCAATCTGTGGTTCATCTATAACTCTCTCCTTTCAGTTATTTAAATATTATTAAAAATAATGTAAGTAGGACATGCCAAAATTGAAGACTACCTTTGTACATACAGGTGTTTGAGTTTAATGAAGAAGGGAATAGAAGACGAAAATTAAAGTAAATGTTGATACTAGTATGCTAAAAAGGGGTAATTAGCTAAGCAAGTATTAACTGAACCTCATGAGTGAACTGCCAGTAAGTATGAGAAAACTCCAGGATACAAAAATTACTAAGAAAAGGTAGTTCATTGTGAGGTGAACTTCCATAGAGGTTCCAACATGTTTTAAGAGCAGAAATTAAGGTAGACTGGGAGGAGGAGGAGGAGGAGGAAACGTTAGAAAAGACTTCTTAAAAAATGATTAGGAACTTCAGGTCTGAGATGATGGTATGAAGAAGTGAGAATAAAGTACTTGGCTATGGCATGTTTCTATGTAGACAGAGCCAAGGGCTGAGGAAAAGATCATGCTAAAATATCTCAAAAAGCAGGTGTGATAAATACATTCAGTTTTTATTCTAAAAATGGAATGGAAAAGAGTAGTTATAGGATCAATATGATCAATCCAAGTGCCCTTTTTTTTTTTTTTTTGAATGATAAAAACAGCTTTTATTCAGGAACTAATGCAGAAGACACCTAAGTATGGAACTGGGCTCAATTCTGAATACAACGACAATGGAAGATTTATGGTCAAGGAGCAGGGATAGGGTCAGTGGGTAGAAAACACGGATGTAAGGAAAAGAGGATGTAAGGAAAGGAGTACGGGGATTCTGGCTAAACTAGCTTTACAGGGATTCTTGCTGAAGGCAGGCCAGGGTGACCAGATACCACCTGGGGGATTCTGGGGATAAGGAATTTGATCATATTGAGGTGATCAGAAATGGAGGGTGGGGAATCTTTCTGAACTGACTTAACAGCATTCTTGCATTCTGGGCAGTCCAGGCCCAACACGTACAGACACTGAAGCCCAGGGTTGAAGCCTAGTTGAGAAGAGGGTTTAGAGGTACCTAATATTTGGTCAAGAGGAGAGTATTTGTCAACTAGGAAGAAAATAATTACATAGGTATTGCTATATCTTCTGACATGAACAGGCAGCTCTAATCCTGTGTAGACTGCACTGTCCAGAGATAATCACACTATAGGTTTTATTAAGTGGTGGATTTTAAGGGTAGTCTTACGAGGGAAAAAGGGAGAAAAAGTGTTACAGAAAAGCCTCATGCATTTTTTTTTTTTTAAAGGAAGTGTAGAAAAGAGAAGCAAATAAGCCAGTTATGTCTTCAATGCTTTGAGGAAGCACTAGGTATCTAAGTATTTTCAATATCACTAAGGGCTTTATTTTATTCTAGGAAAATGAATTATAGTGCCTATTACATTCACAACCCTTGCACAATTCTCATGCCCATCATCATCTACTCACAGCACATGCAAAGAAGCCAGAACAGCCATATTTTATATCATATGACCCTGCCCTTTTGGCTACAGGTATTGGATTATGAGCATGGAATCTCATGGCAGCCAACACATAGATTGTCTGTTACCTATGACATATGACTTTGTATGAAATTATTTGAGCCAATCATATTCTTACTCATATTTACATGAACTGAGGAAAAGAAAATCAGGCAGCTAAAGCTGGAGGAAACAGAGAAGTCCTTGAGATAGATTTGGAGCCATGTATTAGGCTCATATGCCTTATATTTGCTTTGGATTGAATTGTTAATGTTCCAACTGAGGTATCCTGGGAATTTGCAGGAATGAAAATAATCAGACTATGCTTTGTTTAGTAACAACTCAATCTGTAACATAAATTCATGGTGTGTTACAAATTTAGATTAGGTGAGGAATGCAAGCAGTTATTTTATGTAGTTACTCAACCTTGAACCAGAATTTTCTCTTAGGCCCCAAACAAACTTCTGTATCATTTAATTGTAGAATTTAACAGTAAGGACAACTTTTTAAAAAAACATTTACTCTTTGACACTTATCTCTGTAAGTCAAATGTTTTTTGCAATTTTGTGAACCAAAACAAAATACAGAAGTAGATTCATGACATGGTTGGCATCATTGCAACTATGATCTCTAACATCAAGTTTAAGATTTTTGTGTTCATTGAAACAATGTAATTGTTCTTACTATTGACTAAATGTTGTAAGTTTGAACTTATATTTATATTTTTAAAAATATTCTTGGCCTGGTGCAATGGCTCACGCCTGTAATCCCAACACTTTGAGAAGCTGAAGCTAGAGGGTTGCCTGAGCCCAAGAGTTGGAGACCAGCCTGGGCAACAAAGCAAGACCTCATCTCTACAAAGCATAAAACATTAGCTAGGTGTGATGGCACACACCTGTAATCCTAGCTACTTGGGAGGCTCTGGTCAGAGATCATTTGAGCCTTGGAGGCTGAAGCTGCAGCCGTGATCGCACCACTGCACTGCAGAAGCATGGGCAACAGAAACAAAATTCTCATATATCCTTTGAGTTTGTGAAGTACCAGATGCTGTGCTTGGTGTTGGAGACACAGTGGTGTCTTCTTAGCAGTATTTATCTATTTGAATAGATATTAATCAAGGAAACTAATGTGAAATTTTATATATGTCAAGATAGAAAAGTGACAGAATTTGTTAGAAATCTGTTGAAGTTTGCAGGATGAGTTAACTGGGGTAGGGAGGGAGACATCAGTGATCCAGGCAGAGGAGATTAGCAATCTTAACGATCCTGTGACAGGAAGGAATGAGGTGAGCCTGGAGGACTGAAAGATGGAAAGAAGAGAGGTAATATGGTGTGAGGTGAGATTAGAGTTATGTATAAGGTAGACTGTGGTTTTGACCGTTATGTTAAGAAGTGGAGGTTTCTCTGCTTTAATTTTAAAGCAATGAAGTCTTTGAATAATTCAGAGAGTTGCAATATGATCACATTTACATTTTGAAAAGAACTTCCTCCTTGTGGCGGAGTGCACAGATTGGGGAACTAGAAGGTGGGCAGAATGGATGTAAAGAGACCAGTTAGAGGCTATTTCAGTAGTCTAGTTAAAAGATGATAGCTTGGATTACAGTGCTAGTAGCAGAATAAGAAAATAGTGTACAGATTTCAGAGATATTTAGGAAGTTAAGTGACAGCCTTGTTTTGATTTCTGTATAGGATGTGAGAGAGAAGGAACTTTCAAAAATGACACCTAAGTTTCTTCAGCTCAGGTGGTGGTAAGAGAACACTGAAAGCAGATATAGTGTATATATTTGTTTTGGGATTGGATGGTAGGTGTCTGATCGTGAGTTTAGTTGAATGTGGAGTCTGAGATGCCTTTGTGACATTCAAGAAAAACGTACCACATGGGTAGTTACATAACACTGGTTTGGACATGAGAAGAAAGATCTAGGTAGGGAGATAATATTAGTGAATTGTGGGCGTACTGGTAATAATTGAAGACTTGGGTGTGAATGACATCTTTTGGGCAGCGATTTCAGAGTGAATTAATAAGAGGATCTTAGGTAGAGGAGGCTACCTATGCAGAAAACAAAGAAGATTAGAGAGGTGGGGGTAAAAAATCAAGAGACTGTTGTAGTCATTAAAGCCAAAGGAAGAATGATTTGATAAAGAAGAATGATTTGATAAAGAGGCCAAGAATTATATAAAATGGAAAGTGAAAAATACTTGTCAGGAAAACTTTATGAGGTTGGATTCTCATGGTTCCTGGTTTTTAAAACGTGTTATTAATAGTCCCTTGAAGTCAGTTTTTTTAAATGAAAAATTAAGTTGAAAATTTAAAACCTTGGTATTCTTGCTAAAACACTAGGCCTCTTCCATTAAAATATTTTCAGAAGTTTCAGTGGGGTGTTACTTTTTCTGGTGTATACTCAACTTTGTATGGTGAATCTCTTCCTTACATAGTTTAACTGTTATTTATGAGCTTATCTGGGTAGAGCTATTTTTAGTTTTGCTTCTGTTGCTAATCCAGGTGTTTGGGTCTTGTTTTCAATGTTAATTTCTTGTCTTGGGGATTCTTTGTAAATTTAGACCCTTAATGCATAGCACAACGTTTAATTTAGCTTTTTTTTATTGGAGCCTTTAAAGCCTTTAGATGGAGAAGAACTTTGTCACTTTCATGGTGGTGGTTAGATTGTTTTCCATCTTTCACTAGGCAGCCTTTCTGTAATCCTGGCTTTGTAAATACAGTCACTACTTTGTTTCTGGCATTTGAAGATATCCCTTTTTAAATTCTGATCTGGTAAATACTTCTTGGAGGAGGAAGGGAGCAGGGTAGCCTTTCTAGCATTAGCTTAGTTTTACATGTTATTGGCACACACAGTTATTACTTAAAATTCTGATTTTAAAATTCCCCTCAGAAATTTGGATATATTACTCTATTGCCTTATAGCAATCCAGTGGTTCCACTGAGAAATAAAGTATTAATCTGATTTTGTCATTCCTTTGTAGAAAACCTCTCTCTCTGAATGAATGATTTTAAGTTGTACTGTAGTGTTTTGAAATGTATTGGGATGTGTATGCTCTGTGGAGCATAGTCTTTTTTTTTTTTCCAATCAGTGTAAGAACTAGACTACTTAAATTTTTTTCATTCTTTTTATCTCGTTCTAATTCGCTCTTCATTTTTGTCCTTTACGCTATTTAGCCTATCTTTTATTTTATCTTGGCAATTATAATTTTGCCATTCAAAATCTTAAATGGATCCTTTAAATGGATCTGTTTCATTACAGTAACTATAGCCTTTAAGTGCTTCAGAGATGCTATATAGTTTACTTATAGCTACACTGGTACTATCATAGGTACTGTTGTTAATCCCTGTTTTCACATGAAGAAACTAGAATGCAGAGAACATAAGTAACTTGCCCAACCAAGGTCACATAGCTAGTCAGTGTGGAACTAACATTCAAACCCATGCAGTATGATGCTAGAACCTGACCTCTCAACCTCTTGGTTATGCTTCCTTTCAGGTCTGAAAGTTTAATATTAATAACTCTTTCAGAGTTAATATAACTCTGGGTTATATTAACCCTCTGACTATATTAATTCTTCTCTTTCTACAGTATTAATTTTTCTGTTTGTTGATTTTAATATTTAGCTGTCATGGTGCTTGCTTTTCTCTAATGTTTGATTTTTGTTTTGGATGTGTTGCATATTTTAGTATTGGAAAAGACTGTAAAAATGCTACAAAGCTTGCATCTAGTGATTGTTGGAGTTGAGAGCATAACTTGCTGCTGGAAAGGATGTATCAAACTGATCTGGGGTATAAGGATTTCCTTTTCGTCTTGTATCCAGCATTGTTCTGCTTCTTGACTCACTTGTCTACATGTAGTACTTCTACCTCAGGCAGACACCTCTGATGCCCACTTCCCTACTTTGCAGTAGCAGGGGAAGGGGATTGACCTGACTGAGTATACGTAATGGCATTACCCTGAGGATTGCTCCAGGCTTTTCTCCTGCTCATCACAGCTGCTTTATATTAAACATGGAATATCCCTGGAATTGCCCTCTGTGGTTTGTGGTTTTCTTCTGCTTTCATTTTGGGCTCTGGTTTCTTAAATTTCATTTTCTCTCATTTGTCTCTTTCAGAAATTATAATTTCTGTTTCTATAAGGCCATATTCTTGTTTTATAGTGCTGTTATGGTTTATTCTCTTTATATTTTTAGTGCTATTATAGTTTAAAGCCAACGTTTTTAGGGTTGCAGGATTTTGGGCAGTTATGGTGAGTGTACTGTTTCTTCCATTTTGATGTTATCTTCTGTCAACAGTTCTTAATCTTTTGAGATTTATGAACTTCTTTATAGCCCTCTACCACCTGGACCCCAACCAATGGCTAAATGTTACTGGGAGTATTACTAGTTTTGTAGGTGTGGGTTTGAGGTTGGGGGTGTTTTTATTTATATTAGAGGTATAAGCATGTGCTTTTGATATCTTCAGATTATGTTATTCAAGTTTGATAAAAACGCTCTGTAAGATATATTTATGTAGCCACAGAGTTTGATATAAAGAAGGAGCTGTTTCTATTAAGCAGTTTTATAACATTTCTTGTTATCTCTTTTCTCTAGGTTTAACTATAGATCAACACATCATCTTGCATCTCATGGGTTCTATGAATTTTTAAATTGGTTTGATGAAAGAGCATGGTATCCACTAGGAAGAATAGTAGGTGGTACTGTAAGTATATTAGCAGTTCTTTATGTTAATTATAACATTTATTGTTATTTGAGTAAATCATTAATTGCCAAGGTGGTAGGGATTCTTGGAAAGCTTTGTATAGTTAACAAATTTTTCTGTGGCTTATTATCCAATATTCAGCTTACTTAGGCTCTTAACACCTCCTCCCCTTAATACCCAACCTGTTTTTGGGTTATCTCACACTAGCCACTCTCTTTGACAAGTGGTGGAGGCTGGGTGGGGATCCGCTATCACAGTGCATCTGAATGAAGTTCAGGTTATTTGTGTATCTGCTCTTATAGCAATTTGGTTGAAAAAGGAATTTGGAAGGAGATAAAAACATAGAATAATCATGATAATTATATATCTAGAATAATCGGATAATTAGAATTTTTCAGGCCCTGAATGTCTCCAAATTATTCCAGGTAATTGACTAAAGATTATAGTTCATGTAGACTTCTGATATCCAGAAAGATGACATAAAAGCGAATATATTTTTAGGATTTGGGGCATAAGGAGAATTTTGAAGGTGAAAGACAAGGCAACATTGTCTTGTATTGGAGAAATATGTGTTTGATTTTTTTAAATCAATTTTGCCAGGCTTTTTCATTTTATTAGGGTTTTTCTTAACCCAAAGAAACTTCTGACTCTGTTGATTACTTCTAGTATATGTTTGTTTTGCATTTTTAAAATTTTAATTCATTTTCTTCTACTTTTGTGAGTTTATTTTCATGTTGTTTTTCTGACTTCTTGAGATGGTTTACTCAGTAATTTTCAACTTTTCTTCATTATTAAGAGATGCATTTTAAGCCTAGAAACTACACACTAACCACTGTACTAGCCGCAGTTCCTAAGTTCTGATGTGTAGTATTTTCATTATTTCAATTAAAATGTATCTTAATTTTCATTGTAATTTCCCTGACTCATGGATTATTTAGAATTGTATTTAATTTCAAACATAAGGGGATTACCCAGTTATGTTTTTTGCTTTGTACTTTAAATATGTTGTGGTCAGAGAACACCTTCTATGTAATTTCAATCCTTTAAAATTATTGAGACTTGACTTGTGGCTTAGGATATATCCAGATTTTTATAAATGTTCCCTTTGTGTTTAGAAAGAACATGTTTTCCATGATAGTAAGGTGTTGTGTTTCTAGTCTGGGTCATCTTCTTATCCTTGAGGTAAATAGAGAGAAAGGCATAAAGAGATGAAGGTACAATAGTAGTTACCATGTTCTGTAGTGGAATTGGAAAAGTATTAAATGGGTAGTACATATGGCAGATAGCTCTTACCTGCAGTTCTTGTGGTGCTAATCTTATCATATACCTAAATTGTATTACATTTGATAACTATAGTTTTTCTTGTGTGGTTTATACCTTTATCTTAAATTAATCCTCAGTGGAAGCCTATTTTCTCTGAGAGTCCTGAGGTCCTGAGATTTGGGATAATCCCTGTAATAATCTTTCTCATTTGCCTTTGCTGGAGAATTTTAGGGGTTTCACTGGTTTTAGGACAGTTTTACTTAGTTTGAGGTGTCTTATACTTACTTAAGGTTATTATAAATGTAGAGCCCACATTCACACATTTGAATGAGTTCCATATTCTCCTTTAGGACTTTGTTTCTGCTCTGAGCATTGGAAGGCAAGCAGAGTTCCTTGATGGATGAATAGAATTTGTCTAGTTTCATAAGCTGGTCCTGACTTTTTTCTGGTAATTAGGTCTTCACTTTGATCCCTGTGTTGGGTGAAACCCCCCTGTTTTCATTCCTTAAGACCTGTATCAGGCCTGGTAATGTTTGGCTTTTTTCTTGTCTCCTATGAGCTCCCATGACATCAGCACGTACTTTGAATTTCCTTTTCATTTTTGGCATCTGGAGAATTCCCTATCTTGAGCTTGATTATGCTTTTTTTGTTGTTGGGATTTTATTTATTGGTTTATTTTTGGTTCTTTCATTTAGTAGTACTTCCATGAATCTTGGCTGTTTTGTGTGTGTCAGTTCAGTCTACCGTATTATATGGATATATTGACTTACCTTGAAAAGTATTTTAAATTCACTTCCTTCTTTTCCCCCTCATATTGCTGACAGAATCACACACTGGTACCTAGTATTGAATCTGAAGAGGAACAAAATTTTTATGTGTTGAGAATGTGGATGAATTATCATACTTTTTTCTTCTCCTCCCCCTTTCTCCTTCCATGCATGCAGTAGGTATTGAACATCCACTTTGTGCCAGTTATTTTTCTGGATGCTAGAGAAAAATTTCCTGCTCTTCTGGAGCTTACATTCTTGTGAGCATAGGCAGTTAAGAAATAGAAAGTAAATAAGTAAAATAAGTAGTCCGTCAAATGATTGTAAGTGTTATGGAGAAAAAGCAAGAGAGTTAAAGACGGGAGTGTGGGGGAGAGAGGTTGCAGTTACAAATTGTAGAGCAGGGAAAGGAAATTTATAACCTTTGTAGTTTCTGTTGTGGAGTAAAAAAAGAGTCTTTTAGGACTTACCTAAGGAAGCAGATGTAAATGCATGTTTTAGTCACCGAATAGTAACTCAGGAAGAATGTCCTGTTTACTGTTCTTGAATCCTTTTAATGTTTAATGTTTCTCTTTTAGAATGAGGGGTGGGTATAACTGTTAACTGGCCTCTTCTAGTTTATTATTTCGCTTGTATCCCTAAGTATTTATGTGGTATAAAAAAATTTAATTTTTCAGGACTCCCAAAACATTATCTCTGAATTCACCAACTGACTGTTCCCTCTTTTCCTAGCTACAGTTGCTTACTTTCCAAATCTAAGGCTTGAAAGGAAAGGACTTTTTTTATAAATATGACTTAAATATGATTTAAATTACTTAAATAGTAATTTTTCTTTTTCTTTTCTCATTTTCTTATGTACACACAAGTATGGGCAAAATTGGAGTATGTTAGAACCCCAAATTCAAGGATAAGCTACACTAAGACCCTGTTTTGATTTAAAAAAAAAAAAAAAAAAAAAAAAAGTTGGATCAGTAAGAAAGTTACCTGCAGTTAACATTGTTAAACATTTCCAATTTTAATCATTCCATTGTTAAGCATTTTCAATTTTAATCATTCTTGTTTCATATTCTCTCTGATCTTTTTATGTATTTCCTCCATATATGAGCTAGTTCTTTGTATGCAACACAGAATGGTGTGGGTTTTTTTTTGTAGTTTATAAAGAAGGCAAATTGTTTTGAGATGTTGCTTTCAAACTTACGGTAAACCAAGTGTAATAATAAAGAAGAGTACATATATTAATATTTTTGTGTCTCATTTTATATGTAATTAAGTTTTCCATTTTTTTCTTCCTAGGTTTACCCAGGGTTGATGATAACAGCTGGCCTTATTCATTGGATTTTAAATACATTGAACATAACAGTTCACATAAGAGATGTATGTGTGTTCCTTGCCCCAACTTTTAGCGGCCTTACATCTATATCTACTTTCTTGCTTACCAGAGAACTTTGGAACCAAGGAGCAGGACTTTTAGCTGCTTGTTTTATTGCTATTGTACCAGGCTACATATCTCGGTCAGTAGCTGGATCCTTTGATAATGAAGGCATTGCTATTTTTGCACTTCAGTTCACATACTACTTGTGGGTAAGTAACATTTAATGTTTTGCTACCATTAATACTCGTGACCTTTCTCGTGAAACACTTTAGGCTGTACACAAATTTGTCTTTTACAAATTATAGAGTTGCGTACAGAGATCTGTATTACTGTTCATAATTTAATAATGGATAACATTTTAAAATATGTCAGGCGTCTTTCAAGTTATGTGTAACTAGATTAATATATAGATAAATCATAGTTTTTCACAAAAGTCCTGTTATGGCTGATTTACCAGTGATGATAATATCCTTTTTAAGTAAGTCAGAACTCCAAAAGAAGGGCTATCATAAAACAATCTGTTGATATTTTTGTTTCTTTGTTTTGGGGAGATAGGTAAGAAATAGTTACCCAGGAAAGTTGAAGCATTTTTTGATGGGTTAGAATTTTAAATTGTTTCTGAAACCAGCATTATTTATTTTTCTGCTACCAGACTATTTAAACTTAATTATTTTTTCCCCTACGTATGAAATATGATGCTACTTAATCTTGGGTTCAATTTAGAGCTTGCATTTATTTATGTATTTATTATTTTAGCTTTAGCTTATAATTTTCCAGTGACAGAAATTACCAAAATTTGTGTGTGTCAATATGTTTTTGTATATTTTATTAAGTATATTTTTAGGTAGCTAGGTGAATGACAGCATAAATTTTCTCTTTAATAATTATTTTACATTGTTCAAAACTACTTGGCTAATGAGTATTTTTGCTCTAGCATGGAATTCCAGAGGAGAATGTTTCTATGTGATCTGTATCGATAGTGTCTTAATCTTGAGTTTAAAAGAGAAGAAAAATACCCATAGAAGTGAAGATGATACCAAGCAGTAGGATGTTGCCAGTGCTGCTGTACTTTTCAAAAAGTGTTTTTAAAAACTCTGTTTATTGTGTGCAGCTGAGGAAAAAAAAACAAAAAAAACTTAAAATCTAGAATCTCTGTTGAATGCCTTTTAATAAACTATATAATATTTTAAATTATAAAAATAATACATGCATATGTGCCTTGATCCTGATAATATAGTGCTTAGTAAAAAAATAAGTTGTGATAAAATATGTGCAGTATGAGAAATCCTTGATGTAAGTTTTTAAGCAGTACAAACCATACTATGTTTGTTAATAGCAGTTTATAATGAAAGTATAGACGGGCGGATCACGAGGTCAGGAGATCGAGACCATCCTGGCTAACACGGTGAAACCCCGTCTCTACTAAAAATACAAAAAACTAGCCGGGCGAGGTGGCGGGCGCCTGTAGTCCCAGCTACTCCGGAGGCTGAGGCAGGAGAATGGCGTAAACCTGGGAGGCGGAGCTTGCAGTGAGCTGAGATCCGGCCACTGCAGTCCAGCCCGGGCTACAGAGCAAGACTCCGTCTCAAAAAAAAAAAAAAAAAAAAAAAATGTGATAGATAAGTTGCATGTACACCAGCTTTGTGATAATGGGTTTTCCTAAGGGTGAGTGGGTGGTACTGAGGTGGCCAGTATTAAGGGAGCTTCAACTATGTGAGCTAAAAAAATTTTAAATCAAATATTCTGAAGCAAATGTGTTATTTTTGAATTTGAAAGTCTGAATAGCTAGGTTTGTAACTATTTTAATATTCTCTACACTTGTGTATTTTTCAAATACTTTATAATAAATTAAAAAAATAAAATATTCTATGTTGTGGACATTTAGACAACAGAAAAATATAAGGAAAAAAATCACCCAGAGTTAACTACCATTTGCATTTTTGAATTTTGAGCACATTACATTCATAAATAAGTCCCAGTTGGTCATGGTATATAATCTTTTTCATACTCTGCTGAATTTAGTTTGCTAGTATTTTCCTAAGGATTTATCCATCAGTGTTCATAAGGTGATACTGGTTTTGGATCAGGGTAGTGCTGGCATCATAGAATGAGTTAGGAAGTGATCCCTTCTCTTCAGTTTTTGGAAAAGATTGAGGATTAGTGTTGGTTCAGTTCTTTAAATGTTTTAGTAGAATTCACCAGTGAAGCCATCAGGACCAGGACTTCTCTTTGTTGGGAGAATTCTGATTGCTGATTCAGTTTCCTTGCAAGTTGTAAGTGTCTGCAGATTCTCTATTTCTTCATGATTTAGTCTTGGTAGGTTTTTGTGTTTCTATTAATAGGAATGTGTTGATGTAAGCTATTCAATTCGTTGGCATACAAGACTTGATAATACTCCCTTAGAACCCTTCTTGTCCCCTATGGAATCAGTAGTAATGTCCCACTTTCTGATTTTAGTGATTTGAGCCTTTTCTTAATCTAGCCAAAGATTGGTCAATTGTGTTGATCTTTTTAAAGAACCAACTTTTGGTTTCATTGATTTTTTTTTTTCCCCTGTGTTCTTTTTTCTCTTTTAGTGTATATTGCTGCTGAAGTGAGCACTCTATTTTATCTCTGTCACAGTCTTTATTATTTATTCAATTTTGTCTTTCTGGAAGCTTTGGGTTTAGTTTATTCTTTCTCTTTCTCTTTTTCTTTTTTTTTTTTCTTGCTCTGTCGCCCAGGCTGGAGTGCAGTGGCTCAATCTTGGCTCACTGCAACCTGCGCCTCCTGGGTTCAAGCAATTCTCTGCCTCAGCCTCCTGAGGAGCTAGGATTATAGGTGCCCACCACTACGCCTGGCTAATTTTTGTATTTTTGGTAGAGATGGGGTTTCACCATGTTGGTCAGGCTGGTCTGGAAATCCTGAACTCATGATCCACCTGCCTTGGCCCCCCAAAGTGCTGGGTTTACAGGCGTGAGCCACCATGCCCGGCCCTAGTTTGTTCTTTTTCTAGTTCACAACTTAGTTTGTGAAGTCAGGTTTTTGATTTGAGATTTTTTTTGTGTGTTTGAAAGTAGGCATTTTTGCTATAAAATTTTCCCTTAGTACTACTTCACAGTTTCTCATAAGTTCTGATACATTGTGGTTTTGTTTTCATTCAGTATTCTCTCATTTTTATTTTTGATCTATTGGTAAGTATCTTGTTTAATTTCTACAAATTTATTTCCCAGTTTTCCTTCTGTTACTGATTTCTGACTTCATCCTGTTGTAGTTGGAGAAGATACTTTGTATGGTATCTATCTTTTTAAATCTGTTGAAACTTAATTTTTGTCTTTAATTTGTGGCCCAGCATATTGTCTATCCTGGAAAATGTCCCATGTGTACTTGAGAAGAATTGCATATGCTGTCTTTGTTCAATAAAGTGTTTTGCGTATGTCTTTTAGACCTAGTTGGTTTGTTGTGTTAAGTTCTATATTATCTCCTTTCTGGCGATTTTATCCATTATTGAGAATAGAGTATTGTTGTCACCGGCTATTATTGTAGAACTGTTTATTTCTTCAATTCTGTCAAGTTTTTTCTTCCTATATTTTGATGGTCTGTTATTAGGTATGTAAATGTTTGTAATTGCTGTACCTTCTTGCTGTATTGAACTGTTTTATTGCTATATATATTTTGGGTTCTTTCTCTTTTGTAACCTTTTTTTAAAACAAAATTCAAAGTCTGTTTTTTCTTTTCTAATTTTGTAGAGATGAGGTTTCACCATGTTGCCCAGGCTGGTCTCGAACTCCTGGGCTCAAGCAATCCTCCCTCCTTACCTCCCAAAGTGTTGGAATTACAGGTGTGAGCCACCACACCGTGCCGTTTTTTGTTTTGTTTTGAATTTTGTAGAGTTAAAGTCTGTCTTTTCTCTCTTTTGTTTACTATTTGCATGGAATAACTTTCTGTCCTTTCAGTCTCTCTGTCTTTGAATTTAAAGTGCATAACAGCATGTGGTTGGATCATGTGTTTATTCTTTCTGACAATCTCTGTTTTTGGAGAGTTTAATACACATTGGAAGTAATTACTCATAAAGAGGGACTGATTTCTGTGGTTGTGCTGTTTTCTATATGCCTTATAGCTTTTTTTGTCCCTCATTTCTCCATTAGTCGTCTTTTGTGTTTAGTGGATTCTTTTGGTAGTGAATCATTTGAATCCCTTTTGAGCGTATTTGTGGATTGCCTTTTCACTCTGTGGATAGTGTCCTTTGCATGAATTTTAAATTTTTATGAAGTCTAATTAATTTTTGTTGTTGTCGCTTGTGCTTTTAGTGTTATATTTAAGGAAACTTGGCCTAATTGAAGGTCATGAAGTCTTACACCTCTGTTTCCTTCTAAAGATCTTATATGTCAAATTCCTCCACTTAGGTATTTGATCCATTTCGAGTTAATTTTTGTATGTGGTGTGAGAGAGGAGTTCCAACTTCATTCTTTTGCATGTGGATATCCACTTAACACTGTTAAAAAATATATACTCTTTTGTTGAATGGTTTTAGCACTTCTGTCAGAAATCAATTGATTATAAATGTATGGGTTTTTTTCTGGACTCTCAATTCTATTCCATTCCCTTGCCATCAGTATGTTGTGTCTTTATGCCACTACTGCACAGTTTTGGTTACTGTAGCTTTGTAATGAGTTTTGAAATCCAAAAGCATAAGTCTTTCAACTTTGTTCCTTTTCAAGATTGCTTTGGCTGTATGGGGTCCCTTGCATTTTCATAAGTTTTAGGATTAGCTTGTTCATTACAGCTTTTCTTTTTTTTAAGTGGCATGATACTGTTTTGTTAATTCAACAGAAATTTTTGTAGAATACAATATGAAGCAGGTGCTGTTTTATGTGTTGGTTATACAAGGTTATATGAAGTTGATAATCTAGTAGAAGAAATTATAGATATCATTGCTTTGAAGGATCATATTAACAGAAGGGTGGAATGATAAAACATTCTCACCCAGAAACTGGGAGGTTATCTAGTGAGTTTTTCCTTTGTTTTCTTTTTAAAAACAATAATTTAAATAAATTAGGTTTACAGTGGAAATAGCTTCAGTATTTGAAAATAAGAATACTTGTGTTTGAGTTCTGGCATAAAATACTCTCTGACTCTTGACAAATTGATACTTTTGAATCTCATTCAGTTTTCTCTTAAGGTAGAGAAAATGTTTTGGCTACAGAATTATAATAGATAATGACATTTATTTAAAATTTCATTATTACTAATTGAAAGTGGAAGTAATTACAGTTCTAACTATTCTGAAAAGTTGTTTGTAACCCAAATGAAGTTATAAAAAGGTGAAAACATTTTTGTAATCTCTAATATATAAATATTAAGTTGTCTAATTCCTCACCCAGTGTTTTTATTTTTAAACCAACTCTTTTACAAGGTATATGTTTTTAAAATTTAAAAGATAAGTACTTTGTCATAGCATTATTATTTGTTGATGCCCTATTACTGTTACAAGCTGGTGTTGACAGACATTTTAGGATATACTTTGGGATTTGTGTTCTGCAGAGATTAAAACATTTTCATCATGATTGAGTAATTAAGAGTAAAGTCTACAGCATAATTGCCAGGGTTTGGTTTTCTCTTGGTTTGATTTCCGGCTCTGTTACTGGAGGTTGTTTAAATCCCCACCCTGTGTCTGTTCAATCAACTATAATATGGAAGTAATAATTGTACCTTCCTCATATAACTTAAAAGTAAATACATGTAAAGGTATAGAATATTGTGAGAACATAGTGAGAGGTTAATACATGTTTGTTACTATTATTTACAAGCACCAGAGTACATGATTCAGAAAACTAACACAGATAAAGTAGTACAAGGAGCAGTGTTTATCATATTGCCTCTTAGAGGTTTTGTTTTGTTTCTTTAAGGTTCCCTCCTGTACCTTTTGTAGTCAGTCTTCTCCCTACCCCATTTCTGGCAACCTCTGGTCTGATTTCTGTCTCTCTGTCTGTATAGCTGTGGGAGTTTCTTTTCTAGAATGCCATATAATACAGACAGTAGGCGTGACCCTGTATATCCGTCTTCTTTCACTTAGCATAATATTTTTGAGAGTGTCAACCATGTTGTTGATGTTTTAGTAGTTTGTTACTTTTTATTGCTGAATAGTACTCCATTATATGGATGTACTACAATTTGTTTTCCAGTTTTTGGCAATGATGAATTAAGTGGCTGTGAAATGTTTGCATATGGGTCTTTGGACATATATTATTATTTCTCTCAGGTAAATGCATAGGCACAGGTTGGTGGTTTGTGTGATAAGTATATGTTTAACTTTATAAAAAGCTGCTAAACATTTTGCCAGAGTTGCTGTATTCATTTTGCATTCCCTCCAGAAATACATGAGAGTAATATTTACTACTCCATCACGTGGCATTTTTAAATTTTACCCATTCTTGTAGGCAGGTGGTAGTATCTTATGGCTTTTGTTTGCTTTCTCCCAATAACTGATGAGCATCTTTTCACGTGCTTATTTGCCATCCTTGTTCTTTGATGAAATGTCTGTTCATATCTTGCCCATGTTTTGGTTGAGTTGTTTTCTTACTCTTGAGGTGTGAGAGTTCTTTATATATTTTGGAAATAAATACTTTATCAGATGTGTGCTCTACAAACATTTTCTCTAGTCTATTTCTAAGAGCAGAAAATTTTGATTTTTATGGAATTTATCAGTTTTTTTTTTTTTTTTTAAATAGATCTTGCTCTTGGTGTCTTATCTAAGAGATCTTTGTCTACCCTAAAATCACAAAGATTTTCTCAGGTGTTTACTTGTAGAAATTAAATGGTTTTAGGTTTAACACTCAGGTCTGTCATCTATTTCATGTTGATTATGGTGTGGTGCAATATAAGTGTTGTTGGATTTGAATGTTCTGTTTTTCCAACATCATGTGTTGAAAAGACTGTTCTTTCTGCACTGAATTATCTGCTTTGGTAACCTTGTCAAAATCAGTTGAATATATACATATGGGTCTGTTTTGGGACTCTTCTGTTTATCTGTGTCTGTCTTTATAACAATACTTTATGTTTTCATTAGTTTCTAGAAACTTTTGAAATCAGGTAGCATGAGTAGTCTAATGTTGTTTTCTCTTTTTCAGAATTATTTTGGCTTTTCTTAGCTGTTTGCATCATGTAAATTTTAGAATCACATTATTAACTTATTTAATGAAAAAGCCTTCTGGGATGTTGATTGGAAGGAAGGGCATTGAATGTATAAGTCAGTTTGGAGTAGAATTGTTATCTTAATATGTAGCCTTCTGTGAATATGGTATTTCTTTCCATTTATTTAGATCTTCTTCATTTTTGCTTTAATTTTTCTGGATGATCAGGTTAGTGACTTGATCTATTTTAAGCACCTAAAGCTATAATTTTTCCTCTAAGTACTACTTTAGCTGTACCCTATACTTTTTTTATTGAAAAATAATTTGAGTATTATAAAATTTATCTTCTTAGAGAATGGAATTCAGTGACTTTTAGTATATTAACCAAATTGTATCATCATTACCACTGCTTTTAGTATATTAACCAAGTTGTACCACTATCCAGTTACAGAACATTTTAACACTCCAGAAAGAAAGCCCGTGCCCATGATAGACACTTTCCATTTTCACATCCCCTGAGCCCTTAGCAACCGGTAATCTGCTTTCTGCCTCTCTCATTTGCCTATCCTGGAATTCCATATAAAGGGAATTATATAATATGTTGCCTTTTAGATTTTTTTTTTTTTTTAATTTTCAAATATAGATGGGGTCTCATTATATTGCTCAGGCTGGTCTTAAACTCCTGGCCTCAAGCTACCCTCCCACCTCAGCCTCACAAAGTGTAAGTGACCTTACCTGTTTTACATCTGGCTTCTTTCACTTACAATAGTATTTTCAAGGTTTGTCTACATTGAAGTATTTACAAATACTTTATTTCTTTTTGTGGCTGAATAATATTTCATTGTATGGTTATCACATTGTATTTCTCCATTTTTCAGTTGACTAAATGTTTGGGTTCTTTCTAATTTCTGTCTATGATGAATAATGCTGCTGTGAACATTTATGTACACATTTTTATTACATTTTAAACAAATGTATAAACATCTGTATACAAATTACTGTAAGAATTGCAGAGAGTTTTTATGCTGTATTTTAATTTTCTAGCTCAGATATTTTCTAATTTCCCATGTGACTGACAGTGTTACCAAGGATGCTGAACTTCTATCCTACTCCAGATCTTTCTCATGACTACTTGGGCTTATGAAAAGAGCTTGTGAGTGTAAATTCCTCTTATGTCTGGTTTCCTTAGCTGTTTTAACACTTGTTTATTTGCCTTGTGACTTTAGCTCCCTGATAAGCCTAAGAAAACTTACTATTTTGTAGATTATCTAGAATTTCTCCCTTATTGTTGAGGTGAAAATAACATTCTCTTGCGACTTTCCACATCCCAAGCACAAGTGCAATTCAGTGCATCTCCTAATACTGTGAACCAAAACACAAGATGGCCCACGTTTGTAGGCCTAGAGCAGTACTTTCCAATAGAACTTTCTATGATAGAAGTGTTTTATATCTACTCTGTTTAATAAGATAGTCACTGGCCACATGTATGTGGACATTTTTTTGTGTAGGTACTAGGTGCTTCACTATAATATAGGTAATAGAACTGAGTTTTACTCTTAAAATATTTGTCTAAAATATTTCTTTTAAATCAATTAGGAAATGTTAACTTATTCTAGAAACAGAGGACCTCATAATTTGTGAGAATTATGTAAAGTTAATTCCCTAAGCCTAATCCATTACAAAAATACCTCTTTAGTCATCTGGATTCACTCAATTTCTGCTAGATTTGCTCAGTATAGAGGAAGAAAGCCGTTTGTAAATTCTGTTGGAATACAGTTTTTGTGCCATGTTTGGGCTACCGCTAGATTTTTGCCTTTTATTCCAATTTACATTTTTCCAGTGTCGTTTTCTAGAAATTTTATAGTGTTACACTTTACATTCATGTCTGTGATTCATTTTGAGTTATTTTCATGAAAAGTATAAGATCTGTGTCTAGATCGATTTTTTTTTTTTTTTTTTTTTTTTGGTATGTGGGTGTCCAGCTGTTACAGCATCATTTGTTAAAAAGATTATTCTTTATGTATTGCCTTTTGTCAAAGGTCAGTTTACATTTATGGGGCTGTATTTCTGTGCTGTGTTCTGTTCTGCTGATCTGTTTGTTCTTTTCCCATGCTGTCTTGTTTACTATAGTTGTATAATAAGTCTTGAAATCAGGTGTAGTATCAGGCTTGTTTCAGTATCATGTTGGCTAGTCTCAGTCTTTTGCCTTTCCATATAAACATTCAAATTGATTTGTTGATGTCCACAAAGTCACTTGCTGAGATTTTGATTGTGATCACATTGAATTTATAGATCAAGATGAGAAGGTTTGTTATCTTAACAACATTGTTCTCCAGTGTTATCTATAATCATTTATTGATTCCAGTAATTTTCTTTCTGATTCTTTGGGGTCTTTTACATAGACAGTCATGTCATGCATGAAAAAAAAAGTCAGCTTCACTTCTTCCTTCTCAGTTTGTGTACTTCTTATTTTCTTTTCTTGTCTTACTGCATTTGCTAAGACTTCTGTTACAATGTGAATAGAAATGGTGAGAGAGGACAACTTTATCTTGTCCTGATCTCAGGGGGAAAACATAATTACTAATTTATTTCCGGACTCTGTTCTGTTCCATTGATCTACATGTCTATACCTACCTCATAAACATAGATCTAGAAGTCTGTACTGACCCGATTACTGTAACTTCATTGTACATTTTAAAATTGGGAAGTATTGTAGATTTTTATGTGTTAATCATATATTCTGTGACCTTGCTAAACTTGCATGTTAAAATTTACTTTTTAGATTCCTTAGGATTTGCTACACACAAGATCATGTTATCTTTAGAGACAGAGGGTCTTTGCTACTTTTTTCCTGAACTGTATACCTTTCATTTTTTTCCTTGCCTGGTTGTATTGACTGGAACCTCTAACGTCATGTTGGACAGGGTAGTTTTTCCTGCCCTATTTCCTGAAATAATTCTCATAGGATTGGTATTACTACTTCCTTAATTGTTTGGCAGTATTTACCATTGAAGCCATGTGGACCAGGGAAGATTTTTAATATGAATTCAACTTTTTAATGGCATCGTTTTATTCTGATTTTCTATTTTTTCATGAGTAATTTGGTAATACGTATCTTTTTAAAAGTCTTTTTATTTTATCTAAGTGACCTAATTTGTAGGCAGAAATTGTTCATAATATTTCTTTATAAGTCTTTGGATTTCTGTACAATCTGTAGTGATGTCACCTTCCTTATCCCTGGTACTGATAATTTGTATCTTCTCTCCCTTCTTGATTAGTCTAGATAAAGCTTATCCAACTTTTGGTTTCACTGATTTTCTTTTCCTTTACATTTTCAGTTGCATTGATTTATTGGTCTTTGTTATTTCCTTCTAATTTGCATTTGGTTTACTCTTTTCTAGCTTTTTGAAGTTGAAGCTTAAGTTATTTTCTCCATTTCTACTTTTCTAGTATAACTATTTAAAATTATACGGTATTCTTTAACTGTATTCTCTGTATTTTAATATGTGGTGTTTTCATTGTCATGTGGTTGAATATTCTTCGAATTCAGTTTCTTTGACTCATGGGTTTTTTCTAAGCATGGTGTTTAGTTTCCAAATATTTGAGATATTCTTAGCATACTTTTTTTTTGTTGATTTCTAATTCTGTTGTTGAAGACCATACTTTGCATAATTTGTCCTTTTAAGTGTATTGAGACTTGTTTTATGATCTAGCACAGAAGTCTGTGAAGTATGGCCCATATGTAGGTTACCTGCTTTAGTAAATAAAATTTTACTGGAACACAGCCCTGGCCTTTCATAAACATACTGCCTTTGGCTTCTTTTACACCAGAATGACAAAATTGCATAGTTGTGACAGATCTGGCTTGTAAGTGTAAATATTTACCATCTTGACTGTTCAAAACAAGATTGCTGTATCCTGGTCAAGCATGTTCTACATCCTGGACAGTAATCCACATGTGCTTGAAAAGAACATGTATTCTGTTTGGAGGTTGCATATCGTAAATTAATGGTCAGGTCAAGTTGGTTGATATTGTCCAAATCTTAAGTATGCTCATTGTTTTTCTTTCAAGTTCTATCTTCAACAATATGGTTGGAGATTTCAATAACTGCCTCTCAGAAACTGTTTCTTCTTTTAGTTCTGTTAGTTCCTGCTTTATGTATTTTAAGGATTTATTTTAGGTCCCTGTACACTTAAAATTTTTACATTTTCCTGGTATATTGACCCTTTTATTATAGCGAAGTAGTTCTCTTTGTCTCTAGGAATGTTATCTTAAAATCTGCTTTGTTTGATTGATTTGGTATGATTCCTGTTTCTATGGCTTATCTTTCTGTCCTTTAAAATCAAAGTATTTGTATCTCTGGATTTTAAAAGTTTCGTTGACTGCTTATGGTTAGATCTTGCTTTTTTATCCAGACTGACTATCTCTGCCTTTTTATTGGAGGTTTTAGTCGATTTACATTTAATGCAGGTTTTAAATATTATTTGATTTGCTCCTGCCATTTGCTGTCTTCTTTTGTGTTGAAATGCATTTTTAAGTATACCATTTTAGTTCCCCTAATTGTTTAGCTGTTATTGCTATTTATGTATAGCACTTGATGCAGAGAACGAATTATACATCTTAATATTACAGTCTACTTCTACTTAACATAATTCTGGTAAAATATAGCACCTTTGCTCCAACACAGCTTTATTTTTTTTCTCCTCTCCTCTGTGCTGTTACTGTCATGTGTATTATATCTATGTATGTTATCTACCTAACAACACAGATTATATTCATATAATTTATACTTATTAAGAAAACAATGAAGAGAGTCTTCTATATACTCCATATTTACCATTTCCAGTATTCTTTATTCTGTCCCGTGATCTGAGTTTTCATTTGTTATAATTTCCTTTTAGCCTGAAGGATTTTCTTTAATATTTTTTCTAGAGCAAATCTGCTGTAATAGAATTTTTCAATTTTGCCTTCATTTGTCTCCCAATTTTTTTGAACTAGGGTAAAATTGACATAAAATGTATGTTTTAATCATTAAGTATATACTTTATTGGCATTAAGTACATTGATTATACAACTGTCACCACCATCCATCTCCAGAGCTCTTTATTTTGCAAAAATGAAACTCGATACACATTAAACAGTATCTCCCCTTTCTACCTTCCCCTCAGCGCCTGGCACCACCATTCAAATTTCTTTCTCTATGATTTTGACTAAATACTTCACATAGGTGAGATCGTATAGTATTTGTCTTTTTGTGAGTGGCTTGTTTCGCTTAGCATAATGTCTTCAAGGTTTATCCATGTTGTAGCATGTCAGGATTTTCTTCCTTTTTAAGGTGGAATAATATTCCATTGTATGTATATACCATATTTTGCTTACTGATTCATCTGCAGGTGAACACTTTTATGGTTTAGCTACTTTGAAAGTGGTTATACAAATCTCTTTCCAAGACCTTGCTTTTAATTATTTTGAGTATATACCTTGTAGTGGAATTGTTGGATCAAATGTCAATTGTATTTTTAAATTTTGAGGGAATGCCAAACTGTTTTCCAGAACAGCAGTATCAATTTACATTCCCACCAACACTGCACAAAGGTTTAATTTTTCCCTGTTCTTGCCAACACATGTTATTTTCTGGTTCTTTTGATAGTAGCCATCCTAATGGGTGTGAGGTGGCATCTTGGAGTTTTATTTGTAGTTCCCTAATGAGTAGTAATGTTGAGCATATTTTCATATGCTTATTGCCCATTTGTAAAAGCCTACACCTTCTCCAGAGTATTCACAGTGACTTTCTAATTTCCCGTCATATATTTCTTCATATATGTGGTTGATTTTGAATGTCATAGTCTTCAGTATTTGGTTTCCAAAGTGGGGAAAAGCAGAAAAATGAAGGGGAAAGAAGTGCCAGCCCTTTAAATCCCCTGTCAGTCACTTCAGCCAGAGGAGGAGGGGCTTGCAACAATGGGGCCAAAGTGCAAGGGTGATCGCTTCTTTGTCTGCTCTTCTATGACAAAAAGCAGCAATCAGTGATCAGAGTGCAGAACCTCAATACCTGGAGGACAAGTTTCCTCACATCAGATTGATTCTGCCGGAGCAATTATTGTCTAGGTGGGGAGCTGATTTCTGTTGCTGCTTGTTTCACAATCTTCCCAGAATCCTCCTCCGCCTTCTTTTTTGAAGGATAGTTGTATAAGAATGTATTAGGTTGGTGCAAAAGTAATTGTGGTTTTTCCCATTACTTTTAATGATACTTTTCTCTTTCATTTAACACTTGATAATTTTCTCTTTCATTTAACACTGTGAGTATGTCATACCACTGCCTTCTGTCAAAAATTTTTTTTTTCTGATGCAAAGTCAATTGTATCGTTACTTCTCTGTGGGTTTTTTTTTTTCTTTCTTTCTCTTTTCAACTTTCCTCTGTCTTTATCTGCCAGTACTTTGCCTACAGTTTGTCTAGGTGTAGTTCTCTATATTTATTATATTTGGTGGCTTCTTGGGTTTCATGGATCTGTAGATTAGTGCTTACCTTAGAATTTGGGAAGTCATAATTGTTTCTTTAAATGTTTTTATCTGTCTGTCTTTGTAGCCTCTCCTTTCTTGAACTTCTCTGTTCTTTGGGTTGGATACTTTCTGTTGACCTATCTTCATGCTCACTAATTCATCTGCCATCTCAAATTTGCTGTTAAGCCTACTTAATGAATTTTTTATTCCATTTTTTATGCTTTTCAGCTCTAAAATTTCTAGTTCATTCTTATTTCTCACATGTATAGGAGAATATATATATATATATTCTATATGGAAATTTCTGTTATTATATTTTTCTTTAATTTTCTTAATATAGTATTCTTTAATTCCTTGAACATACAACAGCTGTTTTAGAGTCTTTATCCTCTAACTCCAACATCTGGGCCCACTCACAATTAGCTTTTATCAACCATGTCCCCTTCCCCCCAACCTATACATGTCCAAATTTGGGTCACACTTTCTTATTTCTTTGCATGTCTTGTAGTTTTGGGTTGAAGCTTACCTGTGTTATTTTTTAAAATAGCTTATCTGAACATGCAATTTTCTTATTTCAAAGCTTCTACTACTGGACTCCTTAATATGTGTAAATGAAGACCAAATGGTGAGCATGACTTATTGTCTGGGAAAAAACTCAATCCGTAATTTTTCTCTGCTTTCACACCAAAACAATAATCATCAGTACAGAAGACTCATGTGACCTCAAAATATTTGGCGATTTCTCCCCATTGCCAAGCAGTTAATTCTGCTGCAGACACCAGCTGGTGTCCTCTAAATAATTTCTGACACTGTCTACCTGGAGATAGCATGAGATCCCACAGGTTGGGGACCTGTCCCCAAGACACCGTCCCAGCTTATGCCCCCAGACACCAGTTGTAAGTCAAGGCCTCTAGAATTTCTGATAGCCCAGCTGAAATTAGGGATTCCCATCACCCCCTCAAGGTTTTTTTTTGTACAGAGTCTCGCTCTGTCCCCAGGCTGGAACGCAGTGGCACGATCTCAGGTCGCTTCTACCTCTACCTCCCGGGTTCAAGTAGTTCTCCTGCCTCAGCCTCCTGAGTAGCTGGGACCCCGCCACGCCACCATGCTCAGCTGATTTTTGAATTTTTAGTAGAGACGGGGTTTCATCCTGTTAGCCAGGATGGTCTCGACCTCTTGACCTCGTGATGTGCCTGCCTCGGCCTCCCAAAGTGCTGGATTTACAGGCATAAGCCTCCGGGCCCAGCCCCCCTTCACAGGTTTGATTGATGTGCTAGATCGGCTAACAGAACTCAAGGAAATGCTTAGTTCAATTTATTGGCTTATTATGAAAGATATCCTAAATTATACAGATAAACAGCCAGATGAAGAGATATGTAGGACAAGATCTGGAAGAGTCCCAAGAGCAGGAGCTTCTGTTCTTATGGAGTTGGGGTGCACCATCATCCTGGCACATGGATGAGTTCTTGACCACCTTCCTGTCAGCCTCCTTGTATTCAACTGTCGGAAGTTCACCAGACCCTGTTCTTGGGCCTTTTATGGAGACTTTATTGGTTGTCCATGATTGAAGCATGGACACCCTTGTCAAAATGCGACTGGACAAAAAGTGTGACCTAAACTTAGCAAAGCCTATCTGTTCAGATTCTTCTTGGCCTCTCTGTGCAGCATTCCTTCCTCCAGGTATGGGACAGAACCCTCTCTGAAATAGAGGGTCTTATGACCCAAAATCAAATTAGAGCCCTGCCAAGTGGAGAAGTGAAAAGTGAGTAGGAGAAGTTGAGAGAGAGAGATTCTGTAACAAGGGGAATTACAAGCCATGAACTGTGGACGAAAGTCCATATATCATAATACCACACTTACAAAGTCCTAACTTTTCTCCTAAAGTCTTCTCAGTTCCTTCTGAGTGGCTCAGCTGTTGTTTTCTGTTTTCGCAGGGGTTGCTATTTTCCCCTTTTCGTTATTGATCCCTCTCTCCTTGTTTATAATTCTTCAGTGCCTGCTTTGACATTTTGACCATTCTTTTACATAGATTTTGTTACTCTCATTTCTGTTTTCATAGCGCTTAGTTTCTGATACCTACCTCTATTATAGCACTTGATATATAGTACCTTTCATCAATCCTAAAATGTATACTTTCTCCACAGATTTTGACATCTCTGAAATTAGGATATATGTTATGAGTGATGGCCATAGATTCTATGAAATATGCTATATTGATTACTTGCTTTTCAATTTGCTTCCTCCTCTAGATTGTGAGCTTTTTGTGGGCTTAAAAATTTTAAATTCCACACCTCTACTACTTCCATCTGTGCCTGCTACTGAATCCACTGTGGGTGGTTGATTGGATGCCTTGCATCTTTCCTGCTTCATTGCCCTCAAAGTTGTGCCCAAAACCACCACCTCAGTAAAGCTTCTGGTGATTTTATCCCAGTCAGAACTGCTTTCCTGACTTTGGCTTTCAGGCTCTATAAGGACCTTTTGGTACTCAGTGTTTATAGTCACCACAGGGCCTCTTTTATATTATACTTTGACTCAAGTTCTTGCCTTTGTATCTTATCTCCCTAGTACAGGACTGAGTTATAGTTTGTGTCCAACATAGCCTAGCAAAGTTTTCTGTGTATTAGTAAATACTGAAAAATACGTTTCATTTACTTTTCTCTTTCAGCCAATTGGATTGAGTCTGAGGAAGTTTCAGGATATGAACTGTATTTAGTGGCTGTAAAATATAGCTTGGTTTTATTGTAATAGATTATAGCAGTCTGGGTTCGGTTAGGAGAGAGAAAGAAGTATTATTTATGATAAAAGAGTAACTTAAAATAGAAGGAAACTCTCTATGGTATCCTAAGGCTGAGGGGAGGGTACCCAAGAAAGGGCAAACTTGGAAGGTTTTCACACCTCATTGCATAGGGTGTGGTTCAGCCCATTGAACTGGTTTGGCACTGCTGAACAAGGAAAAGACCACTCTGGAATGTAGACACTTAAGGAGAAGGGGTGGGAGGTGGCCATGGTGACCTGTGGCATGGTATGTGGATATCAGTGAGGGCAAGAGACTTTGCAGAAAATGAAAAAAATGTAATTTGTTTTTTAAAAGATGATTCTTTTAAATAACATAACATGCATAACAGAGAATGAGAGCTATTCTTAAAATGTCTCAGTGTGCTGCTCAGTATTATAAACGCATATATTAAGTATGTGTGCATATCTGAATAACCACAGTACTTTTAAAAATAACCTTGACTTTTTGTAGCATGTGATTACCAAACATTTAACTTTTAAAAATTCCACAAGAGCATTTGTAAACATTTTTATCATATCAGTTGCTTTTATTTTTTAGGTAAAATCCGTAAAAACTGGGTCGGTTTTTTGGACAATGTGCTGCTGCTTATCCTATTTCTATATGGTAAGATTTCATATTTGAGACTACATGAAGTCTAATAGGTCTTTGGAGGTTAAAACAGTTCTCTTTTCCCCTGAAGTCTATAGGATTTTTATTTTGTTTAATGTAATCTTTCATTACTACCATCTGTTTTCCTTCTCCTACTCACAGGTCCTGTACACACATGCTTTGCTGGGGAGGGCTAATATTTAACCCTCAAATAAAATATTTGCAGCAAGTGAAGCAAAATGGTTTCAAATGTACCACTTCAAAATACTTAAACATTTAATTAAGAATTTTTTTTTAGGCCGGGCGCAGTGGCTCAAGCCTGTAATCCCAGCACTTTGGGAGGCCGAGACGGGCGGATCACGAGGTCAGGAGATCGAGACCATCCTGGCTAACATGGTGAAACTCCGTCTCTACTAAAAAATATATAAAAAACTAGCCGGGCGAGGTGGCGGGCGCCTGTAGTCCCAGCTACTCCGGAGGCTGAAGCAGGAGAATGGCATGAACCCAGGAGGCGGAGCTTGCAGTGAGCCCAGTTCGCGCCACTGCACTCCAGCCTGGGCGACAGAGCGAGACTCCGTCTCAAAAAAAAAAAAAAAAATTTTTTTTTAAATTTTCAAGATTATATTCATTATTTATTTATTTGAATAAATAATCTCTACTCAATCTCTGCTCACTGCAGCCTCTGCCTCCTGGTTCAAGCAATTCTCCTGCCTCAGCCTTCCGAGTAGCTGGGATTACAGGCACCCGACACCATGCCTGGCTAATTTTTGTATTTTTAGTAGAGACGGCGTTTCACCATGTTGGCCAGGCTGGTCTTGAACACCTGACCTCATGATCTGCTGACCCCGGCCTCCCAAAGTTCTGGGATTACAGGCATGAGACACCACACCTGGCCTATCATTTATTTTTTCAGAGAAAGTGTCTGTCTCTGTTATCCAATCTGGAGTGCAGTGGTACAGTCATAGCTCACTATAACCTTGAATTCCTGAACTTAAGTGATTCTCCCACCTCAGCCTCCCCAGCAGCCAGGACTACAAGCATGTGCCACCACGCCTGGCTAATTTTTAAAAATATTTTGTAGAGACAGATCCTCACTCTGTTGCCCAGACTGGTCTTAAGCTCCTGGCCTCAGGCAATCCTCCTACGTTAGCCTCCCAAAGCACTGGAATTATAGGCGAGAGCCACTGTGTCTGTTTTAACTTTTTAATGACTTAAATTTAAATATTATTTTCTATTCTTCCTAGCTTTATTCATTTTATTATTATTATTTTTTATTTATTTATTTTTGAGGCAGAGTCTGGCTCTGTCGCTTAGGCTGGAGTTCAGTGGTGCAATCTCAGCTCTCTCTAACCTCTGCCTCCTGGGTTCAAGCTATTTCAAGCTATTCTCATGCCTCAGTTTCCCAAGTAGCTGAGATTACAGATGTGTGCCACTATGCCCGACTAGTTTTTGTATTTTTAGTAGAGACAGGGTTTTACCATGTTGATCAGGCTGGTCTCAAACTCCTGACCTCAAGTGATCTGCCTGTCTCAGCCTCCCAAAGTGCTGGGATTACAGGTGTGAGCTACGGCACCCAGCCCCTAGCTTTATTTTTCAAATAGCTCTGACAAGTGAAATATTTTCCAAGTTAGATTGCATACTGAAAAAGAACAGAAAATTTTGCCTGTCATATATCGAGCATGGAACCATGTTTAGATGAAATAAGCTTTTACTTAGCACTCAATTTTAAATATGATATTAAAAATTAGTTTTTCCATATTGGAGTTGACTAGGTAACTGCTTAATGTTAAAATAATCTGAGTTTTTAACAGTCATTATCTAAACAGTTTAGTGAAGTGAACTTAGAGCAGAGAAATAAGAGTAATTAGAAGTCTTGTTGAAAAGGATAACCTAAGTAAAGAGTTAACTAAAAGGAGAGACGGAATGAGAAAAGGTTGTAGAAAGAATGTTCTTCTGGCCCATTTGCTTTCATTTCACTCCTTAAAGTAAATGAGGGAAAACTCTTAAAATGAATTTATGTGGGTCCGAAAAGAAATACATCACTGTAGTTAAAGATCATGCATAAGATCAGCAAGTACTTTTCAGAAAATCAGATTTACTTTCAGATTGGTTTCAGCTTTTCTTTGTTCTCAAGTGAAGAGAGTAGGTAAGGTAGCATATTGATATTATACTCAGTTTTCAACCTTGATGTAGTAGATACCTAGAGTCCTTACTGAAATAATGGTCATATCCTCTATGTTAACCTATAAATTTACCTCCTTTTTTTTTTTTTTTTTTTTTGAGATGGAATTTGGCTTTTGTTGCCCAGGCCGGAGTGCAGTGGCACAATCTCGGCTCACCGCAATCTCTGCCTCCTGGGTTCAAGCGATTCTCCTTCCTCAGCCTCCCGAGTAGCTGGGATTATAGGCATGTGCCACCAGGCCCAACTCATTTTTGTATTTTTAGTAGAAACGGGGTTTCTGCATGTGGTCAGACTGGTCTCGAACTCCTGACCTCAGGTGATCCACCTGCCTCAGCCTCCCAAAGTGCTGGGATTACAGGCATGAGCCAATGTGCCCGGCTACCTACTTTTATTTTTTTTTTTTGAGATAGAGTCTCACTCTGTCACCCAGGCTGGAGGGCAGTGGTGTGATCTCAGCTCACTGCAAGCTCCGCCTCCCGGGTTCATGCCATTCTCCTGCCTCAACCTCCCGAGTAGCTGGGACTACAGGCACCCGCCACCACGCCTGGCTAATTTTTTGTATTTTTAGTAGAGACGGTGTTTCACCATGGTCTTGATCTCCTGACCTCGTGATCCGCCCACCTCGGCCTCCCAAAGTGCTGGGATTACAGGTGTGAGCCACCGCGCCTGGCCCACCTACGTATTTTTTTAAACAGGTTTCTTAAGGTTGGGGTTCAATATTACCTCTTTATTATTCTTTCTCTTCTTTTCTACACCATAACCTGTATAGTAGTCTTGTTCTGAAAATTAATGATAATTTGAGCTAATCTTTTTTTTCTTTTTAAACAAATGCCATAGAATATGTGCACCCAAGTTATCCGTGGCTCCTTTTAAGTGGTTAGAGCCTGGGGCACATTCTGGGTAGTTGTACTTAGCAATATCAGACTTGTTCTCTTTCAAATTTAGGCTTAAATTTTGAAAGTAATCAGAAGTCTTTCAGTTAGGAGTGGCGCTCCGTTAGAGTAACATTGTTTTTTGTGAAAAATAGCTTGTGACCAAGGCAGAAAACTGATGTATGTGTGGAAAACTAATGGCAGTTCTCCACAAGGGGTTCTGAAATATTTTAGGTAAGAGCGGCGTTATTGGAATAGATGTGCTAGCATATAGTCTGCTAACGTGACTGTTGATACAAATGAAACTTTCAAGCTCTGATTATTAGAGGACATCTGAGAGCTTTGATATTAACAAGAGCTTATTACCTATTATTTAGTGTACCGACAAATTAATTCTATTGGTTGAGAATGGAGATTCTCTTTAGAATATTCATTAATGTAGACCAAAAACATCCTCAGTTATTCTGGCTAAATAGTGTATATTGTATAAGCCAAACATTAAAATGGGATCTTGCTTTGTATAAATCCGTTTTTAAGAAAAAAATTTATGCCCAGCTAGCACTTTTTTGAGAAATCTCAAAGCATATTCATGTCATCTGAATTTTTTTTAGTTGTCAATGAGTCCTTTCATTGCTTTTACTCTCAGTGACCTTTCTTACAACAAATTTGTCATAAAAAGTGGGTGAAGTAAAAACTGTTTTTTATTTTCAAAATTTATGATCTGTATCCTAAAACTCCTTCTCTATGACAGCCTGTTTACTGACAATTCACAAATTATAATACTCTCAGCTTTTCTATTAAATCTAATTTAATTTGAACATTTCTCCAGTGCATTTGGAAAAGCATATTGGATTTGTGGGATCGTTTTATTTTAATGATAAATAAAAATGAGGAATACATTCTTCATAGGTTAGTAAGTTCTTATTTAAGCAGTTCTCAAAATTGCTAAAATCTTCATGTTTATATTTGCTCATTGTATGTTTAGATTCCTAAATATACTTATTTTTAAAAAGTAAAAATAATAAATTTAACTTAGCACTTCTTTTCCTATAGGTCTCTGCTTGGGGTGGTTATGTATTTATCATCAATCTTATTCCACTGCATGTATTTGTGTTGTTACTGATGCAGAGATACAGCAAAAGAGTCTACATAGGTAAGTAATTTGATTTTTGACATCTGTCAGCTAACAGATGCTTTGTATACATTCTTTTTATTGAAGAGATATTTCTATTTGGTCAGTATTATGCATGAAAAGGTAAAAATAATTTTGTGTTCATTTTGCTGTTTATATTGATAAGGTCAGACATTTTTATGTAAGTGCTTTGTCATCAACTTTTCCTTGGTAAGTTGTTTTTTTTTGTTTTGTTTTTTTTTTTTTTGGTAGAAATTAGTCTGGGTTTGATATTTGTCAGCACTTTTTCCTCCCCTTAATTTTGGGGAATGGGAATTTTTATTGTGAAAATCATTCACATTTTTTGTATTGAATTCAACTCACTAAGAGATTGACATCCTCAAAGTAAGCAGTTTAATAAGCTTTCAAAAGCTCTTTTTTGGATAGTGTACTAATAGATTGAGTCTCTGTTGTCTCTAGAAAAATGTTCATTTTTCTCTACAGGTTTTAAAACAATATTTTCACTGTGATGCTTAGCAGTAGATGATGTTTTCACCTCAGATCTCATTTTCCATGATAGGGTTAGAACTTTTATGGGTTGAAGGAACTAGAGAGCAATTGTGAACTGAAACCAGTGTCTTAGTAAAATAATACAATTCTATTATAATAATGTTGGAAAACAATAACACAAAGATAAATCTTAAGTTCATTTTCAAAAGCATAGTAGCTTGGCTCAAAAGTTAACCATAGATTCGTCATATGACTTTAACTTTTCTCAAAAGTTAACCATAGATTCGTCATATGACCAAGCAGTTCCACTCCTAGGTATTTACCCAAGAGAACCAAAAATATATATTCATACAAAAGCTTCTATGTGAATGTTCATAGCAGAGTTTATTGTGCATAATGGCCAAAAATGAAGAAACCCAAATGTCTATCAACTGTATGAAACCATAAAATATGGTATGTTCATACAGTGGTGTATTATTAAGCCATGAAAAGGAATAAAATACTGATACATGCTACAACATGAACCTTGAAAACTTTATACCATTATGTAAAAAAGCCAGACATAAAAGGCCACATAGTGTATGGTTCTGTTAGTGTGAAATGTCCAGAGTAGGCAAATCTGTAGAAACAGAAAGTAGAGTTTGTGGGAAATGTCCAGAATGGGCAGATCCATAGAAACAGAAAGTAGATTAGTGGTTGCCTGGGAATTTAGGAGGGGGAGAATAGTGGAGAGGAGAGGAGAGGCGTGGCAATTAATGGATATGGGATTTCTTTCGAGGATGAGGAAATATTTTAGAATTAGATAGTAGTGATGGTCACACAACCTTGTGAATACACCAAAAACCATTACTGGATAGGTTATTAAAATATAAATTTTATAGCATATTAATTGTATCTCAACAACAACAAAAAAAGCATAGTATATTACATTTATAGCCATTTCAGCATACTTTTTTCATTGGATACTGTGAGGGTAGGTACTATTATTCTCATTTTACAGATGTGGAAATAAGAGGAGACATAATTTGCTAAATATCATATAGCTAATAATGGGGCTGAAGCTTGAACTCAAATTTTGGCTTTAAAGCCTATAATGAGCCAGCCATAGTAGCTCACACGTCTTATCCCAGCTACTCAGGAGGCTGAGGATGGAGTTCCACTTGAGTCCAGGAGTTCAAAGCTGCATTGTGCTATGATCTTGCCACTGTACTCCAGCCTGGGTGACAGAAGGAGACCTGTCTGTGATTGCATGAATGACTGAATGAATGGCCCATGATGCTAAAATCCATCAAATCTGTGTGCCTCTCGTATAAACAAATAACCTTACTGTTGAAATAAATAAACCTATGTATTTCTGTACCCCAAAAACACTATAAACAGTAGTTGGGATCCAGAAAGGAGAATAATAAATAATAGATTAAGCTTTTTTTAAAGTTAAATGGTTACAGTGAAGGAACTAAGAGGGTATTTTGTTGTTGCTTTGTTTAATTTTAAAAATCTGGAATCTTGGGAATTGAATGGTCAGAGGAATACGAGAGAGAAGACTGAGAAATACACTTTATGAAATGCTATGATTCAGGAAGAAGAGTCAAAGGAGATGTCAGAAGTAGTCCAATGAGTATATTGTTAAAATGGTCAGATGGAAGTGTATTCTACATAAAAGTTTAAAATTCAGGCAGTGTCCAACTCCCCTTTAACCTTAGCACCAAGATTTCAAAGGATTAGAATTTGAGAAAGTCTTTTGTATTTGGTAACTGGGATTTTTTTTTTTTTGGTCATTCTGGAAAAATATGAAATTCATACTACTTTGGTTGACTCTTGAGAGTATTTTGAGAAGAAAGAAAAATAAAATGGGTTAGGGATGTATGTGTGTATAAAGCTAATGTTCATAATGTTCAAATTCTCCTCTCTACCCAACTGGTAATCTTTTACTTATAATTATCCGGGGTATTTTGATGATTTCTAGTCTGCTTTCATAGGGTTTACTTGTAAATGGATGGAAAGTAGTATGATAGAGCAAGTGTTGCACTTCCTTCATCCAGAGTGTGTCAGGATTTAAGTTCAATTTCTCCTAATTTAATGGTCTTAAAACTATGGAAGCACTGTAAAGTGTTTGTATATAAAGTTCTTTGATTTTGGCACGTAACATCCTTTGTCTTTTGTTCTCCCTCCGCTTGAGCACAAATGTTTAGGTAAAAAAAAAAATGATCGATAAATGTCAAACTCATAATTATATTAGTTAAAAGTTTAGTTGTATTCTAAGCGTTGAATTAAATAACTTGAATTATTTTAAATAATTATGAAAAAATTGTGTCCTCTTTGAGTAGATTTCTTGCATGTGTCCTTAAAATCAATTTTAACACAACCACAGAAAACTGTCAAAGTTTATTCACATGTGGAAAAGGAGGCACATGGGAGGTAATGTGGATGTATAGTGGTAGAAGAGTGGCATGGGAATTGAGCAAGGGAGGTGTAAGAAAAGCTGAGATGGGAGGCCATCTCTACTTGAAATTTTGGGAGGAAAAATTTAATTTTCTGTTAAGAGATATTTTTGACTTGGTGAATTTCACTATATGGGGAAGTAAATGTTTAAAAATTATGTTATGCATAGGATTCTACTGTTTTAAGAGGAACACCCAAACCTTATGTTGCATTTGTAGAAGGAATGGCTCCTGCAAGAAATCACAGTAAAACTGATGGGATGTGAAGTGATTTAAGCTTTCTAATTTGATTAAAGCTTATCATACTTTGTGTTCATGTCATAAGGAAATTATTAAAGATATGAAGACAAATATAGGGATATTTACTGTGGTATAAATTGCAATTGTGAAAATATGGAACTAAAATGACCAATAGGGGAATGATTTTTTAATTGCAGTGTTGCCATATGGAATATTATGCAGCCTTTAAATTTAATCTTTCTGAGTTTTTGATGACATGGGAAAATGTTAATAAAAGACAGTAAGGATTACTAGTGATTTTTTTTTTTTTTTTGATACTTCTTGCTGCTTTCCAAATTTTCTGCTTTCCAAATACATACAATGAGTATGTGTTAAGTTTATAATAAATGAGACTTGGTTTTTGGTTTATAGACATAGGAATTTTACCTCAAGGGCTGCATTAACTAGATTAGGTTAGTAATTTAAGCACAGAGAAGAAATCAATTTCTAATATTGATGAATGCTTTTGAAATGTCACTAGAACAGCTTGTTTATGGTATTGTCTATTTTTTCTGCAGTGATGTGAGGAGAGTAACAGTTGTTTTTCATATTATGTCTAAAATGTATTTTTTGGATGATATTTGCTGGGAACCATCATTAAAAGTAAAGTTTTATAAACATACTACCTACTTTATTTCTGTACAGATTATTATGGGCATTATATATTTTGTGAATAAAGAAATAATCCAGTTATTGAGTACATTAAAAGTAAAGCCAAATTATTAGGAGTCATATTTATACTTGGCAGCTGTAAACAGAACACAGCTAATGCTAGTTTAACTTAGAAAAAACAAACTTAAAAAAATTGCATGTAAAAAATCTAGGATTAAAAAAAAAAAATTCCAGGATACAAGGGCTGGAAGCTCTGAAATTTATTTTGTCTAATTCTACCGTACTATTGAGGAAATTGAAGCAAATTTCACTCACCATATGTTCATTAAGTGTTGAAAAAATAAATACTGTGTTTCGTGCTAGCCATTATGATACAAAGATGAATTAAAAAACCTTCCTGTAAGGAGTGTATATTACACAATGTAATCAATTTAATAGCATATGATCAAAATGAAAATAGGGAAAAATTTGTGAAAATCAGTTTGGACTTTAACCATGTTCTTTTAAAAGTTTTGGAGCTAAGTCTTGATCTTGAGAAGACAGAATAGTCTAGAAGCAGACTTAAAATTTGTGGTAATGTAACCATAAATAAAAGGTACCATGACATTGAGGGTAAGAGTACATACTCCAGAGTCAATCTAGTAGGATTCAATTCTTGCTCCCTTACTACTGTGTAACTTTGGACAAATTACTGTCATTTGATGTCCTTAGGCCTTAATGTCCTCATTGGTCAAATAAAGACAATAATAGTTATTACCTTACAGATTGTTAAAGATTAATGAGTTATAGGTTAATATATGAAAGGTGCTTAATAATAAACACAAAAAAGTACTATTTAAGTGTTTGCTTTTGTTGTTGGTGTTAAAGTTATGGAGGAATAGCCAGATAGACAAAAGAGTTCAAGAGGGTAGGAGACGTGATTACTGTATTAAGACTGAGGGCATAAAACCCCAGTGTGAATCAAAGGAGTGTTCCTTCTTTTTTTTTTTTTGAGTGAAAATAAACTTTCAGCTATTTTTGGTTTTGAGAAACGTAATGGAGAAATAACACTTGTGTGTTATAAAGTGCAAAATAGCAATTAAAATATAACCTATAATAGGTTTTTTTTTGATAATTTTAAAATTTGATAATGTTGATATGGTTTGGCTGTGTCCCCACCCAAATTTCATCTTGAATTGTAGCTCCCATAATTCCCATGTGTTGTGGGAGGAACCCAGTGGGAGATAATTGAATCATGGGGGTGGTTTCTCTCATACTGTTCCATGTAAGTCTCACAAGATCTGATGGTTTTATAAGGGGAAACCCTTTTCTCTTGGTTTTCATTTCTCTCTTGCCTGCTGCCATGTAAGGTGTGCCTTTCACCTTCCACCAAGATTGTGAGGCCTCCCAGCCACGTGGAACTGTGAATCCATTAAAGCTGTTTTTCTTTATAAATTACCCAGTTTCAGGTATGTCTTTATCAGCAGTGTGAGAACAGACTAATACAGTAAATTGGTACTGGTAGAGTGAAACACTGCCAAAAAGATACTCGAAAATGTGGAATCACCTTTGGAACTGGGTAACAGACAGATACTGGAACAGTTGGAGGGCTCAGGAGAAGACAGGAAAATGTGGGAAAGTTTGGAGCTTCCTAGAGACTTGTTGAATGGCTTTGACCACCATGCTCATAATGATGTGGACAATGAAATCTAGGCTGAGATGGTCTCAGATGGAGATGAGGAACTTTTTGGGAAATGGAGTAAAGGTGGGTCTTGGTATGTCTTAGCAAAGAGACGAGTGGCATTTTGCCCCTGCCCTAGAGATTTTTGGAACTTTGAACTCGAGGTAGATGATTTAGGGTATCTGGTGGAAGAAATTTCTAAGCACCAAAGTATTCAAAAGGTGACTTGGGTATTGTTAAAAAGCATTCCGTTTTTAAAAGGGAAACAGAGCATAAGAGTTTGGAAAATTTGCAGTCTGACAATGTGATGGAAAATTTGCAGTCCAATGGAAAATTTGCAGGCTGACTGCGATAGAAAAGTAAAACCCATTCTCTGAGGAGAAATGGAAGCAGGCTACAGAAATATGCATTAAGTAACAAAGAGCCAACTGATAATGCCTAGACAATGGGGGAAATGTCTCCAGGGCATGTCAGAGACCTTTGCAGCAGCCCCTCCCATCACAGGCCCAGAGGCGTAAGAGGAAAACCTGGTTTCATGGGCCAGGGCCAGGGCCCTCCCTGCTGTGTTTTGCCTAGGGACTTGGTGCCCTGTGTCCCAGCTGCTCTAACCGTGGCTAAAAGGGGTTAAGGTACAGCTCAGACCATGGCTTCAGAGGTTGCAACCCCTAAACCTCAGCAGCTTCCACATGGTGTTGAGGTGCCCAGAAGTTCTGGGCTTGCAGGTGCCCAGAAGTCAAGAATTGAGGTTTGGGAACCTCCACCTAGATTTCAGAGAATGTATGGAAGTGCCTGGATGTCCAGGTAGAACTTTGCTGGAGGGGTGAGGCGGCTCTCAAAGAGAAGCTTTGCTAGGGCAGTGGGGAAGGGAAATGTGGGCTTGAAGCCTCCGCACAAAGTCCCCACTGGGGCACTGTCAAGTGGAGCTGTGAGAAGAGAGCTACCGTCTTCCAGACCCCAGAGTGATAGATTCACTGACTCCTTGCACCATGCGCCTGGAAAAGCTGCAGACACTCAATGCTAGCCCATGAAAGCAGCCAGGAGGGAGGCTGTACCCTGTAAAGCCACAGGGGCAGAGCTGCCCAAGACCGTAGAAACCCACCTCTTATATCAGCATGACCTGGATGTGAGACATGGGGTCAAGGGAGATCATTTTGGAGCTTTAAGATTTGACTGCCCCACTGGATTTTGGACTTGCATGGGATCTTCAGCTTCTTTATTTTGGCCCATTTCTCCCATTTGGGATGGGTGTATTTATCCAGTGCGTGTATCTCCATTGTATCTAGGAAGTAACTAACTTGCTTTTGATTTCAGAGGCTCGTAGGCAGAAGGGACTTACCTTGTCTTGGATAAGACTTTGGACTCTACTTTTGTGTTAATGCTGAAATGAGTTAAGACTTTTGGGACTATTGGGGAGGCATGATTGGTTTTGAAATGTGAGGACATGAGATATGGGAGGTGCCGGGGCAGAATGTATGGTTTGGCTGTGTCCCCACCCAAATCTCATCTTAAATTATAGTTCTCATAATTCCCACATGTTGTGGAGAGACTCGGTGGGAAATGATGCATGGGAGTGGTTTTCCCCATACTCTTCTCCTGGTGGTGAATAACTCTCACAAGATCTGATGCTTTTGTATGGGGAAACTCCTTTCGCTTGGTTTTCATTTCTCTCTTGCATACCACCTTGATTGTGAGGCCTCCTCAGCCACATGGAACTGTGAGCATTAAACCTCTTTTTCTTTATAAATTACCTAGTCTCAGGTATGTCTTTATCAGCAGTGTGAGAACAGACTAATATAAATGTATATAATTGAATAAGTGTGTATAGTTGAAAAAGTCAAATACGTACAGGGTTTATAGCAAATAAAATGTTGACTTCTTGTTTTTTGTTGTTTTTTTTTGGGGGGGGGGGTTGTTGTTGTTGTTTGTAGAAATGGTAGAGGAGATCTTGTCAAGTTGCCCAGGGTGATCTCGAACTCCTGGGGCTCAAGTGGTCCTCCCACCTCAACCTTCCAAAGTGTTGGGATTACAGGCGTGAATCACTGTGCCCAGCAGCATTTTATTTAATATAGCTAAGTTTTATTGCCACAAAATATTTGGGATTACACCCCATTATTTACAGTGATATTCAGTATGTAATTAAGTAGTTTTGATGGTTTTGATCTAAGGTATTGAAAACAATAAGACACTGTACAGTTTTATGTTTGTGGCAGATAAAGTTTTATCAAGACAAGAGATTACTCTTCTACAGATGGAATATATTACTTGCATTAATTGTTTTGCCTTTACTTTTTATTGTACCTTCAAGGTAAGTGAGCCAAGAGCAGACAGGCAAACAGGGGACTATAATAAGTACACTCCTCCCCCCCCCCCCGCCATTTTTTCCATAGATTTTCATTTAAAATTAGAAGTTTCAGTGTTGGTTACATAAAGTGAGTTTTCAAGATGTGTGTTTGTAACAGGCATTGAAGCTAGTTATTGGGGAAAAGAGATGGGATTTTCCTTAGATCGGTTTACGGTATTTATGGATCTGTTTTGCAGCTTTGCCAGTGGATATTTTAGAGGTTATTGGGGTTGGGGGCAACTGAAAGTTAAAACACAAAGGGAAGATGGTATTGCTTGCACCACCTATGCTACTGATATGACTCATTGTGTAGTTCACAAGGATTAGTCCTCCAGTATCTCCTTGTATTAAAACTCAGGATATTTAGAGCAAGGATCTCACCTGTGTTGTAGCAATAATCATTGGCCTGATCAGAAAGGCTTTTTCAGTGAATAGAAACAGTCTTCATGTTCTACAAGCCAAAAAGATGTAATAAATCACTTGGTACTCTTATTATCTAGAAGAATAGACCTGAGTGAGATTTCCTTTAAAGGTCTATTCTTCCCATTGAGACATGTGTGTTTCATAGTCTGGAAGAATTAACTCCTGCATAGAAGTAGTTATGAATTCTTTGTGATATCAGTTAAATGATAGTAGTAGTCGACATTAAGAAAAGGATGTGTTGGCCAGGCGCATTGGATCACGAGGTCAAGAGACTGAGAGTATCCTGGCCAACCTGGTGAAACCCCATCTCTACTTAAAATACAGAAATTAGCTGGGCTTGGTGGCGCGCACCTGTAGTCCTAGCTACTCTGGAGGCTGAGACAGGAGAGTTGCTTGAACCCAGGAGGCAGAGGTTGCAGTGAGCCGAGATCATAGCACTGCACTCCAGCCTGGCAACAGAAAGAGACTCTGTCTCAAGAAAAGAAAAGGGGGAAAGAAAGAAGAGAGAGAGAGAGAGAGAGAGAGAGAGAGAGAGAGAAAGAAAAGGGCGTGCTGAGAAGAACCAAAACGTTTTCAGTGGTAGCATGACTTGTGGTGACAAGATTTGTGATATCCTGTGGTTTAAATCTTTTTTTGTGTGTGTGTTTGTTTCACTTTCTTCTTTATGAGTGAATTAAATTTGCTGGTAGTTGGTTTTTACTGCTTCTTGATTTGTTAGGTATAGTCACTACTTAGCTCTAGAAGTTACTGAGGATCATTACCTAACACCTCTTAAGTTACATAAAAATTATATATTCCATGAGTTTTTCATAGTCTCCAAACACACCCACCCACACACACACACACACACACACACAGTGCATTTGTAATTTCACTGTATTTTAATATTATTTCATTAACCATTGCCAGAATTAAATCAATTGTTCCCACGTGGTAGAACTTAAACCAAGATGTACTTTGTTTAGATTTGTTTTTTCCTGGTATATTATTTTTTTCATTTTAATTATCAGTACAAGATACACTTGCTGAGGTTTTTTGTTTTTTTTTGTTGTTGTTTTTTTGTTTTTTGTTTTTTGTTTTTTTTTTTGTTTGTTTTGAGACAGAGTCTCACTCTGTCACTCAGGCTGGAGTGCAGTGGTGTAATCTCGGCTCAACTGCAACCTCTGCCTCCTGGGTTCAAGCAGTTCGCCTGCCTCAGCCTCCTGAGTGGCTGGGACTACAGGCGTATGCCACCACACCTGGCTGATTTTTGTATTTTTAGTGGAGATGGGGTTTTACCATGTTGGGCAGGCTGGTCTTGAATTCCCAAAGTGCTGGGATTACAGGCGTGAAACACTGCACCCAGCCACGCTTGCTGTTTTAAAAATGTTGTGATTAAGTATCTCTACTGAAGTGTTTCGAACAAGTAATTTCTTGCTGCTTTTACAAGTCTGGAGTTTGTAAAATAAAAGTTTCAGTGATTCATTCTCAACATAGTTTATAGTGAGCATTGTCCTTGGAAAAGAGAAATGATTTTTATCATTATGTATACCTGTTAAGTTAATCATATATTTCTCTCTGCTGGTCAAGAAGAATCAGTGTTTTGTGTTTTTTTGTTGTTTTATTTTTTAATCCATGTTTCTTACTATTCTTTACCCTGCATATCTACCAGAGTTCACATTAACCAAAAGTGATTACAAAGAAGTAAAATATCTTTAGTATTCAAAGCCTTCATAAGCCTTTAATCATATTTGTTTATAATAAAGCAAAATTGGTTGGATTTTAAAGTGTTTACCCATTGTGTTTCTTTTGGCTGATACTATTTTGGTTGAGAGAGAGCAAAGCAATTCAGAAATGCTAATATGATTTAACATGGGTTAAAGTTAATGGGAATATAGTATTTGCATAACCTTTTCTAACTTTATTTACATAAAAACTATAATGATAACTTAAAAGTGTAAAGAGTATTGTCAACCTAAGCTGTAATGCCTTGTCAGAAAGAAGGTACTTAAAGATTGCTTTGGGGAACAGCAAACTTCTTCAATACTTAAAATTTCATTTAAATTTGAGTCAGATTTTTCAGTACCTTTTCTTTTACTTGAGCACATTAAGTCAAGGGCTATGGTATATTCTCTTTGTCAGTCTCATCCCACCCTTGGATATAAAATACTTCCAAGAATGTAGACATCTTTACGTTCTTTTGAGAAGATTATTACTCATCTGTCCCAGATTAGAGATTTTCTTTGGTTAAGAATAAACGAGAATAATAATATGTGTGTGTGTATATGTATATACATATCTTTCTAATGGTAATTTTTTATGGAATTTTTCTCACACATTGGAATTATGATCTGCAGTAATGGATGCCAGTAACTGTGCATCCACAGGATGGCAGTGTGGTAACATTTTCATGATGTGATTTATAAATGATTTACAACACTATTGGTATCATGCATTTCCTTAGAGCTCACCAGTTTGATGGAATGCTTTATTCTAACTTGAAGGGTAAGAAATGTAGGTTTACATGGATGGATAGAAAGTTGTAATAGATGGATATGGTAGTTTAGTCAGGGTTCTTAAAGAGTTCATTGGAAGGAGAATTGGTAGAGAATGATGGCTATGGGTTTGTCTTGTTGAGGTCTTGTGAGAACACTAGAGAGCAGTACCAGACATTAATTACCTCTTCATTGTCCGTGTCAAGAAGAGAAGAGATCTTAAGTTTTATAGAGCCTTACCCTCCACCAAATGTCACATGACCTTCCTTCCTAATATTATGGTTATTTGTTTACATCTCTGATTTTTACCAATTTATCTGACTCTTAGAGGATAGGATTGATCTTAAGATTTTCTGCTTTTAGAATATATTGACCATACTAAAGTTAATGTTTAAATGCATAAATTGAAGGGGTAATTTCTGAACATGTATTAGATGCTATAGTACAACGTCTGGCAAAAAGCGTATGTTTTCATTTTGCAGTGGAGATTGTGTTTATTTATTTATTTTGAGATAGAGTTTCACTTTTGTTGCCCAGGCTGAAGTGCAATGCGATCTCCTCGGCTCACTGCAACCTCCGCCTCCCCGGTTCAAACGATTCTCGTACCTCAGCCTCCCAAGTAGCTGGGATTACAGGCATATGCCACCATGCCCAGCTAATTTTTGTATTTTTAGTAGAGATAGTGTTTCTCCATGTTGGTCAGGCTGGTCTCGAACTCCCAACCTCAAGTGATCCACCCGCCTCAGCCTCCCAAAGTGCTAGGATTACAGGTGTGAGCCATCGCGCCTGGCCAAGATTGTGTTTATTTTTAAGAATTGAGTTACTTCACCATTTCTTTTACTCAAATGTATCTCATTTCTTATTTTCTGTGTCTTAAAATGTAGATTTATAAATGAGATTTAAATTGAGGTATAGCAATATATGTGTAATTTTACAAATTCAAGCAGAGCAGTCAGTATTAAGCAAGGTATTTGTGGTATTTGACATATTATCTGGCAAGCAATCTTCAACTTTATTTAATGGAAGTACAGGTTGAGTACGCCTAATTTGAAAATCCAAAACTTTCTGAGCGCCAATTTGATGCTCAAAGGAAATGTTCACTGGAGCGTTTCCTGTTTTGCATCACCAGTTTGGGTATGCTCAACTGTTGAGTATAATGCAAGTATTCCAAAAGTCCAAAAAACGTCTGGTCCCAAGCATTTTAGATAAGGGATGTTCAAACAGTCTATCCGTGTACTGAAGAGTGCTATCACATAAAACATGTATCTCCAATATGTAAACATCTCAGGATCAGTGATCCAAAAAATGCAAAAAATAGGGACTTGGGTCCAGTTCTTTTAAAAGTAAATGCTTATGTTTGGAATGTTGCAGATACCATATTTATCAAATTTGTTTCATTGGTGCTGGTAAGTAGGTATGAATGAGACTAATTGGGATAGAGGAAGTTTCAAGGTAAAATACTGTCTAAAACTTGTCTGTTTCTATTAGTTTATTTAGCATTAACCTATGTTTACCAAATAATACAAATTAAAGTCCCACCTGGGCTTTTTCATTTCCTGATATTTTCTTTTTTTCTTGAACTCTCCATCACTTTTACTATTAACTTAATCTCCAGTGCGTTTGCTTCTGTATAAAGTGTTTTCTGCTTTACTAATGACAGTAAATGTCTCTGAGAAGTTGCATGAAAGTGCTCAATTGAGAGTATTGTCAGGTCTACACTTCTTTTCCAATATGCCTGGAAATGAATTTGAGCAAATGTCTAAGAGGAAACTTCATCTGTAGTTACCAAATGTGATTGCTAAAATTTTTACATTGTCAAGCAAAGTGTGGCTCCATTTGAAGAGAGAGAAAGTATGAATGAATATGAGTATGAATATATATTTGTGTACCCATATACCTGCTAGTGATTATTTCTGGAGAATGTGACTTAAAGGGAAATAAATAGGGTGGAAACTTCTTCACTTTTTACTTTAAGACAAAAACAACACCTATTACCTTTGGGATTGAACCAGTTATCCATACAGACAGATGCAGATTTGTGGTTAGCATGGGCGGAAATAGGAGAGAATGTGTAGTAGTAAGAGCTTAATGAGTGTAGGGTTTTGTTTTGGGGCAATGAAAATTCTTTGGGACTATAGAGGGGTAGTGGTTGCACAACCTTGTGAGTGTACTCAATACCCCTGAATTGTTCTCTCTAAAATGGTTATGTAGTGTGACTTTCACCTCAGTTTTTTAAGAGGGCTTTTTCATTCAGTTTGTATCATTTCTTATGCTGAATCTAAATTCTGTGACAGTGTTACAGCGTTCAATGTTTATTTGTACTTAGAATAAAGAAATCCAGTTTCAGAGGTGGTTGTGGTGTTTCAACATAAGTGGACTTAGCTATAATAAAAACATAAATGACATAAGTTTTCTCAGGCGTAGTCAATTTCTAGTTGTGCCTTTGTGTATTCTGTGTTTGTCTAGGGTTTGACTTCTCAGCTCTGGATATCTGAAAGGCCTGTTGTTAATAGAATATTAGTTTATAATTGTTGGGAGGGATCTACAAGTCTTGTCCAACCCATATTCTATAGTGAGGAAACTGAAGCTTTTGCTGTTAAGTAGTTGTTCAGGATTACATAGTGATCTTGTTCTCAGTTTTTAATTTTCTTTATACGTTAGTATGCATGGTTTTTTTTTTTTTTCTTCTGCCTCTGTAACTCTCCTTTATCAGGGCTTCAACAAGCTGATTTGTAATTTGTAGACATTTCAGGTCATGTGATGGGGAAATTCTTATTTAACTTTGATTACATTTGGATTTGGGTATGTCATAGACGGTAATTCCATTCCAACATTAATGTGTTTGGAAAGAACATTATCTGATGGATTACTTCTGTTGTCTTCTCTAGACAGCTGGTCCTCCATTAGCTTGAGGTCAATGGAAACTTTACTTACTTTGGTCCTTCCTATTAAATTTATGAGCTTCTTACTGTCTTCCTAACACTATGGTCATCTCATCATATAGATTGTGAGGCAACTTAATATTTGAACCAGTAGCCCGTAACTTACCTTCTCTAGATGGGTTTCTTTTAAAAGCAAATCAATATTCTTTCTCATCTAAGTTGAGTAAGGAGGAAAGTGTGTGCGGTAGTCTGTGCTACACAGTATTTAGGATACACAAATATGTGTATTGTGTATTCTTAAATATACCCCCAATCTTTGTTTTTGATAGAGTAGTTTATTTGCCAAAAACTATTAAATGGTATGCATTAAATGATGTATAATTAAGTTATGTATAATCTGTATAAATGATGTGTAATCTGTATAAATGGAGTAGTTTTTACGTTGACTTATCTCAGATGGGCTTTATCTTTATTTCTACTGAATTTTTAGTTTCAGTGACTTCAAATACTTTCTCTCTGATCAGTTGCCTAACAGTGGTCTGTGCATATAAACCAAGTATTTGACACAAATTGTAAATCCCTCCCCAGTTTCCTTGTCCATTTAGATTGACAAACTTAATTTAGATTGACGAGAATACTATAATATACTTAGTGTGAAAAGAAGTGAGTTTCCTTTATTAGATGCTAAATTCAGTAGCTGGTGTATATAATGGTTTGACTTCTGTGTCCTTAGTTCTTTACAGAAAACTTGGTGGACATATGAATTTATTTAACTCATAGTACTATTCAAAGAGTATTATGGGATAATAAAAAGGTAGGAAAGACTTGAGAGCTTTTGAGACAGTAGCAGGTATTCACATGCTGGCAGTGGTGATGAGTATTAAGTCATGTGTATTTTGGATTAATGCCAGTAGGACTGGTATTTACTTAATTGTATGTATGTATTACTTGGCTTCTTGAGTCATATTAATGATTACTAATGGTAGATCAAAACAAACTTGATTCCATTTCTGGGAAAGGAGTGCAACACGAGTCTCACAAACTGTTGTAATGATCTGCAAAATACAGTACTAACTTTTTTGAAAATGAATAGAATATTCACAGTCTGTAATATATGGTTAACAAATGTACATCTAATAAAAGTCATTTCAAGATTCTGTTCTTAAGTTCAGTTAATGCTTTGCTAAAAAACAGGATTTACATATACTTTTATGTTTTAGGTAATTAATGGTAGTAGTAAATTATCCTTGTTTCCTATTTTGTCTTTATAGCATATAGCACTTTCTACATTGTGGGTTTAATATTATCCATGCAGATACCTTTTGTGGGATTCCAGCCAATCAGAACAAGTGAACACATGGCAGCTGCAGGTATGAAAAAATACGTATTTTCCTTCTTCTAAAGAATATGTGGACGTGTGATTGGCAGTCTTCCAAGAGATGACAGTTTTTAATCATTTTAGTTGTTGCAGTGACAACCAAAGTAATCTGAGTCACAATTATGGGAAATCTGTAGATAAAAATTTTATCAGAGATTCTCATTGCAAGGTTCATGACCCATTAGAAGTCTGCGGGTAGTTATTTTATTTGTAATATCTGTACACTGATATAGATAGCAATATATAACTTTCAGACATGGTGTTTCTATAGAGTTTATTATCAGATTCTCAGTGGAGTCTGAATTAATCCCCATCTTCCCAGAATAGTTAAGAATCACTAACTTACTGTTATACTTAGATTTCTGAATGGATGTCGTCTCTTTACCAAGTAGTAATTTGAGACAGAGAGATGTGTATTTAGTGTTGTGTACACAATAATGAATAGAATGTCTGTGTAGATACACAGTCACCTGTCTTTACACATATGCATTACAACATTTCCTAAACTCTAAATCTTTGATGATACTTAACCATTGTAAAATGGACTTTTAAAAAACAACCCTTAAAATTAAATTTATTTTTTAAAATTAATGTTCTAGATGGTTGAAGATTCTTACAAAGTTTTATGTTTAATGTTTTTGTATCATGTTTTGTACTTTTTGAGAATCTGTTTTTGCAATTACTCCTTTAGTTTTGTATATCTTAGCACTCACCTTTGTATTTACTAATGTAGGGGAGGAAAGATTGTTATCTCTAACAAGAGACAGATTAAGAGAAAAGCATGAATTTTACATGACACAAGAGTCTTCAGAAGTGAACATTTTTAAAAGGCAGGGAAACTGTATTTTTATGCTTAGGTTTGATGAAGAGTGGACAGTCATGTAGAAATAAGATTGGACAAAGAGAAGTATGATCTAATGGCAATAGACTGGGAAGAACTTAAAGCCTGTTTGTTCCTATTCTTCTTGGTATCTCTTGTGTCTTCATCTTTTCCTCTGGGTAGTAGAAGGACCCCTCTGGAATGAGGATCTTATAACCTACTTACAGGAAAGTCAGAGAATTATTTTATGACCTGCCTCAGGGGAGAACAAACAGAAAAGATGAGAAAGACTTCCCAGCTTCTGCTGGTTTCTCAAATGCCAAGATGCCATAATTTGGCGTGGGCCCTGATGCTAATTTAGAATCTTGTCTAAATGTGTAATTAAGGTCACATCTTATTACTCAGTTATAAATAGTAACTATATATCAAGATTATCCTGGTCCTAAGTCTTTGTATCCTTCAGCAAAACAAATTGGAGAATTGTTTTTCAATGATTTTAAAAAATTACTTCCCTCCACCCCAGAAAACCCCCCAAAATATAGGGAAAAGGGAGGAACTTAATGTGTTAAATAGGCTTGTTACTCAAATGGGAATTTTTCCCCCTTCGGCGTGGTACATGTGTGAGGAGTCTGATCATTTAAAAACAAAAAAAAGTGACAAAATTTTTTGTATGTGTTAGTTGGGCAGCTGTCATTTGACAAAGGAAATGTTGGCCAAATGAAATAACTAGTCTTTGATACGAATGGTACAGGACATTCAAAGAAGCTCTTTCAAATGAAAGTTTTTAAATAGCCTTGGAAAACTGCTTTGTTGATTATATGACCCTTTTCTTTAATTAGGTGTCTTTGCGTTGCTGCAAGCTTATGCTTTCTTGCAGTATCTGAGAGACCGATTAACAAAACAAGAGTTCCAGACCCTTTTCTTTTTGGGTGTATCACTAGCCGCAGGTGCTGTGTTCCTTAGTGTCATCTATTTGACTTATACAGGTAGGTGTTATCACCTGTGGGATGTGAATACTGTCTGTACAAACAATACAAGAATAATAGCCTAACATTCTAAAATCTGAGTAATAGTATGACTACAAAGTGATTTTTTTTCTTTTTCTTTTTCTTTTTCTTTTTCTTTTTTTTTTTTTTTTTTTTTTTTGAACAGTATATCTTAATTTTGTGGCATCAAGCTCTTACAAATCTACTTTGAAGCATCCTTCTCTTGCTGGATGAATAGGCCCAAACTATAAAAAGGAAAAAGAAAAAATCAGAACTGTTATTTACCTACTATATGCTCACTTTCTCTTGCATGCACACACACTCCTTCTTTCTCCCCTACTTTTCAGCAGTTTACTAACAGAATCAGTTTCAGTCTGCTTCTGGATTCTAAGTTACCCTCTAACCTTGATTTACCAGTCCTTAGAAACAAATTAAATTATTTCTAAATTTATTCTGTCAAATTAATGTAAAAGCCATGAGTGTTATAATCATCTTTGAATTTATCTGGTGGGATATGGCATACGAATCAGATCATTTAGAAACTCCGTTCCCCTGCCCCCCCCCCAACTCCTTTTTTTTTTTTTTAATGATCTGGTCTTGTTTAATGCCTTAGCATTGTTAGTCAACTAAAAGCTTAAGAGAATTGGAAAACTTTGTACAACTTTATCTCAAGTGGGTTTCTCTGGAAATGGATTCTCCACGGATATTGTTTTTATTTGATCACTACCTTACTTTTTCTGACTGCCAACTGTCCGAAATACATCTATAAATGCAAACTGAAATTCTTCGAACATTAGTTTGTCTATCTGTAATTAACAATAAACATAAAGGCAATAAGAGATTTACAAAATAATAAAAAGGCAGATGAATTTCCTCTGTGTTTTTTCTTCCAAGGTTACATTGCACCATGGAGTGGCAGGTTTTATTCGTTGTGGGATACTGGGTAAGTGCAGTTACGTTGTTTGGCATCATATTTATTGAAATACTCCTTTTCCTTTGTTTTTATCTGTTTTGTCAGTGCTTCATTCAGTTCTTGGGCAACATTTCTATAAGAACCAAAGATGCTAGTTTAGTAAATGTTAAATTCCTTGTATTTTATCTTGTTATGATACCTGTTTTGAATGCACCTTTAGTATGAAATGTGCATTGTGTATTTCTGTTCTGCATGGGCAACTCCTTGTTTCCGTTTTGTTTGTAAGAATATTTAGGTAAACTTTGTGCAATTTAAAGATTGATTTTTCTTTTACCTAACATGTAACATTTTCATCTTTAGTAATAATTTTTTATTCTTAAGAATTGTTGAGGATACTGTGTTATAATTTAATTGCCATAGATAGGAAGAAAGTTTAATTTTTTTCTAATACCATCTGATTTAAGTTTTTTAAATCTGTGAAACAGAGAATATATATCTGTTGTGGGGTTTTTCTAGAGTGCTGTTAGAAAATGAGTTAATACATATGGTTTTGAATTAGACTAGTTCAGTAAAACTTTTTGTCTCTAAAATGATTTCTTGGAGATTAGAAAACATCTATTGATTATAATTTATGCCCCTCCTCTGTTTCTGCTGTTCTGTCTTGTTACTCCCCAGGCGGCTCAATAAAAATTTATTGAACAGACATGCTTTCTGATGTGATACCAGAAGGACTTGTGTCCAGGTCTAATTAAAGGACATGAGCAAATTATGCATGAATGATTGGAACTAACAATTAGACACATACTTCAGGAGTTCAGCCTATGAATCACTAACGAATTTGAAGAATAACCCAAGTTGTAGACTGTTATTCTGATTAGGTTAAATTGCTAGGTTAACTTGTGCAGTTACATTTATTCTTAATTTCTAAACTTTAATTGACTACTTTAGAATCTCAGAGTGTTTCAGTAATAATTTTTTCAGTTCTTTCCATTTTCTTCACTTGCCTCCATGCCAGCTTTGTGTCAAGCAAGGCATCGTCTTTGTGTAAGGTATAATTATTGGGTAAAGTATTTCTGCTGCAGGTTGAGTATTCAAAATCTGAAATGCTCTAAAATCGTAAACTTTTTGAGCACCAACATGATGCTGAAAGGAATATTGAAGCATTTCAGAATTTCAGATTAGAGATGCTGAACCGATAAGTATAATGCAAATATTCTAAAATCTGAAACACTGCTGGTTTCAGATAAAGGATATTCAGTCTGTAGTAATAATTCCAAAAGGTAATGAGACTCACTGATGCAAACATGAAAAATGCTGACTTAAACTGCAGAACAAATTGCCATTTGAACAGAGATTTTTGTATTGGAATTCAGAGCCAACATTCTTACGTCTGGATCTAGATAATTATCTCAATTTTACAGACGGCATATTAGTTTCAGTTTTACCAACATAGACCAAACAGGTTTATATCCAGTATAGCTGGTTACTTTGGAAGGTATATTTAAATAAGAAGGGGTAGGGAGTAGGTACCATTTATACAACCAAACAAGATTTCTTAATCTAAAAGGAACAACTGTTTTATCACGTAATTGTAAACAATACTAACTTTTTTAATACCAGGTATGCAAAAATACACATTCCAATTATTGCATCAGTGTCTGAGCATCAACCTACGACTTGGGTGTCTTTCTTCTTTGATCTACATATTCTTGTATGTACCTTCCCAGCAGGCCTTTGGTTCTGCATCAAAAATATCAACGATGAAAGAGTATTTGGTAAGAGAGGTTTTTAATGAATACTTTGATATGGAATAGTTGTTTTTCTTTTTGAGATTATTTACTTTAAATTATTGTTTCTCTTTGTTTGACTCTGTATATTCGACATACATTTTCTCCCTTATTTTGCATAGGTGCTTAACCAAGAAAAATTCATTGAGAGGCCAGGCATGGTGGCACACGCCTGTAATCCCAGCACTCTGGGAGGCTGAGGCGGGTGGATCACCTGAGGTCAGGAGTTCGAGAGCAGCCTGGCCAACATGGTGAAACCTTGTCTCTACTAAAAATACAAAAATTAGCCGAACATGGTGGCACATGCCTGTAATCCCAGCTACTCAGGAGACTGAGACAGGAGAATTACTTGAACCTGGGAGGCAGAGGTTGCAGTGAGTCAAGATCAAGCCACTGCATTCCACCCTGGGAATCAGAGCGAGACTCTGTCTCAAAAAAAAAAAAAAAAAAAAAAACATTGAATTTGTATTAAGTATTTTGATTGTTTTAATTTAGGACTAGTATATTATGGTTTCTGAGAGGTTAATGTTATAGTTTGTGTTTGAGAACTGAAAATTTTAACTTTGTTGACAATAGCCTTGACTTTATTTTCTGAGTAAAATTTTATTTAGGAAGAAGCTTTTAGGGACATTCATCTTCCAGATTTCAGAGCAAAGTCCATTTTATAACGGAATAAGGATCACCTTTCAGTAAACATCCTCTTCATTGATAGATTTGTATATTTCCAACTAATAAGACTTGAAATACAAAATATTTAAAAGCCAAGTATTTAGGATTTGATATTTCTAATACAAGTGGACAAAATAAGTAGATATCAAAGGCTTCTATGTGATTTAATCACACATGAAATATGCCATGGTTGTTTGGTATAAGATAAAAACTGAAACTGAGAAAAGCTTTATCACGTGCACAGGATCACACCAGTCAGTAATTTGTAATGCTAGAAACTTGTACAATTATGGGGCCTGGACCATGAGTGACATATCAATCAGGAAAGAAAGAACAGCACTTGTAGGGGTTCAGTTTAAAGGATGGCACACTCATTCTTCTCTAGGTTAATGGACCCTGGATAAGGCCCTGTTAATACTGCATCATTCAAGAAGATTTAACTTAAACCTCATGACTCAGTAATCCCATTCCTATGTATATATCTAAGATAAGTGAGTGCATATATCTACCAGAAGGCTTGTGTAAGAATGCACTAGTAATTTTATCTACAGTAACCTCTAATGGTAAATATTCCAAAGTCATCAGCAGTAGAATGAATAAATTTTTATATATCTGTAGTGGAATACAACACAGCAATCAATAAAAGAACAGGATGGGGAATTAAGAGAAACCAATACAAAAGAGAACATTTTTATGTGATTACATTCCTGTAAAGTTCAAGAATAAAGAATACTAATTCTTTAGAAGTCTAAATAGTGGTTACCTTTCTTTGTAGGGGAGGGGATAGTTATTGACTGAGAAGAGGCATGAGGACATATAAAAATGTTCTATATCATTATGGGTTGTAGTTACACAGGTGTGTATATATACAAATTCATGGAGATACACAGTTAAGAATATGATGTGATATACTTTTTAGTCAGAAAAAAATTAGCGTCAGATAAGATAGCTCACGTGACTCACTGAATTTGTAAAGTCATACATAGCCTTCAGCCAGAAATAGAGCCTTTTCCTGTGGTTATTAGCACGTTATCCAGAAAGTTCTGGCTATTGGAAATTTGTTTCAAAAATTTTTTTAAGTTTCTTGGCAGTAACTTTGCCGGTTCCTCCTTTGATTAATAACTTATGTTCTTCTCATCCTGTTTTTGTTTTAAAGCAGGCTTCATGCCAGATTTTGGCACTGGTTTTTTATAGATTTAAAATCTATATATTTATTTTGCCTGGTGATATCATGCACAGATATGTTTTTATCTGCCAGCTATGGATTTTTTATGATGTTATTGACAAATAATGAATTAAGTCTAATTCTTCGTAACTAATTAAATTAGAATAATATACATTTTTCTAAACTGTGGATATGTAGATTTTATTTAGTGAACACGAGCTATAATTTCTAAATGTGGCTAATTAATCAGTTGGTCAGTAGTATCAATTTAGAAACAATTAGATCGTTTGTGAGACATTTATATAATTCCAGATTGGTTTTATAGTGTGGTTTTAAGTATCTAGTTCAGTTTTCCTGGGAACTTTTTCCCTCCGACATATTGTAAGAGAATTTGTCTTTGCAGTTGCTCTATATGCAATCAGTGCTGTCTACTTTGCTGGAGTGATGGTGCGACTGATGTTGACTTTGACTCCAGTCGTGTGTATGCTGTCTGCAATTGCCTTTTCAAATGTTTTTGAGCACTATTTGGGGGATGACATGAAAAGGGAAAATCCACCTGTGGAGGACAGCAGTGATGAGGATGACAAAAGAAATCCAGGAAATTTGTATGATAAGGTGGGGAATCTAAAGTAAGGCCTTTAAATTGTCTATGTACTTTCTTAATTTTTCTACCACAGTAAGAACTATACATATCAAGAAATGTTATTAAATGATGATTTTGACAAACTGTGACTTTTCTAGTTGGTCTTCACTGTTTGCCTCAAAATGTGAATCCTGGTCAGTCTTTTAGCCCAGAGTTAGAAAATAGAATGTAATCAGAGAAGGAATTCTTACTTCTTTTTGGTCATTTGTTATCTGAATACTTAAGATATATATCCTTGTTAATATACCCTTCCATTTTTGAGAGCAAAAACTTGATGCTCTACTAAATTACATAATATTTGGCACTGTAAACCCTTCTGAAACCGTGTGGACAGACAGGTGCTTATTCTTCAGGTCCATACTCAGTGCATACTTCCAAAATATTTTGGAAGTGATATTTGGTTGGGTGAACAGTAAAATGGTGGGAGCAAAATGCGTTTTTTTGTTTTTTTTTTTTTTTTTTCTGAGGCGGAGTGTAGCTCTGTTGCCCAGGCTGGAGTGCAGTGGCCGGATCTCAGCTCACTGCAAGCTCCGCCTCCCGGGTTCACGCCATTCTCCGGCCTCAGCCTCCCGAGTAGCTGGGACTACAGGCGCCCGCCACCTCGCCCAGCTAGTTTTTTGTATTTTTTAGTAGAGACGGGGTTTCACCGTGTTAACCAGGATGGTCTCGATCTCTTGACCTCGTGATCCGCCCGTCTCGGCCTCCCAAAGTGCTGGGATTACAGGCTTGAGCCACCGCGCCCGGCGCAAAATGCGTTTTTAAAAACCCTCCAGTTCGTTAGCAATCTGTAACCGGCCAATACAAGGTAATTTGTTTTTAATCCATAGTTTCTCAGTTGGTGCAAGTGTGAAAAGGACTTGTAAGAATTAGAGCACTTGTCTTGGATGACATATTAAACTTTGCTGTTTGAATATTGCCTAGGTTTTAAAATACCAATAAGAAATTAAACTTCCCAGTATCGGTATTAACTTTGAAATTCTTTCCTTCTGTAAGATGAATTTAATTTGTCAAGATTTGTGTTAATAAGCCCACATTCCTGATTTTTGTGTTTGTTGTTATCGTTGGATTTTTTTTGTTGTTGCTTTGTGATTTCTTAACCAGCCTTGAAATTTAGAAATTGTGACTTTTTATATTCTCTCTTCCCTTTTTTGTTGGGGAAGTTGATTTTTTAAGATAATCGTAGTTTTAACAAGTCTGTTGGTTTTAGGATTTGGAGATTGGAAGACTGATTCTGTTAATGCAGTTTTTTCCTGTACTAAAATGGTACATGGTCACAATTATAGCTGAGCATTGCCATTTTCAGGATGTGGAATTAAGATTTTATAAGAATTTACATATTAGGATTTCACTAGAATGGGGTCGTTTGGTTAATCTCCTTTGTATTTAAGTGTAAGGACAACTGGGTTTGAAAGCAGCTTCTTACTGTAGATAATTATTTTGCTCTATGACCAGCTTCTGGATTGGTATATTCCCAGGAAACCTGATTCACATTTGACTTTAGAAAACACTCCATCACCCACATCAGAATATCTGATGGTTATACATTTTCTGAGTCATAGAATTAAATTGATAAACAGTCTCCCAACTTTTTCCATCAAGTGTCTTAATGAAACAAGTCAAATAATGAATTTGTCTAACCAATTTTTTAAATATCTTCAGGCAGGTAAAGTGAGGAAACATGTAACTGAACAGGAAAAAACTGAAGAGGGATTAGGCCCTAATATAAAAAGCATTGTCACCATGTTGATGCTGATGCTATTGATGATGTTTGCTGTCCACTGTACCTGGGTCACAAGCAATGCTTACTCTAGTCCAAGTGTAGTCCTGGCCTCATACAATCATGATGGGTAAGAAAATAACTCAGATACAAAAACAGTTTATACTTACACTTCTTTTTCTTTGTCTCAAAGGATATAATTAAAAAATGGAATGTTGTTTGTGAGATTCTGCATTTGTTTTTTTGTTTTTAATTTTTTAATTTTTGTAAGTACATAGTAAATACATATTTTATGGGGTACATTCTATTTATGTCTTTTGGTACAGGCATGTGTAATAATCACGTGTAAAATGGGGTTTCCATCCCCTAAAGTATTTATCCTTTCAGTTACAAATGATCAAGTTACAGTCTTAGTTATTTGTAAATGTACAATTAAATTATATTTTACTGTAATCACCCTGTTGTGTTTGTACCTGTTAACCATCCCTGTGCACTCTCCCCCGCCCCCGCCAGCCTCTGCCTTCTGCTCTCTGTGAAGCTCTGTATTTGAATCTACCTTTCTTTGTCCTCTCCTTCACCTTAGTGCCATTGGTAGTAATCATTGTATTTCATGCTCTTTTCCAGAGTATTTCTGCATGCATAATCATATACATCAGTTTTTCTCAAATGTGTGTGGTCTTCGTACGCACAGCATCATCATTAACATGAAACTTGTTAGAAATGCAAATTCTTGACCTCACCCTAATGTTACAGAATTAGAAACCTGGGGCTGGGGCCTAGCAGTCTGTGACTTAACAGACCCAGGTGATTCGGATGCAGCTAAAATGTAAGAACAGCTGATTTATGTATTGCCATGGCTTTCAACTACTGTTTCACTTGGGAGCTTATTAGGCTTGTACACTAATAAGCCCTACCCCAGAACTACTGAATCAGAATCGGCTTTTTTTGCTTTTTTTTTTTTTTTAAATACAAGATATGCAGGTGGTTTGTGCACACACACACAGTTTGAATAACACTAGTCTAGCTCTTCATTGTTTCACTTTTTTTTCCCTCATCGGTAGAAGCTTTTATTTAATAACTACCATCCTTAAAATCTGAACGCATTCAGTGGTTTAATACCTCAAGATTTTAAGTTAGCCTCTTCATATTTGTGACATCTCATTTAAAAGAGTATTGTGATTCTTTTCAGCACCAGGAATATCTTAGATGATTTTAGAGAAGCTTACTTTTGGCTAAGGCAAAATACAGATGAACATGCACGAGTAATGTCTTGGTGGGATTATGGCTATCAGATAGCTGGAATGGCTAATAGAACTACGTTGGTGGATAATAACACCTGGAATAACAGCCACATAGCACTGGTAAGGATTTAATAAACACAAGATTAAAAAATCTCTATTGACTCTTTAGCAGTCAGGCTTCACTTGTGACTAGGAAAAATGTGGATGAAAAGTACTCTGCTGAATTCTCAAAATACTTTTTTTACACATAAAGTGAGTTCAAGTTGTGCTTATTTATTTTGTTTTTAAGAATGGTACTGAGTATCATTCAGAATTACAGGCTGATTTCTGGTAGATTTTATGATAAATTTAGCTTACTAAAGAATTAGACAAAATCTGAAACTTAAAGTGTTTGGCTTGTATTTTTGGTGTTATAAACTAAAAATTATTTGCAAATATGTAAAGTAAATACACTGTATTTTATGGATAGGCAAACTGTTCCTCTAGCTATTAAACAACGAATCTACATGGATTAATGTAATCACCTCTTTGTACTTCAAAGATTTTAAATACAAAGAGTAGTCTTAACCAAATGAATTCTATTTGTATTACTGTTGTAGCTAATTATCAGATATGTGCTAGACTGGGGAGAAGAAATGTGTGTGCTAGCAAGATCACTGGCCAGCCCTGGTCTGCGGTTGTGAGAAGTTGTTTCTTCTAAGCTTGCCTGCTTTCATCATAAAATGTTAATGTCATAGAACTTAATTATTAGCAAGATATTAGAACATGTATTCTGATTTTTGACTATAAATTATAGTTGAGAGGTTCATAAATTTCAGTGCATTTGTTGAATTCATAGGAAATCATTTCTGCAAAAAAAATTCCATGTAAAACAAACTCTTGATGAATTCCATGTTGTAGTAAAAATATACCTTGATTTTTATGAATGTGGGAATAATCAAAAACATTCTCTTTTTTTTTTAAATTCTTCAGGTGGGAAAAGCTATGTCTTCTAATGAAACAGCAGCCTATAAAATCATGAGGACTCTAGATGTAGATTATGTTTTGGTTATTTTTGGAGGGGTTATTGGCTATTCTGGTGATGATATCAACAAGTTTCTCTGGATGGTTAGGATAGCTGAAGGGGAACATCCCAAAGACATTCGGGTAAGAAACTAGATAATTCCAGGTATGTGAAAGATAATTCCAGGTACTGTGTCCAAGTAATTCTCTGATCCTGGTAATTGCATTGTATTTGTTTCATCATCCTATCCCTCAGATTAGTTCCTTACCCTGACTTTACTATTTATTACAGATACTAGAGGCATTTCCTAGATTAAAACTTTTTGAACTCAAAATGGAACTAATATTTCCATTCTCCCCTATGAAGCAGTCCCTCGCCAAGACTTCTTACTTTTACGTCTCTTCACAGCCTCTCACGTCATCCCTTTCTTTCCATTTCCATTGCTTCCACTCTAGTACTGACCCTTATGCTTGTAAACCTGAAATAAGATAGTAACCTTGAAATTGCTATCTTTACCTTATCTTGTTTCCTCCCTCCCAGTATAAGATGAAATTGATCATGTTACTTTTAGGCCCAAAAGATGTCAATAGATTAAGGGAAGGGACCTTAAAACCAGACAGATATGAGTTAAAACTAAAACTGTCAACTTGGGCAAGTTATTTTAGCCACTCAACATAATATGCTTTGAGCACTAGGTCTAGTTCTAGGATCTGGAATTAAAATGGTGACCAAGGCAGACTAGGTTATCTTTTGCCAAAGATAATGAATTTGTAGTGCCATTTAATGAGAATTTATAGTAAAGTAGTTGAAGCCCCCGCCTAGGGACTGGTACAAAATAGACAACCTCTGATAAAACATTGGTATAAAGTGTAAACCCCTCTTCATGTTTTGCCTTCCTTTGCTGGTCTCTTGTTCTTCTGCCACCTTTTTCTACTCTGCCAGTATGTTCCAGCCCCTGAAACTTGCTTGTGGTTTCTTTCCTTGACTCACCTGACACATGTGTTTTTACGGTTCCTTTCCTGGAATACTTTCCCTGCCACAGACTTGTCCCCTCTCTGAAAGCCCTTTTCTGGTGTACTCAACGTCTGTACTCATCACCAAATTATTTATACCTGTTTTGCAGGAGTCCCCAGACCCCAGGCCGCGGACCAGCTCTGGTCCGTGGCCTGTTAGGAACTGGGCCACGTAGCAGGAGGTGAGGGGCAGGTGAGCGAGCATTGCCACCTGAGCTCTGCCTGCTCTCAGACCAGCGGCAGCGTTAGATTCTCATAGGAGCACAAACCGTATTGTGAACTGCGCATGCAAGGGATTTAGGTTGCACGTTCCTTATGAGAATCTAACTAATGCCTGATGATCTGAGGGGGAACAGTTTCATCTAGAAACCACCAGCCCCCCGCCATCCGTGGAAAAATTGCCTTCCACAGAACCGGTCTCTGGTGCCAAAAAGGTTGGGAACCACTGCTGTTTTGTATTAGAGTCTGTCTTACCTCTTTTACTAAATTGTGAGCTAAGATGGACATCCAGCATTGTGCTTTTACATGATGAAGGCACAAAAGATAAGAGTAATTGCCACTGATGCAGAATAAAGGAATCTTGGGAAAATATATGCAGGTGTCAGGTGATGGGGGTGAAGTAAAGCCTCAGAATTCCTGATCAAAAATGTCAATGCTGTAATGTTTCCCTTAACTGATTAGTAAACATTATTTCTTTGTATTAATCTTCTGAAATTTAATTCTCCCAGTATGTGGTTTTTATTTGTGGATTTGCTTTAGCAGTGTTAAAACTGTGACATGTGATAGATCACTGTTTCTAAATGTATGCTTTGAACATTAATATATACAGAAATCCTAAATTTTTGTGTATCTTAAATTATTTTTAAACTTCATGAATAGATAATACAGTCATATGGTTCAAAAGTAAAGTATAAGAGGATATACAATAAATGTCTACCCCTCTTTGTGTGGTTCAAAAATAAAGTATAAGAGGATATACAAACAAGTCTCCCCCCCCCAAAAAAAACCAGAAAGTTCCTCTATAGTTAATAACAATGCATTATGTACTTGTAAGTTGCTAAGAGAGTAGATATTTCAGTGTTCTCACTACAACAAAATAAATATGATTGATGCATATGTTAGACTGATGTAGCCATTTCACAGTGCATATTTCAAAACATGATCTTCAGCATAAATATACACAAATTTATTTGTCAGTTAAAATTAGAGAGGGAAAAGTCCCTGGTCATCACTGGTTATTTTCTTGTGATTTTTACTTCTAGCATGTTATATACCCTGTTCACTTCATAATATGTCTTGGTGATCTTTCCATATTAGAACATGGAGAGCTTCTTCATTCCTTTGTTTACATTTGCACAGTATGTTGCATGTTTTGTGTGTGTGCCATGATTTATTTAACCTGTCCCCATTGATGGAATTTAGATTGTTTCCAATATTTTGGTCTTATGAACAATGCATAATAACTTTCTGCATTCATTATTTTGGCCATATACAAGTATCTCTGTAGCGTTAATTCCTAGAAAAGGAATTTCTGACTCAGAAATTACATTTTTTTACCTAGAGTGCCAAAATTGTTCCTCATAGAGGTTAATTTATAAGTTAAGCCAAAAAAATTACCACAGTTTTTTTAACATTCTGCTCCCCAATTAAAGAAGCCGAATTTAGAGTTCATATGGAAAAATTTAGCTAGAACACTTAAGAAAACTCTGAAAAGGAGTAACAGAGATGAGGATGGGTAATTGAGAGAGCCAGCCCTGCCTGATATTAAGCCATGGTGTTGGTACCAGTCTATTTAAATTATGACAGTGGCCATGCGCAATGGTTCATGTCTATAATCCTAGCATTTTGGGAGGCTGATCACTTGAGCCCAGTAGTTCAAGACCAGCCTGGACAACATGGTGAAACCCTGTCTCTACAAAAAAAATGCAAAAATTAGTTGGGCATGGTGCTGTGGGCCTGTAGTCCCAGCTACTTGAGAGGCTGAAATGGGAGGATTGCTTGAGCCCAGGAGGTTAAGGCTTCAGTGAGCCACAGTCATGCCACTGCACTCCAGCCTGGATGACAGAACAAGAACTTGTCTCAAAAATGATAATAATTAAGGCCTTATAACATGGTTTAAAGTCTGGTGGGATTTATTTTTTTGAGGTGTAACTGAATATGGCTTTATAATGATACCTCAAAAGCTTATTCTTATGGGGAAATGAAAAGAGGAAACTATAGGTTTGAATATGTTAAGTTGAACTAATATGGAACTTCTGGTTTCTTTCTTGTAGGAAAGTGACTATTTTACCCCACAGGGAGAATTCCGTGTAGACAAAGCAGGATCCCCTACTTTGTTGAATTGCCTTATGTATAAAATGTCGTACTACAGATTTGGAGAAATGCAGGTTAGTTAAATCCATTTTTCTCTAATTTTCATTCAAAATAATATTTAAAACAGTCTTATTTGCCTCTAGAAAACAGGATAATGATGTTTTGATTGTGCTGAAGAGAAATGTGGTTGTCTAATAGTCTTTTTTTCATTAAATTTAGATTTCTGAAACTAATATGTGAGAAATTAGAAAATAAAATTTTAGATCAAGGACTTCTTTCTAACATATTTATTAACAGTAGCCTCAAATCCAATCTTTGCTTGCCATCTCACCTTTAGACCTTACGCTTTTGGAAAGTATTGTTCTCCAAGAAGAGTTCTCCTAGCTAGGAAACAGTGTGGTGTCTTAGGTACATCACTTTGCTGCTTGGTGGAGAAAAGCTTAAAATTAAAGAATTGAAGTAAATAGTCACTTCAGATGTTCACTCTCTCCCTGTTCTCCATTACCACAAATAGCTAGAGCTGTCTGAGTCAGAGTTTTCTAGTAAATTAGAATGATGTGGTACAAAAGCTTAAGGGTCTACAAAATGAGTGAATGTGTAAAGAGGCATTGTGGCAGAAAGAAGAAACAATGGACTTGATGTCATAATACCTGTGTTTTCGATCAGGTTCTGTCAAGTCATGTAACTCTCAGACAATTTGTATCTGCCTTGGATTCCCTTGGTTCTTTTCTTGTTTGTAAATAATGGTGCTTGGATTGATGACTTGATTTTTAAGGAAACCAGAATATGTCACCCCAAAATATGCCTCTTTGACATAAAAGTTAATTTTGAGCTGAAGGCAATTTAGAAATAGCAAACAGAGAAAAAGCTCTGTCTAACCTCTTTTCTACCTAAAGGCAGAATATAAATTCTCCTTTACTGGAGACAACTCTTAAGACTCTTATCAGCCCAGGGAAAGCACCAAAGGAATCTGCAAACAAAACTTACTCCATTAGTTTATCATATATGTACCCTTCTACTTTCCCATCTTGGAGGCCTAAAACCACTTTCCTTTGTCCTTTCTCCACAAATGTATTGTTCTTTGTTGAGCATGCTATATAAGCCGGAGTTCTAAGCCACTGCTTTGAGTTCCTTTTCATTGGGGTTTCTCCTGCATAATGTGCGCTGAGCGTCTTAATAAATTTGATTTGCTGTTGTTAATCTGTCCTTTTTTATAAGTTTCTGTCCCAAATTACTATCTTCGTACTGTTAGTTTCACTGAAAAGTGCTTATTTCTGTATTGCTCTCTGGTTAAGTTGATAATAAAGCAGAGGAAAAATTGCTTGCTTAATTTTATACTATCATTGGAAATCAGGATAACTATCAAAACTAAAGGGGTATGTTTGGACTTCAATTTGTGAATCAAGTGTTACTGGGGTTTTTGTTTGTTTGTTTTTTGGTTGGTTGGTTTGTTTGTTTTTGGTTTTTTTGAGAGGGAGTCTGTGGCCCAGACTGGAGTGCAGTGGCGTGATCTCGGCTCACTGCAAGCTCCGCCTCCCAGGTTCATGCCATTCTCCTGGGACTACAGGCGCCTGCCACCACACCCGGCTAATTGTATTTTTAATAGAGATAGGGTGGTCTCGATCTAACCTTGTGATCCCCCCGCCTTGGCCTCCCAATGTGCTGGGATTATAGGCGTGAGCCACCACGCCCGGCCCAAAGTTTTATCCTTTTCTAAAACACCATCTTTGTGGCTAATATGGACTGGAATATTCACTTGGTTTCAGAATAGTTAGCATATGCTGTGTTCCTGCTTGTTGTGTTGCTTCAAGTAATTCCAAGTGGATTATATTTTATCATTATTCACTTGGAATTACTTTGTAGGTGACTTTAAAAAAAGCAGATGATAATCTAGATTTAGGTTTTTATTTGTGTTTATAGTTTCTTTCGAAAGCCACACTTTGGTCTTTAAACTCTTGCTAAGAAAGAAGCACATTGGCTATAATAATCAGTTACCCCAGAAAACATATTTTCTGATTGGCTTGTTGCTAGTTTCTGTGCTCACTACTGATCACATCGAAGGACCGTTTTCTTCCTCTCTTTTAAGTTTATCAATAATTTTAAGCCATGTTCCCAGCATACATTCATTTTGATGCCTACCTGACTCAAGAATAATATATGGTTAAAATATGAAGTATAACTTTTGCTATCATATAGATAAACAAGAACAAGTAATTCACTATTTGAAGGAGAGCTGGTTTTCATGTTTGTTTTAAAGTTGAGTTTGGCCGGGCCTGGTGGCTCACACCTGTAATTCCAGAACTTTGGGAGATGAGGTGGGAGGATTGCTTAAGCCCAGGAGTTCGAGACCAGCCTGGGCAAGATGGCGAAACCCAGTCTCTGTTTAAAAAAAAAAAAAAAAAAAAAAGGGAAAAAAGTTAATTTACTTATGCTAGATTTGTATGTCAACATAAACTTAGTCTGAGAATTTTTTTTTCCCCCGAGACAGGATCTCACTCTGTGGCCCATACTGGAGTACAGTGGTGCAATCATGGTTCACTACAGCAGCCATGACCTCCTGAGCTCAGTTGATCCTCCCACCCCCCACCCTGAGTAGCTGGAACTATAGGCACATATCCACCATGCCCAGTTAATTTTTGTGTTTTTTGTAGAGACAAGATCTTGCTATGTTGCCCAGGCTAGTCTTGAACTCCTAGGCTCAGCCCATCCTCCTGCCTCAGCCTCCCGAAGTGCTGGGATTACAGGTGTGAGCCACCACACCAAGACAGTCTGAGAATTTCTTTTTTTTTTTTTTTTTTGAGACGGAGTCTCGCTCTGTAGCCCAGGCTGGAGTGCAGTGGCCGGATCTCAGCTCACTGCAAGCTCCGCCTCCCGGGTTTACGCCATTCTCCGGCCTCAGCCTCCCGAGTAGCTGGGACTACAGGCGCCCGCCACCTCGCCCGGCTAGTTTTAAAGTCTCCTTCCCTCCCTATGTTTTCCCTTTTTATCCCTTATATATCCTTTCACGATTTGGTTTTTTTATTTGGCCTCCTTTGTAGTTCCCACTTTTGGAATGTAGTATCTCTTGCTTACTTGTGCATTTATTTAACAAATAATAATTGGGATATAAAGCTACACTTTGAATAAGATAAAGACATGTTTACATCCCAGTCGAAGATACAGGTAATTTTTAGTGTAAGTAAAGATGTTAATAATGTATGTTATTAGAACAAGATGCTCTAAGGAAACAATAAAGGAGATTTGTCAATCACTAATCTCAAGAAAATATTTCCCTGAAGTGGGTGGTAAAGGAGCCAGCCATGCAAAATAACTGAATGAAGAACATGCCAGGCAGAGAGGATAGTGCAAGGCCCTGAAAAAAGAAGCCCCTTGGGTGTGTTCTGTCTGTATACCTATAAAAAGGGCTTTGATAGATTTCATTTCTATGTTTTGGGGTGTGTGTGTGTGTTTTTTTTTTTAATGCCTTTAGGATGCTCATCTACTCTAAGGACTTTGTGAAATTTTTACTCTGATGTACTTAGTTTCTCTCTTCCTGATTTCTTCCTGTCTAGTTAGCAATACATGAGAACTATTAAGATAGATTACTTGATTGTTTTCCTAGTTTAAAGGGAGAAGGTATTACTGTAATGATAACATTTACTGTCTTATAACACTGAATGTTTTCCAATGTGGTTAACACCCAGTAATAATGTTACTTTTGCAGCTGGATTTTCGTACACCCCCAGGTTTTGACCGAACACGTAATGCTGAGATTGGAAATAAGGACATTAAATTCAAGCATTTGGAAGAAGCCTTTACATCAGAACACTGGCTTGTTAGGATATATAAAGTAAAAGCACCTGACAACAGGGAGACATTAGATCACAAACCTCGAGTCACCAACATTTTCCCAAAACAGAAGTATTTGTCAAAGAAGGTGGGTGCCAAGTGAAGGCATTAAAGGGTAACTTAAGGTTGGTTGGTTTGTATGAAAAAGAATTTCTGGAAATTGCAATAAACTTCCATCTGCCAGATTTATAAAGACTGTGGCTTCTATATTAATACAAATTAAATATCAGGCTAGCCTGCTAGGAGCATTCCTTTCAAACTGAGCACTTCAGATATCCCAAGCTGAGATTTTTCCAGAGGCCTTCTGGCTTTGGTTTGTGCTATTCCCACTGGTAAGACTTACTTGTGAAGTAAGATGTAGCTGTGGCCATCGCTTTCCAAACCTGTATGAAAGTAAAAATGCTAAATTCTCAAGTACAATAATTATGAATAGTTCCTCATCTTTTGAGCAGAGCAAATTTATATTGCATCTTCGTGTTCCATTCTGAGTATGGTACTACTCTATTATTCATTGAATAAAGAATAGGTTTGAATTGGGTGAGTCCTTCTGAAGCCCAAAAAAAATCATTTATCTTAAGATAATTTTTTTTTATGTAATTGTGACAAAACTTATAGGCAGGAATTATGAGACTACTGCAGTTCTTTTCTAATAAATATTATATAAGATATGAAGTATTTCATTGGGGGTCATTATTGCTCACTTAAGCCAAATAGATCTATAATCTTTGCTATAAAAGATGACTAAAAATGAGTATTTATATAGGTTGTCCAGCACTAGGAAATAAGAAGTAATGAACAGTCAGATAAAATGTTAAGGTTCATTATAAGGTACTATGCTTACAATACTGGTTATTATTAGACTAACTTCAGTTCTCATTTTTTAAGGATGCTTAGGTTTACATAGCTCAGATCAGTTATTTTATATCATTGAAACAACTGTCTTAACTTTTTGTTTATTAAAATATACATCAAATATATTCAAAATACTGATGATTTTAATTTGTACTATGAAAGTGCTGAATATTAATGGTGTGATATGTCAGTGGAAGCTTTTTATGTGAATATTTTATGTGCCAGATGTAAATTGCCAAATCTAGACTAATGTATTTAAAGATGTCACATAGAGCTGACATTCATTGTGTTAGTCATAGAAAACTCATCATCTTTAGGTAAAATAACATTAAGAAATAAGATGATTGTCACAGCTATGAGGTAGGAGAAACTGGTGAGTCACACCAGTACACAAGGCAAATGCTGCTAGTCTCAAAGCAGTTACTCCTAAGATATCTAAGTATAACTAAGGTGTACTTTTTATGCAGAAAGAGGGCTGTTGAACTTGTCTGATGATATAGACCCCAAAGGCAGTGAATTTTCTTAATTTGACCTCTTTTGCCTTCCCATCATTTTCCCAAAATAAATGTGAATGGATAAATAAAACATAATCTGTCTTGTGTGCCCAAAACATATATTCTGGTAGCCAATGACATATTTTGACATTCTGGTTTCCATGGTTTACATGTTTTGTACTAGCACTATGAAGGAATGCTTTTTATACTTTCCTTTCTCTACCCTGGTTTTGACTTTGGAGGAGGAGGGTATACATAACAGCATGCATTCTGAGAGTTTACCGGCCATCACAAAGCTGGCATGACTAAGGTGCTAGAAATTATAGTCCAGGCTGCAGAAAAGGTTTTTTGGCATGGTTCACTGCCAGTAGGAGAAAAGCACCCTGAGGGCTATTACACACTTGAGTATTCCTGGGGCACATCATAAGACCTCATAGAAAAAGTATCCTGTTAGAATCTGGATGTAATGATAATATAGGAACTACTAGATCTGGTTTGAATTTTTAAAAATTGTACCCTCTGAAGTTTCTTACTTTTTGCCTTAATAAAATCAGTTCAATACTAAGGTAACATAATGGGGTTAACAAGTTATTAGTAGCTAATTTTTAGTACCTTAAAAAAGATTGCATTTTGCCTTGTGTTCTCATCCCTGTTAGAAACTACTATAAATTGTCTTGAATTGAACATCATGAGTAAAGGAACATGATGCAGGATTTACCCAGTTTCTGAAACCTCTGAGAGTTGTATTTAAATGTGAAAATTGAATTGAGTGGTCAGTCTCTGGAGTCTTTTGCCTCTGTTAACCCAGAGCTTTGACGCTGCATTAAATTACTTATTTTCAAAAAATCTTTGCTGTCTTCAGTATCTCAGGCTGTGTATCAGATTGAAAGACATATATGCCTATGATTTATCCTATAGGGTTCTAACATAAATATTTTTGCAGAAATTTGTACCACTACATTTGCAGTAATTTGTTTCTAATACTAGGAAACGTCTATTAAAAGTATTTTAGTGGGATACTGAATTGTTAAGAAAAATATTTTATTTTTAAAAGATGTATGAAACTGAAGGAATGTTGTTTTGCTTTACATTTTCAGTTGCTTATTTTCTTACCTAAAAGATTATTTTTAGAGAATATGCCAAGTGATTATATCTCTCAGTTTTATAGATGGTTACAGTCATGTTCATTTTACAGAAAACAGGGACTCTTAAGAGTTACTAAATTAACTTGTTTTTCTGGCACACACCTAATTTCCTGGAGGCTAAACCAGGAGCAGCATTACCATTTCTGATTCCTTAGTCTAGTGTTATGTATTCTCTCTTGCCTGGAAAGTTGAATAATTACAGCTCAGCACTTTGTGGTTGAGAAGAGAACTGAAGATTCATTCACTTGATGGTGAGGATGTCTAGGAACCTAGTCCTTTCACCTTGGATGTGTTAGTGTACTCAGGTAAGAAACACCACTAACAGTTTAATGGCATTCACTGAACTATTCAAGGAATACAGTCACAAGAAGAGCAAAGAGCTTACTAAGTTGTCATAGTGTAGTAAACGTGTGTGTATAGATTTTTTAATCAGTAAGAAACCTGCATTAATACTATGTGTTGTTTTTTTTTTTTTATAGACTACCAAAAGGAAGCGTGGCTACATTAAAAATAAGCTGGTTTTTAAGAAAGGCAAGAAAATATCTAAGAAGACTGTTTAAATGCACTGTTCTGGTTCCTAACTTGAAGCAGTTGTCCTTGTGAGAACCGGTCTTTGCCTTTAGCTCATGTCGTGTTTCACAGCAACAGAGGGTACAGAACCATCACTGGTCCGGGTTAATATACAAAATTATCTGGCAATGCCTGATTAAAAAAATAAAATTGGCTTGTTGAGAACAGCTGTTTTCGATTTCTAATGTGAAGCAAGACAGAGCACTGCTGTAAATGTTTAGCAGCAGATTTTTTTTTATTGGTACATATTATCCTTCAAATCTGAGAATTTGGACTAATTGCACCAAAGAACCCTCTAATTTGGTCCCTGGCACATGCATACTTGTCAATGTTTTTATTCTTTTACAAGACCTGCATTTTATTTGAATTACCCAAATAGCAATATGTAAAATACAAGTGACAAAAGGTGATGAGAGCTTCTTGAACCAGTAAACTAGTACAGGTCTGAGAAAGACATATTAGAAAAATAATTATACTTCCTTGAATTATATTTATTTTCATGTTTCTCCAATGCAAAGAATGTTTCATCAAATGTACATTTTCTATTGCTTAGTGTTTGCTCTGAGAAGAAGCTGCTGTTTCAAAGATGGACCTCTGAGTAGCTAATTGATTCAAGTAGTTTTTTTATGTTGACACATTATTACTGCTTGTTAGCAGTTGTTTTCACCAGGTACTTACAGAGCAGATTTCATACATTGTTCATTCAAGGGCTAAATTTATATTCTTTGGAAATCATGGCAACTACACAGGATGTTGCTTACCAGGATGGGGTTTTGGTATCTTAGTACTGAAGTTAGCACTATGTTTACATACAAAAGATTAAGGAAAAAACCCTTAAAGTGGACAGGTGTCTGAAGTTCATTTTCTGTGACTCATCGAAATGGCAAAAGACTTGTAACAACTTTGCCTGGACTTTTCTTATTTTAAAACAGTTTCATCCATCACAGTGATTTTGTTCTCTGCTCCATGTGTTTTAATCCCTTGAGCATTTGATGAAACACTCTTTAGTGCTATATGCATTTTCTTACTTTTATTAAAAATGTGACAATTGTCAAAAAGTGCACTAAAATGTAAATGGAGATTGAACAAGTTCACTTTCCAGCTTATAGGCAACTTTATACAGACTTGAACATTTTCTCCAGTTGTTTAGTAAAAGTGAAAGAGAAAGGGTTTTTCCTGCCACAGGATAGAACTTTTTTTTATATAACAAGCATAACACACCACTGCTTTTGGTGGAAAAGTGCAGAATAGTATGTACCTTTTATGAAGAAAAATGTAATTTACAATGTTCAGTGAGAATGTTACTGCTGATTTTCTTTTCCAAGGTGTAGAATATTCTTTGATTTATAGAATTCATTTTTGACCCAGATGATGGTTCTTTTACAGAACAATAAAATGGCTGAACATTTTCACAAATAGAGTGTAACTAAGTCTGGATTTCTGATACCTTGTCATTTGGGGGATTTTATTTTACTTTGTTGCTTTAAAATTCAATGCAGAGAAGTTGTTGACTGTAGGGGAAATAAAGTTAATTCAAATTTTGTGTTAAGCGTTGTTTTTTACAATTTTTTTGGTTTTGAAAGGAATTAGTACTGAACACGTACCTCCTTCTTCTTTGTTCACTATCACAAAGGTTTTAAAGAAAATGTGTGGAAAGAAATACGTTAAGATTATTTCATCTTAGACCAAGTTATTTTGCCGCCTTTTACCCTGGAATGAAAATCTCGGTTTTTTGGGTTTTTGGTTTTTTGTTTTGGAAGGGATTTGGGGAGGGGAAACACCTAGCCAACTAGGAGTTTTATCTCTATGTAAATAAGGATAGGAACCTAACAAAACCATCCATGAAGTTCTGGTAATGAAATGTCGTCTCAGTATAGAATTTTCTCATTAAACAAATCTCAAAGGAAAGACCCCTCACCTTTCTCAGGAAACAACATTTTGGTTCAGTGTATCTTGTCAGTAAAATACCATATTGTAACTATTTAAGCACTTGTAGCACAAAAGTGAAATAGTAGTTTGAATACGTTGGAATGTAGGATAATTGACTCAAAATATTCTTTAGATCTCTTAATTCATTTCTTGTGTAGTCACTAACATTGTACACCAAAGGAACTTAAAGATCGTGGCTGTGAAGTTTTAGACTATAAAATAGCTTTTAGGCTGTAGTGCTTTGTAGTATAAATAAGGCAGCAAGGCAGCAACTCCAAAGACAAAATTCACTTTTAAGACTTATATTGTAACCTACTTGAGTTTATAGTTGTGGAGTTTTAATTCATTTGCATTCTAGGCCATGACCAAGTGACCAGAGGACTAAAATAGTATAAAAGCGTCCTGTAGTGAGTTTCCATAGCCAAGGGGCTGTAAGATCATGAAATTTGGAGCTGTTTCTCCTTTTTAAAAAAGTTAATTGTAAAATAGATATTAAATAAAATTTACCAACTTAACCATTTTGAAGTATGCAGCTCAATAGTGAAGTACATTTACATTGTTGTGCAACCAGTCTCCAGAACTCTTTTCATCTTGCTGTAGCTCCTGCTGCTTAATGCTGGTTTTGCCATGTTGCCCATAATTCTCAATCGAGATAAGTGGAGTAATGAATAAATGTTGAGCTCAACAGCTGTCTGCCATGGAAATGGTAGGAAATTGAGACAGACCAAAAACAGTAATGAAATGTCATGATGTCTTATTTTTATTGTGAAATGTAACATAGAGAACGTGAAAATGTATAGTTGACCCTTGAATAACATGAGTTGCACAAATGGATTTTCTTCAATAAATTGAAAAAATTTGGCCGGGCGCGATGCCTCACACCTGTAATCCCAGCACTTTGGGAGGCCAAGGCGGGCGGGTCATTTGAGGTCAGGAGTTTGAGACCAGCCTTGCCAACATGGTGAAACCCCGTCTCTACTAAAAATACAAAAATTAGCCGGGTGTGGTGGTGGGCGCCTGTAGTCCCAACTACTCTGAGGCCGAGGCTGGAGAATTGCTTGAAACTGGGAGGCAGAGGTTGCAGTGAGCCGAGATCACGCCACTGCACTGCAGCCTGGGCAACACAATAAGACGCTGTCTCAAAAAAGCCTATATAATGTATTCAAACATTTTTTGGAGATTTACAGCAATTTGAAAAAAGCTTGCAAATAGCCTAGAAATATTTTTAAAGTTAAGAAAAAGTTATGTGATTAATGCACAAAGTATATAGATAATACTTTTTTTGCTGTTGATTTGAGACAGTCTTGCTCCTTCACTCAGGCTGGAGTGCAGTGACGTGATCTCGGCTCACTGCAACCTCCACCTCCTAGGTTCAGGCGATACTCATGCCTCATCCTCCCAAGCAGCAGGGACTGCAGGTGCCCACCATCATCCCTGGCTAATTTACGTATTTTTAGTAGAGATGGGGTTTCATCATGTTGGCCATGCTTATCTTGAACTCGTGGCTTCAAGTGATCATTTGCCATGACCTCCCAAAGTGCTGGGATTACAGGCGTGAGTCACTGCACCTGGCCTAGGTACTACTATTTTATCATTTACTGCCATAAAATATATACAAGTCTATATCATATGTTAAGATTTATCAAAACTTAAGCTCACTGAGTACATGGCGCTGTTCACAGTTGAGAAATGTAAACCAATGTAAAGCCATATTAAATCATAACTGCATAAAATATGTACTGTACTATAGTAATTAGCCATCTCCTGTTGCTGTTGTGAGCTCAAGTGTTGCTAGTATCCACTTAAAACACCATATGTGACACCACTGTTTTATAGCCTATTACTGGTTATGTTTTGGGAGACTCAAAGTTTTATGTGAATTTTTGACTGGTGGTCATTGTTCAGGGGTCAGCTTAGTGAATTAGTGCAAAGTGAGCAACTTTGTAGCCATGACACAGGTCAAGAGAACAGAACAGTGTCAGTACTCCAGAAGTTTCCTCATGACCCTTTGTGGTCACTATCCTGTCCCACTTCCCTCTCCAAAAGGTAATCATTATACTGGTGTTTATTGGTACTTTGATTTATGGTTTTACCACTTCAGTATTTCTCTCTAAACATGTTTAGGTGCATCTGTTTGAACTATAGAAATGGAATAATAGAGTATGTATTATTTATATCCGTCTTCTTTTGCCCAGTATTTGTGAATTACATCAGGGTTATTGCAGCTACACATTTTTTTTGTTGTTTTCATTGATATATATAGTGTTCCTTGTGTGTGTCTATAGTTTGCTTTCACATACACATATCCATTCTGTTGTTAAAGGGTATTTACATTGTTTCCAGTTTGAGGATATTACCAACAGTGCCAAAGGAATACTCTTTTACGTAAATCTCCCTTGGTGCTTATATGCGTATATTTCTGTGGGTGTTTACCTAGAAGTGGAATCGATGGGTTACTTCCATATCCCAGTCAACCCTTGTCATTTTTTCAATTTTGCCTTTCTGGTGGGTGAATAATGATTTGTCATCATGTTTAGTTTGATATTTCTAGGTTAATAAGATTGGCCATTTAGAGATCTCCCTTTTATAAGGTGTTGGTTCTGATAACATTTCTCCTGTTTTCTTTAATTTATTATTTAATAGGAATTATTTGTCTTGTATATAAGGCCTTCATTTGTGTTGCAAATTGCCTAGGAATTAATAATTTTAATATAGTCTATTTCCATCTCTTGTATATCTATACAAAATCTTTTCCTCACTTGAAGCCATATGGTCTGCTATGTTTTCCAGAAAATTTATTGTTCTACTTTTTATACTTTGCAGTCCGCCTATAATTCATTTGTTGAGTACAGTGTGAATTGTTTTTGTTTTAAGGGGTTTTATTGGCATATGTAAACCTAAATGACCCAGCACCATTTACTGAAAAGACAGTTCATTTCCTACAGCTCTTCACTATCCCTTTTGTAGTAAGTCATATGTCCATATATGCATCTATTTCTAGACCCTCTGTTATATTCCATAGAGCTCTGTGTGTGTTGATTTAACATATAGCTTTAAGATAATTCAGAAAATATGGTAGAGTAAGTCCATCTGTCCCTCCATTGTTCCTTAATTTGCCTTGCTTTTTCATACAAATTGTAGAATCAGGTTAAGTTCCACAAAAAAAAAAAAAAAAAAACACCCCGTTGAGCTTTTGATTTGGCAGTGAATATATAGATCATTTGGGGAAAATGAACATCTTTAAAATATTGAGTCTCGTGTCCATGAACCCCGTGGCATATCCTTCCATTTATGCAGGCCTTTAGTTTCTGTTTTATCGCTTTTGAAGACCTTGCACATTTTCATAACTTTCATTCCAAGGTATATATTATTTTTTAAATAAATACTATCTTATAAAATTAGATTTTCTATTTCTTAGCGTATAAAAATAGTTGATTTTTATATGTTGAAATTACTAAACTTCCTCTTAACAATTTCAAATTTTTTTGTTGTGAACGTAACTTGGGAATAATGACAATTTTATTTCTCCGTTTCTAATCGTTATATATTTATATTTCTTGCTTTGCTTCACTGGCTAGGACACACACCCAGTATAGTACTGCAAAGAAAAGGCAACATCTTGCTTTCTTCTCTCACAGGTGTAGCTTTTGACATTTCACCCTTTAAGTTTGCTGTGTATTTTCTATAGATATCTTTGATCAGATTAAGGACATTACTGTTTACTGTGAGTTTTTTAATCATGAGTAGTTTTTGTTTCTCAAGTAGTTTTTTCCTTCATTCATTGAGATGATGCTGATTTTTCTCCTTTAATCTGGTACACGAATTACAGAGACTTTGTTCACAAGGTTAAATTAAATGAAACTTGTATTCCTGGAATAGTGATTTATGCGTGGTGAAATTTACTGGTGAGACCATTTGGGCCTGGAGTTCTGTTACAAATGCTTTTACAGATTACGTTTCACAGATACAGGATTATTTCAGTTTTTTACTCCTTGTTGCCATTTTGGTGAGTTGTTGTCAAGGAATTCATCTAAAATTTCAATTCGGTTAAAGTAAAATTAACAGTATCACTTAATTGTTTTAATGTCTGCAGTTTCTATTGGTGTTCCCTTTTAATTATAAATATTGCATTTTTTCCCCCTTGAATTCATACCTCTTTCCCCCAACCTCTGCCATACACACATTTTTTTCCCCGATTTTTCTTGGCACTTTTTTTTTTTTTTTTCCCTTTACATCGATTTTATTAGCTGTTTTTTTTTTTTCTTTCAAAGACCACCTCCTCACTTTAATGTTTTCTACAGTGTTATTTCATTATTTTGTGCCATTTCCTTGGGGTGAGCAGAGGGCAATATTCTTTTAAACTTGGTGTGTTGATTTTTTCTTTCTTAATGTACTGTTACAGATTTACTCCAAGCATAATTTAACCTCCATTCTCACAGGTTTTGAGGTGACTAAATGTCATTAAGTTAAATGTATATTTAATTTCCATTGTACTTCTTTTTTAAAACCATGGGTTATTTACATGTACTTTGTAAAAATTTCCAATACGGTGATTTTCTAATATACTTTTATTATCAACTTCTACCTTTGTTGAATTGTAGTCAGAGACTCTGTAATTTTAATCCTTTGAAATTGGTTGAGGCTTGCTCTGTGACTCAACTTATGGCCAATTTATAAACATATAGAATATTATTATATGTTGGCAGTAAAACATAGGGTCAAGTGAACACACGGTGCTTTCAAAGACATAAGTAAATGTGTTTTGAATTTTTTTTTTTTTTTTTTTTTTTTTTTTTTTTGAGACGACGTTTTGCTCTTGTTGCCCAGGCTGGAGTGCGATGGCATGATCTCGGCTCACTGCAACCTCTGTCTCCTGGGTTCAAGCAATTCTCCTGCTTCAGCCTCCTGAGTAGCTGGGATTACAGGCACCCTCGACCATGCCTGGCTAATTTTTTGTATTTTCAGTAGAGATGGGGTTTTACCATGTTGGCCAGGCTGGTCTCAGACTCTTGACCTTCAAGTGATGCACCTGCCTCGGCCTCCCAAAGTGCTAGAATTAGGTGTGAGCCACTGCGCCCAGCCAAACATAAATATTTTACATATATATAATTTTTCTCCATATGTCCCTGGAAACAATGTGTGTTCTTTTGGCGATTCTTGGGCATACTGTTTGAATCTTTTGTGGCTGTTTTGTTGTTTACTGAGGAAGAATGTACTGAAATCACACATGATTATTATAGATTGTGTATTTCTCCTTGAATTATGAATTTCTTTATATGTTTTGATTCTATATTAACAAGTTCATACACATTTGGAGCCTGTATCTTACTGGTAAATTGAGCCGTCAGCTTTTTAGAAATGTCAGACAATTTTTAATAAGACTTTTTGTTAAAAGCCTATTTCTGATTAATAATAGCATTATGTCAGCATTGTTATGGTGTTCACATAATGTATGTTTTTTATTTTTCTAATACATCCCACTTTGGATTTGTTGAGCTTTTAACTTTGTGACTTGTTGGTTTTCATCAGTTTTTTTTTTTTTTTTTTGAAGTTCTCATTATCTCTTTAAATGTTCCTTCTTCCCCTATTCTCAGTACTTTCCTTCTGAGAGTCCAATTAAACATAATTAGACCTTCTTACTCGTAATTTCTCCACTCTCTCCCTCTCCCTCCTCTCTCCTTTTGCCTCTCTATTCACTCCTTAAGTCAGCTATGTCTCTTTTTAGACTTTACACCTGATCCACTGAAATTCCCAATCTTATGGCTATGAATAGTTTCAATTGTATCTGATAAATCCATTATCTAGAGCTCTTGTGGGTCTTGTTTCTCTTGCATAGTGGGTCTTTTTTTCTGCTGCTTGTTCCTGTGGTCTTCTGATGGGCATGTGTTTGTGTTTTAGACATTATATTTAAGAAATTGTATGAGTCAGTTTAGGCCTAAGGTGTTTTACTTTACAGGATTTTTTTTTTTTTTTTTTTTTTTTTTAGTCAGGGTCTGTCACTCAGGCTGGAATGCAGTGGTATGACACTGCAGCCTCCAACTCCTACATTTCAGTGATCCTTCCACCTCAGCCTCCTGAGTAGCTTGGATTACAGGTATGAGCCACTATGTTCAGCCCATGCTTTACAGATTTTCTTTTTTTTTTTTTTTTTTGGCCAGGTACCTAGGGGAGCTAATAAACCAGAAACACCTTAATTCAATTTATGAAGGGATTAATATTAGATACAAAGCTAGCCTGCCATCCCCATAAGGGCTAGTTCATTATTCTCAGGCTGAAATTCTCTGAGGATTTCATCCAAGCAGATAGGAATATTTGTCCTCATAGTCCTACAAAGTCATTAAAATTGGTATTCAACTCTGTCAGTTTCCCAAGGGAAAATGGCCCCAAATGCCAAACTTACCTCAGAATTTGTTTTCTTGATTCTGGCCTGCTAATACTGCTTTGGTTCGGTTAAGTTTTGAAGCAGGTATTGTTCAGCTTTTCTAATTGTTGTTAGTTGGGTAGTTGGTTAAAACTCCCTATTATTAGAAATTCCTATTATTAAAAATGGAGTATTAGCAATAAAATCTGTGATCTTTGAATCGCAGAACATATCTAATGTTTAATGTTTCTTACATCTTCCCCACTATCTGTATCATTGCCAGTTCTAATTTTGTGCCACCCACAATCTCAATTTTACTTAGAAAAAACAGTCCAATAAAATGCTATATTTTCAATTTCTAAATCCTTTTGGATTTTTTTGAGACAGTGTCTTGCTGTCGCCAGGCTGGAATGCTGTGGCGCGATCTTGGCTCACTCCAACCTCTGCCTCCTGGGTTCAAGCGATTCTTCTGCCCCAGCCTCCCAAGTAGCTGAGACTACATGTGCACGCCACCACGCCCAGCTAATTTTTGTATTTTTAGTAGAGACGGGGTTTCACCATGTTGGCCAGGATGGCCTTGATCTTTTTTTGTTGTTTTTGAGATAGAGTCTCGCTCTGTTGCCCAGGCTGGAGTGCAGTGGTGCGATCTCAGCTCACTGCAACCTCTGCCTCCTGGGTTCGAGTGAATCTCCTCCCTCAGCCTCCTGAGTAGCTGGGTTTACAGGCATGTGCCATCAGCCACCGTGCTTGGCTAATTTGTTTTGTATTTTTAGTAGAGAGAGGGTTTCAAATGTTGGTCAGGCTGGTCTTGAACTCCTGACCTGGTGATCCACCCGCCTCAGCCTCCCAAAGTGCTGGGATTACAGTCATGAGCTACTGCGCCAGGCCTCCCAGGCATGGTGGCATGTGCCTGTAATCCTAGCTACCTGAGAGACTGAGCTGGCAAGATTGCTTGAGCCCAGGACTTAAAGGTTGCAGTGAGCCTATGATTATGCTACTGCACTCCAGCCTGGGTAAAACAGCTTGGGGGCACTGATTAAAATATCAAGTGTCTTCTATGAAATTGGCTTCACTGAAAAGTGGAGCTAGTAAGACAATGAAAACTAAAGATGAAATGGCAACAAGAGTGACTGAAAACAGTGCATTCTCATAATCTCAGCACACTTAGTTGTTGAAACAAGCTAGACAGACGATATATCATGTGTTTTCCTTCCACAGACTAAGATTTACATGGACCAGAGCCCAGTCTGTATCCCTATTAATGAAAAAACTTGACTAACGAACATTGCAGAACATGGGGACTAGTGTAGCTCTGTTACCTCCCTTTCCCCAAGGGAATATAAAAAGTAAAATAGAGACCTGTCAGTGGGCAAACCTAGTTCATATCTCCTTTTTATAATATCAAGTTAGTTATCTCAAATTTAGATATGTACTGTGTCTTGAGTTAATTTTTGTATTTGATTTTGAGGTGTTAGGGTTTTTTAATTGCTGATCCAACGCCATTTGTTGAAAAGACTTGTTTTCCTCATTTAATTGGCACATTTGTAGAAATCTGTTTAAAATGTTGGTCTATTTCTGGATTCTCTGTTCGGTTCTATTGATATGTACGTGTCTCCTTACACCAATAGTGTGTACCATCTTGATTACTGTAGGTTTACCATACGTCTTGAAATCTGGTAGTGCAAGTTCTGTGCCTTTGTTCAATGGCCCTTGAATTACCCTGGGACCACAGGCACGTACTAGCTATCTTGGGCAAATGAGGATATATTGTCACCCAACCTGTAACTGATAAGGGACTAATATCCAGAATATATAAAGAACTCTTAGGAAAACAAAATATTTTTATTAGCCCTTGACAGAATAAAAAATCCAAATGGCAAATAAATACACGAAAATGAACATACTACCCGCCAGATTGGCTAAACTGTACAAATAAATATTGGAGAAGGTATGCAAAAACGAGCTGCCATATATTACTGGTGAAAACCACTATGGCAAACTTCGGCATTAGTGCAACTGACAATATACATATTCCTATATCCAGTGATTCTAAGTCTTAAAAATAGACAAGTTGATAGTAGTATAGTCATAAAAAGAAATACAAGGAGAAAAGTTTCCTTTATAAGGAAAAAACATTGGTAAAAACATTAAAGAATCAGACAAAAGGATATGTAACATATGTTTCTGTTTATAGTTCCAAAACAGGCAAGATGATTATATTTTGTGTAGGGATGTATACATAGTGTTAAAGTATAAAGCAAAGACATGATTGCCCACAAAGTTAAAATAATGGTCAGCTTTGGGAAGGGAGGGTGAGGGGTATCAGTGATTTGGTAAGCAGGGAACTCACTAATTAGAAATATTCTATTTTTTGAGTTGCATTATGATTTACATGTGTCTGCTTTAAAATATAACTTGCTATGCTGTACATTTTATTTTTGCACTGTGCTTGGACTATACAGCACCAAGAAGAACAGAAAATGAGAGCAAGATGGCAGATTAGGCAGCTCCAGGTCTTCATTCCCCCATGGAAACATTAACGAAACAAGTAGAGACTGACTAAAGAAAACTTTATGGGAACTCTGGAAGACAAAGATCTACAGGAACCAAGCTAATGCCCAATCAAGGAAAAGTCACATTCAAAATGGTAAGAGATTTTGTGGTAGTTTTACTCAGGCTTGCCCCACCCTCTCCACAGTGTGGTAGTGTTGGGAGGAAGCAGCAGCCCAGGTATCAGTGACCTCCCTCAAATAGGAGGGAGCAGGGCAGATCTTATTTGCAACACTTTGGGGGCTGCTTAAGAACTGGTCGCTGTTTTGCCTAACTTGGAGCTTGGATGAGGAAAAGTGGTATACTTACAGCTCTGCCTTGGAAAAGCTATAGAAAGTGGTCGTAACTGCTTATGAAAACTGCAGGACTGCAGTCCTATGGACTAGAACAAGGTGCAGGAAGACTCTTTGGAAAAGTAAAAAATTTAAAAGTGTAGTATAACAATAGAAACAAATACACACAGGACCCCAGGCAAGACCCTTACCAAGCAAAGTCCTGGAGGGTCTTTGGGGCTTCAAAGTGGGATAATTCTAAAGGTCAGAACACATCCTGCTAGTTAGTGGAGATCCTTCCTGGCATGGAGCCAGTCTGCAAAGACTGGGAAACTGCTGTTTTTCAGATGTCCAATTTTCAACAAATGACCACAAGTCATAATAAAGAACAAAACATGGTCTGTTCATAGGAAAAAATGTGCAGAAACTGTCCCTTAAAAGCATCAGATGTACTAAAGACTTTAAAATACACTCAAAGAACTAAAGGAGAACACAGAAAAAAACAAAATTGGACTATCAACTAAGAAATTATTTTAAGCACCAAATTCCAACAGGCACTTCAAGACAGTTGACTAGAACCATTTAGTAGTTGCTGCCTCCACCGAGAAGAACCAAAGTGGTGAGTAGATAATCACACTTCAAATAGATCATCCAAGAGAGAATACTGGAATTCAACAGGAAAGGGATAGGAAATACTTAAGAAAGAAGGAAGTGGGAACACCTGCCTGTCCAGGAATGTCTAGCAGTCAAAAGAGAGACCACAGTACAGGGAAAAGGTAAGTGACAGACCCTCAGCAGTCCACATTTCTACCATGGACTCCTGCAACCCTACCATGGGACAGGCCCTTGATCGTCACAGGCCCTGAAATTAACATAGGGAGCTGCCAGGAGATACTATGGCACTGCTCCAGGGAGGAAGCTCACACTGGGTTTCACATACTCCTTAAGACATAAGCAGCTAAAGCAAGGCACTATCTTAGACCATGCACTGTTCTGGAGCCCAGCAGTGCCAGGACTTGAGGCACAAGAGAAATATGGCTGCTGCCTCTGGGGTTTAGCCATGAGCAACCTTGGGCAATCATACCAGGTCTGAGGCATGGGTGAGGCACAGGCTACCCCAGCATAAGCTATTGCATGAGTGGCACATGTGTTCCCCATCTGCTGGCCTAGGCTGCCCACCACTGAAGGCTGCTCACCACTGAAGGCTGCTGCCACCTGCCACCAAAGCATTCCACAGGTGGCTGGCGAGCATACTCCTGCCTACCATGGTTGGCACCTGCACTCACCATCAGGCAGCCTGAAGACAAGCCCACCTGGCCTGGTTTCACCTCCCCCAACCCTGTGCCACAGTGTCACAGTTCACAATCCAAGGACCAAAGGATTGCCTAGCACACTCCACCACCACTGGCACCTGAACACTCCTCCAAGGGGCCTGAGGTTGGGCCTACCCACCAGGCCACTACCAGCACAGCTGGCAGCCACCTCCATATGTGGGCCTGGAGACTGGCCCTCTCAGCCCATTACAGATGCCACCAGCACCGATGCACACCACATGGGCCCAGATTGTTGTTCTACCACTATTCCTGTCATTGCCCATGCCATGCCAGCTGCCCAGGGGACCAAGAACCTGCCTGACTCATTGCTGCTACTATTGGTGCTTGAGTAAGCCACCTGGAGGCCCAAGAATTAGCCTGCATGGACCCACTAACACCAGTGCCAGCTTCCCTTGCCCTGAGCCAAGTGCAGACCAGCCCACTGTTGCCAGTAATGGAGCCCAAAGACTAACCAACATGGCATACCAGGCCCCAGCAAAACATCACCAATGCCTCCGCTAATAACTTCGCCCTAAGCCACCAAGGAAATTACAGATACCATTGACTCCATTTACTACTGAAGAAATGATACAGTATGCTACTGTGCACACCCAGAATCAAAGGGAAAGTGTCCTACCCAACCAACATCATAGACACACCTTAAGGAAAAAGTCCTCCTCTACAAAAGCAAAGTCAAAAATTTGGAAGAAGCAACCGTTATACCAGATGTATAGATACCAACCTAAGGACAAAGAAAACATGAAAAATCAAGGAAATGTGACAGCTCTAAAGGAACACTAATTCTGCAATAACAGATCCCAATCAAAAATTCATAAAATCCAGGGGGAAAACCTGATTCTAAAGCAGCTCAGTGAGATACACAAAAACTCTTAAAAAAAAAAAAATAAAGATATATATGAGAAATATACCACACAGATTGATGATATCATAAAAAAGAACAAAGCCAATTCTGGAACAGAAGAATTCATTGGATGAAATACAAAATACATCCAAAATCTTCAACAACCGATTAGGTCAAGCAAAGAAATAATCTCAACTTGAAGACAAGTCTTTTGAAATAACTCGAGCAAAAATAGAAAATAAAAAGTAGTGAGTAAAAACGTCATGACATATGGGACACCACAAAGCAATGAAATATTTGAATTATCAGGGTCCCAGAAGTCAAAAAGAGGAAAACTTTTCAGTCTAGCAAGAGATTTAGACATCCAGATACAGGAGATTCAGAGATCCCTAAAGAGATAACAGTGCAAAACGGTCTTCTCCATAGCACATTATAGTCAAACTCAGAAGTCAAAGACAAGGAGACAATTCTGAAAACAAGAGAAAAGTGTCTAGTACCTATAAAGGAACTCCTATCAGAATAACAGCAGACTTCTCAGCAGAAATGTTATATGCCAAGAGAGAATAGGATGATATATTCAAAATGCTGACTGAAAAAAAAAAGCCCTGACAGCCAAAGATTATCCAGAAAACTTATCCTTGCTAAATAAAGGAAAAATAAAATCTTTCATAGACAAGTAAAAGCTGAGAGAATCACCACTACACCAGCCTCATAGAAAGGCTCAAGAGAATCTTAAACCTGAAAGGGAACAGATGCCATTTACCATCATGAAAACAGGAAAGTAAAAAACTCACTGGAAAAGCAAATGCACAAGTGAAAAGAACAAACTCATATGGTACCACTACAGAAAACCACCAAACAACAATTACAATAAGAGAAAAAGAAAGAATATACAAAACAACCTAAAAACAACAGTATGACAGAAACAAAACATGACATACTAATAATAACTGTAAATGTAAATCAGTTAAATTCTGCATTTAAAAGATGTAGACTGCCTGATGGGTAAAAAAAATAAAACCCAACTATATGCTAACTACAAGAAATGCACTTTACCTATAAACCTATAGAATTAACAACAGAGAAGGGAAAACATATTCTGTGCAAAGAGATGGACTCCAATACAATAATAGTGGGGTGCTTCAACACCCTACTCTAAGCATTAGATCATCTAGACAAAAAAAATCAGCCAACAAAGAAACATTGGATTTAAATTCACCTTTGGATCAAATGGGCCTAACATTAACACAAAACATTTTATCAAACAATTGCAGAGTACACGTTCTTCTCCTTAGCACACAGAACATTCTCCAGGATAGACCATATTTTAGGCCAAAAAAAAGAAGCCTCAACAAATTTAAAATAAGTATCTTCTCAGGTCACAATGGGACAATACTAGAAGATAACGCTAAGAAGAATTTTGAAAACTACACATACATATAGAAATTAAATAACATCCTGAACAACCTAATTAGGTCAATGAAGAAGAAAAAAAAAATTATTGAAACAAATGGAAGTGGAAATACATCATCTTCAAACCTGTGGGATACAGGAAAAGCAGTACTAAAAGGGAAATTTATAGCAATAAGTGCCTGCTGCAAAAAAGATTTCAATTAAAAAATCTAATGATGCACTTCAAGGAACTAGAAAAACAAGAACAAACCTAACTGAAAATTAGCAGAAATTGGCCAGGCACAATGGCTCAAGCCTGTAATCCCAGTACTTTGGGAGGCCAAGGCGGGGGGATCACAAGGTCAGGAGTTTGAGACCAGCCTGGCCAAGATAGTGAAACCCCATCTCTACTAAAAATGCAAAAAATTAGCCAGGTATGGTGGCAGGTGCCTGTAATCCCAGCTACTCAGGAGGCTGAGGCAGGAGAATTGCTTGAACCTGGGAGGCAGAGGTTGCAGTGAGCTGAGATTGTGCCACTGCACTCCAGCCTGGGTGACAGAGCAAGAATCAGGAAAAAAAAAAAAATTACCAGAAATAAAAATCAGAGCACAACTAAATGAAATAGAAAGTTAAAAAAATACAAAGAATCAATGAAATGAAGTTGGTTCTTAAAAAAAAAAAAAAAAAAAAAAAAAAACTGATAAACTTAGCTAGACTAAACAAAATAAAATTAGAAATGACAAAAGAGATATTACAACTAATACAGAAAGACAAAAGCTTCCCAGAGACTTACATGAAAAACATGCTAACAAACTGGAAAAACCTAGAGGAAATGGATAAATTCCTGGATGTGTACAACCTAACAAGATTGAAACAGGAAGAAATAAAAAACCGGAACAGACCAATAACAGGTAATGAGATCAAAGCAGTAATACAAAGTCTTCTGACAAAGCCCAGCACTGGATGGATTCATTGCCGAATTCTACAAAACATAAAAAAGAACTAATACCATAGCTGCATGTGCTGGCATCCTTGTAATCACAGCTACTCTGGAGGCAATCCTAACTACTCAGGAGATTGAGGTAGAAGGACTATTTGAGCTCATGAGTTTGAGACTAGCGTGTGCAACATAGTAAACCCCATCTCAGAAAACAAACACAAAAGTAATACCAGTCCTTTTCAAACTATTCCAAAAGATTACCTAACTCATTCTATAAGGCCAGCATTACCCTGATTTCAAAAAGAGATAAGGACACAACAGCAACAACAACAAAAAAAACTGACAGGCCAGTGTTCCTGATGACTATAGATGCAAAACTCAACAGAATACTAGTAAAGTGAATTCAAGAACACATCAAAAAGATAACATGCCATAATCAAGTGGGATTTATCTCAGGGATACAAGGATGGTTCAACATACTCAAATCAATAAAAGTGATGCATCACATCAACAGAATGAAGGACCAAAAGCATAGGATCGTCTCGATAGACACAGAAAAAGCATGTGATAAATTTCAAGATCCCTTCATGATTAAAGACTCAACAAACTAGGTATAGAAGGAACACATCAAAGTAATAAAGGCCATATATGACAAATCCATAGCTAACATCATACTGAATCGAAAAGTGTTAAAGGCCTTTCCTCTAAGAACTGGAACAAGACAAAGATATCCACTGTCACTACTCCTATTCAACATAGTACTGGATGTCTTAGCCATAGCAATCAGGTAAGAGAAGAAAATAAAAGACGTCCAAATTGGAAAAGAGGAAGTCAAATTGTCCTACTTTGCATATGACACAGTCTTATATTTAGAAAATGAAAAGAATCAGAAAACTATTACAGCTGATAAGCAAATTCAGTAAAGGTGCAGGAAAAAAAAGAAACATACAAAAGTCATTTATATTTGCCTACACTAATAATGACATAGCCAAAAGGGAAATCAAGAAAGCAATCCCATTTATAATAGCTACAAAAATAATAAAACACATAGGAATACATTTAACAAAGGAGGTGAAAAATATCTACAAAAACTGATGAACGAAGTCGAGGGGGACAAAATGGAAAGACATTTCATGCTCATGAATCAGAAGAATGTTGTTAAAGTGACCATACTTCCCAAAGCAATATACAGATTGAATGCAATCCCTATCAAAAATACCAATGTCATTTTTTTACAGAAATAGAAAATCCTAAAATTCATACAGAACCAATGAAGAGCTAGAATAGCCAAAGCAATCCTGAGCAAAAAGAACAAAGGTGGAGACATCACACTACCTAACTTCAAATTATAAGGGTATAGTATACAAAATATCATGGTACTGGCATGAAAAGAGACACATAAACCAATGGAATAGAATAGAAAACACAGAATAAATACATGTATTTACAACCAGCTGAAATCCTAGCACTTTGGGAGGCCAAGGTGGGCTGACTGCTTGAGTCCAGGAGTTTAAGACTAGCCTGAGAAACATGGTGAAACCATGTCTTTACAAAAAATAAAAATAAAAATCACCTGAGTATGGTCGTGCATGCCTGTGGTCCCAGCTACTGAGGAGACTGAGGTAGGAGGAGCACTTCAGGCTGGGAGGTCAAAGCTGCAGTGAGTTGTCATCGCACCACTGCACTCCAGCCTGGGTGAAAGACTTTTTTTTTGCCTTAGTCTAGGAAAGATTTTATGTCTAAAACCTCCAGTGCACAGACAACAGAAACAAAAATGGACATACGTGGTGATTCCTGCCAGTAACATAAAAAAGACAAATGGGACTCTATTAAACTGAAATCTGCACAGTAAAAGAAACAGAGTGAAGACACAAACCTGTTGAAGGGGAGAATATATTTGCAAATGTCCTCTGACAAAGGAATAATAGGCTACATAAGGAATACAGCAATTTTTGAAAATACCATTAAAAACTGGGCAAAGAACATGAATAGATAGTTCTCAAAAGAGGACATACAAATGGCCAGTAAGTACATTAAAAAGGCTTAACATCATCAGTCATCTGGGAAATGCAAACCAAAATCACAGTGAGCTATCTTATCTCAGAATGGCTATTCGTTAAAAGACATGCTGGCAAGAAGGCAGAGAAGAAGCAACTCTTACCCACTCTTGGTGGGAATGTAAATTAGTACAGCCACTATGGAAAACAGTATGGAGCTCTCTCAAAAAACTAAAATTAGAACTACCACACTATCCAGCAAACCCATTACTGGGTATCTATCCAAAGTGAAGGAAATCAGTCTCCCAAAAGGATACATTCATTTATATGTATATTGCAGCACTAGTCACGATAGCAAAGATATGGATGGAATCAACCCAAGTGTCCATCGATACATGAATGAAGAAAATGTGTTTTATATACACAATGGAATACTATTTGGCCATTAATAATGAAATCATGTCATTTGCAACAACATGGATGGAATTATGTTAGGTCATTATGTTAAGTGAAATAACACAGGCACAAAAAGACAAATACAGCATGTTCTCAGTTGTGTAGGACCTAAAAACTTGGTATCATGGAGATAGAGAATAGAATACCAGATGTGGGGAGTGTCTGAGTGGGAAATGAAGAAAGGTTGGTGAATGGGTACAGACTTAGATAGAATACATCCTAATGTTCACTATTAGAGTAGAATGATTATAGTTAGCAACAATATTTTGTATATTTCAAAATAACTAGAAGCGAGGATTTGAAATATTCCCAACATGTAGAAATGAAAAACACTCAACCTGACAGATACCACAGATACTCATATTACACATTCTATGTATGTGCTCCATAAATATGTAAAACATTATGTATCAGTAAAAAAAAAAAAAAAAAAAAAAAAAAAAAAAAAAAAACCATTTCATTGCTGAAAGAAATCACAATTGAAAAACTGACTAGAGACGTTTAGCAGACTCAGAAAGAATCATAAACCTAGGTCACTGGAAATTGATTCTGATAAGCAAAAAAGAGAAAAGGATAAAGAAATGTGAATAGAACCTAAGGGACACCATCAAGCAAACCAACATATGCATTAAGGGAGCTCCAGAATGAACAAAGGCAGCAAGAGGGCAGAAAACATCAAATTTGAGGAAAGACATGAATCTATAAATCCAAGAATTTCATTAAATTCCAAGTAGGATAAAGTGAAAGGGACCTGCACTAGACACATTATAATCAAACTGTTAAAAGCCAAAGAGAAAATCTTGAAAGCAGCAAGAGATATGACTTGTCACATATAAGCAATCCTTAATAAACTTATCATCAGATTTCTCAGCAGAGACCTTGGTAGCCAGGAGGCTGTGCCATGATATATTTAAAGTTGAAGCAAAGTCTCAACAAAGAATTCTATATCTGACAAAACTGTCCTTCGAAAATGAGGGAGAAATAAGACATTCTCAGAGAAAGAAGCAGCTGGGGGCAGGTTCATTACTACTAGAGCTGCCCATCAAGAAATTCTGAAGGGAATCCTAAAATTTAAAATGACATGCTTCAGATAGTAACTGTAAGCCATACAAAAATATGGAGATCTATAGTAAAAGTAAATACATGGACAAATTGGTTGGTATCAATATAACAGACTATTACAACTTTAGGCTGCTGATGTAATCTCTGTGTTAACCACAGAAAAAATAGTCCTAGAATACAGATAAAGGAAATGAGAATTAAATCTGTTGTTACAAGAAAAAAAAAAAAAAAAACTCAACCCAAAGGGAGGCAATAATGGAGGAAATGAGGGACATGAGACATACAGAAGACAATGAAATTACAAAGTCAGTCCTTCCCTACCAGTAATTTCTTTTTTTTTTTTATTTTTTATTTTTTTATTTTTTTTGAGATAGAGTCTTGCTCTGTCACCCAGGCTGGAGTGCAGTGGTGCAATCTCGGCTCACTATACCCTTCGCCTCCCAGGTTCAGGTGATTCTCCGCCTCAGCCTCCCAAGTAGCTGGAATTACAGGCATGTGCCACCACACCCAGCTAATTTATGTATTTTAGTAGAGGTGATGTTTCGCCATGTTGCCCAGGCTGGTCTCAAACTCCTGGCCTCAAGTGATTCACCTGCCTCGGCCCCCCAAAGTGCTGGGATTACAGGCATGAGCCACCACACCCCACCCGGTAAGTTCTTGAAATGTAAATTAATGGAACTCCAATCGATAGACATTGACAGAATAGATTTTTTAAAAAGATTACAACCATATGCTGTCTACAAGAGACTCATTTAGATGGAAGGAGATGCATACATTCAATGTTAAAGGATGGAAAAAATAGTAATCACAGAGAAATGGCTACACTAGTATTAGACAAAATAAACTAAGTCAAGCACTGTTTCAAGAGAAAAGGGCATTATATATTGATAAAAGGATTAACAGTGCAATGCACCACACATTAACAGAATAGAGGGGGGGAAACGACATGATCTACTCATGCGGAAAGAGAGTTTTGACAAGATACAACAACATCCTTTTATAACAAAAACACTCAGCAAAGTAGAAATAGAAGGAAAGTACCTCAACATAATGAAGTCCATATATGAAAAACCCACAACCAATCTCATAATGGTGAATGGCTGAAACCTTTTCCACTAAGATCAAGAACAAACAAGGATTTCTTTTTTTTTTTTTGGCCTCCTTCATTCAACACAGTATTGGAAGTTCTAGGTACAGCAATTAGGCAACAACAAGTAATAAAAGACATCTAAATTTGGAAGAAGTAAAATCTGTTAGCAAATGACATGATTGTATCTAGAAAATCCTAGATCCCACACACCCCCCAAAAAACTGTCAGAATAAACAAATTCAGCAAAGGATACAAAACCAATGCACAAAAATCAGTTGTATGTGTTTTTTAAGAAATGAGGTCTTGTTACGTTGCCCAGGCTAGAGTACAGTGGCTATTCCCAGGAACAATCATAGCATGCTGAAATCTCAAACTCCTGGGCCCAAGCAATCCTCCTGTCTCAGCCTCCTGCGTAGCTGGAACTACAGGCATGTGACACTGCGCCTGGCACTTACACTTTTATATGCCAACATTGAACAATTAAAAAAGGAAACTGAGAAAGATCTACTTACAGTAGTACCAAAGAGAGTAAAGTACTTAAGAATTAAACTTAACCGAGGAAGTGAAAGACTTGCACAGTGAAAACTACAAAACATGCTGAAAGAAATTAAGACAGATAGATAAAAGGAAAGATATTCTGGTTAATAGATTGGAAGACTTACTGTTAAGACAATACTATTCAAAGGGATCTACAGATTCAATGAAATCCCTATCAAAATCCCAGAGTTTTTTGCAAAAATAGAAAATTTCATCCTAAAATTCACATGGAATCTTAAACGACCCTGTATAGACAAAACAATATTGAAAAAGAAGAAAAAGGTTAGAGGTCTCATACTTCCTAATGTTGTAACTTGCTACAAAGCTACAGTAACTAAAAGAGTGTGGTACTGGCATAAAGACTGACATCAACCATTGGAAAACAATAGAGAAGCCATAAATAAACATTTGTGTAGATAGCCAATGATTTTCAACAAGGTACCAAGATCACTCAGTGGGCAATGCAGAGTCTTTTTCAACAAATGGTGTTGGGGAAACTGGATATCCACATGCAAAAGAACGAAGTTGGACCTTTATCTAACACCATATGTAAAAACCAACTCAAAATGGATCAAAGTACTCCCAGCCCCCCAGTAAGACCTAAAACTATAAAACTCTTAGAAGAAATCATAGGACAAAAATGTCACAGCATTGGATTTGTCAATGATTTCTTGGATATGACATCAAAAGCACAGGTACAAAAGAAAAATAAATTAGACATTATCAAAATTACTTTTGTACATCAAAAGATACCATTAACGGTGAAAAGGCAACCAAAGGGTCGGAAGAAAATATTTGCACATAATATCTGATAAAGGATGAATATCCATAAAGGACTCCTAAAACTCAACAAAAAGAACCTAATTTTAAAATGGGCAAAAGGATTTGAATAAACATTTCTCCAAAGATTTACAAATGGCCAAAACGACAAAAACACATGCTCAACATCACTAGGAAAATATAAATTAAAACCACATCGAGATGGTACTTCACAGCCATTAGGATGGTGGTTAAAAAAAACAAAAGTAAAAACAAAATAACAAGTATTGGTGAGGATGTGGAGAAACTGGATCCCTTGTGCGTTGCTAGTGGGATTGCAAAATGTGGCAGCCAGCTACTGTGAGAAACTGCGTGGCAATTCCTTAAACCAGAATTTTCATATGATATAGCAATTCCACTTCCGGGTATATTTTTAAAAAGTAGGGGCTGGGTGTGGTGGCTCACGCCTGTAATGCTAGCACTTTGGGAGCTGAGGTCAGGTGGAGTCACCTGAGGTCAGGAGTTTGAGACCAGCCTGGCCAACATAGTGAAACCCCATCTCTACTAAAAATACAAAAATTAGCTGGGCATGGTGGCACGCACTGTAGTCCCAGCTACTCAAGAAGCTGAGGCAGGGGATTCACTTGAACCCGGGAGGCAGAGGTTGCGCTAAGCCAAGATCATGCCACTGCACTCTAGCCTGGGCTTCACTCTGTCTCAAAAAAGAAAAAATCAAAAAAGGCAGGGACTTGAAAAGATATTTGTATACCCCAGTGGGTGAATGGATAAACAAAATAGGAATGCATATGTTGGGGCAAGGTAGAGGGTATTTATCCAGCCTTAATAAGAAACTTTTTTTTTTTTTTTGAGTCTGAGTCTTGCTCTGTCACCCAGACTGGAGTGCAGTGGGCACAATCTCAGCTCATTGCAGCTATTCTCCTGCTCAGCCTCCCAGGTAGGTAGGAGGATTACCTCCTCCTGTAATCCAGGTAGCTGGGATTATAGGCACACACCACCACACCCAGCTAATTTTTGTATTTTTAGTAGAGACTGGGTTTCACCATGTTGGCCAGGCTGGTCTCGGAACTCCTGACCTCAGGAGATCCAACTGCCTTGGCCTCCCAAAGTGCTAGGATTACAGGCGTGAGCCACCACACCCGGCCCTTAATAAGAAACTGATACAATGCCACAGCATGAACCTTGAACACATAATGCTAATTAAGACAGACATAAAAAGCAGAAGTGTTGTATGATTTCACTCATATGAGTTCCTTAGAGCAGTCAAATTCATAGGGACAGAAAGTAGAATGGTGATTGCCAGGGACTGGGGGGAGAGGGAGAATGGAGAGTTACTGTTTAATGAGTACAGAGTTTCAGTTTGGGAATACAAAAAAGTTCTGGAGGTAGGTGATAATGATGATTGTATGATATCAATGTATTTGAATGCCACTGAACTGTACACTTAAAAATAGTTAAAACAGGGCTGGGCGCAGTGGCTCAGACCTGTAATCCCAGCACTTTGGGAGGCTGAGACAGGCAGGTCACCTGAGGTCAGGAGTTTGAGACCAGCCTGGCCAACATGGTGAAACCCAATCTCTACTAAAAATACAAAAATTAGCCAGGCGTGGCAGTGGGCACCTGTAATCCCAGCTACTACTCGGGAGGCTGAGGCAGGAGAATCGCTTGAACCCGGAAGGCAGAGGTTGCAACGAGTCGAGATTGCGCCATTGCACTTCAGCCTGGGCGACAGACTAAGACTCCATCTGAGGGGAAAAAAAAAGTTAAAATGGTAAATTTTGTTACATATATTTTACCACAATAAAACATAATATGAACTCAGCAAGAAAATGAACAAATAGAGCAACATGGATTGAACTAGAAAGAAAATATTGGCTCAAATAAGCAAACTATGGTATGATTCAATTTTTACAAAAATTGGGTAAAACCAATCACACTGTTTAAAAATACACACACAGTGTGTATAAACAAAAAAAAAACCCATAAGGGAATGGTAACTCCAGGAAGGCATGGAGAGGGATAAAATTGTATAGGTGCACAATAGTGGCTTTTAAGGTACTGGTAAACAGGTTTCTTTGCTTAAGCAGTGGCTACAAGGGTATTCATAATTATTCTTGGAGTTGTACATATGTTTTATGTAAATCTCCTGATATGTAACATTTCACAATTTTAAATGTACCCCCAGCCCCAAAAGAAAAGTGAGCCCTCTCCATGTTTTACCTTCCAGATGGTATATGCTTTGTAGTCAGACTGGAAAAATCCAACAACATAGTGATTACTTTTCAGTCTCATTGAGTTTTCTTCTTTTTCTCAAAATAGCATTTATTCCACTTTCTCTGTCAGAAATAAGATGGTTCCAGGTACTTGATTCACCCAGATGCTTTACAGACTGTGGACCTGTGTAGGCTTCCTTTATGACTTCTGGCCGTGACTGTTTTCGTGAAACAACACTCACTGGGTAGGAGTTAAATGTTCTTATAGGACTTATCAGAAAATATTCATAAATGTTTATCTGGTAGATTTTTTAATGTGTTAAATACTTTTTTCGATATAGATATGATTGCTCTTCATATCAATAATTAAAAATATCTAACCAGGAAAATTTGAGCTCACTTAGAGCCACCAATCTAATAGAACTGTTGAATCCCTGAAAATAAAACACAGACACAGATATGTATTCAATCGAAATATATTTGTCTAATATCTACAAAGTGTGAACAACTGGTCTTAAGAAAGCAGACAAAAGGCACAAAATTAGTATTACTACAGAGAAGCATTCATGCTATCTGGATTTTATAAATATTGAAGTGGCACAGTAAAAAATAAATTAAGCATTCAGCAAAAACCGGGTATTTCATTTTTTCCTTGCTTTGTATTTTGGTCACTCCTTTGACCTCATGTGTAAAGATTGAAATTTAACTGAAACCATGGAATATTTTGCAGGCGTTATGTATGTTTTAATCACAGTGCTTTCTTGCAGAGTTTGGGTTAACCAGAGAGGTACACTTGAGGAAAAAAATAATCCACAGGAGATTCTCTTCTCTTTCCCCAAACTAAATACAAGATTGAGGCTGTGGTTGTGCATGTTTTCATGTGCATGGGTGTATTTAACTTCTAAAGCCCTTTTTCATCACAATAGAAGTCTCCATATGATTGACTGGTTTTCTGATGTAAAAGAAGCAACTTCTCAAAAATGTATGACTAGCGCTGTGACCATGAGAGATGGGTGGAAAACTCCTTGGTGGGCCTTGGCTCTTAGTTGTCCCAGACGTGCTCCATCCTGCAAGGCTCTGGCATAAATCTTTAACAGCTTCCTGCCAACCCCCATCCAACAGGAAATAGTTGCTTATCTTTCTTGGGCAAGGACAGACAAAACACTGAGGTGGAGAGGAAGGTGAGAATCACAATAATTTTGAAATGATAGCCAACCATACTTCTACCAGGAATGAGCCACTTTCTCCTATATGGACAGTGATTAGGCCATGCCAGTTCACCTTCATTTTGACAGGAGTTGACTAAGTGAGAATATCTTTGTGAGTGTAAAACATTTTTGGCAAAGTGAAAAATAGAAAACTTCAAACTTCATTGATAAAAAGGAGCTTATGTTTACGCACTTTAACCTTTAACCTTGGTGAGTGCAGTATTTACATGTGTAATTATACTCAGCAGATGTGTACATAGTGCATGTGTGTGAACATATACAGTATGTACATACACATGCCCCAAATGGCTCTTGAATAAATTCATTCCTCTAGCAGAGTGTGGGGGTGCACTTTTCATAGTAAATAATTTCTCTGTTATCATTTCTTGGATTCTAATACAAGGTCTCAGTGAATGCCAACAAAACCCTGATACTCTACTACTTTAATATTCCTACAAAAACAGGGCTATACGGGAAAGCTCTGCACCTCCATCCCATCAGTGTGCCTTCCAGAGGGGATTGAAGTATACCCAGCCATCACCCTGCAAGAGAAGAAAGGAGGCATTATTACATGGAGACCTCTCAACAGGGAAAGGGGGAAGCAAGGATAACTGCAGCCAGTCTGTGTCTGCCCTGTCTTAATACCTCACACACAGGCCAGGCTGCTGGCCTCAGTACCCCTCCTCAGCCCAGCTGCTCTTCAGAGACCTAGATGACCTTGACCTTCCCACCCTGGCATGGCAGGAGGAAACCCCATGAAGGGAAGCTTGGTTGGCTTCCATCAAGGCTGATTACTTGACCAAAGAAAAGCCCTTTGACAGTGGGACAAGAGAAAACAGAGTAGCTAGATGAATGGCCAGGGGAAAGAAAAGGCAAGGGAAGTGACTTCCAGCCCACCAGCCCACACGGGAACACCCAACAAAGGCTTTCTCCAGCAGGCAGTAGTCACAAACAAATCAGCACAGGCCAATCAAATATCAAGTGGGAAAAAGGCAAGAATTAAAATGGTATTAATACATACCATCTAGTTATGACTAGAAGGTGCTATACTGAATAACTGTGCTGGTGTTCAGATGACTCTCATTCCTTACATGTCCCCACCCCTTCTGTTATAGACATACTGGCTTTTAAACCCAGGAAGAACTGTGAATGTTTTTTTCGTTGTTGTTGCTGTTTAATGCACAACCTTCCACAAAAGTCAGACAAACTAGCTCTCTCAAGCTACTAGCTCTCTCAAGAGAAAAGGGATCCACCTCACAGAAGGATCTTTCGAGGTTTTACCTCACCTGGGCAGGGCTCCCACACAGGGTCCCCACTCAGTGACCCATAAAGGCAGAGTCTTCTCCAGGCAGCTTTCCTGTCTGAACCAGAATCCAACCTTGAAATCTCCTTCACTCCACAGCCCACGGTTTCTGACTCTGGGGAGAACAGTGGTGGCTCCCTGCTCTTAACATGAATCTACCCCAGTTAACCTACTATGTTGCCCCAACTCACTTCTCAAGAGCCTTGTATGTAGACAGAATAATCCCTCTTTGTAGCAGAAGTCAGGGGTTAGCAGCACCTAGGCTAAAGAAAGCCCATAGATACATTTTGATTGGCTCCTGGTGTTTAATTTTTTTTAATTCTTTGACCATGCAAATATGAGATTTCTCATAAAAATTCAGATTTCTGGCTCCTCATGAACAACTAGACAACCTGTTATCACCGGGAGATGAGTGGCATCTGCCCCAGTCCTCACCGGCCTGCTGCCCATTGATGTTGCTGGGTTCCTGTGGGCTTGCTTTAAGACACGTGGCTCCTACATTTTCATAATGTCCAACTCTGTTCTCAGAGTGCTTCCCAATCCCTCCACAACTTCAAGAGCATAAAGGCTTCAGCTGGGCACACAGTGCCCTGCCCACTTGCCCAGATATTATTTCTAGCTTCCAGTGTCACATTTGCAGGTGACAGCAGCAGCATTTTAGGCACAGGACTCAGGCTGGCCTTCCCCTGCATGACTAGCCCTTGTGGCCCACAGGAGGCAAAGCTCTGAAAGGCAATTCTTCATCAGTGAGGGCTCCAGCCCACCCAGGTGTGGAGATGGGCTGTGAGGCACTCCACAACTAGTTTGTTACTAAAGATGATGTAACAGGGGCCATGATGGTTTTCTTTTTAAAAATAGAACAGTATCCAGTCTGCAGTCCCATTCCGTGCCCTCGCAGGCAGGCTGACATGCTTTTCTGACATAGGGATACTGGAGGGGAAGTGTCAGTTGCTCAGTTCTGCCTTCCAGAAGGTTTCATGAATATTGTGGCAGAAAACCTGTCCTGAAGCCTGATCCAAAGCTGGAGTCAGAACCGAGATGCCCCAGTCTATCCCTGCCCCTGGCTGGCATTTATCCAATCTGGGGGGTCAGCAAGAAAAACCCATCTACCCTCTCAGGACAAGTTCTCTCCTGGGCAAGGGCCCAATGACAGACAGCAGAGTTACCTCCTGGATAAAATATTTGGGCTTCCATGGTGTGCGGAGGTTCTCGCGCTTCCGTTCCTCTACCCGTTGCCTCTCCTCCAGGTGCCGCTTCTGCTCGGTGGCTGCGTCAATGTCCCCCAGCCGCAGGTATCGGGTCACCTCCCGCCAGAGGTTCCTGGGGATGGGTGGAGGAGAGGAAACAATCAGCCAGGCCAGCTGGCTGCAAGCTAACAGAACTCTGCCAGGAGCAGCCAGAGCAGCAAGGGGCATCCAGGCGAGCCCTCTCTGGGGTAGCTCATCCCAGACACCTCAAAGACCCCAAGAGCCTGGATGTGAACCCAGGGCTACCCAGCTCCACCTCTGTGCTGTTTCTACTCTCCACTTGTACCAGGCAGCATGCCTTTCTCAGGGCCTGGAGTTTCTGGAAATCAAATCTAAGAGGAGGAGTACTAGGCATTCTGCTACTACTACAAACAACGATAGCAGGCATGTATGGCATTTGCCATATTTCTAAGCATTTTACATACATAAACCTATTTAATCCTCACAGCAACCCAATGATATATTATAGATGGTAGATTCTTATCTCCATGTCACAGAGGAGAAAATTTAAGGTCTCCATAAGGTTAGGTGACTTGCCCAAGGACAGCACACTGGTAAATCAGAACAAGACCTGCTTTCCCACAAGGGAACCTAGAATTAGGGGTTAGAGACTGATGCATGTGTGGTGTGTGGGTATTTGTGTGTGCATGCTTATAGTGCGGGATCTCTCTTCTCCCCACATGTCTACACAAAGCCACTTCTCTGCTTCCTGCATTCGTTGTAGAACGCAGCCTAATGGTAGTGAGGCCAGGCTGCTCAGTTCACTACCCCTCTTCAGCCCAGCTGCTCTTTGGACACTCAGATGACCTTGACCTTCCTAACCTGGCATGGCAGGAGGAAACCCCAGGAAATGAGCAAAATAAAAGGGGAGCTTGATTGGTTTACATCAATCAAGGCTGATTACTTGGCAAAAAAAGCACTTTGACAGTGGGACAAGATAAAAGGAAAGTAGCTAGTGTTTAACACTACTTTGTATTTGGCTTATGCTTTACACACAGCTTTCCTCCTCAGGACGTCCTTGGGACCAGCCTGTATTCAGACACACTCTGTTCTGGGGAGAAAGGAAAGGAACCATGATAAATCAGGACACCACCACCTAGGCACTTCCTCACTTAAATGCACCAGAAGGTCAGATTTCACAGACACGGAACTGTCAGAATGCCAGGTGGTGGAGATTCCCTCCCTGACTTCTAGAAAACGAGGCCTCTTCACCCAGGGGCCAGTGAATGCCCATCATTAGGCCTGGGCCAGGGAGCACATCTACAGCAGGTGTCCTTAACCCTTTCCCCAGCAAGGGCTGAGCAGCAGGAAGGCTTGAATGCTGGCATGGTCAGGCTGAGGACAGGCGGATGGGGCTGCCGGTGAACTAGGGACAGCCAGCAGCACCTCCTGGGGGTGCAGATGCCAACAGAAGAAATCCCATAGTTCCCATAGGCTAACAAGCAACAAAGAGTCTTAATAAGGAGTAGCTAAACTACTCTGATATCCCTGGAGGAAAAGTAGCAGGTGATCATAGTTTTGTTCTCAACAGCCAGATCAGAAACAACAGTCATGTTATGATATGAACCACAGCTTTCCCCATTCTGGGAACGCTTCATCAGAGGCAGTGTGGCAAGGGGATGGGTTTCTTCCCTCATTGCAGTCTTTCCCTTGTCCTGCTACTGCTGCCCAACAGGATGGACTGAAAAAGACAACTGGTAAGAGTCCAAGCTCTCCAGTTAGACACAGAGAAAGGCTGTGCTCACTGTCCTCAAATACACTGATTAACAAGCAAGAGTGCACTACATCTACAACGAAGCAAAGGTTCCAGGGATACTGAAGCTCTGTTTCCATTAAACCCAGTTATTAATATAATGTATTATTTATACATACTGTGGTATCCCTGCTTTGTTTCCACTTATAAGAACTGTTTCTATTTGGTTACAAATTCTTGTAATAATAGTAAAGCTTTCAGAAAATCATTTGTAATTTCATTTTAACCCTACATCGTATTTCTAAAGAGTGTATGCTTTTAGATTAGAGCAGCGGTTGGCAAACATTTTCTGTAGAGGGCCAGAGAGTAAACATCTTAGGCTTTGCAAGCCATATGGTCTTGGTTGTAACTACCTAACTCAGCCATTGCAGCAGGAAAGCAGCCATAAGCCATATGTAAATGAATGATCATGGCTGTGTTCCAATAAAACTTTATTTACAGAATCAGCCTCAGGTTGGATTTGGCCCACAGGCCAGTTTGCTGATGTCCTACATTAAAAAATAAAACTGGCATATTCCAAGGATATTCTGCTTCTGTGCCTGCATAAACATCACATTAAGTGGCTACATTATATTCATACCATAGCCACAGAATAGATATATGAATTGAATGGATACTTCATAATTTACTTAACCAGTTTCCAAATATTAGACAGGTGATTTCTCTTTCTTTTGTTGCTTAGTTTTCTTTAAACAAAGAACAAACCATTTTATGTTGTTCAAATTTTTTCTGAATCTAAGAGTTTGTCCTGAGAACAGATTCTTAGAAGTAGAACACGAGATTGAAGTGGATTAATGAATTGAAAGCTACTGATCCATGCAGCTAAACTGCACACACTCCTACTAGAAGGACAGGGTATAGAGTATCAGTTTTACTACACCTTTCCCAGCATTTAATTTTTTTTTTAATAACATTGTTAATCTGGCAAGAAAAATAGTATCTCATTGACTCACTGTGCAGTTCTTTGATTACTATCAACTCTCTGTATTTACCTTTACAATTAAGCAACAGATCAGTTGACAAACTTTTGCAAGACAAGCAGTAAAAGTCTGCTGAAGTCTATCCTCACACCCTACCCCATGACCGCAGAATGACTTAACTGAAAGCTCAAAGGTTCTGCTCCTAAGTGACACACAGTAGAAAACTAAAATATCTCAAGAAGCCAGGAGAACATGATTCCTGGCCTGTGTCCAGTCGCTAAGCTTTCAAAGTCTTCTTTCTTCTCTGTCCCTTGAGTCAAGTGCCCAGCATGACTAAGCTGGAGAGGAAGACATAGCCCAGTTCTCACCTGGACTCCATAGGCCCCTGCTTCTCGAGAGGTCTGATCTTCTTGGGATACACTGGCAGTGTGGTTGTGTCGATGACTTTGGTTTCTCCATTGCTGTAGGTGAACTCTAAAGTACCATTCCATTCCCCGTGGGCTTTACAAACAATGGTGTTGGTTGGGTTGTGCTTCACTTCTGCGGTAACCCTGAATTAATGAGTCAAATGAACACACTTTGCAAAATGATAAAAACAGAGACTTCAAAGGTACACCCATCTATAGAGATTTTTTTAAAATCAAGAATGGGAAGGAGGGATTGTTTTTGGAGCTTTGCTCAAAGACTAGCTCTTAAAAGATGATCTAATATCCTTGAACAGCAAAAGCAAGCATCACTGGAAAAAAAGTCTATAGATTAGTTAATAGTAATACAGCAATGCTAATTTCTTAATTGTAATAAACACACAATAGTTATATTGTATAAGCTATCACTGGGATGAAAATCAGGCAATTCATGAAAAACAAAATACGTGGGAAGGGGACGAGAGATAAAAGACTACAAATACGGTGCAGTATCTATAGCTTGGGTGATGGGTGCACCAAAATCTCCCAAATCACCACTAAAGAACTTACTCATGTAACCAAATACCATCTGTACCCCAATAACTTATGCAAAAAATTTTTTAAAAAAAGGAAAACAAAATAGCATATACTCTCTCTTCTCCAAAATAGCATCTAATAATGCTACATTTTAACCCTAAAAAGAGTGTAAGAGTGTAGGGTGAGCTTTTCAATCCTTAAATCAGGTCTATTTTGTATGGGGTCAAACATGGTTGCCCACAATCCCAACAGAGCTTGCGTTGGAAAAGGAGAGAAATATCCACTCCAGCATCCACACATCCCCTGAATGAAGGCTGAGCAAAACCTAGAGTCTCAGTCTCAATCAATACCTTCCTACTCACAGTAGTGGCTCTGAGGAATGACTTCAACCTCTCCTTTAGAGGGCCTTTGTGGAGATTTGTGACCTCTCTTTCACCTGCCTTGCCTGTGGGAATTCCCAGTGAAAGCAGACTCCCAGCTCCCTCTCCACCACTGAGCTTTCTGCGCAGTTGAAGGAACAACGAAGAAACGGGGACACCTGCCCCAAAGCAGCCACGTGTAGGGTCTAAACTCCCCTTTCCCTTAAGGCCCAGCTCAGGCCAAATTTAGAGTTTTCAAACAGACTGGGAGGCTTTCTCCTTGAGCCTAAAAACAGTCAGCAAGGCAGAGGCTCACAGGCAGGTATGAGGCATCTTCTGGGTTGCACACAGTAGAAAGGTGTTAGTGGCATGCTGGTAAATATTTAGCAACTGGATCTCCAAAAGGGAAAACACCTGATTTGTACCATTTGCCAATTTCTGTGGTGCCCATCATGGCTGATTTCAACACTAACATGATAGCATTGAACGTGAAGTACACACAAATCAGTTCTCACGAGCTGGTGTGTGCTGGTTCCAGGTGCCCCCAAGGGTGTCCACATGCCCCTGTGACACTGACACACTCACACTAATGCCATGCAGAATAATGCTTTCCAAGAAAATGGGCAAAGATGGAAGCTTGTTTGTATAGTATATCTTGCTTATGCAGTAGAGCTGTGCTGAAAGAGGAATTTTTTTATAGCTGCAGCAATAAAAACAATTGTGTGCTTCCTCAAACAGCAGACCTCTCCTTCAATGACTTAGACTTGGGCTTCCCAAGTTTTTCAAAAGAAAGAAAGGATCCTGACCTCATGGATACACGACACAGAATTGAGGACAGTGTAGCCAACTAATGTGAAATGGGAACTGTCTGGCTATGTCTGGGTTCAAAGATTCAATCACTTTAGAGCAAAGCAATAAACTGTGGCTTCAGAAGGGAGAGTTTATTCCAACAAACAGAAGTGCTTTTATTCTCTGGTGTCTGCTCTGCAAATGCGTCACCAAAGATTTAACCTTAAGTTTAGAGTGGGGAGGACTTCAAAAAACTGCCATGTAAGGTAGGGAAAAGGCATCTCTTTTGGAACAGATCTTAACAATTTTATCTTGATTTTCAACTCATCCCATTACTGAAACTCAGTCTTCTAATGGTGAAAGGAAACTCAGGGCATCGTGTTAAGACAAAGCCAGAGCCTCTCCGGCCAGCTCCTACCTGTGGACTTTCCCTCCATAGAAAGGCTTTGTGTGGAATATCACCGTCGCTGAGTACCCAGTCTTGGCACAGTTGATGCTGACTTTTCCTCCGAGCTCCACCCATGGGATGGTGAGAATGGACCGGGCGTAGGCACTAGGCAGGGTGAATACGTACTCCTCCCCGTGTTCCAGGAGCCTCAACACACCTCCAGGGAGAGAGGAGGGAGAGTTAGCCATGCAAAAACACCAAGAGGGCACGGGGGATCAGAAGAAATGAAGACGGGAAACCACAGAGCCTCTTGCACAGATGTCACATCTCCCACCTCTGCAGAGGTGAGCTGCTCGTTCACCGTGGGCTCTACTGTGTGAAAGGCACTGAGAATACAGCAGTGAGTAAGACAGACCCACTTTCTGCCCTCAGAGAGCAGAACAGAAAGGTGGTCATTAGTCACCAAACGAACACAAAATTGTAACAGTGATAAAGGTAGGAGGGCAAGGTGGCCAGCACAATGGAGGCCTCCAAGAGGAGAAACTCACCTGGTAAGGGAAGGTTTCCCTAAGAAAATGAACAGGGGAAGGAAGAGTGTTCTGGGCAGGGGGGAAAGCATGTGCAAAGACCCTGGGGTAGGAAGGAGCCTGGTAAGTGTGAAGAGGCTGGGAAGAGGGCCCACATGCAGAAGAGAGATGGTATGTATAGGTTTGGAGGATGACCAAGTCAGCAGGGGCCAGACCTTGTCTTTTAAACTTCTAGGAAGAGTTCTGCCTTTATCCCGAGAGCTACAGAGACAACCTCAATGTTTCTCACAAAAATAGAGAAATCAGGCTGTACAGCTGCTGTCAGCAACCTCGGGAAAGACACCTGCCAGGAGTGGGAATCTAACACTTACTGCCCACTCACCTCCAGAGGAGGGGTTCTCCAACCTACAACCCAAAGTGGCAAAGGCCTTATTCCTCTTGAAGCAATGCAGAATTAGGTGGGTTTGTTCATTTTTCTAGGGAAGGGAACAGGGCCACAGTCTTCATCAAGTCCTTAAAGACCACCCCCAAAGTATAGAAGCTCCCAGGACTGCTGCAGAGTTGTATACAGAGGCCCTATACAGACTGGCAGAGGCTCTGAGACCCAGCACTACAGCTCTCTTAAGATCACGTCTCCACAAGGTACCTCTCAGTCTCCCATCCAATACTCTGGCACTTGGCTCCCTAGAGATGCACATTCTCAGCTCCACTCCAGCTCACCGCAGGCCTCGCTCTAGGGCTGCTCTGAGCCTTGTCAAAAGCACTCTGAGTCTTAGGAGGGTAGAAGACCAGAGGTGGTTAGTGACGGCACCTTCCTGGGCTTCCAGTCCTCCACTGGAAAGAGTGAAGAGTGGGGTCAATGGCTCCCACATGAGAGCACTTTCCAGCTGCCAGACATTCCTGGGAGCTCCATATGAACTATCTTCTTCAGCTCACAACGGCCCTATTTGGCAATGATTATCGTTTTAATAAGAATGAGGAAACAAACTTTTAGGAGAGGTTAAGTAATTCAGCCGTTTGGTACTTCCCTCTTAGGCTAGAAACGCATCTAAATCACTTAGAGCTAGAATTTGCATAGGGGAGGCAGGGAAGGAGAGAGAAAGAGAGAGAGAGAACCAGAACACCAGGAGGATAGGGAGAGAGAGAAGGAGGGGGATGGGGAGGGAGGGCAAGTTTCTTTTAGTACAGATGAGCTTGCCAGGGGAGTCTGAGGAGAGATGGGGTTAATTTGTACAGAGGAGTCATGACTGCTCTTAGTTCCTAAAGCCAATACTAAGATGTGTTCGACTATAGTTCAATTTACCCTGGAGAATTCCCCTAATTGCCCATGCACTACGGTATTTAGGACACACTAGGCTTGTCTGAACCAGCAACATCACTCTCAGCTCTCAGTTAAGTCCATTAAAGTCAGTTTTCCCAATCCATGAAATACTTGGCTGGTTCTGAAAACCCAAGTTGACATGCTATACGTGTTTCGGGGCCTCAATCCCTCCCAGTGTGAGGGATCCTCAGACACATGGACACATGCAGGTACCCAGGAGAAGCAGATCATGTGGGCTGGACTGGAGGGCAGGTACCACAGCAGCATTTACATCCTCTCTCTCTGGCTGGGAACATAATTGAATACATTTAATGCAAATCCACAAATAGCATAAGTCCACTACACCAAATACACTGCATATCAGAACAGACGGGCCTTCTCCCCTCTTCTCTGCTCCAGCTTGCTGGAGCTCTCTTGACTAAACTGATCTTGCTATAAGTAAAGCCCAGACCACCCCTTGCTCTCACTGTTACTCATTCTTCCTTCTGCATTTTAGAGAGAAGAGCATCCAAGATGACCCTGGAGGCCCTGTCCCATCCAAGCAGTTAAGGGAGGAGTGTTGTGTTCTGAGGAGAATTAGACATTGGTGTTTCAATCCTGATAGTTTCTGATCAGGACCCCTGGAGGAGAATGGCCAAGTCTGACACTGTGTTTTGTTCAAAGCCTACAGTTGTATCTGACTTCTTTGAATTGGGTTGAGAAGACAGCCTAAAGCAGGTGGAAAATTGCAGCCAATGTCAAACACAGATCAATACTTGGTTCTTCTCGACCAACAACCAGGGAAAGTGGGAGAGAGAGAGGTCACCTCAAATATCCCTTTCTACTCAAGTTTTATCTCCCAAGACCCTGGTTCCTTGGGTGCCAGCTGTATCCTCAGAGACTTGGAAACGGTGGCAGCTGAGAGAGGCCCCTGGACCCTGTGGAGAAGGCTACCATTCACCATGCCTTCAAGGCCTCAGAGGAGACGGTCCACCACCACCCTCCCCACAGCACTAATGGACTAAGATAGCCCCCAACTTACTATGGTTCAACTTGCAATGTTTTGACCTTACAATGGTGCCAAAGCAGTAAGTGTTCAATAGAAACCGTGCTTTGAATTTTGGTCTTTTCCCAGGCTAGTGATATGTGGGATGACACTCTCCTGTAATGCCAGGCAGCAGCAGTGAGGCGCTTTTTCTTTTTTGGAGACAGGGTCCCACTCAGTCACTCAGGCTGAAGTGCGATGGCGCAATCATGGCTCACTGCAGCCTTGACCTCCTGGACTCAAGCAATCCTCCTGAGTAGCTGGGACTACAAGCATGCACCACCACGCCTGACTAATTAAAAAAAAAAATTATTTGTAGAGACAAGGTCTCCCTATGTTGCCCAAGCTGGTCTTGAACTCTTGGGCTCAAGTGATCCTCCTGCCTCTACCTCCCAAAGTGAGTATAAACAACCTCCTATATAGTTTGGATATTTGACCCCCTCCAAACCTCATGTTGAAATTTGATCCCCAATGTTGGAGGTGGGGCCTCGTGAGAGGTGTTCTGGTCATGGGGAGGAATCTCTCATTAATGACTTATGGCCAGCCTAGCAGTAATGAGTGAGTGCTCGCATTACTAGTTCTTGCAAGAGCTCCCCTGAGACCTAGTTGTCAAAGAGAGGCTAGGCCTGTGCAGTGGCTCACTCCTGTAATCCCAGCACTTTGGGAGGTGGAGGTAGGAAGATGGCTTGAGCCCAGGAGTTTGAGACCAGCCTGGGCAACATGACGAAACCTTGTTTCTACAAAAAAATTTAAAAAAAAAATTAGCTGGGCATGGTGGTGAGCACCTGTAGTCCCAGCTACTTGGGAGGTTAAGATAGGAGGATTACTTGAACCTGGGAAGTCGAGGCTGCAGTGAGCCATGGTCACGTCACTGCACTTCAGCCTGGACAACAGAGTGAGACCCTGTCTCAAATAAATAAATAAATGGAAAAGAGCCTGGCACCTCCCCCACCTTGCTTCTGCTCTTGCCATGTGACCCCCACTCAGGGGTTCCCCTTCCTCATCCACCACGAGTGGATGTAGCCTGAGGCCCTCGTCAGAAGCAGATGCTAGTGCCATGCTTTTTGTACAGCCTGCTGAACTGTGAGTCAGATGAACCTCTTTTCTCTCAGGTATTCCTTTATAGCAATGCAAATGGACTAGGACACAACCCATCCTCTCCAGTGTGCTGTGCTGCCAGTTGATTCTGCCCAATGGCAGGCTCATGTAAGGGTTCTGAGCACGTTTCAGGTAGGCTGGGTTAAGCGAGGATGTTGCTAGGCTAGGTATATTAAATGTAGTTTCAACTTAGGATATTTTCACCTTCGGATGGGCTTATTGGGACATAACCCCGTCATAAGCCAAGGAGCATCTCTACTTGGTAGTAAAATCCTTCCAGGCCAGCAGTATGTCTCCCTGGCATCATAACCTCGTCCCTGATGTCTACGGCCTTCCTATTTTGTGGTTCACCCTTCATGTCCTTAACTGGGATACCTGGGGGACTCCCACCGCTTGCACGTCTAGCAGGAAACCTCTACAGACTGGGAACACACAACAGCCACAAACTCGGCTGGCTGGTATTCCTAGTCTCATTCAGAAATATCAACTTTGTAGTAAGGGAGGATTGTACAGCTGAGATTTTCTTCACCGTGGTTTTTCATGGAGAATATGCCACAGCTTTTTTAAGACCTGGGTGAAATCTTAGAGGGTCATTCCAAGTCCTCCATCACCCACCAGCCTGGCAATCTTAACTTCTCTGTGCCTCAGTTTCCTCATCTGTGACGCAGAGACAGTGGTATCTGTACCTCCCACGGCTGTGGTAAAGATGGAGAAGGCGATTCTAAACTCAGCTAACAGCACTGCAGTATGGCACACTGCCAAAATCCTGAAGGTTTTATGTCTTAATTACTCCTCATTCTTTAAAGCGGCCCTCTCTGTGGGTTTCGCCACCTGGCAATAAAGAGGAAACTACAACGTCTTCCAATGGGCTATGCCTGTGAGGGACGGAAGAGACACAGGGCAGACTTTCTCTAACGTAGCACTTTGCATAAGAGATAGCATCCTCCTTCCATTTGTCTTCAGAAAAATCTCTCCCAAATCAAGGTAAATTTTCCCCCAAGTCCTGGGGGAGGTCAGTGAGCCTCAGAGCTAAACTGATTAGAAGGCACTGGCTAGACCACATGCCGTTGGCTTTTTTTCTGAAAATCCATAAATGTGTGTTCATTCATTAAATCACCTGCAATTATGCCTTCTTAGTACTCACTCTTTTTTTGCAGGGTTACATTAAAAAAAAAAAAAATCTCTCAACATGAATAAAAGACTATATTAAAATTAGACTTACAAATGGGATCACAAATATAAATTACTTCTTCATTTGGCCTAACAGCTAAGAAAAGCTTTAAAAAAACATCAAATAATCAATCCTTCCATGCATGATTAGTCCTCAGGCTGGGAAATCTTCATTTGAAATTCCACAAATTGATTCACCACTAAACATAAAGGCAAAGCATTAAGATTTTCAAACTGATAAACTTAAAATAATTTTGTTCCCAATCTCAATCTGAGGAACCAAAATATTCATCTGGGACATGGATTCTGGAAAGCAGAGTCACAGAAGGAACTCTGGGAAGTGTGTTTGCAGACCCGGCAGCATCGGCACTCACGAGCCCAGTGGCAGTCATGTCACTTCCTCTCATTAGAACTGTCTTTCCCCACAGACTCAATTAAGAGCCTGTACCATTTACTAGGCATTGATTCAGGCATTCTGAGGGAAGTGGGCTGCAAAGAGCGGCTGAACACCCCTCAGCTCCACAGTGGTGCAGGGTTGGGAGGGGTGAGCATCCCACACCATGGACAGAAGTCTTAGGTTGACTGAACGGTGTCAGCTCTCACTGTCAGAGCAATAGAAACGAGAGGATGGGAGAAAGCGGTGCAGTCTCTGGGGTCAACCTGAGTGAATTCAGGGCATAATGAAGCACTTCATAATAGCATTTCATTACAGTCAAATATGCCACAGCCCAAAGGCCATGATTTAAGAGATAAGCCCACATAGTTACATTTACAATTTCAAGTGGACCCATGTAAGATCTCATTTTTATAATGAGGAGATGGAAAAAGCATTATTTACACCCAATCAACAAATTCATGGAATGTGCAGGAAATATGCAAGGGAAGGGAAACTATCTGACCTCCTGCCTTCCCCCAGTCAAAGGAGCTCTGAGTGTGGGAGCCAGAACCTTCTGCTTCAAAGTTTGGAGATTCTCAGAAATCGTCTGTGTGAAAAATCAGATCCTGCGTTACAGAGGACACATTTTAATTCATACAAAAGATAAGGGGATATGGCTACTGAAAGGACTTAGGCAAACTCAAGGTCTCACCAGAACGAGCCAAGGGTCCCCCAGCCCTGCCCAGGCCCACCCACAGCAGGAGAACATCAGGTGAGTGGCCAGGAAGAGCCATGTCCAGGAGAGGCCTTTCACAGTCTCTCTCCAGAATCTTCTTTCTGAACTCAGCACGCTATTGAGAAGTTCTGAGTGGAATTTTCAAGCAGTTAGGAAAATAAGCAGCAAATTCTAATTCTGCTTCATCGGCAGGCTGCATCTGAGGGCCTCAGGAGAGGGTGTTCCACGGCTTCTCACACGACACTGTGGTCCTGGGCTGGGTAAAGTGAATCAAGGGCTCCAGTCCCTGCCTGCTGCCTATGAGTAACAGAGGAGCTACGATCTTGAGACCTCACAGGCCTACCCTGTGGAGACACAGACATTCAACAACGGCCAACAGTAAGACAGAGTAAAGATGTCGGTTAGTTCAGGGGACAGAGGGCTAAAAGGACCTCAACACTCTCTCAAGTTCAGTTGCAAAGGTAATGAAAGGAGGCCACGTGCTGTGCTGGGCTGAGGGATGCCCTGTTGATGGTGCGGTTTAAGTGAAAGGGCTAGAGACACCAGAGGGAGACAGAAAGGACGAGGGTGCAGGGAAGCAGAGGGAAGACGAAGATGATGAACACGCTGTGTAGAGGGAAGAAGGGAAAGATGAACACATTGTGTGGGGAAGGGAGAATAACCAGCTTTAAAACACAATCACACACGTGACACCACTGCACACCCACCTCCTTGTTGGAGCCCACTGCTGGTGGTCGGAGACAGGGGAACAGTGACTACTATTTGGCAGGGAAGGAAGGATCCTGAAGGGAGAGACGGTGTTTCTGTAAAGAATTCCCTAAATCACTAACAATGGATTTGCAAATCTACCTTTTCAAAAATATCCATATATTTGTCTAACGGCAAGAATTAGGGGCTCACAGACTGAGGCATTGACCCTCTACTTCAATTTAAGAATCTGGCTTGACCATGCCTTGACAAGCAGCAAGTGCAGGGAAATCCCCAGACAAAAGGCATTCTATTCACCAAGCACTGACTCTGACTAATCACAGATTCAAATTGTGTGTATGTGCGCGTGTGTGTGCATGTGTGCATGCGTGTGTGTGGGAGGGGGGTGGGGGAAGAAGAGAAATAAGAAACAACTTCCCTCTCTACTTCTATCTTTGCACTGGGCCCTCTCCACTTCCGCCTTCAGCCTATTCTTCACTCAGCCAACACGGATGCTGCTAAAATCATGTCTACCCTCCAGCGACTGCCATCTCAGAGCAAATGGCAAAGTCCTTCCAGGTCCCCAAAATCAGACCCCAAAATGTGGCCTCTCCTCTCTGGCCTTATTTCCTCTCTTCCCGGCCACCCACTCACTCTGCTGCAGACGCTGTGGCCCCTGGCTGTCCTCAAAACACCCCAGCCACTCGCTCCCAACTTGGGGCCTTCCCACTTGCTGTTCTTTTTTGCCTAGAAGACCCCTTCTTCAACCTGCTTCAGGCCCTTCCTCAGCTGCTCTATCTTGTTGAGGTCCACATTAGGGAAAACTGCAACCTCCCTGCCCTAGCTTCACTCTCTCTCCTCCTTCCTACTTTGTCTTAGTGTCACTCATCTATCACACTGAGGACTTCACGCACATGTCTTGTCTTCTCTCTGGCCCTCCTGTCGGAGCATGAGCTCCCGGGGGCCCGGAATCTGTGTGCTGTGGCCTCTGTTGCATCTCTGGCATTAAGGATGGTGCCAATCACTTAACAAATAAACGGATGAATGGATAAGTGAATGGGTAAATGACAGATTTATTCAAGCCACCACTGTTACAGATAAGGAGGTAAACATGTTTAAAATACTATCTGTAGAAAATGTGTAAGGAGTCATCTCGCATACGGGACATAAATACAAAGTGTGAACTGCCTTCTCTACCTTCTCTAGCAAACAAACATATTTCATCTTCAAAATATTTATTATGTGGGAAATTTAGAATAAGGAATAAAATTAAATAGAATGAGACGAGTCTCCTGAATACCAATTTTTGTTTTTAAGAAAAGGAAAAGATTTTTTTACCAATATAAACCTCATAGCATGAGGCAAGCCTAAAGCAACCTACGAAAACACAGAGCCCCGGATAAGTCAAAATCAAGATTAATGTTGCTCCCATTTCTTATTACAAACTCAAGTATAAAAATCAATGTGAACAGCTCCTCCCACAGGGGAGTCCTTGGCAATCTTCTCTCTGCTTTCAACAGGAAGAGCTACCCGCGTATTCTAACCAGAGCTCTCAGTTCATGCAATTTCAAGAGTCCCCAGTCTGGGCTGAGACACACTTTTTGAAACCTGCCAGGGGGCTTTAACCCAAACAGTGCTGCATGGTGGCAGCTCCCTGTCGCTCCATCCAAGGAGAAGGCAGAGTTCAGGAGAACAAGCAGTCACTGGGGTCAGAAGAGAGGCCGGTGAGGAAATACCTCTTGTTCCTCTGGCCCTGCCCCCCGCCCCCACAAGAAACACACTTGAATCAAGTTTTCTCAGTGTCAGAGAGAGGCCTCAACAGCCCTGGCTGTGTCCATGTAAGGCTCTAACCCCCCTTGACCAGGTCCCCCTTCCCTGGCCCACCGCCTGCTGCTCAACCCTGCTCCTCTGCTCTTCCTGGGCTTGTGAACTCAGGCGGCTGCCTGAACCTCCTCAGATACTGGTATCTCATCCACAGGTCAGAGATGAGCTGAGAAATGGCCCCTGACTCAAGGAGACCCCAGCAGCTGCCCTGCATCCCCCTTCAACGGCTTGTGCTGAGGGCAGGATAGATATTGTTGTGAATTATGCATGGTTTCCTAGGCAAGCTGCCCCTCTCGGGCTCCTCATCTGTGAAATGAGGATAGCTGGACTCATCCAAGGTCTACTGAGCATTCTGAAGCAACAGAATCCTTTTGGAAATAAACTTGTATAGGGAAGTCCATCTGGTAAACAGGTAAGGATGGATGGAGATGCTCAGGCTGGAGTGGACTTGGGAAGAAGACCAGCCTCACCACTCACTCCCTGTGCCCCTCTACGGAGCCTGGGATTCTCTACAGCACAGCTGGAAACCCTGGAGCATATGGTGGACAAATGCCCTTTCAGCTACAAGATTTCATGGTCCAGTCATCACTGGTAACAGCTCCTCTTTAAGAAGAGAGACGACTTCTGGCATCCCTCTCTCCTTGTCAACAGCAGGAAAAGCCAGACAACCCAGTCATAAATTGGGACTTTTCTAATTGGAAAATAGTTGCAATACTGCACTCTCACAGAAGATAACCTAAGATATTATTGATGAGGTTTATCTAAAGATAGATGTATTTTTACTTCTTTCCCCCACAGATACAACCCACCTCCATCTGAATTGTGGAAAAGGCTAAACTGGGTGGCCCAAGATCATCCTGGTGACAGGTGTGTCCCTGGCCTTCTGCACAAACTAACGAATGTCTCATTGGTGAACTTCTTGATCCTGATTGATCCTTGAGAGGAAGGTGTGAGGAGTGCAGCAGAAGCTGGCTGATTACTAGACCTGTGTGCAAGGAAGACCCCGGTGAAGGCCCGACATGAATGCTGAGTGCATCTATGGGCACTCTGGAGTTGCCGTCTTATCTACGCAAGGGGGACGGCACTTTGGGGTGTAAACCTAACAGAGAAGCGGAACCCAAGAGTGGGTATTTTCCTAAATAGAACCATTGCGTGCAAACCCTAAATAAGGAAGAATTGTCTACATTTACAGTCCCCAATTCCTCTCCTTCCTTCTCTCTTGACTTTATTCTAGTCAGATTTTCACTAGTGCTACTCCACTGACAACTGCTGTCAAGGTCACGAGTGACCTTCATGATCCAAAATCCATGATCACTTCTCAGTTCTCATCTTACTGAAGTAACCAGGTATCACGTGATGCAATTGATCACTCTCGCAGTTTGAAGCCCTTCTTCACTTGCCTTGCAGGGAGCACCTTCTCCCATTCCATTCAGTCTACTTCTCTGGCCACCCCTCATCAGTCTCCTCGGCTGGCCGTTCATCTTGTGGACCTCTTAATGCTGCTTAATGCTTCAGAAATCAGTGCTCACTCAGCAGTCACATTAGTCTCAAGGCCTTAAATATTTTATCTCAGCCAGGACCCTCCCTATGAAACTCCAGCTTGCATACACAATTGCCTACTCTAGCACTCCCTTCAATGACCAAACCCTAACAACCGCCCTGAGTTCCCATACTCTCCCTTCAAAGTAGCCCAATACCCAGCCCTCAGTCTTCCCATCTCAGTTAACAGCTAGTCCATCCTTCTAGGTGCTCAGGTGAAAACCTTGGCAACACTTTCTCTCACACTCCACATCCCATCCAGAGGCAAATCCTCTTGGCTCTAACTTTAGAACCCATCCAGATCCTTACTACTCCACTACTTGTACTTCCTCCACTATTTTCCACCTGGTCCAAGCCACCATCATCACCTGCTTAGTTATTCTCACAAACTCCTCCCTAGTCTCCTTGTTTCCACCATTACCCCTGTCAGGGTCTGTTTTCAACGAATGGCTGGAGCAGTCTTGCTGAACTGTGAGATTGAGCCTGGTATTCTCTGGCTCAAAAGTGCCAGTGGCTTCCTGGCTCCCTCACTGTAAGAGCCAGTGTCCTTAGTAATAGCCCATGAGGTCCTACATATTCTGGCCACCATCACCACCCTGACCTCCACCTGCCCCTGTTCACCCTGCTCCAGTCACATGGGCTTCCTGTCTCCATCCCCATGCCGGGGACATTTTACCTCTAGGCCTCTGCCTCATTCTTTCTGCACACAAACTCTTTCCCCGTGATCTATAAGGCTTGCCTTGCCAGCTCTTTGCCCACTTGGGGTCTTTGCTCAAAGAACACCTTAGTGAGGCCTTCCCACTGGCCAGCTCATCTGAAAGTTCAACTGCCCTCTCCCTCATCTTCCCCAGACCCCTACCTGCTTTATGTTTCTCTATAACACTTATCGTTCTTCAACTTAACCACACAATCAATTTTATTTACTTATTTCATTTCCCCATGAGAAAGAAGGAGAATAGAAGCATCATAAGAACACAGCTTTTTTGGTCTGTTTTGTTTACTCAAGTAGCCACAGCTCCTAAGGCAATGTCAAGCATCCAGCAGGTGCTCGATAAAAATGTGCTAAGGGAATGAAAGGTGCCCTTATCTCATGGGGTTTTGGAAGGGCTTCTAAGGAGCCATGTACTCTTTGAAACTCAAAGACAAATTTGGAGTTCGATTCTTTTTTTCTAGGAAGAGAATCACAGCCTTAGAGCCTTGAAGAGATTTGTGACTCAAAAAAAAGTTGGAAGAACCAGTAACACAGACGCTTGAATTTAACAAGGATTATTATAGGTTTCTTCAAACAATGAATAAACTTCATTCACAGCTATTTGCTAAAATAAGAATGCGTGATCCACCAGTGGCGTGATTATACTATATTCTTTCTTCAGAATTTCTAGCATAGAGTCGAAAGATTTGTCTTGGGAATTTTTATGAGCAGATTTTGAATAGGCAGCATGATTATCCTCATTGTCTGTGAGCCAGAACACCAGTGAGGATGAATAAAATGTGTTTTCACAGATTTGGAGGCCAACTCTTATATTCATGCAAAGCTGAAAGAAAAACGTACCTGTAAGATGCGCATGCACATGCACAGCACGGGAAGGTCCAGGTGCGAAGGTCCAGGTGGGCGGCTGTCAGGCAGCTATCCATTACCTTGGCCCCACTGGGAAATTACCAGACCTTGTCCCCAAATAACAAAACCTATCCCTTTTACCACCCACCCTCTAATTCCAAAACAAGTTAAAAACAACAACAAAAAAAAACTCCACACACAAAATTATCAATCATCTACCAGGTATAGAAATGTCACTGTGTAAGAGCCAAACTCCAACACACGACATGGCTTACCTTCCCCTATCATAGAGACCCCCACGGACATGCCCATGAACTTGCTTTTGGTCCATACATGAGTGTTGACGCACAGTCTCTTCTCCTTGCACTCACAGTAGAAGCAGGAGATGGGTGGGTGATGGGACACTTGCTCAGCCACAAACCTTAGTTTGTAGCTTTTGGAAGGGTCATCGGCCATTGGGTGTTCATGACAGCCAGCAGGAGAGCGGGGAGCAGTCCTCTTAGGCTTGAGCCTGTCCTTGGGAACTTCCCAGGAGCAGTGAAATGTCTCGCCTATGATGGGGTTGTAGGGCTTCTTGGCTAAAGCACCCTTGCGGCCCTCGTGAAAGGCTGTGAGATAATACTCCACGAAGCAAATGACTCTCTCCTCTGGTGTGGCCCCAGCGGTGATGGCCAGCAGTAGATCTGGGTGCGCCATAAAATCTGCATACATCTCCAGCAAAGATCGCTTCTCCAGGATAAAGGTGGGAAGCACCACCTGCATTTGGAAGGACACAAAGTCAGACAGGAATCCCTGGGATTACATGGAAAAGCTGAAAAGAAAAGTAAAGGCTGCAACCACTGTCAAGCAAATTCCTAACATCTCCAGCCAGGGAGCAGTCTGTTTTGACTTGTGCACAAATGACAAATCAAGGGAAACAATATCAAAGAAATGAGAAGTGGCAGTGGAATCAATGGGAGCCCAGCTTTGTCAACAAGACTGTTCTGAGTGATTTTCTTCCTTGCTTACCTGGGCTAACACAATAGTCTCTGTCCCAGTCTCCACTGCCATCTCTCCTCTAGCTCTCCATTATTTAGGGATGTGAAGAAAACAGCCTCGAAGGGCTTTTCTGTATTCCCCCTGCCATCAGGCACGAACAAGTGGGGCGGCGGGGGCGGAGGTAGGGGAGACGGCAATCAATGTGTTCCCACAAACATGGATGCTGGGGTTTGTTGGTGCCACTTCATAGGGGGTCCAAGACAGACCAGGACCAATGACAGTCAGTGTGCATTGGGAGGCCTCGGTAGAAGAATGGTGTACAAGCCCCACCATGACCGAGGAAGGGTAGGACTGTGGAAAGGGCCCAGCTCCGGGAGGGGGCAGGCCCATCAGCAGGCAAATGTCCACAGAGCTGCCGCACAGAAGAGGGGCCATGGTGATTCCATCTGTGAAGGTCGGTCCTCAAGGCTGATCCAGGAGAAACCAGTGGAAGTTCAGTGGAAGTTACAAAGCAGGCTGGCACTTAACATACAGAATCTGCTGCTAAAGGACTGGCAGAGTGGCTACCCCTACGTTTGTTAATGGCACCATGACTGAAGACAGAAACCTTGTAGGGGCCCGGATAACTCTGGTAGAGATAAGACAGAGACTCCTCATTGATCCAAAGTGGATCCAGGTGGTCACTCAGGGGGCTCTACAACTCCAAATGTCTGTAACCCAATGATTACTTGATCATTTGCTTTAAGTCACTTAAAGCAACTGAAGGTATTCTGAAACTGAGAAGCCCATAACTCATTACCGTTGCTGCTTTTTAAAGAAGAGAAAGTCCATTTTTCACTGTCCTAGAGTGATCTTAAAATAACTTAAAACAAATATCGAGTATTTGTTTTTTTGTTTGTTTTGAGACACTGCACTCCAGCCTTCTGTCACCCAGGCTGGAGTGCAGTGGCGCAATCTCAGCTCACTGCAACCTCTACCTCATGGGTTCAAGCGATTCTCCTGCCTCAGCCTCCTGAGTAGCTGGGACTACAGGCACCTGCCACCACACCCAGCTAATTTTTTTTATTTTAGTAGAGACAGGGTCTCATCATGTTGCCCAGGCTCATCGTGAACTCCTGAGTTCAAGCCATCCACCCACCTCGGCCTCCCAAAGAGTTATCGGGTATTAATAATCCACCCACTTAGCTGCAACACACAGCCAGCTTTAACCCGGAGCATCTCATCCTGCTCCTCCTTACGTGGACTCAAAGGATTTTGAAACTGGAAAGCTAGCCCAGATCTGCTGGGCCATGCAGGCAACACGCCGGGTTCCAGTGAGTTGACCAACACCATGGGGCTGGTATACAATCTCTCTTTACATAATGAATTCTGTCCTTCCTTTCTGCAGTCCTTCATTCCTATGAAAACACTTGGGAGGCTGTATGATCACGGACCACAAATATCACACAGGCTCATAGATCTGTAACCCTGACTCTACCTCAGGATTCCAACCCCGTTCCCTGCAAATGGCTTGGATATGATGGAAGGGAGAAGAGACGCCGCTGTGGTTTGAGTTTGTCCCCTCCCAAATGTGTGTTGCAATTTGCTCCCCAATGTGTCAGTGTTAGCAGGTGGGGACTGGCAGAAGGTGTGTAGGTAATGGGAGCAGATCCCTTATGAAGAGATTAATGCCTTCCTTCAGGAGCGAGTTCTCACTCTCTCAGGACTGAATTAGGGACCGCAAGAGCATGCTGTTCTAGAAGCGACTTTGGCTTCCTAGACCCTTGTGCTTCCCACGTGATCTCTGCACACACCCACTCCCTTTTCTGCCACGTTTTGACCCAGTGCATGGCCCTCACCAGAAGCCAGCCAGATGTGACACTATGCTCTTAAACTTCCCAGTCTGCAGAACTGCGAGTTAAATAAATGTACTTTTCTTAAAAACTACTCAGTCTCATTCTGTCACAGCGACACTCAAGGGACTAATACAGATGTCCAGAGAGAGACAGGCAGACATGAGAACAGCAAAGTACAGAAATTTCAGAGGAAACTAGAAAAAACCCCATCTGCTAGAGAGGTAAAGCTTGGTGGATCTCCTTTAATGCTTTTCTATCTTTCATTTAAAAAGTATGTCAGGAGAAAATGTACCTGTGCTAAATAAAAAAGCAGCCAGATGTAAAATTGAATATGTAATACAATCCAAGAATCATAAAAACACTCAAAACGTTAACATGTCTGTCTGGGTGATAGAACTGAGTGATTTCAACACTCTTTTTTTCTGAGTATCTTTCTGCTTTGCTTTTATAATACACACAAAGAAGAAACATTATTTAAAAACACAACTATGCAAACCAATGGAGGTTTCCTAATTTTCTTTAATCCACGACTTGAAAAAATTGAGAATCTGGCTGTCCTAGGATCTCATCCGGCCAAGAAAAGCATTTAGCTTGGAATAGCCTTCAGATGCCACCTCTATGACTTCCTACGCCTTTTTCGTGGGGACAGGTCGACATTCAGCAGCCATCACTGTGCTCTCTGGGGGCTGCTCTTCCAATGAGGCTTCACTGGGGTCAGGCTGCTGTGTTCTCCCACCACATAGCTGTCCAATAGCACAGTAATTGACCCCCAGATACTCACCACACTTCCCTCTTCTGCCCCAGAATCACCCAGGGCCTCCCCTATGAACTCCACCCAGCTAGGGTGCACAGGTTGCAGAGTGTGAATTTCAGCAGCCTGGAAATCCCTTAATGAAGCCAAATCAATGACAAAGGACAGGCTGCCAACAAATGTCTGCATCTGCATCCCTTCCCCAAGTGACTCCACCTCCTGCTCTCTCCCTTCCCAGGTCCAAGGGGCCCTGTGATCAGAAGGCAGGCCAGGGGAGGGGAAGGACAGAAATATACACGGAGGCCATCAGCCCTGACGGGTATAACTTCAAACAAAGATAATTTCGTAACCTCGGCTCGTGTCTTTTTCCCCACTCTATGGCAATGGGGCTTCTGTGGCAATAATTCCACCTCTGGACAAGAATCCTCATGTTTGTACCCAAGATTAAAGTTAACAAGGAAAATCGATACAATGTTTACTCTCTAGTTATGTACTTTTGAAAAGGAGAAGAATTTAAGATATTTCCCCCAATTTAGTCAGCATTTCTGAACTCAGAAGCTGAAGGATTAAAAATAAATAAGTAAGTAAATAAATAAGAAAAAGAACTCTGCTTGGAACCCTGAGTCATGGAATGTCAGAACCAAAAGGCAGCCTTCAAGATGATTTCGGGCAATGCCCTGGTGCCACAGGTGAGGGCACTATGCCTGGGCCACCCAGTGGCTGAGCCAGCAGGGAACCTCAGGCTCCCAGCTGCCACCTCCAAGTCCCTGTCATTACCCCATGACATATCACGATTACCTGCTTCTGGTTAACAAGAACATCTTCTCTCAGTGGACAAGGGAGACAGTTAGGATGTCTGAGCCACCCCAGCTGCTGTCATGGATTAAGAAGAGGGGGAAGGGCCAAGCATGGTGCTTCATGCCTGTAATCCCAAGAATTTAGGAGGCCGAGGCAGGAGGATCACTTGAGGCCAAGAGTTTAAGACTAGCCTGGGCAACACAGTGAGAACCCATCACTACAAATAATAATAACAATAATTTTTTTAAAAGAAGTGAGCAAAGGAGATAGAACGGGCAAGACTGTGGGACATGAGCCCCACCTTCTAAGGCCATTTCACTCTTCCCAACATAGCAAGAAAATCCACCATTCCAAACACTATCATCAACATCATAAATGGAAGGGAGATCGTTGCAATGAAGGAAAGGCATAGGAGGTGTGGCTCCTGAACTGGATGTCCAGCCTCCTGTCATACCTCCAACTCTCCTCCACACCACAGCCAGAGTCATCTTTCTAAAATCTCTGTAAGAGATAAAGCCCCCACCTTCCTCTGGTCTCACACAATATCCTGACTGACTGCCCCCATCCCTCCCTGCACAAATCTCCCCTCACACACACACTCCCTTTTTCGGCCCTTTCTCCTGCCCTGTCTATATGACAAAAAGTTCATCAGCTCAAGTAGCTCTCTCCTCTGTGAAGCTTTTTCTGACTGTTTCTGCTTCCAAGGCTAAAGCAACAACCCCTCTTTCCCATCCTCTACACCTCACACATATCTCCACCTGCAAGGCTTTTTTGCTTTTATTAATGCACACGTTTCAAAACTGTAGTGGACAGACACCTGACCCCTTAGTACCTAGCAAAAAACAAGACAAACAGATGAACTGCACGAGAGACACTTTTGTTTCCTTTGACACATTGAAGTTACCCATATTTTTAAATGCAGATTCTCACTCACCATGCTTTTAATTCTTCTGAATATATCCAGCCAAGTTTTCAGCTGCTGCTTCTCTCGAGGAACATGAGAATATTCACATAACATACCAACTTCTGGGCTGAAGCCAGCTTACATGGAATCTAGCTTATTTCAGGAACATGTTTTGAGGGGTAAGGAACCAGAGACTGACGTATCAGAAGTACACTCTAAATGTCTAATGAATGAGTAGACTCCAAACCGGTCTGTCCCACACTCTACTGGATCTCCTAAGACACCTCTGGGGCCAAAAAGAATGTGGCTGGACGACCTCCAGGATGGGCCTTCAAAGGCTCCAAAGGAGCCAGAAGGAATGAAATCACTTGTATGAAGGCATCTTCCTCTTCTCTTTACCAAAAGGAAAAAAAGAGGCTCTGCTCAGCAACTTCTGCCAATTATTACTGCCTGAATTGTTTAGTCTGACTCTTAACTATGAGAGGGGGAAAAAAAAAATCCAAACTGAGGAATAGTCTGGGAAAAAAAAAAAAATGAAAGCAAAGAAAACCTGACTTGAACTCTTCAGTATCACTGCCATGAAAGGGAAAAAGGAGGGGAATTTTCTAGGCTAAAGGAGACTAGAGACACCATAATGACCAAATGCAACATAATCTGGGTTGGATTCTGGAGTTTTAAAAAATAGCCATAAAGGACATGATTGGGGCAATTTGGGAAAATTTACCATGGGCTGAATATGAAATAATATTGCCTCAATGTTACATTTCCCAATGTGACAAATGTATATTATAATGTCCTTAGTCTTAAAAGATACTCACTAAAGGGGTAGGGAAGAACTGTCATGATGTCTGCAACATACTCTAAAATGGTTAATCGAAAAATAAACATACATGTATGATATGGTTTGGCTGTGTCCCCACCCAAATTTCATTTTGAATTGTAACTCCCACAATACCCACGTGTCGTGGGAGGAACCCAGTGGGAGGTAATTAAATCAAGGGGGTGGGTCTTTCTTATGCTGTTCTCATTAATAGTGAGTAAATCTCATGAGATCTGGTGGTTTTATAAAGAGGAGTTTCCCTGAACAAGCTCTCTCTCTCTTTGCCTGCTGCCATCCATGTAAGACATGACTTGCTCCTCCTTGCCTTCTGCCATGGTTGTGAGGCCTCCCCAGCCATTTGGAACTGCTAAGTCCGTTAAACCTCTTTTTCTTCCCAGTCTCAGGTATGTCTTTTATCAGCAGCATGAAAATGGACTGACACAATGTGTAACACACATATGTACACGCATGTGTATGGATAAAGTTCTGAAGGGAGAGAGCTTGAGAGCTAGAGAGAAAAATGGAAGGAGGAAGGAGGAAGGAGGGAGGAGGGGAGGAGAGAGGCTGGCAGAGAGGGAAGAAGGGAGAAGAAATGCAAAGCACAAAATGTTAGTAATTGGCCAAAAAAGGTGAAGAATATATGGGAGTTGATATGGTTTGGATTTGTGTCCCCACCCAAATCTCATGTCAAATTGTAATCCCCAGTGTTGGAGATGGGGCCTGATGGGAGGTGACTGGATAATGGGGGCACACTTCCCCTTGCTGTTCTTATGATAGTGAGTTCTCATGAGATCTGGTTGTTTAAAAGTATATAGCACCTCCCGCTTTGCTCTCTTTCTCCTGCTCTGGCCATGTAAGATGTTGAGAGCTTCCCATTCGCCTTCTGCCATGATTGTAAGTTTCCTAAGGCCTCCCCAGAACCTGTACAGTCTGCAAAACTGTGAATTAAACCTCTTTTCTTTATAAATTACCCAGTTTCATGTAGTTCTTTATAGCAATGCAAGAACTAATATGAGAGTCCATTTTGCTATTCTTACAACTTTACTGTAGATTGGAAAATGTTCAAAATAAAAAAGTTGGGAGGAAAAAGAAAAAAAGTTCTACTGGGGATGCAATACCTGAGAACATAATAATTTTCAAAGACAACCTTCCCAAAATTGCAGACTGAGGGAATATGGGCTCACAGCCAACATCAAGTCCAACCTACTAGGTATGTATTCTGTACTTTGAAATGATGTGGCTTTGTCAGAGCAGAAAAAAAAAGAATACCTGGAGAGATGGAGCAGAATGGGTTGGGAGCAGAATTACTATTTCCTCTTTCATTGGAGTTTGTGCAGAATACCAGATCAACTTCAAAACCATGAACTGAACACTCTGGACAAAATGTCATACTTTTCATTAAAACAGACTTCCTAGTCTGGTCTGATTTCTTCCTGTCCTACAATCTCCTGGGCACCCTCTCCTTTTTTTTTTTTTTTTTTTTTTTGGTGTGTTTGCAAATAAGTAATTTAATCATCCATTTATTGGACAGTGGACACCAGGGATACAGAGTCAAGGAGTGGTGAGTACTAACTGGGCTGTCTGCCTCTGACAGAGGGTGAGTGATGGCCCAGCTGTTCAGACTGATGGCATCCAAATGACCTGAAATCACTGCTATGGATTTACCAAGCCATCAATAAAGACTGCCTTTTCTTCCATTAACATAATTAAGACAATGAACTATTTGGGGGGAAGGAAAAAAAGAGAGGATCTGCACTAGGGACTGAGAGAACAATTAATTACATTTAAAGTGGCATCAATCTAGAAGTAAATAATCTTCAGGTTGGGCTCTCAGGCTCTTAGAAATCTGAAATAAACAATCACCCATAGGGGAAGGCACAGGACACCTGGAAAGAGGGATAGTCCCCTCCCCACAACAGGGAGCACAGCTGGCCTCTGCAAATAGAAGGCCAAGAGTAGGTGCAATTTTCTTCAAAGAAACACCAGTTGCCTGGGTGCAGTGGCTCAGACCCGTGATCCCAGCACTTTCAGAGGCTGAGGTGGGAGGATTGCTTCAGCCCTGGAGTTCAAGACCAACCTGGCTGCAAGATCTTGTCTCTACACACAAAAAAATGTTTTTAAATTAGCCACGAGTGGTGGTGCATACCCGTAGTCTTACTGCAGACTTAGCCATTTGTAGGCTGAGGCAGGAGGATCGCTTGAGCCCAGGATTTTCCAGCTGCAGTGAGCTATGATTGCACCACTGTACACCAGCTTGAGCGACAGAGCAAGACCTTATCTTTTTAAAGAAAAAGAAAAGAAAGAAAAAAGAAGTATCACTTCATAACCTTGGAAGTCACCTTCCTATTTTATCCTTAGATGGGCAAACACACCCAGTGCAAACAAGCAAGCAGAGAGGCCTCGACCACCACAAAGGTTCATTTATGTCCTATTTTGAGAAAACCAAGAGAAATACACAGAAATCCAATTTTACAAAACAAAGGGCAGATAATTCACATTGCAAAAGGTTTCTTTACTTAGCCAGCCTTTTCCCTGGGTTTCCTTAACCTTCTAGCTCCCTTCACACCCATTTCATGGTGCCGGAAGCATTATGAACAGCATTCATTAAAATCTGTGTTAGATGGGAAGAGTTTGAAATAAAATTTTACTTTTTCCAAGAAGATATTTACTACATAGAAAGATATCTGCTGAAGTTAATGCCTGTGTTTTCCAGAGTCCCAGACACCAGCTCACAGAAGGAACTCAGCTGGGAGCAGAACGTCATCCCTTAGCAGTGACTAGCCATGTGTATGTGGCAAATTCATCTCCCCAGGACTCAATTCCTCAGTTGTAAACTGGAGAAAATAAAAATACCAACCTTCTAGGTTGATTGCGAGTATCAAATGGCAGTGTTAAATCCGTCCAGTGCCTACCTAGCATCCAGGAAATGCTCATTCTAGGCAGGCTCAGATTATAGACCCCTATGATCAGGAAACAGTAACCTCATTTGGAAACCAGGGAAGATACGAGCAACAGAAATTAGACACAAATTTGTCACATAATATTTCAGTGACAATGCTGAAAGCTAAAATGACTCACAATGCCCAGAGCAACCCTGGGACCACCTCTGATGCTTCTATAAACAACCCGTCACCTGCTCAGAGAAAAAGGAGAAATAATTGTATAAGACAAAAACACTGCTGTGAGAATATCTGAAATATTGCAGACTTAAACTGTTCTTAGAGCTCAAGCCAGGGCACAGCACTCATTATCTTGTGTAACCTTCTTAGATGCCTGTAAGCAGGTACGACTATTCCATTTTACAGATGAGGAAACTAGCATCCAGAGAGGTTTTGCAATTTACAATGGCTAAGTCAGTGGAGAGCTGGAATGAGAATCAATTCTGCTTGGCCAAGGCCCATGCTGGGTCGCTCAACACCCCCAAGGGGCCTGAAGACTATCGTGACTGTCACTCTTTCCAGAAGTGTGGTTCGATGAGCTGCTGCCAACAGGGCAGAAAGGGAACATGGAGATCGCACAAACTGCATCGTCTCATGAAACAGATTTACACAGACAAGCTTAGGGAAGCCAGGTCTCCACTCTGTCTTCTATTAAAAGGCAAACGCTCGGGAGAGATAACAGGCTTTGCTTGACAGTATACTGAAAACCAGATTCAGGGAGAAGAACAGCTGGAGGGATCTGGCAAGAGAAGTGGAAGCAGGACCAGGGAGACCAGAGATCCCTGAGGTCCACATCTCTGCCTTTAGGGGTCCATTTCCAGGATGAACACTGGCCTGCTGACCCTTTTCATTAAAATTTCCCTTTTACACAAAGGAGCTCAAGCACCACAATGTTAATCTTTGCATATTGTGATTGATGCTAGAAATCGGGCCTAATGAAATAATTCAATCAAAGGAAAAAGGCTGTATGACCAAGAAGATGTTCACTATATCATTACCTATAACATCAAGAAGCCAAAAAGAGACAACGTGACCAACCACAGACTATTTGTTGGGAAAGTAAATGATAATGCAGCCATATGGTAGAATGTTATATATCCATTAAAACGTACACAGGTAATGATGTCACTTTCGGTAAACCCGTGGTGAGTACATGATGTCTGCTGTAGTGTGATTCTATACACCAGGGGTCAACAAATACAAGCCACGGGCCAAATCTCCACTTGCTTTGACAACCAGTTTTACTGGAAGAAACTATAACCATTCATTTCTGCATTATCTACAGCTGCCTTTGTGGTCAAATGGCAGAGTTGAATGGTTGCAGTAGATAGAACACGGTCTGCAAAGCCAGAAACACTTGTTATCTGGTCTTTTATTTAATTAAATACAAAATTTTTTAAAACAATGTCTTGCTCTGTTGCCCAGACTGGAGTGCAGTGGTATGATCATAGCTCACCGCAACCTCAAAATCCTAGGCTTAAGTGATCCTTCTGCCTCAGCCTCCCCAGTAGCTGGGACTATAGGTATGTGTTACCACACCTGGCTAATTTTAAAGTAGTTTTGGTAGAGACAATGTCTTGCTAGGTTGCTCAAGCTGGTCTCAAACTCCTGGCCTCAAGCGATCCTTCTGCCTCAGCCTCCAAAACCACTGGGATTATGAATGTGAGCCACCTGGTCTGAGCTTTTACAGAAAATGTTTGCTGGCCATGTGCAATGGCTCTTGCCTGTAATTCCAGCACTTTGGGAGGTCGAAGTGGGCGGGTCACCTGAGGTTGGGAGTTCGAGACCAGCCTGGCCAATATGGTGAAACCCCATCTCTACTAAAAATACAAAAATTAGCTTGGCATGGTGGTGTGCACCTGTGATCCCATCTACTCAGGAAGCTGAGGCAAGAGAATCACTTGAACTTGGGAGGCCGAGGTTGGAGTTAGCCGAGATCACGCCACTGCACTCCAGTCTGGGTGACAGAGTAACACTCTGTTTCAAAAAAAAAAAGGTTTGCTGACTCCTGCCCTACATTATCCACATATTTTATATTCTTTTGTATCTATTCAACATTTAATTTTAAAACTATTTTAATTTTTTAAAAAGTTTCAGTGAACATTGCTATGATTTTTGACACATGTAGTCAATGCTTTCTAAAAATGCAATCAATTTATAATGCCACCAGCAAGGAGTTGGGGTATCATTTTTACCCTGTATACGCTAAATATGTATCTACTATTTTGCTGCTGATTTAGAAGGTCTAAAATAAGGTCATTTGTTTCTTTGATTAGTAACAACTTAAATCATTATTTAAGAGTCATAGAAAATTATCTCAGCAAGCTTCTCTTTCAAAACACGAATCTTTTTTTTTTTTTTTTTTGAGACGGACTTTCGCTCTGGTTGCCCAGGCTGGAGTGCAATGGCACAGTCTCAGCTCACTGCAACCTCTACCTCCTGGGTTCAAGTGATTCTCCTGCCTCAGCCTCCCGAGGAGCTGGGATTCTAGGCATGTGCCACTACGCCCAGCTAATTTTGTATTTTTAGTAGAGACGGGGTTTCTCCATGTTGGTCAGGGTGGTCTCGAACTCCCAACCTCAGGTGATCCGCCCACCTCGACCTCCCAAAGTGCTGGAATTATAGGCATGAGCCACCGCGCCCGGCCTCAAACCATGAATCTTGTCTCATTTGTTCCTGATTGATGAGCTATGAATCGGGTATCTTTAGGCTAGGGATCTCATCACCAGCGCACAGCTCAATCCACTAGTTTTAGCCACAATCTGTATCCCCAACCTCCTACCTACTCTCTGAAGCCAGCTATGCTCTCTGAAAGGATTCAAAATACACTGTTCGATATTTTTCTATATCTATAACATCGGACTTTAGACTACATCCTCTGAGAAATCCATACAGGGTTACAAACAGACACACACATCCTAGGCTGCCATCATCTTTAACTACCAGCCATAATCTCAAGTTCAAGCATCCCTCTCTCTGCTATTGCCCCATATGTCCCATTCACCCCATCCAGTCTCTAGTCCTACCAGCACCTTTGACTCATTGACCTTGTACTGTCCACCTCCCCTCTGTGGTCTCACTTCCCTCCACTCCCAGTAGAGTCCCTGGCCCAACCCCATACTTACTCCCTTTGATCTGCCTCAAGCCACAATGCTACTCTCTCCCTCCATCCACGCAACTAACCGAGAAAACCTTAACTCTGTTTAATCCAGCCCCTCACATTCTGTATATCTCAATCTGGCAGCTCAACTTTCTTAGAGAAACAAAGACAACATGCAGACTCTCAGTTTAAATTCACAACCTCAAAACCTTAAGTGGCCCCCTGGTGGTGTGTGACAATCCTGCTACCTGCTTCGTCTCCCCAACCACTTATTTCCTGTCTTCTCCCTTCTCAAACCTCTAATAACTCTTTGCTCTTTTTCACTCCCAGCTGGTCACTTTCCTGCTTTTCTCACTGGGAAAACTGAAGCAGTCCGGAAAGTTCACTTGATAATGATAACAGCAAACACAGCGTGCACTCTGTGCCAGGCACTGCTCTGAGCCCTTCACACATCACTACGTATACATACAGAGTGGCCCTATGAGGAAGGTACGATTATCAACCCCCTTTTAAAGGTGAGAAAACAGAGGCACTCAGATGCAAGGTAATATATAGACAGGAACTCAGTGAGATGCCAGCCCAGGCAGTCTGGCTCAGAGCCATGTGCTTAACCACGAAGGTCTCCTGCCATCTTCTGGTGTCTGTACCCCTCTCTCTGCCTGCCACCCTGCTGCAATGGATGGAGTATCCTATCTCTGGCCAATTCCCCTTCCATGCACTGGATCCCATGCCCTCTCACCTCCTTAAATTCCCGCACTCATCTGCTTCCTCTCTCCTGTAGCATTTTTTCCTGTCTCTTAATCCCATCAGCATTCAAGCATCTTAAGAAACCAAATCTCCCTTAATTTCAGATACTCCTACAGTTTCCACCCAATTTTCTGTTCCCTTAATATCAAAGTTCCTTGAAAGAGCTATCTTTACTCCCTGTCTTTATACCACATTTTTTCCCATTCTCCCTTGAATGCACTCCAATCAGACTTTGGCAAAGCCAAATACAAGGGTCCATTTGCAGGCCCCAGTTTTCTGGACCCATCAGCAGCAATTTAACACAGCTGATCAATTCTTTCTTCTTGATACTCTCTCTTCACGTGGCTTCCACAACATCTCACTCCTCTGACTTCTATCTTACTTCACTGGCTGAACCTTCTTAATCTCCTTTGCTAGATGCTTCCCATTTCCCTGACCCCTCCGTGTTGGAATATCCTAGGACCCTGTAATTGGATATTTTCCCCTATGTCTCTACTCATTCTCTAGAGAAACTTATCCAGCCTCATGGCTTTGAACACCATCTATACATTGTTTCCTCTCAAACTTGTACCTGAGCCTCACTCATGAACTCCAGATTTGCTTATATCCAAATGCCTACATGTCCTCTTGAATGCCTAGTGGATGGATATCTCAGATCTAATCAGATCCAAGACTGGATTTGTGATAGCCCCAACATCTCCAACCTGTTCTTCCCTAGTCTCCTTCTCCTCCATAAAATGGAGTGGTAATCTGTTACATTGGTGACTTCCAGTAAACCACACCTCCTGGAATTTACACTTTTGCATAGTCCTCCTCAATCTGGCCTGGATCTGTGACTTACTTTAATCAATAAAATAGAAGTGATCTTGTGCCAGTTTGGGGCCTAAGTCTTAGGAAGGCTTATCAGCTTCCACTTTTGCCATCTTAGAAGCCTTGATCTGCCATTTAAGAAGTCTGGCTACCCAGTTGGAGAAACCACGTGGGAAGAACACATGAAGAGAGAAAGGTCCTAAGACTTCACGAAGAAAGAAGAGCCCAGCTCTTCCGGCCAAGTCCAACTCACTAGCGAACAACAGGCTTGAGTGACCACTGGCAAGACCAGCAAAAGAGCTGCCCTGCTGAGCCCATTCCAGATTGCATAACCATGAATAAAAAAAATTTGGGGGTGGTTAGTTATCAGCAATAGATAATTGAAACAAATGGCAACCAATAATAAATGGCAATTAATAATAAAACAATAAAACAAATGGCAATTAATAATAATTATTATTCTAGCTGTTCAGGCCAGAAATAAAAGAATAAAACAAAATTTAAAAACACAATAAAACAAAAAATAAACAATAAAACAAATAGCAATTAATAATAATAATTATTCTAGCTGTTCAGGCCAAAACTTTAGAGTCATCTTTTATTCCTCTCTTTCTCTCATACTGCACATCATGTGCAAATTCTGTTGGCAGTATCTTCTATGCACATCCAGAATCAGCCACTAGCACTGTGCCACCAGCACCTCACCTAGGTTACTATAGTAGCTTCCTCCTCTTTTTCTTTTTTGAGATGGAGTCTCGCACTATCGCCCGGGCTGGAGTGCAATGGCATGATCTTGGCTCACTGCAACCTCCGCCCCCTGGGTTCAAGCAATTCTCCTGCCTCAGCCTCCTGAGTAGCTGGGATTACAGGTGCCCACCACCACACCCAGTTAATTTTTTGTATTTTTAGTAGAGACAGGGTTTCACTATGTTGGCCAGGTTGGTCTCAAACTCCTAACCTTGTGATCCACCCGCCTCGGCCTCCCAAAGTGCTGGGATTACAGGCATGAGTCACCGCGCCCGGCCAGCTTCCTCTTCCCTTCTACCCTGATCCCTGCTCTTCACATCCCAGTCACCCCGCCTCAGTCTATTTTTCACAGCAGAGTCAAAATTACCCTTTAAAAATACAAGCAAGCAGGCATGGTGGCTCATGTCTATAATCCCAGCACTTTGGAAGGCCAAGGCAGGTGGATTACTTGAAGGCAGGAGTTCGAGACCAGCCTGGGCAACATGGTGAAACACCATATCTACTTAAAATACAAAAAATCAGTTGGGCATGGTGGCACACACCTGTGATCCCAGCTACTTGGAAGGCTGAGGCAGGAGAATCACTTGAACCCAGGAGGTGGAGGTTGCAGTGAGCCAAGATGGCACCATTGTACTCCAGCCTGGGTGATAGAGCGAGACTACATCTCAAAAATATAAAATAAAAATAAAACAAAAATACAAGTAAGATCACATATTCCCTTGCTCAAAACCCTCCAGTGGCTGCCCATATCACTCAAAACAACATCCTGAGCCCTCACAATATCCTAAACGGCCCTATGACCTGCTGTCTCACCAACTTACTCTCCTGCCAATCCCACTCAGTTCACTCTGATCCATCCACATTGGCCTCATGCGCAAACGCCAAACAAGATCCATCTTGGGCCTTTTTCACCCCCATTCCCTCTGACCAGAACACTCTTCCGTAGATGCTCACATGGCTGTCTCCCTCATTTAAATCTGGTCTCCACTCAAATGTTACCTAGTAGAATCCCACCCTGACCAGTATACCTAAGAGAGACCCCCTTCCCACCACCAGCTATCCTCCCTGACATGCTCTATTTCTCTTCATTACACTTCATCTCCACCTCCTTTTCTTTTCCTCCTTCCTTCCCTCTCTCTCACTTGTTTCTTGTCTGTTTCCTTCCATCATCACTCAGGCCCCATCAAGGCATGGATTCTGAATGCTCTGCTGCAATCCCACTGTCTAAAACAGTATCTAGCATGTGCAGTGCTCAATAAATACATGTTACATGAGTGAACACATTACAAATTGTTGCCTTTCATATCCCTGAAAACTAGGTAAAAATGGTCCTAAGCCTCCAACCTCAATACTGCATTTTGTGGGCCCTTCTTGGAACTTGGAACTTGGCACAACAGTCATGTCAGGATCTCCTTAACACCACACGATGTTGCTCATTTGCTCAAACTTTCCAAGGCTTCCCATAGCCCTCAGGATCAAGTTTGTCCCCTTCACATGGCCCATAGGCTCTGCAGGACCTGATCCTAACGCCCACTCCAGGTTCAATGGAGTCACTCACCAACATGCACAACACTCCAGACCTTTGGTGACCCTCCACCTCACTGTGGTTCCTCCATCCTCTCTTCTTTTCTAGGCTACCCACAATTTGTGGAAATACAGTGGGTTATCCAGTGGTGGTAGTCACCAGTAACTTGGGGTTATGGTGCCACCCTGAGCAAAGAGGGCAGGCAAGGGTGCTTCTGGAGGCAGGAAGCTACATGCTGTGTGGGGCACAGTGGAAAGTGAAAACGCAAGTCCCCTTATTTGAAAATTATTGAGAATTTCAAGACAGTGATAGCAGGGCATTAATCCAAGCCTGGAGCCCTTCCGAGCATGGGATGCTGAGCAACCTCACAGGTCAAACATCCACGAACCTGGCCCTGTCTGGTAACCACAGTGAAACATGGCAAGATACAGCACTACATGCCCAGTTGGGCTGGTCATGACTCACAAATGTGTCAACACTGGCACATCCTCAGGGATACGGAAGTATACTTGTTTTTGGAGAGAGACTAGACCTTCATCCTTGAGGTGAAGAAGATTCTCTCTCCAGGGTGCCTGCTCATCAGATACTCCATTCTGGCTAAGTTCTTCCACTGCTTGCTTATTTAGTACAGGGTTAACTTAATGACACGGACAAGTGCCAAGAAGAGAAAAGGGGACAGTAAGGAGAGAGGAAATTTCATCAACCTTTTTATAATGCAAGGCAACAGAAGCCAAGAAACCACATAGGATAGTAACAGTTCTACCTCTTTCTCTCACAAGTATTTCAGTTTGTCAAGTCTTCCTTTGGTTTTTGAATGACAGAGTCTTCCCAGTAAAGTAAGTTAATAAACTCTAGACAGGAAAAGTTATTCTTTCAGGTACTCAACTGAGTATTGGGAGAAATGCAATGTCTGCTCTTTCAGGAAGAGGCTGTCCCTCTGAAAATGCAAAACAATCATATTCTAATAAAACAATAATAAACACGAAAGGCACAGTTGCGATATTTCTTTATTTTAGGCCAAGACAGGAATAACGTGAAGTCGCTCAGACACTCAGCTTGCCATAATATAGTCCTCTCAGCATTTTCTTGCTTCTCCATATCTGACCTTGGCAATTTCAATTTCTCTTACAATCTCTTTCCTCTGTCATTCATGATTCTAGGTCTGAGTTTTATAAACATTAAAAAAAATCCACAATGAGAATATATTTTACATCGTGACCCAGTACACATGTATCAAAAGAACTAGGTTTCATGTGCAGAATGCTCTGATATTTTCTTCTGTATTTTATTTCATTCTTTAGAAATGGTTTCACAATCCACTAACGGTTCATGACCCAGTTTGGAAACACTGTGATTTTAGATTGTACTTGTATACATTATTATCATCCACACTTCATCAAACTCAAGCTCCGTCTGGGTGTCTACACAATCCACAAGAATAAAACATGGGTATCTTTTAAAAGTCAAGCATTTAAATGACTCCTGTAGCTGAAAAACAATGAGCATTATCCAGCTAGAGGACTGAAATGAAGGGAAGGCAGCAGCATGGAGAACGTCGTCATAGCTTGGTGTGCAAAACAGAAGCAGCCACACAGAGGGTGGAGGATGGCGAAGAGGGAAATTTCTATGTCTGGCGTCCTCCGTGTGGGCCCACTGTTTAGTTTAAAGTGGCGCAGTCTCCCAGAATATCAGACACGCTCACATTCAAACCCATGAAAACACTTCAAAGAAAAGATTTGTCTGTCATCTGAGAGGCTCCCATCTCCTCAGTCTCTCTCCTATCTTCTATAAATGGTTAGTACCCTGTTCTGTCATCTTCTTTCTCAAAGAATTCCCCACACTCCTGCCACTTCCCTCTCTCCTCTGGCCCCCTGCCTAGTCCAAGATGAGATTGTGGAATCCAGAGCCTTCACTGTGGCCAACCAAGCCAACTGCCCTTAGGGCTGTTCCCCATGCTGTGCCTTCAGTGGCTCTGACATCCACATTTTTCTAGCTGGCCTTCAGAATCTAGAACTTCCTTCCCCAGCACACCCTCCCCGCAGATCATGTCTGTCTGTCTGTGTGACAGCTGCTTCTCTACCCCACCACAGTCAAACCACATAACGTAGCATTTCATAAGGATAAGATGGTGACACACTTGCTAGGAGCTCAGCACCGGGTTAGGTCCTCTGCACACCTCCTGCGATTCTCATGCCACCGTGCCAGGAAGGCTCCCAACTGGAGTAACTGGCTGGGAGTGGAACCCAGGAAGGACAAACTCCAGGTTCTTTCTACCACCTAACAATGGCCCCAATGACACCACACAACCTTTCAGCTACATACAAAATTGCCTTTCCTGCTTGCCTCCAGAATGAAGCTACTGACTAGAGGTGAGGGGTAACGTATGTGGGACCCTCTCCATGACATTAGTGGTTAGGACACAGGTACTCTTGGTGAGGTTCCTCAGGAAGCATCCTGCCTGCACTCAGCACCAAGAAGAGTTGGTTCCACTTCTACCTATGGCAATGAGATTCGGATCACCAACGAGGTTACCCTTGGGGACCAGCGGTTACAGCTAAGGACAGCCCTCAGCCAGTCGTGAGGTTGGGTGTGCAGAGTGGCCTCATTCCCGGCGCCACCATTTGCCTTCCCCATCTTTTCCCTCTATGGCCACTGTGTCATAGTCATCTTCTATAGGCCACCTACAATTATCTCTAGAACACAGCAAGAAACAAAGAAATAATACCTTGAATTTTCTATACCATCTCATATGCTTTTTCTGATGTTCTCCCTGCCCTTGTAGAGTAGCACCTCCTCCCGAGAATCAAATGCAAGGCTGTCCAGCCCTGAGGATAACCATTTGTGTACAAAAATGTCCTTTCAAACTATACCTGGAATATCCATACTTGAAAGCAATGCTGGCCTTTTTCCCCACTCTACTTCTCCAATCTCACCGCAACGAAAAGGATGTGCATAGAGAAGGCTTGAGGATAGAGACAGAACCCCAACAATGAACCACAAATCCAGGGGGACATGCCAACCTACCTTGGTCAAATCCATTCCAAGTTTGAGTTGTGAAATGAGATGAAGAATTATACTACGCTGATCCTCCATGACGCCCAATTCCGTCTCTTCCTTATCTTCATTGTCACTTTTTTCATCTTCAGACAAAACCAATTCAGAGCCTGAGTTTGGCTAAAATGAAATAATCAATAAAAATCACCAGCTGGTCCAACAGAAGTTAGAAATAAAGTGTATGAATTCATATGCTTTGCAATGACAGAAGAAACCCAATCCTGTCCCACGCAGAGTTCCTCTGTGACCCAGTCCTGTTGGCCATGGGGCAGATGAGTCCCCCGGAGGTCAGCCCTGTGCCTTGGACACTGCATATCCCCTTTCATCTCTCCCGTCTTCCCCGATTAGTGAGCCAAAGGGACTTCCCCTGACAAAATAGCTCCCTGTTCTTTAAGAAACTAACTATAGTATATGGATATGAGCTCCCTTCATTTTGCCTATTAGCAAATAGAAGTTTACCAAAGTTAAACTCCTGTTAACTTGCACGACCCAGGCCACTTCATATCTAATATAAATTTTTCTGTTTATAAGTAAAAGTTGGATTATCCAGGGAGTAACTAAGATTATTTATGGAAAAATGTGCTCTAAGACTATTTCTATCCAAATCAATTAGGATCACTCTACCAGGTGTAAGAAAAGGCTGAGAATTACCATTAATTTAGGGAGGAAGACACCAAATGAAAATGTAAAACAAAACTCCTGAAACTTTATACTACTACTGGGATTCACACTGGCCAACAGACCCCGCTTTCCTCAATGCAAGTTTATTAATTCAATCACTCAATTCCATTTTTTCACATTACATAGAAAACAGGCAACTTACTAAACTGGGCAAGGGGATTACCGCACATAAAATTTTCCAATATCCAAGTGTTAAGAACTCTGGCTACAAGGTAAACTTGCCCTCAGCATTCTATTGAAAGAAGTCTCCACATTCCACACTCCACATTTACCTATGTTCTTATGATGCTTGCTTATATATAAGCAAAAGCACTCTGCACAGAACATTATACATTTCTTTCCAATTATCAATAACAGGTCAGACATAATCTACAGAAATTCAGAAGCTCAAAGGTATTAAATATGAAAGGATACAGACTTGTCCAAATGTTCATGCAAAAAACGAACAATTTACTAACCTCATTAGACAGAATCATTTTATATCTACAGGCACTTCTAACATACAAAGTTTATTTTAGTGGTCAAGGTGTTTAAAACTGTCTGGCCTTACATACCCACACTGACCATTTGTTTCCAACATTCCAAAGAAAGGTAATAATGGTGTTCCTTCCCTCCTGGGGTAGGCATTTTTAAAACTTCAATGTAAATAGACATTTTCCATAGACATACTCCTAAGGTGTTCTCAATCAGCTCTAAATAATCCCAATTCTAAAGAGATGGTTGGGAAGGTCTCAGTGAAGTCCACAGGATATTCCCCCAGCCAAAAGCTAAGTTTTCTTTCATTATGTGCCCAGTTCTCTAGCCACCTCATAATGGGTATTATCTGACATCACTGGCAAGTTGCTTTGCTAGATTATGCTGAAATAATTGAGGAATCCTTACCTGTGCTAACCCTGAGAAGAGAAGCCAGAGGGAAGTCTCTGAGCTGTGAGTTACCCTGATTCTACACCGGAAGTTAGGAGTAGGACACAGGAGCCCAGCACTTACAGCCAGTGGCCCTGGGGGTCTCCTCCAGCTTTACCTCATGACATCCCGTGCTGCTGTGTGACTGCTGCTGTTGCCAAGGCCACCACTGCTATGAGCCTGAATGGCTAACGCTGAGATTCGCAGGGCCTCCCTTCCACCAGCCTGTCCTCCTGGCTCTCCTCCCTTTTGCCTCTTCTGGATCTCAGGTCAGTTTCAAAGTGGGTGGCTGTCTCAGCTCCCTGTGAGCTTCCATTTCCAGTCTACGCTACGGAAGTCAGAGAGCTCAGACACAAATCCCTCCCAATGGCAAAGGTGCTACAGCTGCAGCTTCCTCTGCAATGACCTGGTGGGCAGTAATCTGTATTAGCAGAATTCCTCTCAACCCAGCACCAGCTGGCGGAGGAGAGGGCAGTGCCTGGGCATTCTACTTTGGGAAGAAAAAGGACAATCAAAAACAAGTGAAATCCAACCACCACGGTGTACCCAACAGGTGGAATGGGCTGCAAAGTCCTTAAACATCTCAACAGGAAAGGTAGCTCCATTTCGCGGGCAATTATTTTCTGCTTGAAATTAGCTGTTCTCACAAAGAATGAACTGCATACCAAATCAATTGCTCCACTGAGGCTGCCATAAACTTCATGAAGCAAAGAATGATTCATTCTTCTAAAGCTGTGATTTCCTATTTGCTCACAAGCCAGTGCAGGGGAAATCCTCATCTTTCCCACTCACTGCTACACTCAGTGTGATGTGTTTACAGACCTTCGGGGACCACACCTCCTCCTGCTGTCTGCCTTACTCGAAAATTAAATCCAGCTTGTCCCTGACTTCCAGTAGCCAGAAAGTCTTTCACAAGATCCAGTCGCATGATACTAAGTACACACATAAATGTGAACACAAACCCCTCCAGTCTTCCCCACTGTAAATCAACAGCACGTCCTGTGTGTCTGACGATTCCTCTCAAAGACACTGGCTGCAGCAGAGGAAATTAAGGCTGGCACAGGTGCCCCAGAAGCTGAGTCATCCGGGGTGACTGGTGGCCCTGGAGTCCCGCCCAGGGAAGGACAGCCATGGGAGCCTGGCACACTGTCCTTTGGTGGCACAAATCCTGAGCAAGCCACGCCCCAACATTAAACAAGGACCTAGGACTGTTTTCTCTCCCACAGCCTCTGAGAACTTGCCCTTTTTCTCCCAATGTGATTTGTAAAAAATTCCCTTACCCAGCCTCAAGTAAATAATCAGAGTTAAGCTGGTTTCATACACCACGTTGACAGTAACATCTTAGAGGACACTTTCAATCCACCCACACTGCAGCTCAGTCCATCCGCACAAAGAGAAGACCCCCCCAACCCCCATCGCGGTCCAACTTGGGGGTACATGGATGGAAAGGTAGGAGTAATCAACAGGTCAACTCTGTCTGAAATAGGTCCGTGGCAAAGTAAATGCCAATCTACTGGCATCCACAAAGCACCCACATAGGCATCCACCGTAAGGAATGGAGGGTTTGAAGAGACAGGTCTTGATGGAGTTTAAAAGACACAAAACCTCCTTCCCTTTTAGGGTCAAGGGTTTGTTGATTCCACTACCCTGATGTGGAATTCAAAGAGACTGATAATTGTCACCCTCTCTAAGTGCTGGTTTCCATAATCAGGTCCCCATGCTTATCCACATCCACACCCCGCTTCTCTTACAAAGTCCCGCTTGTCTCCTGGGAATCCCTGCACGCCTCCCCTCTTTGAATCTCTGCAAATTTTCACTTATAAAACAATAACAACTGTCTCAAGGTCATCAAAAATAGCAGAACAGTGTTCCCCCATCTCTGAAAAATATGAATGTGAGAAATGGTTTCATAATGTTGAGAGAATTTATAAGACTTAAGCAGAAGAATCTTCAGATCCCCCATCCCCCAGAGATTTTTGCAGATGAGCCAGCCCAGTCACAAAAATGTATGTAAACTTGAAGATAAAATGGAATTAAAATATGTTTTAAAGAGAAGCAGGCTTTGAAAAAATGAGGATTTTAATAAAAACAGAAATTATGACTCAATATTTCTACCACACAAGCACCTCAGGGCATATGGTGCTACAAAAATCAAGCAACTGTGCCTATTAGCAAATCGGGAGAATGATAAGCGAAAATTCGATGGGCAGGAAAAAGCTTCACGGGCAGGCTGGGGTTTAGGGACATTCCCTGGCGACCCACAGTGACCTGTGCCCAGAGCAAGGGTTCTTGGCCTGGGCCCCAGGGACAGCCCTTAAAATATCCACCTCCATCCTTGAAATTTTATGTAAAACTGTAAGTCTGGGCATTTTTCTGAAGCGGGGTCCATAGCTCCCCCTGGATTCTTAGAAGGATCTCTGCCCCTTCACTGACCTCTGGCCTCTCGAGGACCAAAGGCTGAGACCATGTGAGAGATGGGCTCTTGGGCTGGGAACGGTCTAATCCAAGACAGTCACAGCATCCACAGATGTTACCCTGCCCTTAACGGCAGACCTCTGCTTCTTACTTATAAGGAGAAGCAGGTATATGGGGCTATGCCACCGAGGCCAAAGCCAGGAGGCACAACTGTGATGTGTGTTAGGTTTGTGTGGTCCAACAGTCTTCTCAATGGGGACACCAATGTGGGAGAAACATTTAGCTTTGCTTTCATCTCTTAAACAAAAATCTGAACTCTTCAATACAAATGCAAATTTCAAGCACGACTGAAATGCCAATCTTTTTATTCAATACATATACGTAATGTAACTACAGTTTGGGTCCGTGCCAGGAAAAACCATGAAATAGACATTTGTCTGCAGAGGCCACTCATTTCCCTGTCACAGGCTTCATTCACCCCACCCATGTCCCCAAAGGTACTCTCTTTCCTGGCACTTCACTCCTGCTTTCCCCTCCTCAGACGGAGGACTCCTACCCCACCCCATCCTTCCTGCTTTAGTGATTTGTCTTCTCTCTCAACCTAGACCTGGCCTTCAGATGAGGGGGTCAACACAAGCAGTCTCATCTACTAGCCTCTCCTTTATTTGTACATGGCCTTATAACCTAATATCTTAATTCACAGGACTGAATCCTTACTGGTTAGATTTGAGACATCATGGCAGAAGCCTGCGTGGTCCCATTACCTAACCATTAAAAGTGCATTTTGCCTTTGGACAGGGAGCTTTTCTGTGCCAAACCAGGAATCACAGACATGCAGGGGTAAGAGGGTCTACTCTAGCAAGGATTAAGATGGATTCCTAAAGCCATCTCATGCCCAAGTAAATAAGTATCCAACAAACAGACAATATCTACAACAGAAAAACATCACCCACTGAGCTCAAGTGACCTGCAACTTTCCTGAAAACCTATATGGCAACGACAGACAATAAAGCCAGCTAGAGAATGAACATCAAATTCTCTTTTAGCAGCAAGCATATTGCAGTTCAATCATTTTTAAAGCCTGGCAACTTTCCCTACACACTGTTAACTTGGCAAGGAGGCACTGGGGTGAACTGAGCCATACCAAAAAACCTTGGCACTGAGTGACAAGACCAAACACATCTACATAGTATCTTTATGGGGAAATCTAGCCATGTCAAGAAAAAAAAAAAAAAAGTGGTAGTCTGAGGGTCACAGAAATGCAGGCAGTAGGTGAGAAGACCCAAAGCACCATGCTCAGATAACCTCAGAAAAGAGAACTATCAGGTACACAGCAGCATGGCAAAGAAGTAACCAGGGAATGACATCCCCTTATAGACAAATTATTTCTCAATTCTGTAACTACACAGAACAGGCAATAACATGCAACAATGGCCACGGGGGCAAGAGTACTTATGTTTGCTAGGGGAAAAGAGTCAACAGAAGCTGGCTTGTCAGGAAATAAAGGGTTCTAGAAAAATAAAGAGTGTGGAGTCGAGACACAGAAGCTAGGGACTGGAGAGACTGGAAGAGTAGGCACATAGAAGACAAAGGGGAAAAATCAAGAAACACAGTGAGCTGCAGAAGAGAAACCAAGGGGTCTCAGTGTCTATGAGGAGCAAGTGCCCAAGGACCAATACCTGAATCCATTTTTCAGGTCTTTTTTTAGTTAAAAAAATTTAATTTTTTATTAAATTAGAGACAGGGTCTGGCTATGTTGCCAAAGTCGGTCTCAAACTCCTGGCCTTCAAAGTGATCCTCCCATCTTGGCCTCCCAGAGTGCTGGGATCACAGGCATGAACCACTGCAGCTGACCTTCCGTTCTAACAATAATAGTGTTACTGCGGCAGTACAGAATCCATAAAACCAAGGACTTAGTCCCTTTTATCTCTAGTCATTTTCTCATTCCAATACGTACAGTATATTTAACCAAATTATCACCATCATTACATAATCCTCACAGTGTGTCTTCACAATCAGTGACATTTCATATCTTAAGAAACCCCATCTAACAGGCAAAGGTCATGAAAACTGGCATAGCCACAACTGAAGATCCAGGCCGACTCCGTATATATGTCAATAACGTCAGCATAGCCCAGGGTATACAAAGATGGCCAGCAATCCGGGAAATTTCACTTGGCCTTCTTGTCCTCACTTCCAGTAAGAAACTCATATCACGTGACTACCAAGGGCAAGGCATTCACTACTACATGCTTGGAAAAAGTATCTCCCCTGAGGACACACAGATAGTTTTGTCATATGAATGCAAAATGGTTGATCCTGATGAACCTACTGTCCTTCCCACATACTGCACAGGTGAGATTTCTCCTCCGGAAGCGTCCTTTTGGTGGCTGTGTCTAATTCTCCAAAAGTAGGCCATCTTTGCTGGGTAGAGGGTATCTCAGCTGAACGGGTGGATGTTCCACTCTGGTCAGAAGTCATGCCGAAGACAGAAGCTGTGGACACATGTCTTCAGCTGGTGTCTGGTATAGTTGGTGCCCCTTGGCCCTGCTGCAGGGCAGCTGTTGAAGGCTCCTGCACGTGTACTATCCTCTACATGGAGCCACTTCCAAAGCCAGGCAACCAACTGTGCCTCAAAGGCCACCAGCGAATTTAGGGGACCTTATCTTGCCATTTGGAGGTAGATTCAACAACGAGGCCACTGCGAGGGGAACCCGACGGAGAAGCTGGATCTTATCCTTGACAGGTACAAGTACACGCATGTCCACACAGCAAGCTGGTCCCAGCTGCCTTTTGGAGATGCTGAGTTTGTCGTCACTGACATCACAATCCTCCTGCTGCCTCCCAGGGGACGAGCTGGCTGGCTGGCTCTACCCACACATACACACACATTGACCACACTTGGCTCTTATAGACTGGAAGGACAGATGCTCTTCCTGAGCAAAGGGGCCGACCTGCAGAAAGGTTAGTTTTAAATAAAACACACCCTGGAAGGCAGAAGGAAGTCGCTTCTTGGGAGGGGAGAGAGTGGGGGCGTTTGTCATCAGCCAAGATAATAGGGAACAATTCTATCGAGAGGACTCAACAGGCATTCCTTTAAAAACATTCGAGGGAAGCATCCACAGGAAATAGCAGCATGTCTTTGTCTAATTTCTACGTTTCTGATTCGAAACCAGAGTCTAGCTATTTTTAAACGAAAGGAAAAAACAGAAATCAAGAAATAGCAAAGAAAACCTAAAGAAAGTACAAAAAAGAAAAGGGAAGAAGCAGCGGCAAATGAAGGGGTAGGCAACAATTTTGCAGCTGAGCTTTTGGAGCGTGCCAGCGTGAATACCGAATGCCAGCGTGCAGAATCCCAGAGGCTGCAAATCAAGTTTAGCATCAGCCTGCTGCCTGGAAAAGCAGGGAAAGGGCAGGGCCCCAACAAGACAGAGGGCCTGCTAAGTGCCAAACACTGTGTCAGGCACTTCACAGCATCTCAATGAGCGAAACGCTAGCACTTTAAAACCAAATCCAGCGCTGAATTACTAACACGGCCAAGAGCTCTGAAACACACCCTGAAAGCAAAGCTGTTTATGATCGTGGGACCAAGGTCTCCATGGCCCCTATTCTGATGTTGCACAAGCAGCACAGATCACAGGAAGCTCATGAGTATTTGGGATAAAAGTCGTAGTGAGGATAAGGAAGAGGCCACGAAATCAGAGACTACCACAGCTTTAGGAGACAGTGATGCATAAAAGAAAAGCGTGGAGATCCGGCTGCAGATAGTCCTGGTGATAAATCCTAAAGACGCTATGCCCCACCTGTGAGGCTCAGTCTCCCTGTCTCTAAAATGGACATGGTACCACCTCTCACATCGGAGAGGCCTGCTCTAGGTCTCAACAAGGCAAAGCGTACAAAGCAATGAACACAGTGGCTGGCACACAAGAAGTGCTTGGTAAACAGCCATGCTCTGATGAGGCCTGTGACGTTCGCACTGGGCACACAGTGGTATGTTGACTTGAGGTTGCTGCTAAAGCTCCTGCACCCTCCTACTTGTGCTGCTCCCTTCTCCCCCGCAGCTTCCCTCTCAAAGCTGAATCAATGCCACCCAAGCTCCTCTGCTAGGCCTTCCCCACTGAGGGTTTTGGGGCTGCAGGGCCCTGACCACAAGGCAAGCATCCCTTCCCTGGTCTGGAGCTACACTAGGATTCAGAGAACTTTGAAATATGTCTCAATCAAGGTCACATGCAAATGTGTGAACTAAGCAAGACAAAGACAAAGCAGCAAGTGCAGTGAATCAGAGATAGTATCCCAGCAACCGACCCCAGAGGACCAGCTATGGTTTGGAGGTGACAGGAGCAGTAGCCATCCACACCTGTTATCCGAACCTGCCATCCACAGCTACTCGAGTTCTCTAGGCCTAGGAAAGGTAGGGAAGAAACTCCTTCAAGATCCCATTCTAGCCTTCCTGGAGCTCTGATAAGAGAGAACGCAATGGGTTTAGACATAAAGGCATAAGGGCAGGTTTAATGGTAAGCAGGCACTGGGTCTGAAAGGGTTACTATCACCTCAGCCACCTCCAACGATCACAGGTAACAAAGTACCACATTAGATACTGAAGCTAGAAATTTGCTTAAGATATGGTCTCAGCATTCAACGGACAGGTGTTCTGGTTGAGAAGGAGTACATGGATCTTTCTTTCTCCTAGCCCTGGAGACTAGTAAGTTTCAGACTGTAAGTTTCAACTCAGCATTTGAGACTTAGTTCAACCACGTTTCACAGAGGTGGAGACTTAATCCTACCATCTATCCCTAGGTGCTTCGGACATGCCCACTCTGGCACTTAGCAAACTGGATTTATGCAAGTGCACACCCACTTTCCAACTGGACCAGAAAAGTCAGCCCTCTCTTGGCAAAGGAAAATTGATTATTTGGGACTGGCTACTCAGGGCCATGGGTGGAGGTGGACGTAGAGGCCATCTATAAATCTGAAGAGAAAGAAAGCTGTGATCAATTAGTAATATCAGCCAGAGGCTCAGGAGGGGAACGCAGTGGCCACGTGGTTGTCAGCTTACCTTAATTGGAACTCTGTGATGGAGGAATCCTAGCTAATTGAGGGCTTCATTTCTAGAATTCCACCACAAAGGGCGGTTTACAACAGATGTACAGTAAGTTCTTAAAAGGAATGAATTTATAAAACCAAAAACAAAGTGTGGGAAACTTGAGTGTGCAAGGACAAAAATCTAGATTTAAAAGGACAGCCAGTCACAGAAGGCTATGTGTTGTGATTCCACGTCTATGAGACATCCAAGACAGGCAACATAGATGAGTGGTTGTAGGGGCTGTGAGGACGGGCAGAACGGGGGTGACAGCTAAAGGGTCCAGGGTTTTTGAGGTGATGAAAACGTTCTAAAATTGACTGTGGTGACGGTGACATATACCTGTAAATATACTAAAATCCACCAAATGGTTGGTACAATTTAAATGGATAAATTGTATGGCATGTGTGTTATATCTCAATAATGTCATCAAAAATAGAAAAATAAATGAAAAGGTATATGATACAAAATCAAATAGCAAAGGCCAGGAGGAAGGGCATGGCCAGGGTGATCAGAGGGGCTCACACAGAGAAGGCAGACTCTGGGCGGGGTGTCACCAAAGAGGAGCGCTTCAAGCAGCCAAGAGAAAGAGGGGACAGTCCAACAGCAGAAATGATGCCAGTCAGGGATGAAGACAACCTTACTGCAGGGAAGTGCAGCTGAGCCCAAGCACAGGGCTTTGGCCTTATAATAGGACTCATTCCCTTGGAGAGTCCATCTGATCCAACAGCTTTCAATAATTTCTAAATGTTTATTTCCTAAGTGTGTATCTCAAGTTCAGCCTTCTCCCCTGAACTCTAGCTTTGTGCACCCAGTGACCTATTCAACATCTCCCCGCTTAGCTATCCGAGGTGGGCAGGATAGCAGACCCCTGCCCACGTCCTAATTCCCAGAACCTGTGTATATGGCACTTTAAGTGACAAGGGGGCTTTACACATGTGATTATTTTAAGGACCTTGAGATGAGGAGATTAACCTGGATTGCTGAGGTGGCCTCGATGTGAAAACATGAATCCCTAAACTTAGAGAATCTTTCCAGGCTGTGGTCAGAAAGAGGAATATAGATGCAACGTCCCTGGCTCTGAAGATGAAGAAAGGGGTCACAAGCCAAGGAATGTGGGCAGCCTCCAGAAACTGGAAAAGCCAAGGAAACAAATTCTTTCCTAGGGCCTCCAGAAAGAAATGTAGCCCTGCCAACACCTTGATTTTAGCCCACTGAGACCTGTGTCTGAATTCTTACGTGGAACTATAAGATGATAAATTAGTGTTGTTTTAAATCAATAAGTCGATGATCATTTGTTACAGCAGTGAAGAGAAAACACATCACCTAATGGCCATCTCAGACTTATTGTGTCTAAAACAGACCTTTCAGTTCATACCTCCAAAATATGATCCTCCTCATCTCAGTAAATAACAGCTTTGTTTTTCTAACCACTTGGCCAAAAGCCTTGGCACCATTCTTGACTTTAATTTCTTGCATATGCACTGCTCCACATCACATCCATCAGCAACTTCTGCAAATTATATCTAGAATCTCATTGCTTCTCACAACTTCAGCCACCCTGGCAAAGCCACCATCACCTCTCTCTCCTAATTACTGCAACAGCTTCCCGTCAGTCTCCTGCCCCTCCTCCCAGTCTACGTCTCCTCACAGTAGCTGGAAGGTATCTTAAATCATAAAGTTGATCATATAACTCCTAGGCTGAAAGCCCTCCCCTCTTGACTCAGACTAAATGTCAAAGTCCTGACTGTGGTCCACGAGGCCCTACATGATGTTGCCCCACGACTCCTCTACTCTTCGCTTGATCACACTCCCCTCCCTCCTTGTTCACCCTACTCACCCCTCCCAGCCACCTTCTGTTCTTGGAACACGTGAAGGAGAGGCCTACCTCAGGGCCTTTGCACCTGCTCTTATGGGTCTTCTTCATCCACTTCCCCCTCATTTCACTCAGATCTTTTAAAATTTTATTTTACTTATTTATTTTTTATTTCAAGACAGAGTCTCACTCTGTTGCCCAGGCTGGAGTGCAGTGGTGCAATCTCAGCTCACTGCAACCCTCCCCTCCTGGGCTTAAGTGATTCTCCTGCCTCAGCCTCCCAAGCAGCTGGAATTACAGGTGCATACCACCATGCCAGGCTAATTTTTGTATTTTTAGTAGAGATGGGGTTTAACCATGTTGTCCAAGCTGGTCTTGAACTCCTGATCCACCCATCTCATCCTCCCAAAGTGCTGGGATTACAGGCATGAGCCACCACACCCAGCCTCACTCAGATCTTAACTCCAATGTCCCCTCACCACAGCAGCCTTTGACCATCTAGGCCAGCACCACTCCCTCTCCTCCCTCTCCACGGTTTGCTCCTTCCTCAGCTCTGCTTTTCCTTGCAGCACTGGTCACTCTCAACTGTATTATATGTGTATTTATCATCTCTTCCCCCTTGCAGAAAGTCAGCTCACAGGAAGCAGGACCAAAATGTTTTGCTAGCTGCTGTGGCTTTATCAACAAAAATACTATCTGACATTGACTTATTCGTTGCATAAGTAAAGGAAATAAACAGCTGGCTTTCCCCTACGGAAATGAGGAACTGCTGAAGATTCTGAGGAGGCTGGGTAATAGAACTCAGGCCCTAGGAGACGAATGGTTAAGCAAGCAACGATGTGATGGCACGCAGGGGGGACGGGCACTGAGAGCAGTTTTGGAAGACTCCTGCCACTGTCCAGCGTGAGGGAGACCGACACGCCCTGGGGGGTGGTAGTGAAATGTTTGACGTCCTTCCTTCTCCTCCACTGGGTAAATATACATGTAAGGCTCTGTGTTAGGCGCGGAGGAGGATTACAATCAGTGTAGGACATGGCCTGGGTCACCCCGGACCCTGCAGCCTTGCTGGGCAGACAGTAGTTGGGTTTTGAGTTCCTGTATGTGGAAGATCAAACGGTGAGTTATTGCAGGGGTGCAGTAATCAGAGGGGAGGCAGGCAGCTGGCAGCAGGCAGGTAAGGAAGAGAGAGAGAAAGCACAAGAGGCAGCGGGGTGGAGTGAGAGGCAAAATGGACCAGTCAAAACTGTCTGCAGATCCAATTATTCCACTAAACACGATGGGCAATAGAAAACAGCTAAGACGACACACACGGGCAGGCGGCATTCAGCTGGGAGAAGGGCTGTTCTCATCTCTGCCCCCCTCCTTTCAGCCCTGCCTGCATGCGATAAAGGAGCCCAGCAGCCGCATCCTGCCCTTCCTGTTCTGCGCACCATCCTAGTCACCCAGGCTTGAGACCTGCAAGTTCCCGGACCCCTCCCATCCAGAGACCCACCTGGCCCACCATCCCTTCCTTTCCTCATCTTTGCTGCTACCACACCCTAGGCTTTGGTCACATAAATGTAGGGCCCTGCCAGCCTCCCAGCTCATCCTTCCGCTCCAGACTCCTTCTCTTACACTGTCTTGTACCACACCACCAGAGCGTTCTTCCCAGACACCCACTGCTCTGTTCAGAAGTCTTCAATCAGGCACACGTTCTCAGGATCTCCTGAGGGCTGTGTCCAAAAAAAAAAAAAAAAAAAAAAGTCTTCAATTGCTTCCCACTGCCTAGACGAAAATGTCTACTCAGCCAGTACTTTGGGCTTCCTCAATCTGACCCATACTTCCCCTCTCCTCCTAAACTTCCTCTAGCCTAGACTGAGGACGGTATACTCACTTCTCACCCTGCTCTCTAGACTTGCCCTGTCTAATCCAGTAGGTGCTAGTCACACTTAGCTACTTAAAATAATTAAAATTAAACACGATTTAAAATTCTGTTCCTTGATGGCACTAGCCACATTCAGACTAGTGGCTACCATATTGGACAGCGTAGAAAGAAAACACTTTCATCACTGCAGCAAGTTTGATTGGAGAGTGGAGCTCTAACTTTTGATGGCCTCCCAATCCATTTCTACTCCTTCCACCGATTGTTATTCACCTGTACGAACAGCATTGGCGCCACGATGCTGGCTCTAACGATCTGGGCAGGAGCAATCCCTCCCTCCTCTAAATCCCACGTTGAAGTTTTACTGGGATCACTCGAATGTTACTGCCATGCCTATCTTTCCTTAACTTCTTGGTCATATAAAGTTCAGTGGGAAGAGATTATTTTCAAAATCTAAAATTCCTGATGAAACACCGAAGAACAATTTTACAAACACCTCCATTTCAAAAACAAACTGATGAAGGAATAACGTAGTTGGGGTAGCCAGTAGTAATAAAATGATTCTGTGCCTAAAAACTGAAAGGAATTCTACCACCTATGACTTGCCTCTATCGTAAGCACGGGTACATGCCGAGACTAGAACTCTGGCTTTCTAGATCCACAGTTTAAATTATCATTGGTTTATGCTTTGTGCTGGGTGATGGATTTCTTCTGATCTGCGGATGGTAAATGGCTTTATTCAGAAAGAAACACAAGACTCAAGTCGATGGTACCACGTCAGTGATTCTTTCAGAACTGTACACTTGATGCCACTAATTGCTAGACTGTCTTGCTTTACCCATAAATTATGCAGTTATGGGCCTGAACTCTACGGCAGGGACAGAAGAAAACATGTAAAGCACTGCGGGAACGCAGAGTGGCAGCAGGAAAAGCCTCTAAATTAGGTCTACTGTGGTCCCGGGACCTGCAGCAGCAGAATCACTGTGAATTGGATAGAAATGCAAGTCTAGGGCCCCCCTCCAGACCTACAGACACAGAAACTCTGGGGGCAAGGCAGAGACCAGTGTGTGTTTGGTTTGGGGTTTGTTTATTCTTTTAATTGAAATACAATTATAACTTATACTTGGTACAATATGCAAATCTTATTGTACAGTTCCATGAATTTTGACAAAGGTATCGCTTTATATCCAATTTAATAGTTTTCTGTTTTACCATTTTTAAGTGTACAGCTCAGGAGTATTAACTATAACAACGTTATTGTACAACAGATCTCTAGGACTTTTTCATCCAGTGAAGCAAACTCTATACCCAGTGAACAGCAACTCCCTTTCTCCTCCTCCCTGCTCCCCGAGGCCCTGCAGCAGATTTTGGTGCCCCCTAGCATTTGAGAAGGTCTGCTCTAATGATCCCCACCCAGAACAGCGGAGGAAAGTAGCAGACGTGATAGGGGCCTGGCTCCCAGCGGGGAGCAGCACAGGCGGTGTGCTACCAGCCCCTCGGATTCTCCAAACCCAGTCCTAGGTGGCCAGTGAGGAGATGGCTCTGGGCTAGATGCTAGGGGAAACCAAACACAGACATATGGACAACTTTTCTCATAAACTTGTGTAGGCACAAGTTTAAGAAAATTGTATTCCTCAACATTAGACAAGGTTCCAGAAATTTCATTTGATGACCCCCAAACAGATTCGGAAAACTATCAACTTTGATTGGATAAGGGTGATTGTATTTTCATCAGTGGCCACACCAGGCAGTCATTCAACTCCAGCTTTGAATTTTATCTGTCCATTTGAATCATTTATGCTTCTCACCTGGAAATTCCCAACTAATACCCTCTAGTGGAAATTTCCAAAGCGTACGATAACACAAAGGAAATAACCAAGTGCATCGTAAACCACAGAACAGTTTTGATTTACAAGTCATTAGAAGCAAGAGGCATTTACTGTTCTTTGCAGGCCAAAAGGGACTGCATCATGAATAATGGAAAAAGCAAAATGCATTAAGAACTCTTCTGATAATGTTATAATGTTCTCTCCAGGCCACACGGAAGGCACATTTATTGAGGACTTTCCCTGTGCCAGGCACATATCAATACATACAGGGTAGTAGTCTTTAAGGGACAAAAACTAGCAAGTCCACCCCGTTTTGCTTCAATAGGTAGTTTCTGGACCATTATCTTCCGACTCTCAAACCAGTGATTTGGTACCACAAGCAGATCAAGAGCTAGGAATATCAGAAACAACCCAAAGCTCACGTTTTATTCTTTTCATTTTTCTTAAAGACAACTCTGGTATACACCTATTCTGTCCTGATTTCTGTAAATATTAACAAACCAAGAAGAAAGCATCTAGCAGAAAACAGGCTCTAGCATTTCGTAGAAGAAAAGAAATAAACCAAGAGCAAAACTACCACAGTCCTTAATTCCACAATGAGGAGGCACCAATAATGCCCCATTATAAAGCTACAATCTCTACATCCCACTCAATATCTTTTGGTCCAAACAGCAAGCATTTTCTATTCTCCTTAATTTGCATTATGTGTGTCCATTTTTCTAGCCACAGTGACATAGGCTATTAAAAGGTTTCCCCATACTTTTACTCAGATGTGAAATGATATTCAGGATGTAAGAGGGTAATTGCAGCAATTCATATTTTCTTCATATAATCCAACTGCCATAAAATCCAAATGAGGCTCACTATGTCCTCTACTTTAAAAACTGTCACATTATCATGCTCTGCTTTGTCCTACTCTCAAATGCTTCATTCACTGAAAACTTCCAGGGGAAATTTGTGAGACAGCTGAAATCATCCTGGGGTAACACAAACCATATGTAGTAGCACTATTAATAATCAGAACAGTGGGATTCTTATATTTAGCACAAAAAGAAGGTGAATTTTAAGACGTAACTGTGCTCAGGTAGGACTTACGATCCTTTAAATACTACATATTCTAGTTTTTGTTTGTATCACTCTGTTGCACAGAATTTGCTTTTTTTTTTTTTCTTTCTTTCTTTCTTTCTTTTCTTCTTCTTCGTCTCACTCTGTTGCCCAGGCTGGAGTGTGGCATGATCTCGGCTCACTGCAACCTCTGCCTCCCAGGTTCAACCAAATTCTCCTGCCTCAGCCTCCCGAGTAGCTGGGACTACAGGTACATGACACCACACCTGGCTAATTTTTTGTATTTTTAGTAGAGACAGGGTTTCACAGTGTTAGCCAGGATGGTCTTAGTCTCCTGACCTCGTGATCTGCCTGCTTTGGCCTCCCAAAGTGCTGGGATTACAGGCGTGAGCCACCATGCCCGGCCCTAGAATTTCCATTTCTGTAGCATAAAATAACTCCATGATGACTTTCCAAGCTAGGTTTTCTGTCACTTTAGAGAATTTGTCAATTTAGAGATTTTGACAGACTTCTCTACTCCTGAACACATCTTCCTCCCATTTTCATAAAACAGGATCATGAAACACATCCTTCATGTGAGTTTCAAAAGTTTCAAAATAACAGAGTATGTGACACTTTATTGGAAATTGATATTTAACTGAATATTTTATCATGCTATACTTAATCCAATGTCTTTGAATTTCTTTTAAAAAGTGTTTATGTCATTAAGTGTTTCATTTTTACGGAATAAATATATTGTTTTTTTCAACTTGACAAGCATCCTGCATAAAACTGCATTAAAAACCAGTAACATCAGACCCTGGATGGGGATGGAAGGTCCAAATCAGAACCTCCGTGGAATGCATCTCTCTACATATTTTCACTTTGTTTTCAAGCAAGGACCTAGACCAGCAAGAAAGTGAGGGTAGAAAAACCACCTCTCCACATGGTGCAGTTCTCTTAACAAGAGGACTGCTAGAGTCTTGCCAGATGATGTTGCCAGGAAGGATAAATGTATATATACCAGTTAGTGTACATTCCCAAAGCTGCTGTTCATCCCTACAGCACAGCCCACACGCAGAATCACCTGCTGGCTCATTCCAGTGGGTGTTCCTCGACAGCAGCACATAAAATCCTGGAGCTGAATTTTAAACTGATGCTAAATTATAAAAGGATGTAAGGGGAATCTGACTCTCAAAACGCTTCAAGCTAAGGGATCTTCATGAGAAAAAATTTTACAGCGGGGACATAATCATGATTGTTGTTACTGCTTCTTACCTTGAAAAATGCACCCAAAAGGTGGAAAAATACTTGCTCCACATTATTAAAAATTCACTGGCTTGGTATATTAAAAGAAGTCTTAGAAAACGTTAATTAGGAAGTCCAATAACCCAACTGAAAAATATGCAAAGACTATGAACAAGATGTTAAAGACAAAGGAAATATGAATGGCTAATAAATGTGAAAATATGCTTAACTTCATTCATAATTATAAAGAAGGAAATTAAAAACAAGATACCATTTATCTTAAAAATAAACTGGAAATAAAATAAGAGTTTGACATTCATTCCTTAAGGGTAAGAGACAGGATAATAGCAACCCTCATACAGTGGCTGAGAAAGTATACATTTGGCTTACTCTTGGAGGGCAACGTGGTAATACTTATCAAACTTTAAATCCCCACATTTGTTAACTGAATTTCAGTTAAATTTCACTGCTGGAAAGTTTCCCTATATAAGATATATTTCTGTAAGTGTACATAATATGTGTAGAGGACAATTTATAATAATGAAAAACTAGACAATGTAAATGTCACTCCTAGGGTCTAGTTAAATAAATCACTAGTTAAATAAAATACAGCACATAACTCCATAGATATATTCATAGACTGGAATGGCTTTGTAGCTGTTCAAAAGAATGCAGACAATCTCTACATACTGACATGTGAAGACACCTAAGATATATTGTCAAATTGAAAAGCCACAGAACATTATTCATACTGTGATTCCACTGGTATAAAAAAAAGTTAAAAATAAATAAATATATATATATATATGTTTGCTGTACAAATTTCCCATAAGAGACACACAGTGGCTTCTTCTAAGGAGGTGGCATCAAAAGGAGATACGGGGTTTTTATTTCTGACTTCCTATAGGTTTCTACTGTATTTTAATGCAATAATTATGCTGTTTTACAATAATTTTAAAAATCATCCTCCTACTACTGCCAAAGCATGAATTGTAAAACTGTAAAAAATGAGACATCATGGTTTCATGTCCGGCTGAATTCTGAGGCTCATGGGAGGTACAGGGAGGAAGACAGTGGCAAAGGCAGGGGCAGCCTGAGAAAAGCAAGTTTGAAAAGGCTTCACTGTGTATAAAAAGCAAAGCCAGGCACTTATTTTCCAATAATGAGTCCAGCTGAGCTGACCGCTTTCCTCAAAGGGAACAGAACAACTTGCTTAATTTCCACCAGCCAGAGGTTGAGCCTAGTTTTAACTCCATGCTCTATGTAATGTATTCTGTGAATGCCAGTCAACTCCCCTGCTGCTATAGGTGGGAAAATGGCCCAAAGACGGCTGGGCGTGGTGGCTCATGCCTGTAATCTTAGCACTTTGGGAGGCCAAGGCGGGAAGACTGTCTGAGCTCAGGAGTTCAAGACCACCCTGGGCAACATGGCAAAACCCCATCTCTACTGAAAATATAAAAAATTAGCCAGGCATGGTGGTGGCTGCCTGTAATCATAGCTATTGGGGAGGCTGAGGCATGAGAATCGCTTGATCACGCCACTGCACTACAGCCAAGATCGTGCCACTGCACTCCAGCCTGGGCAATAGAGCAAGACTCTGTGTCCAAAAAAAAAAAAGAAAAAAAAAAAAAAAAAAAAAAAAAAAGGCCCAAAGACGTTCAGGTCCTGATATGTTAGGTTACATGGCAATGGGAAATTAAGGTTGCAAATGGAATTGAGTTTGCTAATCAGCTGATCTTAAAACAGAGAGATTTTCCTAGATTATCTGGGTGAGCTCTGTGTAATCACAAGGGGTCTTAAGAGTGGAAGAGGGAGGTAGAAGAGGGAAGTCAGAGGGAGATGGGACTATGGAAGCAGGGTCAATGAGATGCAATGCTGTTGGCTCTGAAGATGGAGCAATGGGCCCAAGCCAAGGAATGCAGGCAGCCTCTAGCAGCCGGGAAAGCCAAGGAAACAGATTCTACCCTACAGCGTTCAGAAAGCAACACAGCCCTTCTAACACTTTAAGTTTAGCCCACTGAGACCTGTGTCAGACTTCTAACCAACACAACTGTAAGAGAATACATTTGTGGTAATTTGTTATAGCAGCAACGGGAATCTAATATGACCTACTTATATTTCCTTTATTTCCATATACACAGATTTCCTCTGATGCACCAGCCGGGGATGTGCTGTGAAAGTCAGCTACCTGGGCTTCCCACCTGTGGATGCTCATGGACCTGGGGCCATGCCAGGTGACTTTAGGACTTCCTCAGAGAAAACCCAGGCAAGACACCAGCAACAGAACTAGCCTGATGATTATTAAATTAGCTCTATGTGGAGATGCCATATTTGAATAAGTTATTAGTGGAAGCCCTTTGTAAACCATGCTCCATTATATAAATGGCAGATGTCATTATTTACACCCAGACTACTCCTTTGGAAGACAAACAAAAGAGAAATGAATCTTGCTTAGCCCAGAATAGCATGACAACACATGTTCTTAAGTGTTTCCCAATATACTTCATATCTACAAATAAAGATAACCTAGGTCAGCCAAAGAACAATTTTAATAAGGATTTACTATTGAGTGCCAGGCACTGAGCTGGACACTGGCGATATATGATCTCATATGATGTTTACAACACTTTCATCAGGAAATACCATTATACAACCATTACTAATTCACATGCTTACATTCTTACAGGCAATCATTGAAAGAGCTTGGGTTCAAAGTGCTTTGTCAGACTCCATAGCTGGGGCTCCAGAGAGACATCATGTTAATCCCCATCCCCCATCATGAAACAGCTTAAAGAGACCCAAATGCTGATTATTCACCTCATTCTCACCAACCTAGAAATGCAACAATTTAACTGCACTTCCCCAAAATACCCTTGGAACTTGGACATTTTTTTTTTTAAACTCATCTTAACAGCCAAATTATCAAAAACAGAATCTCTTGTTTTCATTATGATTTTGTATCTTATGTCCAACCAATTGATTGCGTCCATCAAAGAACCTGTATTCTCAGATGATACAAACAAAAACCTGGCTTTTGTGAGGTGGAGAGTGAAGTTTATAAAGGCTTCTCACAAGCCCTAGTCAATGACCGTCGTGAGCACCTGCCCCCCATGTCTGCAGGGCACAACAGTCCCCACTCATCTGCTTGAGAACCACTGATCTAGCACAGCAATATCTAAAATGGGCAAGAATTTCCCATTATGGGAATTTCTATATAATATTCCATTCTAAATAAATGTTTTAGCACTAAAAACTCATCAAAATGGAATTTTTAAAAGCCACGTAAACATAAATGTAAGTCCCTCTTGCTTCCATTTCTTTTCTCAATTCAATACATGAAATTAGTATCAATCTTCTATAAGAAAAGTTCACATCCTTCAAAGGAGTAGTTTTCTCCTTGAATTACATTATATACACACATATATTTTTTTAAAGTCAGAACTACAAGCTGGCTCTGCATTTTAGTACATAAGCTAGTAAAAAGAAGATATTTGGAATCTGAAACACATTTTCCAAAAAGTAACCATCATTCATGAGGTTTCCAGGGTAACCTACAAAGCTGTATTAAACTCATAATGAGGGCTAAATACGTTTGCTATAAATAAATTAAGATTTGATACTCTTACAGTATTAATTTGTAAATATTAACAAAGTTATATACGTATCTTATATATTTTAAAGAAAAGCAATTCTGATGAGATGATCAAGAAAAAGGGGAATGGAGATTTGGAGCAATCTAAAGAGCACTGCCAGGGTTTTCGGGATTGATACACTGCTCTCGACTGCATTTCAGTTCATTTCCAAAACAGCTACAGTTCCTCCTCCTTCGCACGGCTGTGTGTCCACCACTCTGCTTATACTTACTGCTAATGTGGTCATTTCATGGGACCACTAGAGCCAATAGGGAGAACTTTACGTGACACGAGGACCATCCAGCACAGGCTGTAGATGGTGAATGACAGAGAAAAGGGTGGAGAGTGGAAGGGACAGGAGCACATTGTTGTCTGAGAGAGAGAAAAGACAGTGGTGACAGAGCACCACATGACACCCAACTCCACAGGGCACCTCATGGAGCCCATGGCCTTGGTCAGGGCTGCTCCAGTATCTTCAGGGGTGAGGAAGGCTACGGTCCCGGCATGGCTGGGGACTGGATGGATAGTCAAACAGCTGCTGGTACAGTACTTTCAAGTACTACAGAACGGCTATTTGATTCCTATATCCATAAGATCTGAAAAACACTGCCAGAACTTAAAGATAACTCTATGACTCACTCACTTGCTCTGTTTCATACACACACACACACACACACACACACACACACACACACACACAAACTTTCCCCCTAGTGGCTCACATCCATCATCAGTACCAAAAGAATTTTAAATTTACAATTATTATTTAGCACACAGTAAACGCCTGCAATGCATAGAACCATAAGCCATCTACAAAACTCAATTCAAATTACAAAAGGGATACAAGAACTCATCGATTAACTCAGCCGAAGCCCAAAGCAGATGTGAGAAATATTTTACTCTTTTCTCCCTTAACATTCTTTCCCCAGGATCATAAATCTCTGAGCGTTGACTTTTCATCTTTAGAAAGTGAGCGTCATCAGGGCCAGAAAATAAATCACTTTTAAAATAGTCATTCACCGTGGGCAAATACAAATATAAGCCAGGCAGATGGTGAAAAGCTCATTTATACTGGTATAATTTCATAGAACTAGGCAAGTGAGAAGGAAGCAGAGGGAGCTGTGAAATTTAGGGCCATGTTTAGAGGGTGAGACTAAATACCCCCAAACAACAGAATACTAAAACTTTTCGTACCACATCGCCACAATCTCTTCAACTCTTCATCTCTGGGGTTCAGACCTGACTTTCTCCCTTTGTGGCAACAAGAATGAATGGAAAAGAGAAAAGGGGAAAGAGGAGGGAAAACTCAGACTAAACATTGCAGGGCTTGAAGCCCTTTTCATTCACCAGTTTCAAAGCGTTTAATCCCTTGAGTACTGCTGCAGGATAGATTATACGACCTGGTGCTTAGTTTTTTCATTTGGCTCCAGTTCACAGTTGGCAAATCCAAGGTGGCTACCTCTCCAGCACTCTGGTGGGTGTTTACGTCACAAAGCCACACAGACCCCGGGGGAGGGGAGAGAAGGAAGGCGACACCCCGAACACTCCTAAGGCCACTGTCAAAGACTCTCTCAGTCCTCAGTCCAGTGTCGGAACCCATTAAAAGCCCCAGGACATATCCTACTGGCCATAGCAAAGGCATGATTTCAGACCTTCCACTCTATTCCCCTCCTCTCTTGTAAAAACAACACCCTCCCCAAGAAGCAAGACCTTATCACCCACAGAAAAGGAAGAGAGGAAGAGAAAAGCAATAGAGGAAAGAAAAAATCCTTGAAAAATGAGCATCAGCTGAAATGAATCCCCCAAAACGACACAGAAAAATATACTCTCGTGCCTTGTACTCAGAGAGCTCATGAAAGCTGCCGGAAACCAAGTCGAACAAGTTCTTGAAAAATGTGTGCAGGGCTCAGGCTTGTGTGTGATGATGACATTGTGAGTTGCTAAGAACGAGAAGGAAGGAGGGGCAGAAAGATGCTGTTGTGCAAGACAGACAGGAGGAGCTCTTAACCATAGGAGGCGGTAGAGCCTACGAGATAACCACAGAAGCACATCTTCAAATTCCACGTCATCTCACAGATGGTCATCTCAACTGCCACAGGCCATACGTAGAGCCACAACCACATGACACCAGGACCTACATAGTCTTAGGGTACTAACTGTGGAAACGTCACTTGGCTAAAAGACATTTCTCTTGCTGCTAATCTCATGCTATACAGAATAATTATAACTATTATGAAACATGTACAGAGCTAATAAACTGGGTTATGAAAACCTGCTAAACTAAGGGCAGGCTCCATTCAATGCCCACTATATAATAAGAGCTCAATATCTGCTGAGTGAATAAAATAATTGCCTAGATAAATCATCACTGTCTTACTATACTGGAACACAGAACAAACTGATGAAGGAGCAGTGTATTTTTAAGCATAAGAAGAGTCTGGCTCTTTCTGATTTTCAGTGAGTCCTGAGGGTCTGATAGCTAGGAAGCATATCTTCTACATTTGTCTGAAGGATGAACTACTTTCCCTCCAGACCAACAACAGCCAGAAGAGAAAAAGAAAAAATCCGGCTAATCAAATCATTGGTTATTCCTTTAGTGTGAGGATCTAAATGGAATGTCTTCAGCAGCTCTTCTAAAAGATTATAATAAGAATTCTATCCCATGATCAGGGACCCTCCCACAAAAATAATTCCACATATAACTACAACCACTTAGCACCTGTTAGATAGCTGATCAAGGCCACTGACAAGGAATGGACCAATTCACAGAAGCATCTTCTGCCTGGAGAGCTCCAGGACAGTGGCCATGGATGCATCTTTCATCACAGCAGCATATGTAAGTCATAGGCCACTCAACAGGTTAAACTTACTTCTACTGGAACTCCCGGAAGCCATAGGGAGGAGCACAGAGATGAGAACAAGAGGGAAACATGCCCGTAAGTCATGAACACTACCAATGAACCTCATCGTTCACATTCATTCATTACATACTTAGAGTATCTGCTATGTGCGTCATACTTTCCTAAATAGTCTGGAGTTTCCAGAGAAGAATCACACATAGTGTCTTCCCTCAAAGAATTAGGTCTATGAGATGAAACGGCCAGGTCAGAAAAGTCTTGTGGGGCTGAAGATGACCCCTGCATGAAGAAAACCTACTTGAGGTAGATCAGGGGTACAGCAGACACAATCTACCACTACCCAAAAGCCAATACCCTCTTTTCTCTTGCTGACAAAAACCCAATTCTGGTCTCTCTGGGATCTGAGATCCCTTTGATCTCAGGTAAGGCACGCTCCATAGCCAGGGAGGGTGGCTCATGAAAATCCAGTGACCCACCACCAGTTATGGGTCTTGGAGTAAGTGTGTGATCTAGTTCTGGCTGTGAGATAACAGGGGGAGTGTACTAAGGGGACTTCACTTCCCAAACAAAAAGTGTCTTTTTTTTTTTTTTTTTTGAGACAGAGTCTCGCTCTGTTGCCAGGCTGGAGTGCAGTGGCGCGATCTCAGGTCACTGCAACCTCCGCCTCCCAAGTTCAAGTGATTCTCCTTCCTCAGTCTCCCAAGTAGCTGGGATTATAGGCACCCTCCACCACGCCCAGCTATTTTTTGTATTTTTAGTAGAGACAGCGTTTCACCATGTTGGCCAGGACAGTCTCGATCTGCTGACCTCATGATCCACCTGCCTCGGCCTCCCAAAGTGCTGGAATTACAGGCGTGAGCCACTGCACCCGGCCTCAAAAAGTGTCTTGAGAAGGGTTCCCATCCTTTCTTTTAAAGGATATGTTGTGAGGATGCAATATTTAGGATACAGCTATGATGCTGTCACCATGAAATGACAAGCATAACGATAAACAGGAGGAGGAATGGAAGAAACTTGTATCTTTGAGGCCATCATGAGTTGCTGCGCCAGACATGGAAGCACCTACTTCCAGAATTCTTTTGTGCAAAAATTTATTATTATTATTTTCTGAGACTGGATCTCACTCTGTCACCAAGGTTCTAATGCAGTGGTGTGATCACAGCCCACTGCAGCCTCAACCTCCCAGGCTCAAGCAATCCTCCCACCTCAGCCTCCCGAGTAGCTGGGACCATCAGCACGTACCCCCATTGCCTGGCTAATTTTTATTTTTTTTGTAGAGACAGGGTCTATGTTGCCCAGGTTGGTCTTGACCTCTTCGCCTCAAGTAATCCTCCTGCTTTGACCTCCTAAAATGCTGGGACTGCAGGTATGAGCCACTATGCCCAGGCTTAAATTTATTACTATTTGAGCTATTAATTGTAGGGTTTCCTATTATTTGCATCTGAAAGAATCCTACCCAATATAGGAGATGGTGTAGTAAGAAGGAAAGAGCACTAGCTTGGGAGAAAGCAAGTCCAGATATCAATTTTGTGTCAATCTAAGTTCTGTGATGCTTGGCAAGTTACACAACCACTCCAGTTTGGGGAGTGGCCATTTGACTCCTAAAGACTATTCTAAGATTTAGTGAACCAAAGGTCATGATTCAAAAGGAAAAAAAAAAGTCTATTCTACAGATTCTTGGAAGGAGATATAGTCTGTTTGATGATGAGAGATGAGGAGTGGAGTGTGGAAGGATAATCCCACAAAATTTACTTATAACAAATTTTGAACTTGATCAATGATATTTCCTATGCAGCAACCAATTGGAATTAAACTCTGTGAGGTTATCACAGGATTCAATAAAGTGATTTTCAATCATCCTAAGTCAGTGATAGCTGCCTCACTCCTCAAACTGTTGACCACAAATAAATATGTGTCACATGTTTCAAAAAAACTTACAAGATTACAAGATTCAAAAGAATTATTTAAAGGATCAAAACAACATATTAACCTTGCTCATCTCTAAAAATCTATCACCATCCCACACTGGATACATCCGCAACTAACATCTACCTATACAATTATGTATCATGGGGATAAAAAATTTTAAAAAATGATAAAAATGTGTTGAGGGGATTGTACTGGCCAGGCTTCAAGTTGAACATCAGAGGATTTCAAATGGACAGCTTTATGGGTTGTTAACTAGTTCAAAAGTTCAGGGCTAAAATGATGATTCAATCAAAAGCATGAAAATTCTTGACACAGAACTCAGCTAAATCTTTTATATCAGTCTCCTTCCTTTATTCTTAAAACAATTTTTCTTCCTTTGGAAAGGGATGATTGGGACATGTTTACTTGAAAATTCAGTTATGCAATTTTTTAACCAAAGTCCATTTAGCTAACTTATATGCTGATATAGTACTCAGTACATAAAGACATTATAAGTTTTTCTACACCTGCTAGATTTGCGGGGGTATGGAGGATGTGGTCTCTTGATAGCACTGTTGCCACTGTAATCCAGACAACTAACTAGGCAAAGCTGCTAACTGGGACAGTCAACACGGGATGACAAGAGTTGACGGTGTGCTCTTGAGGAACAGGCTTAAAAACACTCTGCTTACAGTCTCCAGGGGCAGGGCTATAGTCCTGATGGTCCTAAGGCCAGGGGTAGGTATCTGGGCACCAGATATTTACCCTCAAATAATTAACACATTATTTTTCATTGCTCCCCCTTTCCAGCTTACCCATAAAAAATGTGAGAAAGTTTTTAAAGTTAACAAATGCTCTTCAACTAGTGAATGGGTAAACTGTAGATCCCATGAGTACTATTCAATGCAAAAGGAATGCATTAGTATGATTCCCGTAACAAGGATGAATCTCAAATGCATTACACTATATGAAGGAAGCCCTACTCAAAAGGCTATATCCTGCATGATTCCCTACACATGACATTCCGGGAAAAACAAAACCATAGGGACAAATAATAGATCAGTGGTTGCCAAGGGCTGGGGAACAGATTTGACTGTAAAGGGGCATGAGGGAATTTGGGGTCAGTAGAACTGTTCTATACAGGTTGTGTATCCATCACCTGAAATGTCTGGGAGAAGAAGTGTTTTGGATTTTGAATTTTTTTGGATGTTGGAATTTTTGCATTATACCAGTTGAGCATCCCAAATCCAAAAATCTGAAATCCAAAACATTCCAAGGAGCATTTCCTATGAGGGTCATGTCGGCCTTAAAAAAGTTTCAGATTTGGGGGCATTTTAGATTTTGAATTAGGGATTCAGATTTAATTCAGATCTAATTCAGATTTGGAATTCGATTTGGATTAGGGATACTACTTTGATTTGTTAAGACTGAGAACCTCTCATTTTAAAATGGTGTATTATATTGTTGGTGAATTATGCCTCAATAAATCTGACTTTTAAAAAAACAGTTCAGGTTTTGTCGCTCAGATATGTCCTCTGGAAGGTGGGTATGCATGGTCATGTGTGAGCTCTTGTCATTCAGGATGGGTTTACCTCATTGCCCTGGGCTCTCCTGTGCCAAGAGCCCGACCAGTCACAACGGGTGCAGAAAACAGAAACCACTCCAGGTGTTGCAGTCAGAAAGGAATTTGATATGGGAATTAGGTGCCTATAAAATTATTAAACAGGCTGGAGGAGCAGACATCAGGGGCCCTATTAGACTTTTCTTTTTTGGAGGGGACAGAGTCTTACGCTGTCACCCAGCCTGGAGTGCAGTGGCACAATCTCAGCTCACTGCAACCTCTGCCTCCCAGGTTCAAGTGATTCTGCTGCCTCAGCCTCCTGAGTAACTGGGATTACAGGCACATGCCACCACGTCCAGCTCATTTTTGTATTTTTAGTAGAGATGGGGATTTACCATGTTGGTCAGGCTGGTCTCAAACTCCTGACCTCGTGATTCGCCCAACTCGACCACCCAAAGCGCTGGGATTACTGGCATGAGCCACCACGCCCAGCACGCCCCTTAGACTTTTAAGTTCAAGGTCACAACAATGTAGGTGGCTGTGATTCAGAGGTCAGAAAGCTGTTGCCACACCCATGGAGGTGGGACTAAGGCCTAGACCTGTGAGTGTGGCCACGACAGCTGCCTCTAAACGCTCCAACCTCCACGCCACTGCCTGCCAGCAGCATGAACAGAAGGAACTTGGTCTTCCAAATCTCACACAAATGCATCTCCCTGTAATGTGTTCAGAAATCCGACTGTAAGAAAGTCTGGGACATGTAGCTGTTAGGTTTCCAATCTCTCCAATTGAGAAAGTAGAAAGAAAGTTAAGAGAGTGGCCAGGCGTGGTGGCTCACGCCTGTAATCCCAACACTTGGGGAGGTCAAGGCAGGCAGATCACGAGGTCAGGAGATCGAGATCACCTGGCCAACATGGTGAAACCCCCGTCTCTACTAAAAATACAAAAATTAGCTGGGTGTGGTGGTGCGTGCCTGTAATCCCAGCTACTCAGGAGGCTGAGGCATGAGAATCGCCTGAACCCGGGAGGTGGAGGTTGCAGTGAGCTGAGATCGACTGTGCCACTGCACTGTAGCCTGGCGACAGAAAAAAAAAAAAATCTCAAAAAAAAAAAAAAAAAAAAAAAAGGAAAAAGTCCAGAGAGCTTGGTCCACAGTCTCTACTCCAATCACCATCCTTCCTGTCCTAAAGTAAGGCATATGATGAAGCGACACACCGAAAACCTTTTTCCATCTAGACTTACATTTCAGATGGTTTTTTCGTTGAAAAATAGGTAAAACCAAGATCCTAACTCATTTCATTATGGAAGAATATTTCATTTTCACATTTAGTTAGTTCTAGCCCCAGCAGAATAAAATTATAAGATTATTACATTTTATAACAGAGCCAATCACAGCTCTTTTAACTCATGTATTAAATACATACAGCTCTTTGAGCTTTTATTCTGCTGGGAATTAAACAGACTAAGCTTCAAAATGCATTACTGTTTCAGATGTAGGTTATTTTATGGGAAGCCAGAACCAGCAGAGGGGAGCTACCTTTGGTATCCCACTTATGCCCCCAAAGACCTAAAATGTTCTAAACAGTAAACCAGAAGACAATAGTTAATTTAGCTACATGACCATAATAACCACAATTCTGAAAGTTACTTTCCCAATGACCACTCACATAAGCAACTATATTTTCTAGATCAAAAGCATTAAGGACCTGCTCATAAGGCATTTTTAACCTTTAGGAATTTCACTTCATTCTATATAGAAGTTATTCCTCCACAATGTACAGAAAGGAGGCAATAGCAACATTTTTTTTTTCCTGACAGAAAAACTATTGTGTGGATGTTGCTAGTTTTTTGAACTATTAAGACAAAAAAATGTGGCAAGGCACAATGGCCTAAGAAGAAAATTAGTGTCCAAGCTCTACTAGCTGTTTGGGTTTTGAGAATCATCTGCCATAGCACTCACTGGAAAAAATGAGGGGTGTCTTTGCAAAAATTCTCCCTTCTCAGAAAATCACCAAAACACGATTCTACTCTGTAAGACCTTCTCTGCTACATGGAATCAAACAAAATCTTACCTTGCTCTGACAAAACAATTAAGGGAAAAAATGACAACTAGAAATTAATGACTGTCTCCCTACCTTAATGAAAAAAGGTCTGGCTAGTTCTTCTTCTTCAGGATATATTATTGTTAAAGTTGAATTTGGGAATTAGGTATTTCTTTTTTTTCTCTCTTTTTTTTTTTTTTTTTTTTTTTTGAGATGGTGCCTTGTTCTGTCGCCCAGGCTGGTGTGCAATGGCGTGATCTTGGCTCACTGCTGCAGCCTCTGCCTCCCGGGTTCAAGCGATTCTCCTGCCTCAGCCTCCTGAGTAGCTGGGATTACAGGTGTGTGCCACTACGCCCGGCTAATTTTTGTATTTTTAGTAGAGATGGGGTTTCACCATGTTGGTCAGGCTGGTCTCGAACTCCTGACCTCGTGATCCACCAGCCTCGGCCTACCAATGTGCTTGGATTAGAGGCGTGAGCCACCGTGCCCGGCCAGGAGTTAGTTATTTCTTACAGATAATCGTATGCTAACTTTTTTTGCCAGTGCTACTGACCGGTGAGGCAAGGTGGGCAACAACTTTGTGTAAAAAACAACAGACTTGGCCTCAAACCTTGGGGGTCAGAGGGAACACCTATCAGAAAAACACAGAAGAAACACTAAGGAGGATTTACAAAGTCAGAAATAGTACGAGCCATAATAAGTAAGTTAGGTTTTGCCCAAGAATGCTGCTAGAAATAAGGATCTAAAAAATGATCACTAAAGATCTAATAACTCACTTCTCTACCATTCACATGGTCGCCAACTTACCTTCTAATTCACTTACACATCAGCTGCATGGGTTTCTAGACCCTGAAACTCCTTGTACATACAGAGCAAACGCCTTTCAAAAATCCACAGCCACTATTCACTTCATACCCTTCTAAAGCCTCTTAAAGATGCCCATGAAATATTTGTAGGCAGCCTAATCTGACTTTACAAGAGCTATGCTACTACATCACTGCCCAAGAATATAATCCTATGCTGCTTGGAGAAAAATTTCCATTGATAACCAAAACCATTTGATCAAAGACATTGCCTTGGGGCTTTCAACTTTATCAAATAGATTTTGTGAGTGTTCTACAATTTTCAGGTTAAAATGATTTCAATGGAAATTAAGAACAACCTCTAACACATGGTTAAAGGAGGCCTCTGCCCAGTTCAAGAGACCGTATCAAGACTATATCATGTGCATCAAAAGAACAAGAAAAACAAAAATGGACTCAGGACACAAAATAATATTGACAAAAGGAGACACTGCATTTCACTCCCCTCCAGCTGCCACTTAAGAGGCAGAGTTAGGAAAGCCGAGCCGAGGACAGATGACAGAAAGTCCATGAAGCCTCTTGGAGCCTGGTTGGTCACCAGGATCTGCAGGGACTGCTCTCCTGACGAGGCAGTGCATATCCTCGGCAGCCTGAACCTGGGCTGCAGCTCAGTGCCCAAAAGGAGTGTTGGCCATGGCCCCACGGATCCCGGCCTGGCTCAGGAGCATGCAGGAATCGAGCATGTGAGGCAAGGGCTTGTATTAGCAGGAACCACACGAAAAAGCCATTATTCAGGGGAGCGACATAATATATTGTAACTGCTCCCATCATGTCAATAAGCATCATGTTAATGGGTCTGTTAGAATTTCTCCCACTTAAAGTTAAAATGACTCCTATTTCAATGAAAATAGGAGATTCCTCATTCGTAGGATCACAATTCACCCATAGCAGCTGCCAGACACAAGAACAAGAGAAGTGCCGGGCATGCACACAGCTGATTTTGTCTCTCCAGGCAATTCTTCCATTTTTTAATTTGTCTCCTCTTGAAACAAAGAGATGAGCAAGTTACAAATATAATTACTATATTTCTGAACAAGCGATAACACAAGCCACGAATGCACTGAGAAGACTGCACGCTTACCTCTGGCTCTGGCTGTGAGGTTTGTTCATCTTCAGTGGAGTTTGGTAAAATGGCCCAGGTTATGTTGGCACTGGCTGATGGCAAAGAGCCAAGTGTCCCATTTTTCAGCTGCTCTGTGGAATGTGACTTGGGCCCGTGCCATCCCAGGATGTTTTCTGAAATAAAGACCTAGAATGATGCCAAGTATTTTCCAAATTAAACATTTATAGCTCATGAAATATTCGTACCCACTGTCTAAAGAGACCTGCTTGAAAAGGGCATGATGTAAAACACAGAGGGCTTGTTTTGAATGAAGTACCAAGTGCAGATTCTGATCATCTGTTTACGAACTAGTTTCTGTATAATATCAAGATCAGAATCATCACAGGCTGTTTCACTCCCCAACAGTGGACAAAAACAATTGCTATTTACCAAAGCCAGATAAAGGTGTTTTTCTTGTCTGTTTGTTTTTTACCTTTTAAAAAATTTCTAAATATTCACAATAAAAAGTCAGATTCTATCAAAAATAGGCTGCTCAAAACGGGGTTTGAATTCCAAGTGACACAATGGCCATGGTTCAGAAAAGATGCCTGCAGTGTGAGCACAGGATGCCACCCCTGCCCTCAGACGTGGCTTGGTGTGGCAGATGTCAGGAAGTCCCATCACCAAGGACACAGGTACTCATTCCATTCTAGCAAGGAACACTTTTACACATGGCAGTCCGGCAAACCAAAAGCCATTTTTCGAATCCTCCACCAACTCCCTGTGGGGGGAGGGGAAGAGACGTTTACTCTAATAGTTTTTTTAAGGGTCACATATTATTGTAGAATATTTTATACACCTACTAATAGAAACAAGAGTAACCAGAGGTGGATTTCTTTTTTTTTTTCTTTTTTAATACTTTCAGTTTTAGGGTATGTGTGCATGATGTGCAGGTTTGTTACATATGCATACAAGTGCCATGTTGGCAGAGGTGGATTTCTTTACCCCATAGCAATTCTGCCATTCAAATAAATAGGTCTCAGTGGGCACAGAGGCTCATGCCTATAATCCCAGCACTTTGGGAGACTGAGGCAGGAGGATCGCTTGAGCCCAGGAGTTGGAGGTCAACCCAAGCAACAAGGCGAAACCCTATCCCTACAAAAAATATTAAAATAAGCCAGGTGTGGTGACACAAGCCTGGAGTCCCAGCTACTTGGGTAGCTGAGGTGGGAGGATCTATTGAGCCAAGGAGGTCAAGGCCGCAGTAAGCCCAACTCACGCCACCGCATTCCAGCCTTGGTGACAATGCAAGACCCCGTCTCCAAAAAAGGCAACAAAAAATAGATAAGTCTCAAGCTTAGCTGACTGACACTCTGTAGATTCTGTTCTAAGTCTAAGAGCAAGAATAAATGATAAAGAAAAATTAGGCTAAAGTAGAGAATGACTCATGAACAAAAATTCAACATTTCAGGGCCTCAGATGTTCCATCCATAAAGCAATACTATCTGTCAGCCTTTTCATTAGAATTACTCAAAGAAAAGTCTACAGGTATCCCAGACTTTCCTGACGTATCCCCAGGGGAATCCGGTTGTCAGAGGCAGATGAAGACACCATGTATGTGCGGTGCTTATGCATCTGTATGCTGCTGTATGCAGTATTATCCAACTCAAGTGTATTTTTATGCAAAAATCTTTTTTTAATGTCAAGTGTTAGGTCACATAACTCTACTGTTAAAAGCCTCAAGTGGACCAGACACGGTGGCCCACACCTGTAACTCCAGCACTTCAGGATCCCGGCTGAGGCGGGTAAATCACTTGAACCCAGGAGTTTGAGTCCAGCCTGGGGAACATGGCAAAACCCTGTCTCTACAGAAAATACAAAAATTAGCAGGGCATGGTGACACGCACCTATAGTCCCAGCTACTTGAGAGGCTGAAGTGGCAGGATTGATTGAGCCCAGGAGGTCGAGGCTACAGTGAGCCAAGATTTCACCACTGCACTCCAGCCTGGGTGACAATGAGAGACCCTGTTTCAAAATAAATAAATTAATAAAGGCCCCAAGTGGCTTATCATTGCAATTGGAACCAAATCTAAGCTGCCTGTCTTTGCTCTATGACCTGCCCAGCCTCATTTTGTTCTCTTCTCCCCGTTGCTTAGTATGCTCAAGTTACATCAGTATATTTTTCCATTTCTCAAATGTGCCAAGTTCATGATGGTCTTAGAGTGTTTGTGCATGCTGCTCCTTCCTCCCAAAGGGCTGTTCCTCCAGTCCTTCTACATCAGGGAGGAAGTATCCTGTACCGATCCAGGAGTCAGCTAAAATATCACTTGCTCAGAAAGGCCGTCTGGGACCTCCCTGGCCAAAATAGCACCCCAAAGGCACTCTCTGTCACATGGCCATTTGCTGTCTTCCCAGGACTTAGCACTGTATGAACTCATTGGCGCACTCATTCACTTGTCGATTTTCTTTCCTCCCTGGAATGTCAGCTCCTTGAGGACAAGAACGATACCGCCCTTGCTCACAGCAGTGTCCCCAGAACCACAAACATGTTTAGCAAAGAGTGTACACTCAATATGAATGTGCTGAATAAATCAGAGATAGAAAACTTTAAGAAGAGTGCATGTCATAGCCTCCTAAAAATTAAAAAATAAAAAATGGCCAAAAGAAAGACAGAGAATAGAATGGTGGTTGCCGGAAGCTGGGGAGTGGATGGGAGGGAATGGGGAGTTAATGTTTAAAAGGTAAAGAGCTCCAGTTTTGCAAGATGAAAAGAGTTTTGGAGATTGGTTATACAACAATGTGAATGTACTTAACACTACTGAGATGTACACATAAAAATGGTCAGGGTGATGCATTTTATGTTATGTGTACTTGACTACAATTTTTTTCTTAATGGCAAAAAAAAAAAAAAAAAGCATCCATATAGCAGCATTTCATGTTGTTTTTTAAAAGGTAAAAACTCATAACACTAAAACCAAAGGCTAAAGATGCACTAATACCAGAACTTGAGAGAAATGTCTGCAAATAACAAGGCAGATGGAGCTGAACTAAGAAAACCAACCCAGGATTCAAGACACGACAATCTGCCATATGAGAGGCAGACAGATACCTCTTACCTTTCCTGCTGACTGATTCCTGCCTCCGAAACCTCAAACTGGATTCAGATCTAAAATATCAAACAGTTGATCTATAGATACAGGGCTGCTATTTTAAAATTCTTTATTTTATTACACAAGCAGTAAACATCCTGTAGAGCAGTTAGGAAATCTTTTAAAAGATAAAGAAGTTTGGGCAACACAGTGAGACACCGTCTCTACAAAAAATTAACAAACTAGCCAGGCATGGTGGTACATGCCTGTAGTCCCAGCTACTTGGAATGCTGAGGTGGGAAGATCACTTGAGCCCAGGAGTTTGAGGCAGTAAGCCATGATCGTGCCACTGCACTCCAGCCCAGGCAATACAGTAAGACTCTGTCTTTAAACAAAATGAAACACTAGGGGGAAGAAAAGACATCTGCTTGCCTAGGCAATCAGGACAAAGTCCCCTCCATTCTTCCCATACCTCAACTCTGTGTCTCCCTCCCCTCTATTCCAACATTATCCAGATATGGCAACGTAGGGCACAAGAGGGCAAGAAGTAGAGTCTGAACTGGCAGTGGTACACTGTATCTTGGGATAGACAAAGACCAGGACAAGACAAGAAAAGGTGGCAATGCATGCTGGGGAGCACAGCTTTCTGTGGACCCTATGGATTCAGAACATCAAACAGTCAGTGCATGAGAAAGATGCCCATCGCAGAGCAGTTCAGCTGCTTTTAAAAAATGATCATGGGTTTAGGAGGCTGGATAGACCTGTCTCGCTTGGAGATGAAGGCAAAAATATTCTTTCATGGAGTGAATAAAAAGGACTGTACAGAGCTTGGGGAAAAAAAATATTCTCAAGAAGGCTAAGAGGAAAGAGATCCTGAGCAAGATGGCCGAATAGGAATAACTCCAGCCTCCAGCTCCCAGCACGAGCGACACAGAAGACGGGTGATTTCTGCATTTTCAATTGAGGTACCGGGTTCATCTCACTGGGGCATGTCGGACAGTCCGTGCTGGTCAGCTGGTGCAGCCCAAACAGCGAGAGGTGAAGCAGGGCAAGGCATCGCCTCACCTGGGAAGCGCAAGGGGGAAGGGAATCCCTCTTCCTAGCCAAGGGAAACTGAGATACACAACACCTGGAAAATTAGGTAACTCCCACCCTAATACTGTGCTTTACCAAGGGTCTTAGCAAATGGCACAACAGGAGATTATATCCCACACCTGGCCCAGAGGGTCCCATGCCCACAGAGCCTCCCTCATTGCTAGTACAGCAGTCTGAGATCTAACTGCAAGGCGGCAGCAAGGCTGGGGGAGGGGCGCCTGCCATTGCTGAAGCTTAAATAGGTAAACAAAGCCCCAGGAAGCTCAAACTGGGTGAAGCCCACCGCAGCTCAAGGTAGACTCCATCTCTGCCTCTGTAGACTCCATCTCTGGGGACAGGAGATAGCTAATCAAAAAGCAGCAGAAACCTTTGCAGATGTAAATGGCCCTGTCTGACAGCTTTGAAGAGAGCAGTGGGTCTCCCAGCACAGAGGTTGAGATCTGAGAACGGACAGACTGCCTACTCAAGTGGGTCCCTGACCCTTGAGTAACCTAACTGGGAGATATCACCCACTACGTGCAGACTGACACCTCACACCCCACACGGCTGGGAACACCACTGAAACGAAGTTTCCAGAGCAAGAATCAGACAGCAGCACTAGCTGTTCAGCAATATTCTATCTTCTGCAGCCTCCGCTGCTGATACTCAGGCAAACAGGGTCTGAAGTGGACCTCAAGCAAACTCCAACAGACCTGCAGCTGAGGGTCCTGACTGTTAGAAGGAAAACTAACAAACAGAAAGGACACCCACACCAAAACCCCATCAGTACATCACCATCATCAAAGACCAAAGGCAGATAAAACCACAAAGATGGGGAAAAAGCAGGGCAGAAAAGTTGGAAATTCAAAAAACTCAGAGCACATCTCCCCCTCCAAAGGAACACAGCTCATCGCCAGCAATGGACCAAAGCTGGACAGAGAATGATTTTGACAAGTTGAGAGAAGGCGGCTTCGGTCGATCAAAATTCTCAGAGCTGAAGGAGGAACTACGTATCCAGTGCAAAGAAACTAAAAATCTTGAAAAAAGAATGGAAGAATGGATAACTAGAATAATCAATGCAGAGAAGGCCATAAACTAACTGATAGAGATGAAAACCATGACACGAGAATTACGGGACAAATGCACAAGCTTCAGTAACCGACTCGATCACTGGAAGAAAGAGTATCAGCGATGGAAGATCAAATGAAGCGAGAAAAGAAGTCTAGAGAAAAAAGAGGAAAAAGAAATGAACAAAGCCGCCAAGAAATATGGGATTATGTGAAAAGGCCAAATCTACATCTGATTGGTGTGTCTGAAAGTGAGGGGGAAAATGGAACCAAGTTGGAAAACACTCTTCAGGATATCATCCAGGAGAACTTCCCCAACCTAGTAAGTCAGGCCAACATTCAAATTCAGAAAATACAGAGAACACCACAAAGATACTCCTCGAGAAGAGTAACTCCAAGACACATAATTGTCAGATTCACTAAACTTGAAATGAAGGAAAAACTGTTAAGGGCAGCCAGAGAGAAAGGTTGGGTTACCCACAAAGGGAAGCTCATCAGACTAACAGCAGATCTCTCGGCAGAAACTCTACAAGCCAGAAGACAGTGGGGGCCAATATTCAACATTCTTAAAGAAAAAAATTTTCAACCCAGAATTTCATATCCAACCAAACTAAGTTTCATAAGTGAAGGAGAAATAAAATCCTTTACAGACAAGCAAATGCTCAGAGATTTTGTCACCACCAGGCCTGCCCTACAACAGACCCTAAAGGAAGTATTAAACATGGAAAGGAACAACCAGTACCAGCCATTGCAAAAACATGCCAAAATGTAAAGACCGTCAATGCTAGGAAGAAACTGCACCAACTAATGAGCAAAATAACCAGCTAATATCGCAATGACAGGATCAAGTTCACACATAACAATATTAACCTTAAATGTAAATGGACTAAATGGTCCAATTAAAAGACACAGACTGGCAAATTGGATAAACAGTCAAGACCCATGAGTTTGCTGTATTCAGGAGACCCATCTCACATGCAGAGACACACATAGGCTCAAAATAAAGGGATGGAGGAAGATCTACAAAGCAAATGGAAAACAAAAAAAAAGCAGGGGTTGCAATCCTAGTCTCTGACAAAATAGACTTTAAACCATCAAAGATCAAAAGAGACAAAGAAGGCCATTACATAATGGTAAAGGGATCAATTCAAAAGGAAGAGATAACTATCCTAAATATATATGCACCCAATACAGGAGCACCCAGATTCATTAAGATTCATTCTTAGAGACTTACAAAGAGACTTAAACTCCCATACAATAATAATGGGAGACTTTAACATCCCACTGTCAACACTAGACAGATCAACAAGACAGAAAGTTAACAAGGATATCCAGGAATTGAACTCAACTCTGCACCAAGCGGACCTAATAGACATCTACAGAACTCTCCACCCCAAATCAACAGAATATACATTCTTCTCGCCACCACATCGCACTTATTCCAAAATTGACCACATAGTTGGAAGTAAAGCACTCCTCAGCAAATGTAAAAGAACAGAAATTATAACAAACTGTCTCTCAGACCACAGTGCAATCAAACTAGAACTCAGGACTAAGAAACTCAATCAAAACCGTTCAACTACATGGAAACTGAATAACCTGCTCCTGAATGACTACTGGGTACATAACGAAATGAAGGCAGAAATAAAGATGTTCTTTGAAATCAATGAGAATAAAGATACAACATACCAGAATCTCTGGGACACATTCAAAGCAGTGTGTAGAGGGAAATTTATAGCACTAAATGCCCAGAAAAGCAAGCTGGAAAGATCTAAAATTGACACCCTAACATCACAATTAAAAGAACTAGAAAAGCAAGAGAAACACATTCAAAAGCTAGCAGAAGGCTAGAAAATAACTAAGATCAGAGCAGAACTGAACGAGACAGAGACACACAAAACCCTTCAAAAAATCAATGAATCCAGGAGTTGGTTTTTTGAAAAGATCAACAAAATTGATAGACTGCTGGCAAGACTAATAAAGAAGAAAAGAGAGAAGAATCAAATAGATGCAATAAAAAATGATATAGGGGATATTACCACCGATCCCACAGAAATACAAACTACCACCAGAGTATATTATAAACACCTCTAGGCAAATAAACTAGAAAACCTAGAAGAAACGGATAATTTCCTGGACACTTACACTCTCCCAAGACTAAACCAGGAAGAAGTTGAATCCCTGAATAGACCAATAGCAGGCTCTGAAATTGAGGCAATATTTAATAGCCTATCAACCAAAAATGGTCCAGGACCAGACGGATTCACAGCCAAATTCTACCAGAGGTACAAGGAGGAGCTGGTACCACTCCTTCTGAAACTATTCCAATCAAAAGAAAAAAAGGAAATCCTCTCTAACTCATTTTATGTGGCCAACATCATCCTGATACCAAAGCCTAGCAGAGATACAACAAAAAAAGAGAATTTTAGATCAATATCCCTGATGAACATTGATGCAAAAATCCTCAAAAAAATACTGGCAAAGTGAATTCAGCAGCACATCAAAAAGCTTATCCACCATGATCAAGTGGGCTTCATCCCTGGGATGCAAGGCTGGTTCAACATACGCAAATCAATAAACGTAATCCAGCATATAAACAGAACCAAAGACAAAAACCACATCATTATCTCAATAGATGCAGAAAAGGCCTTTGACAAAATTCAACAGCCCTTCATGCTAAAACTCTCAATAAATTCGGTATTGATGGAACATATCTCAAAATAATAAGAGGTATTTATGACAAATATCACACTGAATGGGCAAAAACTGGAAGTATTCCCTTTGAAAACTGGCACAAGACAGGGATGCCCTCTCTCACCACTCCTATTCAACATAGTGTTGGAAGTTCTGGCTAGGGCAATCAGGCAAGAGAAAGAAATAAAGGGTATTTAGTTAGGAAAAGAAGAAGTCAAATTGTCCCTGTTTGCAGATGACATGATTGTATATTTAGAAAATCCCATCATCTCAGCCCAAAATCTCCTTAAGCTGATAAGCAACTTCAGCAAAGTCTCAGGATACAAAATCAATGTGCAAAAATCACAAGCATTCTTATACACCAGTAACAGACAAACAGAGCCAAATCATGAATGAACTCCCATTCAAAATAGCTTCAAAGAGAATAAAATACCTAGGAATCCAATTTACAAGGGATGTAAAGGACCTCTTCAAGGAGAACTACAAACCACTGCTCAGTGAAATAAAAGAGGACGCAAACAAATGGAAGAACATACCATGCTCAAGGACAGGAAGAATCGATATGGTGATAATGGCCATACTGCCCAAGGCAATTTATAGATTCAATGCCATCCCCAACAAGCTACCAATGACTTTCTTCACAGAATTGGAAAAAACTGCTTTAAAGTTCATATGGAACCAAAAAAGACCCCGCATTGCCAAGACAATCCTAAGCCAAAAGAACAAAGCTGGAGGCATCACAATACCTGACTTCAAACTATACTACAAGGCTACAGTAACCAAAACAGCATGGTACTGGTACCAAAACAGAGATATAGACCAATGGAACAGAACAGAGCCCTCAGAAATAATACCACACATCTACAGCCATCTGATCTTTGACAAACCTGACAAAAACAAGAAATGGGGAAAGGATTCCCTATTTAATTAATGGTGCTGAGAAAATTGGCTAGCCATAAGTAGAAAACTGAAACTGGATCCTTTCCTTACTCCTTATACGAAAATTAATTCAAGATGGATTAGAGACTTAAATGTTAGACTTAAAACCATAAAAACCCTAGAAGAAAACCTAGGTAATACCATTCAGGACATAGGCATGGGCAAAGACTTCATGTCTAAAACACCAAGAGCAACGGCAACAAAAGCCAAAATTGACAAATGGAATCTAATTAAACTAAAGAGCTTCTGCACAGCAAAAGAAACTACGATCAGAGCGAACAGGCAACCTACAGAATGGGAGAAAATTTTTGCAATCTACTCATCTGACAAAGGGCTAATATCCAGAGCCTACAGAGAACTCAAACAAATTTACAAAAAAAAAACCAAACAACCCCATCAAAAAGTGGGCAAAGGATATGAACAGACATTTCTCAAAAAAAGACATTCATACAGCCAACAGACACATGAAAAAATGCTCATCACTGGCCATCAGAGAAATGCAAATCAAAATCACAATGAGATATCATCTCACACCAGTTAGAATGGCAATCATTAAAAAGTCAGGAAACAAAAGGTGCTGGAGAGGATATGGAGAAATAAAAACATTTTTACACTGTTCGTGGGATCGTAAACTAGTTCAACCATTGTGGAAAACAGTGTGGTGATTTCTCAAGGATCTAGAACTAGAAATACCATATGACCCAGCAATCCCATTACTGGGTATATACCCAAAGGATTATACATCATGCTGCTATAAAGACACATGCACACATATGTTTACTGCGGCACTATTCACAATAGCAAAGACTTGGAATCAACCCAAATGTCCATCAGTGACAGACTGGATTAAGAAAATGTGGCACATATACACCATGGAATACTATGCAGCCATAAAAAAAGATGAGATTGTGTCCTTTGTAGGGACATGGATGCAGCTGGAAACCATCATTCTCAGCAAACTATCACAGGAACAGAAAACCAAACACCGCATGTTCTCACTCATAGGTGGGAACTGAACAATGAGATCACTTGGACACAGGAAGGGGAGCATCACATGTCGGGGCCTATTGTGGGAAGGGGGGGGGGGGAGGGATGGCATTGGGAGTTATACCTGATGTAAATGACGAGTTGATGGGTGCTGACGAATCGATGGCTGCAGCACACCAACATGGCACATGTATACATATGTAACAAACCTGCACGTTGTGCACATGTACCCTAGAACTAAAGTATAATTTAAAAACAAAACAAAACAAAACAGGAAGGCTAAGAGGAAGAACACATATAAAATTGCTAACACAAGGTGTTAGAGAAAACACCAGGAAAGGTGTTTCCTCAGCATATAAATATAGGACAAAGCACCCTCTATGAAACAAAAACAGAAAACCAGAAGAAGAAAACAGGCTGAAGTGAAAAGAGAGATGAATGCATCAAGGAATTATTATGAGGAAACTAAACCAACATTAGTAGAATTAAAATTAAAACTGAGAACAGGAAATAGTGCGATCAACACTACAGAAAGTCAAATAAGTAAAGTATTGAGATAAGGAGGCTCTACCTATGTGCAGTTGCAAAAGACACAGATGACAATCATGAGGCAGAAAACAATAGAGAAAAGCTGGGTGCAGGGACTCATTCCTGTAATCCCAGAACTTTAGGAGGCTGAAGTGGGCGGATCACCTGAGGTCAGGAGTTCGAGACCAGCCTAGCCAACATGAGGAAACCCTGTCTCTACTAAAAATACAAAAATTATCCAGGCATGGTGGCACGCACCTGTAATCCCAGGTACTTGGGAGGCTGAGGCATGAGAATTGCTTGAACCCAGGAGGTGGAGGTTGCAATGAGCCAAGATCGCGCCACGACACACCAGCCTGGGTGACAGAGCAAGACTCCATCTCAAAAAAAAAAAAAAAAAAAGAGAAGATGCACAACAGTGATCCAAGAGATAAAGGATCCATGTTCCTGAAGGAGAGAGACCATATCAATGGACAGACAAAAATGTAAGTATAAATACATGTCCTGCGCTGAACAGAAAGCTGTGGGGGCTGCTGAAAGGAGCCACCACACTCCAGCAAAATCAATGGGAAAACATGCACACCTAAATATCGCAGCTTGCCGATATTTTCTCGGGCTTTTTATTACTGAAATTCCAAACACACACATAAGTAGAATAGTATAATGAATCCCTAGTTTATGAAGTTTGGCAACATTTTTGAATAACAAAAATCAAGAGAAAAATTTTCCAATCACGAAAGCAGAAAAATTAGACCTGCCTTAAAGAGGAAAAAAAAAAAATCAGTCTTGAATTTTGCGACAACACTAAATGCCAAAAGATGAATAGGCAAATAGAAGAATGTAAATAGAAACCGACAGATTTGGAGTGAGTTGGGGAGCTGGGGGATAACGTTCATCCCCAGCCAAAATGTCCTTCCCTTGGTAAGAATGGCCAACATTGATTGAGCTCTTGCTAGGTGCCAAGTACTGCTGTACATACTACCTGTGCTTTGTCTCATCTAATCCTAATGGTGACCCATGAGGCACGTACATATTACTACCTCGCCTACCTGACAGATGAAGAAACACAGGCATTAAGAACTAGGAGGTGGTAGAACAGATTAAAACCCGTGCAGCTGAGCTCCCCAGCCCAGACTCTTGCACTCTGCACCATGTGCCCTCTCAGCAGCACTGCAGAGACTCAGAAATGATTCTTCCTGCAGGAAAAACAACTTGAAAACATTTACCAATGTATGAATAAAAGAAGCAGAATTAAGAACTCAAGAAATGGGAAAGTCATTTAAAAAAAAAAAAAACTGGTAGTAAGCAACGAACCCAGTTAAACGCAGAGCTGAGCAGGGCTGGGACTACCGTCAGGCAAGTAAGACATTCGCCTCAGGTGTAAAATAAAAGGAAGCATCAAGAAAATCAGTAATCGAGATAAAGCGTAATTTTTTTTCTAAGAGACAGGATCCCACTATGCTGCCCAGGCTGGAACACAGTGCTACTCACAGGTGTGACCACTGCACACCACAATCGTGAACTCCTGGGCTCAAAAAGATCCTCCTGCCTTGGCCTCTCAAGTAAGTGGGACTACAGGTATGCACCACTATATCTGGCTGACGTAAATTATATTTTAACACAATATTTTAAAATTGAAATAAGAAAAGAAGGGAAGAGGAGGGAAAGGAAGGGACGAAGGGAGAAAGGAAGGAAGACAGAAAGTCTTATAGTACTCAGCCTCACTTCAACCTAATCTCCATTCTATCAGATCCTCTCTGCGATAGACTGAATGTCTACTTTTCCCCCCAAGATTGATATGTTGAAGTCCTAACCCCCAATGTGATGAAGTTTGGAGAAAGGGCCTTCACATTAATAAAGTTAAATGACATAAAAAATGTAGGGTCCTGATCCAATTGGATTTGTGTCCCTGAAATAAGAGGAAGAGAGACCAGTGCTGAAAGAAGAGGAAGACAGACCAGAGGTCGGTTGACCTCCAGGTTCACACACCAAGGAAATGCCATGTGTGGACACAGCAAGAAGACGGCTGTCACCAAGCCATGAAGAGAGCCCTCACCAGAAACTTTGGGTCTAGGTAGAAGACTGGACTCTGGATCTTAAAATCTTAAACTTCCAGCTTCTAAAACTGTGAGAAATTTTTGTTCTTTAAGCCACCCAGTCTACAGTTTTTTATAATAGCAGCCCAAGCTAAGACACTGTCTTTATGTAAACTTTTGATATTTTGTTATCAATTGTTTTTGCATTAATTTTGGTTTAAAATATTGCATTAAAACATAACTACTTATCTTAACTACTTAACTTTATCTTTTTATCATAACTACCGAAACTTTTGACACCTTTTTGAATTTTGCACTCAAGACTAGTGTCTCTTTCATCTCACCCTGGTCCCAGCTCCAGAATAGGCTATGAATAATACTTTTTTTTTTTTAAAAGACAGAGTCTTGCTTTGTTGCCCAGGCTGGAGTGCAGTGGCACGATTTCAGCTCACTGTAACCTCTGCCTCCTGGGTTCAAGTGATTCTCCAGGCTCAGCCTCCTGAGTAGCTAGGACTATAGGCACCTGCCACCATGCCCAGTTAATTTTGTATTTTTTTGGAGAGATGGGGTTTCACCATATTGGCCAGGCTGGTCTCAAATTCCTGACCTTGTGATCCACCCACCTCGGCCTCCCAAAGTGCTGGGATGACAGGCATGAGCCACCGCGCCTGGCCGCGATGAATAATATTTCTAAGCATGGTTATATAACTGAATATTAAAGTCACATATTATTTTTAAGAAGAATTAGTCATCATCCATTATCTCAGTATTATACTAATATTAAAATATTAATAACAATAGCCTGCGTATCATAATAGCAAAAATTGGAAAGCAGAATAGAGGGGCAGAGGAAGTTAAAGTTTGCCCTGTCTTCATCATTAAAGAAAAGATTCAAAAAGTATTCCAACATCCCTCTGAGGACTACCAAAAACAATAGGTTAAAGAAGGCTTATGAAGCTGGGTATAGTGGCATACACCTGCAGTCCCAGCTCTTCAGGAGACTGAGGCAGGAGGATTGGTTGAGCCCAGAAGTTCAAGGCTACATTGCACTATGATTGTGCCTGTGAAGAGCGACTACACTCCAGCCTGAGCAACATAGTGAGACTCTGCATCTTAAAAAGAAAAAGAAAGAAAGAAAAGAATGGTTATGAAAAACTTAATATGACCACTACTAGAATTTATTTATATGTGTGTCATATTTCTTCCCAAAATACTAAAGAAGGGTAAAAGAAATACCACCTGTATAGCAAAATAGAAAACACAAAAAGCAGTATGGAAATAAAAACAAAAATCATAAGGAGACTAAGAGAAAAACACCGGTTTTAAGGGCAAAGGTTTGACTGTGGAATTGTCTTAATCCCTCCTTGGCCTTATTTTAAGCCTTGCTTTGAGTGTTGAGAGCTACAAGGCCTCTGCCCAGAGGCCAGTGATAGGCAATGGCCCCTGGAAGGTCTTTCCTCTTCCTGTACCAGTGAATTCATGCTTCCCAGGTTCAGTAAACATAAAATGGTTTTCCAAAATAGAATAAGATTGACATTCACAAAAATATTGAGCTTTCACTTGAAACCATAAGACATATTCCCAGTGGAAAGCCGGGCCTTGGTAACTGTTTTTTATTTATTTATTTATTTATTTATTTATTTATTTATTTATTTATGAGACGGAATCTCGCTCTGTCACCAGGCTGGAGTGCAGTGGCACAATCTCGGCTCACTGCAACCTCCGCCTCCCGGGTTCAAGCGATTCTCCTGCCTCAGCCTCCCAAGTAGCTGGGACTACAAGCACGTGCCACCATGCCCAGTTAATTTTTGTATTTTTAGCAGAGATGGCGTTTCACCATGTTGGCCTGGATGGTCCTTATCTCTTGACCTCGTGATCCATCCATCTTGGCCTCCCAAAGTGCTGGGATTAGAGGTGTGAGCCACTGTGCCTGGCCTCTAACTGCTTTCTTTAGGGAGAAGTTGGCACTCAAAAATTCTGTTTAGACAGTTGTAAAAAAATTTTAAAAACACGTATCTGAAATATTCTGCAATGCTAGTTTTTCCTCTTCTCCTGATATCCTATTGATATGCTTTGGCTCTGTGTCCCCACTCAAATCTCATCTTGTAGCTCCCATAATTCTCACATGTTGTGGGAGAGACCCAGTGGGGTATGACTGAATCATGGGGTATGACTGAAGCATAGGTCTATCCCATGCTGTTCTCATGATGGTGAATGTGTCTCACGAGATCTGATGGTTTTAAAAACGGGAGTTTCCCTGCACAAACTCTCTCTTTGCCTGCTGCCATCCACGTAAGATGTGACTGTTTCTCCTGGCCTTCTGCCATAATTGCGAGCCCTCCTCAGCCACGTGGAACTGTAAGTCCAATAAACCCCTTTCTTTTGTAAATTGCCCAGTCTTGTGAAAATTAACTAATATGCCTATTTACTGAATTACCATATTTCTATCTTAGCTTTTAATCATAAAATAAAGAAAGGTGACTATAAGTGGGGCAAATCTTCACCAAAAGCAGTAGGTGTCAGGAAAGAAAGTATAAGAGACAAAGAAAGCAAAGGAAGTCCCTAAGTGGTGGAAAACAGATGAAAAATGCAAGTCTGAAGAGGTCTCTGGAAAAATGTAAAGCACCACAAAAGGAAGAAGATAAACAGCCAGAAGAGCCAAGGGTCCTTATGACAGTCTCACTTATTTGGCCCTTTTGGCCAAACCCCAAAATGGGAAGACCAATGCAACTGGCTTATTAACTGACACTCCCCACTAATCTTTCAAGAGGATGAAGCGTTATTGCAAGGATGAGTTCAGGAAAGTATATTAAATTCTGCTCTGGTTCTTCTCCTCTCAAATATATTCTCTTGATCTTTTGTCCCTGTTTGTCTTCAAGGGCACCTGTGTCATCTACTGCATTCTGCCAAGGTTCCATTGTCACTAGTTCTGGCAGCTGCGACTCCAGTGTCCTTCCCCAAGCCTGTTTTACACCATGACGCTGCTAATGCCAGCTCTTACCTGGCACCAGAATGGGCTTGTCTAGTTACAGGCATCTGCCCAAACTCAAACCATGTTACCTAGATTAAGGCTTGCAAGCAAATAGCAAACCAACCAGAAGCACAGAGGGCAGAGTACTCTGTACCCTCAAATCACTTTCCAGGCCCAGTTCCCTCCCACACTTGAAACCCACCTAAAAAGCCCAGGCTCCCAAAGAGCACAACCTTTTCCAGTTCTGAGCGTAGTTCTGCCTGCCTCCCCCATAGCACAGGGAAGGCACACATCTAGGCTGGAGAAAACAGATACCCAGTGCCCTGTCCATCAACTGTTTACCTCCATCAAGCTGCTGAAGTAGATTTAGAAGCCACCAGGAATGGTAAAAGAGCTGCATAATTTAAGTCTTACCTGAAAAGCCAAATTATTTTTTATTTATTATTTTTTTAAAGACATAGTCTTTCTCTGTCCCTCAGGCTGGAGTACAGTGGTGCGGCAGTGCGATCTCGGCTCACTGCAACCTCCGCCTCCAGGGTTCAAGTGAATCTCCTGCCTCAGCCTCCTGAGTAGCTGAGATTACAGGTGTCCACCAACCACACCTGGCTAATTTTTGTATTTTTAGTAGAGACGAGGTTTCATCATGTTGGTAAGGCTGGTCAAACTCCTGTCCTCAAGTGATCCACTTGCCCCGGCTTCCCAAAGTGCTGAGATTACAGACATGAGCCGCCACGCCCGGCCAAATTACTTTTTAAATTTTAATTACACACCTCTCCATAAACGGAAGCTAAGTGAAGCACTTCAGACCCAGTGTATCTTGGAGATAACATCAGAAACAGGTCTGGGAGCCCAAACGAATAGCTGGGAGGCAGATGAATACTGAAGTATTCTCAGATTTCAGTCTGGCTGGCAGTGTTTGAAACAAAAACAGCGTAATGAGCAACATTTGGAGACAAAAGCTCCAAAGCAAACATATACCCCAGAAGACACAATTAAATGCTATACAAGATGAAATATACAAGATCATAAATCATTTTTTATTCACAAAAGGGACAGAAGGGAAAAGGAAAAAAAAAAAAAAAAAACAGTGCAAAGATCAGAAGGCAAAGAGCCATGATGCAGGAACAATCTGTATGAGTATTTGATACGCTTCAGGTAAGACGGGCCTTCCTGCCCATTGAACACTGAAATGAAACCATGCCAGCATTTCACTTTAATGAGATTTTGATTTCCATCAGCCCAACCTGGCACTTCTTAGACATAACCATTATATTTTTATCAACGTGTGTCAGGCAGCCGCTATAGCAACTATCAACCCTGAGAGCCCCAAGTGTCTAAACAAACACATTTTAAGGCAGCACTCCCAGGGCCAACGTATTCTCTATTCTCTTATCCCACTAGCTTGAGATTCTGGAATTCCATTTTAACTGCAGACAACTATGATGTTTTTCCTGCAGGAAGTAATTCTATTTTCCCCCAATGTGTAGCATAGATTTAAGACACACAGTAGGTTGTTTTAAAACTTCAGGGGCTGTGTTACATGGAATATGACATGTAAAAAGGGTAAGACGACAAGGAAACAAAGTAGTCATTGTGATGCTTCGTGCTGTATTCTCCAACTTTCAGCCAAATTTTTGATGAAAACAACATCTAAACAGCTAAATTTCTTGATGAAAAGAAGGAGAGTGGGCTAGTCAGGCGCGGTGGCTCTTGCCTGTAACCCCAGCACTTTGGGAGGTCAAGGTGAGTGGATTACCTGAGGTCAGGAGTTTGAGACCAGCCGGGACAACATGGAGAAACTCGGTCCTTACTAAAAATATAAAAATTAGCCAGGGGTAGTGGGCACCTGTAATCCCAGGGCACCTGTAAACTCAGGAGGCTGAGGCAGGTGAATTGCCTGAATCTGGGAAGCGGAGGTTGCAGTGAGCTGAGTTGTATCACTGCACTCTACCCTCGGTGACAGAGTGAGACTCCATCAGGAAGGAAGGAAGGAAAGGAGGAAGGGAAGAAGGGAGGAAGGGCAAGTGAGAGTCAAGGGTGGAAAAGAGAGCACAGGGAGGACATGAAGGAGGTAGCACCTGATGTGACATAATTTCAGGGACACTTCTTGGTCTCCCCTTTTTCCAATAATTTCCATTTCAACCTGTCACCACCTCTGAAATGCATCCATTTGAGCTTTGTTCCTCCGGGCCCTTAAAAATGCCAGAGATCCAGTGAAAGTTAGAAAGAAGAAAAAAAAAAAAAAAAAAAAAAACGAATTTCCTAGGAAGCCCTGAAGAAATATTTTTTTTCAAGAGGGATTAATTTTAGGAAAAAGAAAATGATTCAAGCTTGTATTTACTAGTGAAAGATTCTCGGAACGAGCCTATTACATTGCAGAAGCTACAAGTTACAATACAGGGCAAAAGAGACCACAGAAATTTTGAAAAGTCTCCAGTCTCACTCCAAATTTGTGTTCAGGCCTCAATGGGGGTCACTGAGGCTCCCTCCAGATCAGAAAATGTCAAAAGGCCTCAATAAGCTTCTGCATTTGGGATTCATTCTTAAAGCTGAGAAGCAAGAGGAAAGGTAGAAAAGCAGGTCTGGGTGCCTTTGCTCCATGCTTGAATCTCCTAGACTGGATTCTGCACCCAGATTGCTTTATTTTGCTATCAAGGCTATCAAGGGGTTAACCAGCAAAGAGGATAGTACTCTTGTTAATTTACTGATTTCGATCATTGTGCTGTCTTTAGAGGGGAGTGTCCTTTTTAAAAGGAAATACACACTGAAGTATTTAATAGTGAAGGGACATGATGTCTGCAATTTACTCTTAAGTGGTTAGAAAATTGTAATATGTAAATATAGGGAAAAGATGAAGTACACATCATAACATGTTACTGCTTGAGGAATTTGTAGAGGGATATGTGAGCATTTTTCATACTATTCTTGCAACTTTTCTAAAGTCTGAAATTATTTTCTAAAAACATATATACACCTGCCTTGAGAGAACTATCATGCTCACAAGACACTGTTCCCAGCCTCAGTCTGGGGGACTGAATCCACTGAGTGGTTGTTCTGGACTGAACAAAGAACCCCAGGCCGGGAAGACGCCTGCCACAGCAGAAAGAGCCTGGTCCTGCCCTTGTTCTGCCACTTAGCTGGGTGGCCTTCGGCAAGTTGTTTAATAGTTCCGTGTCCCAGCATATCATCTGAACAATGCACATAATCACACCTACTTTGTAAAGATTTCAGAAAACATGTAGCCAAGGCCAAGTTCAGTAAATGATAGTAGGTTTTACAAAGAGTTTGTACCCCCATACAGTCTACTCTGAAAAACCAACTTTCCCTTTTACGCTTCGGTGAAACAAAGGGCAAAGGGCAGTTGGGGAAAGCATGAAATATAAAGACTATCACTCATAGTCTGGCTTTACTTCCTATCACCTAACTTGCCTCATTCCTTCATTAATTAAGTGACCCCTGGGCAACAAAGCACAATAAGGCTGCTGTTATTCTGTTAATTATAATATTTTATAATTGTATGTGACATAACCCATCTCAGGCTATTTTTACTTTTATCTTAATCTTCACAAATATCTTTATATCTGCTCATTGATTAAACCTTCCTCCAAAAGGACTGAGGCATCTCAAGGAAGTGCATTATTATCTCCAGTTTCTTAAGAGCTAGAAATACTCCTGGTGTGCATTCCAGAGGTTTCCTCATGAGGGGACAGGCAAGAGGATGTTTACTGCAGCGAGGTGAGTGGGGCAGAGAGCTGGAGGCAATGTGCATTATCTGTCATCCGAGAGTGGCTGAGTATAATGTGGTGGACCCAACACCACAGAAATAATGGACCAGATGCTGCATGCCAGTGGATCTTAAAGACAGAATGCTGAGGCCTGTAATCCCAGCACTTTGGGAGGCTGAGGCGGGAGGATCACCTGAGGTTGGGAGTTCAAGACCAGCCTGACCAACGTGGAGAAATCCTGTCTCTACTAAAAATACAAAATTAGCTGGGCATGGTGGCGCATACCTGTAATTCCAGCTACTTGGGAGGCTGAGGCAGGAGAATCGCTTGAACCCAAGAGGTGGAGGATGCAGTGAGCTGAGATTGCACCACTGCACTCCAGCCTGGGCAACAAGAGCGAAAACTCTATTTCAAAACAAAACAAAACAAAAAAACAGAATGTCATGAATGGAACGAGACTTATAATGTGATGCCAGCAAGTCTGAAAGGTGTTCCATAGTATTTATGTAAATATTTTAGTTACATTTTTCACAAAATGTTACATTTGTAACTTGTAAAATAAAAATATATCCCAAACAGTAGAGGAAGGGCAGGAGAGAGGAATGCAGAATTACATTTTTCATAAAATGTTACATTTGTAACGTGTAACATAAAAATATATCCCAAACAGGCCGGGCGCGGTGGCTCAAGCCTGTAATCCCAGCACTTTGGGAGGCCAAGACGGGCGAATCACGAGGTCAGGAGATCAAGACCATCCTGGCTAACACGGTGAAACCCCGTCTCTACTAAAAATACAAAAAAAACTAGCCGGGCGAGGTGGCGGGCGCCTGTAGTCCCAGCTACTCCGGAGGCTGAGGCAGGAGAATGGCGTAAACCCGGGAGGCGGAGCTTGCAGTGAGCTGAGACCCGGCCACTGCAGTCCAGCCCGGGATACAGAGCAAGACTCCGTCTCAAAAAAAAAAAAAAAAAAATATATCCCAAACAGTAGAGAGGAAGCGCAGCAGAAACACTTGGATGTAAGGATAGATGGATGGATCACAGAGAAATGGATGGACTTAAAGGAGGAAGTCAATGGGACACACGCACAGAGCATGTGTACTCATCCTAAACATGGACGAGCTGCCGGCGGTCTTACCCGAGGCTCCTGGCTTCTGGCTGGGCTGGCCCGCCTGGTGCACGCTCTGCTGTAACAAGTTGAGGCACTCCCCAAGGCAGCTGAGGGTGGCAGCAGAGGTAGCTTTCAGGAGCAGCAGGTCCTGGTCCAAGGCAGTGAGGGGGCCGGACCCTGGCAGGGACTCAATGGCGTGCACGAGGTTCTTCTGCTGCCCTTCCACCTGGTTCATCATCTACAAAACAAGACAACAGTAAGGAGGTGAGGGGCAGAAGCTCTTCTTTCAACAGGCTGGGGAGGCGGCAGTTAAACCACAGAAGTGGGTAAAACTGGGTGAGGGTCAGCTCCGTGTGTTTGGTGCATGTTCGTCTTCTGATAAATACTCAATCCTGGGTGAAATCTGTCTAGGTAAATTTATCCAAAGGCGCTCTAATCAAAAGAGAAGTTTTGAACTTTAGAGCTAAAAGGGGCCATCAGGGCCATCTGGGTATATCATTTTACAGATCTTCTGGAGGTAAGTCAATAATAAATACATTGCAAGCATCCTTGCAACCACCTTTAGAGTTCTTTTTCTACAGAAGGTTATCTGAGACAGCAGGCGCGCTGTGGCTATCCCTCAGAGCAAGGCTTCCTCCTTGCTTTTCCTCCAGCTCCAACCCTTAACTCTTTGGTAGTCCTGTTCAGAGTTCACGGAGCGGAAGGGAAATCTGGGGCTGGTGTTTGTACAAAGGAGATCACAATGAAACCAGTGCTGAGCCCCCTTCACTCACTTGCAAATAAAAAATGCTAAACAGGACATGACCTTCTTAACACCACGAGACATGTCAGGAAGAGAAAAACCAGGAATCCTAGAGCCAGTCCTACTCCATGGCTCAAGCTATGACAAATAATCATATTTTGTGGCCTGGCTTCAATTCATAAGCTTATCGTAAGACAAACAGTAGTCTAATTATGTCTTTGAACTAACAAGTCAAAAAAAAAAAGGAACACAGGAGCTAGAAAAGGACTTTAATGGTTATCTTGTGAAGTTCATCCTCCTCATGTTTTATAACTTATCCCATTAAACAGGATGATGTATATAAAGTGCTTAGACATCATGTCTAACAAATAATTAGCGGGTCTAAGAAGTGGAGGAGCTCAAGCAACCCGCCCAAGGTCACAAAGCCCATTGACATCAGAAGCAGCAGTAAATTCCTGTTCTCTGGTCCACTGTGTTTTAAGCTTCTCCACAAAAGCTGTTTTTATTTGAAGCAACATCTCCTACTTTGTCACTGTCACCCCTGGAGGATCCTTGTCACCATGATGTCACCAGTGGGAAGAAGCAGTAATTCTGTAAGGACTGCTGGACTTGGACACAAAGCTCATTCCTTTTTTGCTTAGCCCTTTATCTCTTTCCTTTTGAAACAAATACCTGCTACTGGCAATTACTTCAAAATGATTTTTTTAAAAAAGATTAATTTTAAGAGACATGTTCCACAGATGTGGTTTGAGCGTTCTCATCTTAGTGTACACACCCATAATCTGGCCATGCAAATTGTTTTTTTGTAGATTACAGAAGATCTACCTAGCCATTCTGGCTCCTAAAACAGTGCCTAGAAATAAGGAAAGCTCAGTAAGTACTCATTTCTTCTTCAGGTCTTTGTTTAAAAGTCATCTTTTTAGGTGGGTGCAGTGGCTCACGCCTGTAATCCCAGCACTTTGGGAGATGGGTGGAACACCTGAGGTCAGGAGTTTGAGACCAGCCTGGCCAACATGGTGAAACTCAATCTCTACTAAAAATACAAAACTTAGCTGGCCGTGGTGGCAGGTGCCTGTAGTCCCAACTACTCAGGAGGCTGAGGGAGGAGAATAGCTTGAATCCAGGTGGTAGAGTTTGCAGTGAGCTGAGCTGGCGCCACCGTACTCCAGCCTGGGTGACACAGTGAGATGCCATCTCAAAAAAAAAAAAAAAAAAAAAAAATATATATATATATATATATATATCAACAAATAAAATAAAATAATAAAAGTCACCTTTTTGAGAAATCTTCCCAAACCACTTCATTTAAAATTGCACCTCCAGGCCAGGCATGGTGGCTCATGCCTATAATCCCAGCACTTTGGGAGGCCAAGGCTGGTGGATTATTTGAGGTCAGGAGTTTGAAACCAGCCTAGCCAACATGGTGAAACCCTGTCTCTACCAAAAAATACAAAAATAAGCCAGGTGTCATGGCGGGCACTTGTAATCCCAGCTACTCGGGAGGCTGAGGTAGGAGAATCGCTTTAACCCAGGAGGCGAAAGTTGCATTAAGCCGAAATCATGCCACTGTACTCCAGCCTGGGCAACAGAGCAAGACTCAGTCTCAAAAAAAAAAAAAAAAAAATTGCACCTCCAGCCCAACCCCAGGCACACCTGTCTTCCTTACCAACCTTATTATTATCCACAGCATCTACCTCCTTCCAAACTAACTTGTAATTTCCTTATTATATTCATTTATGCTAGTGTGCAAGCAGGAATCATCATCTGTGCTGTTCACTGATGTATCCCAAGTACTATAAGTACCCACCTATTGAATGAATGAATGAATCCAAGTCTCCCTCCTCTCACCGAAGTGCAAAAGAATCCGTTTATGACATATAGTCTACAGAATACTTGATGAACACAATATGGCTGAAGATTTAGTAACGGATAATACCTCCATTATCAGTTTGCCAAGAAATACCGCCAACTAGTTAAATTTAACTTCAAACAAGATAAAATGTCTATGTATTCTCTGACATTTATATGTATAAATGCTAACAGTTAGGGAGAAATGGATTTTGAGCTATTTGTAGTCAGCATTTCTGTAAATTCCTACCATAATCCTGTCTTAGAAAAACGTACTGAAAAGAAAGAAGAAATCATGATGAAACATGATACATTATGTTTTTATTATTATGAATGGTGCCATAATGCTTAAGAGAAAAGGTGAATAAAATCAAGCCATAAACTATACGGTATATACTCATTTTTAATCAACAAAAAGAACTCTATTCCAATTATATAGTATAGGATAAATATTGTTACTTCATAAACATAAGATATTATGAAAATCTTAGGTAATAAAAACATGAAACCATCTTGGAGGATATTCTTCTCTATTACAACAGATGCACGTGCTCAGAGATGGAATCCAAGCACTAGCTCTCTATAAAAGCATTCAAGCCAGGAGTGGTGGCTCACGCCTGTAATCCCAGCACTTTGGGAGGCCAAGGCGGGCAGATCACTTGAGGCCAGGAGTTGGAGACCAGCCTGGCCAATATAATGAAACCACATCCCTACCAAAACAAACAAATAAACAAAACACAAAGTTAGCCGGGCATGGTGGTGCACCTGTGGTCGGTCCTAGCTATTCAGGAGGCTGAGGTGGGAGGATCCCTTGAGCCCGGTGGGTGGGAGCTGCAGTGAGCTGTGACCACACCACTACACTCCAGCCTGGGCGACAGAGTGAGACCCTGTCTCAAAATAAACAAACAAACAAACAAACAAACAAACAAACAAATAAATTAAAAATAAAAAGCATTCATCAGTATTTACTGAGAGCCTATTGCCAATAGCAAGGGCAGGTAGCCTTTAAAAGCAGTGGGTGTGTTTGGCAGTTACGATAACTGGGGAAGAACTATGGCACTGAAAGCAGAGGGCCCAGGAGAGCTAAATGTCTCCTGAATCAGGGCACAGTTCTGTACAACAAAGAACGTTGCTGTTGAAAATACTAACAGTACCCCCTTGAGTAACCCTTTGCTAGAAACACATCAATAACCAGGCACCTCATGGCTTTGACTTCTTTCTTGGGAAACTGAAGGCTAAAAATAATACAAGCTTTACAGTGATTGGCACACAGTACACACCTCCTACTCATTTTCTTCTCATTTTCCATGAGATGTGCAACAGAACTCTAGTCTTTAATGACACAATCGATGCCAATCTTCACTTTATGTTAGCTTCATGAGAATCCAAAAGAAGTTGATTGAACCCTGAAAGAAATGTAGGAGTTCTTGCCTTGGAGCTGTGCATCACAGTGATCACTGCTCTAACACTTGCTAAGACTGGGAGGCACTGATGAAGACTCTTCATCAGACTTCCAGAGAACAAGTTTTAGCTATGTCCAGCTCTCTCTCACTTTTATTAAGGGCACACGTGAAATGATAAATGTGGTACCAAAAGGCAGAATGCACCAAAAATACCAACAGCAAATTCTTAAAGAGAGCTCCTTCTCCCCTTCAAGGTGCCTACCAGCTTATCAACAAAGGAGCAAAGCCCAACCATCCGCAAACAGACTCACCTACATCTTCCAGCCTTTAAGAAAATGTTGAACCATTTACTTGAATTACGAAGTCTCAAATTATAACCCCAAATACTTCCTCCAAGGCACACCAACATTAATCATCCATGATTGTTTAAAAACAAGCAAAAAAAGCAAAAATTTCATTTCTTTCTGGAATTTGGCTTCCACAATCAGGGCATCATGATGTTGTATGTAACACGGGCACAAAAACAGAGCCTCAAATTAAATTTCAGAGATAAACCACCTGAAAATATCAACTCTGAGGTTGTAAAAGAGATGAAATGTAGGTCAAGTTGAACTTCACAGATAAGAAACTTCTCAAAGAGGGAATAAAAATTCTATGACCTGTTTCTTACAGTACAAACGATGGCACGTGCATTACAAAATCAAATCATAGGAGTTAATGTTAATAGCATCAGTGGCTGCAGAAAGAGGAAAAACAAGTCAAAAAAGCTGAAACGAAGATGCAAAGATCGAAACCCAATGGTATCTAGCTCAACAAGTTCAAATCTGGTTAAAGCAAGGACTGCAGTAGGCAGCAAGAAGATAAGGGCCTCATTTGTCTAGACTGCTTCAGATTTTTCTGAGCTGTAAACCCTGGTGCAGGTTTCAGAGGCCCCCCGAAAAGTCCAATCCTGATGGGTCAGATGTCAACAAATTTGACAGCTTCAGTCACTCCTCCATTACCCTCCAAAAGCTCAGCATAAAGCGGCTCCTAAACAAATATTCCTAACCCTAAAGAAACCAAAGCTGCTCCTGTGGTTGGCAGAGCCTCAGCCGGTGCCCCAGTGCCTTCAGTAACTCAATCTGTCTGGCTTGGAAGGAGACCGAACACTTTGATGCCACATACCAGATGGCCTTGGTTTGGCATTTCTCTTCAGTCTGGTGGAATTCCTGAGTCCCCGCTAAGTTCCCTTCTGAGTCAGGGAATCAGTCCTTGGTTAATGCACGCACTTTTTCACTTGGCCAATGTCCTCACCTAAGCTTTAAAGCCATGCTTCAAGGATTTTTTTTTTTTTTTTTTTTTTTTTTTTTTTTTTTTTTTTTGAGACGGAGTTTCGCTCTTATTGCGCAGGCTGGACTGCAATGGTGCGATCTCAGCTCACCGCAACCTCCGCCTCACCTCCCGGGTTCATACGATTTTCCTAACTCAGCCTCCCGAGTAGCTGAGATTACAGGCATGTGCCACCACGCCCAGTTAATTTTGTATTTTTAGTATAGACACGGTTTCTCCATGTTGATCAGGCTAGTCTCGAACTCCCGACCTCAGGTGATCTGCTCGCCTCGGCCTACCAAAGTGCTGGGATTACAGGCGTGACCCACCATTCCCGGCCATTTCATGGATCTTTAAACCAAAACCACACACACACACACACACACACACAGAGTTTACTGTCTGCATTAACATGGCTTTACCATCCTACTCCACTCCTCTCATGAGCATTACTTTAATTTTCCAGGAGACTCCATCCCAGAAATGGTTTGATAATTTATTATAGGAACTTCCCCAAATGTCCATCAACTCTTTAATAAAAACCATCAACACTCTGTCCTCTAAAAGTCTTCGAATGCCTTGCCTCAAAATCCTTGCCTTGTTGTTTTCACTAATCCTGAACTGTTAAATCATGATTCTTAATCTTAATCCTAATCAAGTCTCCACATTGTAAACCAAACTTCCAGTTCTTGATAAATGCTGACCTTGCCTTCCCGGCTTGGAGACACAACCAGCACCCTGCAGAGGTGGTGTTTTCCCTCACAGTGGCCAAGAATAAAGTCAGTCTTGTCTTATTAACAAATGATAAGTTGATATGTGGAGAGCTGGCATTCCAATCACAACTCCCTTCTCCAAACTTCTGAGTGTTGGGGCACAGTCAGTCCTGGTCTCACACCTGAACAATTTTGCCTTCTCTCAATGAGCTGCTGACTTTTCCTACCTGACATTCTACCTTCGCCCTATAATTCCCAGCCTTCGTCCCTTGTTCTACACCTCCTGGCACAACATACCCCTAAAATGATAGCCCTCCAAGCGTTCCCTTCAGGCAGGGTCCTGAGCCCCTTGGGACACTGCTCCTCATACCCACAAACACAATCCTGTGTAGGCGAGTCCCAAACAGTTCATGACTGCCAAGTATCTGTTAACCCAGTTTCAGGAGCATGGAGAAAGAAAACCCCCATCGAGTGTACAGAACTTCCAAATACACATTTCTCTCAGTAGGGCTAAGAGAGTGACGGTGGCAATAACAGACAAGATGAGCGGAAGGAAGAGGGATCCAGCTCCAATGGGGAGAGGGTGCTGGCTAAACAGATGACAATGTCACAAAGAAGAAGAAGAAAGGAAAAAGACACAGAAAGAGAAGGGAGAAACCAATATAAGGAATATCACACTGTATACTATAAACCAAAGGAAACAAACCAAAAAAAGGTAAACAGAAGAAGGCAGGATCTCAAAAACAGTGACCACCGGGTCGTCAATGCACTTACTGCGGAGGTCTGCAGACTTCTGTAAAGGGCCACGTAGTCAACACTTTAGGTTTTGCAGACAGTATGGTCTCTGTGGCAACTACTCAACTCTGCCACTGTAGCTTGAAAGCAGCCAGAGGCAGTGAATACACAAATGGGCATGGCAGTTTTCCAGTGAAACTAACATTTTTATTCACTCTCAGTTTCAGTGTCAGATAAGATCTTTTCTCACTCATGTTGTGATTGTCCTGGTTCTTGACATGACTAATGATTTTCAATTCTATCCTAGATATTTTGGTTATTATGTTAGGGGACTCTGGGTCCCATTTGATTTTTTTCTTTTTTTAGGCTGGGAGTCTTATGTTTAAGTTTAGAACGTAGGTCCTGGCCTGCTTTTATGGGCTGTGGTTCCAATGACAATCTAATTTCAGAGCCAATGTGGTACTATTTTAATCTGCTTGGTTCATCTCCTGCCTCTGGAGCCTCCACTCATCCCTGCCGGTGTTACCAAAGGGGACAGAAAGAGCTTCCCCAGACCTCTGACTGGTGCCTCTAGTTGAAAGAATGGAGTTTCCAGCCTTCCAGGAGGGGAGCAGGATCACCCTTGTCCATGCCCCTAGCTGCATCTTGCCCTAACTCTGGGTAGGAGGGAAGTCTCAGGCCTGAAGTCATTCTTTATGCCTAAGAGCATAACAGTCTGCTTTCCTTTCAAAGGTGTGTAATGTAGGCATCCTATTTCCACTTCCAAGTTAAAGACTGCTTCATAAGCAGATCTAACTGGCCAGTTGGAAGGTTGTACTTATCTTTTTGGTAACAGAATCTATTCTCCCTTTCAGAAAATTGGCAGAAGAGATGCATTCATTATTTCTAGATATTTCCTGCTTTCTAGATCATACTTACTTTGCCTTGGACTTCATGGTGTAATTATTGAGGCTGACCATCACTAAGTGACTTAAGCCATGATTCCAGGTTTTTCTGTCCACCCTTGTCCCTGGAAGGCAGGACACGCTAACAGCATTTTGAAGTTCAACAATTTGACACTCTACCTTTATCATACGAGATGAGAGGGATGGAACAAAAGAGTGGCTGAAAGGACAACCCAAAGACGTAGAACATCCAAAGCTTTTTCTGGTCCTTCCATAGTTTGAGTTGGTATCAAGAAATCTCAGTGTTGCCTCTAAACCAGCCCATGCTGTTGAGGGCAAAAGGTAAATGCAAAATTCTGAATTGCACCTACTCACTCAAAAGACACTTTCTGAAGATGTGGGGAGATAAGCCTTCTACAGTTCCAAAAAACCAATTCCTTTCTGTCATTTCACCTTTGGTTTTTCTACAATCATTGCCTCATCACTCCCAATAGTAACACCACACTGCACAAACATAAAATGCAAATTTTATCTTTACAAACGCCTTAGGAGGAAACCGTTACTGAGATCCTCAAGAAATGTGAGATTGTAACACTCACAACTTACTGATGGGTCTGTGGAATCTGCCTCTTTGCAGGCAGGAATCCTGAGCTCAGAGAAGCTGAACGACCTTGTCAAAGTCACAGCTTCACTTTCCTGGCAAGGCACGATTCACCATTAGTCCTCCGGCTCCACTTCAGCACCCTTTACACTCTGACATGATCCTGTGTACTTCCTCTTATTTCTTTCATATATTCTAGAAGCAAAAGCTATCTCCTGCCTCAGAAAACAATTATGATAAGGTTTCTTCCTTTCCACTGTCCCTCAGTCCACCCATTCTCACCATCTGGAAACCAGCTTTCTTATTTTTGCTTTCTGATTACAAAAGGCTGGCTCATTCCATCAACCACCATCCCAACGGAATCAGACAGTAAAAACAGTTACAAAGAAGGAAGTAAAGCTACCTGTCATCCCACTTCCTGGACATAAGTGCTGTTAACATTCTAGTATGATTCTGACTCTTCTAATTTATATGTACACACACAGAGGTCTATTATTTTATCTTAAAAACATCACTCCCTATATATAATTGTATAACCTTTGATCACTTTAGAATACATCATCTCTAACACTTGGGACGTACTTCAAAATAACCCAATGGGGGTAAAAGAGCAAGGATGAAACAATATTGGCTTTGGGGGTAGCTAAAGCTGTTGCTGGGCACATGGAAATTCAATATGATCTTTCTCTAGTGTATTTACATTTGACATTTTTCATAACAACGTCTTTTAAAATAGGGGAGAAACCTCCTCTTGGCTTTCACATTTTAAATCTTAAATGTTACTGTTGCAGGCCGCAGGCATGACAGGCAATGAGCAGGTGAAGAACCAATGGAAAAGTATTCAGAAACTCCTGTGTGAGCTAACAGGCTTCTGAATGTATCGCTGTGGTCCACAGAGAAGGCTGGAGAAGGTAGCAAGGAGATGCTGTATCAGCTACTACAGCCTTAAAGTTGGTGTCTCTTTGGACTTTAAAATTCTTCCTATGCAACTTATTTTTATTTCGTTTAATCAAATAAACATGAGGGTTTTTCCATGAAAAAAATAAAATAAAATAGGGGGAAAATACATTATTATGGTTGAAATGTATCCTTCACCACATTCATATGTTGAAGTCCTAATTCCCAGTATCTTAGAATATAACCCTATTTGGAGATTGGGTCTCTATAAAAGGAATCAAGATAAATAAGGTCTTGAGGGTGGTCCCTAATCCAATATGACTTGTGTCCTTATAAAAAGGGGAAATTTGGACCAAGAATAGTGGCTCACACCTGTAAATTCCAGCACTTTGGGAGGCTGAGGCAGAAAGATCACTTGAGGCCAGGAGTTTAAGACCAGCAGTAAAGACGTGGGGAGAAGATGATCATCTACAAGCCAGCACATCCTTCTCTCACGGTGCTCAGAAGGCACCAACTCTAACCAGTGACTTGATTTTGGACTTCCAGCCTCCACAACTGTGAGACAATGAATTTCTGTTGTTTAACACACTTTGTCTGTGATCCTTTGTTAATGCAGCACTAGTAAACTAACAGACACATCACAGACATCTTTACACACCCATAAACACACATCTCATTTTAATGATTGCATGTATAAGGGCTTTTAACTCCAAAGTAGGTCTTGGCTTTAGAACAAAAGTTCCTTCGACGCAATCTCTATCAGTTTTTCTCATGTCATTTTTGCTAAAGGAAACAGTGAAGTGGAAGAAACATTTTCAGAACTGTATAACAGAATATGCTGTAGAAGACCAAAAATATACCACCCCAAAATATAATTACAGAAAACCAGAAATATGCCTCCCTAAAATATGCCTCTTTGGCATAAGGATTATTTTGAGAAACTCCAGACACCAGAACAGCTCTGAAAACAAAGAAGTTATCCTTTTGTAAGGGAAATTTACATTGATAAAGCAAGTCTCCATTCTCTGAACCAGGAAGATAATAAGGATGACTAAACTGTAGAGCTTCATCAATGGAGAAGGCACAAACTTAAAAATCTGCATATCAAAACATACTCATGTTTACAGTACTTTTCCTGGATACCTCCCCAAAATCTGCCTTCCCCTCACCCTTCTTAATCTCACAGGAAGATGATATTTACACCTGAAGCCTGTCACCTCTTTGAGAGTTACTCATTTCTCTGAGTATCTCTCATGTATACACAATATGTACATGTATTAAATTTCCATTTTTCTGTTGTTAATCTGTCTTTTGTTACAGAGTCCATCCCAACTAAGAACTGAGAAATAAATTTAAAATTCTAGCACCCCCAACCAAGTAAACAGATACCCCTGTTAGCCAAGGGGACCCCAGAGAACCTTGAAAACAGAGCTCCCAGCCGTGACAGGATGGGAGGTCCAACTCCCTAACTGCTCTCAGGCTTTCTTCCCTAAGGGCTAAACAGAAACCAGCCCTTTCAAACAACTCCACCCCCATTTCAATTAAGCCCATGATGCTCCCCCCACCCTTTTGTGGTTTCAACAAAGCAACTGACAGGCATTCCTGATAAGAGACCACTGACCAGGAGAGTGGTTCTGGCCAGTCTAGGAGGATGTGCAGTGAGGGTTTTCGTGTCCTGTGCTTCATCTTTTGATGTGAGAGGTCTGAAAACTCTACCCCTGGATCATGCTACTGCTGCATTTTTTTGAACATGGATCTCATGGAGCAGCATGAAGTTCAATTGCATGTGTACATATTTCTCCTTTCATAAATATTCATGATTCCTCCTACAGCTTATTGAATATGTTTATTTGGCCACCTTGTTCAGTATAAAGCCTTGGCTTATTCTTCCCACCCTTGAAGTGCCTGTTTCTGGCTTCTGGCCAGAGACTATGCTTCCCAGCCTGTCAAAATGGCCACCCTACAGGCTGCGGCCATTTGTGAGACATAAAGCTCTCCTTTCCAAATTATGAACCTCATCATTCTTCAGTTGACTGAACTATGAAGAGTAAGGAAAAAAATATTTCTCCTCCCCTATGATTTCTACACAATGGTTAAAAATTATTTATTTAGAAATCCCATTTGTCAGAATTGAATAACACGTAAACATGTTGAAAACAAGGGGTGAAAGATACAAAAGGAATAATCTCTTAAATTGTTTTCAAAGAAAATGCCACTGTCCAACAGAAGGATTCTGAATAGAAGGCAAAGGATCAGTGAATAAGTGCCTCATTCGCTATAAGTTATCTATACTCTCTGCCTCCCCCACACACAGACACAGACCTGAACAGGATCCTGAATGCAGATCGAGTAGCACTTACCTCTCTGGACGCAAGGTTGGCCTCCCTTGCCCAACATCTGAAACTGGGGCTTCTATGGGAGTTCCATTCTGCAGCAGGCTACTCTCTGTTTTGTTTTAATTTAAAATCTCCTTTTAACACAAAATAATACTTGACATAGAAAAAAAACAATCAAATAGAAGGAAAAACACCCATAATATATCCAGTACCAGAAAGAAGTTTTAAAATCTTGGCAAATGTACTTACAAAATTTTTATGTATATATATGGCCAACCCTTAAACAACTTGAGGGTAGTAGAAGATCCTCATATAACTTTTGATTCCCTAAAAACTTATGTACTAATATACCACTGTTGACTGGAAGGCTTACTGATAACATTAGCAATTAGCACATATTTTGTATGTCATATTATATGCTGTATTCTTACAACAAAGCAAGAGAAAAGAGATGTTATTTTGTTTTCTATTTACTTTTTTTTTTTTTTAAGACGGAGTCTCACTCCATCACCCAGGCTGGAGTGCAGTGGCACGATCTTGGCTTACTGCAACCTCTGCCTCCTGGGTTCAAGTGATTCTCGTGCCTCAGCCACCTGAGTAGCTGGAATCACAGGCGTACACCACCACACCTGGCTAATTTTTTTTGTATTTTTAGTAGAGACAGGGTTTCGCCATGTTGGCCAGGGTGGTCTCGAACTCCTGACCTCAAGTGCTCTGCCCACCTTGATCTCGCAAAGTGCTGGGATTACAGGCATGAGCCACCATGCCCGGCCAAGAGATGTTATTTTAAAAATTGTAAGGAAGAGAAAATATATTTACTATTAATTAAGTGGAAGTGAATCACCATGAAGGTCTTCGTCCTTTTCTTCACGTTGAGTAGGCTGAGGAGGAGGAGAATAGGAGGGGTTGGTCTTGCTGTCTCACGGTGGCAGAGACAGAAGAGTTGGAGGAGGTGAAAGGAGAGGCAGTCACACCCAGTGTAATTTTTACTGAGAAAATCCACATATCAGTGGCCCCGCACAGTTCCAACCTGTGCTGTTCAAGGGTCAAGTGTACAGTCACCGCTCAGTACCCATGGGGCATTGGTTCCAGGACCCCGCCTGGATACCAAAATCCATGTATGCTCAAGCCCCCTAACATAAAAAGATACTAATATCTGCATATCTTCCCATATGCTTTAGATCATCTCTAAATTGCTTATGACACCTAATACAATGTAAATGTCACATAAATAGTTGTTATACTTTATTGTTCATGGGAAAGTGACAAGAAAAAGCTTGTACATGTTCAATATAGATTCAATCATCTATATTTTTTCCTGAATATTTTCAATCCTCAGTAGGTTGAATCCACAGAGGCAGAACCCACAGATAAGGGGGGCTGACTGTATGCCCTTTTTTCACTTTTTATGAAAATGGCTGCAGGCCATAATCATGTTTATAACCTTTTTAATTCAACATACCATGTCAATTAATTTCTACAATACTTTTTAAAATACTGCAGAACATTTCATCACATAAATATGCCACAACTTACTGCCCAATTCCCTACGGCCGACATTACGATGATGATTAACTTTTTTCTCTATGACAGATTACGATTCAACAAACTTCTCTGTATCTAAATCTTAGCATAACTTCAAAAAGATTTTGTTAAACTTCTAGAAGAGGAATTATTAAGTTTAAGGTTGTTTTTTTTAATAAATACTGCCAGCTCACCACTGAAAAAAACTGTAACAATTTGTATTCTCTCAGTAACGTGTGAGCTGTCTTCTGCTCTATCACTCTCCAACATCTTTCTTTCTTAAACAATTTCAGAGGCAAAAAAAAAAAAAAAAAAAAAATACCCAAACCAGTATTTTATTGTTTTCATTCATTGTTCATGTCCCTGCATAATGCAGGGCAAAGAAAAGTTAAGAAGTTTCCACCAGGCGCGGTGGCTCACGCCTGTAATCTCAGCACTTTGGGAGGCCAAGGCAGGCGGATCACGAGGTCAGGAGTTCAAGGCCAGCCTGGCCAACATAGTGAAACCCAGTCTCTACTAAAAATACAAAAATTAGCCGGGTGTGGTGGCACATGCCTGTAATCCCAGCTACTTGGGACGCTGATGCAGGAGAATTGCTTCTTGAACCCGGGAGGTAGAGGTGGCAGTGAGCCAAGACTGCACCATTGCACTCCAGCCTGGGCAACACAGTGAGATGCCATTTCAAAAAAAAAAAATGTTTCCATATCCAGTAAAGAAAATTTAAGGAAATAAGACTAAAGAGGCCTGGTGTGGTGGCTCATGCCTGTAATCCCAGCACTTTGGGAGGCTGAGGTGGGCAGATCACTTGAGGTCAGGAGTTTGAGACCAGCCTGGCCAACACAGTGAAATCCCATTTCTACTAAAAATACAAAAATTAGCTGGGCGTGGTGGCACACAGTTGACACCAGCTAATCCAGAGATTGAGGCAGGAGAATCACTTGAACCCAGGAGGTGGAGGTTGCAGTGAGCCAAGATTGTGCCACCGCACTCCAGCCTGGGCGACAGAGTAAGAGTCTGTCTCAAAACAAAAACTATAGGGAGACAGAGAGTGTTTTCCTTCATAAGGATAGAGAAGCCTTGTCAATGTCTGGCCATGGGCACTAGCACATGGGGGTGTGATGGTACCCAGCAATGAAAGGGAAACCAAAGTCCTAAGCAAAGGGAGGGCAGTGCTATTGGGAGAACCAGGTGGATCCAGAAAGCAATAGAAGAAGTCAAAGTTCTCTCCTAAAAGATCCTAGGGACACAGAGAACAAGGGGAAACACTTCCCTCACAGTGCCAGAGAAAACAGGTCTACCTGGACCTTGAAGTCCAACTGCCTAGTTGTGATGTCCCCAGAACTCACTAGGAGCCTCTTCCCACGTTCAACAAGCTTATCTAAAACTCAAGTTCTGGTTTTAGACCAGCGTTCCACTCAAGGAAAAAAGCACAGAGTAGCCCTTTGCTGCTTCCCCCACATTCCCCACATTTATCTTTCTCTTCTCACTCTTTTCAAAATACTTCTGTTATCAAAGCCATGTCAGTAACAGCCACTACATGAATAATACAAACAAGGCCATTTCACAAGATGGGTGGCAGGGGGCGAGAAGCGCTGGGCTGCAGTTTACAACAGTGCTTTCACAGTCACAAACTCTAATCTTCCCATCTCTGTCTTGGCCACAAGCAAGGCTGCTTACTGTTTTTGTTTTGTTTTGCTTCGAGACAGGGTCTTGCTCTGTCACCCAGGCTAGAGTACAGTGGCGCGATCACGGCTCCCTGCAGCCTCACTCTCCCCGGCTCAGTGGGTCCTGCCACCTCAAAGTACTGGGGTTAGAGACGTAGCCACTGCACGCAGCTCCTGATTACCATTATTCTCAGTTTACACAACCCTGGGGTTGAAAGGGTAAAACCATTTGCCCAAATCATAATTTGCGGATGGGAGATGTCAGGACTGAAGGATCCACACTTCTGTGCTCCTAACCTCATGACCAGGAGGCATGCAGAACCATTCTGTTCCTACACATCACAGCACAAAGGCTCCCATACACACTCTGATGCTCACCTGGCATGGCCTTCCACCTAGAAGAAAGAAGATGCTTGGGAGCAAGCTGGCTTATCCACCCACCAATTCATCCGGAACGGAACGAGAACACACACAGCAAACTCCTCTAGGGTAAAATTCACAGAAAAGAAAACACAACTTATAAGCAAAGACATAATAAGAAAGGGTAAGGAACTGTTCTGCAAATGGTATGAAAGTTTTATTCAAGTGTTTACGTTTCTGTCAGTTCTCTAATCAGAAATCATTTAACACACGTCATATAAAACAAAAAAACACAAAAAACAGAAAACCTAAAATGCTGCTTTACTGACTCACTTCAGAAGTCTTCTGATTAATCTACTGTCATTTCTCAGCAAATCCTGGATAGTATATCAGTTTTTTTTTTTTTTTTCTCTTACAGAATGTAACCTTACAAACCAAGGATCAACAAGCATGAAATTAAACCATTTTCTTCAGACTGCTTCACCTTTGTTCACTCACACTCCATATTCCACATACATGCTCAGCCTATGTCAAAGAACCTCTAAGTGTCCAGATATTTAATCTGGATTTTATGGAAATTCTCTTATTTTGCAAGGAGAGTAGGATGTCTCTAAGAATTCCTGAAGAAAACATACCAACTAATATTCTAACTTGAGCTTGACAGCATATATAACTAGGCCTTAGCTCTACCCCAAAAACACCTGCCATTCTCTTTTAAAACTTAATTGCTGTTTTTAGATGCAATAGCCACCCAAAGTAGCAGGCAAGAACATGACTGCATGTTTCTCTTTTCCACCTAGAATTAATTTCACTAGTACCAATTATTTTCAGGAAAGAAATGCATCTCCAAAGGGTACTTGAAAAAAGAAAAAAAAAAAAAAATGGACAAAAATTTCACACCGCCAGGAAAATCCTTTACATCATTTGAGCTTTAGCAACTGAAACTCTGGAGAGGCAAGTGCATTTATCAGGAATCTGCTTCATTAATCTGAAAAGGAAAACTATGTTAAGGAATAAGCCACCATTAATTAATATTTATTGTATCCCCACTGGGTAAATGACACTGCAGTCACCAATTTACAGAAGAGAGAACACAATTCCTGCACACCAACTACTTAACAATGTAATCCTCAAGACACTCAAATATGACACAGAATAATGGTATATAACAGACAGTGCTTCGCAAAAGAGCTAACCGCCCTTTGCAGACACAAGCATTTAGAATTGTTTTCCAGTGATGGAAATGAACTGGCCTGGATCCATGTCTACTCCTACTCCACACTTCCTCACTGCTCTGAGCATGCACTTTTAAAGAGAGTACATGTAAGGGTATATAGTCCACAACCACTGTTCATATAATAAACACACAGATTGAACTTACTATATTATAACTAGTTCCACGTGTATCTCTCTCCATGGCCCAGCGTGCTGATGGTATCAATCAATTAATTCACTGCCAAACTCTATCTGGGCAGGGCCCATGAGACCTTACTCAAAGGAGATGCCTGATGTATGCCTGTTGGGTAGATGAATGGAGGAGAGGGGAAGGGAGGAGGGAAATGGGAAGACAGGGCAAGTGAAAGGAAGAGGGACTAAAAGGAGGCAGGACAGGGGAAGAAGAGAAGGGAAGAATAAAGAAAGAGGAAAGAAGGAAGAAGGATCGAGTTCCAAGGCTTCTGGAAGTTTTAAGACGCTGGCATGGTTCTCTAGCAAATTTGAGAACTCCTTTCCATTGCCCCTAGTTTGTTGTTACTACTTTCACCTGAGGAATAAAAGATCTTGTGTCCTGTTAACCTGGGACCTTGAAGCTTCAGCCTTAACCATTATTTCTCTCTAATACCAATCTCCCAGCATGGGTGAGGTATTTTAACCGCACATTGTATATCTCTGGGCACACAATCCCAAATTTCTTAAAGCCTCTAACTTAATCTATATGATTGTGGGATAAAGAAGGCACTACCCAAATGAGTTCCAGGCTCGACTTCCAGTGAAGTCCATGACATGTTTTCCTCCTAGTTAATTTTTATTCCTTCTTCCACCCCGGCTTACAGGTTGTTTTCACCAGGTAGCCTTCTATCACCCTCCCAAAAGGCCATGATCCCCATCATCCATAAAACATATCATGGGTAATTAACTACTTTTTTTTTTTTTTTTTTTGAGACAGGGTCTCACTCTGTCGCCCAGGCTGGAATGCAGTGGTGAGATCATGGCTCACTACAACCTCTGCCTCCTGGCCTCAGATAATCATCCCACCTCAGCCTCCCAAGTAGCAGGGACTACAGGCACGTGCCACCATGTCCAACTAATTTGTGTGTGTGTGTGTGTGTGTGTGTGTGTGTGTGTGTGTGTGTGTGCGCGCGCGCGCATATATATATATATTTTTTTTTTTTTTTTTTCTTTTTTTCTTTTTTCTTTTTTCTTGTAGAGACACAATTTCGCCATGTTACCCAGGCTGGTCTAGAACCCCTGAGCTCAAGCGATCCGCCCACCTCAGCCTCCCAAAGTGCTAGGATTACAGCGATGGGTCACCACACCCAGCCTCTACTGATGTGTTACATTACTAATTTGTTAATCTCTCTTGCCCTTACCAGATTCTAAGTGCCACTTTGTCTCTTCTGTTCACTGTTGTTTCCCCAAACCTAGGCCAAGATGTGGTAAACTGTGGGCAAAAAAATATCAGTGGAAAAGAATGAGTGAATGAATGAATGAATCTACAAAGGAGAGCATCCAGGCATCTTTCTGATAGCTGGGAAGTGGCTGTTCTCCTCCCTTCGGACAGGTAAGAAGATCGGTCGAAATGCCACTATGAGATGGGTCCACTTGAACCAAAATAACGTATATACCCAATCTAAGTGACAGCCAGTGGGACTTTAAAATTAGTAAGTGAAAAAGGAGGTACAATACCATTTCTGGGGATAAGTAGGACCAGGTTTGGGTGGGTTTTTTTCTTGTTTTATCAAGACTGAAAAGCTCAGTAGTCAAGGGACAAGGTTTCATATTTTCCTTGTATACCTCCCAGGGTTTAGTTGATCACAGTCACAGAGAAAGTTTAGTAGCAAAGAATAGAAACCAGCCACACTCGTGCAAGGAGAAGGGGATTTGCTGCATGGATACAGGAAAGAGTTGCCCGGCATCTACTTGAAAGAGCTACTCCTTCTTTCCTTCAAAGATATGGCAGTCTCTTGTTTCTCTCCGTCCCTCGGTCTCTGTGATCTCTCTCTGGTTTTCACACCTTTCTGTCTCTTCTTGCTCAACTCAGCTCCCTCCACTTGCAACGAAGCCCAGCAGAGCCACTGGAGTCAAATCTACCCAATCCTCTAGTTTCTCCCTCTCCCAATTCAGATGAGAAAAAGTAAGTTTGTGTTATTGGCCCTGGGTCAGATGCCTGCCTCAAACGACTCAGCTGACACTGGGGATGTGGAAGATAGTGGCCATGTGACACACCATGTGGACACAGATCCCCCACTTCAACATAGGGTCTTCCCTCTGCCCACTGCTGTGACTGAGATGTCTGGCCCAATATAGATTTTTTTTTTTTTTTGGAGACAGGGTCTCACTTCGTCACCACCCAGGCTACAGTGCAGTGACACAATCATGGTTCATTGCATACTCAACCTCCAGGACTCAGATGATCCTCTGAGCTCAGCTTCCCAAGTAGCTGGGCGTATAGGCTCGTGCCATGACACCCAGATAATTTTTATTTTGGTAGAGATGGGGCCTCATTATGTTGCCCAGGCTGGACTTGAACCCCTAGCCTCAAGCAATCTTCCTCCTCAGCCCCTCAAATTGCTGGGATTACAGATAAGAGCCACTGTGCGGGCCTCAGTGTAGAATTCTGACATTCATGAACTATAAGGATACATACTATTTACAAATACCTTTAAAATCCACTTCACAAGATTTGTATGTCAACTGGAACATCAGTTAAGGCTTTTATCCAAGACAATTAATCAAATAATGGAGCGTTTCTCTAAACTTAATGCTGGCATGACATGAATGCCAGGGTTACAAAGCTTCCTGTCAGAGGGCCTGAAACTATACTAACTTCTTATAAACGCCTGTGATAAACGCCCAGCTGTAACCAAGCCCAGAACACCCACCTTCTCTTTCTTTCATTTGCAGTACAATCTCATAATGAAAAGCCAGTAGAACCTGCCAGGTTATAGAGGAGATTAAAAAGAGACGAGGGCTCAATCCATAGTCCTCTCCAAGCTTAGCCTTTCCCTGGTGATTCCTAAGTCTATGAAACAACCCAATTATCTATGTTATCTACTTTTTCCTATCAGTTCTATAGGTCTATACTTTCATTAACTTTGTGGAAATTAAAATTACTGCTGAGGAGCTCTGGATTTTGCTACAGTATTAGCCAATTCTCTCTTTCAAGAGCCCTCTTGTGTTTTGCCCATGCAGTTGTGATTAAAACAGTTCTCTTTGTTCATGGGAATAAGTTCTTCTCCCATGACCATCACCAAGCCAGTGAGAAAAAAAATTCAACTGTGGTCCCTGCAATAACCACTTGGAAAGCATAGGATCTAAAAAATACAATTGTGTGTAATTCTCACAAACAGTGGCTTTATATCTTGTCCCTGCCTCCTCATAAATACACTACCAACTTGGGCAACATGACACGTCTCGACTTCCTGTTCGGTTACATCTGCCTAGAAACCTTTTCCTCCCCATCTCTCATGGTCAAAGTCCTACCAGGCTTCCAATGCCCTTCCTCAGTTCTTCTTCATGAAGCCTTCCTTATCTCCTACTTAGAAGTCCCCATGCATCCAGGCCTCTCAGAGCCTCCCTGTGAGCACTTGCCCTTCTCTTCTGTAAGGCCTTGAGGTCTGGGGAGCAGACCCATGTCCCCACTCCCGCAGCACCTGGCTAGTGCAAGGTGACACTAATTAAGTTTTTAATGAACCACCGAATGCACCCTTCGGGCTCTGGGTCTATGCCTCAGACTTCAGATTTGTTTCTTCCAGATGAAAATGCTCTGCTTCAGTTGTCACAACTGTGTCAATAGTTGGGGCTGTCACAAGGCGAACCTCAAAATTTGGGTTCAGCCTGGGAGGTCACATGGGTCACTGGCTTCACGTAGAAAGGAATTGAAAGGCCAGGCTAAAGAGTAAAGTAAAAACAAGTTTATTAAGAGAGTAAAGGAATAAAGGAATCGATACAGATAGAGCAGCCCTGAGGACTACTGGTTGGCTATTTTTATGGTTATTTCTTGATCATATGCTAAAAAAGGAATAGATTGTTCATGAGTTTTCCGGGAAGGGGTGGGGAATTCCCGGAACTGAGGGTTCCTCCTCCTTTTAGGCCATATAGGGTAGTTTCCGGATGTTGCCACAGCATTTGTAAACTGTCATGGTGCTGGTGGGAGTATCTCTTAGCATGTTAATGCATTATAATTAGCGTATAACCAGCAGTGAGGGCCACGAGAGGTCACTTTCATGGCCATCTCGGTTTTGGCAGGCATCTCTTTTTATCAGCAGAGGTTTTTTGTGACCCGTACCTTGCAAAACCAGTCCTACCAAACTCCTATCTCAGGACTGCCCAATTTTTGGTTCATCTGACCATTTATAGAAGGAGAACGCATTTTCTTCTTCAGTTCAGAAAATAATTAGAAATTGTCTCCCTTTAGACTTATCTGTGTACTATTAATTTACCACCTCTAAACAAAGTTTTTAGAAAAATGTATAATATTAGTACTCTTCCAGATATTTCTTCAGATTCCCCAAATGTAAAATAAACACATGTTGTAATTCTTTCCGCACTACAACATAAATAGATATTTCACTCCAGGGATAAATTGGCCTATTTTCATGTAAATTTAGCAGCAATCAAAGGTAACTGTCAGCCTGAGGAAATGCTCACTGGGTCCCTTCCTAGGCTTCTGACTGTACACTTCACCTTCTATGCCACCCCAACACATCAGGAACCAAAACCTAATACACCTCTCAACAAGGCAATTCCTCTAGTTAAAACAATAATATTGCTTCGAAATGAAATATATGCTAGCTTTTAATCAAGCTGCATTTATTTCACAAACAATTTCCTCAGCATTCACATTGGGTAGGTATTACCCCTTAAGGGATCTTACAGCTCTGAAAAGCCTAGTTAATCTGAAGAACAATGACCATTTTTGCCCATTCCATTGCTGCCCCCTGCTGACAAAAGAATGGACACCTTTGGCAGACACTGCACTTTCCTGAGAAGACGGCAGCTGCGGAAAAATAAGCCAACTGACCTACTGAGTTCCAAGCCCCAAGGAAAGTAAGAAAGGTGCCCTTAAAATGTGGTACCCAAATGGTCTTAATAACGAACAGAGGAGACAAAACATAAATGCATGAAATAATCAAAGAACAGACGGCCAGGCACGGTGACTCATGCCTATAATCCCAGCACTTTGGGAGGCCAAGGCGGGAGGATCACCTGAGGTCGGGAGTTCGAGACCAGCCTGACCAAGATGGAGAAACCCTGTCTCTACTAAAAAATACAAAAAATTAGCCAGGTGTGGTGTGCACACCTGTAATCCCAGCTACTCTGGAGGCTGAACCAGGAGAATCGTTTGAACCCGGGAGGCAGAGGTTGCAGTGAGCCGACATCATGTCACTGCACTCCAGCCTGGGCAACAAGAGCGCGACTCCATCTCAAAAAAAAAAAAAAAAAAAGAACATTTTTAATAAAACATATTTTTATATTGTAACTCATTACAAAAATATATGAGTTAGTCAGGGCTATGCAGACTATAGGATTTGGGGAAAGGAGAGGCAGATGAAGATGGAGATGCCAGATAGGCTGTCAGTTCCCAACCTTTTCACCATTAAGGAACCCCACCCACTTCTTGCTTTCAGTTATTTGTCTACATAAGAAAACCAGAGTTCCTGGCAAATGCTCACTTAATTCCAACCAAGAACAAAGAAACAGATAACTGCTTGACTTTAGGTATTTTTAAATGGTGAAAATAGTTCACGGATCCCCTAAGAGAGACGGTTCTGAAATCTATGAACCCTAAGATGCCATCTCAATGGGCTTTTCAAGGGGTTTGGGAACATCCACAAAATACATTTGACGACAAGGTTCTGTCTGTACCTAGAAGCATTTTCCTCCTAAGAAAAGAGTCCTGGACTTTCACAGATTCTCAAAGAAACCTGTGGTCAAAGATAACGCAATCAATAACAAACCAAAACTTGTAGTCTCAGGGATGTCAGGCAAGGGACTCTTGGTACAGATAAAGAAAAAAGGTACAGGGAGCATTTTGCCATTTCTATCCTGAGAGGCTAATGTTCAGGTTTAAACTGAATTTTAAAATGTCTATTTTTCCTTTCCTCTGGAAAAAAGTTGGGGGAGGGGGTTTATACCAATCTACAATGCTGTTAATGCCATATCATTCCCCATCAACAATTTCAAAGATTAAAAAAAATCAACCCAAATAGCCCATTTCTTAAGCATTTATCTATGTGGTCTGTTCTCCTTGACAAACAGGTCATCTCTGTTCGCAAAGCTGGTTTGAGAAATAGGAGTTCATTGTCTGACACTTGCTATGTTTACTATCAGCTAAAATGCCTGTAGGAACTAATTTTGAGCCCTGGCACGGTGGCTTACGCCTATAATCCCAGCACTTTGGGAGGCCGAGGCAGTCAGATCACCTGAGCTCAGGAGTTCGAGACAGCCTGACCAACATGGAGAAACCCCGTCTCTACTAAAAGTACAAAATTCGGCAGGCATGGAGGTGCATGCCTGTAATCCTAGCTCCTTGGGAGGCTGAGGCAGAAGAATCACTTGAACCCAGGAGGCGGAAGTTGCGGTGAACCAAGATCACGTCATTGCACTCCAGCCTGGGCAGCAAGAGCAAAACTCTGTCTCAAAAAAAAAAAAAAGAAGGGAACTAGTTTTGAGCTCAGCTTCATGGAAAACTAACAATACATAATAAAATATGAGAAAGTACAAGCTCCTACTCAGTGAATTTGTTTACTGGTCGAGGGAGCACCCCATTGTCCCCATTCTAGGAAGCTGCACAGTTTAGTGTCTAGGAGTGTAGGCTCAGGACCACTTATTAACTGTAATCTTGGGCATGTTTAATCTTTCTTGGCCTCAGTTTCCTGACCTGTAAAATGGGGTTCACAAGAGTTCTCATCACATAGGCTTATCATGAGGAATGAATTAGTCGATAAATGTGGATCACTTAGAAATGCTGCTAATACACAGCAAGTGTTACGTAAGTGTGTCTGTTGCTGCCCCTGCTACTACCAGTTATTATCCTGAAAGTTAAATGAGATTACATGCAGAGTGCTTAAAACAGTGACAGGCATGCAGGAAACACTGAATAAATGTTATCACAGATATGGAATTTCTATGCTATTGTGGCAAGCCAGGTCTAACTAACAGCTGAACGGGCAGGCCTCCAGGACAACTGTTTCAGCACTAACTGAGTGGGTTAAGTTCAATATTAAAAGCTGATAGAGCCGGCGTCCTTATGCAAAGGCTGGAATGTAAAAAACGCCCACCAAGAGTTTTGCCCAGGCCTTTCCTGGGCTTTGAAGCCTGACAAGATAAAGAAGGAATTCTTAACGGGACCCATTTAGGATTAAATGAGTTTTATTGGGGGTCTGAAGGAACTCCCCAGACCTCCACAAACAAGCTTTACTGGGATCTAAAGGAACTCCCCAAACCTCCATGATTTAGCAGGAGACAAGACAAAGGTAATCACCCCTGGCACCTGGACCCATCTAGATTTAGTACATTTACTAAGGCTCCAGAGGAAGGTCTTCAGAACTCAGATCTTAATCACTTAGGTCTTTAGATGAATGCACACTTACACGTCAACATACAGCTTCAAAGGTATATATGCCCTGGAAAACTTCGCAATTTTGAGTTGACCTGATGATATTTTCCCGGTCTTCTCCCTGTAACTGGTTACAGAAATAAACTCTCTTCTTTCTCAGTTCGTCTGCATCTTGCCATTGGGCCACAAGAATAAGCAGCCCAACCCTTGGTTCGGACCGGGAACACTATGTCATTTTAGCCAGACATCATGAGACATGTTCATTTAAGAAGCAATAGATTCAGTGTAAAACATATTACACTTCTCTTGCAGAATCATTTGCCTAGCAGATTTTTTTTAAAGTTACCAAATCAGTTACAGCTGATTCTCATTATGCACAGTAGTTATGTTCTATTAAAGTCTCCACAAACACTGAATTAGACAATAGTAAATGTTTGCTCCTGGGGAATTACAGGGTTAGGTTCCCCCGAACCTCTGGTCACAACGTTTTTATCAACCAAAATGCCATTAGCTTTATAAAGGTTCAATGCCAAGGTCCTTGTAAAATAAGCCGGTTTTATTAGTATTGAAAACCAGCCGTTCCACATAACCCCTTTCCTTTCTAACATTTAGCAGGTACAGTCAATCCTCATTATTCACAGTTCTGCTCCAAAAAGTCACCACAAATGGTGAAGGAGCAAATACCGAACCACTGGGGAAATGTATGTGTGCGTGTTTCTCACATAGACTATAATCTTAAATGCAAAAACAACTCATCTTGGTGGATTTTATTTTCCATTTTACAAAAGAGAAAATGAGGTCCAAAAGTGGTAAGCCATTTGCCTGAGGCCATGCCAGTAACAGGTGCCAGCATTGGGATTCGAACCCCCTCCAAGTGGCACCAGAGCTAAGCTTCTTGCACTGCACTGCACTGCACTGCCCCTGCCCTCTCTATCCTCTGGTCATCTCCAGATGAAGCTGAAACAAGAAGGTAAAGTCCCGCCTTGTTTGCCCTCTCCGGGAACATGTGGATCCCGAAATACAGTTTTCATCATTCTGTGTGTCTGCAAATGACCACAAAAGCACTGCAACTATCAATGAAGTTATAAATAGATTTTAGCAAGTAGGAGAATTCACAAATACAGAATCTGTGAGTAATGAGGATAGACTGCATTTTTAAAATTCTTTCTCAGATTCTTGAGTCTCAGAACCTTCCTCTTCTGTAAATGTAACACTTTTCGTGTCATATCGCCTTTCAAAACGTGCAAGCCAGCACTAGCCAAGAAGGGTTTCACAGTTCCTGATCCTGCGTAACGTGACCAAACTTTTTTTTTTTTTGGCTTTCAGTCCGACAATGTTGTCCACTATGCTTTTAAAAAATATATATATATATCAGTCATCTCTTGAATCCACAAATGTAGCTGTTTTCTACTTTTCCCAAAGTTTCGCAGGCACTATAGACGTTACTTTAGCACTTTCCAGAGTGGCCTCACATACAGATTGGCAAATTTCCTCTTCCTTTTTTTGGATGTACTACATTTTGATTCATTAACATAGAACTCACAGCCAGCTGCCCTAGAACTCACAGGAGCATATCTGACATAAATATTTTCTCTGTAAGGCACATCACAACCTTCCTGCACACGTCAGCACTGCGCCCGGGGAACTTTAAAGCAGCAACATCACCAAGAAAATGCACAAACGTGCAAAAACTGTAAAACAGGGCCCACAATAGTTCTCATCACACAGGCTCATCATGAGGAATGAATTTGTTAATAAATGTGAATCACTTTGAAATGTTGCTAATACACAGCAAGTGTTAGGTGTTTGTGTCTACTGTTGTCCCCGCTGTACTGACATTTGAAGAAATGAGGGTTGTGGTTGTACAAAAGGCCCCATATTATGGATCTGATTGTCCTTTATGGTGGTGGTTTACTTGCTTCTCTATCCCCTGTATTTTCTGCAAACCAGGAGATAGGTCTGAAGGTCTGATTCGATTCGGCATGGGAATACTCATGAGTATGGCTGAGAATGTCATGCTTCATCATGCAGCAGGCACATCAAGTTGTCCCACAGCAGTGACACTCAGAGACTCAAATGCAGTGCACACTGCCTGGCACCTCTCTTGAAAGCTTCGTTTTCTCTTGTGTAATTAGCAGGTAATCTTTCATATGTTACAAACAGACATAAAAAACTCACAAATACGCTTAGAAACAAGCTTTCACCTGTTTCTTTCACCTACTGGCTTTGGCATTCCTTAATGATCTCTGCCTAAATCAGTTATTTCTTTGGGGATTGCGGTGTGGTGACTTTCTAATTCTATCATTCTTTCTGCATTTACTCGTTGACATTCTGCCCCCTCCCACCTGCCACCTTGGTTCTTGCTGTCATTACAGATTCATGGACTACCTTTTTCTTTTACTCTGAATGTTATAAAATATTATGATCATCTTTTTGACAAACCCCACAGGCCTTTGGGCACTTCCTTGCACTCTGGTACTATAAAACATCCTAGGCTTATTTTGTCCTCTCCCTGTTCCTGACCTGGAATCAGCCATCTCAGCGCTGGTAGGTTTTAAAGAAAAAAGAAAATTATTTCACTTTTTAAAAGGATCACCACAGCTGCTAGACTGAGAAGAGTGTCGAGCAAGGTAAGAAGCAAAGAGACCAGCAGCCAGGTGACAGCAGGCATCCAGGTGAGAGCTGATAGCAGGGGAGATGGTCATAGAGGCCAGGCTCTGGATATGTTTTGAAGAGATGACAGAATATTCTTACAATTCTGATATAGAATGTAAGAACAAATGGAATAAATGACAAAGAGTGACTTCAAGGTTTAGAGTTGGAACAACTGAAAGGAGGGAGTTCCCATATTAATATAAGAAGACAGAGGAGCAAGTTTTTGCTGCTGTTAGTTTTGGGGGATAGGGAGATGGTATATGAGAAAAAATGAATATAGTTACTTTGAGATACTGATGTAGTACCCAGGTGGAGATGTAACAAGGCGGCTGGATACATGAGCGTGGCATTCAGGGAAGAAGCCAGGACGGAAGATAGACACTTGTGCATGGTCGGCATATAGACTGTAATTAAAGCCACAGCTCTGAAAGAGATCACCAAGAGGATGACTGAATTTGGAGGAGAGACAAAGGCCAATATTTTAGAGACTGGAGATATGAGAAGGAACCAGCAATGGAGGCTAAGAAGCATGAGTGACTTGTGCAGCGGGAGGAGAGAATCAGGGCAGCGTGGTGTCCTACACTCTAAGAGAGGTGTTTCAGAGACGAGGTGACTAGCTGGACCCAGTCCTGCTGACAGGCCAGTGCAGTGAGAACTGGGAACTGCACACTGAATTTGTCACCATAGAGAACACTGGTCACCTTGATGAGAACAGAACTACTGAACTCATGATGGGACCGCCTCAGCCTCCCAAAGTGCTGGGATTACAGGCGGGAGCCACTGCGCCCGGCCAGAAGTCCTCTTTTGATTGCTTTTGTTCTCAGTGACACAAGAAGTCAGGTCATTACCTAAGAATGGAGTTTGAGGGCTCAGTGTGGTGGCTCATGCCTGTAATCTCAGCACTTTGGGAGGCCAAGGTGGGTGGATCACCTGAGGTCAAGAGTTCGAGACCAGCCTGGCCAACATGGTGAAACCCTGTTTCTACTAAAAATACAAAAATTAGCCGGGGATGGTGGCATGTGCCTGTAATCCCAGCTACTCAGTGGGGGTGGCTGAGGCAGGAGAACTGTTTGAACTCAAGAGGCGGAGGTTGCAGTGAGCCAAGATTGCGCCACTGCACTCCAGCCTGGGTGACAGAGTGAGACCCTCTCTCAAAAAAAAAAAAAAAAAAAAAAAAAAAAATGGAGCTGGGGAAGGCAATGCTAGAGGTTCAAGGATTTAAAAACGGGTTTGCTCCGTGAGTACAGCCAAGTGAGAATGGGTAACAGATCTGAGGGAGCATGCAATGGACTGCTTCCACTGAGAACCATGGAACCTAAGCTGATTCAGGAGGAAAACAGAAACATGCAGGGAAAGGTTCGCAGGGGAAAGAGAATAGGACTCTAGAAGGCCAAAAAGCTGTTGGAGTCCAGGATCAAGGTGCCACCTGGAGAAACCTAGGAAAAGAAGAAGGGATGGTTAAGGAAATGGATGTCTTGAAACAGATCATGAAGGAGTTGAAAGTTTTGGTAATGTTAAGGTCACAGGTCTGAGCGTGGGAGGCAGTGTGTGAGGCGGCAGAGGTCAGGGAATTGAAAGCATTATCTATGTGGATGTTGAAATCACCAAAATGATGATAGGGCACTGCTGGAGGGAGTGATGGTGACTCACAAATTCAAACTGTCAAGGGACGAAGGAGGGATGGTGGGGAACACAGTGTGATACTGACAGGAGACTCAAAGGTAGATGCCTGTAGGGCAGGAGAGGTAAGAGTAATCTGGAAGTGACAGAGAAGAAAAAGAGGCCACTTACTCCATTTCCAGGCCTTGGAGGAGTGGGAGAGAGAATGCTGCCACCATGTAAGAGGGTTATGGAGGAGAACCAGGTTCCAGTTACAGAACGAGGTGAAGAAATCATTAGAGAATAGGTTGAGGATGTAAGGGATTATATTGATGATGCAATATGAATTCCAAGGAGCACAATGAAAGGGTCTCAGGAGTTGAGGGGTGGGGCAAAAACAACAACACAGAGGCACATGAGGTTGCAAGTCAGGAGGGTGCAATGATCTGGGAACTCGGGATTTCCTGTGATGGCTGCCACCTTCTGGATTAAAGAGCATAACGAGATTAGACTCAATGGTCTCAAGCAGATAGTAGTTGCAAAACTGTGTGTTAGGTCTTAAAATTGAGATGAATTATATATAAAAGTCAAGCAATTATGCAACAAGCACACGAAAAAATGCCCAACGTCATCACTCATGAGGGATGTGCAAATCAAAACCAGGTACCATTTCACAACCACTAGGATGGCTGTCATCAAAAAAGGAGAAAAAATTTAAAAGGTGGCAAGAATGTGGAGGAACTGGAACCTTCTTACACTGTTGGTGAGAATGTAAAATTGTACAACTGCTATGAAAAACAGTTGGGCAATTCCTCAAAAAGTTAAATACAAAATTACCACATGACCCAGAAATTTCTAACCCCAAATAAATGAACACTGGTACTAAACAAATATAAGCCCACGAATGTTCACAGCAGCACTATTCACAATAGCCAAAGGTGGAAGCAGTCCAAATGTCCACCAACAGATGAATGGATAAATGTGGTATATCCACATAATGGAATCTCATCCACATATAAAAAGGAATGTAAAAAGGAATGAAATACTAGTACATGCTACAAGATGAATAAACTTCAAAAACATTGTAAGAGAAAGGAGACATAAGTCATAATTCTGTGATTCCATTTACATGAAATATTCAGAAGAGGCAAATCCACAGAACCATGACTGGTGCTTGCCCAGGGTGGAGGGGAGGAGGGAAGGGTGGGCTGAGTACTACATGGATATCGAGTATTTTCTTGGGGTGATGAAAATGCTTTGGAACTAGATAGAAGTGGCAATTTCACAACACTGTGAATACACTAAAAGTCACTGAATTGTTCATTTTAAAATGGTTAATATTTTAGGGAATTTCACCTCAATAAAACAGTTTTTAAAAAATGTTGACAAAGGGAAAAAAATCAAGTAATTCTTTACCTATCTCAAGATCAGACAACCCTTAATCCTACACTAAAAGATTTGAATGTTATTTAGTATAAAAGTCATGCAATTATCACTGGAGTTCGCGACTAGGTGTTCTAAACACATAAAGCCTCCTGAAATCTTTCATTGAAAACTCACGTGGTGAAGGGACTTCCCCAGCATTGAACAGCACATCAGATGACATGCCCCTGGCTCATCGTTTCCCAGCTCTGGATCACAGGAAATAACGAACAGCAGTGACTAAGTTGAACCTTATTTTCTAATTTGTTGTTAAAACATAATACACTTTTCAAGTCCCGGTAATTTTTTTTTTGTCATCTTCAGAGAAGAGAGCCACTCTTTTTGAGGTGTGTGAGTGACTTCGCTATTGTTCCCCTAGCCTGCTGGCTACTAAAGAGTATTTGACTCAGTAGACAATACAGGAAGTGCTAATGTCCCTTTCTCCGCAAGAGTGTGCAGCACAGGACTGGGTTCAAGATGGCAGACAGGAGACAGGACTGACATGCAGCTCCCACTTAGACGATGGAACAGTGTGTGGAGCCTCACAGTGTGGACTTCTGTTCCAGGAACCATTGTGAGAGTGTAACAGGAAAATCAAAAGAATTCACAGATCCTTTGAAAAACGTGGCAGGCCACTGCAAATTCCACACGACAAGCTAAAAACTGAGTTCCCAAAATGTGAAGGGGGAAAACCTGCCTCCAAACACATGTCCCCACTGGGAAATCCAAAACTTCAGATTACAGGAGAAGGATTTAGCATTACCTAGAGCTGAAATGGATTTAGCATGAAACAAAATTAGAAGCAGCAGTGAGAAGAGCCTTTTAGGCACTCCCATTCTCCAGCTCAAGCCCAGGGAGGCCATGCCTGACAATGTCTCACAGGGGCACTTGGGGAAGGCAGCCGGTGGAATTTGGGAAAGGTTACAGGGTGAAAGAAGCTTCCAGCTGAACTCTGTAATGATTTTGGCTGGGCATAAACTCTCTTGAGCAGAATCTGGGGGCAAACAGGAAATGCAGAGGAAGGAGAGCAGGAGTCGCAGTGGACAGTATGGGCAGATGGGGAAGGGTGTGGCCTGAAAGCCATGGTTGCTTTCTCAGTGGGGAAACTTACAGTCTGGGGCTACGTATGAGTCCTGCACATGTGCAGGCTGCCTGGAGATAAACTCAGTGCTCTTAGCAAGACTGGCCTTGCCAACTGTGTGGGAACTGGGTGAGGCCTATTGCTACCAGCTTTCCCCCACAGCCCTAGTGACAGAGGAAGCCATAATCCCCTCTGGAAGGTAACCCTATTGGCCTGAGAACTACCACCATCCTTACAGTGGCCATGGCAAGCCCCGCCCAAGGAGAGTCTGAGCTCAGACCCACCTAACCCTGCCTCCACCTGATGGTGTTTCTCTACAATAGATAGTTTCAAAATTAAAATTGAAGAATTAGAGGAACTTCAGAGCTCTAAGACAAGGCCTTCAAATTAACCTAATCAGGCAAAGACAAAGAAAAAAGAATTTTAAAAAATGAACAAAGACTCCAAGAAATTTGGGATTATGTTAAACAGCCTCACCTAAGAATAACCGGCATTCTTGAGAAAAAAGAAAAATCTAAACATTTGGAAAACTTATTTGAGGCAATCATCGAGAAAAACTTGCCTGGTCTTGTAAGAGATCTAGACATCCACATACAAGAAGCTCAAAGAACACCTGGGAAATTCACTGGAAAAAAAATCATCACTGAGGCCCACAGTCATCAGGTTATCTAGAGTCAAGACAATGGAAAGAATCTTAAGGGCTGTGAGGCAAATGGATCAGGTAACCTATAAAGGAAAACCTATTAGATTACACAACAGATTTCTCAGCAGAAACCCTTATTAGCCAAAAGGAACTAGGATCCTATTTTTAGCCTCCTCAAACACAATAATTCCCGGCCAACAATTTTGTATCCAGCATAACTAAGCTTCAATAAATGAAGGCGAGATAAAGTCTTTCTCGGACAAACAAATGCTGAGAGAATTCGCCACCACCAAGCCAGCACTACAAAAAATGCTAAAAGGAGTTTCACCTCTTAAAACAAAACCTCAAAATACACTAAAATACAACCTCCTTACAGTATAAATCTCACGGGGCCTACAAAAACAAAACACAATTTAAAAAAAAAAAGGTAATCTAGCCGGGCGAGGTGGCAGGCGCCTGTAGTCCCAGCTACTTGGGAGGCTGAGGCAGGAGAATGGCATAAACCCGGGAGGCGGAGCTTGCAGTGAGCTGAGATCCGGCCACTGCACTCCAGCCTGGGTGACAGAGCAAGACTCCGTCTCAAAAAAAAAAAAAAAGGTATTCAGACAACAACTAGCATGATGAATAAAACAGTATCTCACATCTCAACTCGAATGTTGAATGTAAATGACCTAATGCTCCACTTAAAAACACAGAATGGCAGAATGGATAAAAATCCACCAACGAAGTATCTGCTGTCTTAAAGAGACTCACCTAACGCAGAAGGGCTGACATAAACTCAAGGTAAAGGAGTAGAAAAAGATATTCCATGCAAATGGACACCAAAAGGGAGCAGGAGTTGCTATTCTATCAGACAAAAGACTTTAAAGCAACAGTTAAAGATAAAGAGGGACATTATATAATGATAAAAGGATCAGTCCAACAGGAAAATATCACAACCCTAAATATATATGCAACCAGGGCTTCCAAATTTATAAAACAATTATTACTAGGCATAAAAAATTATATAGCAATGCAACAATAGTGGGGGGACTTCAATACTCCACTGACAGCACTAGACAGGTCATCAAGACAAAAAGTCAAAAAGAAACAATGGACTTAAACTACACCCTAGAACAAATGGACTCAGCAAATGTTTACAGAACATTCTACCCAACAACTGCAGAATACACATTCTTTTCATCAGCACATGGAATATTCAAGATAGACCATATGATATACCACAAAACAAGTCTAAAGAAATTTAAGAAAATCTAAATTATATCAAGTACCCTCTCAGACCATAGTGGAATAAAATTGGAAATTAATTCCAAAAGGAACCCTCAATAATATACAAATACATAGAAATTAATCTGCTCCTGAATAATCTTTGAATCAATAATAAAATCAAGATAGAAATTAAAAAATTCTTTGAACTGAACAATAATAGTAACACAATGTATTAAAACTTCTGGGACATAGCATTAAATGCCTACATCAGAAAGTTTGAAAGAGGACAAATAGACAATCTAAGGTCACACACCTCAAGGAACTAGAGAAACAAAAACAAACCAAACCCAAACCCAGCTGAAGAAATAACAAAGATCAGAGTAGAACTAAATGAAATTTAAATATATATATATATTTAAAAAAAAACAAAAAGCTAGTTCTTTGAAAAGAAACAAAATTGATAGACCATTAGCAAGATTAAACAAGAAAATAAGAGAGAAGAGCTAAATAAGCTCAATTAGAAAGAAAATGAGAGATATTATAACCAATACCACAGAAATGCAAAAGATCATTCAAGGCAACTATGAACACCTTTATGTGCCCAAACTAGAAAATGTAGAGGAGACAGATAAATTCCTGGAAATATACAGCTCCCCTGGATTAAATTAGGAAGAAACCGAAACTCTGAACAGACCAAAAACAAGTAGTGAGATTGAAACAGTAACTTAAAAATTGCCAAAAAAAAAAAGTCTAGGACCAGATGGATTCACAACTGAATTCTATCCGGCATTCAAAGAAGAACTGGTACCAATCTTACTGAAAGTATTGCAGAAGATAAAGAGGGAATCCTCCATAAATCATTCTATAAAGCCAGAATCATCCTAATACTAAAGCCAGGAAAGGATATTACACAAAAACAAAACTACAGACCAATATCCTTGATGAACATAGATGCTAAAATCCTCAACAAAATATTAGCTAACTGAATATAACAGCATATTAAAAAGATAATATATAATGATCAACTGGGTTTCACACCAGGGATGCAGAGATGGTTTCACATATTTAAGGCAACAAATTTGATACATCACATAAAGAGAATTAAAAACAAAAATCATATGATCATCTCAACAGCTGCAGAAAAAGCATTTGACAAAATCCAGCATCACTTTATGATTAAAACCCTGAACAAAACTGGCATAGAAGGGACACACCTCAAGGTAATAAAAGCCATCTACGACAAACACGCAGTCAACATTATACTAGATGGGGGAAAGTTGATAGCATTCTCCCCGAGAACTGGCACAAGACAAGGATGCCCACTTTCACCACTTCTATACAACAAAGTACTGGAAGTCCTAGGCAGAGCAATCAGACAAGGGAAAGAAATCAAGGGCATCCAAATTGGTAAAGAGGAAATCAAATTATCACTATTTGCTGGTGTATACCTAGGAAACACTAAAGACTCATCCAAAAAGCTCCTAGATCTGATAAATGAATTCAGTGAAGTTTCAGGATACAAAATCAATGCACACAAATTAGTACACGCTATATACCAACAGCAACCAAGTTTAGAATCAAATCAAGAACTCAACCCCTTTTAAAACAACTATAAAAGTAAAATAAAATACTTTGGAATATACCTAACCAAGGAGTTGAAAGATATCTACAAGGAAAACTAGAGAACACTGCTGAAAGAAATCATAGATGACACAAACAAAGGGAAATACATCCCATGTTCATAGATGGGTAGAATCAATACTGTGAAAATGACAATACTGCCAAAAGCAATCTACAAATTCAATGTGATGCCCATCAAAATACCATCATAATTCTTCACACAACTAGAAAAAAAAATCCTAAAATTCATACGGAATCAAAAAAGACTCTGCATAGCCAAAGCAAACTATGCAACAAGAACAAATCCAGAGGCATCACATTACCTGACTTGAAGCTACTACAAGGCAACAGGTACCAAAACAGCATGGTACTGGTATAAAAATAGGCACATAGATCAACGGAACAGAACAGAGAACCCAGAAATAAAGCCAAACACAGGCAACTCATCTTTGACAAAACAAAATCAAAATGGGATATCTTATTCAACAAATGGTGCTGGGATATTTGGCAAACCACATGTAGAAGAATGAAGCTGGATCTTCATCTTTCACCTTATACAAAAATCAACTCAAGATGAATCAAAGACTTAAATATAAGACCTAAAACTATACAAATTCTAAAAGATAACATGTGAAAAATTCTTCTAGATATTAGCTTAGGCAAAGAGTTCATTACGAAGAATCCACAAAAGCGAGTGCAACAACAACAACAAAAGATAAATAGATGGAACCTAATTAAACCCAAAAGTTTCTGCACAGCAAAAGAAATAATCAGCAGAGTAAATAGACAACCACAAAGGAGGAGGAAATATGGGATAACTGTGCCTCTGACAAAAGACTAATATGCAGAATGTATAAGGAACTCAAATGAATCAGCAAGAAACAACAAATAATCCCATCAAAAAGTGGGCTAAGGACATGAATAGACAGTTCTCAAAAGAAGATATACAAATGGCCAAACACAGGGAAAAATGCTCAACATCACTAATTATCAGGAAAATGCAAATCAAAATAACAATGAGATACCACCTTATTCCTGCAAGAACGGCCATAATTTAAAAATCAAAAAATAACAGATGTTGGCCTGGATGTGGTGAAAAGGGAACATTTTACACTGCTTGTGGGAATGTAAACTAGTATAACCACTATGGAAAACAGTATGGAGATTCCTTGAAGTACTAAAAGTAGATCTACCATTTGATCCAGCAATGCCACCACTGGGTATCTACCCAGAGGAAAATAAGTCACTATATAAAAAAGACACTCACACATGTATGTTTATAGCAGCACAATTTGCAACTGCAAAAATATGGAACCAGCCTAAATGCCCATCAATTAAGGAGTGGATGAAGAAAATGTGACATCTATATGTGTGTGTGTACGTATGACAGAATACTACTCAGCCATTAAAAGGAATGAAATAATGGCATTCACAGCAACCTGGATGGAGTTGGAGACCATTATTCTAAGTGAAGTAACTCAGGAATGGAAAACCAAACATCGTATGTTCTCATTTATCAATAGGAGCTAAGTTATGAGGATGCAAAGGCATAAGAATGATACAACGGACTCTGCGAACTCATAGGGAAGGGTTGGGGCAGTGAGGGACTAAAAGACTACACACTGGGTACAGTGTACACTGCTCAGGTGATGGGTGTACCAAAATCTCAGAAATCACCACTAAAGAACTTTTCCATGCAACCCAATACCACCTGCTTCCCAAAAACTATTAAAATAAGGCTGGGCACGGTGGTTCACACCTGTAATCCCAACACTTTGGGAGGCTGAGGTAGGCAGATCACTTGAGGTCAGGAGATTGAGACCAGCCTGGCCAACATGGTGAAACCCCGTCTCCACTGAAAATACAAAAATTAGCTGGGCATGGTGACGGGCGCCTGTAATCCCAGCTACTCAGGAGGCTGAGGTAGAAGAATCGTTTGAACCTGGGAGGCAGACGTTGCAGTGAGCCAAGATCACACCACTGCACTCCAGACTGGGTGACAGAGCAAGACTCTATTTAAAAAAAAAATTATTGAAATAAAAATTTTTAAAAATAAAATAAATTTGAGTTTCTAAAAAATTATAAACAAGATAGAAATCTGTTGTGGAAAAAAGTACATTGTAAAATCCATTTTTAAAAACATTCTTCTCTATAAACCAAATGATAACAAGTTTGTGATTCACCACAGAAACTTGTGATTTGTTGCTTAGGGTATTAAAATACAATAAAAACTGGCTGGGTGCAGTGGTTTATGCATGTTATCCCAGCATTTTGGGAGGCAGAGGCAGGCAGATCACTTGAGCTCAGGAGTTCAAGACCAGCCTGACCAGCTTGGTGAAACCCTGTCTCTACTAAAAATACAAAAACAAAACAAAAAAACTAGCCAGGTGTGGTGATATGCACCTTTAGTCCCAGCTACTCAGGAGGCTGAAGCATGAGAATTGTTTGAACCCAGATCGTGGCCACTGTACTCCAGCCTGGGTGACAGAGAGGGGCTCTCAAAAAAAAAAAAAAAAAAAAGGAAAAGAAAGAAAAAGGAAGGAAGGAAGGAAGGAAGGAAGGAAACACTTTTAAAAAATTCACTCTTTGACCTCAACTTCTACTTGTACTTATTATAAAGAATAATCATATTAATCATAATAGTCATAAATATGCATGTACAAGTTAGGACACAACAGTGTTATTTACAATTGCAAAACCACTTAAATGACAATAGCAAAAATGGGTTTGTTTTTTGTTTTTTGAGACAAGGTCTCGCTTTGTCGCCCAGGCTGGAGTGGAGGGTGCGATCTCAGCTCACTGCAACCTCCACCTCCCAGGTTCATGTGATTCTCTCACCTCAGCCTCCTGAGTAGCTGGGATTACAGGCATGCACCACCACGCCCGGTTGATTTTTGTATTTTTGGTAGAGATGGGGTTTCGCCATATTGGCCAAGCTAGTCTTGAACTCCTAGCCCCAAATGATCCACCCACCTTGGCCTCCCAAAGTGTTAATCTGTATAATTTAATATAACTTTTTTTTTTTTTTTTGATACAGGATCTCGCTCTGTCACCCAGGCTGGAGTGAAGTACAGTAGCGTAATCTCAGCTCACTGGAACCTCTGCCTCCCAGGTTCAAGCAATTCTCCTGCCTCAGCCTCCTGAGTAGCTGGAATTACAGGCACCTGCCAACACACTTGGTTAATTTTTGTATTTTTAATAGAGATGGGGGTCTCCCCATATTAGCCAGGCTGGTCTTGAACTTCTGGCCTCAAGTGATCCGCCTGCCTCGGCCTCCCAAAATGCTGGGATTACAGGCATGAACCAGCACAGTCTTTAACCATATTTTTGAAGATAAAATGTGGCAGTTGATCATATCAGAAAATCGCTAAACTGTAGTAAATGGAAAAATAGACTATAAAACTGTATCTATGACCTCGATTTTGTCCAAAATAAAAGTGAAAGTGTATACATATACATAAAATAACTGTAACTGAATAAAGCATGCTAAGTTGAAAGAAAAGAGTATACACCACAGGGTAGGCGTTTGATTGGTATTTGTGGGAGGGAGAAAGGGAAACAGGAAAAACCAAGATAAAATTCAGATCTGGCCAGGCAATTTTTAAGGAAACAGCTTCACTGAGGAAGAATTCCCAGACTGGAATCCATCTGTCTTAAAGCTGTTTCAGTAAAGCCCCAGGACCTACTTACAAGCACAGCGCAATGGCAGGGGTTTTGGACTGGCAGTCAGGAGATCCAACTCCACCCTTCACATCATGGGTGACTCTGAACAAACCACCGACCTCTCTGAGCCATTTTTTTCTTTCCATTCTATAAAATGAAGAGACTGAACTAGATTGCCTCAGCCTGTTTCTCAGTCCTAAACATTTTCTGTTCTGGGATTCTTGTAAGGCTTATCCTCAGGTACTGAAAGTTACTAGATAATTCCTGGTCACTGACAGACGATAATCCCAAACTAAAGTCCTAGCGTTCCCTTAATAATTTTCTGAAATTCAGAGAACTTTATTCGAAATGAGCATGGCTTTAGGAGGCTGGGAGACTCAAGCTTCTGGGCATAAAATGGCCACAGTTATGATTCACTGTGATCCAGAAAGACTCCACCTAAATTACTCATCACTGTAGGTAAAGGCAACTTGCCTAGAAGTTGGAGAGCCCAAACTAGACTTTGGAATCACTTCCATGATTCTCATGTGTGTCAAAGCCTGGGCAGAACCAGATAAGGATAGAGGCAAAGACCCAGGGATGCCATTTTTCCTTCCTTTTCAGTGAGCCATCTTCTCATATTCTTTTTCCTTTTTTCCACTGGGTTCTTGGGCTTTCCTTTACCAATTTTAGGAGCCCCTTATAGAACAGGGAAACTGGTCTCTCATCTATGTGATGAGTTGTAACTTTGTCCCCAGATGACTTTGCTTATGGCATATTTTTGGCCATGAATCTTTCATTTTTATGAAGTCAAATGTATACTTCTCTTTTCTGTTGTTTTTGGCTTAAGATTTTTTTGAGTCATGTTTTAAAAAGCCTTCTCCATCCTGAGATATCTTAGTCCACTTGTGCTGCTATAACAAAATACCTACGACTGGGTAATTTATAGAAAGCAGAAATTTACTTTCTCAGTCTGGAGGGCTGGGAAGTCCAAGATCAAGGTGCTAGTAGGTTCTGTGTCTGGTGAGGGCCCATTTCTCATATAGCACCTTCTTGCTGTGTCCTCACATGGCAGATAGAAGGGGAAGAGTTCCCTGCAGTCCTTTTACAAGGCATTGATGATGGTAGAGACCTCATGGTCTAATCACCTCCAAAGAGCCCTACCTCTTAATGCTGTTGCCCTGGAGATTAAAGTTTCACCATCAATTGTGGTGAGGACACAAACACTCAAACCACAGCACTGGGGAAAAAATATATATATTGTGTGATTCAAGCACTTTAAAAGTTTTGGTTTTGGTTTTCTTAAGTCTTCGTTCCATTTAGAATATATCATGGCACACTTCTCAGGTAACTCTCAGTTCTACAAACCAGAGTTTTGTAGATATGAGCAGCATGGGCCAGACCAGCAGCAGCAGCAGCTTTTGAGACTCACAGACACAGATCTGAACCAGGGCATCTCCTTATTAGATGCAATTTCAGGCAAATGATTGAAAAACTCCTTAGTCCTCAATTTCCAAAAGTAGAGAGAACATTATCTGTTTGCCGGGTTGCTCCGGAATTAAATGAGACAACGATGAAAAGGTATTCTGCGCAATGCCTGCCACAGAATAGGCGGTCACGATACAGTTGCTGCCTCCTTACTTCTTCACGTCACTTAGTTTGTTTGCATTTTGATTGATTTACTACTTCTCGAAGGATATACAAATATCACAGGGAATTCGGTTTGCCAACATTCATTCTTTTAAAGTCCTAAAAATTAGGCTTCAGAGGTATTTGTGGATTGATTTAACCACAAAAGGTCTGGTTCTTTTAGTCAAATATAATGGATTTGAAAGACATGATAGGCCGGGCACAGTGCCTCACACCTGTAATCCCAGCACTTTGGGAGGCCAAAGCGGGCAGATCACCTGAGGTCAGGAGTTCCAGACCAGCCTGGTCAATATGGTGAAACCCTATCTCTATGAAAAAAACACAAATTAGCCAGGCATGGAGGCGGGTCCCTGTAGTGCCAGCTACTCGGGAGGCTGAGGCAGGAGCATCGCTTGAACCCAGGAGGCGGAGGTTGCAGTGAGCTGAGATAGCGCCGCTGCACCCTAGCCTGGACAATAGAGCAAGACTTCGCCAAAAAAAAAAAAAAAAAAAAGACATGATAATAACCTAATCAATACGTCCTTTGGGAAGGATTAGCCAGCCGGTTCAGCCACACCAACCCTGTTGATCAACAAGACTGCAGATCAAAGATAGACCACTCACTCCTAAATTTGTTCACAGTCTACATGCTTCACATTATGTTTTGATAAGAAACTTGAAATCTACATGCCTTCTAGGTACAGTTTAGAATAATTTCCAAAATAAGGATTTTAAATGGCAAATGGCATAAATACCCGACAACAGAATGAGTATTTAAATAAACTAAAGGGAATTTGGTGTTTTTAAGTAAATATATAAATGGAATATAGCTACTTTAAAATACACAAACAATACAAATGGAAACATATATTAAGTAAAAAAGAAAGTATTCTGCCCATCACAAATGTAATAAATAAATGAATAATATTTAGACAAACTGACAAAGATGAGAAAATGTTGCTAATCCTTCCCAAAGGACGTATTGATTAGGTTATTATTTTTTCTCCCAGAAAAGGTGACTTTGGAATAAATTTTAAAGCTATCTAGACATCAGCCTGTATCTAGATTTCAGAGATGTCAGCAATCTAACCCTGGCAGGGTTACAAGAAATTAGTTTTCTAGAACTATCAACATGAACAGAAATACTGAAAGGAGTTACTGCGCCAAATTTTATCCTGTAAGAGGATCACTTGCCATAATGTCATTTAATAGAAGGTAACTATTATCAGTGTGGAATAAATGTCAAAACAAGTATCAAAGAAATGATAGAAGCCCCATTTTCCTAAATTCTTAATTCCACTTAGTCCTTTTCCTGGTTCCATGTGCTGGTGACAGGTATGCATATAATTCTTGATCTTGTTTTACAAATTTGGTTGTGGGTGGGATAGGAAAGTTGGAAGAAAAGCCTGGAAGACTAAAAATCACAGATTATCCAAAATGCATACTATATTTAATGACTAACTTTGCCCCTTTTCTCGAACATTTAAGGAAGCCAAAAGAAAAAAACCTCCATTTAAAAATGGCTTTATGGTAGGTGTGGTGGTGTATACCTGTAGTTCCAGCCACTTAGGAGGCTGATGCAGGAGGATCACATGAGCCCAGGAGTTCAAGGTTGCAGTGAGCTATGATGCCACCTGTGCACTTCAGCCTGGGCAACGAAGTGAGACCTTGCCTCTAAAGAAAACTAAAAATAAAATGGCTTTATGGAATTATTAAAACATTATATAGACATTGTAGGAAATTTGGAAAATATAGAAAGCATGAAGAAAAAAAATAAAGCTCACCTACAATTTCATTAATCCAGAGAAAATCATCAACATTTTAGTATACTTCCTTCCTGGAGGTTTATTTCTTTTTTCTTTGTTTTTGAGACGGAGACTCGCTCTGTCACCCAGGCTGGAGTGCAGTGGCACAATCTTGGCTCACTGCAACCTCCACCTCCCAGGTTCAAGCGATTCTCCTGCCTCAGCCTCCCAAGTTGCTGGGATTACAGGTGCACGCCACCATGCCTGGCTCATTATTGTGTTTTTAGTAGAGACGGGGTTTCACCATGTTGGTCAGGATGGGATTATAGGCGTGAGCCACCACGTCCAGCTGGGATGTTTATTTCATACATACATTTAATGAAATATTTTATTCCATATTCTATAGATTCTGCAGTATGAAAACTCTCTACACACAGATTCAATGAAAGGCACTCTGGGGTGGCAGGGGGTAGGTGACACCACCAAGCGGTCTTTCTTCAGGTTCTTGAGTCCATCATGAAAGACTAGTCAGCCTTTGTTGGAAAAGAAAACAGATGCTGAAGTTCTCCAGAACAAAGTTTAGAAGTCTAAACTGTAAACTCTTTCTATAGGGTACAGGGCAGAGCAAGCAAGTCCCTGCAGGGCCAGGAAAGGACTCAGAACTCAGCATGTGCTTGTGAAAGAAGTGGTGGGGACCAAGTGCAGAGCCAGGAGCACCACCAGGCAAGGGCACAGCCTCGGGAAAGATACTGTGAGGGCAAGAGCCCAGGTAGGGGGAGCAGATCAGGACAGAGCTGCAAGTCAGCAGGTACACAGCACCATAGGAAATGGAGGCCAGGCCACATCGTAGAAGGACCATCAGGCTAGAAGAGACTAAGACTCTCCCTCGGTTAGAAGAGACTAAGACTCTCCCTCTGCAAGGTTCTTTCCTGTCTACTTGGGGTGAGGCATCTTGAGGATGACTGGACCATGCACCAAAAATAAAGAGGATACTTCTTCCTTGTAACCTGAATTCTGTGGTGTATACATTTGCAACTCTTTTAATAAACCCGCCACATTTATATACTACTTTGATGTCCACTGCAATCATGACACACATTTTTATTCTTTTTTTCACTTGACATATTACGAATACTGTACCATAACATTAATTTTTAAGAACATGATTTTAAAGGTGATCTGGTATCCCACCATATGAATGTTCCTTACTTTAGCTAACTGGAAGTTAGTGAGATAAAACTGTAAGCAAAACAATTACCAAAATAAAAATTAGACATGACTGATAAACACATGACATGCTTCAATCTCACAAGTAATTACAGAAATGTACATTATAGGAATAATTAGATGCTTTTCTGTCTGCTTATCAAGTTGGCAAAAATGTTTAAATATGGTAATACTCAGTGTTGGCAGCAGTTCAGGAAAACAAGCAGTCAAATAGACTGCCGGCCAACGGTGTAAATTAGGATGACTTTTCTCCAGGACATTTGGCAATATGTTCCCCAAACCTTTAAAAGACCATTTGTGTGTGGCAGAACCCAGGAACCCCTGAGTATGTGCTCAAGAAGAAATGGGTCCTCAATCATCCTCTGAATAATTAAGACCTGATTTACATTTCACATATATAAAATTCTTCTGTCTCCGTATCACAGCTGTTAGCATACACCATCTGCTAATTAAAAAATACTGACGGGGGAAAAAGATGAAGGGCAAAAGATTAAGAGGCCATCTGATAGATCTTGGGGGCATTCTCCTTGCCAACTGCAGGTGGGGCTGCCATGGAGATATTTATGGCACCTAGAGGTTTCTCAGAACAGGAACCAATCCTTGAGGTCTGACCCCAAAGCCTGAGTTTTAAAATCGGAGCGCTCCAACCACCCACGGCCACCTGGTGACCCTGATCATAAACACCACACTCTAATCCACTGGCTGCAACCCACACAACACTCTTGCCTGGGTAAGAGGTTAACATCATTGGAATCAGAGCACCCGGGCTGTACATAAAGATCTACTGCATATGTGTCGGAACGCCAGATGGTACAGAAGACACAGCTATGCTTGTTGGAACTCATTTTAATGTTCTCTCCCCCAAACGTAAGCCATATGCTAGAGGATTCCCTGGCTGGCTGGCATGAAGAACTGGGCACTCGAGACTCATAAACAACTTAACAAATGCAAAGGAAGAGAAGGATGGAGAAGGTTTAATTCTGGTCCACTTGAATCATGAACATAAATGTCATGAAAGAAAAAATACCTGTGTGACCTTTTTATAAAACAAAACATTTTTGTGTTAAAATAGAAGTGTCATTTTAAACACTGGAACAGCCTGTTTTTCTCAAGATTTGGCTCTTATGCTAGGTGAAAAATCTCATCGTTTAAAAACCATAATGCATCATTCAAATCTCAGAAAATGGGAGTACATGCACAGCGGCTTTTAGAGGAAGAATTAATGCGAAGGGCACATTCCCAGGCTAAAAACTCCCGTTTTGTAAAAGCAAATTGGCCGCAGTATTTAGAACGTAACTGAAAGGAGTTGAAGTCTGTGGACAGAGTTATAAAGACAGACTAGCACGAAATGGAAATCAGCGTGCACTTCCCCGGAGGTTCTGACATTTTCTGATAGACTTGCATCATTTTTATAAGCATTCGCAGCAGGATCAATTCAGTCTTATGCCCCAGAGGTAGCTCACTATAACTATACTCTAATGTGTGTTTATCTTAAAACCATAGCCCCAGTGAAAACTTGAGCTCTTACTGGCTCATGTAAGAGAGCACACTAGTGACTTGAAGAGGTTATCGGTTTTGTTTTTGTTTTCCACAAAGCTTTACTGAGCTGTGTATGGGCAAAGTAAGTTAAAGTCCATGAAAATCATAGATTTATGCCCTAAAAAGCTAGTAGGGTAACCACCAAGTGAGAAAAATAGACCCCTAGGTAAGTACCTAATTATGATCTTAAACACATACAGTGCTTAAAATGAAAAACTTGGGTCTCAAAGGCTACGTTTATAAAGAGAAAAAAAAAAAACAAAACAGATTACTCCAATTCAGTCAATTTACTGAGCCATACAACGTGCAAAACAGTGGATATAGGTGCTGTGAGGGATTTTAAAATAAGCAAGACAACGCTGAATGCAGTGGTTCACGCCTATAGTCCCAACACTTTGGGAGGCCGAGGTGGGAGGATCACTTGAGCCCAGGAGTTTGAGGCCAGCCTAGGCAACATAGCAAGACCAAAAAAAATTAGCCAGATGTGGCGGCGCACATCTGTGGTCTCAGCTACTCTCGAGACTGAGCTGAGTAAATCACTCCAGCTCAGGCAATTAAGGCTGTGGTGAGCTGTAATCACACCACTGCACTCTAGCCTGGGCAACAGAGACCTTGTCTCCAAAACCAAAAATGATAAAAATGAGCAAGACATTATAATCTGGAAAGTCAAAGAACATTCTTTGAGCTTTCAAGCAATCAGACATTATGTGTAACTTTCCAAAACATTCAGGAAGAGAAAAATCATCAAGTTGTAAAAAGCTTTTCCAAGTTTTCAAAGTTGAGGGCAGCTCTCAAACACTCCATTTCACACACGTTGCAGAATGGTTCCCCTCTCCCACTTTCAACATTGGAAACAATTAAAAGGCTCCTAGTTAACCTAAAAACGACAGACAAAGGATAGCAGCACAAACCATAGCAGCGTTTCTGTTTTGTTGCTGGGGGTGGAGGCGGGGGTTAAAAATTCTCAGTTCTCCAGACACACTGGGTGGGTGAGTTGGTGTGTGAGGGTGTACGGGGGTGTGTATGTTTTACACTGTCAGCTATCCAGACACTGTGTGTGTGTGTGAGAGAGAGAGTTGGTGTGTGGGGGTGTACAGGGGTATGTGTGTTTTACGCTCAGCTATGCACAGTGTGTGTGTGCGTGTGTGTAAAATTTCTCAGTTATCCGGATACACTGGGTGGGTGAGTTGGTGTGGGGGGTGCGTGCAGGGGTGTGTATTTTACACTCTCATCTATCCAGGCACACTGTGTGTGGTGTGTGTGTGAGATGGTGTGTGGGGGTGTACAGGGGTGTGTGTTTTACACTCTCAGCTATCCAGACACTGTGTGTGTGTGTGCACACGCGCATGTGTGTATGTGTTTAAAAATTCTCAGTTCTCCAGACACACTGGGGTGAGTTGGTGGGGGGGGGCGTGGTGCGTGCGGGGATATGTATTTTACACTCTCAGCTATCCAAGCACACTGTATGTGTGTGTGGTGTGTGTGTGAGTTGGTGTGTGGGGGTGTGTGTGTTTTACATTCTCAGCTATCCACAGTGTGTGTGTGTGTGTGTGTGTGTGTGTGTTTAAAAATTCTCAGTTATCCAGACACACTGGGTGGGTGAGTTGGTGTGTAGGGGGTGCGTGCAGGGGTATGTATTGTACACTCTCAGCTATCCAGGCACACTGTGTGTGTGTAGGGGTGGGGGGGAGTAGACGCGCAGCTATCCAGACACACTGGATGTTTCTAGAAGTACCAGGGTCTGACGTGGCCCGGAGGATGCACGCCGTTTGGATATCCTGGAAGCAAAGCACGAAACAAGTTTTCATCTCCCTTTATTGCAGTCTCAAAGGTAATAGAAAAAATATCTATTACTTTAGCCTATTTCCCCAGTTCCACTATTTCCCACAGCCTTTTCTATCCACAAACCAACTAAAGAGGGCAGAAATATTTTTCTAAGTCTTAGTCTCTTTCATATCCTGCCTCCTCCTCCTGATGGCATCGACACCTCCTGTGAACTCCCAGCCAGACTGGGAAAGCGCCTGTCATTTTCTTTCTGCCTAAAATAGCTGCAAGAGCAAAAGCAGCCGCTGCAGCTTCCCTCAACTCCGCTGAAGTTTTCAGGACCACAATAAAGCACCCATTTGTATGACCTCCTAGCATAAATAATTTATGCAGAAAATTAAAACATATAGAGGGCTTTTAAAAATCTAAATTTAGATATAATTTAATTAGCAGTAAGTGTCTGATAATGTAACCACTCACTGCTTATTTACCAGGCTGACAGGCTTCAATGCTGTGTAGGTTTAAGGAGGATGGAAATTATATGCTAAGAAATCCAAAACTAAGCACAAAATACACATTCACCTTCTTGAAACAAGACGAGCTCAACAAATGTGACTGTTCTCTCTCAAGGTCTTAAAAAGCACCTCTGATTTACAAAATAACATGGAATTAGGGGGCTGGGCGCAGTGGTTCACACCTGTAATCCCAGCACTTTGGGAGGCTGAGGCGGGCAGATCACAAGGTCAGGAGATCGATTCCATCCTGGCTAACATAGTGAAACCCCATCTCTACTAAAAATACAAAAATTAGCTGGGCATGGTGGTGGGCGCCTATAGCCTGTAATCCCAGCTACTTGGGAGGCTGAGGCAGGAGAATCACTTGAACTCGGGAGGCAGAGGTTGCAGTGAGCCGAGATTGTGCCACTGCACTCCAGCCTGGGTGACAGAGTAAGACTCTGTCTCAAAAAAAAAAAAAAAAAAAAAAAAAAAAAAAAAAAAACCCTGGAATTAGGAAGACTCTCTAAGTTTTCCAAGTAAAAAAGCAACTGCAATTAAATTTGGACTCACGAGAAACAATAGTGTGAATTTTTAAAAACTAGAATTTCAAAAGGGGTTTTTTGACTACAGAGAGTTTCGACATACAGCTGGCCTTTCTTTTCTGTGAACTCCACATCTATAGGTTCAAACAACCTCAGATGAAAAATATTTGAAGAAAAACAGTAAAAAATAACAAATGACAATTAAAATACAGAATAACCACTCTTCACATGGCGTTGACATTGTATTAGGCTTTAGAAGTCATCCAGAGATGAGAGGAGCGGCCATGTCGGTTGGTGCTGAGTGTCTTTGTGGGTTGCCCCAGGGCGTTGGGTTGGCACCGCAGTGGCTGAACCCAGAAGGTGAAGGGGACTTGCCCTGACTGCACAGAGGCAGGTCTTCAGTCTCGTGATGGCACCTGCTGCTCCCGACCCCACTTTCCCCACGTAGTTTTTTTGTTTGTTTGTTTTGAGACGGACTTTCGCTCTTGTTGTCCAGGTTGAAGTGCAGTGGCACAATCTCGGCTCCCTGCAACCTCTACCTCCCAGGTTCAAGCGATTCTCCTGCCTCAGCTTCCCGAGTAGCTGGGATGACAGGCGCCCACCACCACGCCCAGGGTGATATTTGTATTTTTAATAGAGAAGGGGTTTCACTCTGCTGGCCAGGTTGATCTCGAACTCCCGATCTCAGGCAATCTGCCTGCCTCAGCCTTCCAAAGTGCTGGGATTACAGGCGTGAGCCACCACGCCCAGCCTTCCCCATATACTTGAATGGTCACGGTTGTGCTGAGTGCTGAGCAGGGCACTGCGACCTTTGAAGACATGGCTGTGAACTTTCCCCAGAAGAAATGGAGTCTCCTGAGTGAAGTTCGGAGATGCCTGTACCGTGATGTGATGCTGGAGAACCTGGCACTTTTATCTTCCCTGGGTTGTTGGTGTGGAGTGAAAGATGAGGAGGCACCATCTAAGCAGAGCATTTCTATACAAACAGCCTCTCAGGTTAAGACTCTGATGGCAGGTGGGTCTCCCAAGAAGGCTCACCCCTGCAAAATGTGTAGCCCCATCTTAGAAGACATTTTTCATTTGGCACAGCACCAGGAAACTCATCACAAGCAGAAACTGAACAGGAGTGGGACACGTGGGAAAAAACTGGATGACACTGAAAACCTTCATCAGCACCAGAAGCAGCACATTGGAGAGAAACTCAACAGAAGGGGTGCCAGAGAGGAGCCATGTGTGAAGAGCTGTAAAGTCCATGTGTCACAGGAGACATTTATCTCTTACGAGGTTGGGAAGAACTCCTTGCCCAGCTTGGGACTGCACCAGCAAGAGGCTACTCACACTGGAGAGAAGAGAAACCCTGAAACCAAGCATGGCCCACCCTTTCATGAGGGAATGATTCAGTACAGCTGTGAAGAATACATAAAACCTTCCCTTTTTTTTTTTTTTTTTTTTTTGAGACAGAGTCTTACTCTGTCGCCCAGGCTGGAGTGCAGTGGCACCATCTCAGCTCACTGCAACCTCCACCTCCTGGGTTGAAGCAATTCTCCTGCTTCAGCCTCCTGAGTGGCTGGGATTACAGGTGCCCACCACCAGGCCTGACTAATTTTTGTATTTTTAGTAGAGATGGGGTTTCACCATGTTGGCCAGGCTGGTCTCGAACTCCTGACCTCAGGTGATCGGCCCACCTCAGCCTCCCAAAGAGCTGGGATTACAGGTGTGAGACACCGTGTCTGGCCCACAAAACCTTTTGGCACCACTCACTCGTTCCACCAGAAGCTTTTCACTAGAGAAGGATGTTACGTGTGCAGTGAATGTGGGAAATCCTTTAGCAAACGTAATACCTTCAGTAATCAGTGAGTTCACGCTGGAAAAAGATCTAACGAGTGTGGAGAATGTGGGAAATGTTTTAGACAAAAGGGCAACCTCATTCAACACCAACAAGGTCACACTGGAGAAAGGCCTTCTGAGTGCAGGAAATGAGGGAAATCTTTTGGGGATAGGTCCCACTGATCACCAGAGCTTTCACACTGGAGAGAGACCTTACAGTTGTGGGGAATGTGGGAAATTATTTTACAAGAAGTCTCACTTCCTTCTACCTGAGAGAGTTCACACTGGAGAAAGGCCATATGAGTGTGAGGTATGTAGGAAATGATTTAGCCAGAAGGATCTTGTTACTGTGCATCAGACGATTCGCACTGGAGAAGGGCCGTAGGAGTGAGAGGTATGTGGGAAATTATTTAGCCAGAAGGAGCATGTTACTGTGCATCAGAGGGTTCACACTGGAGAAAGGCCATATGAATGCAATGAACATGGGAAATCATTTTCTTACAGCTCTGCATTTCCTGTTCATACAAGAGTTCACACTGGATAAAAGCCTTATGAGTGCACCGAATGTGGGAAATCCTTTGCCGAAAGCTCCAGTCTCAAGAAACACGAGAGTTCATGCTGGAGAAAGGCCTTATGAGTGCAAGGAATGTGGCAAAATTTAGCCGAAGCCATTCTCTCCTTCAGCATCGAGGAACTCACAGCAGAAAGGCCTTATGAGTGCAATGAATGTGGGAAGTCCTTTGCTGTAAGCTCCAGTCTTATTTGACACAGGAGAGTTCACACTGGAGAAAGGCTTTAAGAGTGCAGCGAATGTGGAAAGACATTTACCCGAAATACTGCTGTTAGAAAATCAGAGGGTTCTCCTATAGAAAATCCCTATTAGCGAAATAAATTTTAGAAATGCCTTGCTCCACCCCCCTCGCCAAAAAAAGTAATCTAGAGGTGATTTAGAGCATACGGGAGGATGTACGTAGGTTATGTGCCAGTACTGTGCCATTTTATATAAGGGACTTGAGCATCCATGAATTTTGGTATCTGAGGTGGGTCCTAGAACCAATCTCCTGTGGATACCAAGGGAAAATTGAATATATATTTTGCCCCTTTCCTCTATAAGTCAGGATTCTAAGCATCAACTCTATTGACATTTTAGGTCAGATAACTTGGTGGTTGTGGGGGTGGAGGGTCCTGTGTATTTCAGGCTATTTAGCAGCATCCATGGCCTCTACCACTAAAAGTCAACTAGCAGATGTCTTCAGACATTGTCAAATGCCCTGGGTTTGACAACTACCGCTCTAAGTGATTTCTTACAACAGATTACTCTCCTGGTAAGTCACACACCCAGTGAGGGCTTTTACCTTAGGCTTCCCCACACAGGAAGTGTCAGCTTCATTCAGGATCTTTCAAGCAGTAACAGACCCCTTTCCTCCCCTCTCCTCACTTCCCTCTACCCCAAACATTTTTCTCCCATTCTCATACCAGTTCCTTCAAGAGAGACTGATGAACCCTGAAAATGATTTTTTATTTTATTTTATTATTTATGTATTTTTTTTGAGACGGAGGCTTGCTCTGCCGCCAGGCTAGAGTACAGCGGAGCCGTCTTGGCTCACTGCAACCTCCACCTCCCGGGTTTAAGCAATTCTCCCGCCTCAGCGTCTCGAGTAGCTGGGATTACAGGCACACACCACCACGCCCAGCTGATTTTTGTGTTTTTAGTAGAGACAGGTTTTCACCATGTTGGTCAGGATGGTCTCGATCTCCTGACGTCGTGATCTGGCCACTTCAGCCTCCCAAAGTGCTGGGATTAAAGGCCTGAGCCACTGCACCCGGCCACAAATGATTTCAGGGCCAGAAGGAAACCCAAGTTGAGTATTCAAAAAGAAAGGTAAGAAAAAAAAAAAAAAGAAAGGTAAGATACTAAACTAATTCTTGGCTCTTAGAGGGAATCTCCCACCTTTGCTCTGTGATTTTTACAGCCACTGACTCCAATGATCATCTTCCTAGCGTCAGGGCAAAGCAATGGCAGCAAGCCAGGAGACCCAATGCAGTAGCTTCATGCAAACCGTTTAACCTCCCTGAGCCTAAGGACCCAGGAGAGAAAAATGAAGCTGAATCAGGTGATCTCAGAAGATATTTCCATCTCTCCAAACTACAATTTTTGTGAACCCTGCAAAAGGTCACAGCTAGTTTTCCACATAAAAGAGGGTACATTAAAATACACACACAGTTTTTCTATATGGTCCATGACATAAGTCACGGTCACTTTTTGCCACGTCCACAATACAACATATCAGAAAGATCACTGGGTTCGAGTCTTGACGATGCAATGACTCTCTGTGTGACCTCACACACAATGAGCATACCTGCCTTCATCTGTAAAAATGGAGATTGGGGTAGATAAAATAGCTATGGCTCTTTCTAGCACTCTTAACCTGGAACCCACTACATTTACAGTCCGTGTTGTTAACTGAAACAGTAACGATCACTTTTATATATATTGTTCCAAACTCTGGGTCCAGGCACAAGGAGCTATCTACAAGGCTGTCTTAATACATTTTTCTACTAATAGACTATCCAATATCATAGCCTCCAGCCATACATAGCTACTGGGCACACTTAACATAGCTAGTCCCCCTGGAAATGCATGCAGGATGCATAAAACGCACATGGAGGCCGGGCCCAGTGGCTCACACCTGTAGTCCCAGTACTTTGGGAGGCCGAGGCAGGTGGATCACCTGAGGTCAGGAGTTTGAGACCAGCCTGGTCAACGTGATGAAACCTCGTCTCTACTACATTATAATTTTTAATATTAATCATGATGAAATTATAATATTTTGGATATGAGTTAAAATATATTATTAAAATTAATTTTACCTGTTTCTTACTTTCAACGTGACTAGTAGGAAATTTTTAATTACATATGTGGCTTACATTTCTGTTGGACCATGTGGACAAAAATCTACCTTCCCCTGCCTTTCGCCTAATGCCATACTTAGTGCCAACTAAGTAAACTTTTATCTAGGTCCTGTTTTATTTCATGGTGGAAAACAGGCTTCTTCAAGTCCAGTATACAAAGAGCTTGTATCTGAATTGTAGGAAACTGTCACCCTAAAGCAGCAATCCCCAGTCTTTTTGGCACCAGTGACCAGTTTTGTGGAAGACAATTAAGGAGCATGCAACCTAGATCCCTCGCAGGCGCAGTTCATAATAGGGTTCGAACTCCTATGAGAATCTAATGCTGCAGCTGATGTGACAGGAGGCGGAGTTCAGGCAGTACTGCTCCCCACCACTCACCTCCTGCTGTGCCGCCCAGTTCCTAACAACCCATGGGCAGTACAGGTCCGCAGTCTAGGGGTTAAGAATCCCTACCCTAAGACATACATATGTCAGCAGGTCTTTTACACACAAGACCTTTCCAGAACTGTAACTCAGGTGATTCTTCTCGTAGGGCTATGTCTGCCAAGCATTTCCCTCTCCCGGTCTTATTTTCAGATAAGCCAAGACCAAATAGAGTAATCAAGCATAGCCACAGTTAAGAGTAGCGTGGTGGTGTAGGCCTGTCACCCCAGCTACTTGAGAAGCCAGGACAAGAGGATCACGTGAGGCCAGGAGTTCAAGACCAGACTGGGCAACATAGCGAGACCCCTATCTCTTAAAAATAAAAAATAAAAAGGAAGAAAGAAAGAACAAGAATATCAGCTTAGAAGTCAATCAGCTGGTTTGAATATCAGCTCCACATTATCTACCTGACCCTGGGCAAGTTATTTAACCTCTCTTTGCCTCTAGTGCCTCGTTTGTAAAATAATTATTGTAATAGGACATAGCTCATGGAGGTATTGGTGAAGACGAATTAGTCACAGTGCCTGGTACATTACAAGCACTCAAGAAATGATAGCTGAAAACATTTATTAACCTCCTTTAACAAACAGGAAAATAAAGGCTCAAGGAACTTAAATATTTGCTTCAAATCACACAAATCATAAGCAGCAGCACTAGAAACTTACAAGCAAACAGTGCTTTTAAAGTAATTATGGTAAATAATTACTACCATGAGATCCACCCTCTTAACAAATTTTCAAGTGTGCAGCACATCAGTGTTAACTACAGGTACAGTGGTGAACAGCAGATCTCTAGAGCTTATTCCTCTTGCTTGACTGAAACTTTACGCTGGTTGATCAGTAACTCTCCATTACCTTCTCCCCTAAAGGTGCATTTGTTTTTGTTTTTTGAGACAGAGTCTCACTCTGTCACCCAGGCTGGAGTGCAGTGGTGCGATCTCAGCTCACTGCAACCTCCACCTCCCGGGTTCAAGTGATTCTTCCGCCTCAGCCTCCCGAGTAGCTGGGGCTACAGGTGTGCACCACCGCACCCAGCTAATTTTTGTATTTTTAGTAGAGATGGTGTTTCACCAATATTGGCTAGGCTGGTCTCGAACTCCTGATCTCGTGATCTGCCCACCTCGGCCTCCCAGAGTGCTGGGATTACAGGCATGAGCCTCCACCCCCGGCCCCAAAGGTGCATTTTTAAATAACGTCTGCCTGGGTTGTATTTGGGTCAAAGGTTCTGTTCAGTGAAAGGCAAAAAGGCAAGAAGTTTTGGTCAGAAAATGGTCTTAGCGATGGTCCAACTTCTCACATTAACTTGAATCACACTGATGATGTGGCCTAGTTGTTGTGCATTCTCTTGTATAAGCCACAGATATTTCTAAACTGGAACGTCTTCCCACCTCCTCCGCTGTCCTTTCCATGTTGAGATCTCAATATTTTTTCAAGTCAGTAAATGAGCACGATGGTGGTTCATGACAAGGAAGCCGCATTTCACTTCATTATCTGTGATCACACCCAAACAGAACTAAAACCATCTCCGGGAGAACAGAGAAAAAGTGATAATGATAATTCTCAGCAAGCAGATTGAGCCCAGCACAAACACCAGCCTGGCCCTAGGATGACGGGCCATCAAGCATGGCAGGTGTTCCCACCCCTCCTGGGCATGCTAATAAGAACGTAAGCCTGTGGGTCGCCAGCTAAGGCTAAACACTCAATCTAAGCAGCATCCCCTTTTCCATTCTCAAAATCACCCTCTTTCACTGAAAGCAAATGAGTAGGCAAAATGCCACTGCTTACATGAATAAACAATCACCATAAAACTACCCAAGGCTACAGCAAGGAAAGACTTTTATTGAACCACATGGGTAGGTTAAGTTAAAATAGTCAAACCATGAAATTCAATATGCTATAAAAACTTATGGTACATATTTAAATTTTATTTTGAAAAGAAAACCATGCTGACAACAGTTAAGGTGACACAGAAATTATATAAGTCTATAATAAGAAAAATGTCATCAGAATAATGCAGTTTTTCATGCCCTCTGGCTTGCTATAGGAGGTTTTCCTGAAGTAAGCCTAAACTAGGGACTGTATTTCAGGTTTTATTAATCTTCTTAGATTTTAATTCAGCTACAAAACAATCCTTTACGATCCCCTTGACCAAAAAAAGGTAACCTTTTAAATGGTCTTTTTTTTTTTTTTTTTTAAATACATAAAGATAAGGCTACTGACATCACCACAGCTTCTCCAGCAGAGGGACGGGGAGACTTAGGATCCAGTCACCTGGACTAGGATTCAGTCACCTGGACTTGCTCACAAGTCCCTGGATATCGAATGTCAGGTACAAGAACCAGCAACTTTTCAGGAGCATGGGATACAGACTCTTTCTTTAGGCAGAAATAAACTGGGTCACACAGAACTGCATGGACATCTCCACAATATGGTGACATACTATTGTGGTCCCCAAGTCTTTGGAGTCGGGGAGGTTCCCTACAGAGACAGATAGCTACTGCCAACACCACCCACGCAGAGGAAGGATTGACTAGATGTGAAAAGTCTCTACTCCCCCAGTTTGACAGAGTGGGTTATAACCTCCTGTCACCCTTACCCCAACTGCCCTAAGACTCTGGCTTCTCACCTGCCTGTTTACCAGGCACAAAACTAACTGCAGTGGCTTCTGAGCATTTACTGTGAGTGTGGGTGAAACAGAGGCCAATTTCTGAGCAGAGGCCTCCCATAGCAGGCCCAGGGCCCGAGGTCTATCCCTGCAGGAACCAAATCTCTAGCCGTGACCTCGTTCACACTGCAGACAAAAGATGTAGGTCCGTGTCCTGAAAGGTCATACTCCAGGAACAAGCAGGACCTATGTCCTTTGCAAGGAAAGAAAGAAGCCATGAATGCCTTCGACAGTATGCTGTGCTAGGAGGTCTATACCAATTTCTTATGCCATGGGGTTATGGTCAGACTATCACCTCTCTGTTTATAAGAACTAAGATTTGAAATTTTTTTTTTTTTTTTTTTTTTTTTTAAGACGGAGTTTCACTCTTGTTGCCCAGGCTGGAGTGCAATGGCATGATCTCAGCTCACCACAACTTCTGCCTCCAGGACTCAAGTGAATTTTCCTGCCTCAGCCTCCTGAGTAGCTGGGATTAGAGGCATGCGCCACCATTTTGTATTTTTGGTAGAGACGGGGTTTCTCCATATTGGTCAGGCTGGTCTCAAACTCTCAACCTCAGGTGATCCACCTGCCTTAGCCTCCCAAAGTGTTGGGATTACAGGCGTGAGCCACTGCACCCAGCCGTAAGAACTAAGACCTTATTTCTTAACAGGTAACAAGGGGCAGGGTTGAAGGTATGGAAAACATTTCTCAAGTGGCTCTATAAAGAATTCTCTTGAGGCCAGGCATGGTGGCTCATACCTGTAATCCCAGCCCTTTGGGAGGCCAAGGCAGGGGCAGATCATCTGAGGTCAGGAGTTCAAGACCAGCCTGGGCGACATGGTGAAACCTCATCTCTACTTTAAAAAAAAAAAAGGAAAAAAAAAAATACAAAAATTAGCCAGGCGTGGTGGCGGGCACCTGTAATCCCAGCTACTCAGGAGGCGGAGGCAGGAGAATCACTTGAACCCAGGAGGCAGAGGTTGCAGTGAGCCGAGATCATGCCACTGCCCTCCAGCCTGGGCAACAAGAGTGAAACTCTGTCTCAAAAAAATTCTCTGGATTGTACCAAGACAGTGGAAGACTGCTCTCTCTCTCCTAGTATTAACTACCCTTCTTTTCAACAATTCCTGCCTGCCTCCAGCTTTTAATAGGGTATTTTGTTGCCTAGCCTCATTTGCATTTAGAGGTGTGACCAAGTGGCCAAGTTCCTGCAAATGGTTCCTGAGTAGAAGTGAAACCCATTAAAAACAATTAAGAGTACATTCCTCTTTCTTCCTCTGTTCCCACTACTTGGAAAAAGGTGACAACTGGATAGCCAGGGTTGACCCAGGATGGAAGCTTGTGCCAATGATCAAAGAGCCACGAGTCAGCTCTAGTTGGTCACCTCTGGTCCATCTATGAGGGAATAACAAACTGGTACCTTATTTAGACAATGGTATTGGGTCACTTTTTTTTTTTTTTTCCACTGCATCTAAGTCTGAGCTGAACTAATATACTATTCTAGTCAACAAAGTGGGTTTTCTCTGGTTCAACCATTGTAGAAAACAGTGTGGCGATTCCTTAAGGATCTAGAACTAGAAATACCATATGACCCAGCCATCCCATTACTGGGTATATACCCAAAGGATTATACATCATGCTGCTATAAAGATACATGAACACATATGTTTATTGCGGTACTATTCACAATAGCAAAGACTTGGAATCAACCCAAACGTCCATCAGTGACAGACTGGATTAGGAAAATGTGGCACATATACACCATGGAATACTATGCAGCCATAAAAAAGGATGAGTTCGTGTCCTTTGTAGGGACATGGATGCAGCTGCAAACCATCATTCTCAGCGAACTATCGCAAGAACAGAAAACCGAACACCGCATGTTCTCACTCATAGGTGGGAATTGAACAATGAGATCACTTGGACTCTGGAAGGGGAACATCACACACCGGGGCCTATTATGGCGAGGGGGCAGGGATGGCATTGGCAGTTATACCTGATGTAAATGACAACTTGATGGGTGCTGACGAGTTGATGGGTGCAGCACACCAACATGGCACAAGTATACATATGTAACAAACCTGCACGTTGTGCACATGTACCCTAGAACTTAAAGTATAAAAAAATAAAAAAATTAAAAAACAAAGTGGGTTTTCTAAAATCACACACAATTCAGTGAGAATCCCCTGAATAATTTTTTGTCAATCAATGAGAACAGTATGTAACATCAGCTTCCAACCAAGATGTGACCTTTTCAAAGGAAGAAGGCAATAAGAAAGTGGCTTCTGATGGTTCCACTTCCACATTCCAAGCAAAGCTCTACCAGGCCGATGACTAGCTATAGCCCCACTTCTCCCAGAGGGGCACTGGCCTGAGGTCAGCTGAAGAGGCAGAGGTCTTCTGGGGAGGAACAGTGATATCCAGCTTTCAGGGGCCAAGACTGCCAAGTCTAAAGCACCATGACAGAACAGCAGAGCACCTTCTCACATGCTACAAAGCCCCTCTAAGTCCCTGGCAGAACCAGGGACATTATAACCGCCATCCTTCAAACCCAAAGTCCCTCATATGTATGATGGATATTTCAAGACATTTTACTTTAAAATAATTTTGGACTTACAGAGATGTTGCAAAAATTGTATAGCATTTTTGTATACCCTTTGCACAACTTCCCCTAAGGTTAACATCTTACATAAAAGTAGTACAATTATTCAAATGAAGAAATGTATATGGGCAAAATACAACCACCTCAATCTATAGACCTTGTTTTCAGTTTTCCCACTACTAGCTTTTTCTTCTGGCCCAAGATCCAAACTGGAATCCCATGTTGCATTTGGCTATATCTCCTTTAATCTGTCATACTTTTTAAAAGTCCAAGCCAGTTATTTTCAAAATGTCCCTCATATTTTCTAGACTGGGGTCATGTGCACTTTTGGTAAGAATAACACAGAGGTGATGTTGTACCTTCTCAATGCATATTTGGTAGCACATGTTTTCATGTCTTTATTACTGGTGGTATTAACCATGATCACTTTATGGTGGTCTTCACCGTAAAATAACCGTTTTCTCTTTGTAAAAAATAAGTACCCTACAGGGAGATACTTTGAGACTATTCACATATCCTGTTTTTCATCATAGTTTCACCTAACATTCATTACTATGATTACTATGACGTCTGCTCAATGGTGACCTTTCATTTCCCTCATTATTCTACATTTATTAGTTAGAAGTCTATTGTATACCCCACCCCATGTATTTGTTCATCCTATTTACATCAGCACAAATCATTTATATTTATCTTATTCTAAGGGTTGAAATCCAATACTATCAACATCACAGATTTTTAATCCTGATAAAAATTCTGATATTATCTCCATTTTACAGATTAGAAAAACAAGGCAAGGAGAGGTTAAAAAATCCTGCTTGAGGGCGCTCAGTGAGAAGCAAAGATGCAAAAGCCAGTTCCACTGACTTACAAGTAAGCAAATGACCCAGCCTCTAGGGTAAACAAACTGATGTCATCATCAGTTAGCAAAAAAGTAGACTGTGATCTACCAATGAAGGAGACACATATTAGGACAGAAGGGGAGAAAAAAATATCTGAAGCCCTTCATTTTAACAACCAAATTTACTTAGTCCAAAGTTACTGGCCATCTTCCTAGACAAGCACCATTAAAGGTAGAGCTCCCCATCTCTCAGTGGCCATAACAGCGCCTACCAAACACGCTTCATGAGGACAAGATGTAATTCTACTAACACACAAAGTGCTGGCTGCCAACAGCAATAAACAGCAGCATTCGTGATCTAAATGAAGCTTTTAAAATTAAGGTTTTTCAGAGGTTATTCAACTTTAATAAGGCTTCACTTTCCCAACTACTAAATCTGCTTTGGTTTGCAATTTTTTTTAGCTGTTTAAATGGGCAAGGTCCTTACTTTGTGTGTCTGTTTGGTGGGAATGATTTTGATTTTAATTCAAACAAACAACATTGTCTCCAAGGGAGCATGTTTTATATTCTATCATACCTGACTTTCCTTCTGGTTTTCAAAATCATTGACAAGATTCATAATTATTATTTTAATTTAAAAGGTGCTCAGGGTCCGATGTATCTGAGCATGCTGAGCTTCAAGACTTGGTCTTGATTACACTTCAAATGAACTGGCATGAGTTTGCAGTTTCTTTAAAAATGAACCACTCAAGCTTTTTCACGGAAGGTATTTCTCACTCCTCCTTTGAGATGAAACTTTAAAAGTCACAATCTGTCAACACATTACATAGGTTAACCCTGTCTGAGAATTTGAATTGCTCTCTCCTCTCACCAGGTCCTTGCACCTATTACCAGAAATGCTGGTCTCAAAGAATGACTAAATCTACTCGTATCTCTCTCTACTGCACTCCCAGGCTCTCATCCACAGTGCCCTTCCAGAAGTTCATGGGGCTTCAAACAGAAGATGGCTTTTATTACGAGCTGAAAGAAAACTAGTCAATGCAACCATGAATTGCCTGGGATTCCACATTCTCCCTTCACGCAAGTGTTTGGCTATACGCGGTTTTAGCAAAATAATTTGAAATGACTAGTAAACGGGTTTTCTCTTCTGTGCACGCCCAACTAGCAAATCGAGCATTCTTGCTCTCATAGGTAAGACATAAAGAGCGATGATCCACATAAAAGACAAAGCACCTTAAAATAGCACACAAAGAGCAAACTCCCACAATCTGATGACAGACACTGAATGCTCAGTCATTACACAAACTGCCTCATTTAGTAGACAAAAAGTATCTTCCTTTCACAAAAGTCTCTTTGAGGTCCATAGGCTCAGGCAGGCCTCCCAAGATAACCCAACAAGAAGGGAAGAACAGCTCTTCCCCAAGAAGACTTGCAGGCTTACAATAGCGGTAACGACGGTAGCAGGGTCTAATAGTTGCTGACAACTTACTAAGTGCCTGGCACTGTTCTAAGCTCTACACGTCTTTCTCTATTAATTTTCAAAATGAACTTAAGAAGCAACACTGTCAGCTGGGCGCGGTGGCTCAAGCCTGTAATCCCAGCACTTTGGGAGGCCGAGGCGGGCGGATCACGAGGTCAGGAGATCGAGACCATCCTGGCTAACACGGTAAAACCCCGTCTCTACTAAAAGATACAAAAAATTAGCCGGGCGCGGTGGCAGGCGCCTGTAGTCCCAGCTACTCGGGAGCCTGAGGCAAGAGAATGGCGGGAACCCGGGAGGCGGAGCTTGCAGTGAGCTGAGATCGTGCCACTGCACTCCAGCCTGGGCCACAGAGCCAGACCCCATCTCAAAAAAAAAAAAAAAGAAGCAACACTGTCACTATCTGCATGTACATTTACAGAGTCTAAAGCAGTCTTCATAGGTATCTTGTGACGTAACTTGCCTGGTGTCACTCAGCGAATCAAGGGCAGGCCAGGAATTGAACTCTGGCAGTCTGGTTACAGGCCCTGGATGCTCAGCCTCCACCTATCGTGCCATCACACCACTTACCTCCCCTCCAGGAATGATGGATGCAGGGAAGGAGGACCCGAGAGTCTACGCCCTTGTTCCCTCAGCCCTCCCAGCAGCCTCTGGCAGAAGTCCCAGCCCCGTACCTCCTGGTTTTGCCAGAAGTTGAAGTCAGGGACTTGCATCCAAATCACCATTTTCCTACTTGACCAACAAATGTTCAAAGATAAGTCTTCCTCCCCACTGCACTCCCCAAAAAGAATCTCTTCCTGGAAGACTGAAAAGAACTCAAATGCATTAATAAAAAAAAGTCTAGATGGCCATTCTTCACGGTCTTGCACTTACTTACCTTCTTTTAGCTGAGAGCCAAACAGAAAGTGCACGGGTCATTCCTTCTTTTGATACGTATCTATTGAGCTTCCGCTCTGTGACCGCAGTTAGAAAAGCAGAGCAAGTCCCTGCTCCCTGTGAAGCTTTACATCCTAGTGTGGGACACAGGCAACGAGCAAATCAAGACATAATACAATGTCAGGCAGTCAGGCAGTAACAAGTGCTGTTGAAAAGATAAAGCAAGGCAAGGGCAGAGAGAGGGATGGGGCGGGGGTGCTACTTTACAAAGAGTGGTTTGGAAAGACCTGTGTGAGGAGGAGGCATTTGGGCAGAGGTCTAGAGGAAGTTGGGGGGTGGGGGGAGCCATGTGGGTGGATACGCAAGGAATGGTGAGTGCAATGGCCTTAAAGTGGGAGTGTCTTGGCGTGTTCTAGGAACAACATACCTCCTATCCAGCCTGGGGGACTAGAACCCAGGAAACAGGGGTCTGAGGGAGGGTTCTGAGAAATGAGGTTAGAAACATAGTCACGGACCTGGTCATAGACAGCCCAAGCCACAGAGAGGATTTAGGATTTTACTATAGGTACAATGGGAATCCACTGGAGCTTTTTAACAGCTACGTGATCTGACATGTCTATTAAAAGATTCACTCCTGGCCAGCCACGGTGGCTCACACCTATAATCCCAGCACTTTGGGAGGTCAAGGCGGGTGGCTCACTTGAGGTCAGGAGTTTGAGACCAGCCTGGCCAACATGGTGAAACTCTGTCTCTACTGAAAATACAAAAATTAGCCAGGCGTCAGGTTGCATGCCTGTAATCCCAGCTACTTGGTAGGCTGGGAATTGCTTGAACCCAGGAGGTGTAGGCAGGAGTGAGTGGAGATTGTGCCACTACGCTCCAGGCTGGGCGACAGAGCAAGACTGTCTTAAAAATCAATCAATAAATAAAAAAGATTCACTCTGCCTGCTGTGTTGGAAGATGTATGGTGGGAGTCAAAGGCACAAGTAGAGACTGTTAAAATGCACGGTGAGGGCAGGGCATGGTGGCTCATGCCTGTAATCCTAGCACTTTGGAAGACCAAGGTTGGTTTATCATTTGAGTTCAAGACCCTATCTCTGAAAAAAATAAAAATAAAAAAATTAGCGGGGCATGGTGGCACATGCCTGTGGTCCCAATTACTTAGGAGGCTGAGGTGGGAGGATCACTTAAGTCCAGAAGTTTGAAGCTGCAGTGAGCTATGATTGGGCCATGGCACTCCAGTCTGGATAACAGAGCAAGACCCCATCTCTAAAAAGAATTTTTGTTTTAAACAAAGGCAAGATGATGGTGTTATGGAGCAGAGCAATGAAGGTAGAGATAACAAGACATGGTGTGGCCAAACTTAGAACCAAACTCCTCTAGGAAAGGAAGAGGCACTGAAGACTACACATAAGAAATAAGAAGCTAGTTACAAATCGGAAAGTGTTTTAAGAATTGAACTACAGATGCTGGGCCATGATATAATGACTTATTAATAACTTCAACTTATATATAAAGAATAACAGAGAATTCAGGGGGAAAGAGTGATATAACATGAAGAAGGTGCCACAGACCTTACTTCTATCCTGATTTTGTAACTGAGCAGCTAGCTACGATGACCCTGAGTTTCACCCAGAATCGGTCACCTGGAACCAGGTACCCTGGAGAGCAAAGAGCCACAATTCTGTACTCACCCAGCATATCATCAAGGCTAAGATCATCCCCATTTTACTCCTGTCATCCTAGCAGGTTTGACAGGAGGTTGGAGGGAAATGGGGAGAAAGGACAAGGCAAGGGCAGGCATTTCACGGTGGCCATCCAGGCCTGGGGCAAGGCAAGGAGAGGTGATGGCCAGGAAAGGCTCACACAGACGCTGAGGTCTTGTCAGGTGTCACGTTGGGAGACTGAGGTCCCAGAATGTAGCTAGTTGCCTTGGCAACAGTATCTCTATCCAAGGTGATAAATTACCCTGCTGTCTAACAAATTCAGTTCATTTCTTAAACAATCAGTGTCCTGGAAATAATATGAGAACAAGCAAATACCAACCAGTGGACTGAGAGGGCAAATCAATCACTAGCCTTGCTCTGAAGTCCCAGGCTGGGGGAAATGCAGGAGCCCGGGGCTGGGAGAGAGGGTTCTGAAAAAAGCTACTGTATTCTACATTTCAAATTAGATAAATAGAAAACAGAATAATAAAAAGACATTTGAAAGCAATTCTACATTCCTTTCCGATATTCCTAACTAAAGTCATCACATTATTCTGTATCCCTCTCTTCACTTTACTTCATGAAACCTGACATTTATTAATCTTTTGATTTCTGTTCCTGTCTGTTCCATTAGAATTTAAACTTCTCAACAGCAAAGGCTTTGTCTCTGTTTCATTTCCCACTGTACTCCCAGAACTGGGAATCTTGCCCAGAATATTGTACACATGCAATAATATTTATCAAAGGAATGAATTAATACCTCTTCTGGATTTCTTAAAACTCTTAATCAAGTAATATACCTGTAATATATAAACACATGCATCCATATGTATTCCATGCTTAAGGTAAACAAAGCATTTTCAGCAAAAACAAGATTAAGCCAAGAATAATTACAACCACCACTACTATTTAGAATTATTTTAGACACACTAGCTAACAAAATTATTAAGAGAAATTTGATAAACTAAAAAGAGGAGGTAAAATGATCAATATTCACAACAGATAAGAGTTAATTCCTGGAAAGCCCAAGAAAATCATCAGCAAAACTACAACAAACAATAAAAGAATATATTTAGATTTGGGGGAATACATTCAACCCGCAGGAAATAATAGCCTCCCTATTTACAAGTCACCCAATCAAGTAGAACATGTAATGGAAAAAGTCTCATTTGCAACAGCAACAAAAAGGGATAAAATACTTGGCAATTAAAAGGAACATGTAGGATCCATAAACTTTAAAATGCTCCTGGGGAACACAAAAGAACACTTTAGCTGAATAACTATGCCCTATTCTTGGAAAGGATATCATTCAGATGTCAGTTCTTAAATAATGTATAAATTTAATGCGATCCTAATAAAAGTGCTGATAAGTTGGTGGTGGACACGGAGGTTTTAAAAACTAGACATGCTAGGCCGGGCGCGGTGGCTCAAGCCTGTAATCCCAGCACTTTGGGAGGCCGAGACGGGTGGATCACGAGGTCAGGAGATCGAGACCATCCTGGCTAACACGGTGAAACCCCGTCTCTACTAAAAATACAAGAAAATTAGCCGGGCGTGGTGGCGGGCGCCTGTAGTCCCAGCTATTCGGGAGGCTGAGGCAGGAGAATGGCGTAAACCCGGGAGGCGGAGCTTGCAGTGAGCCGAGATCGCGCCACTGCACTCCAGCCTGGGGCACAGAGCAAGACTCCGTCTCAAAAAAAAAAAAAAAAAAAAAAAAAAACTAGACATGCTGACTCTAAAGTTCTTATGGAATAGTTGAAACAAAGTGTGACTAAGGACAATAAGGCTGTGTTGGCCTTACCAGACACTGAAGCACATTCTAATGTGACAACATGTAAAATATTATAGTTCTGGAACATGAATGTGCCAACAAACCAGAGAAAACCAAAGATAGACTCAAGTACTTAATTTAGTATGCAACTTAGGTAGCACTGCCATATCAGTGGAGAAAAGATGGACTATTCAATAAATGGCATTAGAAAACTAAACTGGCCCAAGAAAATGTCAACGGGTGCCCCTCTGGTTCTTTTTTTTGAGACAGAGTTGCGCTCTTGTTGCCCAGGCTGGAGTGCAATGGCGCAATCTCGGTTCACCAAAAACTCTGCCTCCTGGGTTCAAGCGATCCTCCTGCCTCAGTCTCCGGAGTAGCTGGGATTACAGGCATGCACCACCATGCCTGGCTAATTTTGTGTTTTTAATAAAGATAGGGGTTTCTCCATGTTGGTCAGGCTGGTCTCGAACTCCTGACCTTAGGTGATCCGCCCACCTTAGCCTCCCAAAGTGCTGGGATCACAGGCGTAAGCCACCGCGCCCGGCTGCCTCTGACTCTTTATACCAAATTTCATATTTTAAAAAAGTCAAATAAAACAGTAAAGCCATAATAATGGAAGGAGTCTAGAACTGGTTTGTGGTAATATTGCACAACTATGTAAATTGACTAAAACTCATTGAGCTGTAAACTTAAAAATGAGTGACTTTTATTATACATAATATGTCTCAACAAAGCTGCTTTTAAAAGGAGACCATACCATTACTTGAAAACATAATTTTAAAAAAATAATCTTAGATTGAAAAAAATGTTTATAATAACGACATAGAACTCCAAATCTCTAAAGAAAAGACTGACAGTTTGACTATGAAAAAATAAAAAATTTCAACACAGCAAAAAACGTCCCAAGTAAATCAAAAAACAACTGACAAATCAGGAAAGGTGAGTTATCTTAATATAGATATATATAAAACTCCTGGAAACCAATGAGGAACACTAAATAAAAATGGGCAAAAAACATGAACAGTTTTCAGGAAAGGAGATGCCAACAGCCCCCTCTAAATCCGAAGCTATGCTCAATCTCACTTAAGAGAAATTTAAATTAAAATTATGAAATACAAGTTTTCCCCTAGCCAACTGGCAAATGCGAAAGGTTTGACAGCACAGTGAGTCCACAGGGTGTAAGGAAACTGGCACTCCCAAACATCAATGGCCCCATCAAGCAATCATCCATTCATGAACCGATCCTAAGGACCCCCCCCCGCTTACTTTTATTAAATGACACATGGCCACAGGTACTCCCTATAGCATTGTTTGTAAGAGCAGAAAATTAGAAACATCCTAAATTGTTCAGCGAGAGTGTTGACTGCTGAGTTTCCAGGTGCCGAGGAGGTCAATAAGCACAAAAACCCAAACCAAAACTAACCACTGAGCCCTCATGTACTCTGTGAGCCTATAAGCAAGAGTCAAAACAGGAAGAAGGCACCAGCTCCTGCAGTATACTCCGCTTCTCCCCAGGAAGGGGCTCCGATACAGCCTGTGGATGGCAGTGCAGGATCACTGCAGAGGGGTAAGGGTGTGGGGGACGCTGGGGATGGGCAAGGATTGAGGACTGAGTCAGAGTAAAATGTTTTCAAGCCTCCTCCCCGCCCAAGAAGACCTCAGCAGAGGTGCCTGGGAGGGGCGAGGCCCTTTGACGAGGAAGCCTCCACCTGGAGAGGCCTGGGCTCAGAATGCGCAGGACTCCTGGACTGTCACTCCCCCTGACTGTGCCCCACGTGTGATGCAGGAAGGGCTTTCCCCATGAGGCCTGCAGGTAAAGCCTTTGTAATTGCCTGGGGTGGGGCCTAAAGATCACTGGGAGGGTTCTGGCCTGGAGCCTGTGCCTGCAAGGAAGGAGTGTTGAAGTACGTGATGGCGTATCCACAGAAAATAACACTTGACAGACAGGAAAAAGAAACAGTTCCTAAATGTCTTGCTACAGAGCTATTTCCATGTGAAAGAAGCACAGTTCATAACAGGATATATCAAGTCCGTAACAATGTAATATACCACCGCTGGTGTTTTTAAAAACAAGACCATTAAAAAAAAAAAAGAATACGCATATATAGGCAAGTACACGTAAACAAATATGTGCCCATTCACATATAGGACACACAAGAAGCTGGTAAAAGTAGTTGCCCATCAGAGTAGGATGCTGGGAGAGAGTAGTCAGAGAGGCCCTTGTGGACAAATGGCCCACACGTATCTCTACAGATTGACATGTGCCTTCTAAATCTGGCCTAGAGTATACTTATTAATAATTCAAAGTCTAATTTGTTTAAAGAAATAGAGTTATCACAGAAGTTACACCTGAACAAATAAATAACTCCAAATCTCACCTGGCCAAGTTTTTATTATTATTTTTTTTGAGACAGAGTCTCGCTCTTATTGCCCAGGCTGGAGTGCAGTGGTGCGATCTTGGCTCACTGCAACCTCCGCCTCCCGGGTTCAAGCGATTCTCCTGCCTCGACCTCCTGAATAGCTGGGATTACAGGCGCCTGCCACCACGTCCAGCTAATTTTTGTACTTTGAGTAGAGACTGGATTTTGCAATGTTGGCCAGGCTGGTCTCGAACTCCTGACCTCAGGTGATCCACCCGCCTCAGCCTCCCAAAGTGCTGGGATTACAGGCATAAGCCACCGCGCCTGGCACTGACCAAGTTATTATAACAGATAATTTAATACCTGGTTAACCTCCCCCAGGCAGGGTTAAAGGGTACCTTTCCCCACATCCAAAGTTTGGTTCTGAAATTATCTCCATCAATATATTTCAAACAAAGAATTTAAGACAACTGTGATATCTCACAAGTTGATCTATGAATTCCTTTTAGAATCTCAAATAAAAGGCACTATGTAATTATGAAGTATTATCACTGTGATTTATGCACCCAATGTTAGGAAATTCTAAATAACTTGCTTTACTGTGATGATTTTTCTGTCAGTGAGAAATCTTCACCTCACCTTCTCATCTCCTGAATGTTAAGTTGATAGATGTTTATTCCAGAGGTATGCTGGAATCTCTATACAATAGGCAAAAAAAAAAAAAAAAGAGAGAAAGAAATAACTTCTCCAATAGCATGTGAGAAGGACAATTATTTTTGTGTTACAGATAAAATCTGTACTAAAACGATGCAGGTTCTATTTTTTGCTCAAAATATAGAGCAGAAGTTTTTGTTTACTCCTATAATTCTTATTTTATCCCTTCTAGACAACCAGCATAAATCACATATTATATGTTTTACATCGAAATCTCTCCAATATAAGAAATATAAAGAATCTCTCTGAAAATAAAAATACAGGAACGTTTCTTTGCAGACCTATTTTAAGACTGTTATCCTTGGACTGGGTAGAATAATCATCAAAGAATGAAAGTAGCTGGAGGGAAGAAAAACCTTCAGAAAGAAATCTTACAATGTCTTTTCCATGGTGACATCAAGTTCTGATTTAGGGATGACCAAAGCATCTTTGAACTGATGACCCAGCCTACAACCTTCATTTTGCAGGTGGCAGCAAAGGTCAAATGGCTTGCCCGAGAGTCCCACAGGAAGCAGCTCGTGGCCTGAGACACAGCCCTAATCCCTCAGATGGCTCTCCACCCAGATTTGCAGCCTACACCAGGTACTCACTTATTAGCTCATGCACAGGCAGTTTTTGTTTTGTTGTGTTGTGTTTTGTTTTGTTGTCTATACAATGACACATAGGAGAAAGTGTTCATACAAGTTAAGGCTACAAAAATTAAAACTTCCTATTGTTGCCTTTAACACCAACTGTCACCCGGAAATTACATGTAAAGTAAAATATCTGCGGCTAATGCTGTGAGCACGACTCCTGGCCTGTCACTATCTAGAAATGGAGGCAAAATGGGGCAGGGGAGGGGACGAGGTGCATGTACCCATGCTTTCTGTGTGCCTTGTTGAGAGGGGGCTCCAGGGTGAGACTTTCCTGGCTCAAATTCCAGCCCGGCTACTCCCACCTGCCATGAGCCTGAGCATGTGCCTCGGCCCTCTCTAAGCCCCAGTGTCCTCATCTGTACAGTGGGGATGAAACCTACTTCATGGGGCAAATTCAGGGCAACATGGTGGCATTCCATAAATATGAGCTTTCTTAGGCACGCACATACACGCCGAGCTCTGCTGTCCATGTGAAGAACCGCACAAAGCAGGAACACATCGAGTGGACACACTGGGCTTCATCTCTGTCCACGGCTTAAATAAACCTCAGCCAGAATCTCTGGGAGAGAGCCTGGCCCTGTCCACCAACCTATCCCCACAGCCTCTCTCCTCCCAGGGCAAACATTAGTGGGGACAAGAGAGAACCCAGGGCAGGCTGGAGTCTACCCCTGTGCCTGACAAGCTCCAAGAGGACTACAGCTACTTTCTTCAGTCACAGAGGGCCAGGCATCCCAACAGTGACAGCTGACCAGTTGCCTTCCCTGCTGAAAGACAAACCTCAGAGCTTGGAGCACATACGACAGCTCATTGTACTAAATCATGAACATGAAGTTGAAAATGGAAGACTAATCTCATGCCGTGACCTAAAAGAATGTCAAAGAAGTCCACACTGAGCTGACTCTGTAGTCCCTCCAAATTCACTGGAACCGGAGGATGTGACCTTCCTTGGAAATGGGGCCTGTGGAGATGTAATTAGTTAAGATTTGGTCAGAGAGAACTAAGGCGGACTCTAAATCCAGTAACTGGTGGCCTTTTAAGAGAAAAAAGGACAGAGACACAGACACGCAGGGAGAACGTCATGGGACACAGGTGCCCAAAGCTGGAGTGACGAATCTATGAACCACAGAACAGCAAGGACTGCCGGTAATCACCAGAGGCTAGGCCAGGCACGGAACACATTCTCCCTCAAGGTTTCTGGAAGGAACCAACTTTGCCAACACCTTGATTTCAGATTCTAGCCTCAACAACAGTGAGGAAATACATTTCTGTGGTTTAAACCACCCAGCTGTAGTACTTTGCTGTACAGGGAATTAATACAGGATCCAAACCGTGACAGCAAAGGATTCAGAAAGGGACATGGGGCTATTCAGGCTACATTCATATACCTAAGGCACAAAAATGGCTTATTCAGTGGATGAAAGATGGCCACGAATTCTTTGCTCCTCTTGCCCTTGAGGAAATGATATGCCTTCTCTTGGATCTGGAAAGTTCTCTGTTCTGCAAGCCATAAAATAAAGTGTGACAGTTTCTAGGCCCAGGTTTTAAGAAATTAGCAACTTCTGCTCTCTATCCCCAGAGCGCTTCTTAAAGGCCTGCATGACCCTGTAAGAATCTGAAGTGGCCACACTGGAATGTCTATGCAGAGAGGCCCCGAGACAACATGAACACAGAGAGATGCCCTGCCAGCCCCTGGCTCCTGCCCCCAATAATTCCACAGGAAGCCCCAGACACCCAGGAGCAGAGACAAGTGGTCCTGCCACACCCAGACCAAACTGCAGAGTCCTAAGCAAAATAAATGACTGCTGTAGTTTTCAGCTGTTGAGTTCAGAGATGTTTTGTTTTACAGCAATAGATAATCAGGGCAGCTTACGACGCTCAGCCTTTAATATAAAAGTAGAAGCAAAATAGGTTACACGTTAAAAAGGAAACATTAGAGAAAATGTAGATCAAAGCAATAAGAAATGTTAATGGTCCTGGCAGGGGGACAGAGAGGTGGCCAGTTATGGAAACTATGGTATTTAACCCGAAACTTTAGAACACCCAAGCATCTAATGGGGGTGGAAAGATGGAAATGACCAAAGTCCGCTGCCTCTGCTGGCAGCCAAACAAGGTGGATGACTGGGTTCTAAATGAGGAAGAATTTCTGTTGTAGCTTGACATACTAGAATGAGTCCCTGGGGGTGGCGGGAACCTAACACCCTCTAGACACAAAACCAAGAATAAGATCACAAAACACAGGTACCAACGGGGGATTGAGTGTCACAGAAATGAACTTGGCCAACTTCTCTCTGCATCCACTCAAACAATATCCAAAATACAATATGTTATTGTCTCGAGCCTTAGGGCACTGGTCGGAAGGCTCCTTGTATTAAATTGCCACGAGATAAAAACAGGCAGAACAGCCTTTCATGTCACTGAACTGTGATAAAAAATAACTTGCCACTTAGCTTCCTTCTGACTGCAAAGCTTCAAAGGCATCTAAGACATGAATTTTCTGTGAGCCAGAGAGGGGCAAGACAAGACAGATGTTCAGCAACACTCTAATCGTCAGGAGGAAAGGTTTGAAAGGTATACAGTCAGTTTGCCCCAGTTGCTGAATCCAGGAGTGACTCTTCCAGGGGTCCCAGTGACTGTGGAGCCCACAGGGTGCAGGTCTACGTGGAGGGATAGTCAGTCCACTGTGGCCTTGCCCTCTGGTGAATTCCTATGACGACTGTAACACCAAGTAACTTTCATGTCAGTTTAAACCAACCACCTAGATTATCAAGGCCCTGGACAAGAGCCAGGCTGCACACATCACTCCATCCACTGCATCAGAGACAAGCTCTGGCCTCACAGTGTCTGTGCAAGAACAAAGCCTGCTTGACAGGTGATAGTCAGGCTCCCTTCACTTTCCAGAAACAAGCTCAGGGACCTCAGGGGACAGATACATGTAGTAAAACTACACAGGGAAACAAGACAGTCCAGGATGCTTGTGATGGGTAATTTTATGTGTCAACTTAGCTGGGCACAGTGTCCAGATATTTGGTCAAACATTAATCTGGGCCATGCACAGTAGCTCATGCTGTTACTGGATCTTTAAGGTGTCACTTTTCTTCCTGGAAACATCTGTGGCTGCAGCACCTTGGCCTGAGTTCTTGTCCTGCGTCCAGGAAGGAGGAGGTATGCAGACAAGCGAAGGGTGAAATGACAAAGATGAGCTTTACCGAGTGTTACAACAGCTCAGAGGGGACCCATAGTGGGTGGCTCCTCTCTGTAGGCACGCCATCTGTCAAGCGCTCAGTTCTCTGCAGAGAGGAGGCCCTAGACAGGGTGGCTCCTCTCTGCCGGTAGGATGTCTCTGCAGCTCTCAGCAGAGAGAACAGCTCCTCTCTGCAACTGGTCGTTCTGTCATCTCCAGCTATCAGCAGAGAGGTACTCTACTCTGTAACTCGTCATCTCCAGCTATCAGCAGAGAGGTACTCTACTCTGCAACTCGTCATCTCCAGCTATCAGCAGAGAGGTACTCTACTCTGCAACTCGTCATCTCCAGCTATCAGCAGAGAGGTACTCTACTCTGTAACTCGTCATCTCCAGCTATCAGCAGAGAGGTACTCTACTCTGCAACTCGTCATCTCCAGCTATCAGCAGAGAGGTACTCTACTCTGTAACTCGTCATCTCCAGCTATCAGCAGAGAGGTACTCTACTCTGCAACTCGTCATCTCCAGCTATCAGCAGAGAGGTACTCTACTCTGCAGCTAATCATCCCATCCCTCTGCCTGCTGCGTCCCCTGGCCATCCTCTCCCTGCTCCGGCTGAGCCCAGGGCTTTTATGGACCTCAGTGGGGAGAAAGTGCATGCCAATTGGTCCAAGGGTGACCACGGGCGGGCCCAGAAGAGGCACCATGAGTCCCCACTCTGGTCAGTGGGACTGGCCCTCCCTCAGCCTTCAGGCCCTCCCTGACCTAAAGATGGGGCCTTACTGGGGACCCACCCCCTTCTAGCAGGACGCTCTCTCTCCTGCTGCCATTCAGGGTCCCATGGTTTGGGGCCAAGCCATGGGAGAGGAGAGAGGCCAGACAGCAGAGGCAGACATCCTCAAGCCAGTAGGGGGACAGGGGAGGCCCTTCCTTGACCCCCAAAGATGTAGGCTGCACCAGGGAGCTCCCGTCCCATCAACTTAGAAAGGGCAGGGTTCCTGCTTGTCCCCAGCTCCTGCCTGCTCCATGGAGCTGGAGGCCCAGGATCTGCAGCTGTGGGTCAGGCGGTCGCAGCTGCACTCAGCAGAGCAAATCATGCCTGCTCCCAGCCCCGTCCAAGAGCACAGGGAGGCTTGGATCCACAGCCACAGTTTGGGCAGCTGTGGCCCCACCAAGGAGGGCAGGCTCCTGCCTGCTCGATAGAGCAGGAGGCCTGGGTCTGGACTGCAGTTTGGGCAACGGCAGCGGCACCCAGGGAGCTCCCACTCCACCTCAGAAGGGGCGGGGCTCCCACCAGCTCCAGGGAGCGTGCGGGCCCCAGCCAAGCCTCCGTGCTGCAGCCACTGCCGTCAATGCCTGTAATCCCAACACTCTGGGAGGCCACGTCAGGCAGATTGTTTGAGCTTAGGAGATTGAGACCAGCCTGGGCAACATTACAAAGCCATGTCACTACAGATAAATACAAAAATTAGCTGGGCATGGTGGTCATGCGCCTGTGGTCCCAGATACTTGAGAGGCTGAGGTAGGAGGATGGCTTGGGCCTGGGAGGTAGAAGTAGCAGTGAGCCAGGATCGTGCCACTGCACTCCAGCCTGGGTGACAGAGGGAGACCCTGTCTCAAAAAACAAACAAAGAAATCGGCCTCACATGTTTCCTTGAGGGTGTTTTTTAGATGAGCTTAGTATAGCAGATTGCCCTCTGTAATGTGGGTGGGCCGCTCCAGTCCACTGAAGGCCTCAATGGAACAAAAGACCGACCTCCTCTTGAGCAAGAAACAATGGTGCTGGCAGTCATCTTCAGACCTGGACTGGAGTATCGGCTCTTCCCTCATCTCCGGCCTGATGGCCCGCCCTGCAAATTTACAAGTCGCCAGCCTCCCAAATTCCATGAACCAATTCCTTAAAATAAACTTCTGTGTGTGCATGCATGCGTATGTATATATATACATGCACACGCACATACACATCCTGTTAGTCCCATCTCTCCGAAGATCCCTGGCTAGCACAGCGCCATAGCAGTTCTCATGGCCTCCTCTAACCCAGGAGCCCAACAGAGGGTAAGCAGCTAAGTCACAGACTAACTGCTGGCAACAATCAACTTCTCCACGAACTGCTTCTCCAGCTCTTGGCCTCTGCTCGCTGTTTTGTTCAGTCTCCGCATGCTCCCCACTCCTACTCCAAAAGGGGCCAATGATCTCATTCTAACCCAGTGGCCCTCCTGAGTGGACTTCCCACTTGAGACCACCTCAAAGTTCAATGGGCTTCAAGGACAAGGCAGTGACAGCTGATCTCATCCGCTTTGGTCAGGTTAGAGGAATTACAAGGTACAAAACTCAGTGAACTGGTCATAACGGGCCTCCCCCCACTCCACCACCACCCCCACCGCTTTCTTTAAAAATCACTAGTGAGTAGGGTAGGAGGTGTTCAGAGACTTCTGAGACACTGCCGTGTTACTGGCAGGCACTTTCAGGCAAAATACAGTCTCACACATTCTACCAAGAGCACGGTTGCTAAGATTGTCACTTTCAGGGAAGGACAGATAGGACATATCTACTCAGGGTGCAGGACAAGGAGGATGGCTCCTCACCTTCACACAGGCCTTTGTTAGAGCCGGGGATGCGGTTCCCACATTAAGGGGTGGGATGGATAAGAGAATTTTTTCAGAGGCTCCCCCGCTGATACCTCCTTCTCCCGTTCTGGCCTACCCAGGCTGACAAACTAGAAGGGTCACGACGGCAGCTTTGAGGTTCTCCCCTCTCTGAGACCTCAGTTTGACGTGTCTGGGAATCTCTGATCATTGGCTTGAGCACCTGCCTTGTGCTACACTCTGCTGGGCACTTTTACTTCTATTGTTCATCAAGGTAAGAAGTTGCAACATTTCCACTTTACATATGAGAGATGTAATGTGACTTACCCACAGACTGGAACTGAGGTCACTGCTCTTTCTACTAAAAAGTGCTGTGTTCTGGTGACTCATCCAAGTTAATAAATTCATCAAGTCCTCACTGGGCTACTGCACAGGTTAGGGGCCATGTAGGAGTTAGGCATACAGAGATCAAGAGTCTCAGCCATACTTCCAGGAGGGCGGGACAGTCATGGCCTTGGCAGCCACTGCCGCCCCAGCTCCCAGCACAAGAATTGGCACCTGGTGTGATAGTTCGTGGTCAAATTCCCTGGGCCAGAATCAACCACTTCACACACATGTGACTTCTCATGACGGTCTTTTTTTGCCGTATCAACTTGGTGAAGCTATAGTTCCCAGTTACTCAACTAAATACAAACCTAGATGTTTCTGAGAGGTATTCTGTAGATGTGGATAAAGTTCATTATTAGTTGTCTTTAAGTAAGAGAGATTACAGAGATCATCTGGATGGGATAGATTCAGCTGAAAGGTCTAAAGAGCAGAGCCAAGGCTTTCTTAAGGAAGCAATTCCATCTGTACATGGCCACTTCTATGTCTGCTCCATGGATCCTGGACCTGCCTGAATAGCCCCCACAATCACATAAGCCAATTCCCCCTAATAAATCTCTTAATGTAGATCTCCTAGGGTTCTGTTTCTCTGGTTGAACCCTAGCTAATACACACCTCTCTTTGCCTTAACCTCTTTAGGCCTCAGTTTCTTGTCTTAATATAGGGAAAATAATTACCTCACAGTGTTGACTTGAGGATAGCACAAGTAAAGCATTGAACCCAGGTACCTGGTAAGATCCCAACAAGTATGAAATATTATTATTCATGTAGTAGTAGCTATTATTATTAATAAAGTCATGCCCTTAAGAAAGAAGGTTATGGACTAATGGGGACATTTAAAAATAGTAATTATGTCCAGGCACAGTGGATCACGCCTATCATCCCAGCACTTTGGGAGGCTGAGGCGGGAGGATCATGAGGTCAGGAGTTTGAAATCAGCCTGGCCAATATGGTGAAACCCTGTTTCTACTGAAAATACAGAAATTAGCCAAACGTGGTGACGTGTGTCTGTAGTCCCAACTACTCGGGAAGCTGAAGCAGAAGAATCGCTTAAACCTCGGGGGCGGAGGTTGCAGTGAGCCGAGATCACGCCACTGCCCTCCAGTCTGAGAGACAGCGAGACTCTGTCTTGGAAAAAAAAAATTACAACATAAAGAAACATTTGCTAAAAATATAGATAGGTATAAAGTATACCAAGCACTAGGAGAAGAAGTACCTAAGTGTGCCCAGGTCACAGTGAGAAACCGCTGTAAGTATACAATGCAGTTGGCCCAAGTTCCCCTTTGCGTCTGCTTTGGGACCTCAACTCCTAAGAAGATGGTGCTGGGTGAGAAACTCCTTCCTCTCAAAGGCTTTTTAGACCTAATCTATAGAGAAGTATTTCCCAGTGATTATAATCCTCTTAATGGGAAATCACTCATTTACTCCAATTTTTACTGAGCATCTTTCAAGCACTAGGTGCTGTGCTAAGGGCTTGGGAATAAACAGGTTAAACCAAAAACACCTTTAGATGGAGGAAGACAAGGGGTCAGACAATAAACAGGTAAACAAATGCCTAATTTCCAAGTGTAATATGTAAATGAACAAAAAGAGCCTGGTGAGAGAATAAACTGAGGGTTTATTCTCCCACCTCCCGCACCCCACCCAGCCATGCCGTGCTCCCCGCAGGCTGAGACCACAGCTGAGCATTCTGCTCCCAGGGCAGCAGTTGGACAATGAGCTGAGGATGGGTGGGGGACACGATCTCATGTTGGGCTTCTGTTGTTGTTCACCTGAGATGCCGTCAGTGGACAACCAAATCCAATGACTCTCAAACTGTGCTCTCAAAGGATCCCATGGTGTTCCACAGACCACACAAATGTTTGCTTCAGCGTTCACAGATGCAGACAGAGGCGGATAAGGGATTGTAGGGGTGGTCATAAATTCTCATTCTCACTATTCCAGCCAACCTGCTTCACTATCAACAAATGCCCCTTTTACCTTCTAAAGTAAACCCGCTCTCATAAAACACCAACTTCACCTGCTCTTACACAGTAAGTATCTAATATTTTTAATCACAAACAACCCACTCTATTGCTTTTAAAACATTTGGAAACCGCTGCTATTAACTAATTCCACACTGACTTTTTTGAAAACTGAAGTTTGAAACTGACTTATTTTCAGAGATGGCAAACTGCCACTAAAAATACATTTTATGGTTACTTGTCATCATCTATCCAAAAAGTACACAGGAAAATTAATTTAGGACTTTTGAAAAAATAATCATTCTGTTCACACAAAGGGTAAATTCACTGGGTACCCTAAATGTGGTTTCCCTGGTGATGGCCCGTATTCAAAGCTGCCAGTACAGATCATTACCTTAAAATTGATCCGCTAATAAAATTTGTTAGGGTGACAGTTCACAGTTACTGCTTCCATAACAAAGGCTGTACATGAATTTCTAACCAGGTATTTACTGAATCCATGTGAACCAAGATCACATCAAATCATTCTAAAAGGAGAGGATACTGAGTTAATATCCATTTATAAAGACGGCAACTTCATTAAAGGGTCTTCCCTATGTGTGTGTAGTAAGTAAATATAACACTGCAATTACATGAAGAAACATACAAATTCTCATAGGTGAGATGACATAAACACACATCTCCCTCCACATATCAGACTCTGTAAAAGGTTTCTTTAAAATCATATTAAATTACGCAGCCTCAACCCAGTTAATCTACCTAGTAAACCAGTGCAGCAAACAGCTTTCCTCTTTGTCAGATGACTGTGTGCCTGGAAGCAAAAGTAAACAATGAAAAAAGTTTCAAAGAAGGACAATTCCTATTTGTTTCTAAATTTTCACTGCTTAACTAAATCTATATTTGTGCTTCACACACACACAGTATTCAACAGCACCACCTTTTCCCTCATGCTGTGAATCCAAAGCCTCCCTACTGAATTAAGTGTGGTTTTTTTAAGTCTCAAATATCACAACTGAAAAAAAGTATTCAGTAAAAACACGTATTAGTGTTGTATTTCTTCAGAAAACATCTAGCAAGGAAGAATTTTATTAAAATTACATTGTACTTGTACCAATTGAACTTGTGTCTATTTAAGTAAGTGTGGGCCACCTTAAAAACTATTGTAATAACTAGACATACAAAAGTTAAAGGCCAGGTGCAATGGCTCACCCCTGTAATCCCAGCACTTCGGGAGGCCAAAGCAGAAGAATCGCTTGAGGCCAGGAGTTCAACAGCAGCCTGGACAACATAGCAAGATCCCATATTTAGAAAAAACTTTTTAAAAAATTAGCCAGGTAGAGTGGCATGTGGCTATACTCCTACTCAGGAGGTTAAGGCAGGAGGATTGCTTAAGCCTAGGAGTTAGAGGGTGCAATGAGTCATGATTGATCTACTATACTCCAGCCTGCAACACAGTGAGACCCCCAACTCTAAAAAAAAAAAAAAAAGAAAGTTAAAATAGAAAAAATATACAATACAATAAATACCATACATTTCAATCATCACATGCTTAAATAACTGAGGGGATCAAAATAATTTTTAAAAATATACTAGATTCCATTTATACAACAATTCAAGTGGAACATTAACAGGCTTATACCATCATCACTTTTCCCCACAGTCACATAGTCATCTAGATGTACACTCACCCAATGCTATCAGTCAGAGAAGATTAAAAGAGTACCTGACAACCCTCAACCAACTGCCAGGTAGCTGACACATAGTTACCTAAGCAACCCGTGAATACCTCCATATGCCATTTTAAAGGAGCCCTAACGGCTAGAGAATGGGTCCTTAATTCGATTTGTTCATCAGTATGCCTAGTGATTGTGCTAGGGCTGAAAGATGCAAAGATGAATAAGACGTGACCTTTAACATAGATATCTGTGGTCTGGCACATAGAAGGTGCTCAATTAATACCTGCAGAATGAAGGTAGGAGTGGGTGAGTCAGCAAGCTCCCAGTCTAGGGCAGTGCTATCCAAGAGAAACATAAGCCAAGCCACAAATGTGAGACACGTACATAACTTTACATTTTCTAGTAGGCAAATTTAAAAGGTAGAAAGACCTCCTCCCAACCTGTCCACAGCCCATGCAGGGGGCAATAAATAGGTAAAAAGAAATAGGTAGAATAAATTCTAAAATATTTTATTTAACTGAATGGATATATTATGATTTCCTTAGTATGTATTAAAACTTATGACATATTTTACCTCGTTTTGTACTAAGTCTTTGAAATCTAGAGTGCATTTTATATTATAGCACATCTCCACTCATACTGTGCACATTTCAGGAGCTCATTTTGACTAGCCCCTTTTTAATGTAGTGTGTGTATGTGTGTGTGTGAGAGAGAGAGATGGGGTTTGGCTCTATCACCCAGGCTGGAGTGCAGTGGCATGATCTTGACTCAGTGCAGCCTCCACCTCCCAGGCTCAAAGGATTCTCCCACCTCAGTCTCCCAAATAGCTGGGACCACAGGTGCATGCCACCACACCCAGCTACTTTCTTGCATTTTTGGTAGAGATGGGATTTCATTAAGATAAGCCTGTTGCCCAAGCTCAAGACACCATGGTCAATGAAAGCAGTTGGGCCTGAAGAAACAGGAAGTGATGACAGCTTGAACATATGGAAGGGATAAATGGATGCAGGAAGAGCTCATGGGACCACCTTGACAGCTGCTGTAGTTGCAGGTTGGCCAATGTGAGATCTAGTACTGCCATCAGTTGTCTTCGCAACTTAATCTAAATTGTGCTTAAGTGCCTTGACATGAGTCTCTATTGTTACAGTGTTCTGTTGAGTCATGGTCAGGGCATCATAAACAGTCTCTGATCCAAAAAATGGTCCAAATCGTTCTTTAACGCACTGAAGGATCACTTTCTGCTGACCGATGGTTGCTACAAGAGCACTGGAAATGATTGCAAGGTTTGGTATGTACGGTTTGATATCATCAAGGGCAAGACCAGATCTCAAGGTGATGCCTTGGACTAGGTTCTCCATCAACAGACCTGCCATCTTCATTGGTTTGGATGCAGAGTGAGTGATCATACATCTGTGCTCTGGCCACTGTCCACCAAAGCCTTCACATCACTCACTTACCAGTGCTTTCTCTTGCTTTGGAAGTGCCGTCTGTCTGCGCTTCTCCTCCTCAGCTGTTTCTTGGTTCTTCCTTGCTTGCCAGTGGGTATCTTGCAGTGGCAGGTATATCATCCCATCTCACTCGATAAAACCTCCTGCATCACCATCGTAGATCTTAAGTCTTCTGGTATGCTCAACTTTTCCTAGTGGAGCCAAGATATGAATGTTTCCATATCAAGTAAAGATACGGAACATTTCTATTTTGGCAGAAAGTTCTGTTGAGCAGTGGGCCTCCCAACAGAGGAGGTCCTGAGTCCCCAGTGAGGACAAGAAGGGGCACTGAGGGTTGGGAGATGGAGGAGCGCACACCGCAGGAAGCTGGGCTTGTGGGCCACCCAGGAGAGTTTGACCTTTATCCTATGGACAGCGGGGAATCAAAAAGGTTTGGGGTTTTGTTTTAATAGCAGAAAGGTGACATGATAAAATGTTTCCATTTAGGAAGGTGGTTTTCTGGAGATAGAGCAAGGCATGAACTAAAAGAGTGATTGACAGTGGCAAGGGAGGAGACAAATTGGAAACACAGATGCACAGGCCAGAATCAATCCACGAGGAAGTCTCTTCCAGTCCAAGATGTTTTTTTTTTCTTTTGAGAAAAGAGTTGCACAGTCGCCTAGGGTGGAGTGCAGTGGCGCAATCATTGCTCATTGCAACTTCCAACACCTGGGCTCAAGCAATCCTCCCACTTCAGCCTCCTGAGTGGTTGGGACTATAGGCACGAGCCACCACACCCAGCAAATCTGTAAATTTTTTTTGAAATGGAGTCTGTGTGGCCAGGGCTGGTCTTGAACTCCTGGACTCAAGCAATCCTCCTACCTCGCCTCCCAAAGTGCTGGAATTACAGGCGTGATTCACTGCACCCAGCCCCCATTTATTCTTATTCAATGCAATAAATGACTCTTTATTTGAGATTATATTCCTCTGGGGGCATCAAGACGTTTTTATGAGATAGTGGAAAGCAGAGATTATGACTACTTTCAAAACGTCCTTTCTGGGTAAATTTTAAAATAGCAATACTATGTTGCTCCTAAAATTCTATTTCTAAAACTTCGTTTGCAAGGAAAATCCAAAATTCTGGAAATCACTGTTTTAAACAACTTCTGGAGCTTATTAAGATGACTATAGGGTCCAATGTATATACATTATTCTGTATACTTATTTTCCTACTCATTTTATGCATACATATCCATGTAGTAATAATACTGACATGACTCTTATCTTAAATTACTATAGAGTAATTTAGAATCTAAAATGTATTATTGTTTAGTCATTCCCTTAATATCTTGTATTGAATCTATGCCTCTATTAGTATGAATAGCTTTATCCAAATTAATTTTCTTCCTCCTAGTCCCAGTTCCATAAATTGTTTCCTCAGGTATGATTCCCAGCAGGAAATGTATGGGTCACTGGCAATGCAGTTTGTTTTATGTTTCATTCTTATTATACATCACCAGATTGCAGCATTGCAGCAAAAAGACAATCTGCAGCACAGTCAACATTTCTTACTACCCCAACCAATAATGGGCTAGAATTAATTCTGATAATTTCACAAACAGTTGCTTTAATTTTCATTTCTTGAATTGCTAAAGAGAATATATCTGTTCCTCATGATGACAGTCTCTGAGATTCCCTATACTGATCTCTCCTAACCACTTCCTGAGAAGATGCTGGGTTCCGACCTTTGGTATCTCAATTCTTTATATTTTGGATAACCATTTAATCTTTCAAACTGTCCCATTATTTTCACCAATGCTGTAGCATTCCATTTACTATTTATTGCCTTTGGCTGGGCTATTTCTCTTTTATTCTCCTGATATTCTGGCACATCTGTCTTGTGTATGATGATTTTCTCCATTGCTTCTGTGGTCATAAGTTTATCTTCCCTGAACAGCTGGGTTAAAAATGCTATTCCATTTTCTTCTAGCTATTTTATAGATAAATACAGTGGAACCTTCAAGCAGTGGCCTTTATGCTGAAATTAATAACTGCGGAACTTTCTAGTAGGAGTGCAATTTGCTCGGATAGTTCCCAAGATGGACCTGGCCACATCACAAAATGACAAATGCCACAGAACAGCTACCCATCTCCCATTAGGAGTGAAGGTGGACACAGTGTCTGAGGACTGAAACTTTAAACTCTTCCTAAATGGGCTCAGCACCCTAAAGTTCTCTCCATTACCAGTGTTGGCACTTGTATGTCAACAATCTTACTTAAATTTTGAGTAATAAAGGTTATCAATATACAAAAAGCAAGAACCTGAAGAAATATACCATCACCCAAGAGTACAAAAACCAAACCAAATGGCTATAGAGGCATTTCACCTACTTTTTCTTTTTCCTTTTTGAGATGGGGTCTTGCTGTGTTGCCCAGGCTGGTTTTGAACTCCTGGCCTCAAGCAATCCTCTCACCTCAGCTTCCCAAGTAGATGGAATTATAGGTGCATGCCACCGGACCTGGTTTCACCTAATTATTTTTCATATCATGAAACTCTATGGGAACTTTCAATAGCTTTCCCCAATAGATAGACAACAGAGAAAAAACAATATAAAGGGAAAAAAAGCATACATTTACAAAATTTAGATCACTCTGTATAGATTTTTACGTATCTACATCTGTAATACACAGGGGAAAAAAACCCAAAAGTAAATTCATTGAAAGATTAACAGTGGTTACCTGTAGGGAGGTAGAATTATAGGTAATTTTAATTTTCTTAATACATTTTTTGCAATATAAACTTGCATTATAGACTTTATATAAATTAAACTTCTTTGTACAACCACACACAAAAGCCATACTTCTATTCTTTTAAAAAATTGAATTCTTTTAAAATGAAGGTAGAAAAGATTCTGTTGAATCAAATGCTACTAATTAATCATGCTAAAGTACCTCAACCTTTATTTAGGTCATTGCTCAATACACACAAGTCCTAAGAAAAAATTTTTTTTTTTTTTTTTTTTTTTTTTTTTTTTTTTTTTTTTTTTTTTTTTTTTTTTTTTGAGACGGAGTCTCGCTCTGTCGCCCAGGCTGGAGTGCAGTGGCGCAATCTCGGCTCACTGCAAGCTCCGCCTTCCGGGTTCACGCCATTCTCCTGCCTCAGCCTTCCGAGTAGCTGGGACTACAGGCGCCCGCCACTGCGCCCGGCTAATTTTTTTCTATTTTTTAGTAGAGACGGGGTTTCACCATGGTCTCGATCTCCTGACCTTGTGATCCGCCCGCCTCGGCCTCCCAAAGTGCTGGGATTACAGGCGTGAGCCACCGTGCCCGGCCAATATTTTTTTTCATACATACAGGCTTATCATTTTTAACAGTAAGTCTACAGAGATTCATTATAATACAATAAAGAAAACTATCAAAATACCATAAACTTTCACCTGCCTTTGTTCAAGGTTACGGTCTCAAGTGACTCATAAACTAATCGGCAATGAGGTCTACATAAAAGTGAAACGATGGTATCATAGTTAAGTGTTGTATCATTTTATCACTGCCAGTTAATGTAACGGTATTTATCTAACAGGAACTTTTTATACAACTTAACTATTCTTTAAAATATTCTAGCAGGAAAAATAAAGTGGTGGGGGAATTAAAAATAGATAAAACAAGAACAACAGAAAATTTGAATTGTTAAAGTAAGGTGATGGATATAAGGTTGCATTACTATTCTATTTTGCATATATTTGAACATTTTCCATTATACGATGTTTTGAAAAGGTGCTAAGAAAAATAAAAAGAAATATAAACCTGTGCACAATCATTCATCATATCAACTAACGTAACACAATTAAGCTAATAGCCACTTTTTCTTTTTCTTTTTTCTGAGACACAGCCTCGCTCTGCTGCCCAGGCTGGAGTGCAGTGGGGCTATCTCGGCTCACCGCAGCCTCTGGCTCCTCAGTTCAAGCGATTATCCTGCCTCAGCCTCTTAAGTAGCTGGAACTACAGTCACACGCCACCATGCCCAGTTAATTTTTGTGTTATTAGTAGAGATGGTGTTTCACCATGTTGGCCAGGCTGGTCGCGAACTCCTGACCTCAAGTGATCCACCCACCTTGGCCTCCCAAAGTGCTGGGATTACAGGCATGGGCCACCAGGCCCCGCCCACTTTTTTCCTTTTTAACACATCAGGATGACTATTTCAAAATAAGCGTTCTACCTGAAAATTCCAATAGAATTCTGACTCTGTACTTTTTCTTTATTAGGCAAGACAGAGTATATACATGTAAAATCTTTCAAGAAAAAAATGTGTCTTTCATATGCATCTACAGATTTGACTCTGATATTAGACTGTCCTTCCTGGGCCAGATTCAGAACCAAGATAGTCAGCTAACAGAGCACTACACCTGGCTTGTGACATTTAAAAACTAAAGCAAGATGCATGCTAACTCAAGCAGCAGCAAGACCCTAGTCTAGGAGTCTCATTCTGTGTGACACGGAGGAAGAGCCCTGCCACTTTCTCTAAGAGGAAAGCAAACTGGTCTGTACCCAAGTAAGCTGCAGAGCAAAAAAACTCAGCACTCAAAGAAGTAGGCAACCAAAACCAACATCATTTATTTGAGAGTCTGTTCTCTCTAACAGCTGCAGAGGATGACAGGGATACTAAGGATCTGGGATCCCCAAACTGACGACTTCCCAGTGCATCAAAAGCAAAATTTAAACGGAACCTCATGTCACTTTTATAAGGCACAATTAAAGAGTTTTCATTATCACAAATGATCCTCTTATTTCCCCAGAGAAGGTTGGCAAAGCCTGTTTTATTTCCATTTTACAGGTATAGAAACTGAGGTTTGGAGCTGTTAAAAGAGATGCTCTTAACCAACAGTCTTCTGACTTCAAGGACAGTATTCTTTTCACTACCCAACACTCCCCGTGGAGTGTGTCTATGAAGGGAAGGAGGAGAGGAGAGAAAAAGTGAAGCAGGGCAGAAAATGGGAGGAATCTGCATTATGTCCAACACTTCCTGAGTTTCAAAACACCCAGAGTTATTTTCTTACTATCCATGGAGTTTGGCCTAGTCTTTGCTACAAGCGTGGATTTAACTGTACTTCCATTTACATCCATATTTTTGTACGCTTGCTTTCTCTGCTTTCTGAATTCTGAGAGAAGTCTCCTAACAATTCGCTTAACCTAAGAAATAGGAACAATTAACTTTTTTAAAACCAGGAGGGACTGTCATAGCGGTGTAGCTGGGAGGTTTGCTGCTGGTCCTCTCTCCACACATCAAGACGGCGCAAAGGAAGAGGAGTCGGCAGAGCCCCTGTCACAGCCCCCACCTCCCCGGGGCTGCTTAACCTAGTAGGAGAGCAAAGCCTACCTCTCTGACTTCGTGAAGCTGGCCGGAATACTGACTCTTGGCTCTTCGGGCGGCTGCAGGCGACTTGTGATGCGTGATTGTGACAACACCGGGGGCCCCCACACTGAGGTGTCTCTGGCTACAGGGAGACGCAGAATTGGGTGTTCCATGTGGGAGCAAAGTGAGACTTCGGCTTCGGGAGCCTGGAGCACTCTAGAATAAGCAACAGGTGTCAAAACTCAACAACTGACCTGCAGAACACAACTAAGTGTTGGCTTCTATTCATTTTGGACCTCTTCATCTTCCTCCTACATCTCTTTAGGGAGATGAAGGTATGGGGGAGGTATAACAACACTGCATGCCCAAATCCCACAGATACTCACTGAACTGCCCTTCCATTAGCTGCCCTTCTGGTTTCATCTCCAATTGTGCTTCCTGTCCTACATGATGGCCATGAACAGCTATTCAAAATCCTGCCCCCCGCCCTCCCCGACCCACACACCATGGACGCTCATGGAGCTCTGCCTCTCTACCTATTATTTCCTCTTCCCAGAATGCCCTTCCTCTGTGGCTGGTCAGCCTCTGCTGAACCTTGAAACTCAGCATGGTGTTCCCTGCTCTGTGAAGCATTTCCCTGGCTTTCTCAGCCTCTCTGCTGCTCTTATTCCACTGCATCAAGATTACTTGATTATCCAGTTACTTTCTTAAGAGATGCTTTCATGCTCATCTTTATATCCCCAAGGTCTGGCATATCACAATTGTTTAATTTATTAAGTGCTTAATAATGTCGGCTGTATGCATCAACTAAGCTGTCCACCAATTATTCCTCATTTGTTAGTCCAGTGTTTACATTTCATCCTGTGGTAATATATAATCCAAATTACAATCTAGTTGATGATAAAAATGGCATCTCAACTTAGTGGAGATGGATTTTTCAGTAAATGTTGGGATAACTGGGAAGCCATCTGAATAACAAAGCTGGATTCATCTCTCAGATCACAGACCTCGAATGGATCAAAGATTTAAGAAAAACAAACAGTACTAGAAGAAAACATGTAACCATGGGATAGGAAAGGCCTAACACTTTGAAATCCCAAAGCTATACCAGAAAAGCTTAGCCGAGTGCAATGGCTCACGCCTGTAATCCCAGCACTTTGGGAGGCCAAGGCGGGTGGATTATCTGAGGTCAGGAATTCGAGACCAGCCTGACCAACATGGAGAAACCCCATCTCTGCTAAAGATACAAAATTAGCCAGGTGTGGTGGCGCATGCCTGTAATCCCAGCTACTCAGGAGGCTGAGGCAGGAGAATCGCTTGAACCCGGGAGGCGGAGGTTACGCTGAGCCGAGATTGCGCCATTAGACTCCAGCCTGGGCAACAAAAGCAAAACTCCGTCTCAAAAAAAAGAAAAGAACAGAATAAAGAAAATCTTGATAAATTTGATTACCTAAAAACTGGAAACTTCTGCAAAGGAAACAAATAGACGAACAAAATACCCCACTACGACCACCAACAAAGTCAACCTATAAACTAGGAAAATTGTAGAGCTGGAAATAATTATTAAAATGGGCCAAGGTATGAAGACAGCTTACAAAAAAAATATAAAGGGCTTTTAACACATAGGAAAATATGTTCAACTGTACTTAGAAGATAAACGTAAATTCAAACTACTTTAGATAACCATCTTTCACCCATCAGATTGGCAAAAATTCAAACGTCTGAGTATGCAATCTGTCAACAGGGCCACAGAGAAACAAGTCTGTGGAAGTCAAAAAGATGGCAAAACCCTGAGAACAGCAATCGGCAGACCCGTCACAGATACAAACGTGTCTCCCCTGGTTCCAGCAATCCCGTCTGGGAATATATCCTCCAGACATACCTGCAGCCAGGTGAAATGCTCTATGTCCCTGTTGGTCACCGCAGCACTATGTTTGATGGCAAAGGACAGAAGACAATCCAAATGTCCGTCAGCATGGGACGGGTTAAATAAATTATGGTACATCTATGTAATGGAATACTACCAAGCTATAAGACAACGATGAGAGAGGTCTCTACGATTTCATCTGGAAATAGCTCTCAGCTAGATAGTTAAGTGAAGGAAGGCACATAATTGTTCTATAGTATGCAAAGTATAGCTTTTTCAACATGAGGTAAATAAGTATTTTTGTTATTTAACTTGTTGAAAATTATTTGCTTAAAACAAACATACTGCAGAAGGATACATATAAAACTATCAAGGGGCTGCTTATTTGTGCAGAAGCAGGAAATGAGAGGATAGAAACAGAGAAGAGGGGAGATTTTTTCACTGTATACTTTTTATATTCTTCCACTTTGAACTATATGAATGTATTCCCTATTGAAAACATTTTAATTCTGCATAAACTTTACATTCTAATTGTTCCTATACTTCATCTCAGCTTGAGAAAAGGCAAGTTAGATAATGTGGAAATCATCTAGCTCCTACAGTTCAAAGATTTACTGAATACCTACTATGTGCCTAGGCAAATATATACTGTGTAGTGTCAGGAAGAAAACAAAATGTATGAGACAGTTTTTCACCATAGATACCTATAATATTGCTGGGGATGTAAGATGCAAATATACAGAGACAGACGGAGGGAAACATACACAGATGCACACTTACAAGATGGTGCATAACAGGGGCTAATTTGGCAATACAGCCAGAAAATGTCAAAGAAGTGAGCTCATCTCATCACGGCAGGATGTTCCAAGGGTGATGGGCCTGAAGCCTGAGTAGGCTTTGGGAAGCTAGACAGGCAAGGCAGCACACGACATAGCAACCCAACAGTCTGGATACCAAGGTAGTCTTAGCCTCAGGCCTCAGCTAACAGGCACAGCTCTAAAACTGTTAAACATTAATGATTCATCATTCTACAGATCACCAGGGGATGGAGGAGTGGGGTGAGAGCCAGGGTAGAAATCAGAGTTTTGGTTCACCTTGAAATACCGCAGATTGTAAAGATTCTCTAGATTTGACTGGGACATAACGAATTAGAATGCAGATAAAGATAGGAAATAACCATATGTTAGGTAATTGGAGAAATGTGTGGTCTAAGAACTATATATATCTTGATCAAAATGAGCTATAATAATCACCTACTTTCAGCTTCAATCTTTTCACTTGGAGAGTAGAGCGAGAAAGAGGATATTTCTTTAATAACAGTAAATTTGCCTAAGTATTAACAGTCCACTGAAATATATTTTGACTGTCAGCAAGGCTTATTCCAGTCCAGGAAAAGGCAGATTTTTTTCCCTGGGCTTTGAAACCAGACACATAAGTTTCATTCTCCATACACACACCTCTATCCCCACTCCTCCCCTACCAAACCCCTGTTCTTGCCATGTGATCTGGGGTGAGTTATTTAAGCTTTCTCATTAAGCATCAATTTCCTAATCTTTAAAAAGAGAAATAATAACACTGACCCTTAAACATCATCATGAAATTTAAATTAGATTATGCATATAAAATGCTTAGCACAGTGCCTGACATGCAGAAGCTGCATGGACAACGTTTGTTTCTTAATATCACTGAAAACTCGAACAATGAAAACCTTATGGATTTTTAAAATGTTAAGAAGTTGCTTAGCACAAAATCCTAAGCAGTTGCTGAGTCGCTGACCTTCTTATTTTCTACAGGGTCAGACTGGTCAGAAGCCCAAAACGTAATTAAATACGTACAGGGTCAGCCATTAAATATCAAGATTGTGGGGAAAACACACACACACACACACACACACACACTTCTAATTCTGAGTAGAAATGAGGACTCATCAGAAATCAGAGAGGAAGACAGCTCTGGCAATAGACACCTTTGCCTGTAGCAGTATCACCATGAATGGCAATAAATCAAGAAATTCACCCAAGAGCAAAATTATTCCATGGTGAATGTCCAACCCCATGATCATTATTTAATGGTTGGCTGTCATCTGAATTTACAAGCAGTAAATCTGAGTCAAAAAGCCTTTAATTTTCCATTAACTGGGGATTCTCACAGTGTAATTCACATCCATGCCTCCTTTCAGGATAAACATGAACAAAAAAGTCTTACCCTTGGTAAATCCCACAGGTAATCAGTCATTACAAGCACAAGTGAGAAAGGCAGCAAATTGCAGCCACTATAAACGAGCAGGCTGTGTTTCCAAAAGGCAGCCTGTCTACAATCTCCAGGTTTTGTTTCAAAATTATGCTTGCACGTCATAAAAGCCTATCTTCGCTATTAATTTAAAATATTAACAGAGTCTGAGAAACAACATGGTAGATTTTTGTTCCAAATATTTACTTCAATGGGGGTGCCTAGAAACACCAAGTGTGCCATCTGTGGGAAATTCTGAGTCAAGAGCAAGTTTCTTCATCCTTTGCTTAGGAGAATTATCCCTCACACAGCCATCGGTGCTCATCTGGCTACTCCTTATGTCCCCTCGCTTCGTAAGCACCTGGCTGATGATGGGGGTGACAGCAAAAAAGAGTGTGGGAGCGGGTGAGACCAAGTGCTAATGCTCACAGCCTGTCCAGATATCTGCACACAATCACACAGGCCTCTTGGTCTTTCCCTACATTCTCATTGAATGATTCCTAAATTTCCCAAGTTTGCAAAGAGAAGACAAAACACACATACTCTTTGGATCTACTGGCCAAAACCGCCATTTAGGAAAGGAGAGCATTCTTGGAAAAGGAGAGGAATCATTAGAAAGAATCTGTCCAACCAAGGTAAACGGGCAACAAGCCTGGGAGATAGAAGCCAAGTGCGAGAAAGCTTAGAGCAAGAAGCACTGGACCATCTACAGGCCCAGTACCAGTCCAGTACTATGGACAATGTAGGGAGTGGTTAAGAGCACACTTTCTCAAGTCAACTGCCTGAGTTCAAATCTGGGCTCCACCACTTGCAAACTGTGTAACCTAGAAAATGTAGGTATCTTCCTTTCTAAAGTTTAATATTACCTACTTCATTGGGTTGCTGGAGAAAGATATGAGAAGAGACACATAAAGCATATGTCATAAAGTATGCAATAAATACCATCATTAATAAATAAAATGAGGTCTTCAAGCCTCATTATAGGTGAATGGTTGTTAAGTGGTCCCTGAATGAACTATATGGCCATTTTGGTCCTTGGTATCTTAAGTAGTCACAGTCTTAAGGCTTCCTTAACTTTAAAAGATAGTCATCCTAATTACTAAAAAACCACTTGCTTCAGAGAAAAAAAAATGCACTTAAAATATGATTTCACATTTTCAGAAACCCACCTGTTACAGAAAGCAAAGTTCCCTATAAATTAATCCAACCTACATGGTTTACCAAAAAGAAATAATTAGTTTAAATAATGCAAAGTTTCCCTTAATACTTGCAATAAACAAAGTTCCAAATAGAAAAGATCAGCTGGTCCTAAAAACCTCTTAAGACATGTATCAAAAGTTTGTAATTGCTGAACTAGCATTAAAAGGAGGCAAGGGAGGAAAGGGGGTATAAGAACTCAAATAGACATTTGAGATAACCACTTCTACTGTAGAAAATTTTTCTGATGTGAAAAATTTCTGAGCACCAACTAATTGTAACAACATTCAAATGACATTTACTTTGAAACATATTTTCCTCACTTCCTTGAATTCCTTCATAGCAAGGAGGAAAAAAAGATACTATATTTCAGGAAAAAATAGCCCAAGGGAAACAGAAAAATCTAACAAGTCTGGAAATGTATTTTGAAGAACAAATTTAACCAACTAAAATCATTGGATTGTATTTCTTCTATTCCTCTAAAAAAAAATTGTGCCATATCTAAATATGTGAAAGCTAAGGATAAAAATCCTTTTCCTCTAAAAGCAAATATACTTCAAAATCAACAAAAAGAAACAGCAGAACAATTTTTAAAATAGTATATTAAAATTAGTTGGAATTTCACTTTCCTGACAGTCAACATCTGAATAAAATGTGAACCGTTTCTTAAATGAATCTATTCCAGTATTTTGCTTAATAGCTTCATATTGACCTAATTTGCATTGCTTTGTTTTTGTTTTTTAGTTGTCTATTCTTTCAAGCTTAAACAGACCTAAAGTAGAATTAAAACTGGGAAATTTTCCAAGTTCATTTCCATGATTAGCTTTTCAAATTTGTTCTAGCTCTCTCTACTTTTCCAAATTCCTGTTTTCATTCAGAAATACAGTTTCAATATTAAGTAACCAGGCATAGAAAATTTCTTCCTCAAATTTCATCTTCAAATCTTTAATATATCTTAAACATTTCTCACTAACTTTATACCAATACCCTCTCAAATGGCAATATAAATGCATGCAAATGTGTGTGCAAATGAAAAATTGTGGTTCTTCCAGAGACGATGTCTCTAGCCTGCTTCTAAACACTGTCCTGAATCTATGAGTATGCATGCAAATGCCAGATCTCTGAAAAACTGTCACAAGCAAATGTATATATTTCATTTCCTACAAATAGTGAGAAACAAAACTTGACATTTTTCGCTTTTTTTCCCCCATCATTTTCAACTCCTCCATCCCCCAATCATCGAACTCCCCTCCCTCCACGCTCCCCACCCCCTTGCCAATAAATCCTGATTCTTCTTTAACAGTTAATTCAACTGCTCTAGAATCCCTAGTCAATCTCCAGGGCAAACTTGAAGGTCCCAACTCAACTGAAAGAACTGTCCTTGTGCATTTGACCCCCTTATCGCACACCACCCTTCTCTCGCCACTTCCCACAGATCCACCCAGAATGTCAAGTGTGATTTCAAAACCTTCCACCTTCTCCGCTTTGCATCCTCCATCCACACCATTTGCTTGGGGGCCTTGCAATTCCAAGTACCAAGACTCCTTTTGGATGCTTTATTGTGAAAACATGAAAGACTTTCTGCTGACAAAGCTCAATTCGCTGCATTTCTCATGCTTTGGAACTACGCAATTTTAGAGCTAGATGGAATCTCAGACATTAGTCTAGTCCTTTCCCTGTATAGATCTAAAGTCTACAGCTCCCAAAAGGTAAATGAATCATACAAAACTCGGACCCAAATTATAAATCTCATCCAAGACTCAACTCAGAAAACACCTGATTAGAGATTCAGCCCCTCCAGCTGGGCCTTCACAATTAAAGAAGGACCTCATCATCCAAAATAGTATCTGACCCAGGGCAGACTTTAAAATAGTTGCTAGAAAGGAAGAAAGCTGATAACGGTTACATATTTTTATCTTTATTCTTACCCAAAACTTCAATTTAACCACTTATCATCATCAAATAAACACACAACACACTCCTTTGAAAGTAGGGCAATTGTGGGTTATATTCCTAGAATTACAGATCCCCAAAGAAAATAATTTTATTTTATATATATATAAATATAGAGACCGTTAAATATATTTATATGTATATAAATACAAATAAATATATAAATATAAATATATATATATTTATATATATATAAATATAGAAACCGTTAAATGCTGAATTGCCACTTTAATAGAGAAAAAATCTGAAAACAAGGAATAAAAAGAAATTTTCTTAATTAGGCTACAAACCAAAAAATTACAGTAACCATCATATTTAAATCATATTTAATGTTTTAAAAATTAGCTTCATTCCTTTTAATATTAGAAACAAGAATTCCACTACCACTGTTTACTGGAAGCACTAGTCAACAAAATAGGACTAGAAAATAATCACTGTAGATGTGACTGCTTTATTTAAAAACAAAAAAAAAGAGTTTCACAATGTTGCCAGATACATGAATTTAGAAAAACCAATAGCATTCCTTCATATCAACGATAACCAATCAGAAAATAGAAAATAAGATATCATTCACAATAGCAATAAAAACTATGATGTACAAGTATTAACCAAACAGGGAGTATACGAGACCTTTACTTTATAGAGAAAAAAAAAATTAATCCATGAAAAGAAATCAATGCAGAATTGAGAAAATGGAAATACACATATCAGGTAAATGGATGGGACAACTTAATGTTGTAAAGATGTCAGTTCTTCCTAATCTGCTTTATAATTATTGTAATAAAAATTCCAGGATTTTTTGAGCAACTCAACAAATTATTCTAATATGTAAATAGAAGAATAGAGTTTCATGAAAGGTCAAGTTAATTTTGAAAAGGAGAGCAAAAGGGAAGAACTCACCCAACCAGATACAAATATTAACAAAGCTACAATGGAAATACACACACATACAAACACATACCTATATGTGCACATTACGGTCTAAATATTTGTGTCCCCTCCCCCGTAAAAAAGCTCATATATTGTGGCCGGGCACGGAGGCTCAAGCCTGTAATCCCAGCACTTTGGGAGGCTGAAGAGGGTGGATCATGAGGTCAGGAGATCAAGACCATCCTGACTAACACGGTGAAACCCCATCTCTACTAAAAACACAAAAAAATAGTCATGTGTGGTGGCGGGCGCCTGTAGTCCCAGCTACTTGGGATGCTGAGACAGGAGAATGGCGTGAACCCAGGAGGCGGAGCTTGCAGTGAGCCAAGATTGTGCCACTGTACTCCAGCCTGGGTGACAGAGCAAGACTCCATCAAAAAAAAAAAAAAAAAAAAAAAAAAAAAACTCATATATCATATATTGAAATCCTAACCCCAAAGTGATGCTATTAGGTGGTAGGGCCTTGGAAGGTGATGAGGACATGAGGATTCACTGCCTCACTTGAGGTAATTCACTCAGCTGTCTTCAACTGAGGTCCAAAAAAGTCACCACAACTCTCTATGGAACACCACAACCAGGAGCTGAGTTAGCATCTTGGAAAAAAATTACTTTTTAATATCAAAGGCCAACATAGCACACTAATTCTCAGGTATTTAAACAATAAGCTCATTAGGGCTAAACCACATGGAGCTAAATACTTTTAATTGTTTATATGGTTTTTAATTATTCCTAATAACAGGAGTAACGTTTGATGGGCAGTATGTATATAGATGTAAAAACAAAATGTAGACTACGCCACGCATAGCACTTAACGTGCATTACTCAGGAGTCACCTGTCTCCACGGCTTACTGCTTCTCCTCGAGGATGGCCTTTCCCAGGCCAGAGACGGTATCTAACCAGCCATGATGTATTCTGTTGAATTTGATACAGGGCCTCACCTTGCAAAAGCTATGAATGTGGTAAACAAAGAGCAATAAATCCCCCCAACCTCAACTTTTATCACTGGTTAAACCACTGCCTCTTCCCTGAAAACCTAATTTTAAAAATATCAACACTGGTTCATTACTGTCTCTTCTCCTTTTCCAAATAGGCAGAAGAGTCTGGAAAAGACATACATACCACCACACTTACCATACATAAACATGAAATGTCCAAAAAGCAACCTGGCACACCACCAACCAACTCGCATTATTCAGAGATTCAGCAAGTATTTAATAAACATCTGCTATGTGCCAGGCACTGCTCTCAGGAACGAAGTACAACAATGAGCAAAACAAATACTCCTGCCCTCGTGGAAATGGCATCCTGGTGACAGAAAGAGGTCCTCCCCACCCACCACCCCCTAAAAAGGTAAATAGGTAAAATATGAAGCAGGGATAGAAAAAAAGAAAACAAACTTGAGGCGGCTTTCCAATTTTAGACAGGTGGCCAGAGAAGGCTTCATGAGAAGGTAACATTTGATTAAAGACATCAATGAAGTAAAGGAGTGAGTCAAGCCATCTGGGTAAGAGCATTCTACATAGAATCTCAACAGAGCACAAAAGCCCTGGGGTGAGAGTTCATTTGGCGTGTTTCAGCAAGATGGACAGTGGCAGAGGTGGGAGTAAGCAAAGCACAGAGCAATATAGATAAGGGATGGGAGAGACTAGTTCCTGAATTAGAAATTACAGACAGCTGCCAGGCAAGCCAGACGCCTGGTACCACCTAAGGCTGACGCAGACACGGAGAATGACAAGCAGATTAGAAGAATGGGTTTCAATAAGCTTTCTCCTCAGGGTCATACTCAGGTATTAAATTGTTATTTGCATACAATTTACTTATGTCTACACGGAATGGATCATTTCGACCGGATAATTTTCATCGTAAAATTGTATTACTACTGCCCTGAAGATGGGCATTTCATGATTTATTCTATGCTCTATTTCTTCTCATGTCTCATTGTCATCGACCCGACGATACTTTATGCCAGAAATGAATCACAGAACAAAAGGCAAGTGCGTGCTGAGGAATTCTATAAATGATCACTCAGGAACATGGGGGCAAGGGCTCCTATTTTATGTTTAAACATCTGTCTCCTACCAGTGGGTCAAGCCAGCCATGGGATGAGAAGTCCGATGTCATTCTAACAACATTTCAAGAAGCAAATTTGATTTTTCTTGAAATCAATAACTAATCTCTGACAGAGCAACTCCTGTCTACTAAGAGATCGTTATCTCCTTCCCAAATGCTCAGGCACAAAAATGCCAAGCTCAAAAGGGCACGCCTACTTGTGTTTCAAAATGTTTCATGCTAAAAAAATTAAATCACGACATCATCAACATGCCCAAGCGGCGTGCAGACTCCTACAGGAGCTGTGGAACAAATCCCACTAATTACTATTCCAAGCTTGGTACTGCTGATGAAGTTAAGATCAAAATGCGAGTTTTGCTAATAACACAGGAAGTCTGGCTAGATGGCACCTTACTAACTCACCTATGGTGATAGCCACAGGAGGCTACAGAAACCTTATAACCCGTGGCTCCATGAGGTAATTTTCCTAAAAGCATTGTATTTGGCCAGAATCTTAGAAGGTCTTGATATTTGGCTTCCTCTTTTCTCCTGTGCTTTTTATAAGTATGGAACACATACACAGGTGTCTTATATACGTAGATTTAATCTCTCCCTAATTCTCAGTAAGGCACTTTTGCCAAAGCAGAAATAAACTGCAGGCTCACAGGCTTATGCTAACAGTAAGCTAGGCTTTTTTTTTTTTTTTGGAAATGGAGTTTCACTCTTGTTGCCCAGGCTGGAGTGCAATGGCGCGATCTCGGCTCACCGCAACCTCTGCCTCCCAGGTTCAAGCGATTTTCCTGCCTCAGCCTCCTGTGTAGCTGGGATTACAGGCACGCACCACCACGCCCGGCTCATTTTGTATTTTTAGTAGAGACGGGGTTTCTCCATGTTGGTCAGGCTGATCTCCAATTCCCAACCTCAGGGGATCCACCTGCCTTGGCCTCCCAATGTGTTGGGATTACAGGTATGAGCCACCGCACCTGGCCTAGGCTTATTTTCAAAACACAAATACGTTTAGATCCTGTCTTGAACTTTTAAGAATCCTGAATCCAGACATAGGACCTGAGTAAACAGAGCCAACAAGATTCACTTACTTATTTTTATTTATTTATTTTTCTACTAATTTCTGAAGCACAAAGGAAAGCACCTGACTCGCTCTCAGATCTCTCCATTTTTACCAACGATTTCAAGACAGGGAATCGTTAGCAGTATTTGTGGTTCAGGCACTAGGCTGCTGTCATTCCAGTCACTGAAATCTGCAGAGCTGGGCCAGCGAATAAGAGCCTGAAGGACTGCCCAAGGGCGCCAGGATTTCCACGCAGAAAGTGTGTGGATGGAGCCGTTCGAAACAACCCAGGAGAGGGTTAGGCCATTTTAAATGAGAAGATATCTGTGTTGCCCCGTCTCAGGATTTCAGGTAGCAGAGTTAGAAAAGCTGTCGTAGATGCTTTCATGTCCTCAGTTTAACCAACTAATTGGATGTCCCACCACATTTCTTCCAAAACCTACTGGCTGATGCATTCTAGTGCTGACCGTGTAAGGCTCAAAGCCTTTCGCTGGTTATGCCTGCACACTGCCCCCACCAGCTGAGCTGGGTATTTACAAACAGCCAACAGTATTTAGTCCCTACTCTATTTCTGCTGCTGTACTTATTACTTTAATTACACAATTTAAATAATAAACCAATAAAAGTATGAAAATAATTGTCTTTATGAAACTAAGATGTATGATTTGAAAAATATCAATAAAAGTGAGTTGCTAAAAACAGCCATTGAATTAGGTACAGGCATGACAACTAAAAAAGAATAAAAACTATTTCTAAAAATCTAGACGTGTTCTGTGATCAGGCTGCCCTATTCTTTAAACAAATCAAAACAGGAATTATAAGTAATACATAATAGATACGCTTTACACCAGGGAGATGATGCAGAAACTCTAGCAGCAAGCCCACGCCTGATGAATGGACCTTGGAACTTTATCCAAAGACTGGTGGGTAAAGATTCTAAGTTAAAATGACACACACACTTAAGGTCTGTATACATAATGGTTGATGATTTCGCTGTTTTGATTAAGGAATGATGTCTCCATATCACCTTAGCTAAGACTTAGGACTTCTCTTGAAGTATCTCAGCCCTATAATCATAGAACCCTGGAGTGTCCCTAATGTGTGAGCTCTAAAAATGCAGTTTCCATCAATTCACCAGTGCATATACTGGCTCAGCAAGAAGCTCCAGGCTCATTACAGAAGCAGCATTGGCTAACAGGTGTCAATACCTGAGCAAGTTGGCTCTGTGTTAATACTCCGGGGACAGAGTGATCCTCACAGGAAATGCAAAAGAAAAGTTGCTGGGCTTTACATAACACACAAAAGCTCCTACTACAACTCCTACTATGGCTTCCGAGCCAGCACGCCACTGTCATAACAGACTTTAGAGCACATGAAGAAGAAAATTAAACTCTTATCACTCCTTGCATGATAGTACATGAGACTTTTTTCTCATTTCTTCCTGTCCCCAGAGACTCTGCTACCTGCTGAAGAGTCCAAATTATTCATTTTTTAAGAGTTTCATCTTGTGTTAAAATCTAATTGGATTCTTACAGCTTTAACAGACTTAGTGGCTTTAAGTCTAACGGATCAACTGGCCTAATTCCATCAAAATTGATATGGGAAGAGCAAAAGAGAAGTGATGGGGTTGGGGACAAAAACATGACCTTCACCGACAGCCAGGCTGAGAATACGTTCCATAATAGAACGCTATCATTTTGGGATATTCCTAAAACCTTGATTTAGGTTTAGATATAGGAGGTGGCTATAAGCGGCGACAAAAAGATGAAAAAAATGTGGAAATTACACATACTGGACACATGTGTGTCCTGCCTTACACCCTCTCAATCCACATTTTAACTCCTGGCTGCTGAGCCAACTACTGGCACACAGACAGCATGAGGACTCGGCTGTGCTATTTACCTCCTACCTTCTGACCTGGGACTCTTCTACAGAAGCCTGTTTGGAAAGTCCACAGCAACTGTTCAGCCAAGTACAAGTGCAAATCTAGGCATGCAAGAGAGAGTTAACCCCACCCACCTCCCACCATGGGGCAGCCCTTGATCAATGGGAGATGGGAACCAGGAGATAATAATCCCATTACCTGTGTCTGGGGTGGAGAATTCTGAAGCATATTCTATGTGGTTCCTACAAGGGTTGCCAGTGGGATTCAGCTTAAATTGCCCACAGCTGTAATCAGCACAACAGCACACCTCCTGGGTTTGTCTCTTTCCACATTTTGTTTCTCTTGCTCTCCTTATTCTACTCTTCCGGGATCACATTCCTGCACCCAAACCTTCATCCCTGAGGCTCTGCCTTCTGGGAGAACCCATCTAAAACAATAAATACCCATTGTTTCAGAGTGCTAGACAGTGGCAAAATGGTATGTTTGCTTTAATCTGACACCTCTGATCATTGTTGGCCCTCCTTCCTTTTCTTTCCTGCCCCAATTTATTCTAAAGGCTAAAGTTCCAGTTGGCATAACAGCAAAGTTCCTTTCCTCCTCAAGTCTATCAAGAGCTACGTTGAGGAATACAGAGATACATTTCCAGACAAAGGACTAATCTAGACACTGTAAATAGAGCATATCTGATCATAAGTTCATGATTGGGTATCTCCAAGACATATACTCTGTGCTCAGGGAGTCACATGTGAACTGCTCCACAGTCACTGGTGGCCCTGGACCATGAGTTCTAGATCAAACACAGGCAGCAGCCATGAGTGCAGATGCTCTGAGCAGAGAGAGGGCAGATGAGGCAAGGGACAGGGACGCTAGGGTCTGGGGCTACATGACAAAGATCTGCTGTTGAGCAGAGCAGTATAAAGATGGTTTTTCCCCATGAGCAACTATAATAAGATGGCTGAGATTCTAACATTTCACACCGTAGGGACAAGATGCTGAACTAGGATTCCTGTAACAAAGCACCAGTCAGGCAAAAGGAGACCCATGTATTATCTTTGGGATTGTGACTTAAATCATTATAATGCAGAGAATTGCTTAGCAGCAAGCAAAATGTGTTGGTTCCAACCGTGAACTGCCATGATCCAAGTAAACTGGCTCAGCCTGTATATTTGACGACCCAAAGAGTGAGGAATAAGATTAATGCCTTACAAAAAACAATTAAAAACAGACTCAAATACATATACCCAAATTTTTATAGCAGCCCTATTCACAATAGTCAAAAGGCAGAAATAACTCAAATTTTCATCAACTGATAAATTGATAAGTAAAATGTGACACATCTATACAATGGAACAATATTCATCCATAAAAAGGAATGAAGTATTGATACATGCCATATTGTTGTTGAAACTCAAAAACATCATGATAAAGAATAAGATGTCAGACACAAAAAGTCACATATGATTTCATTCACATGAAATAGTTAGAATAGTAAATCCATAGAAACAGAAAGCAGACTGGTTGTTGTCAAGGGCTCAGGGAAGAGAAATGGGGAGTAGTTACAAATAGGCACAGGGTTTTATTTTGTGGTAGCAAAAATTGTTTTGGAACTACATAGAAGTGGTGGCTGTACAACATAATGAATGTACCAAACATCATTTAATTGTCCTCTTTAAAAATTGATTAATTTGGGCCAGGTACAGTGGCTCACTTTGGGAGGCCGAGGCAGGAGGATCACTATTGGCCAGGAGTTCAAACCCAGCCTGGGCAACATAGCAAGACCCCATCTCTACAAAAAAATGTTTTTTAAAAAAATTAGCTAGTCGAGGTGGTGCACACCTGCAACCCCAGCTCTTTGGGAGGCTGAGGCAGGAGAATCACTTGAGCCCAGGAGGTCAAAGCTGCAGTAAGCCGTGTTTGTGCCACTGCACTCCAACCTGGGTGACAGAGCAAGACCCTATCTCAATAAAATAAATAAAATAGTTAATTTTATGTCATATGATTTTCACATTAATTTTTTTTAAACGAAAATAAAAACGAACACCTTAAGGATCCAGGAACCCTCCACCAGCAATTCTAATGCTGTCTGTCTGCCTGCCTCCATTTTCTCCTGCTCACCCTGAAAGGGCTTCTCTTTATTCCACAAGGTATGTGGAACATACAGAATATTTTACAATAAAGCTGCTCTTATTTCTCCTTCATGTAGGCAGAACTGTATACCCAGGGCAACTGGATAAAAACTGAGAGAGACCAGAAGCAATGGCTCAAAATTACTTACTAAAGTAGGAAGCGAATCCACCAATAGAAGAGATTCCAAATTGTTAAAGTGGTTGTTTTAGAGAGATGAGACCAGGATCTTCTTTCCTCTATTTTCCACTTTTTTTTTTTTTTTTTTTTTTTTGAGATGGAGTCTTGCTCTGTCGCCCAGGCTAGAGTGCAGTGGCCGGATCTCAGCTCACTGCAAGCTCCGCCTCCTGGGTTCACGCCATTCTCCTGCCTCAGCCTCCTGAGTAGCTGGGACTACAGGCACCCGCCACCACGCCCAGCTAATTTTTTGTATTTTTTAGTAGAGACAGGGTTTCACCGTGTTAGCCAGGATGGTCTCGATCTCCTGACCTTGTGATCCGCCCGTCTCGGCCTCCCAAAGTGCTGGGATTACAGGCTTGAGCCACCGCACCCGGCCTATTTTCACATTTTATTATGTGCAATTATAGTGCTTTTATAATAAGAAAAAAGTTAAACTAATACATTCTGTTATTCCTCAATTTCCTTATAACATTGACTGTTTATTACACACAGAGCAGAATTCAGTAAGAAGCAGTTCTGTCTCAGACTTCACCAAGAGGAGCTGCAAAGCATGAGTCCCACACAGCACACATTAAAAAGAGAAAAAAGGCATAAAGTAGTCACTCCACCAAGTCCAGATTTGAAAATCTCTACTGTTCTGCACGACCCAGAGAAGGAGCAATATGGGCAAACTGATGCTTTTCAGAGATTCCCAAAACCTGTCACTTACAGCAGGGCGGGCTCTTTTCTATCCAAGGATTGCTACCATTTCAAGTTTCTTTGGCTCACCTGTGCATTACTTATTTGACTTCAAGAGGAATCCTGCACAACTGTGGTCAAGGCATTGAAAAGATGAGATATGTGCTTTACAAAATGCAAATCTGAAATAACTGAACCATGACAAAATTTTAAAATAGCTGTTTTTAAAATTTATGTTTCTTTTGAGACAGGGTCTCGCTCTGTCACCCAGGATGGAGTGCAGCAGCACCATCTCTGCTCACTGCAACCTCTGCCTCCCAGGCTCAAGCAATCCTCCTGCCTCAGCCTCCCGAGTGGCTGGGACCACAGGCATATGCCACCACACTACACTAATTTTTTAATTTTTTGTAGACACAAGGTCTCACTATATTGCCCAGGTTGGTCTCAAGCTCCTGGGCTCCAGCGATCCTCCACCTTGGCCTCCCCAAAGTGCTGAGATTACAGGCGTCAGCCATTGCATCTGACCAGAAATGGCTATTTTAAAAATCCTATTTGGGGCCGGGCACAGTGGCTCACGCCTATAATCCCAGCACTTTGGGAGGCCAAGGGGAGTGGATCACCTGAGGTCAGGAGTTCGAGATCAGTCTGGCCAACGTGGTAAAACTCCGTCTCTAATAAAAATACAAAAAAATTAGCCGGGCCTGGTGATGAGCACCTATAATCCCAGCTACTTGGGAGGCTAAGGCTGAGGCTGAGGCTCAAGAATCGCTTGAACCCGGGAGGTGGAGGTTGCGGTGAGCTGAGATCACGCCATTGTACTCTAGCCTGGGCAACACGAACGAAACTCCATCTCAATAAATAAATAAATAAATAAATCCTATTTGGAACAATTAATCTAGTGCTAGTGGCCACATATAAACATACCACTCTCTTGACTATCCTTTGGGCAAATCCAAAGGTCTTATCCCAAATGCCCCTCTCTTTCTCTGCAGCTTCTGGTGCACCTGAGCATGCCCACCTTTCAAAGCTGGGATGAAAAACCATCCGAATTTTCCTCCTGTATCTGAGTGTACATCCTTTAGCTCATCCATGTCCTCTATATTCCTCTATCCCCCAACTATGGGTGAACCCCAAGATCCATTTTTCGTATGGACTTTCCTCTACAAAGAACTTCTTTTTTTGTGTCTTCAACTGTCACCTCTTCTCAGAAGAATCACAAATGTCCACTGTGACTCCTCAAAATAACTCAGATTTCCAATTGTCACAAATGGCTGCCACTTCGAGGATCCCCCAACCCAAGGTCTCATTCTCCCCTTTCTCGTTACATCATTTATCCACCAGGTGGTTCCCCCATCTCAGCCTCCACTCACACGTCACCTGCAATTCTCCCCATTCCTGGTTTTTTTTTTTTCTTTTTTTTAAGACAATCTCATTTTGTAGCCCAGGCTAGAGTGCAGTGGCACAATCTCAGCTCACTGCAACCTCAGTCTCCCAGGTTCAAGCGATTCTCGTGCCTCAGTCTCCCAAGAAGCTGGGATTACAGGCGGGCACCACCATACCTGGCTAATTTTTGTACTTTTACTAGAGACAGGGTTTCACCATGTTGGTCAGGCTGGTCTCAAACTCCTGACCTCAGGTGATCCACCTGAGGCCTCCCAAAGTGCTGGGATTACAGGTGTGAGTCACCAGGCCCGGCCTGTTATTTCTCTCACTGTGGTAGCAAACCTTCTCAAGTGCCCTCCTCAGAGCTGTCCTTTCCTTAAACTACTCACTGGCATTACCCCAATCCATATCTGCATTGACTCCCAATAAGTCTTTCAAAGGAGTGGTTAAGACATAGACTCCTTCACACTAAACACAGAGAGAGAAGACAGTTTGAGTCAACAAGATTTTGTCCCGTCAGGAAGTCAGAAGTGTCTCAGTGAGGGAATTTAACACGGAAAATCGGTTACGCAGAGGACGGAACAGCAGAAAGAACAGCCAAGAAGAGGAAGGCAACCTGAAGATCAGCTACGTGAGATACTGCTACACCCTCCAGGGCTGCAGGATCACGGGAAGAGGGGCTGGAAGCAGGGCCCAGAAGCTGCAGCCAACCTGCAAGACCAGACACACAGCAGGGCTGCCTATGGGACGAGGATCCTGCCGGGGGGATGCAGTCCAGAGCTCTCCCAAGGTGAGCTGAAGGACAGAAGCACGTCAGCGCCCCCTGCCTCCGAGGCTCCTGCCAGCACCTCCCTCAGGCTGAGCCTACCTGCAGCAGGGACCCTGGGAAAGGTAAAGTCACAGGTGTCACCAGTTTGTGCTATACAAGATGATGCAGAATCAGGGTTGAGTTCAGAGGACACCTGCCCTGAAGCGTTGTTGTTCCTTTGGTCCTGGACATGGTGTTGTAGGGTTCTGCATACTCTGCCATAACCCCTTGTGGTCTTTCCTTAAGTTTACGTCTTGCTGAACTGCCTTCCTTGACTCAGGCACACGTTTCACCTTCTCTTCTGCTGTCACTCTCTGCTTGTCCTGGAAGAATTTCACATCTCCCTTTCCCACTACCAGCTCCCCACAGCTTGTTCCAATAAAGACATATGGCAAGTTCAAGGTCATGGTAGAAAATGCATTGCGCGTCTCATCTCAAACATGAAGAACATGAATTCCGTTATCTGGTTCCAGTTCCACCCAGTGACGTTTTTCGTCAGTTATTTTTAAAACTCATGCTCTACTACTCTCAAGTGCCCTACTGCATTTAAAACAAAAAGTAACCAGGTTAAAGAATAACATGTTCCTAGGCCAGAGCCGCTGCTTCAACCTCTTAATTGTGTTTCTGCCCCAGAATAAATGTGGAGCAATGACTGCCTCCCATGTGCCTGCTCCCTGCTCTGACCTCTTGCTCAGGTTAAGGATTAACATAGAACAGCTGAAAAAGCATGTCTGGCCAAAAGCCGAGAATGCAAGGCCATCTAAAAGCACGGCCAATGGTCTAAAATATTGTCTGATACATTAAAATGAAATAGAAGGAAAGGTACGCCTTACTTGCTTCTCTTCTTCATTTAATCACATCCTTAATAGTGACATATACATGTCAGTGAGGAACCCTCTCCATTGCAAGTTAACAGAAAACTGACTGACAGTGGCCTAAACTTCAAGATCCCTTTCATTACTTAGCAAAAAGTTCAGAGTTGGGTGGTCTCAGGGCCAGTTTGGTGGCTCTTTCCACCTCAATCTGGCTAGCCGTGTGATTTGCTCTGTCCAAGAGACTGTGATTATAGTGACACTGTGTCAGTTCCAAGCCTAGGCTTCAAGATGCCTTTCATCTTCTGCTCCTGCTACCTCTGAAACTATGCCAAGTCACATGTGAACAGAACCAACCACCACTAGACACGTGAGGCCATCCAGGAATACAAGCTCCCCTGACCCACTTGTCAACAGATCAACTGAGCCTGCCCAGATAAGAAGAAATGTCCAGCAGAGCTATGAGCTAAATAAAGGATTGTAGTTTTAAGGCATTAAGTTTGCGAAAGTTTGTTACACAGCAATAGATAGTACGGGCAATTTGAGCATACATTTATAACATTAAAAGTTGGATAAGATCTGAGTATATCTTCAAGTCTAATCTTCCCTTTTAGTGAGAAAACTGAGGCCCAGAAAAACGGAGCAATTATCTCTAAAGCACACAGAGGCATAACTAGAAGATTCCTTCTGGTCCTGCCTGTGTGTGTTTTAGAGATAATTCTAGGTCTAGAATTCTAGGTTTCACTAGCCTTACCAAGGTCTCACTTCATACCGTAACAAGGCCTTTCCTAGGCTCAAGGGTCTACTATATAACCAAAAAAAATACCCACCAAGAGATTGCTATAACATTGTTACACGAGAGATTGGATAAGACTTATATGTATTCCACTAAATATCATGCAGCTATTTTAAATGACAGCTCCATACACATACATATATACACAAACACTGGCATGAAAAAATGTCCAAGACTGGACTGGGTACAGTGGCTCACATCTGTAATCCCAGCACTTTGGGAAGCCAAGGTAGAAGGATTTCTTGAGGCCAGGAGTTCGAGACCAGCCTAGGCAACATAGTGAGCCCCCTTCTCTACAAAAATTTAGCCAGGCGTGATGGTTCACACCTGTAATCCCAGCACTTTGGAAGACCGAGGCAGGTGGATCACCTGAGGTTGGGAGTTGGAGACCAGCCTGGCCAACACAGTAAAACCCCGTCTCTACTAAAAATTAACAAATTAGCTGGGTGTGGTGGTGCATTCCTGTAATCCCACCTACTCAGAAGGCTGAGGCAGGAGAATAATTTGAACCCAGGAGATGGAGGTTGCAGTGAGCCGACATCACACCACTGCACTCCAGCCTGGGTGACACAGCAAAACTCTGTCTCAAAAAAAAAAAAAAAAATTAAAAACTAACTGGATATGGTCACACACACCTGTAGTCCTAGCTACTCAGGAGACTGAGGCAGAAGGATCTCTTAAGCCTAGGAGTTTGAGGCTGCAGTGAGCTACAATCATACCACTGCACTCCAGCCCAGGCTACAGAGCAAGACTCCATCTCAAAAAGAAAAAGAAAGAAAAAAATTCCCAAGACCTAGTTAAGTGAAAACTACGAACAAAAAACAAAAACAATAAATCATGAGAGAAAATATAAAATATGACCCCACTTTCCCCTTTGGTTGAAAACAATATTCACATTTACTTGCCCAGAATGGTTACTCTGGAGAACAGAGTGGTGGGGCAAATAGCCAAGGGGCAGCAAAAAGCTTCCAACATGTAAAAAAGGAAACCAAATTCTACCTTATTCAAACAAATGTGAGAGAGAAATTTCACTCTCCATAGAAATGAGCAGAGGTCAGCGGCAGAGCGCTCCCAGGTAACTCTCACAACCCCCTCTGTAAATAAAGCTGGCAATTACACTATTCGTCATCATGGCATCATTATAATCATGATATTAATAGCTACTGAACCTGTCTTTGATTAAACCTCTCCAAAAGTACTAATTTACTAGCCTTGCAATGTCTCTATAAAACACGAGAAGGAAATGCTCCCTCTACTTTACAGAATAAGAAACTGAAGTACAAAAAAAAGGGAACAGCTCAAGGTCAAGGCCAACGACAGAACGATTGAAAAGAATACTCGAGTTTCTTCCATTCCTGAACTGCCCCCATTAATGTGTTGCGTCTGCATATAATTTGGTACAAGAAGTAATGAGGAAAGCATGAACAACATGACACTGGCTTCAAAACCAGACAATCAAAGCCGTTATCCAAGGTCAGTATCTAACGTTGCAAAAAAAATTTCACAAGAGAAAAGACAGATATCTTTTTCTCATTTCAAAAGCCAAGGAACGCTCTAGTAACATTCTTTTGTATTTCAAAAATCAGATTCTAAAAAAAACACTTCCTCAAGTTTAACCAGTCTGTACTATGCATCCCACTGGGGGGAGAAAATATTTATAGTTTCACACTGTACAGAAATCCCTGATGCCTTGGAAGGCTGTGTCGAGAAGTCCTAAGAGAGACATACTTCTTTCTCAGCCAGAGACATGAAGGAGAGCTGAAGAGCAAACGTGCCCCTCCAATCCCACTTCCCAGTTCAGCCCTGGCCCCTCCGTCATTTACCTTTGATGACCAATGAAGAGGAAACCGGCAAGAGCCTCTCTCCGCATCTGCCCGCAGCAGGATGAGGGAGGAGGCGGCGCTGCTGTCGGTCCACACCATGGCGGAGTGGCTACAGCCCATGAGGAGGGCCAGAAGGTGCCCAGGCCAAGGCTCTGCCAGTCCTACCCAGACCAGCACGACTCACACGAGCTGTCAAACTTCAGCCTCAAGAGAACATTCTCCTCAATCTCTTCTCCACTTTGTCAGTGCAACACAGGGCATAGGGGAATAAAACTTCCGAAAGATGTGATTTGCTTCTTCAGCAACATGCGCCAGAGGTGACAGGCAGCTCTCCTCTGATTTGTGCAGTATCCTGGCAAAGGGGGTCTCAGACTGCAAAGTTCAGAACCCCCTCCATCCTGTGACTGAGTCCGGAGATCCCTGGAGCCAGGCAGAGCGGGACTGAGAGAGCATTCTAGCTTCGCGGCTGAAACACGTCCCACTCTGCATCCCTTCCTGGGGCAGATGCCCAGGAGTCTCAAAGACATGATGGATAGGCTGCCTTGCATCTGGCAAAGAGAACAAGGCCCTTCCCAGGAGTAAAAGCTCAACGGCAGAACCTCCCCACTGGCCTTGCTTCTCTCCTTAGACACTGAAACACCATTCCCAGCAGCTGCAGGGTGAACAAAAAACTCAGGTGAAGAGCCGAACATAGGGGGATGACCTCAAGTCTCACTTCTGTCATGCCCTAGCCATGTGACCATGGAACCTCCCTGGGCCTCAGTTTCCTCATTTGCAGAAATGGAGATAAGACCTCCCCACAAGATTGCTGTGAGAATTATCAGAGGCAGGGAATTCTCAATGAGGGTGACTACGCTCCTTCCCCTCCTCCCCCGAAGCATTCAGCAAAGTCTGGAGACTTTTTTGGTTGTCATAACCGGCAGTCGGGGGCAGGCGGTGGGGGGAAGGAGGTACACTATCAGGACGCAAAGAGTACAGGGATGTTGCTGAACATCCTACAGTGACCATGACAACCGCTTCACAACAACTATTATCCAGCCAAAAATGTCAGTAGTACCAAGGTGGGAAAACCCTGGGATGAGGTGATGCACTGAAAAAAACCTATGAACGACAGTGCACTATTTACTACAATTATTATAGGAGAAAAACACATTTTTGTGACATTTGAGCAACCTACTCCTGTGGCACAAAGTTTTTTTCCTGTTTGTTTGTTTGTTTTGAGACAGGGTTTCACTCCCATCACCCAGGCTGGAGTGCAGTCGCAGGCTCTCAACACTACAACCTCCAACTCCGAGGCTCAAGCGATCCTCCTGCCTCAGCCTCCCAAGTAACTGGAACTAAGGCACATGCCACCACACCTGGTTCAATTTTCTATTTTTAGTAGAGACGGGGTTTCACCATGTTGGCCAGGCTGGTCTTGAACTCCTGACCTCAAGTGATCCACCCGCCTCGGCCTCCCTAAGTGCTGGGATTACAGGCGTGAGTCACCACGCCTGGCTTTTTTTTTTTTTTTTTTTTTTTTTTGTAGTACATGAATACATGATGAGAATCTAGGAATATAAAGGTTCTACACTATAAATTGTAAAGAAAGAGTACCAAGGACAGTGTGCCCCACACAGTAGGCAGTTTATAAATGCCTACCGCCCGATGCAATGCACTGGAGTTCATAAGGTTTTTTCACATGAAAAAGGGCTTTTTAGTCCAAAGAGGTATGCACATCTGCCAAGCAACAAGGCTTAGGAGGGATAGAAGACGCCATTAAGATAAGCTGCCAAGTAGGTGAATGAAAAATCAATATCCTGATACAGGTAATCAGGCATCAGCAACCTTTTCTAGCCCCTGACCTGGCCTAAAAAGGATTCAGAGGGAAGAAAGATTGTGAAGGCAAGTGCCAACTAATTAATGAAACACGGAGTTCCACTTCAAATGTCCCTGTATCCTAACCCCCAGTGTGGTTCCTGATAACCTGTCTAGGTAACTGAGGGTCAGCATCAAGGGGTCAGTGAAGGGCTGGAAAAGTAGCTAAAAATAGAAGATGATGGAGGCAAAGTCTATGGTAGAGAAACAAGATCATCTCATTTGTACCACAGGCAAGAGTGGTAGGGAAGGTCAATGCTGGGCAGAAAGAAAAGTGCAAATCAAGGTTAGCCACCTTGGAATACAGCTTGGATGAACGGAAGGAAGAAAGGATCGACGCTATAGTTTCTCCAGCCCAGAACTAACTCTACTTAAATATTAACCTCAAAATGCTCAATTAACTCCCCAGACATCTTCATTTTCCTAATTATTATTTACATAGTTTTTCTTCTCTTCTTGGGCTGAGACACATCAGCTCACTTCTGCCACATTTAAGAAGTGCCTGCACATTCTGTTCTAACTTGAGACAGAGCCTCTGCTCTCACCTGGCTGCGCCACCCACACATCAGGGATCACACACATGAGGCGGCATCCCAGTCCAATGGTGCTGGAACAGCAGAGGCCTGGCTCCAAAATGCAGCCCCTTATCAGATATGCAACCTAAGGCAGTTATTGATAAGGTTTCAGGGTTTTATCCTCATTGACTATTAAAAAAGTAAGACATAGCTCGAACTGGGTGGAGCACATCTCCCCCTCCAAAGGAACGCAGCTCATCACCAGCAACGGAACAAAGTTAGACGGAGAATGACTTTGACAAGTTGAGCAAAGAAGGCTTCAGTTGATCAAACTTCTCAGAGCTGAAGGAGGAACTATGTACCCAACGCAAAAAAACTAAAAACCTTGAAAAAAGAATGGAAGAATGGATAACTAGAATAACCAATGCAGAGAAGTCCATAAATGAACTGACAGAGATGAAAACCATGACACAAGAACTAAGTGACAAATGCACAAGCTTCAGTAACCGACTCGATCAACTGGAAGAAAGAGTATCAATGATTGAAGATCAAATGAATGAAATAAAGTGAGAAGAGAAGTTTAGAGAAAAAAGAGTAAAAAGAAATGAACAATGCCTCCAAGAAATATGGGATTATGTGAAAAGACCAAATCTACCTCTCATTGGTGTGCCTGAAAGTGACAGGGAGAATGGAACCAAGTTGGAAAACACTCTGCAGGACATTATCCAGGAGAACTTCCCCAACCTAGTAAGGCAGGCCAACACTCGAATTCAAGAAATACAGAGAATGCCATAAAGATACTCCTCGAGAAGAGCAACTCCAAGACACATAATTGTCAGATTCACCAAAGTTGAAATGAAGGAAAATATGTTAAGGGCAGCCAGAGAGAAAAGTCGGGTTACCCACAAAGGCAAGCTCATCAGACTAACAACACATCTCTTGGCAGAAATTCTACAAGCCAGAAGAGAGTGGGGGTCAATATTCAACATTCTTAAAGAATTTTCAACCCAGAATTTCATATCCAGCCTAAGTTTCATAAGTGAAGGAGAAATAAAATCCTTTACAGACAAGCAAATGCTGAGAGATTTTGTCACCATCAGGCCTGCCCTACAAGAGATCCTGAAGGTAACACTAAACATGGAAAGGAACAACTGGTACCAGTCATTGCAAAAACATGCCAAAATGTAAAGACCATCGATGCTAGGAAGAAACTGCTTCAACTAACGAGCAAAATAACCAGCTAATATCATAATGACAGGATCAAGTTCACACATAACAATATTAACCTTAAATGTAAATGGACTAAATGGTCCAATTAAAAGACACAGACTGGCAAATTGAATAAACAGTCAAGACCCATCAGTGTGCTGTATTCAGGAGACCCATCTCACATGCAGAGACACACATAGGCTCAAAATAAAGGGATGGAGGAAGATCTACCAAGCAAACGGAAAACAAAAAAAGACAGGGGTTGCAATCCTAGTCTCTGATAAAACAGACTTTAAACCAACAAAGATCAAAAGAGACAAAGAAGGCCATTACATAATGGTAAAGGGATCAGTTCAACAAGAAAAGCTAACTATCCTAAATATATATGCACCCAATACAGGAGCACCCAGATTCATAAAGCAAGTCCTTAGAGACTTACAAAGAGACTTAGACTCCCATACAATAATCATGGGAGACTTTAACACCCCACTGTCAACATTAGACAGATCAACGAGACAGAAAGTTAACAAGGATATCTTGTTATCCTTGAAAATGATGAGTTAATGGGTGCAGCACACCAACATGGCACATGTATACATACGTAACAAACCTGCACATTGTGCACATGTACCCTAGAACTTAAAGTACAATTAAAAAAAAAAAAGGTATTTGCCTAGTGTGAGATATTTTACTTTTTTACTTTTTCTTTTTGCACATTTCTATTTTTAACACCCAATGTGTTTTTTGTTGTTGTTGTTGTTGTTTTGTTTTTGTTTTTGTTTTTTAGATGGACTCTCACTCTGTTGCCCAGGCTGGAGTGCAGTGGTGCGATCTCTGCTCACTGCAACCTCTGCTTCCCAGGTTCCAGCAATTCTCCTGCCTCAGTCTCCCTAGTAGTTGGTATATTAGAGGTGCCTGCCACCATGCCTGGCTAATTTTTGTATTTTTAGTAGAGACAGGGTTTTGCCACGTTGGTCAGGCTGGTCTTGAACTCCTGACCTCAGGTGATTCGCTCGCCTCAGCCTCCCAAAGTGTTGGGATTATGGGCATGAGCCACCACACTCGGCTGTATTTTCTATATAAGAAAAAATAACATACACAAAATATTACTTGAGGACAATGTATAAGGAGATAATCTGTGTTTGGGGGAAAAAAAAAAAAAGTAAGGCATACCTGATAAGGATATTGTAAGGATTAAACTAAATAATATCTATTAAAGTACTTAACGCTGTGCCTGCATTTTGATCAAGTGTGATAGATACTGGCATAACAATGTTCATCTATTTGTATAAAATATTCTTAAAGGTCACTTACAACCTTCTTTCATGATATACACATTATATCTCAGTAAAGCTTTTTTTCTTTTTTAAGGATAATTTTATTCCAAAGATAACATACAGAATGGTCTAGAGAGATTGCCTAACTGTAAAGGCCAAACTGAACTCAGTGGAGGTTTTTTCAACGGCCTGCTCTGATCTTCCTTTTAAACGTCATCTTTCACAATACACTGTGCGCCTCACTCTCCAAGCCCGAGTGTTCTAACCAGTTCTCTGCATCAGCCCGGCTGCCATGGCCCCATAATGCCTCCTTTCCCAAATTTTCTTAGTCACTCAGTTCCTTTGTGGTTAGTCTCAGCTAAGACAATAGCAAATGAATAAATTACTTTTCTTAAAATTCATATTATTAACACGGAAATGACTAATAGGTAACTTCTCCCAAAGAATATATACATTTTTCTTAAAAAATGAATCATGTTTTTACAAGTGTTAGACTATACATAATTTCACAATTCTATATAATACATATACAATATATAATTTTATAAAAGTTTACATAGAAATAATTTCAAATTTATAGAAAGTTGAAAAGAAAACCCACCATGTATCCTTTACTCAGTTTTACCAATTACTAACATTTTACCCCATTTGTTTCATTTGTTCCCTGTTCTCTCCTTCCCCTCTTTAAAATAAACACATACATACACTTAATTATTATATGAATAAATGAATGAAACTTTTTCCTAATTTAAGAGTAAGGCCTTTTACCCTTAAATACCTCTAACTGCTTCAGTATATCTTTCTAGAAAGAAGGATATTCTCTATATAACCACAGGACAGTTACCAAGTGCCTTTATCCTATCTACTGTCTGTATTCCAATTAATTCCATGTCAGTATAAAATCAGATCTAGTTTAGGGTCAGGTATCGCATTTGGTTTTCTTTTTTTTTTTTTTTTTTTTGGCCAGAGACAGGGATCTTGCTCTGTTCCCAGCCTGGGGTACATGCTGCAATCATAGCTCACTATAACCTCCAACTCCCAGATTCAAGGGATCCTTCCACCTCAGCCACCTGAGTAGCTGGGACTAATACCATATGACCCAGCCATCCCATTACTGGATATATACCCAAAGGAATATAAATCATACTGCTATAAAGACACATGCACACGTATGTTCACTGCGGCACTATTCACAATAGCAAAGACTTGGAATCAACCCAAATGTCCATCAGTGACAGACTGGATTAAGAAAATGTGGCACATATACACCATGGAATACTATGCAGCCATAAAAAAGGATGAGTTCGTGTCCTTTGTAGGGACACAGGTGCAGCTGGAAACCATTATTCTCAGCAAACTTTCACAAGAACAGAAAACCAAACACCACATGTTCTCACCATAGGTGGGAACTGAATAATGAGATCACTTGGACATGGGAAGGGAAACATCACACACCAGGGCCTATCATGGGGAGGGGGGAGGGGGGAAGAATTGCATTGGGAGTTATACCTGATGTAAATGACGAGTTGATGGGTGCTGACGAGTTAATGGGTGCAGCACACCAACATGGCACATGTATACATATGTAACAAACCTGCACATTGTGCACATGTACCCTAGAACTTAAAGTATAATTTAAAAAACAAAGAAAGAAAGAAAAAAGCCCTATTTACGTACAGATGTATGGTGCAATAAACTAGTTTGACTGAATCAAAACTACCATTTCGCTTTTTCCTAAAAAATACATATATTTACACATGTATGTGATATATGTTTATATATATGTTTATATTATACACACACACACACATTTTAATCTAAAGGCCTTCTTGACCTAAAATAATCTTCCTGGGTAGTGTCAGAACTTTCCTTTCAGGCAAGGCAGGCAGCCAAATGTTAAAATTATGCTAGAGAAGGTATGCAAAATTGTTGCACTTTATTAAGACAATAAAAAAAAATCCCCAAACTTTATTGTTTTAATAAAAGCTGTTCTTAAATTGTGTTTTATTTACTTAATTCGATGGTATGTTTAGGAGGGTGATGTTTTACACTTAGCTTTAAGTACCCAAAAGGTAATTATCTGTGAAAAATTCTAGAAGAGAAATGGCACTGAGCTTAATAAAACATGAAAGCAAAATTACCCAATAGCAGAAATAAGAAGACAGAGGCAAGGGAAGAGTCAATTCCCAGATGAGCTTGTTCAACTTTACTAAGGGAGTTTATCAAGCCTAAACTCATTGAAATTTTTCCCCCAAAGACTTGCTACTTAGGAAAACATATTATCCTCATACTCTGCTTTTCAACCTGGAGCACTTTATAGCTCAGTCTCAACAGGAGATGCAGTATATCTTACTTTTCACCCATTGATTTGGGAAAGAAAATAAAACAGCTTTAAAATATTTTATCAGGCTAGTGTATCATTAAGATGTACGAGTTGAATGTAAGATACACCTGGGGTTTCTTAAAAATGTTTTCATGTAAGCCAGGCATAGTGGCTCATGCCTGTAATCCCAGTGCTTTGGGAGGCCAAGGTGGGAGGATTACTTGAGGCCAGGAGATGGAGACCAGACTCGCCAACATGGTGAAACCCCGTCTCTACTAAAAATACAAAAATTACCCGAGCATGGTGGCAGGCGCCTGTAATCCCAGCCACTTGGGAGGCTGAGGCGGCTGAATCGCCTGAACCTGGGAGGTGGAGGGTTCAAGGATCACACCACTGCACTCCAGCCTGGGCAACAGGGTGAGACCCTGCCTTGAAAAAAGTTTTCATGTGGGCAGTACCAACCCTCTTCAACCTCCAGTGGCATTCACTACCCCTGCCCTCTGCAACAGCTTACAGAACCCAAGACGGGAGCTAGCTCTGCTAATCAGCCAACCACCTCAGCACAGGAGGGTCTTGTCGAGGAAGAGGCCACTCAATAGACACTGTTCATCACTATTTAATTCAAATAAAGGGGAGAGAAGCAGCACCTCCCCGCAGAGCATTAAACTTTAAACACTTCAAATTATATCTAGTAAAAGCAATTCAGTGTAACAAGAAGAGAAGCCTAATCTGAACTGGCAGGAATTTGGAATTATTGAACATCTTGAAAGTCTTAACATCGAATGTCCTTGAAGTGAAGAATATAATGAGAAGCAGGTTCATCAGTGCCTGCCCGATGGAGAGCATCTCCCTGCAGATAAAACGACCAACTCAATAGCGGCCCACGAGAGCACAGCACTCAGCAAAACAGGCTCGGCTCCAGGTTTTAAAATACATTTTTAAGAATTCAAATTTTTAACCACTTGAGTAACTACATTCTTTAATTGACCAGTTGACCAATGATACAACTGACCAACGCAAAAGATGAAAATTTTGAATAATATCAAAAGGTATACCTAAATCCCTACATACTTTCAACCATAAATCTCTTGTTCCCCTAACGGCACCCCTGGCAACCACTACTACTGGCCTCTTGTGTGTCCTTCCAAAGATTGGTGGGGCGGAGGCGGGGGGTGGGTGAAGAGAGGGATGGGGAGAGAGAGGGAGGAAGAGAGGGAGAAAGGGGTAGCAGGGGAGAGAGACAGAGAGAGGGAGGGGGAGGGGGAGAGGAGGAGAGAGGGAGAGAGAGAGAGGGGGAGAAAGGGAGAAGGGGGAGAGGGAGGGAGGGAGGGGGAGAGAGGGAGGGAGGGAGGGAGAGAGGGAGGGAGGGATGGAGGGGAGCGAGAGGAAGAGAGAGAAAGAAAAAGCAAGGATGTGCATGTCTCTACTGTTTTTGTTTGTTTTGACTGGTTGGTTGTTGCTATCATGGTATACCTTCCCCACCCCCTGTGTTTTTGTTTTGTTTTGTTTTGTTTTTGAGACAAGGTCTTGTTCTACTGCCCAGACTGGAGTACAGGGGAGTAATCATGGATCACTGCAGCCTTGACCTCCCTGGGCTTAAGCGATCCTCCCATCTCAGCCTCCTGAGTATCTAGCTGGAACTACTGGAGCACACCACCACACCAGGCTAATTTTTTTTATATTTCTGTAAGACAAGGTTTCCCTATGTTGCCCAGGCTGGTCTCGAACTCCTGGGCTCAAGCAATCCTCCCATGTCAGCCTTCCAAAGTGCTGGGATTACAGGTATGCGCCACTGTGCCCAGCCCCCCATGTTTTTTAACCTTTTCATCAACTTTAATTAAATTTCTCTTGTATCTCAGAAGCTCAGTTTTTTATCAGAAATACCCCATTTCATTTCACAGGCTGTGCCTTTCCAGTCTTGGGCAGTCAGGTACTGCTTGTTTCCCAGGGCTCAACTTAGCCGGGTCCTGAAAGCCCAGTACCCCTCATGGACACTCATTCAGTGTCTGGCTCTCTACTAAGAGCATGACAGACGTGATCTCATTAATCCTCACCACAGCACACAATTCAATCCTCACATCAACAATTATTGTCCGCATTTCAAGGAATAACTTGCCCCAGTGGCATTACAGGACTAGTTCTGAACCCAGTACTGCCCTCCCCACCCTCACCAAGAGCCTAGAGCATTTGCCTTTAATCCCACAGCCTCATAGAAAGTGAGATGGGAGCCACTCAAAACCAGATGCACAATGTGAACAAGGCCAGCCTGGCTGAGTCTGGATTATACTGGAGCTTTCCGATGCGTGGAGAATATAAACATTTGGGCAGTCTATCAAACCATTTAGGGGGAAAGTTATAACAATCAGGTTTTAGAGATGCTTCTTAGCCACTCCTTCCTGATCACCTTCAGGTGGAACTTGGCTTAACAACCAAGTTATCGGTCAATAGAAATGTTTTAGCAGAATTGGGTTAATCTGTTATAAAAAGAGTATTGTGACGTGCTTAATGTCACTTAACCCTAACAACTGCCCTGTACAGTTGATGCCATTATTACGCCCAATTTACAGAAGTGAAAACTGAGGCTAAGAGCAATTACTCATTTACTGAGTTACTTGAGATTACAAAGCTAGGTAGTAGCCTGTGAGTGGCCCAGGCACAGCCAGAAACCAGGTGTTTTTTTTGTTTTTTTTTTTTTTTTTTTTTTTTGAGACGGAGTCTCACTCTGTCACCCAGGCTGGAGTGCAGTGGTGCCATCTCAGCTCACTGCAAGCTCCACCTCCCAGGTTCACACCATTCTCCTGCCTCAGCCTCCTGAGTAGCTGGGACTATAGGTGCCCACCACCACGCCCGGCTAATTTTTTTTTTTTTTTTTTTTTTTGTATTTTTAGTAGAGACAGGGTTTCACCATGTTAGCCAGGATAGTCTCAATCTCCTGACCTCGTGATCCGCCCACCTCGGCCTCCCAAAGTGCTGAGATTATAGGCGTGAGCCACCGCGCCCAGCCCCAGGTTTTTTTTTTTTTTTTTTTTTTACCTAATTCCCTATGCTGTCTACCACACCAGATCCTCCATTTGTTCTAAAAAATTTTGTCTATGTCAAAAAAAAATGGGAAAAGTAAAGAGACAAACCATGAAATGGGAGCTGGAGCTTCCGGATAGCTGAACACAGGAGGCTCTAGGAGGGTGGCCGCCCAGGTAGGGCTTAGAAGTTCCACATCCCTTCCCTATACCTCATCCTACATATCTCTTCATCTGTATCCTTTATAATAAACTGGCAAACGTAAGTTTCAAAGGGCAGATTTACAATGTGTACAGGTACTTGCCTCCAGCCATGCAGGTTGTTCTTATTAGTGCCATGCTGCCTCACGAAATCCTGGAGATGACCAACAAGTTCATGATGGACCCAATCCCCATCTTGGTGAAATGGCTTTCTTTTGCCCTTTCACTTTCTGCCATGGGATGCCACAGCAAGAAGGTCCTCACCAGACGCTTGTCCCTCAACCTTGGACTTCCATCAAGGGAACATCATTAATGTCATCATCATCCCAAAATGAACCTCCCCCAGGCTCCTTAAGTTTATTTTTCTGCGCAGCAACTGCTTGTGCTGAGACATTGGAAAGGGCTTTGGTTCCAGAATCCTCGAGGAATACACAACTCATTATAGATCCTTACACCTTGGAGTATAATCACACTTCTGCTTAGGAAGGCCAAGAGCCCAGCAAAGCAGGTGGCACTTCCACATGTAAATAGACTGGTCCTTGAGGTCTAACAGTGAGTGAAATTTTCCAGTGGACTTGGAGGTTGCCATGTAGGACTTACTCCAGTAACAGTTCCATTTGGGCATGGAGAATATGTAAAGAATGGTGTGGTGGACATTGCTCATATATACGTGGTAATCCTCTCCCTCCTGCGCACACTGGAACCAGCCTTTCCTGCCCCCTTACATGTAGGCTGGGTCAGTGAAAAGCCTTTTCTTTCCCTGTGCCCTAAAAGGCTTTGTATTTGAAAATGAAAGCGTAAGATTTTGAAGAAGCCTGCACCTCAGCAACCTCTGAATCATTCACTGCACAAAGCACAGTCACCAGTTACCAGACCTATGATGGGCCAACTCTCTACATGAAGCAGCACATCCAGAGATGCATCTTACTTGCCCCCAGGTCTACGGAGTTGTAAAAAAGGAAGGAATTAAGCATTTTGGTTTTGGATGGTCCAAAGGAAAATGTCACTGAGTGAGTTACTTTAACTAAGTCATGAAACTGCATTAGAAGGACTTACTATGGGAGAAGAATGAGGGGCTCCAGACAGAAAGCCCCAAGGCAATAAAGAGACAAGGAAGTGATAGAAGGGGACAGAATGACCAAGGAGGCCAGGGTTATGGGCCACATTCTCCACCTTTGCCACCACATCTTATCTGATGACCTGACCCACCACATTAAAAAAGTTCATTTATGTTCTTCTTAGTTTCTTCTACTCAAAACACCATTAAAAATACCTTAGTTCCCTTTTTCTGTTTTTTTGTTGTTGTTGTTGTTTTTAGATGGAGTTTCACTCTGTCGCCCAGGCAGGAGTGCAGTGGTGCAATCTCAACTCACTGCAGCCTCCGCCTCCTGGGTTCAAGCAATTCTCCTGCCTCAGTCTCCTGAGTAGCTGGGACTACAGGTGCCCACCACCATGCCTAATTTTCTTTTTTTTTTTTTTTTTTTTTTTGTATTTTTAGTAGACACAGGGTTTCATCATGTTGGCCAGGTTGGTCTTAAACTCCTGACCTCAAGTGATCCGCCCACCTCAGCCTCCCAAAGTGCTGGGATTACAGTTGTGAACCACCACACATGGCCAAAAATGCCTTCATTCTTAAGTCCACAGGTTATTAAACATACATTGCTCTAACCTATACCATGGATGAAAATTGAAAATTAAGCCAATAACATAAATTATTAGTTTAGAAATCACAGATTTAGAGTAAGTCACGTTTTTAATCAATGTGTTTGTTTTTTATTTTCACTGGGTTGGTTTGGGGGTCATTAGGATATTTTGAAGGCATATAGAGTCATCCCTTGGTGTCCATGGGGGATTAGTTCCATGACCCTTCTAAGATACCAAAATTCACAGATGCCCAAGTCCCTGATATCAAATGGCATTGTATTTGCATATAATCTATGCCTATATATTCCACTGTAAATCATCTCTAAATTACTTACGTCTAATGTAATGTAAATGCTACGTAAACAGTTATTTGTATTGTTTAGAAAATAGTGACAAGATTAAAAGTCTATCCATGTTCAAAACAGATGCAATTTTTTTTAGAGTATTTTTGATCCAGAGTTGGTTGGATCCACAAAGGCAGAACCCACAGATACAGAGGACTGATTGTATATAGAACTAGAAACTCAGAATTTACATTTTAGCTTGTATCATTGTTCAAAAATTGATTAATACCATTAATATTACTGGCCTCTTTGGTGACACTAACCATTCCCTTGGCAATTTTGTACTGGTTTTCTATTACTGCCTAACTACCCCAAAACGAGAGGTTAAAAGTGACTACTATTTTATTTTCTCTGAACATGTATCAGGAACTGAGGCCGGTCTCCCTTGGGTGATTCTTTCTATTCTGGGTGGCATCACCTTGGGTCACTCAGTGGTAGTTGGCCAGTAGCTAGACTTGTCTGGAGGGGTCATGAAGGCCTTGGGCATATCCTGGTGCCTTGAGAGGGGCAGCTGGAAGCCTGGATTTTGCTGTGTCCCTTCATGTATTCTTACATGAAGAATACATGAAGGCCTCGCAATGGGGTCTCTCCAGTAGGGTAGTAAATATTTACAGGGTGGCTCAGGGTTCTGAGCCAAGTTTTCTTACAGCCCACGCATGGAACCATCAGTGGTACTTTGACTTTTAGTCAAAGCTGCCACACGCCGGGCTCAGAAATAGCCCCTTTATGCATTGCATGCCTCTATCAAAATATCTCATGTACCTCATAAATATATACATTATGTACCCTCAAAAATTTAAAAAAAAAAATTTACGAAGGAAAAAATAGTACCTGCCTTTTTGATAGGAATGCTGACAGGAAAGTTTCAAAGAATCTGTGGCTATCTCTAATCTGCCCCAGCCTGAGACCAAAGGACCACACATAGACATGCAAAGTATAAGCTCAAATCAACCTTGGAAAGACTGAAGCCTGGTTTAATTCTAACAATAATAAATTACCAAAATAAACAAATCCTGCGTTAAGACAGTGCTGAAATAAAAGATGTCTGTGTTCCACCCTAGAACTTTAACTATCATGAACAAATTCAACATTAAAATGTAATGCTTTGTTTTTAGAAAATTAAAAAAAGAATGGGAGCTAATACTTGCAAATTATGTATCTGATAAAGGTCTAACTATCAAGACCATATAAATAACTCACATGACTCGATAAAATATAAATGAATTTAAAAAGACAAAGGATTTTTATATGCATTTCTCCAAAGAGTATGTATGAATGGCCACTAAGCATATAAAAAGATACTTAACATCATTCATTAGGGAAATGCAAATCAAAATTACAAGGAGGTATCACTTCACACCCACTAGTATGGCTGCTATACTAACAAATGTTGGCAAGGATATGGAAAAATTGGAACCCCATACATTGCTGATAGGGATGTAAAATGGTGCAGCTGCTTTGGAAACCAGTCTGGTTGTTCCTTAAAAAGTTAAACATAGAATTACCATATGGCCCAGTCATTCCACTTTTAAATATACACCCAAAAGAATTTAAAACAAACTCACACAAAAACTGGCATACAAATGTTCACAGCAGCATTATTCATAATAGCCAAAAGGCAAAAGCAACCCAAATACGCACCAACTAATGAAGGGATTAAAAATTATGTCATGTCCATACAATGGAATATTAGTCATAAAAAAGCAATGAAGTACTGATTTATGCTATAACATGGATGAACCTTGAAAACACTATGCTAAGTGAAAAAAGCCAGACACAAAAAGCCACAATATTGCACACAATCCATTTAAATGAAATATCCAAAATAGGCGAATCCATAGAGACAGTGGTTAGTGGTTGCCAGGGGCTGGGAAAAGAGGGTGGATAGAAATGGGGAGTGACTGCTCATGGAAACAGGGGACTTTTTTAGGGATGATAAAATATTCTGGAATAAGATAGTGGTAGTGGTTGTACAATTTTGAAAACATACTAAAAACCACTGAATTACACACTTAAAAAGAGTAAATTTTACGGTATGTGAATTGTATCTTAAATTTTAAGAAAAGATAAGAGCCACTTGTTAGCTATGCAACTTTGGGCTTATCACAAATCTATTCTGTGCCTCAGTGTCCTCACCTAGAAAATGTGGTCATAGCAGTGCCTGCCTCATAGGGCTGTTGTGAGAAATACACAAGATAATCCAAGAAAAGTACTTAGCATAGTACCTGCCACATAGCAATGTGTTCAAAGATGCCATTTACTATTATTTCCTTTACCCAAAAATGTGTTCCTTATAACTGTTAAGTTTCTTCTCTCTCTAAAAAAGTAAAACAATCAAGAAACATTTTGCTTATTAATCTTTACTGATTTTCAGCTACTGGCTAATAGTTCTCTCTATATAAAAAAATTCTTATGCTTGATCAAATACACAACAATAATATTTAGAAAAATAAAATGTGGTATCTTGGATCTAGTTTTTTGAGGAACCCAAATCCAACACCACTACTACTACTACTACTACTACTGTTACTAATACTGATACTAATACTACTACTCACAGGTAAAGGAGAAGAAGAAGGAAGAAGCAGGGTTGATATTTGTTGAGTACTGAACATGCACTAAGTGGCTTATGTTCACCCCCATGTGTCATGACAGAGCCAGATGCAGAGGATGCAGTATGATTTCCCCACAGTCCCAGGCCTCCGAGGACACACGGTGGGCCATGAGGGCACAATAAGATGGCTATAATACCAGTGAGTACTGGTATATATGGGAGCACAGAGAGAAGGTCATGCTGCCTGGGAAGGTCAAGGCGGCATCACAGAAGTGTAAAGGGCTTTCTGTTTTTGTTTCTGTTTTTTGAGACGGAGTCTCACTCTATTGCCCAGGCTGGAGTTGGAATGCAGTGGTGCAATCTGGCTCACTGCAACCTCCGCCTCATGGGTTCAAGCAATTCTCCTGCCTCAGCTTCCTGAGTAGCTGGTAGGACAGGCACATGCCACCATACCCGGCATATTTTTGTATTTTTGATAGAGACAGGGTTTCACCGTGTTGCCCAGGCTGGTCTCGAATTCCTGACCTCACGTGATCCACCCGCCTTGGCCTCCCAAACTGCTAGGATTACAGGCGCGAGCTACCACACTCAACCATCTACTTTACCATATAAAGTATATGAGCTTTAAAAACCACCAGGGAGGGAGAGGGAAAGGCATTCCCAGCAAAGCAAACAGCAATGACAAAGGCAAGGGAGCATGGAGGTGTGCAGGGAGCTTGGGGAGTTGTTTGTCTACAACACTGACTGAATGATGGGTAGGGGTAGAGGGGAAGAAACTGGACCCGAAATGAGTGGGCATTTAATGCCAAAATCAAGTTTTGGACTTGCCTTAGGAAGCTGGGTGCCACCAATGATCGTTCAAGCTGGGGACTGGCACAACTAGCAGTCTTCCTTGCTCCTTTGTCCTTCACTAAAGCAGCATCTGAGATGCCGGCTCCATAAATGGCTCCAGTGGGGTGAACAAGCAGCTGACCCGGACCACACAGAACATTAGCTCCTGCCTGCAGATCAGTAAGGCCTATGTTCCTGTTGCACAGGTGAGGTAAGTGGACAAGTAAAAGTGACCAAGCATTTAATGCTGAGGTCCTAGAGAAAACCAGGACTCCCAATAGAAAGGGTGAAAAAAAGAAGGGAGGGAGGGACAGGAGGGGTGAGGGAGCTCCATTAAACCTCTGTAGATTAAAAGAGCTGTTCATCGTGCAAGAGACAAAACGAGGTATTAGTAAATTCCCTTCTTAGAAGCCATTAAGTAATACTGGAAGCTTTACTAGCTCCATCCAACAGAACTTTCTGTAATAATGGAAATGTTCTACATCTGTGCTGTCCAATATGCAGCCATCAGTCAGAGGTGGCTGCTGAGCACTTGAAACGTGTGCCACTGAAGAACTGAGTTTTAAATCTTATTTCGATTAAATTTAAGTAGTCTCGTGTAGCTAGAGGTCTCCATATTGGACAGCATAGTTTTAGAATCTGTATTTTCTTATCCCTTTTCATCTACTGTTTCTTAGACAAATGCAGCAAAGGGAGTTTGCAATCCCTTTCCATCTGCTTTGGTTTGAAGGCTTGTGTCTCCCCCAAAATTCATCTGTTGAAATCCTAACCCCTAAGGTGACAGCGTTAGAAGGTGGGCCTTTGGGAGGTGATTCAGTCATGAGAGAAGAGCTCATGTTGTTTGTAAGTACCCAGTCTACGGTAGCTTGTTACAGAAGCCCAAACAGACTAAGACACAACATTTTAATCATTCCATTACTTCTGAATGGTTTCAAATTGTTCTGAGAGACCCTAAAATTGCTTAATCATATAAAAGAGGTATTCAGTGTCATTTGTCATTGCCACCAAAATTCTGAGAATTCAGCCAATGAGTTGCCAGCAGTACCCTCTCTAAAAGAATAAAATTGGGTGTTGTTTTGAGCAGAATCAACATTTAGTATAAGCATAAAGATTTTGGTGTGCATTTTTCTTTCCAAGTAGTTGGATGAACCAGGACGTTGGGCTAGATGACTTCTGCAATCCCTCGTAACCACATGGTTTCAGAGTCTACAGATGTCACCGGGTTCATCTTGCTTCCTGTTGTGTTGCATCCTAACCAAAACATCAAAGCACCTCTCCAAAGCCCTCCGGCTCACACCCCCGGGCAGGAAAAAGTCAATAAAGTTGTAGTGTTTCACCATCAGAAACCTAGACTGGCGGGAGGAACAATTAAACAGCTTCAAATCACCTCACTCTTCACCTGTTGCAACGGATAGAATTCCCCACTCCTGTCTCCTCCTTCCCACCTCAACAAACAAACCCTTTAATTCCCCGGAAGCAGCCCACACATCCCGTAGACCTCGCCAAGTAAGGTCTCTCAATGTCCCCAAACAGGGGTGGTGTCTGCACTTGGCAAGCAGGGGCGAGGTCTATCAGTTGGCCTCTCAACCTATCCATACACTCCTGTGCACTCAACCACATAAGTGGGAACAGTGGCTTCAGGACACACAGTCTTCAGGACAGAAGACACCCACAGAGCATGCTCTCCTCAGTCAGAGTGGATGTGGAACCAACCAGTGTCAGCCAGGGTGCCAAGTCAGCCCATCTCTCTAAGGCCTCCTTTCTCACCATCCAATGCTCTAACATGCCCTGACTAAAACCCCGACATGCTTGGGGAGTACAGATGCCATGACAACGGCGGGGGAGGATAGTTAGGGAATATCACTGGTGTCAGCTATCATTGGAAGTTCTGTAAACACAGGCAGGTCCCTCACAGCTAGAAGGGGTGAGGAAGAGCTACCCAGTGGACAGGGGTAAGACAGGGCTCTTACTACCATGAGGCCACACGTGAATTAATGTGCAATTATCATTGTAAGGGGATGGGGAAAAAGAAAAACCCAAAAAATCTGTGATTTGGGCAGCTTCCAGCATGGCTATTAATATACACACTCCTCAAAACTCAGTATCTTTTGCTGTTCATTCAAGACCCCCTATGACTTAAAATGAATTTAAAGTCCTGTATTAGACAATCATATTCCTCCATGACCAAATTTGCATAAGACTTTATCCTAAAATTTGCATTTTAATTTAGAATTACCTAGCAAGGACAATAAGCCCTAACCATATGCCAACCTAACCATAGTGTCTTCAAACTCTTTACACAGATGAAGATTCACAGGCACCTACTGCTATCCTCAGTGTGGCCACCGCTGTTTGGGCTCAGTCAGCACAGGGTCAAGTACAGGAGATGGGAAACTAAGTCATTAGTAAGCGCCAGGGGAGAGTCAAACCCCGGGTCCTAGAAGCCCAGAGAAAGGATTTCTAATGCGATGAGTATTGTAAACTATTTCAAATACATCTACATATATCTACATTTTCTCGCTTTTTTATCCATAGATGGGGAAAAAGAAGTTGCCGTGCTTTCCATACTGTCAGATATGTAAAATACCAGGAAACACTTCCCTTTATTTTCTTAACTTCCCACTTGGAGTTAATCAAGAACAGGACACAGGCGGGGCACAGTGGCTCTCGCCTGTAATCCCAGCACTTTGGAAACCAAGAAGGGTGGATCACTTGAGGTCGGAAGTTTGAGACTAGCGTGGCCAATATGGCGAAACCCCGTCTCTACTAAAAATACAAAAAATTAGCCAGGCATGGTGGTGCGCACCTGTAATCCCAGCTACTCAGGAGGCTGAGGCAGGAGAATTGCTTGAACCTGGGAGGCAAAGGTTGCAGTGAGCCAAGATCACGGCACTGCACTCCAGCCTGGGCGCAGAGTGAGACAAGAAGAAATATAAAGGAAAGAAAGGAAGAGAAAGGGAGGGAGGGAGGAAGGGAGGGAGGAAGGGAGAGAGAAAAGGAGGGAGAAAAGGAAGGAGAAAAGGAGGGAGGAAGGGAGGGAGGAAGAGAGGGAGGAAGGGAGGGAGGGAGGGAGAAAGGAAGGGAGAAAGGAAGGGAGGAAGGAAGGGAGGAAGGGAAAGAGGGAGGAAGGGAAGGAGGAAGGGAAAGAGGGAGGAAGGGAAGGAGGAAGGGAGGGAGGAAGGGAGGTAGGAAGGGAAAGAGGGAGGAAGGGAAGGAGGGAGGGAGGGAAGAAGTGAGGGAGGGAGGGAGGGAGAGAGGGAGGGAGATGGAACAAGGGATCAGAAATGACCCAGAGAGAAAGGCAAGTGGCTGACTGGAAGGAAGATAAAACACAAGAGAGATCCCCAAAATGTTCTAAGAAACAGGCCCCCATTCAAACATTCTCACAGTCGCTTTAAAAATAAAACAGCCCAAACACAGAATAGATCTATGGCCAAAGCCTGGTCTTCCTAGTCCCTCCTCACAGAGATGTAAACTGCCCATGAAAACAAAACGTGTACAAGTTCTGTACATATGAATGTACAGAAAAAAAAAGACGGGCAGGATGGACCTCCAAATGGAGTCATGTGTGTCTCTACATTTTCCCACATTAAAAAGTGCCTGGAGGGATTCCGCAAACCCAAATGGTAGCATCAGATTATGTCTGGGGGTGGGGTCTGGGGTGACCTTTTAAAATACTTTCCTATCTTCTGAATGTTTTATATGGTGTATAGGTAATATTCATAATCTTTTAAAATGCTACTTCTATGGTAGAAAAAAAAGGGCCTTTGCAAGTTGTTAGAGATGAACTGGCACTTAGAGATGAACTGGCACTAAGAATACATTTGCAGTAAGGATGGGGAATGCCAGTCAGAAAATAGACACCTGAACCAAAAAGGCAATCCCTGAGCCCCATCAGGTTTTGAAGCACCACATTCCACCTCCCCCACCATTGTCTAGGTGGCTGCCAAGTGCTACTTGAGGAAGTGATAAGCATCACTGTCTGTCACACATTTATCCTTCAGGAATGAAAGGTCAGGGAAGAAGATACTAAAGCCCAATTAACATCACAGCAGACTCATAAGGTATTATACAAGTCATCTCCACTAATGAATCCACCTTCCTTGTCCAGAAAAAAAAAAAAAATCCAAATACTATTGAAAATATTGTAAGTTTCCATCAAGTCTGGCCTTTAAAATTTTTCTCATTCACAATTAAAGCCAATGAAACTAAAATTTTCTTGTATGAATGTCTTTTAAATGTTTGCTAATCACTTGACTTTTGTCCCTTTTAACCCACTTTTCACAAAGGTCAAAAGTAACTTGAAAACAGCAGTATTCATAAATTTCTCCATCTCCTGAACCCACTCCCAAATATTGACTTTTGTTGATTTTGAATGACCCTACATTCTTTGATGTGGTCACTTGAAAATAGTAGGGCCTACCTAAAAACAGACTGATAAACAGACAAAAAGCAAAGTTGTTTTCCTTGAGGGATTTGTCAAAGCACCAAGGGTGGCTGAGAGTCTGAACTTCCAAGAAGCAGCCTTACTGAAAATCAGCACCTGCTACTGAGCCCCCAACTCCGAGGAGTGCCTCACGTCAGCAAAAGGCTTTCGCTTCACTCTCCTGCTTGAGCTATATGACAACCTTGAGACAGATATCATCATTTCAGAGATGAGGAGACAGAGGTTCAGAAAGAACAAAAATGGCAGCAGGTATGCTCAATACATCATTGGCAGAGCAGGGATTTAAACAGGTCTTCTCACTCTGAACCCCACAATATCATTTCTAAACCAGAATGTCATGAATTGAAAGATGGATATATTCAACTACTCGGAAGACACTGTTCATTCAAAGTTTACAGGAATTGCCCTCCCCTCCACCGCCAAAATGCTCACCTTGTATAATAAGCTTACATCCCCAAAAAAGGAGTGCAAAAGGCTGATGTAATTTTAAGAAATATCACTTAAAAAAACTGTAGAATCAGAATCAATTTAGAAGACTGAAGGAAGATTCCTTTGATTACATAAAGATTGCAGACATCCTATTCCAGAGCTGTTTCCTCTGCAATATATGAAAATATGAGACTCCGGGGTTTGGGGGTGAACCTTTCTATTCAAATTATGCCAGTAAACTAGGATGGGAGATGGAAAGAAGAGGGAGCATGCTAAGCAATTTGGGCTTTTGTCCCAGCTTAGTTACTTATCAGCTGTGTGACTTTCAGCCTGTCATTTAGGTTCAGTTGGCCCTCCATTTTCTAATTTATAAAAATGGAAATAATACCACCTACCTCACAGGACCTCTGTGAAGAGTAGCACAATCATGGATGAAGCTCACACTAGTATAAAGTATTAATTATCATTATTTCTGCCAACAGGCCAGTTCCTGATTCACCCTCAGTGCTTACTGCATTCCTGTAACACCGCTGTTCCTATCCTAGAAGTTTCCTAACACCACCCACTTGATAAAAACCACAAGAAGCCAGGCTCGGTGGCTCATGCCTATAATCCCAGCACTTTGGGAGGGCAGGGCAGGAGGATTGCTTGAGCCCAGGAGTCGGAGAACAGCCTGGGCTACATGGCGAAACCCAGTTTCTACAAAAATTTAGCTGGGGATGATAGTGCGCACCTGTGCTCCCAGCTGCTCAGGAGGCTGAGGTGGGAGGATGGATTGAGAGCCTGGGAGGTCAAGGCTATACCACTGATTGCACCACTGCATGCCAGCTTGGGCAACAGAATGAGACCCTGTCTCAACACACACACACACACACACACACACACACGCACACGCACACGAATCTAACTCTTGCATTTCTTGCATTTAAGACTTCAAAGTCATACACAAGTAGATTCTCATAAGAATGGTCTTTATGAAACTCTCCTACCACTTTTCCTATCAATGCTGCTTTAATTTTTATAACGCACTAAATGCTGGATGCTTTGTTGTGTTGTGTTTTCAGAGGAAGTCTGTATTCTAGTCTTCCTGGCTTTAATTTTTATAACACACTAAATGCTGGATGCTTTGTTGTGTTGTGTTTTCAGAGGAAGTCTGTATTCTAGTCTTCCTGGCAGAACGATCCCATACCCCGGTGACTCCACCTCAAGTAACACTGGAAGCCACAGGATGAACCTGTGTGATATGGAGAAAAGCAAGATTTTGTCTGTCTCTCAGTTTCTGTCCATGCAGAATCAAACTGTCCTAGAAGGGACCCCACCACCCACAGAGGGAAGCACATGGTGGCCCCAGGTGACATCTGTGAGGCTACATGTCAGAGCAAGGACAAGAAAGCAGGAGATCCAGGTTCCAGCCTTAGCATCACAGCCTCCTGGTTGGGGCTTCCTTGTGCATAAACCAATGGAGGCTGGGCGAGATAGCCAGACCTCTGGATTTCAAAGGTCAATACATTTTTTTCTTTAAGTCTGGGAATTGACTTGGGGTTATTCACACTTTTGATTTTTACAAGTAAGAATATTAAGAACAAAAAGTACCATAATTCCACTTAAATAGCTAAAATGTAAAGACAGAATCAACTACTGATACACACAACAGCATGGATGAAATTCAAAAGCTTTTTTTTTTTTTTTGAGACATGATCTTACTCTGTCACCCAGCCCGGAGTACAGCAGTACAATCTCAGTTCGATGCAACCTCTGTCTCCTGGGCTCAAGCAATCCTCCCACCTCAGTCTCCTGAGAAGCTGAGACTACAAGTGTGCGCCACCATACCCAGCTAATTTGTTTGGTATTTTTTGGAGACAGGGTTTCACTATGTTGCCCAGGCTGGTCTCAAACTCCCAGACTCGAGAAATCTGCCTGCCTCAGCCTCCCAAAGTGCTGGAATTACAGGCGTGAGCCACCACACCCAGCCTCAAAAACTTTTTGTAAGTAAAAGAAGTCTGATGTGAAAGGTCATATAATTCTACCTATAGAACATTCTAGAAAAAGCAGAACTATAGATAGGAAACCAATCAGCAGTTGCCAGTTGCGGAGGAGTCAGCGAGGAGACTGATCATAAAGGGGGTAATAAGGGAACCTGCTGCTGGCAGGGCGGAATTTTGAGTACAGTGGTGGATCCACGACTCTATATATTTGTCAAAACTCATTGAACTTTACGCTTAAAAAGAGTAAATTTTATTGCATGCAAATTATACTCCAATAAAACTCAATTTTTAAAAAATGCAATCAATATTCTATTCTACCATCTTCTACAATAAAAAGGAAGAATATTTTAACCATCCAAAAGCAAAGCAACATAATTTTTGAAAAGAATAGTCATTTATTTTGAATAAAGTTATCTTTGGGAATAATGTCCTCCTTGTTTTTCTCATTTCATTCTGGACTGGGGAAAAACTTCATCAGGTAGTGACTAAGGCAGGTCTGGGTTTTGAAACCACTGGCTGGGTCATCCTTAAAGCCTTTTTCAGCTCTACAGTTCTATGCATTTGGCTACCCTGTAGTTCTTACTAAAATGAGTTTGAATTACAGCACCATTTTACCTGCCTAATATTTGTTCCAGGGAACACGAATTTCATTTTTTTTTCCCACCCTGAACACGATTTTACATAAGAGTTTTTAAAAGGCAAAATGCCAAGCAGCTGTAGGGAAAGTATTCTCTACAGTCTACTGTAAAGGGATCTGATCTGCTGAGAATAAAGAAGAAACACGGTGAAGAGGAGGCTTGGCACATATTCCTAATAACCAGGATGCAAATTAAGCAGTAATACTATAGTTGACTAGATATCAAGTTTATATTCACTTTGAGCCTATCTTCGTTTTCACTATTTAACTTCTGCTTAAGCAGCTTTGAGTTTGATAATGCTGTCATTGCATAATAAGGTCTGTTCATAGTTTTAAAATTATTATTCCCTAGTTGATCATGCTAGCTAGGATATAAATGAGTGGTAATAGCACTTTCATCTCCATTTCTCAAATAAGAAATTCTCCAGGCCTAAACTTCTAAATTATTTGTTTTGATTCTAATATTAATGGATTAGTCAGTATTCCTGAAGCTAACCAGAGAATATATCAGGAGTTCAAACTCTGCTTCCAAGAATCTTCAATTTTTTTTTTTTTTTAACTACCATTAGGAAGCCTTTAATTTTCCTTCTCTACAATGATTCATCAAAATATTAAGGTACTTAAAGTTGGTTCCCCTACCTCCATTCCCACTCCCAAAATAAATTCCAGATGAATCAGTGATTTAAATATAATAATTAACCTATAAACTCCTTGAAAACAGTGAAGAATATTTTCATAATTTTGGACCAGAGATACCCTTTCTAAATATCATACAAAACCAAAAGCCAAAAATAAAAATACTCATAAACTTGACTGCAAAAACTTAAATATTCTACAAAGCAAAAATTTTATTCAAACTCAAAATACAAATTGTATACTAGGAGATAATATCAACAGTACAAATGACAGGCCAAAAAAAGTCCTTTGTACACAAAGAGCTACTACAAATGAAGAGGAAAAAATAAGCTCAATAGAAAAACAAGTAAAGGATACAAATTGGCAGTTTGCATTAATTTTAAGAATGGCCAATAAGCAATTGAAGACATACTTGGCCCCAGTCATGATTTTAGACATGAAAATAAAAATGAGGTATCCAATTTTGATCTGTGAGAATAGAAAAACCTGAATGTTAATAACACCCATTAATGAGAGGGGGAAACAAACCCTTACAGAAGTGGTGGGAATACAAATAAGGGCAACTGTTGTAGAAGACAATTTATCAACGTCTATGAAAATTTCAAAGACATATTCTATGATCCAGCAATTCCACTGGTATAAATTCATCCTACAGATATACACCTAGAGGCATAAGAATATATATGCACAAAGACGTCACACACTACAGCATTGCACGTGACAACAACAATAAGGAAACAACTCTAAATTTCCATTAGTAGAAGACTTAAATAAAGCACCGACATCCATTCCTAAGAACACCATCTGGCCATCCAAAAAGGAGTGCAAGTAAATCCATGTGCCTAATATAAAAAGATCTCCAAAATATGTTAAGAAAAAAAAAAGGAGAAAACAGTATGCATGTGATCCCATTTGTATAAAAACATGTATTTATGTAGATACAGTTATATACACACACACATACCAAGACATACTAACACATGCCTAAATTTACTAGAAAGATATTCAAGAACAGTTAAGAGCAATTATCTCTAATGAGCACATAGGACAATAGGTGGGGATAAGTCCTTTTAGTTTTACCCTCTTCCGTTCTGGTTTATAAAAAGTAAAGACACATATAAAAAGACAAAAACAAATTGCACTTCCTACATGTATATAAAGTACCAATTAAATGTTGAGAACTCCTACTATAATTCCTGGAAAATAAAGAAGGCCAGTTGGAGGAAAATGCTTTAGAATTAGGGCTGTACCTACAGTTCCTAAAGATTCGGCTTAGGGCAAGTTAAGTGAGGCATTACAGGTAGGTGCCACTGTCCTAAGCAAGTTAAGGAAAAGGGGATGTCTCTTTAAAAAAAAAAAATGATGAAGAAATTATTTGAGTTTGTAGTTGGAGGCAGAACAGCCAGGTGTATCTAAGAAAGACATTTCACAAGGCCCTGACCCAGAAAGCAGGCAGGTTCTAGTAGATGGAATCATCAGAAGTTTGAAGTGTGGATCTTTCTACCAGATGCATGGAATATGGAAAAAGATAGCTGTTGACTATAACAACTATATTTGAACTAATGATATAAAGGAGTAGCCCTTGGAACATTAATTTTAACAAATATTTATTGCCCTAAATAAATGCATTTTAAAATTATTTCTTGTATTGTAGTAACTGTAAATTCTCCACAATAATCCATGAAAATGCCCATCTCCTACCTCCTTCCTGTACACCTAACACAAGATCTCACGAGGTCCGCAGGAGAGAATAAATTATACTTGGATGCCAAATTACCCGAGAACATTTTTATACACTAGGAATGCAGAAGCTCCTTGCAAAGTGCATAAGCAATTCGGGAACTAGGTTTTATTTAAGGATCGGTGATGGCTACTAGTCCTCACCAACGATGAATCTGACAACTCTGCCTCCACAATGAAATCATCCCCTAGAGCTTCACAATAGACCAATTAACAGCTGCCTAAAGTGACAACAGAATGCAAAAGTGTCTCTTCAGATTTGGTTCCCATAGTGTCTGCATGCCTTTGTATTCTACCTACAAGAAAATCCTACTGCATTTCTCCCGGCTTTAAATTGATGTGCAGCAGGACAAGTAGGAATTCCACTGCAGTGGGCAACTTTAAAAACAACATGAAAAACACCTTCCCCATAGAAACAAATAAGGGGGCTGAAAGCCATGCTGGTTATTCGAATGCCTCCTTCCTTTCTCACAGTGACTTACCTTAGAATTCATTTCCATGTGGTATTTGGCACAAGCTCGAAGCTGAGTCACCCAGAATTGTTTCTCTTTTGCATCAGCAGCTAAAATAGAGAAAACAGAGAAAGAAATGATTGCAGAGGTTGTTCCAAAACACATCCAACTTATTTCTGCACCCACCTAAGGGGGTGGGGAGCCTGGGGAGTGAGAGGTAGTGAGAAGGTGGGGAAGCGAGCACAGATCCCAGCGTTCTCAAGCGGCCTGCACTTACACCAAAACAGAGACTGCACTGACTCTCCACGGAACATCCTCTCTTGAGTCATATGAAAAATGGATTCTGAAATACCCGTTATAAGAATAATTTTGCCATTTTTTAACCTCCTCTGAAAAAAATCGTTTCTATAATACTTCTTTAAAAAGGCAGCAGGGAAGGAACCACATGCTTATTTTCAAATGCCTCTAACCTTGTGTAGCTAATATGAGTATCAAACGGCATTTTTTTTTTTTTTTTTTTTTTTGAAGACGGAGTCTGACTCTGTCACCCAGGCTGGAGTACAGTGGTGCCATCTCCGCTCACTGCAAGCTCCGCCTCCCAGGTTCACACCGTTCTCCCGCCTCAGCCTCCCGAGTAGCTGGGACTACAGGCGCCCACCACCACGCCCGGCTAATTTTTTTGTATTTTTTAGTAGAGACGGGGTTTCACTGTGTTAGCCAGGATGGTCTCGATCTCCTGACCTCGTGATCCACCCACCTCGGCCTCCCAAAGTGCTGGGATTACAGGTGTGAGCCACTGACCCTGGCCTCAAAGGGCACTTTTTCAGGGCCTTTTGCTGTCTACCAGGGCTGTATTGTGGTGTCACTAGCATGTACAAAATAAGCATTCAGTTGAGTTACCATTTTAGTATGTTCTCAAAGATTCATACGATTGGAAAGAACAAGATACCAAATGCTGCATTACAGAGTCTCAAACTTCCCCCAAAGAGACGTTAAAGTGCAAGTAGTCATGTTGTACAGTCATATCCTTCCGTCTATAACCTACCTCTCAAATAATATATATAAAGTTATTCTTAAATATCATGGGCACACAACAGGTTCTAATGAAATCTAAATCAATTTAACCACATAAATAACTTCATAAATATTATAACACTAGCTGCATACATGTTGACTATGAAAAAAAAAAAAACGATTCCCTGCAAATTATAACTGTTTACAAAACTGAGCCTAAGTGTCATTTGTCCATCAAACCTGACTTCGGCTTGAACTTTCAGGTGAAGAAATCTAGAGTTACTAAATGGGAAATTCTTTGGCTTAGTCCCATTTAAGGCATGAAGACGTCTCCCACAAACCCCAAATGATTCATCTGTCAAGAGGCCTGTTGCACAAGTCTGATTTACAGAGTGTGCCAGGTACACTCTAAGTTTGAAATGAACTTCCAAAGACAAAGGACTCTGCAGAAATTAGGGCCTTTTTCCTTAGTAAACTTGAAGCATTGCCAGTTTGGGGCAGTACTATCCAAAGGCTTTGCATCAGAAATACTCCCAAAAGCTGTGCGTCTCATGATATCATGATCCAACTCCTACTATGTGCAGGTAAGATGTGAAATGAGACACCAACAGCCAGTTCCTTGTGGGATGGGCTAAGAACAAGCCATAAACATGCAGAAATTTATCCTGACTTTTTTTTATAGTTAAGCTTTAGCTAAATTTAGCCATTGCGATTATTCCATGCAGATCATAAAACCTCTATATTTGCTATTAAAATTGCCCTCTAAAAAAAACCTAGGGCTTAATAATCCAAAGGATATTAATGATTCAATGGCAAAACAAGATGGCTCAATTGCCAAATTAGTTGGATTTTTCTTTTGTATGGGTTTGTGTCATTTTATAAACCACAGGCAGGGTGGAAAGTGCCATTAGGTTTTTGGTCTGCTATTGTTTCTGCACTGACAATTTATTAAGCAATAAATGGCAAAGCAAAGCCAAGGGCCATATAAATCTAGCCAGCTGGAATGCACACTGCATGAATCTCAAGAAAACATGAATCTTATCACATTCCTGAAAAAATTGTACCAACTATAGACATTTTTACTTCCTAGGTTTTTGGATTGTTTTATAGATTCTGAAATATGACTTGTATATAGATAATAAACATTAGCTTATTCCATCTCTTGGGTAGTAAAGCTTGGCAGAAGAATGGTGAAAATTGGGCTGAGAGGTGAGGAATGTAGACCCAAAGATGGACTTTGCAGAGGCAATTCATCACGGTCACGAACAGATAGCAAGCGGCCATTTCTTCGTACTTCGCTCTTACTTAGTCAAAAGAAAATGTTGCACAAAAAAGGCAGAATTTTCAATCACCTCTCAATGCTTAATACATACTACTTTTCCTCAGGCCTTGATAAATAATATAGACTCTGCGTGTCCGTGTGTGTGTGTGCGGGCACGCACATGTGGGCATTTGGATTTGCTGTTTCATTATTTTATTAGAAGAAAAGTGGCAGAAGAATCACAGCAATGCAACCATAACAGATCCCGGTAGAATGATCTAGCAATCAAATTACACTGTAATTCTATTACAAGTCTGACATCTCTGTGCAATGGATGTGTCTTGAGGGTAAATGCTGGGCTCCCTGGAAAGTCAACCTCACCTCCGGGATGCGGGGCAGGTATCCATGTTTTTTTTCCTTTACTAAAGCAAAGATGTCCATTTTCAAGAAGCAAAGAAAAGGGAAGAAAACATACAAAGGGACATTAACTCCATTCTCACCAGGCTCTACAACAGTGGATTGAACAAAACTCAAAGGGGCACTTTAACAAGAAACAGTTCTAGAGAAACTTTGGGAGGAAGACACTCGCACCCTTAAAGGGCTTATTTTGCCTTTAGAGCACAGCCCTCCCAGGGCACTGTAGTGAAGATTCATACTATTAGGTCAAAGAAAATATACTGAGCTAACGCTTAAGATCTTCGAAGTCCTAAGGCGTGCTGCTTTGGCAATCACTCACCTTTCCTTCGTCCTTAATTCCTCAGTTAATTAGGACAAGTAATTCCTAACATCAGCTCCATCTCCCCACCCCAAGGATAAGAGGGGCAGTGTGTGTCACCACAGAGTCCTCCAAACACAGCAAACTGTCAAAGGCAATTTACAAAAACAAAAAATCAAAAAACAAGAGAGCCATCACCATGGCAACTATAAACGTAGCCCGCGAGGCCTGTCTGAAAAGTTACCAGGAGAAGAACGCACCTCGCAGTTTAAACATCTCTCCATTAGCAGAGTACACGACCAGCATGTGAGGCGCTTCATCGCTCAGGGACACTATGGCTCCAGACAAAGACAGGACTCCTCGAGGCTTCTGGTGTTTGCTTTGCTCATTCACAAAATACTGCAGGATGCCAGCCTCGAAATCCAGTACGAAGTACCTGCACAAAGAAACCACAGTACATCATTTTTCTCTCCTACCCTATTCTGCACAGCAAAGCAGAGAAAAGCAAAGTGATCCAGAAGTCAACATCAAGACTCCACATCCATGAAGCTGGAAAGCAAAAGTCCCTCCCAGATGCCCAAAGTTAGCCTGAGTAGGGAGAGAGCACTGAATTCTTAAATCAGAGTGGAGTTCATAATGGGGCACTTATGGGCAAGGGCCAGGACAACTCAGGATTTGGTGCCATGCCCACACTTCACCCAGTATTCATGGATACCACATTAAACCTCAGAATGGCAGAGACCGGCAGAAGCACTGCAACACAGCCTCTTGCAACATGCTCCATATGAATTCACAGGAACAGTTGAAATTCACAAGGCCTCCAGGAGAGGTAGTTTCACACCCAGATAGCAGCAGCAAGCTTGGTCTCCAACTTCCTGCCAGTGGCATGGGTACCATAAGGAGCCTGAGCACATGGCAGCATCTGTCATGGAACTGCAGGTGCTTCTGCAACCACCTGGACACGCTCCAGCAGGCCCATTCACACGAAGGCAAGGATTCCCCCTGCTCTGAGACGTTGAAATGCCACTGAACTCTACATCCATGGTTAAAGAAGAACTGCAATTTGCTTAAATCACACAATGAATCTTTGTAACCAAATATCTGGCCTGTTAATTTTCTCAGGCTATTACCTAGGAAGTAGTCAAGACAATTTCCCCTTCTCCACCAGGATGGAAATGTCTTCACCTGAGCCTCAGATTCTTACTGTGGCCTTGAGGCCCACCCCTGCTGACTTCTACATTCTCACTTCATCTTCCACTGATATTAGTCTTTTCTTTCTTCCTTCATAGTCACCAAGTTGCTTCCTACCACAGGACCTTTGCACATGCTATTCCCACTGGTGCAGTTACTCAAAGTGTGGTCTGCAAATTCTAATGGTCTACAAACTGTTACCAGTCCACCACAGCCTTTTGAAACATTTCCTGCATTTGGCTCTGTTTCAATATCCAAATGCATAGATCAGTTGGACAAGTCTCAACAGTTCAGAAGTTGTCAAACACACATGGTCCACACAAGCTACGTACTAGTCATGAATCAATAACAGTGCAACTGGCAGATGGGGGAAAGCAGGTCCTTCACCACAGACAGGTTGAAAAACACTTGCCCAGAATGCTACTCCCCCTGCCTGGAATATGGTTCCTACCCCTTCTCAAACTTAAGGAGAACCCCTTAAGTTCTCCTGACCAGGTCAAATATTCTTTCCTGTAGCACTTTGAAATGCTCCCTCATGGCACTGGCCCCATTTGAAGTCTACATTTGTGTGATTATCTGATTCAATGACTGGTTTCCCCACTAGACTGGAGGTGGAAGGTGTCTTGCTCTACACAACACCCAGCAGTGTGCCTGATACTTCACTGCTACTCTGTTAACGCTTGTGAAAGGAATGAATAAAGAAAAAAAACCTACTAAATCCCACGCTTCCCCATCCGTGCAACAAAGCACCTGGGTCATACAGTGAACTGATACAGGCAATGCAATATATTTTACATTTTTGAGGGATACATGGCAAGAGTCAACATACCTACAGTCTGTACTACCAACTCAGGGACTTTCCACAGTTTTAATATTACACTGCACTACATTCCTTTCGATGCCATCATATTTTTGCAAAGAGTTTCAGCAGGTGCTGCAATTAAAAAAACATCAACGTAGAACAGGAAAAGAGAACAGCAATGTCCAGTATGATTTCAAGGTTTGAAAAGCTGTGCAGTACCCACAGCTACATACATCCCATTAATAAGTAACTGTGGTTATTTAAGAAACTAAAATATTTTTCTTTCAATTGATATTTATTATTTTTTCAAATAGCTACTGAGTTGTTCAGACATAAATATGTATGAGGATGTTTGGAACTAACCACTTCAAAAATGAATCTGTTAGATACTTATTTTAACCTAGGAGCACCAACAATCAAGAAAGTTTACGAACTTCTAACGTAATTTATTCTCACAATAACCTAACAGAACAGATGTTATCCCCATGTTACAGGTATCCTGAGACTTGAAGAATTTTAAAATCCAACTTCAACTCTTCTGTGTCCAAAGTTCAGACTTGGGTCTACTCCAGCAAGCTCAAGCTCCTTGATTTTCACTCAAGTCCTTCCTTGTAACTTTTCCATATCACTTCTCCAGGACCTAACTTACATACTTCATTCTCCACATCTCCCTGCTCCAACAGAGATAATGAAGCTGAAAGCTCCTTTGCCTGGCAATAGAAGTCCCTACTTATGGCCCCTGCCAGGGAGCAAGGCGCAGCCATCTCATTAGCACGTGACTGCCCAGGTGGCAGTCCTCCAAAGCTCCAAGTCCTCTAAAAAATCGTCCACTTTGAATTATTTTTAATATTTCAGATGGGCTGGCCAAGACTAGTATCTATTTTACTCTTCTTCCCTCTTATCTCTCAAGCCATTCTAATAAAGGTATTTCTGGTTCTCATGAACAGCATGAATTAAATGAAGACGCAAAAACGTCAGAACCAGGGCTATTCAAAGTGTGATCACCAAGCCGGCAGTAACAACATTGCCTGGGGTCTTGTTGGCAATGGAAAATCTTGAGCCCCACCCGAGCCCTGCTGAATCAGAAACTCTGGGTTTTAACAAGCTTCCAGGTAATCTGTTACAGGTGAAGTGTGAAAAATCACTGACGTAAACTACCATCAACAAATCCCTTTCCTTCCCTTCCAGAGAAGTCACATCCAGAACGTATTTCTCAGCTTTCCCTGCACTTAGGGTGTGGCTGTTTGAGCTTCAGCCAATAGAATGTGAGCAGTAGTGTGCACACATGTGCACACACATGCACTGGAATGGAGACAACCTACAGCACAACTTGGGAGAGCCTGGGTCCCTGAATCACCACCTGGAAGAGCACCACCTGCTGAGCAACACGCACAGCGGACCACTATATTAATAAGAAAGAAACTTTAATTAGGCCACGGGGATCAGTATCTGTTATAACAGCTGGTAGCCTTACATTAACAGACACAAAAAAACCCTTTTTTATTTCTATTTTCACATCCTTCTACTTGAAATTTGCCCCTCTTCCTTAATGTGGGGCAAAAGACAAACTCCCCCAATGAGAGAAGAACCAGGGTAACTTCTGAGCAGCCAATGCTCAACTTAAATTAAGTGCTGCCTCTGCCTTCTCGAGGAGTGTCTTCCACTTGACCTGTATTTAATGTCACCGTGACTGCAGCTGTGCAGACAATGCTCGTGGCAAGTCACAACGTGAACAATCATCCTTTCAAGCTCAGGAAGGAGACTAGTTAGGCTCACACTGCAGCACGTTGTGCCATGTGTACTCCCCTCCACACGCCTGCAGACACAGAGCTTCAGCATCCCCTTCCACAAGCAAGCATGCCACTCTTTTTTTTTTTTTTTTTTTTTTTTTGAGATGGAGTCTCGCTTCTTCACCCAGGCTAGAGTGCAATGGCATGATCTCAGCTCACTGCAACCTCCACCTCCCAGGTTCAAGTGATTCTCCTGCCTCAGTCTCCCCAGTAGCTGGGATTACAGGCACGTGCCACCTTTTTTTTTTTTTTTTCATTTTTAGTAGAGACAGGGTTTCATCATGTTGGCCAGGCTGGTCTCAAACTCCTGACCTCAGGTGATCTGCCCGCCTCAGCCTCCCAAAGTGCTGGGATTACAGGCGTGAGCCACCACATCTGACCTTTTTTTTTTTTTTTTTTTTGAAACGGAGTCTTGCTCTGTCACCCAGGCAGGACTGCAATGGTATGATCTCGGCTTGTTGCAACCTCCTCCTCCCAGGTTCAAGCAATTCTCCTGCCTCAGCCTCTCAAGTAGGTGATACTACAGGCACCTGCCACCATGCCCAGCTAATTTTTGTATTTTCAGTAGAAACGGGGTTTCGCCACGTTGGCCACGCTGGTCTCGAACTCCTGACTTCAGGTGATCCACCCACCTCAGCCTCCCAAAGTGCTGGAATTACAGGCATGAGCCACCACACCTGGCCACATGGCACTCTTACACAGAGGGAAGTAGAAAAGGAAGGGGATAAACTTTCAATGAAAAGGCAAAGCAACTTGCCCTCAGTTTCCCCATCCACTCTATGCCATTGATTGGAATGAAGCAAAGGCTTAACTTTTCTCTCCTTACCGCTCCTACCAACTTATCCACAGAGAACCTGCCAGCTTGCCAGCTTTTCTGTCTCCTAGAGGCAGCTTCCCAAACGCATCCTGTTCAAACAAACAACTATATATTTGAAGAGGACATTATTTAGGAGCTGGTACAAAGAAATGAATAGAATGCTGTTTCATTTTTTCAGTAAGGATGACAGAATAACCAATTGATGTCACATTATATAGGATATAGGGACACATTAATGATTTTTCATGTTACCTATTTCAAGCTGACATCTCTAACTTTCTGCCTCAGATGGAAAAAGAGAACATGTTTCCACTGCTTTCTAAAATAGTTTCAATGCAAATGGACAGGTTTGAATCATGTGTACTAAGGAGTGTACGCTTCTTCTAAAGACAGTTAAAATTTTTATCATATTTGGAGGGATAATATCTGATTAAAAATTGCAACAGACTAGAAAAAAATTGCAACAGACTAAACAAGTGTTCTCTCAGCATGGCCTTTCACAGTTAAGTCAGCTTGTGTCATACACAGGGTAAGACTGTCCATACAGCATTAAGAAGAATTCCTGCAGGTCACATTCCCGGGTAGGAAAGAAATTACACTTGGTTTCCCACAGGGTCATGGCTTTGTCAGGTGCTGCTGTTCGGAGCTCGCAGCTGTATCTGAAAGTCACAGCTTTCTTTCTAAATGGAATAGTTAACCATATTTCTGGATCAGGCTTCATTAAACCAAGTGAAATTGTTAGATAAAATCCTGAAACATTCTTAAAGATCTTCCCTTCTGGAGAATGGAATAAGGCAAATCTAATTCCTAGGTTCTGGGTTTATCAATTAACTTCTTGAAGCTACAGTGTGCAACCTGACTGCTGTGTTGGTGAACTTAATTGTACACAGAGAGAACATATTTTCTTTGCTATGTTAAAAATAACATCAATAAAAGAGAAAAAAAATCAAAGCATGTGTTGCGGTGAGAAAGGGAAAATGAGGGAAGCAAGCAAACAAACCCATGAGGAAAGCCATCTTCCTTCTCACCAGGCTAGCTTCTTGGTGAAACCCTTGCCCAACCCCAAAGCTGGGAGATAGGGCAAGTGTAGGCCCCTTCCTGGGAAGGGCTGAAGGACAAGCCATTGCCTACTAACATCCTTCAGATATATCCATTGTTTCCAAAAGAAGCACAAATGCACACATATATACCCTCATATACACTTACATATGTGACACACTCACGCTGATGCCCACAAACACACATGCATCTCTCATACACTATACATATAAACACACTCACACAGGTACTTGCATTCATGCTTACACATGTTCACACTCACATACTAACTCACGCACACTTGCACAACTGGAGGCGTCAGGAGTGTTACACACTCACACATTCATAACCACCCATGCACTCACCCCTGAAGGTACATTTGCACATATTCACACTCACCTGCACACGTTCTCAATCACTCACGTCCACACACTGCACTGCCCTTACCTACTCACGGTGCCTTCCCGGTCTTGCATCTCTGAGGCATCATCTGTCTGCACAGGTACCTGTTTCATTGCTGCCTCTACACCCCCATCTACCTGACATAGTTTCATTAAGTTTCGACTTTAGGATGTAAAGTTGACAAAAGCATACGTTTCCTTCGTCAGGGGAGGAACTGGGCCTAGGATTTCACCAACAACCCTTAGCCAAACCCCAGGCAAGAAGAGAAATAGAAAAGAGAGGCCGGTTGCAGTGGCTCATGCCTATAATCCCAACACTTTGGGAGTCTGAGATGGGTGGATCACCTGAGGTCAAGAGTTTGAGACCAGCGTGGCCAACATGGTGAAACCCCGTCTCTACTAAAAATACAAAACAAAATTAGCCCAGCATGGTGGCAGGTGCCTGTAATCCTAGCTACTTGAGAGGCTGAGGCAGGACAATCTCTTGAACCCAGAAGGCAGAGGTAATAGTGAACCAAGATCACACCACTGCACTCCAACCTGGGAAACAAGAGTGAAACTCCATCTCAAAAAAAAAAAAAAAAGAAAGAAAGGAGAAGGAGGTGGGAGCTGCCATGGGAAACAGCTCACTCATGCTGACAGCCAGAAGTTACAGCCAAACTGCAAGAGAATTACTAACACGCATGAAAAAAATATTTCTTTGAAGCACTTTGCTAGACAGGCTGGTCCTAACAAAAAGCAAAATCATTTCATCTAAATTTAAAAGTGAAAATTAAAACAACAAGCATAACGCGCCCAAGAAGGGGAGGTTATGGCCCTCTCTTTCATGACTGAGCAGCACACCTTTCATAGCCACATCACTGCTATTACCAAGAGGGGCTCAGACTCCTCTTAGCCCTGGTGAGGATCAGCCCCTCACTGCCACACACGATGGCCAAGGCCAGGGCCATGAAGGCCCCTTACCTACCCAGGCCCACCTTCTGCCATGTGAAAGAGGAATGAGCAGCAAGCCCCCAGCTGACCACAGCCTCGTGGAGAGGTGGACCTCCCTGCTGAGATCGCCTCGCCTTCCCCAGGCCTCTGTCTTCTGAGACTCATCTGCTCCAAACTGCTGGACTGCATGAACAGGGCCTGTGAACAGATTTCTGCACCCTGTCTTGTCCTGACCAATGGCAACCATGCCATGTTCTTCAGCTTAAGACCCCTCTCCTGGCTGGGCGCAGTGGATCACGCCTGTAATCCCAGCAATTTGGGAGGCCGAGGTGGGCAGATCACGAGGTCGGGAGTTCGAGACCAGCCTGGCCAACATGGTGAAACCCCATCTCTACTAAAACTACAAAAAGTAGCTGGGCATGGTGGCGTGCACCTGTACTCCCAGCTACTCGGGAGGCTGAGGCAGAAGAATTGCTTGAACCCAGGAGGCAGGGCTGCAGTGAGCCGAGACCGTGCCACTGCACTCCAGCCTGGGCGACAGAGTGAGACTCCACGTGGGATAGTTACTACCTGACTCTTCCAGAGCTGCAGTCAACAGACACCTCCATGAACACACAAATGGCAGAGACTGAGACCCTCCCTACCTTCAGCATCTCCCCTCCCCCATGGTTCCCACTAAAGGATTTGCCTGGTGCAAGAACCGAGGAAGGAGCAGCTCTTTCCAGCAATGTACATACTGATTCTGGAGGTTTCAGTAGCCTTCCAGGTCCCTCCTGTGCACAAACATCTAAAACTTCACCATCTCTGAGATCAAGAAGCACCTTGTTTATAAAACTTCCTATCTCCTACTTACAGAAAAACTCAGGAAAAATCAGCAAAATAAAGCACACTCAGTATGTGAAGTGAGGGTCAAACTATGGATGCATTTTCCTGAGTGTCCCGTATGTCTTTAAAATTAATATCATCGGGTAATCATTTATTGAACCCTTCTCATCTCCAAAGATCAACAGACTAAAGTCTACAAAAAGTTTCCTCCTTGGAGCTACCAGTGTCACAAAGGAGGTACCTACACATCTCCAGGTGGGGCTGTAATGCCTTAATCATTGTGCTGAAGAAAAGAACAACATATAACCCCAAAATATGCTCAACCTAGAGGGTAGAAAGAAAAGAAACTTTCTTCCTTCCCTATAGTAGTCTTGTCATCTTAGAAGAGTTTATACTCAAAAACCTTAGAGTTTCTGGCTTGGGAGAAAATAATAAGTCTTCTAGAATTTCTCTCATGATAACCAAACTTCCTGGAAGGAAGACACTGGATCCTACAGCCAAAACCTTACAACAGGTTCCAAGGCACAGCAACTGCAGGCAAACTCAATCCCAGGCAAACTTTAAAATCTGGAATCTTCTTAACTCTTGGAATTCGTGGCAAAGGCTAGAGAAATGCAGTGGTCTTCTTATATCTCTCAGCTACTCGTCTGTGACCAGAGTCCCACCACTGCCACCACCACCATCCTCCCAAACCACCAAGATATAGAGATTCCAACACACCCCAAGTGGTACTAAATTGTCAGAGGGTCCTCATGGTTCATCACCAAGCCAGGAATAAATATAGTCTATTACATAAGAATTATATTAGAACACACTACCAGACTTCAAAATATACTACAAAGCTGTAGTATCCAAAACAGCATGGTACTGGCACAAAAAAGACACATAGACCAATGGAACAGAATAAAGAACCCAGAAATTAATTCCTGTATCTACAGCCAACTGATTTTTGATAAAGGCACCAAAAACATACATTGAGGAAAGGTCAGTCTCCTCAATAAATGGTGTGGGAACAGCAGGATATCCATATGCAGAAGAAAGAGGCTAGACCCTCATCTCTCATCATATACAAAAGTCAACTCAAAACGAAGGAAAGACCTAAATGTAAGACCTGAAACTATAAAACTACTAGAAGAAAACAAAGGGGAAATGCTGTAGCACATTGGTCTGGGAAAATATTTTATAAATTAATAAGACCTCAAAAGCACACACAGCCAAAACAAAAATAAACAAATGTGATCACATCAAGCTATAAAAGCTTCTGTACAACAAAGGAAACAACAGAGTGAAAAGACAATCTACAGAATGGGGGAAAATATTTGCAAACTATTCATCTAACAGAAGATTAATATCCAGTATATACAAGAAACTCAAACAGCAGCAAAAATATAAAAAATTTTTAAAAACCTCACGAATAATGGGCTGGGCATGGTGGCTCACGCCTGTAATCCCAGCACTTTGGGAGGCTGAGGTGGGCAGATCACCTGAGGCCAGGAGTTCAAGACCAGCCTGGCCAACATGGTGAAACCCCATCTCTACTAAAAATACAAAAGAAATTAGCCAGGCCTAGTGGTGTGTGCCTATAATCCCAGCTACTCGGAAAGCTGAGGCAGGAGAATCACTTAAACCCAGGAGGTGGAGGCTGCAGTGAGCCGAGATCACGCCACTGCACTCCAGCCTGGGTAACAGAGTAAGACTCCATCTCAGAAAAAACAAAAACAAAAAACACCAAATAATCTGCTTTAAAAATAATCTGATTTTAAATTGATCATTTAAAAATGATCTGAATACATTGCTTAAAAGGATATACAAATGTCCAACAAATACATGAAAAAATGCTCAACATCACTAATCATTAGGAAAATGCAAATCAAAACCACAATGAGGAATCATCTCATCCCAGTTAGGATGGCTATTATCAAAAAGACAAAAAAATAACAAATGCTGGTGAAGATACAAAGAAAAGGGAACTCTTATACACTATTGGTGGGAATGTAAGCCAGTATAGCAATTATGGAAAACAGTATGAAAACTCTTTAAAGAACTACAGATACAGCTACCATATGACCCAGCAATCCACTACTGGGATTTATCCAAAGGAAAGGAAATCAGTATATTGAAGAGACATCTGCACCCCCAGGTTTAGTGCAGCACTATTCACAATAGCCAAGATGTGGAATCAAGCTGGGTGTCCAACAACAGATGAATGGATAAAGAAAATGTGGTCTACATACACAATGAAACATCATTCAGCCATAAAAAAGAATGAAACCCTGTCATTATCAGCAACACAGATGGAACTGAAGGACACTGTTAAGTGAAATAAGCAAGGAACAGAGATTGAACCACCACATATTCTCTCACTCATGTGTGGAAACTTAAAAAAAATTGACCTCCTAGAAATAAAAAGTAGAACAGAGGATACTAGGGGCTGGGAAGGGGTGGGCGAAGGGAGGGATAGAAGGAGATTTGTTAAAGGATACAAACTTAGAGCTAGACAGGAGGATTTCTAGCATTCTATAGCACAATTCGATGATGCTAATGAATAATATATAGCTTCAAATAGCTAGGAGGAGGATATTGAATGTTCCCAATACAAAGAAATGATAAATGTTTGAGATGCTGGATATGCGAATTACCCTGATATGATCATGATACATTGTATGTGTCAAAACATCACTGTGTAGCCCTTAAATATATACAATTATGTGTCAATTCAGAATTTAATTAAAATAAAAAAATAAAAAGAATGTTTCTTAAAGTTTGGTCCAGTTGCTCTCTGCTTCTGAATCAGTTGAAAAGCTTGTTGAAAATGTGGATTCTGACTCTCAACCCACACCTAGAGGAGCTTTGTGAAGGTCAGGAAGTCAGAAACGTGTACTTCAAGAAGTTTCCCAAGTGATTCAGAAGCACCCTAAAGTACAAAAAAACAGTGCAAAATCAGAGTCAAAAGAAAACCTTACGTTATTCATCACCCTGTTTTTCATCTGGTATGCCAAGCATTTCTCTCAAGCATTCATTCAAACACCTGAGCACCCACACACCCATATAACCAAGATGAATGTTATTGAAGCATTAGCCAACCTCATTTTGTCTTAGTCAAAAAGAGCCAAACCCCAGCTTTCCTAAATCACAGCAGCCCAGACTGTGGATTTCTTGGTTTTGTCACTCTGGAAGTATTTTTGAGACAGATTTAAAGACAATGTTTGAAATCACCTGGCATCGAGTTCCTGCATAATGGGATCATCACCTGGCAGGATGAAGGTGCTCACTTGAGCAGAGGGGCTCCAGGGGCCAGGCTGAGTGAAGCACCTCAAGATTAAGAGCCACCAGCCTGAGAGGCTGCTGCTTCAGGGACCTGATAAAGCACCAGAGTAAGTCACAGTGAACTTCTAACACAAGATGTGATGCACTGAGCTTGGATTTGATCTATGATGAGATTCCATCTGCTTTTGAAGACTAGTTGATTTAAGCCCGAAAGAACTGAAACCTGTCTTATGAGGATTAATATAGGCTTTCACAGTATAGCCTCGTATCCCTCTGAACTATTCACTGTTGAGTTTCTGGTATCTAGGTGAAAATTTTGATACCAACCTGTGTCTTAATGCTCGCAAATGACATTTGATTCTTGATACTGACAATGTCGGAACTTACCTGGAAATGAGCGAAGTCCTGATTCAAGTCTCTGCTTTGTACTATAAGCTTGAACACACACATCCTGAAAGCCACGCTGAAACAATTCTGATACGAGCTAAAGCCCTGGGGTAAGAGTGGGTGAGCAACCCCAGTTTAGAACCCACCACGAGCGAGAGAGATGGGAGGTGTCCTGCGGAGGCCAGGAGAAGCAAACCCATCATCACCAGGCCCCATGGCTCAGCTTCTTCCCCAACATCAACCAAGTCAGTCTCTAAATTCCACCGTCCCTGAATTCAAAATGTCCTTTACTTTTTCTCTAGGGGCAACAAAGCACAGAGGAAGGCGGTGTGATTCGGCAGTCAGAGACCTAATTATGCTCTAAGGCCACGGGTTTTCAGGCTTTACCCACATCAGATTCACCTGGAAGTTAGTTAAAACACAGCTTCCTGGGCCCCTCCCCCAGAGCTTATGATTCAGGAGGTCTGGGTGGAGCAGGAGAATTTGATTTCTAACAAGTTCCCAGGTGATGCTGATGCTGCTGGTAGGACCACACTTTGGGAACCACTTGTTTTCATTTTTGTGACCCTGGGCAAGTTCTTTATCCACTCTGAGACTTGATTTCCACATTTGCAAAAACAAAAAGCTGGCTGATTCACTCTTGCAGTCCATTCCACCGTCTCTGTGCCCAAAGGTCTGCCTGCTGATAAAACAAGAACTTCCAAATGTTCATATCACATTCCTAAATGCCGACAGTAAATCAGGTCTGATGCTGAAGCTCATATTGCACTGCATCAGAAGTTTAATTTACTACAATGCCAACAAGACAGAACTTGAGAGCTTGTGTTTGCCATTTTTGGGGGGTGCCAGTGCTATGGAAATATTGTTTGGCAGGGGCTCACACTCAGGTGTCAGTGTGGTCAACTGCACATAGGTTCTGTGATATGAATAAAGCACTCTGGATAAGTTTATTCAGATGGTTAAAGAGAAGAGAACCCATATAAAAGCTTTTTGAAGAGGGTAGCTCCAGTCCCCAAACTAGGTTTTATTTGCAAGAATTCACTCATTTGTTTTCGGAAAAATTTTACTGTCTACTATGAGCTAGGTATTGTGCTAAGGATACATGTGGAATCGGTGACAATGTCCCCATTCTACTGGGGGAGGGAAGCAGAGAATAAACTATTCACTAAAATGAGTGCCAAACTCTGGCTGTGATTATGAGTTGTAATAGAAGTGAGTCAATTGGTAGAATTTGACTTACTAGGGCCTGTCTGGAGACAAAGGAACTGAGATCTGAGGTGTGAAGAAATGGACTCAGGGAAGAGGAGAGAAGAGAGTTCCAGGCAGAGGACGGAGTGGGTAGAGGGCCATTTGTTATTGTGTTTTTAATAATAAGACAGTGTGTTTGGAGCAGAGAGAAGGAAAGGAGGTGTGTTGTCAGATGGGGCTAAAGACGCAGGCAATGCAAACCATGCTGCGCCTACAAGGCATGCCGGGACTTTCTTTATCCCAACGTCAAGCAGCGGCAGGGACAGAACCAGAGCTACTTTGGAGAAGGAGAATTCTAGCTCCAAAGTAGGGAAAGGCCAGGAGAGAAACCAGGTAGGAGCAGAAAGGCTGCTGCAGAGACTCGCTTTCTCTCAATGTGATGACTGGAGAGACTAACATTCTGTCCCCAAAAAAGTCAACTATAAAACTGGACAAAACTGTCAAAAGCAACCATTTCAGAACAGAAGAAACTGACCAAACTTTGATAAGAACAAGCAGAGCCTGGGGATCACGCCTGGGCTGTCCCCAGCCTCCTCCTAGCAATGCTGACCTGTAGTTCAACTGGGGCGGCAGGGTTCTGCTGCCTGAGGGAGAGGGAGAGGTGAGGGTGCGGGCAATTGCTCACATGATTCGGATCATCATCAGTTAAAGTGGCAATTGCAGGAAGACCCAGTGGGAAGACCAGGAGCTCCACCGGCCTGAGGTTGCTGCCCAGTTTGGAGCAAGCCATGGACAAGCAGACTAGCCAGGGACTTAATTGGGAATTTCAAGAAGTGAGAAAACCATGGGGCGAAACTTTTCATGTATCTGTTAACCAGTGGTTGAGCACAACCGCAGCAGAGACCAAGACACCCCATACATCCTTGGTCAACAGAGCCTATGCTCAGGCGCAGGGAAGAGCGATAGAAAGAGCCAGGAAGGACACGGAAACAGCCTGAAATGTTAATATGCTCCCTCCCAACAAGCAGATAGAGGGGCAGAGGCAAAGCCTTTCTGGCTAAAGCACAATCTCTGACCAACCTTTAGCTAAATACCAAGCATATACATCCAAAATATACAAAGAACTCTTACACCTCAAAACGAAGAGAAGCAAACCATTCAAGAAATGCAAAGTATTTCATTTCACCAAAGAAGACATTTCACCAAAGAAGATACATGAATGGTTAATACATGAAAAGATGCACATTATTAGTCTTTAGAAAAATGCAAATTAAAACCACAATGAGATTCCAGTTCACACCCACTAGAACAGTTATACTTAAAAAGACAATAACAAATGGTGAGGATATGGAGAAACTGGAACCTTTCTACACTGTTGGTAGGAATGTGAAATAGAACATCTGCTTGGGAAAATAAACTTACCCTACAACACATCAATTTCACTCCTAAGAATCTACTAAACAGAAATTAAAACAAATGTCTATACCAAAGACTTATATGCAAATGTTAAAGCAGTATTATTCATAGTAGACAGAAACTGGAAATAATTTAAATGTTAATCAACTGGTGAATGGATAAAGAAAATGTGGCATATCCATCCCATGGCATACTATTCAGCAATAAAAGTGCAACATGGATGAACCCCAAAAACATTATGCTAAAGGAGCCAGATGAAAAACACTACAAATTGTATCATTCTATTTATATAAAATGTCCAGCAAAGGGAAACAGAGAGACAAAAAGATCAGTGGTTGTCTGGGGCTGAGGGTGGGAGCAGGATTAGCTGCAAACTGCTTACAGGGATTTTTTTTTTTTTTTTAATGTTGGTGTTAGAAATATTCTCAAACTGAACTGTGGTGATAGTTACAAAACTATATACATTTTCTAAAAGTAACTCAATTGTATACTTACAATGAGTGAATTTTACAATGTTTAAATTATACCTTAATACAAGTGATATCTACAGTGATCCCGGCAACAGCCTAGACCAAGGTGGTGACGGCAGAGCTTCAGTTGACAAGATTTGATGAAGCAGGAATTCAGTTTTGGGAATACTGCATTTGAAATACCTTACTCCAAGAAATGTCACTTAGCAGTTGGAAGGATGGATCTGGAGCCCAGGAGCAGTCTGAGTTGGAGATGTGAATTTGCAAATCATCTGCAAATAAGTAGAAATTGAGGCCACAGGCATGGATGAGATTGTCCAGAAAAAGGAACAAGGAGGACAACGGGAGGCAGGAAGGAATGGGACTGGGACCAAGACTTGAAGAATTCTAACATTAAACAGGGATAAGAACAGAGAAAACAAGGCAGAGAGGAAAACCAGAAGCACAGAAAGGATAGAGTGACCATGTCAAATGCTGGCAAAATATCAGTAAGAACTGAAACATCCTATTTGTGACCATACGCTCATCTGTTTATTTCTAGATTCATGGATTCCCATGACCCTAATTTATTGTCAAGCAAATCCATTTTTGTTTTGTTGCTGATGATGCACCAAGCCCAAGAGAAAGGAAAAGAACTTCTCTTCCAAACATACTGCCTAAGTCCACCAGCTATTTTCCGATATCCTCATTCCATTTTTACTGGGAGGAGTAGAAACATTACTGGGTTCAAGCCAGGACTGAATTTCAGCTCTGCCACTGATTCACTAGTGGTCTGAAACCAGGTGTGGCAGAGACACACTACTACCTACTAAATATCCATTTCTCTTCTCTCTCAAGAGAACCTTAATTTTTAGTTGGGCACAACATGCTATGCCAGAGTATCTTTCCCAGGCTTCCTTTCACTTACATGTGGTCCACTGACTAAGTTCTAACTAACGAGGAAAAATGCTGTTGTATTGCAATTCCTCCCTCCTCCACCTGCTTTTTGGAAGATGAATGCAATGGCTGAAATTCCGTGCCACACCCTAGGGATGGTGAAGCAGAAAGCTGGAAGGAGCACGGGTCTCTGATTTCTGTGGAATCCACAAACCAAGCCAGACAAGCTACCTCCAAACTGCTTTTATGTGACAGAACACAAAAGCTGCACATTAAAATCCTCTGCAGCCTTTTTTTTTTTTTTTTTTTTTTTTTTGAGACAGAGTCTCGCACTGTTGCCCAGGCTGGAGTGCAGTGGCACGATCTCAGCTCACTACAAGCTCTGCCTCCCGGGTTCACACCATTCTCCCACCTCAGCCTCCCGAATAGCTGGAACTACAGGCGCCCGCCACCACGCCCCACTAAATTTTTTTTTTTTTGTATTTTTAGTAGAGATGGGGTTTCACCGTGTCAGCCAGGATGGTCTCCATCTCCTGACCTCACAAACTAGCCAACTCGGCCTCCCAAGGTGTCGGGATTACAGGCGTGAGCCACCACGCCCGGCCCAGGCTTTTTTTTTAAACAAAGGATTATAAATCATGCTGCTATAAAGACACATGCACACATATGTTTATTGCGGCACTATTCACAATAGCAAAGACTTGGAATCAACCCAAATGTCCATCAGTGACAGATTGGATTAAGAAAATGTGGCACATATACACTATGGAATACTATGCAGCCATAAAAAAGGATGAGTTTGTGTCCTTTGTAGGGACATGAATGCAGCTGGAAACCATCATTCTCAGCAAACTATCGCAAGAACAGAAAACCAAACACCGCATGTTCTCAATCATAGGTGGGAACTGAACAATGAGATCACTTGGACTCAGGAAGGGGAACATCACACACCGGGGCCTATTGTGGGGAGGGAGGAGGGGGGAGGGATAGCATTAGGAGATATACCTGATGTAAATGACGAGTTGATGGGTGCAGCACACCAACATGGCACATGTATACATATGTAACAAACTTGCACATTATGCACATGTACCCTAGAACTTAAAGTATAATAAAAAAAAAAAAAAAGTGAAAAAAAAAAACAATCCCAACCCCTCCACATACACCTGGACCAATTAAGTCAGAATCTCTGCGGATGAAACTCAGGCAGTGGTCGTTTTTTAAATCTCCTCACGTGGTTACAATTGCAGTCAGCTTGGAGACTCACTTCACGTAAATGCATTACTCACAGCCGAACACAATTCCTAACTGATACTCCAAGCTGTTTGACTCTTCCTGTGCCAATGTGAACATCTTTAAAACAGGGGATTATAATGCTTACTGCTCCCACAAATATTTAGTAACTGAGGATACACTGGTGAGTGACTCAGTGTTCCTGCCTTCACAAAATGTACAGGTATGTTGTCTGAAAAATTACATGAATGGGCAAGAGTAACTACATAAATTCTACAATTGTTTGTGGGAAGCATCATCAAAACCCAGGAGAAATCGCAAGGATGAGAAATATACCACCATATTAAAGGAAAGTTAAATCTAATTCCTTATTTCAGCAATGTATTCAGTAATTAATTGCTAAGAATAGTTCAACACTGCTGCTATATCCTCAATGCACACCCCTATACACACACAGTACTAGAAATTATGCCTAGTGTATTCGACATGTCTTAATTTATAATTAAGAACAATGCCACATTAATTCCAAGAAACTCAGACTCCAAGAATTGTATGACAGTTGTATGAATGAAGCATTCACCATTGAAAATAAAGCTTTCAAAATACAGAATCCTTCAGAAACTCATGCGTTGCCATCACACTAAAACCATCACACTTTGTACAGGAAAGAGAGTTATTGCATCATTTTTCAGACTTCACAGAAAAACAATAATTACTCCCCAAAAGACTGTGTAAGATTATATCCGTTAGGGGATCAAATGTTCCAGGTGCTTAGATCCACATTCCAGAGAATCTAATCAAATAAAAAATGACTTATTTTCAGCAAAGGATAGTACGGTTTCTTGACATATCTATGAATTTTGGATCACTGCTTCCAGCTCTGGACAATGAGGAGAACGTGCCCACCTCCAGCTCCCTCCTTGGAATCCAGTCGTGGAGATGCCACGCAAGTAGAGACAGAGTTTCACCGTGTTGCCCAGGCTGGTCTCTAAGTTCTGAGCTCAAGCAATCCGCCCATCTCGGCCTCCCAAAGAGCTAGGATTATAGGCATAAGCCACCGCGTCCGCCAGCTTTAAACCTTTTAAAGCTTAATATGTACGGTAAAGTTTCAAGGGAAACCAATAGAAAATACAGTGCATAAATTCCAAAAGAGTAAGAAGAAAAAAACAGAATATAAACAAAAGAATAAAAATTAAATATATCCTCCAAAAATACAAGATGGGGTGGGGGTAGGAAGAAGAAACAGAAAAAGTTGGACAGATAAAAATCAGTGGTTACAGTGGCACAAACATGTCCAAATGCATTAATCACAAACGATATAAACGCATTAAACTTGCCAGTTAAACAACAGATATTGCAAATTAAACAGATGTTTTAAAAAATCTGAACACCATGCATGTAATCTCAGCACTCTGAGAGGCCGAGGTAAGAGAACCACTGGAGCCCAGCGGCTTGAGACCAGCCTGGGCAAATAGGAGAGCCTATCTCTTTAAGAAATAAAGAGAGAAAAGAAAGAAAGAAAAATTCAGCCAGGTGCAGTGGTTCATGCCAATAATCCCAGCACTTTGAAAGGCCGAGGCAAGAGCATTGCTTGAAGTCAGGAGTTGAAGACTAGCCTGCGCAACAGAGTGAGACCCCACCTCTACAAAAAAATAATTTAAAAATTAGCTGAGTATGATGGCATACACACACCCCTGTGGTCCCAGCAGAGAAACTATTCTACAGAAAATAACAACAATTAAAAGCACCTTAGTAATATTTAATAAAACAGCTTAGTAATACTTAAGCTGTTTTTATTTTTATGAAACCAACTTTGCAGAAGATTAAGCTGTTTTTAAAACTGCATATTTATTTATTAACATAGTTAGAAATAAAACTTTTTTTTTTTTTTTTAAAGACAGGATCTGGCTCTGTCACCCAGGCTGGGGTGCAGTGGTGCGATCAAGGCTCACTGCAGCCTTGACTTCCCAGGCTCAAGTGATCCTCACCTCAACCTCCCCAGTAGCTGGGATTACAGGCACACACCACCACGCCAGGCTAATTTTTGTGGGGTTTTTTTGGTTTTTTGTTTTTTGTTTATAGAGATAGGGTTTCAACATGTTGCCCAGGCTGGTCTTGAACTCCTCAGCTCAAAAGATCTGCCCACCTTGGCTTCCCAAAGTGCTGGGATTATAGGCGTGTGCCGCTGCACCCAGCCAAGAACGAAACTTTAAAAACAAACCATTTACCTTATCATTGCCCCTTCTTTTTCTGCAGCCCTGTGCCTGATAAAAGCTCCAACCCTTGGCCCCTTGGCTGTGCCCACTATGACTAATTTCTCCCTATTTGTCTCCTGTTCAACCCCTGGCCTCTCCTCAGACAAGACCCATTGTTCCCCAAGACCTCTCTTCACATTTCCCCACTTTTCAGGCTCATCCTACAAGAGAAAATTACATGATTTAGGGGCCAAAGCCACTGCAGTCCGTTGTTTTAACAGCAATTACTTTGTCTTTATTCTAGAAGAGAGTTTTAGATATTTATTTTGTACTTTTGACATTCCACTGATGGCATCAATATTAGATTTTCAATTCAATTAACTCTGTGGATGTTATAGGTATTGAGGAGGATCACTTTTTGTTTCTGATTTCCCTTTCCTGCCTTGCTGCATAGCACAGAATGTTCTGAAATGAGTGAGCAGGAAACTTTGTATTACTCTTGTCTTCAACGGAAACATTTCTAAGTATTTCTACCATTAAGGATGATGTTAGCTGTTTGTTTCAGAGAGATATTCTTATAATAAGGAAAAATCCATTTCTAATTTATTAAAGTGTTAATCAAAAATAAATGTAGATTAAGGGAAGCTGGGAAAATGCTATGTGAGAACACGCTATCTCTGCAACTGTACTGTAAATCTAAAAACACTTCAAAATAAGACATTACATGAAAATAGATGTTGACTTTTATGTAGTATCTTTTCAGCATCTATTGAAGAGACCATATGAATTTTGGATACACATTTTAAATCCTGTAGTCAAAGCATAAACTTTTCCTGCTGATCTCCCCACATCCATTCTCACTCATTTCTAATCATCTCCCTCTACTCAACATAAAGGTTTTTCAACAAATGTAAATGAGATCCCCTTGTACTCCTAATTGAAATCCTTAAATGGCTTCCATTGCATTCAAGACAAAATCCAAAATCCTTAAGTGTGCCTACAGGTCTTGCACGATGTAGCTCAGCTCACCTCTGCAGTCTGCTCATTCCGCCTGCTCTGGCCACACTGGCCGTCTTCCCAATGCCCCCACTCTCCTGCCTCAGAGCACTCACCTGTCCTGATCCTACTGCCTGGAAGTCTCTTCCCTACTCTTGGTCTGGCTACTTCTTACTTGTGCTTTCAGATCTCAGCTGAAAAAGGCCTGCCCTTGAGCAAAGTCTTCCCTTTCCCATACCAGGTCCCCTGTCACTCTGCCCCATGGCACACTGCCTCCCTCACATTCCTCACAAGTCATCACTATGTCCTTATTTGTGGGATTATTTGTTAACATCCACACACTCGCTAGCCTGCATGTCCTCGAGGGTGGAACCACATCAGGATTCTTCACCACTGGCTCCTCGTATCTAGCACAAATGCCTGGTACAAAAAGGGCATTTAGGCCAATCACACCTGTAATCCAAGCACTTTGGGAGGCCAAGGTGGGTGGACTGCCTGAGCTTAGGTGTTTGAGATCAGCCTGGGCAATACGGCAAAACCCCATCTCTAGTAAAAATACAAAACATCAGCTAGACATGGTGGTGTGCACCTGTGGTCCCAGCTACTCGGGAGGCTGAGACAGGAGAACTATTTGAACCCAGGAGGCAGAGGTTGTTGTGAGCCGGCATGGCACCACTGCACTCCAGCCTGGGCAACAGAGTGAGGCTCTGTCTCCAAAAAACAAAAACACCAAACAAAAAAAGGGCATTTAATAAGTATTTATAATACTGTATGATTTTGCACAGATCACTTAACGTCGCAGTGCCTCTGTTTCCTATCTATAAAATGGGGCTAAGAAGACCTCACTTCACAGAGCTGTGCTAAGGCTTAAACAAGCTAAGGCACATATAGCACCAAGATGGACCTGGCACACAGACAGTGCTAAGAGGCTGCTTCTTGCCAGTCTTCTTTTTTCTTTTTTTGGAGACGGAGTCCTACTCTGTCGCCCAGGCTAGACCGCAGTGGCACTATCTTGGCTCACTGCCTCCCCGGTTCAAGCAATTCTCCTACCTCAGTCTTCTGAGTAGCTGGGATTACAGGTGCCTGCCACCACACCCAGCTAATTTTTATATTTTTAGTCGAGACGGGGTTTCACCATGTTGTCCAGGCTAGTCTTGAACTCCTGACCTCAGGCAATCCACCCGCCTCGGCCTCTCAAAGTGCTGGAATTACAGGCATGAGCCACTGCACCCGGCCTTCCTGTCAATCTTAATGTAGCCCCTAAGTCAGTGGCCAGCAAGCACCTGTTTCACCCTGCTCACCCTTCTAGGGAGTCTCTGATTCCAAAGAGAGCAGTGAGGAAGAACAGCCAGCTCAACGATCAGAAAGCTGAAAGCGTGGAGAAAGACAGAGGATTTATTCATTCTTGCACTTTTCTGACACTGCCAGTTCCATGCCCTTCCTTCCTCCTTCGTCCCTGCTATAGTCCAAAAGCCACAGGATAAACAAGAAGCCACAGCAAATAGCATTTGCACAGTCTTTCCTACATTTATTCATTCAACAGATATACTAAGCACTTACTACGTACCAAGCACTATTCTAGGTGCCAGGAATATAACAGTGGGAAAACATAACAAAAATTCATGCCTTCATCTCAAGGGCCCTTTATAGAGAACAGGGAAGGCAGAGAAACTAATAATTGCTAATATTTCCCTAACCTTATGATGGAGGCATTATTATCACCCCTTGTTTTGCTTTGCTTTTGGTTTTATTTTATTTTATTTTTTTTTTGACAGAGTCTCACTATGTTGTCCGGATTGGAGAACAGTGGCACAACCATGGCTCGCTGCAGCCTTGACCCCCTAGGCTCAAGCAATCCTCCCACCTCAGACTCCCGAGTAGCTGGGACCACAGGTCACATCACACCACCCAGCTACTCTTTAAAAACTCTTTTGTAGAGACAGGGTTCCACTGTGTTACCCAGGCTGATCTCAAACTCCTGGACTCAAACAATCCTCCCACCTCAGCCTTCCAAACTGCTGGGATTACAGGCATGAGCCACCATGCCCAGCTATTAGCCCTTTCTAAAGATGAGGAAACCGAGGCACAGAGATCTCTCATCAGAGTCACACAGCCAATCAGCAGCAGAGGCAATAGGAGCCCAGGCAATCTGTTCCCAGAACTGCGTTCCTGACTACTGCATTCTTCTGCCCTTTTCTGAAAAATAAGAGTATATAAAATCTTCTACCTCAGAGCAAAGGGCCTCAACTTTGAAGCTTTTTGTTAAAGCAGGGTGTGGGGGCTGCAGGGTGGGAGGGAAACACTGGTCAGGACATGTCAAATATTCACACAGGAAGTCAAGGTGGATGTCTCCTAAATCCAGTGAACACACGTTTCCAGGAATCACCTCCTCAAAGGATTCTGTGGGCAGCTAAAACCTAGGAGAGGGGAAGCAGAGAAGACGAATGGGGAAAACCCAAACTATAATACTACCGCCCAAAAAGTCTTCACAAGGGCTGACGGGTCCCAGCCAGGCTGGAGCCCATATTCTGCCTCTTCCGGCCACTCCAGACAGCTGGCTCCCTCCCTCTCCCCTGCTTCTTCCTTGCCCACTTTAATCCACCTCTCACACCCAGGCTTAGTTGTACTGCTTGATTACCCTTCCCAAGCAAGGGATCCCACGCCTCCCAGACTGGCAGGAAACCAGAGCCCTCAGCAGGCGCGTCGAAGCCACCCAGTCGGCGGATATCAGGGCTGAGGAGAAGAGAGTGCAGCAGGCAGGCCAATTCATCCCAGGCACTAAGGCACCAAGAAGCCAAAATGATATTTGGGCAACCAGACCAGGCTGCCACAAAGGGCTCCTGGAAAACAGGCACATTTTCAAAATGAAATCCACTTGTGGGCTAGCTCTACCTGGCATTTAATTAACCTGAAAGGGTTGGACATACCAAATAAGCCACCAAAAATAAGATTAAAATCTCAACTGTTCCTTCAACACATGCTCCCAAAACTTCACACAACATGATCCACCGTGACCACAACATCCACAGAGTGAAAACACAAAATCCACGGTCACTCAGAGCCTCCTAGGGTGACTCTGGGGCCACACAGTTTACTCTCTGGGAACACATAATCCCAGAGGATAGAGTGGGCTGAAATTGCCACAAACTCGGACTCTCCACAGACTCAAAAGCAACCTGAATCAAAATCATTTCCAATCTGGGTCTGAACCTGTCAAAATCTGTGCCGACAGAGACAGCCGGTGTTTGGCCAGCAAGTTCAAATCAAGGTGGAACTTTCCCAGCTTTCTGGAAAAGGAGGGCATCTGTTATGAGGCAGAGCTGAGATTTTCTCCAAGGAATTTTTCTTGCTACAAGCATCTGCCTATAGGCTGCCACCTGAATATAAAACAAAAGTATAAGTGACAAAGGAATCGAGTAATAGAAGTGTCCACCTCACAGGACTTCAATGACAGCGAAATAAGTTATTTGTAAAATGCTTAAAATAGTATCTGGCACACAGCAAGTAGAATGTGTCTGTCAAATATTAATAACATAAATGAAGGAAATACCAATTACTCTGAACGAAATCACTCTCTTGCCTGCATAGATAGCTTAATTTTTCAGGGACGTGAGTTTGTGATCACATTCTGCATACATACATACATATGAGTTGTGATTTCCTAGTCCTCAAGTCACACGATGATATCAAACTTGTCAATATGTCAAACAGCACGTGGCATTCCACAAAGAGCTCTATGTCAAGGGACCTGATGATTTTTTTCCAATTTTTTCATTTTTATTTTTTAGACGGAATCTCGTTCTGTCACCCAGGCTGGAGTGCAGTGGCACAATCTTGGCTCACTGCAACCTCCGTCTCCTGGGTTCAAGTGATTCATGTGCCTCAGCCTCCTGAGTAGCTGGGATTACAGGCATGTGCCACCACACCCACCCGCAGCTAATTTTTGTATTTTTAGTAGAGACAGGGTTTCTCCATGTTGGCCAGGCTAGTCTGGAACCCCTGACCTCAAGTGATCCACCTGCCTCGGCCTCCCAAAGTGCTGGGATTACAGGCGTGAGTCACCACGCCCAGCCAGAACCTAGTGAATTCTCATCACAATAGACAAGATGAAGGCCTAGTGAGAGAGGAGGCCAAAGATTAATAAACATCACTGAATTCCAAGCACTGACTATGATATTCTTCAAATCTGGCTTGAAATATCCATCATACCACTCCAGAAAAAAAACGAACACTTCTTAGCAAGACAGTAAAACATTCCCTGACAAAAAAACCTATCACTTGATTGATTATTCTGACTGTTCCCATCACCTCAAGAACAAAAAAAAAAAATGTGTTCTCCACAGATGAACAAACACATATTCAGATCCAGCCTGAATTTTGAGCAACAGTCACCACATTCAACTTTATTAATCTACTCTCCTATGGAAGGAACATGAGTTTGGGGAGTGTCTCCTGCTAAGTTCCTTCGATTCCACAAACAACACCATAGTCACTGTCCATGGCTTCAGTTGGCTCTGCTGCCATTTCAATTTGCCAAGCAAGAACAAACAAAGCAATCTATTTCACAACAAGGGAACCAAAAAACTAACCCCTTTCCACTTTGTTCTTCACCCACCCCACAACTACCTCTTAAATTATTTTTCATAAAATATATATGACCCACTTCAACTCTCCCACAAGCAGACTAGAGCCAAAAAAAAAAAAAAAAAAAAACTGGGAAATCATTTAGCCTCCTACTATTATTATTACCAATAATATTATGACTATCTCTGCCAATTAAACTAGAAACTTCTTTGACATTATGTCACTCAATTAAACATAGCTCTGGGCTTGGCATAGTGTCGTGCATATGGAGGAAGTTTGCCCTAACAGGTCCAGGGCAAAAGATCATTAAATAGAAATGTATCCCTCCATTATCATACTATCTATTATCACCACCATCACCACCAGCACATAAAGCTCTTTAAAGCCAAAACTATTCTCCATAACCAGGGACATTTTGGGTACTTTATGAATATATACAGCTAGCAAAATGACCAATTTCCAATCAATCAGGACTTGATGAATTAGGTCCATGTTGATGAATCAATCTTGAGGCCATCCTGACCCTCTAATCCTCCTCCCCCACTGGTTACTCCTCTCCTCTGAGCAGGAAGAAAAGGTGAGAACCAAATCTGCCAAGCATGGTGAACCACTAGTGGATTGGAGTCAAATTTCAAGACAAAAGAGGTTGTACCCAATGGTAACAACTATGTTTTTAGATCATCCATGGCTAAAAGAAAACTCACTGAAGTAAAACTCGATTTTGAAAAACTGTCACCTGCAGTCACTGAAGACAGCCTGCCTGTGAAACCCACTTCTGTAGAAGGTTTTATGTTAAGAGAACTTTTATGGCTGTAGAAAGCAGATCATTTCTGCAGCCTTTGGGAGCAGTGAAATTACACAGTCAGCCTCTGAATTATTGATGTCATAATTTATTGAAAGGTGTCCATTAGGTCATAGGTCACACCTCAGATGCAATGATGCACAGATACACAGATGCACAGACCCATCACAAGGTCTGTGACCAGGGAGTAAAGGCAATAGCAAGCCAATGGCTTTTGAGGATCTGCTATATGCAAAGGCCCCATGGTATCAGACCAAAAAAGAACTCTAGGTCAGACCAACACACAGAGCTTCCAGCATACTCATCTGATTATCTCATTCTGTCATCTTAAAAATAGGGCAGGTATTCTTGATTGCATTTTACTTGTAAGAAAAGTAAGACTGGTAAATTTAAGTGACCGCTAGCTAGGCGCAGTGGCTCACGACTGTAATCCCAACACTTTAGGAGGCCAAGGTGGGCAGATCACTTGAGGTTAGCAGTTCGAGACCAGCCTGGCCAACATGGTGAAACCCCGTCTCCACTAAAAATACAAAAATTAGCTGAGCGTGGTGGCAGGCACCTATAATCCCAGTTACTCAGAAGGCTAAGGTAGGAGAATCACTTGAACCCAGGAGGCAAAGTTTGCAGTGAGCCAAGATCACACCACTGCACTCCAGCCTGTGCCAGAGTGAGACTCCACCTCAAAAAAAAAAAAAAAAAAAATTATGTGATCTCTCCATTGTCTCATAACTAGTTCATATAAGGACAAGGGCCAGGACCAGACACTTGGATTTTTGTTCTATTGTTTATTTTATTAAATTATGAGGTTCCCTATTCAATACTTGTTGATATTCACTGCCAAAGACTCCTCTAGATGTTGGGAATAGAACAATGAGTGAAACAGACATTCCTGCCCTTGTGGAGCTGATATTCTAGTGGCAGGAAAGAAATTATAAACATATCCACAAACATGATAAGTGTCCATAGTGGCTTAGAAAAAAATAAAACAGGCTACAATGTTGGAGGCTGGGAAAAGGCTGCGGTAGAGGAGCAGTTCTAACTTCACTAGGTCAGGGAAGGCCTGTCTGTAAGGTGATTCTGAGCAAAGAACGGAAAGAAAAGGGTAAAGCATGCTGGCTGTAAAAATAACTGTGTTCCAGGCAATAAATACAGACTCTGAGGGGGGAGCAGGCTTGGTGTGCTGGAGAACAGCCAGCGCAACAGGAGTGGAGTGAGCACGGGGGAAGTGATGGGAGATAAAGGGAACAAGAGCCAGCTCACACAGAACTTTGCAGGCAGAATAGGGACTGGAGGGTTGGTTCCAGATATAAAGGGAGACCCCAGGAGGGCTCTGCGCGAAGACATGACACTAGCAGCTCACTCTAGAATGATGCTCAGGTGGCGGGGGTGGCAGGTGGATCCACTAAGAGTTTAGCATAATTGTCCAGGCAGAGATTGCAGACTGGTCATATGGAACAGTGTACCTTTTAATTTTTTCCAACATACCTAGAAGAGCCACCCCCTTCTCTTGCACCTGCAGCCTGATAACTGGTTGCTCTACCAGCTGATCTACAGGCAAGATGGCCAGCCCAGGACAATGGTGCCAGGTGTTTTTTGCCATGTAAATAGCCTAATTGTGTCGGATGTAGTTCACTAGTGAGGATGAGGTTAAGGAAACTACTGGACAGGAAAAAACATCATTGGCTTTGGTTTTCTATTACTTCAGGATGTTTGCTTGCCTTTAAACATTCTGCGATTCCCTGGGTTGTAGCGATCAATTCCCTGATATAACAGTCCATTTCCATAGGCCAGGATATTTTTTAAGTACCTGGAGATATTGATTTCCTACAGATGATGGCAGCACTTTCAGGCAATGAGATGGAAAGAGGAGATGAGCGGCTCCCCTAGGGAACTGCAAGTAGCATTGTTTTATTTGGCTTTCACTTAACCAGTGATTAGTAACCAATTGGAAACCCTGAAATCATTTCTACAGGAAGCAGAGCCAGGTCAAGGGCCTTCTGAAGCCGTTAACTTTAGGTCACTGGAGAGAAGTATCATTTCGCTCAGAAGTGTCTTAGAATAAAATGTGAAAACATAGCTAGCATTTGTCAGAATTCTTAATGACTGTGTTACGTCTTTTTACTTTCTATGGACTGAGCTAAAGGAAAACTACCTAGAGGTTAATCAGCAAAGTAAAGAACTTGAGAGCTGACATCACCTTTTCAGATGGCTGGCCTTGGCCCTCCAATGGTCTCTCAAAGCTATATGTCTATAACACTCTCCCTTCTACTGGAACTGGTAAAGCCATCGGTAATTTTATCATCAAGAGCTATAGTTTCTAAATAATGACCTCCACCAAAATACATTAGCATTCAACCAGAATACCAACACGATTTGGTTTCTGGTCTTCTGCATTTTGTTCTTCAAGGCTGTCTCTTAAGGCACCCTAAGATTAGTTTTGGGAAAGGGAACTGGCATGATGGAAAATCAAAGATTCCATTAACTGTATGACTCTTGTGGCTAATGAAAGCTATTGCTGGTACGGCTCAAGGTTAAAAAAAAGAAAGAAAAAAGAAAGGGGGAGAGAAGGAACTTCTCACTAAATTTCTATCTCTCAGCAAATGATTTCATTAGCAAAAAAGTGCAAATGAACATTTCCACAGTAACTCACCAAGTCAGTACGGCCACTTTGACACCCCAACGATTTCGCTTCCCTCCATCTCAGACCAAGCGAGCGCACTGTGACTGACGTAACCCTCAGTGGCCACATTAGCTTTTCTTTCCAGGGCCATTCTTCACATCCCACGGGAAACACATACAACTTTGCCTTTAGGAACCCACATCGATCTACTAGAATGGCCCCCACTCTGAGTAGCAGCTTTGAAACCAACCCCCTAACACCATTAAAAAAAAAAAAAAAAAAAAAAAAGTTAAACACATACACATTTAAGAAATTAAAGACATTAAAAAGCCTAAATCCAAGAGCACCAAGAGGCTGGCTGCACTGGCGCTGTATAAGACAATCATTTTGCATCCTTGTCTCCTGGCATTTTTTTTTTTTTTTTTTTTTTTTGAGATGGAGTCTTGCTCTGTCGCCAGGCTGGTGTGCAGTGGTGCGATCTCAGCTCACTGCAACCTCTGCCTCCCGGGTTCAAGCAATTCTTCTGCCTCAGCCTCCCGAGTAGCTGGGACTACAGGCACACGCCACCGTGACCAACTAATTTTGTATTTTTAGTAGAGACGGGGTTTCACCATGTTGGCCAGGATGGTCTCGATCTCTTTACCACGTGATCCGCCCACCTCGGCCTCCCAAAGTGCTAGGATTGCAGGTGTGAGCCACTGCACCTGGCCATCTCCTGGCCTTTAGAAAGGAGGGACATGGGGTTCAGTAAGGGACAACCTATTGGCAGAATTCAGAGTCGGGGGGCCAGGCGTGGTGGCTCATGCCTGTAATCCCAGCACTGTAATTCCAGCACTACAGGAGGCTGAGGCAGGTGGATCACCTGAGGTCAGGAGTTCAAGAACAGCCTGGCCAACATGGTGCAACCCTGTCTCTAAGAAAATACAAAAATTATTAGCCAGGCTTGGTGGCACACGCCTGTAATCCCAGCTACTCGGGAACCTGAGGTGGAAGAATCACTTGAACCTGGGAGGTGGAGGTTGCAGTGAGCCAAGATCACATCACTGCACTCCAGTCTGGGTGACAGAGTGAGACTCTATCTCAAAAAATAAAAATAAAGAACTCAGAGTTTGGGAACAGAGAATCTCCTCAGTTGGACTTCTTGGTAAATGGAACGTATGACAAATCAAAGGCAGTACTGACATACCCTCAAGCTTTTACTGTAAAATTTAACAAATGGTAGCCACTTCCTTTAACCAAATCCGTAAGTCTCCCAACCTTACAAATATTTATAGCATCCTTAAATTAACTTCCAAATAAACTACTTCATGAATTAAAGGACTCCTACTTACTTTACTCAGATCATTATGTAAACCAGCAGGCTCTCTTCTCAAGCATGGTCCAGAATAAAAGAACATTGTCTTCTGCCACACCTGGGCTGTTGCTTTGATTCTTTTCATCTCCACAGCCCAGCCTTTCAGGACACCAGGGCAGGGTTCCATATTAAACACGGCACCCACACAGTACTCAGATAAGTCCATCCCGCTTCAGACCTTGTTTGAGGGGGAACTGAAACAAGGCACAGGGCCAAGGGTGCTCAGGGCCTACAGAGTTCACACACTTTTTCTGGAAAAGGCAAAAAAGTCAGTATTTTAGCTTCAGTAGGCCATTGCAGTCTCTGTTCCAACTACTGAACTCTGCTGATGCCACACAAAAGTAGCCACAGATCAGAGGAAACAAATGGGCATGACTGTGTCCCAATAAAACCTCATGTATAAAGAAAACAGTGGGCTGGTTAATCTTTTTTTTTTTTTTTTTTTTTTTTGAGACGGAGTCTCGCTCTGTCACCCAGGCTGGAGTGCAGTGGCCGGATCTCAGCTCACTGCAAGCTCCGCCTCCCGGGTTCACGCCATTCTCCTGCCTCAGCCTCCCGAGTAGCTGGGACTACAGGCACCCACCACCTCGCCCAGCTAGTTTTTTGTATTTTTTTAGTAGAGACAGGGTTTCACCGTGTTAGCCAGGATGGTCTCGATCTCCTGACCTCGTGATCCACCCGTCTCGGCCTCCCAAAGTGCTGGGATTACAGGCTTGAGCCACCGTGCCCGGCCGGGCTGGTTAATCTTAAAGCTACTCTCATGGGGGTGGAGGAGTGGAATGGGAAGTGGTCGCTGGTGGTTCTGAGCATTTTGTCCCTTCCCCAGAAATCTCCAGACACCCTCAGGAGAATGAGAGAACACCACTAGGCTTGGGGTAATACCTTCAACATTCCCACTACAACAGGGGTGTCCAATCTTTTGACTTCCCTGGACCACACTGGAAGAAGAAGAATTGTTGTCTTGGGCCACACATAAAATACACTAACACTAACGATAGCTGATGGGCTTTAAAAAAAAAAAAAAATTGCAAAAAAAAACACTCATGTTTTAAGAAAAGTTTACAAATTGGTTTTGGGCTGCATTCAAAGCTGTCCTGGGTCACAGGCCACACAAGCCGAAGGCTGGACAAGCTCACACTACAACTTTCTTTCGTCTCCTTTCGGAAGGAAAGTGGCCTCAAACAGGGACTATGCAAAAGTGAGTCATTCTCCTTCCACAAGTCTAGTTATATTATGAAAGAGGTCGACTTGGGTTGGCAGGTCTTGCTTATGAATAACAGTCTCAAATTACTAGTACAGGCGGGTGCTGGACGGTCAGGCCCCAAGAGGAAATTTCCCCTCATCCTCCATGCAGCCAAGCAGTAATTAAAAATGGTAATTTTGATGGCTGCGAAACAATGCGAATGTACTTAATATCCCAGGACAGTATACTTCAAAATAGTTAAAATGATAAATTTTGTTACGTATATTTTATCATAGTAAACAATGTTTAAATTGGAAAAAAAAAAAAAAAAAAAAAAAAACAATGGCCGGGCGCAGTGGCTCACACCTGTAATCCCAGCACTTTGGGAGGCCAAGGCAGGCAGATCATGAGGCCAGGAGTTTGAGACCAGCCTGGCTAACATGGTGAAATTCCGTCTCTACTAAAAATACAAAAATTAGCTGGGCGTGGTGGCGGGTGCCTGTAATCCCAGCTACACAGGAGGCTGAGGCAGGAGCATCATATGAACCCGGGAGGCAGAGGTGGCAGTGAACCGAGATTGTGCCACTGCACTCCAGCCTGGGCGACAGAGTAAGACTCCGTCTCAAAAAAAAAAAAAAAATTAAGGCAAAATATTGATAGTCACAGGGTCGAGGGGTGGACATTAGGAAAGGTGAAGAAGAATTGGTTATTGAGAAGTTCCAAATGGCAGAAACAGGCAGTGTTTTCTACACTCTTAGAATGAAATGGTAAGTTAAGGCACCCAAGAAGCTCTGGCCCTCTTATAAGGCCAAAAATCAACTTCATCACCAACATTTTCTCTTGAAGCCTTGAAGTATTTTGAGCGTGTCTTTCCTTTGATGCTAGAGTTTCAGCTAGACCACAATGCACCTTCACTACAATGGAAACTCTCAATAAAGCTGTCATAGAGTGACAGAATTTCGGCACTGAAAGGGACCTTGGAAGATACACTACCCAGCAGCTCTGAGCCTTTTCCTGCCACGGCAGGCATGATGGATGGAGCTTACAAGCATGATGGATGCAGCAGGATCCACTCCCATGGCCTGCTCAATCCATTTCCTTCTCTGTTGCTCAAGAAAGTACTGCAGAAGGTGAGCAAGGGTGACATTATTATAGGAATAACCTTGAGTCCAGCCTAGCTGTATTGTTAAGTAAGGCATGAGCAAGCTTAGAGATCTGATTTGTGTTTGCACATAGACACACACATATACCCACACACTCGCATATATAATAGCATAAGAACTGATTTATAATACAATCTAACTAGAATTTCTAAAATGCCATTGATTGATGTACATTAAACTCTGTGCTTTTAATTTATACCAAGTAAATGAGGGGACCTTAATACCGCCTCTGGAGACCTTGTAGGCTTTTGTAAAGGGAGTCAGAAGGTATAAATGGCCACAGAAGTACTAGGGGATTTTTGTTGTTGTTGTTGTTGTTTTATTTTTTCTTTAAGATCGAGTCTCTCTCTGTCGCCCAGGCTGGAGTGCAGTGGCAAGATCTCAGCTCACTGCAACTTTCGCCTCCCAGGTTCATGTGATTCTCCTGCCTCAGCCTCCTGAGTAGCTGGGACTACAGGCGCCCGCCACCACGCCCGAATAATTTTTTGTGTTTTTAGTAGAGATGGGGTTTCATCGTGTTAGCCAGGATGGTCTCGATCTCCTGACCTCATGATCCACCTGCCTCAGCCTCCCAAAGTGCTGGGATTGCAGGCGTGAGCCACCGCGCCTGGCCCAAGTACTATAAACCTAAACAGGAGAAAAGCAAAATCAAACTATTCGACCTCTCTGTGCATGTATTAATTCAGGCTACCTTAGACCACTGTAGACCACAGGCTAACTTAGAAACAATTAGGAAACTGACTAACCAAGGTGAACACAATATATGTATAAAAACTCTGAAGATATTGTTACTGACAAGAAGCATTTTTTCAGTGCCCAAATGTGCAACATGCAATTCTATGCCCCGATTCTGTCATATCTCTAACCTACCAAAATCTAGGAGAATGGGAGAATTCTCATATTCTTGGAGAACCAAGAACTTACCGGAGGCTATAACCACTATTTCCCCCTTTTTGTTTGTTTATTTGTTTGTTTGTTTTTGAGACAGAGTCTTGCTCTATTGTCCAGGCTAGAGTGCAGTGGCACAATCTCAGCACACTGAAACCTCTGCCTCCTGGGTTCAAGTGATTCTCCTGCGTCAGGCTGTTGGGATTACAGGCACCTGCCACCACACCTGGCTAATTTTTGTATTTTTAGTAGGGACGGGGTTTCACCATGTTAGCCAGGCTGGTCTCAAACTCCTGACCTCAAGTGATCCACCCACCTCGGCCTCCTAAAGTGCTGGGATTACAGGCATGAGCCACTGCATCCGGCCTCTTCCTTTCACTTTTAAGACAGTCCTAACCCAAGCTCAGTTATCTCCCTAGAATAGCATTTCCGAAAAAGTGTTCAGAGGTACTGGTAAATAAAAGAGTGCGATCGCCAACTAAGTTTGGGAAACTGAGCCACAATACATCTCTACCAAGTATCAATTTCTCTACTGCGTGATTCATCAGAGTCTGTAAATACGCTTGTATTCGCTATGCAGCTCCAGGAAGATATGGCAGCAGGCAGCATTTCCCAGCCTTACTAACCACAGCACTCTTTTTGGCAGTATATCTCAAGGGACTAGCATTCCATGGAACCCACTTTGAGAAATGTCACAGCAAAAATACATCCAAGATGGGACTCTGATTTCCCAGTATATCGAATTATTTGAGCCGAGACTCTGGATTTTAGTATCAAATTTTCCTAGTTACCTCAAATGAGGTGGTCTAAATATGAAGATGAGAACAAGAACTCACTTGACCCACTACAAATGCCCAAGTAGTCATTAGCCATGTGCAACTATTTAAGATGATTATAAAGTAAATAAAATAAAAAATTCAGTTCCTCAGTCATGCTAATCACATTTCAAGCACTCAATAGTCACATGTGGCTACTGGCTACCATATTGGACAACATACCTATAGATCACTGCCATCACTGCTGAAGGTTCCATTGAACAGCCTTACACTAGAGCATGAGCTCCCTGTGTTCAGGGGGATGTGTCTATTGTATTTGGTTTGGTTTGGTTTGGTTTTTTCCCTTTGAAACAGAGTCTCACTCTGTCGCCCAAGCTCTAAGCTGGAGTGCAGTGGCACAATCAGAGCTCACTGTAACCTCGAACTCCTGGCCTCAAAGCACAGGTATTACAGGTGTGAACCACTACCGTGCCTGTTGTTTTCTATTGTATCCTCATCTGCATCCAGTGCACTGCTTTGAACACATTTTTTTTAAATAAATAGCCATTGAATGGTAACAGGGAAAAAAAATTATCATGAATAAAATTTCCTCTTATTGGTGGTTTCCTGGAGTTGCTCCCTTCCACTTCCCCTCCCAACTCCTGTCCTCAAATTCTCTGGTAACCCTCATGTGTTCATCACAGCACTATTCACAATAGTAAACACACGGACTCAACCTAGGTGCCTGTCAGTGGTGGACTGGATATATAAAATGTGTACACATACATCATGGAATACTATGCAGCCATAAAAATATCATTTCCTTTGTAGCAACATGGATGCAGCTGGAGGCCTTTATCCTAAGCAAATTAATGCAGGAACAGAAAACCAAATACTGCATATTCTCACTTATATGTGTGAGCTAAACACTGGGTACTAATGGACATAATGATGGCAACAATAAAAACTTGGGACTACTAAAGTAGGGAAGGAGAGGGAACAAGGGTTGAAAAACTATTGCATACTATGCTCAGTACCTGGGTGACAGGATCATTCATACCTCAAACCTGAGCATCACTCAGTATACCCAGGAAACAAACCTGCACATGTACCTCCAAATCGAAAATAAAAGTTGAAAAAAAAAATTACCTGCAACCAACCATGCAACACCCTTTAAGATAAATCCAGTCCAGGCATGGAAGCTCAGGCCTGTAATCCCAGCACTTTGGGAGGACGAGGTGGGTGGATCACCTGAGGTCAGGAGTTCGAGACCAGCCTGCCCAATATGGCAAAACCCCGTCTCTACTAAAAATACAAAAAATTAGCCGGGTATGGTGGCAGGAGCCTGTAATCCCAGCTACTCGGGAGGCTGAGGCAAGAGAATCACTTGAACCTGGGAGGTGGAGGTGGCAGTGAGCCAAGATCGCACCATTGCACTCCAGCCTGGGTGACAAAAGTGAAACTCCATCTCAAAAAAAAAAAAAAAAAGATGAATCCAGCACTGTCTCCGGGAAGGAAATAATTAATGCACAATAAGTATGTATGTATGTATTTATTCTGATACTGATCAAATTCCATCCAAAAGGCTATAGCACACAAACATGGATGCACTTATACTGGCTTCTATATTCCAGAACCCAAAATAAGTTAACATGCAGAAACCAATGTGCATATTTTGTACAGCTTCCTACTCACCTATTTCCCCAATTCTGAAGTCATATAAAATGTTCCTTCTTGGTTTGTCTTTCTGAATGGGTGATTTGGCAGGTGTAGAGTGAGTGGCCAGCCCACCCACTGCCTCTAAAAACAGAGGAGTCAAGTGTAACAACAGGTTGGTTATAAGCATTACGATGCCTTTGTTCTCATGAGCAGTCAGAAGTAAAATATCTGACACCTTTTTTCATGTACCAAACCTCACCCTAAGTTGACTCTTAGTCTTTTATCACCACCCCCTACAAATGATCATTTTCCATAGTCCATGGCTCACCACTGAGTATGTTAATCAATACAATAAAAATATAAATGTTTGTTCCACTTAGTACTCTTAAAGATTGAAGTGGACACTTTCATAATCACCTTTCCCTGATAACATAAAAGTGCTCTAAATCCCTGATTAATTACTTCTCAGGCACCTGTTAATCTCCCTCGCTCTTTCCAATTAACAAAATCAAAACCTACAGGTTTTAACATTCTTGCCAAAAAGACCAATTGTGTTGATTCATCCACCTGGCCCTCTCCTGCAAATGGTTGCTTATCTCTACTTTGCATCTTTAATGATGTAATAAATGTTTTTATTGTAAGCCTCGTCTCCTATTAAGATATGCAGACTAAATATATCTCTTTTGTTCTAATATTTAGATTTCAAAAAATCGATTTCAAGCCTCTCCAAAAGCGTTTCTTCTAACTAATGTGAGGCTGTGTCTCCTTGCATTACTTTACTTCCCTTGTGTACGTCAATAATGAGACTCCAGGAGAAGGTCAACAGGACACTCGAGAATAAGACAAGACAAAGTCGGTGTCACAGCCGGGGTTCAGCATTCCACCGGTGCCCACACTAGGCCCCACACACGAAATTACAAGACAGTTACAGCATTCATGTGAGGTGGGGCCAAAGGCCTTGGCAAAGGAATTTAAGTGTCCAACTCCACCAGGAATCCCAACCAAACGAGAAAGTCATTCAATCTTTACCGTCTTTATAGTGAAAAGCTATTAATGAGGTGTCTTTTGCTACGTTGTGAAAAATGAAAAGAGTAAATCCTTACTGCTTGACGACAGAGAAAAAAAGTACATTCAAGAGCGTCTGTTAATTTACATGCTGGGTAGTTTAGGACAACTGGCTGCAGACAAGTACAACCTATGCAAATAGGTAACTCCCAGCTGAAGGACTACAGACACCCAAACCTCCTACTCACAAGTAAGCTTTGTTTTTATCAAACCACCAGCTGTTGAGAGTCTCTCTGAACCTATTCTGCTTCTGGAGGCTGCCTGATTTAAAACACAACAAGAGAAAAGAAACTAGCTGTTGAGATCTGAAAGAGCACCTTGGAAGGCACAAGCAGATCCAGTATGTTGACAATCAATCAATCAGTACCTCAAAACACGTAACCTTGACTGGACTAAGGCATTCTTTTTTTCTCTTGGCTTCCAGTAGGATTACTGCATTAATTCCCAAGAGCTGCTGAAGCACGAGGATGACTTTGCTCCTTGGTTTTGTTATCAGTCTTAGTTAAGGTGTCTGAGAGAAACAGATACTTAAAATGTGTGATTAGAGTTTAAAACATTACAGAACTCTAATTAAATTTGTAAGTGGTGATAACAGCCTTAATAACTTTAATTTGTTAAATTTAGAAACTAAGTGAGGCTAATCAATGAATAAGTGAAACCATTTTTGACATGAAAATTACTACTTTATAAATAAAAAATTATCTACAAGTTGAGCTGAAAGTTCAAGAAACACTAGGTTTTAAAATTTACTATTTTAATAAACTAATAATTGAAAAAGAACAACTTACTATAAATATCTCTTTCCAAACAGAAAAGCCCTCCTCAGTTATTAAAAACACAATGACAAGTCGCTTAACCTCTATGCCAGTATTTTAAACTTTCTTTTTTGCTTTAAAAAATAGTAATAATGACAAAGTTAAAAGACAGCAAGACAGGTCCCTAGAAATGAAATAAAAACATCTAGAAGACACACACTGGAGTTGCTTTTTCTTTTTGTTTTTTTCTTTTCTTTTTTTAAAGAGACAGTGTTTCATTCTGTTGCCCAGGCCAGAGTCCAGTGGTGTGATCACAGCTCACTGTAGCCTCGAACTCCTGGGCTCAAAGGATCCTCCCGCCTCAGCCTCCTGAGGAGTGAGCTGCCTGGTTCCAGAGTAGCTTTGTGTCTAAAGAGTTTGGAGTGGAAAGTCACCTCAGAAAGGAAAAGGGTTAATGAGATAGGAAGGTGGTCATCACTGGGACCACTGCTGACTAAACAGGAAACAAATGAAAGTAAGCAAGTCACTGGCCCCACTACCTCCAGCCCAAGCCTATAAGGATAGGAAAGCAAAGTCAGTGTATGGGGTAGACCAGGTGGGACCACGGCAACAGGGGCCCACACATCCCATTTCCTGTGCCACATGGAATGCAGGCCCACTACTGCTAGACCACCTATTAATAAATCTTCCAGAAAATGTCAGTGGTAAATTGTACCTATTCAGATTTTTAAGGGAAAGCATTTAATTTTTAAATCATGGCAACTAATGATGGAAAACATTTGTACAAGCAAAACAAAACACATATGCAGGCCACAAATAGCCCATCCAAAGCCCATTTGTGGCTTTTGATCTACACAATAAAGTCAAGCTTCACAGCATGAGGCACTCATAGCCTGGATCTCACCTGCCTACCAACTGCCCCCAGTCACACCCTATGTCAAACATCCTGCAAGTCCTGAAGATGATTCCAAATGCTGGGCTTTTGCTCACACTGTACCTTCTACCCAGAATGCCCTGCCCAGCCCACCTGGAAAGATCACCTCTTTCATGGACTGTGTTCACCTGCCCTCAGGTAGACTCCACCACTCCTTCCTTTGCCTCTGACACAGATTTCTATCATGACCTGTATAATGCTTTAGTATTAATGTAAATAAGTCTGACATATCAAATCCACTTAGAACAGCACTCCACAGAGGAAAGACCAAACTTAAAACATAGATAAATTCCCTAAGACTTCTTTATTGCAAGTAACAGAAACTAATTTGGTTGCTTGAGGATATACAGGGGTGACTTACTGAAGGAGGCTCAAGGCATCTCACAGGAGCCAAGGAAGGTGGCCAGGGCTTAGGAAGGGCGGGAGCAAAGACTGGAAGTCCAACCAACAGAAAGGAAGCTTCGTTTTCTCCCTCTGGTTCCGATCTCTGTTTTTCCAGAAATGAGCATAGTGGTTCAGTTCCCAAGATGACACCTTCTAGAATTCCAGGAATGTGCTCACAAATTGCCTATCTCTCTTCAATTCAAATTTCTAAGTGAGGATCTGATTTGCCTCTTTCACCCAGTCATAACACCAGAGAATAAACATCATTACCAAAGGTCCAGGAAGGCAGTTCACAAAGGAGGAGGAATGGCTTCCAGAATGTGCCTCCAAAACTGTTTGCTGAGTAAATAACAATCACTATCCTGGGCTGAGGAAAACAGGAAGTACAACACAGGCACTGCAAATCTATCCACCAAATCAGGCTTTGCAGGAAGCCTGCAATGAAAGCACTTTTTTATCAGAGGATAGTGGCACCAATAGTGCAGACTGTGAAACATGGAGGTGTTGTTAAGATAATGCATTTTAGCTTTCATAACTATCCACTACTTTATTCCAAAGAGAAGTCCAACTTCCTGTGCCCCCCAGAGGAACAAAATAATAGAATCATGACTATGAGTTCTGACTGGCTAGCCATTGTCAGTGGGTATTCAAGAGATTCAAATGTAAAAAAATTTAAAATGCAGAAGACGGAAAAGGTAAAACTACAGAGATATTAAAAAGATCAGGGGTTGCTAGTGGTTTAGGAGAGGGAAGGAGGAATAAGTAGGTGAAGCATGGAGAATTCTTAGCATAGTGAAAATATTCTGTATGATACTATAATGGTGGGTATGTGGCATGCATTTGTCAAAATTCATAGAACTGGCCAGGCGTGGTGGCTCAAGCCTGTAATCCCAGCACTTTGGGAGGCCGAGACGGGCGGATCACGAGGTCAGGAGATCCAGACCATCCTGGCTAACATGGTGAAACCCCGTCTCTACAAAAAAAAAGACAAAAAACGAGCCGGGCGCGGTGGCGGGCACCTGTAGTCCCAGCTACTCGGGAAGCTGAGGCAGGAGAATGGCGTAAACCCGGGAGGCGGAGCTTGCAGTGAGACGAGATCGCACCCCTGCACTCCAGCCTGGGTGACAGAGCGAGACTCCGTCTCAAAAAAAGAAAAAGAACAAAATTCATAGAACTGTCCAACACAAAGAGTGAACCTTGATATATGCAAATTTAAAAAGAAAAATCACTTAGGAAGTCATAGGATCCTAGGAAAGAACCCAGTCTGTGACAAAAGAATCTAACTGTATTACAAATGTAGGAAACAACCTTACTGAAGGAGGTAGGAGAAAGAGTAGTAACCTAAGTGACTTTGCAAATGAGTGGCATCTGTAAGAGTAAAGGCAAAAGGAAGAGCACATAAGAACTGTACTCTAGTTGATAAAGTTGCTTCCCATGGCGATGCAGGTTACCAATGCTGCTACTGCTACATATGTGTACTGGAACTAAACAATTAAGTAGATGGATGGTAGATGGTAGAGGCCAAGTGATATGGTTTGGATATTTGTCCCCTCCAAATCTCATGTTGAAATGTGATCCAAAATGTTGGAAGTGGGGCCTGATGGGAGGTGCTTGGGTCATGGGGCCAATCCCTCATGAATGGGTGGGGGCTATTTTCTTGGTGATGAATGAGTTCTCACTCTATTTATTAGCTCATGCCAAGAGTTGGTTGCTTAAATGAGCCTGGCTTCTCTCTTGTTCCCTCTCTCACCATGTGATACACTAGCTCCCCCTTCACCTTCCACCATGATTGGAAGCTTCCTGAAGCCAACACCAGAAGCAGATACCGGCACTATGTTTTATGTGTAGCCTGCAGAACCTGAGCCAAATAAAACCCTTTTATTTAAAATAAAGTAAACAGTCTCAGGTATTCCTTTATAGCAATACAAATGGACTAATACTCCAAGTTTCTCACTATTGAAATGGGGGTGAACAGATAAACTAGAAGAGGAATCTAGATTAATCCATTTGCTAATAGGCTAGGGTTGAGATATCAACATGTTAAACATGAGTCAAACTCATGATAAACTTAATATAGATACACATGGTTACACACAGAAATATTTACAAATATGGCCAGGCACGGTAGCTCACGCCTGTAATCCCAGCACTTTGGGAGGCCAAGGCAGGGGGATCATGAGGTCAGGAGATCAAGACCATCCTGGCTAATGCAGTGAAACCCCATCTCTACTAAAAATACAAAAAATTAGCTGGGCGTGGTGGCGGCTGCCTGTAGTCCCAGCTACTCAGGAGGCTGAGGCAGGAGAATGACATGAACCCAGCAGGTGGAGCTTGCAGTGAGCCGAGATCGTGCCACTGCACTCCAGCCTGGGCGACAGAGTGAGACTCTGTCTCAAAAAAGAAAAGAAATATTTACCAAGGTATGTACATCTATACCTTAGTAGACACATGTCAGCTAAGAGGACCTAAAAAATGACACCCCCATGGCAACAAGTACACCTAGTGCCCACATCTTGGTTTGTAATACCATTTTCCAATAAAAGGAATCAGGTTCCTTGGAAAATGGCTGAAGACCAGGGCAGGAAATAACACAAGATGAGTCTAGAGCATCTTGTAGTAGCAGGAAGTAAGGAAGCGCTCAGATAAACCCACAATGATGGGGGTATGTCAAAGTGATGCAGGAGCCAAGTGGAAGAGCTTCTGACGGCCAACAAAAATGGAAAAATTTGAGCAACAAACTAAAGTAACGTGGGTCTATAATCCAGAGTAAAAAATAAATATGCATGAGTCCACACTGATATGAATAATGATTAAGTTACTTAATAAATGGAGAAGAGACAAACCTACCATGCATCAGAATTCCAAATAAATCATGTTAAACCATTCCCTCGAGAAGGAGGAGTGGAACTCCCTACTCTTTAAATGTTAGGTTGAGCATAGGGACTTCCTTTCGCAGAGCACAGTATGAAAAGGGCAGGAGAGGAGAGAAACTTCACAGGGGAAAAACCTGAAAGATACTACTTCTAGCCAGGTGATTAAGGTCAACAGCAACAATTACAAATCATGTAGACAGTATGTATCCTTGATATGATGTGATAAAAATGCCACTTTCCCTCTGTGATCTTCCTCTCACAACAAATAACCCCCAGCTAATCACAAGAAAAACATCAGACAAATTCCAATAAGGAGTATCCTACAATAGACCTGACTAGCAGTCCTCAAAACTGTCAAGGTCATCAAAAACAAGGGAAGTGTGAAAAACTGTCATCACAGTCAAGAGGAGCCTAAGGGGCAGAAATGACAACTAAATGTAATGTAGTATCCTGGATGGGATCCTAGAACAGAAAAGGAACACTGGATAAAAAGTAAAGAAATCTAGGTAAACTATATACTTCAGTTATGAGGTGTAATATCGGTTCATTAATGGTAATGTAACCACATAAACGTAAAATGTTAATAATAAACTGTGGGAGTTGTGGGGAGTATGTTAGAACTTTCTTACCCAATCAGTTCTTCTATAAACCTGGCCAGGTGCAGTGGCTCACGCCTGTAATCCCAGCACTTTGGGAGGCCATGGCAGGTGGATCACCTGAGGACAGGAGTTCGAGACCAGCCTAACCAACATGGTGAAACCCCATCTCTACTAAAAATACAAAGTTAGCTGGGCGTGATGGCACGCGCCTGTAATCCCAGCTACTCAGAGGCTGAGGCAGGAGAATCGTTTGAACCCGGGAGGCGGAGTTTGCAGTGAGCCTGGATCGCGCCATTGCACTCTAGCCTGGGCAACAAGAGCAAAACTCTGTCTAAAAAAAAAAAGAAAAAAGAAATAAAAAGAAAAAAGAAAAAATTCTTCTATAAATCTGAAACTGTTCTAAATACAATAATAAAGTCTATTAATTTTTTTAAAAAACTGAAAGGAAAGAGAAGAGAGACAAGGATTTAGGGTTGTCACTTTTCGGAGAAGGGTACAGTGATCTGTCCCCCCAGCTGGCTTCTTATGTGGCTCCGTCTTGCAGGGGTGGAATTCTTCATCTCCACACTGCACACCAATCTGGCCAAACCTGCCTTAATTCTAAAATGTAGCTGCTGGCACTCAGCAACAGGAACCTTCTAGAGCACAAAACGGAAGCTATTTTTAAGTGATACCAGGAATTTCTAGAAATATTTTAAGCAATTGATTGTGAGGGCTTCACAGTGTTTAAAAAAAATCACTTGGAGCTTTAAAGGAGCAACTGAAAGATGAAAGACAGCGCTCATCTGAACACTTCACAAAGAAAGAACAAGGGGCAAGATCCAGGACCAAAAATGACTAAACAGCATTCTTCATTTATGTGAACTGGTTTCCCAGGGTAACCACTCTCCTCTTATTGAAGAGTCTCTGAAGGCAAGTAGCCAAATCCTACAAAAAGCTGAGCTATCCAGGCTCGTGGAGGAAAGGGGTGGGGAGCTAAACCACCAATTTGGTTAATTAACATTGTCCCTGGTTAACGCATTGCTTTTGTCCCTGGTTCTCTCTCCAAAAGGTCCAGTCCCCACCCAAATACCAGGTACAGCTTGATGCTAATCGGAGTGAAAGTTGTCAGTCTGAAAGGGTATAACAAGGAAATAAATGCATCAGACCAACCAAAACACTGCCTCTTTTTCTTCCTGTACCTTTTTTTTTTTTTCCTTCAAGACCAGTGTGAGCCAGGAGCAGTGGCACATCCCTGTAATCCCAGCACTTTGGGAAGACAAGGTGGGAGGACTGCTTAAGCCCAAGAGTTCGAGACCAGCCTGGGAAATATAGCAAGACCCCATCTCTACAAATAATTTCTAAAAAGATCTGATTCGGTGCACACCTGTAGTCCTAGCTACTCAGGAGGCTGAGGCAGAAGGATCACTTGAGCCCAGGAGGTTGAGACTGCAGTGAGTTATGACTGTGCCATTGCACTCCAGCCTGGATGACAGAGCGAGATCCTGTCTCTAAAAAACAGTAATGAATAAGTAAAAGCTAAAGAGCAGTATGATAGTATCTACTTGTATTTTTAAAAGCCAAAAATATTCTTAAGTACACAAATTCATGTTATTTATAATAGTTTACTTTTCTGAAAATGCTTGAAATTGGATACATTTGTCAAGGCAGGGAGCGGTGGCTCAAGCCTGTAATCCCAGTACTTTGCAAGGCCGAGGTGGGTGGATCACGAGGTCAGGAGTTCAAGTCCAGCCTGGCCAACATAGCTAAACCCTGTCTTTACTAAAAATACAAAAAAATTAGCTGGGAGTAGTGGCAGGTGCCTGTAATCCCAAATACTTGGGAGGCTGGGGCAAGGAGAATCGCTTGAACCTGGGAGGTGGAGGTTGCAGTGAGCCGAGATCGCGCCACTGCACTCCAGCCCAGGTGACAGTGTGCGACTTCATCTAAAAAAAAAAAAAAGAAAGAAAGAAAGAAAAGAAAAGAAAAAAAGAAATATATTTGTCTCTTATGGCATTGACTCTGGAGTGGACAAGGAAAGGGACTCTGGAACGGAAAAGGGTACGTGGTCCATGGCCATCTAGAGTGGAGAGCGCCCCACCACAGAGCCTGGGTCCAGCCACCCAGCCTCTCCGGGCAGTACCTTCCTTGTGAGGTCAGTACCAAATCCAGAGAGTATGGATTCAAGACTTCCCGGAAGACAGAAAAGCCAAGTTCTAGAGCTTTATTCCTCTCAGGTAAAATCCTGGATAACACAATTTCTCCCGTAAAATTGAAAACACAAGCCCAACTTGGAACAAACAGATGTACTAAAATCGACATAATTTGGTCCATTCCCGAAACTATCTTAATCAGAGTGAAGATATGAAAATACTTGAGTGGTTTGACTTGAATATTGAATTCAGTTGGATCAGGGATTGGCAAACTTTTTCCACAAAGGCCCAGACAGTCATTTCAGGCATCACAGGCCACATGGTATTTGTCAGAACTATCCAGCTCTGCTGTTGTACCATTAAGGCAGCTATACACGATACATAGATGAATAATTGTGGCTGCGTTCCAATAAAACTTTATTTACAAAAACAAGCAGCAGACTAGAGGCTAGATTTCACCCACAGAATATACTTTGCCAAGTCCTGAGATAATTTCATCTTTTCAACTAAAATAGTAGCCATTCATTCAAATTTCAGTAACAGAGCAAAATCTCACTCATTCACAAGTCAAGAACAAAGTGAAAATGAATAGAAGTCTCCTTTATGCATTTCATAAAGAAACTCAGTTGATAAAGTAACACAGTTGTGAACAGTACCTGGCTGTCACCAAACAAAACTCTGCCAAGGAGAACCTCTTGGGGACCTATTTCCTCTAAGAAGTAGTACTTGGGAGAAACATGCAACATATGGAACAGACTGAAACTTCTCAAGGGCCAGGAAAGCTCATTTTCTCTGCCTCTCTCTTCCTGATACGCTCCCTTGCCCAGGAGGTTTTAGTTGGCTTCTAGGCTGTCCAGGACAAGTACCACTTTCATCATATGGCATACAAGACCCTCCACAATAGGTCCTAACTTTATCTCCAGCCATCCTCCACATCCCTTCCCACTCCCTAAAGTACTCTGACAATATAAGATGACTCACTGCACCTCAAACACATCACTTGCCCACAAACTTTCGAGTCCCCAGGACCTTACCAGAGTGACTGTTAAATTAATCATGCAAAGGAAAGCATTTTTTTAGTGTGAAAGGAGTGCTATTAATAATTATGCTGGGGCCAGACGCGGTGGCTCATGCCTGTAATCCCAGCACTTTGGGAAGCCTAGGCGGGCACATCACTTGAGGTCAGGAGTTCAAGACCAGCCTGGCCAACATGGTGAAACCTGTCTCTACTAAAAATACAAAAATTAGCCAGGCATGGTTGTGGGCTCCTGTAATGCCAGCTACTCGGGAGGCTGAGGCAGGAGAATTGCATGAACCCAGGAGGCGGAGGTTGCAGTGAGCCGAGATTGCGCCACTGAACTCCAGCCTGGGCAACAGAGCAAGACTTCATCTCAAAAACAAAAAGACAAAAATAAAAATAAATCATTATGCTGGGACCAGAATCATAGCCCAAGGCAAACCATAATGTAGAATCCTTTAGCCTTAATTCATGATGACTTTTCTGCTATGAAGGGCACTGCAGTTCACTCTGGTAAACTCCTACTCATCCTTCGAGGCCCAGGTCAAGTATTCTCTCCTTTCCTGTTCTTTTGCTGATATCTTTATAGTAAAAGTAACCACTCTCTTATCTTTATATCTATTATAAGCTTTGTCACATAGTATAAAGTATTGTATTTCTAGTTCTTGTATACACATATGTTTCCTTTGAGGACAGGGATGTTTCCTCTGTATACTTGCTTTTGCACTGGAGTTGGCTTAATCAATTGTGCTCAACAAATGTTTATTCATTTTCTTATAATAACATAAACAATCAATTCACCCTCAAAATCACTCTTCATAAAGCATAAACCAGTGGTTCTCAACCATGGGTGATTTTGCTCCCCAGAGGATAGCTGCAATGTCTGGAAAGATTTTTTATTGTTACAACCAGAGAAGATGCCATTAGCATCTACTGGGGAGAGGTCAGGGATGCTGCTGAGCAGTCTACAATATACAAGCTAGTTCCACCACAACAAAGAATTATCTAGCCCAAAATGCCAATAGTGCTGGGATTGAGAAGCCCTGGAATAAACCTAAAACTTCAGCTCGCTTCCTCACGAGATTACTATAAATTCTGGAATATGGAGATAGGAAGTCACAAAAATTTGCAGCACATATGCCATAAGCATATTCAGAAAGCCACCACACTTGAGGAGTTAGTGTAACATAAGACAAGTAAAAATGGCACAGGCTTGCTGTGGATGCCTGAACTGGTCTGAAAAGCAGTGTAGATACACAGGGCTACACAGGGTGCTTTGAATGTTATTCTCATGCAGAGGTTATTACTTCGACATATGAATGACACAGCACCTATGCAGCAGACGTAGTAACACAGTGGCACTTCCTCAGCCACTTACAAAATCAAAGGGAAAATAGGCCGGGCACGGTGGCTCATGCCAGTAATCCCAGCACTTTGAGAGGCTGAGGCAGGCGGAACACTTGAAGTCAGGAGTTCGAGACCAGCCTGGCCAACATGGCAAAACCCCGTCTCTACTAAAAATACAAAAAATTAGCTGGGCATGGTGGCAAGTGCCTGTAATCCCAGATACTTGGGAGGCTGAGGCACGAGAATAGCTTGAACCCGGGAGGCAGAGGTTGCAGTGAGCCAAGATCGCGCCACTGCACTCCAGCCTGGGTGACAGAGTGGGACTCCATCTCAACAACAACAACAAAGTCAAAGGTAAAGTAAAAGCTACACACTCTGGACCCTTCCCAAGTCACTGACATTTCAAATCTAAAATAAATTAAAACTGTATTCATTACCGAAGTTGAATCTGAAACATTTTCAATTACCATGAAAAACAAATGTCACTATGACATGTAAAAGAAACTCCGGAATATTTGGAGGTTATTTTCAACCACATCATATCGTAAAAGTAACTGCTAACGAAAAACTTAGTCATCAACTATTTAACTGTTTCCATTAAAACAAATCTTTTAAGCTAGCTTCCTCAGTAAAAGAAATCTCCACTCTTCAACCCTTGCTTGGGAAATTTTCCAGATAACTGACTCAAAAACGGATCGCACACTTCTCTGTCTTCATAAACTGAACAACTGATGTCAGATTTACCTTTTCTGAATGCCCACAGTCATCTTAACTATTTTTTAAATTGTACTATACCGACATAAAAGGAACAGAGAGCCTTGTCCCTTCACTAAATGGCCCCAAGTGGCCTTGGTTTTAAAGGTCCTGTTATAATTTTCAGGGTCACCCAATAAATGGCAGCTATTATTCCTTGTTGCAATCAGTGTATCTACCGCCGGCCTTCATTGCCAGCTCCTTCTCATTTCGCTTTTCCAGAAATCTAGTATAATAACCAGGAACACCTTATCTAAAACATGCGTAAAGAGGCTGAGCGAATGAACACTTGTGGGGTTCTATCAGGCACAGAGTTTGCAGCCTGCGAATTTTCACATCTATGTACACACTATGGAGCTCTTCTTCTCCACCCCCACCTACTCACCCTTGTAGTCAGGAACAGGGAGGCTGCCATACAGGTAAGCAGCAAGAAATAAAAAAGGCCCAAAAAGGAAAGGTTGCATGGACAGAATGAGGAACAAGAAGTGAGAGAAAATTCAGTGTGAACCACGACCGGTAAAAATAAGGTCATTAAACTCCCAAGGGTGAAGTTCAGGTTAGTTACATCTACAACAATTACTTTCTACTCCTAAAGGACAAATACCTTTAAGAAAAATAATGGAGATTTGCAGATGTTATTTAAAACTCTACAGAAAATGAGCACTTAGGTCCCTACACAACTTTAATTCAGAGGTATTGATCTTTTAAAAAAAGGCAACACATAACCAAAACATCCTGTCCATTTGGCGTCTACCCTAACCTGCCTGGAAAAAAAAACTCCACTAATTGAGAGTTTCAAGAATGACTCATACATCAAGGTGACTTTTAAAAGTGTATCTGCATGCTCCAAAACAATAATTATTGTGTATATTACCCTCAAGTATCCTACTCTTGATTCGGAGGACACAGACCCTACCACATACCTCAGACTTGCACAATTAAGAATGCCTAGAATGGCCAGGCACAGAGTGGCTCATGCTTGTAATCCCACCACTTTGGGAGGCCGAGGCAGGTGGGTCACTTGAAGTCAGGTGTTCAAGACCAGTCTGGCCAACATACTGAAACCCTGTCTCTACTAAAAATACAAAAATCAGCCGGGGGTGGCGGTGCATGCCTGTAGTCCTGGCTACTCAGGAGGCTGAGACCGGAGAAACACTTGAACCTGGGAGACAGAGGTTGCCGCCACTGCACTCCAATCTGGGTGACAGTGAGACTTGCCTCAAAAAAAAAAAAAAAAAAAAAAAGCCCAGAATGTACATTTACACTGTTTTAACCCCAACTGGACTAGAAGTTTAACTTGAAGCTACCAAAAGGTGTTGACAGAGAAAGACAGAAATATAAAAATCACAATGCAAAGTCAATCTATTATTAGGTCTAGGTTTATTAAATATTGATAGCATTTGATGAAAGAGCTGAGTTGCACAATAGCACCACAGAGACATCCAACTCTAAACTACCTCATTCCCAAGCCTACATCTCCTTCACATCCAGCTGGAATTAAAAAGGAAACATCCAGCTAGGATTAAAAATAAATCTTTTAGATGGTAGGTCATACATCATTGCCATAGGCACTGAAAAGGCACCTGGTAATACTCAACATCCATTCATATCTGATAATATTCAACATCCATTCTTGGAAGAAAAAAAAGATAGAGATGGATGCTTTTCCAACATCATAAAATATATCTCAGCATAAAAGTCAGCATCATGTTTAACAAGAAATTCTACTCAGGAACAAAATAAGAACCCGTATTTTTTAACATGGATCTGGAGATTCCAGTCAATGTAATTAGACAAGAAAAAAAAATTACTAATACAAAATTAAGATATAAAATATGTGGCTTTAATACAGACAAAAAATAAAGTATAATCAAAGAAAATACTTCATTCATTATGGCTACAAAAAGTAAAATATCTTGCAATAAACTGAACAAGAAATGTGCAAATCTTATATAAAGAAAACTTTAAAACACTGCAAGGTATCACTCAAGACTAATAAAAGAAAGACAGAGTATGTCTCAAGGATAAATTTTACATAATCAAGATGTCAGGCTGGGTACGGTGGCTCATGCCTATAATCTCAGCACTTTGGGAGGCCAAGGCAGGTGAATCACCTGAGGTCAGGAATTCAAGACCAGCCTAGCCAATATGGTGAAACCCTGTCTCTACTAAAAATACAAAAATTAGCCAAGCGTGTTGGTGCTTGCCTGTAATCCCAGCTACTTCGGAGACTGAGGCATAAGAATCGCTTGAACCTGGGAGGTGGAGGTTGCAATGAGCCAAGATCATGCCACTGCACTCCAGCCTGGGTGACAGAGCAAGACTGAGTCTCCAAAAAAAAAAATAAAAGATGTTAATTCTCCCTAAATTAATCTATAAACCCAATAATGATTTCAATAAAAGTACTATGAAATCTTTGGGGGGATTTTTGGCATTGAATGACCATATTCTAAAATGCATATGGGAAAACTAGCAGGAAAGAACAGCCAAGAAAATTCTGAAAACAAAGGTAATGAGAGAAAAACAGCCTACCAAATATTCAAATATACTACAAAGTTACGATTAAAACAGTGCGTAATCATTACATGAACGGTGAGTCAGATCAGTGAAGAACAGAAAGTTCAGAAAGAGACCCAAATACATGTGAGAATTCAAAATATCAGAGAAGTGGCATCTCAAATTAGGAGGAGAAACACGGTTTATTCAACAAATGATGTAAGGATCAACCAGGAAGCCCTCTAAGAAAATAATAAATCTGGATCCCTCTCTCTTATCTAATAAGCATCAGATTACACATCAGGACAAAATCAGGATTCAAAAACTTTTTTTTTTTTTAATTTTTTGAGACAGGGTCTCACTCTGTCACCCAGGCTAGAGGGCAGTAGCACCATCTCGGCTCACTACAACCTCCATCTCCTGGGCTTAAGTGATCCTGCCCATCTCAGACTCCCAAGTAGCTAGGACCACAGGTGCGCACCACCACGCCTGGATAATTTTTTGTACTTTTTGTAGAGATGGGGTTTCACCATGTTGCCCAAGCTGGTCTGGAACTCCTGAGCTCGAGCAATCTGCCCACCCCAGCCTCCCCATATGCTGGGATCACAGGCTGCACCCATGAATGAAGCAAAAATTTTAACATGAAAAATCAAAAGTACCAAAGATATCTCAAATATCTTCTAGTGAGCCCGAAATGGAGAGGGTTTTTCTAACTGTAACAGAGAGTCTGATAAATGCAATTACACAGAAATTTAAAATTCTGCATGATTAAAAAAAGACACACCAAAAAGCAAAGTCAAAAACAATGACAAAATGTGATCAATATCTGCAACTTCTATCACGGGACTAATTTTCTTAATATATAAAGCTCCTACTGGCCGGGTGCAGTGGCTTACCCTGTAATCCCAGCACTTTGGGAGGCCAAAGCAGGCGGATCACCTGAGGTCACAAATTCAAGACCAGCCTAGCCAACATGGCAAAATCTCTGTCTCTACTAAAAATACAAAAATTAGCCAGGTGTGGTGGTGCACAGCTGTAGTCCCAGCTACTCTGGAGGTTGAAGCAGGAGAATCATTTGAGCCCTGGAGGTGGAGTTTGCAATGAGCCACAATTGCACCCCTGCCACTCCAGCCTGGGCAACAGAGTGAGACGCAATCTCAAAAAAACAAGTAAATAAAATAAAGCTCCTGCTAAGAAAAGAAAAGAAAGGCCAATAACCGAACAGATACATGGTCAACAGATACAGCCATGTTTCACAGGCTGGGCATGGTGACTGATGCCTGTAATCTCAGCTACGTGGGACACTGAAGCGAGAGGATGGCTTGAACCCAGGAGTTCAAGGCTGCTGTGAGCAATGACTGCACCACTGCCCTCCAGTCTGGGCAATAAAATGAGACCCTGTCACACACACATACACACACACACACACACACACAAAACCAGGTGTGGTGGCCTATGCCTGTAATCCCAGAACTTTGAGAAGCCAAGGCAGGGGATCACTTGAGCACTTGAGACCAGGAGTCTGAGATTGAGACCAGCCTGGGTCAACACAGCAAGACCCCATACCTCAAAAAAAATTTTTTTTTAAATTAATTAAAAAACAGTTCACAGATAAGGATATATATATAAATGGCCCCTCTATGTATGAAAACATGTTCAACTTCATTCACAAAAGGGTAAATGCAAATTAAAACTGACCTGAGAAACCATTTTTACCTCTCAGATTTTCAACAGCTCAAAACCACATCCTATTGATAAGCACTTTCTATTTTGCTAATGGAAGTGTACAACCTTTATAAGGGGCAATTAGGCAACATATATCAAAATTTAACAATGCACATACCTTTATGCTTAGCTATGTCTATTCTCAACATTTACCCCACAGAAATAGGTGCACATGTGAGAAATTATGTATGTACAGGTATTGCAATGTAGATTGCATGTAACAGCAAAAACTGGAACCTGCCTAAATGGGCGTCAATAGCAGAATAATGAATGAATCACAGTAAATCCATACAATGTACACTGTGTGATCATAAGAAAAGAATGAGGAAGCCTTTTATCTCCTTCTATGTAATGAGCTTTAAAAAACAGTGTAAGTGAAAAATAAATTGCCACTGGGTAGAATAAAAAGAAAACAGGCCGGGCACAGTGGCTCACGCCTGTAATCCCAGCACTTCGGGAGGCTGAGGCAGGTGGATCACAAGGTCAGCAGATCGAGACCATCCTGCTTAACACGGTGAAACACTATCTCTACTAAAAATACAAAAAAAATTGGCCGGACGTGGTGGCGTGACCCTGTACTCCCAGCTACTCGGGAGGCTAAGGCGTGAACTGGAGAGGCGGAGCTTGCAGTGAGCCAAGATCGCGCCACTGCACTCCAGCTTGGGCAACAAAGCGAGACTCCATCTTAAAAACAAGATAGTAAAAGAGTGCTCACATCTATAGGCTTACATAGGCATTCAATATCTTTGGGAGCATATAGAAGAAACCAATAACATTGGTGATTATCTTTGGAGAGTGAGACTGAAAGACGGAGGGAAGGGGAAAACAATTCATAGCACTCTCTTTTGGATTAAAAACCATGTGAATGTAATACCAACTAAAAAATGAATTCAAATCAAATTTTTTAAAAACCTTAGTAGCATTTTTTTTTTTTTTTTTTTTTTTTTTTTTTTTTTTTTTTTTTTTTTTGAGACGGAGTCTCACTCTGTCCCCCTGGCTGGAGTGCAGTGGCCGGATCTCAGCTCACTGCAAGCTCCGCCTCCCGGGTTCCCGCCATTCTCCTGCCTCAGCCTCCCGAGTAGCTGGGACTACAGGCGCCCGCCACCTCGCCCGGCTAGTTTTTTTGTATTTTTTAGTAGAGACGGGGTTTCACTGTGTTAGCCAGGATGGTCTCGATCTCCTGACCTCGTGATCCGCCCGTCTCGGCCTCCCAAAGTGCTGGGATTACAGGCTTGAGCCACCGCGCCCGGCCTCTTAGTAGCATTTAACACTTCCCACTCTCCATCCCCAGCCCCCAACCACTTATTAAGTTCTGATGATTCTCTCCAAAACGTCTCGTTTAACCTATTTCCTTCCCAATTCTGTGGCCATACTCCAACTTCAAGTCCTTAGACAATTATCAAGGGTCTCGTAGCTGGTGCCCGTACTCCCCTCTACCCATTAAGAATGCACCTAGTCAGGGCGTGGTGGCTCACGCCTGTAATCCCAGCACTTTGGGAGGCCAAGGCAGGTGGATCACAAGGTCAGGAGATCGAGACCATCCTGGCTAACACGGTGAAACCCCGTCTCTACTAAAAATACAAAAAATTAGCTGGGCGAGATGGCGGGCGCCTGTAGTCCCACCTACTGGGGAGGCTAAGGCAGGAGAATGGCGTGAACCTGGGAGGCGGAGCTTGCAGTGAGCGGAGATCGTGCCACTGCACTCCAGCCTGGGCGACAGAGCGAGACTGTGTCTCAAAAAAAAAAAGAAACAAAGAAAGAAAAAAGGAAAAAAAAAGAATGCACCTACACTCCACCACCAGATTCAACTCCCTTTAAGGAGACGACCTTGGCCTGGACGTGATGAAGTCCCTCTTCTATGCACCAGTGGAAGCGGACTGCTTACAGAATGCCACGCTCCTCGTCTTGGCATTCAAATCCAAGGCACCTTTACAGCTCTGTTGTCTGTGCTTATGTTTTTTAATTCCAATTACACTAGAAGCTTCTTACAGAACACTCATTATCAAATCCATCTTTTTATTCTCAAAATTCTTAGAATGTTGTCTTGCACAAAGTACTCAAGAAATGTTATTTGAATGAATGAATAAATAATACATAGTGATAAAATTTACAGAATTTAGGCTGGGCATGGTGGCTCATGCCCGTAATCCTATCACTTTGGGAGGCTCAGGTGGGGGGATCTCTTGAGTCCCAGAGTTCGAGACCAGCATAGGCAACACAGCCGGACATGGTGGCATGTGCCTGTGGTCCCAGCTAATCCGGAGGCTGAAGTGAGAGGATCACTTGAACCCAGGAGGCAGAGGTTGCAGTGAGCCAAGATCATGCCACTGCACTTCAGCCTGGGCAATAGAGCAAGACTGTCTCAAAAATAAACAATCTTTTTAAATGAAGAAAAAGATAATTTACAGAATTTATATATCTGATTATATTATACTGAAAAACAAAAATGAAAATGAAAAGCATGGTCTCTCATTCAAGAAACTTGAAGAAAAAAAAGTTTAAGAAAACCAACTACTGTTATTTGCCAATGATCAGTTTATGCTAAAATAATCCATTTCACTAGAGTTTCCAACTCCAAATACGGTCTCCTCACCTCCACCCACAAACAGGGTCTCCTCACCTCCACCCACATCTCCCAGTTTCTTTGCTTAACTTAATACTTTCCTCACCTCCAAGGCAACACTGCCTCAAACTCAATGCCGTAAGTGATTTCGCTTCCTGCCTTTCAAACGGGATACAAATGGCTTAAGTACCTTGATGCTGCTTGTTCTCATATAACAATATAAGTAATAAATAAATAAATAACAATGTAAAAAGATGTACAATCTATTTCATTGATAATGGCTTCCCCATGATTTAAACTTAACGAACACCTTGTCTCCACAAACCCACGGGAAAATCTGTAAAGTTTTACATTGCATATAATAAAAATAAGTCAGTCTACTATATTCTCACCTATCATTTTTTTAAAGTCCATTACACGCTCCCCATGTCACAAAGAGGCTATTTAACATCATTTTAATGATGTCTGCTCCTTCTCCTCCCCCTCCTTCTTCTTGGTGTCAGCAAAAGTAGAGAGTCAAAAATTCAACAGCTTTCATGAAAATAATGAAGTATGTCAATATTTCAATAGTCGTAACGTATTTTATCCATATTCTTATTCCAGAAAATGAAAGTATTCTCTCATTAATCAAAGCAAAACAAATTGCAACCTTTTTAGATGGTAGAATATTCTTATTTGTGGTGGCAGTTTCATAAGACATATACATTTGTCGAAACTCATTGAACTGTACACTCGAAAAGGTTCAATTTTATATACTGCAATAAACTCAAATTTCTTTAAAAATAAACTTTTCTAAAATCAAGTATTTCTCCTTTCCAACAAATACATTATTCTAGAATAAGGATTCAATTCCAAGCAACTCAGAAGAGTTTAAAGATTTTACTGTGGGTTGAGCAAATGAGAAGTTACTCCAGTTTTACATATGAAGAAACTATCGGTGAAATGAGTTGTATGACTTACCACACTGTTATTGTCAGGCCATCACCAGAGAGAGCAGACTCATGAATAGAGCACCAGTCCTGCCACCATTTTGGCTCAGTAATGAGGCCTTCGGTAAGTTCTCAATCCCTTCAGCTGCAGAATGAGGAGGTTAGACTCATTTGCTAAGGGCCACTTCAACTTTAACATTCTGAGTTTATATTCTAGAGATTTGAAGTATACTTTAAAAGTCCTTTGAGGGGGGAAAAAAAATCTGTTTTTTGTTTTTTGTTTTTTTAAGAGACAGGGTCTTGCTGTTGCCCAGGCTGGAATGCAGTGCTGCTATCATAGCTCACTGCAGCCTCAACCTCCTGGGCTCAAACAATCCTCCCACCTCACCCTCCCGAGCAGTAGGTACTACAGGCACACACCACCACACTCCCCTGAGTTTTCACATTTTTTGGCAGAGACAGCGGGGTCTCACTATGTTGTCTAGGCTAGTCTTGAACTCCTGAGCTCAAGCAAGCCTCCCACCTCAGCCTCCCAAAGTGCCGGGATTACACGAGTCAGCCAGGGCACCCAGCCTCTAAAATTCTTTTATCAGCTAATTGATAAATACTATTAGAAAACCCTAGCACAATCCAATGCACTGACGGACAGCAATCATGGGATATTCAAATTACAAAAGATTGCCAACTTTACAACAAGCTTTTACATTAAGAGATTCTCTAGGCCACTTAGATATTAGTTCATAGAACATTAATTTTGAGAGGAAAGAAGACAGAAAAAGTGTTAAGTGCCAAAGTTAAGAATAAAATCATTCAAAGGAAACTAAACATCTCTGGTGATATGATGAAAATAAATGTACATCTGAGTCAATTCCCTACAAATTTTCAGAACAATTGTACTGTGTAAAGAAAGCATGAGTAGGCTGATGAAAACAACCTCTGTTTAAACAAAACAAAAAAAAATCTGGCATATATAAAGTGCTTTGGTAAGAGGCATAAAATGATTACAAAGGTTTTTTTGGTCTGTTGTTTTTACAAAAAAAGGAAGCCAGGCATGGGGCTGCCTGCCTGTGGTAACAGCTACTCAGGAGGCTGAGAGGGAAGGATGGCTTGAGCCCAGGAATTCAAGACCAGCCTGGCCCATTTAAAAAACAAAAAAAAAGGGGAGCAAACACTTCCTCTATGTGGGGAAAAGGCAAAGAAAAAGCCCAAAATTTAAAACCCAAATTTCATAGTCAAAGACCATCAGAAAATTCCTTCTTTTTTTTTTTTTTGAAGATGAAGTCTCACTCTGTCGCCCAGGCTGGAGTGCAGTGGCACAATCTCAGCTCACTGCAACCTCTGCCTCCCAGGTTCAAACGATTCTCCTGCCTCAGCCTCCCAAAGCTGGGATTATAGGTGCCTGCCACCACACCGGGCTAATTTTTTATATTTTAGTAGAGATGGGTTTCACCATGTTTCCCAGGCTGGTCTCAAACTCCTGACCTCAGCTGATCCACCCGCCTCAGCCTCCCAAGAGAAAATTCATTTTTATAGAAAAAAAAAAGCTGATTATATTCATTTCTATTCATTAAGATAGCATTTCCCAAAGACTCTTCTAAATAGTTTAAAGGAAAAAAAATGGGTACCCATGGTTAAAATAAGCACAATTACTGCTTACTATATCACCCTGGTATAAGTTACGACTGTATTCAGCTGCATGTCATAGAAACCTACCCATAGTGGTTTAAACAATCAGGGCTCTATTATTCTACTAGAATAACCTGTCCCAAGATAGAAACTCCAAGATTGGTAGAGTAGTTGCAAGAAGCTGTCAAGAACCCCTTCAATCTTTCTGACGCAACTCTTAGCGCTTGGCCTTCCTGGGGCAAGATACGTACACCCCCTTCATACAGAAAGGTGGGAAGGGAAAGGGGAAAGTTGTGTGCCAGCCTCACAGATCCTGTTTATCAAGAAACCAAAGCTCTCCTGGAAGCCTCTGCCCTGCAACCACCTCTACTTATATTTCATTGGCTGGTACTGTGTCACCTCTGGCAACAGGGGAGTCTGGGGAGATGAGAATTTTTAACTAGAATTTTTGCCACCCAGAGCAAAACCAGAATTCCATTAGGTAAGAGAGACCATTTGTCTTAGAAATTCAAAATACATATTTGATGTTAAGGGCTCCGAGAACTGTGCAGTAAATAAACATGTTTGACTTTTTTTTTTTTAATAATACAGTACTTCTCAAAGTTATTTGAACATAAAATTCTTTATTTCCTTTGAACAGCCTGTTGAAACAGTATTTGGTGCAATTCATCCTGGGATATGCTGCTTTAGGAACTAAAGGAAGAAAAAAAATCTACTCTTATGAAATAGACTGTTTTCTTTTTTTTCCCCCGCCCCGAGACAGAGTCTCACTCTTTTCGCCCAGGCTAGAATGCAATGGTGTGATCTGGGCTCACTGCAACCTCTGCCTCCTGGGTTCAAGTGATTCTCCTGCCTCAGCCTCCCAAGTAGCGGGGACTACAGGTGACCCCCACCACGCCTGGCTAATTTTTGTATTTTTAGTAGAGATGGGGTTTCACCATGTTGGTCAGGCTGGTCTGGAACTCATGACCTTGTGATCCACCCACCTCGGCCTCCCAAAGTCCTGGGATTACAGGTGTGAGCCACCACACCCAGCCAAAATAATTGGTTTGCATATGTAGAAAGGGAAAGGAAATAGGTTGCGTTTAAGCAAGGGGTTCTGGAAATAAAATTGCTGAAGTGATAACAAAATTCTACAAGCAGGATCTGATGTGTTTTTACTTTTTTATGTAAAGTCACCACTCTAGTGAGAAAAATCTTTTATCTTTCCACTTTATGCTTTTATAGGTTGGGCCACACTCCCTCTGCTCTTCACCATCCCTTCTCAACTCCTGAACTGTCACTTCCTTACGTAACTCCCCTCTGTTCTATCATTCCCCGCTGGTCTCTAAATGTCCATTTCTGAGCTTCTCCAAGGTTTCACTCATTCTTTGCTTCAGCCTCTCATGCTTTCATAATTTTTCTTTCTCCTATTTTCATTTTTGTTTTCTTTTTAGTCTCTCTTACATTAAGGTACACCAGCATCTCTTATTTTCTTAAAATACTACCAAAACCACCTAGGGCTTAGCATTTATTTACTGAGGCAGTCCCTTCTGCACATTTTGTATTCAATCTGTACAAAATGACTGTCCTTTGAAACCTCATGTAGGCTGCTGTTAGCTAAATGCTGTAACAAACAGACTCTAGTATTACTTCCAAGAATAAATGTGCATATTTATAGGGAAAAATCAAAACACAATTTTTCATTCTGCTTCTAAAGCTTTCACAAGAAAGACATTCATCATACCCAGTTCCATTAAAATATTCACTTCTTTTAATCCACTTCAATAGTGAAAAGAAAAAGTAAATTACATTTTTCACATTTCCAAACACCATCCATTTCCATGACACACATAGGTATCTCCTTGCCAAGAAAACCCAGTGGTTGTCTGTTTTGGAAGGGACGTAAGAAAGTGCCATTTTTTATTTCCTGAAGAAAAAAGAATTAAATAGGTCAAATACATAAAACTTTCATGAAAAAAGCAACACTTCATTTCAGCCATTAAAGAAAAATGTGTTTAAATTCCCCAAAGGAATTCCACGCTCTGCACTGGAAAAGGCCTATTCACCGCTGACTTTCAACAACCAGACGTGACTTATCACACCGCGTAACCAAGGCACTGAATGGAACTGAAGCCCTAAGGAGTCTTCTTATCTTTCTGCTTTCTAGATACCAGGGAAAAAAAAGAAGCAGCTGAAATGATTCACTCTTCCAGTAAACAGGCATCTGGAAAGTCAGAGGAATGGCCGGGCACGGTGGCTCACGCCTGTAATCCCAAAACTTTGGGAGGCCGAGGCGGGTGGATCACAAGATCAAGAGATCAAGACCATCCTGGCCAACATGGTGAAACCCTGTCTCTGCTAAAAAGTACAAAAATTAGCCGGGCGTGGTGGCATGTGCCTGTAGTCCCAGCTACTCAGGAGGCTGAGGCGGAAGAATCACTTGAACCTGGGAGGCAGAGGTTGCAGCGATCCAAGATTGCGCCACTGCACTCCAGCCTGGGCAAGAGAGATTCAGTCTCAAAAACAAAAACAAAAAACAAAAAACAAAACAAAGTCAGAGGAACATGAAACGCTCAAATGCCATAAAGAGCCTTTTCTTGCCAACTCTTGGTTATATGGATTTGCTATACTCTTTAGGGGCTGATATTACTCATCCGAGAAGGCATAGCCAACTTGCCCCAAGCAGAAATTTGGACAGCATCAATTTAGGTCTAGCAGAACACTTCTCAAATTGCTTCCAAAGAGAAGACTGGCTCCTCCTAGCCAGCAGGGGAGCAACCATACAGCCACTCACCCCCATCATGCCTTCCAGTCCCGTCCAAAGTTCAAGGTCCTTTCTGCCCCCGACCTCCGACCCTTTCCCACAATGCCACACCCACAGTCCAAAACTTCCCTGGGATCCCCACCCTCCTACACCTTTCTACTGAACCTCTTGGGGCCACCCTTTGCCCCAACCTCTCTTCTTATCTTGGTCGAAACCTGGAACTCTTGATGGAAGCACACTGTAGCTTCTCCTCATTGCCCAAAGTTGTTTCCAATATAAGACTCCTCCACTCTTGGGTAAAATTTACCTCCATGTCTCTCAATCATTCTGCCTCATTCACTGAAGACCTTTTCCCCTGGTTCAGTCCTCCCTGAGTCACCAAGTCCAGCAGTCATCCCAAATGACCTTAGAATCCACCAAGCACACTGCCCAATTAGTTCCTTGACCTCATTCTGAACCTCCTTCTTGGTGTTACTGTCTTCCTCCCAATGACCTAGCGTGGTTTTCGCATCACTACTCAGAATGGCTCCAACTCTGACAGTACCTGCAAACATCTCACCGCATTTCCTTTCGTCCCTACGAACTCCTCCCTGAGATCTCTCATGCCACCTCTCCCACCACACCAACTCTTCTATCTCTTCTGATGCTCCAATTTGCTAGCACCTCTATTTTCTTCTTCTCTGACAGGCCTCTTCTGTCTACATCTCCTTTCTCCTCCATCTGACATCAACTGCCCACTAACCAATGATCTCAACTCCCTCACACTCTCTTAAACACTCACTCAACCAAATCCCAACCCCAGATCCTTCTACCTATCACCTTCTCTGTTCCTCTCCTCAGGACACTCAACACCAAGGAGAAAACCACACAACCATTACAGCAGATGGCGTAACAGATTCAGGGGCTCCATTCTGGAGATCTCAGAGCTGCCCAGCAAACCTGTTGAGCTCTCTTTTCATTCCCCTTGGGAGGTTTTTGTGGAGTTTTTTGTTTGTCTGTCTGTCTGTTTGTTTAGACAGAGCCCACTCTGTCGCCCAGGCTGGAGTGCAGCGGTGTGATCATGGCTCACTGCAGCCTTCACCTCCTGGACTCAAGTGATCCTCCCACCTCAGCCTACCAAGTAGCTGGGACTACAGGCACACGCCAGCTCACCCAGGTAAGTAGAGATGGGGTTTCACCATGCTGCCCAGGCTGGTCTCGAACTCCTAGGCTCAAGGGATCCTCCCGTCTCAGCCTCCCAAAGTGCTGAGACTACAGGTGTGAGTCACCACGCCTGGCCAGAGGTTTTTTCAAACCTCCCCCACTTTGCCCCAGCCTCAGGGCCCACCATCACCCCTTCCTCCCACTCCACTCTCAGAAGATAACCTCACCTCCTACTTTACAGAGAGTAAACCAAGAACACCTTCAACTTCCTGCCCTCAGACTCACCTTCATCTGTATCCATCAATGTCTTCCTTCCCATTCAGTGGATAAATGTCCTTCCTCCTGCTTCAGGTCAACATGTATCCCAGCTCAGAACTCTATCCACACTAGACTTCCCAGGCATTCGCTCTACTACATTAACGCTCTCTCATGCTCTCACACTTCCCTCTCTGTCAGTTTAATGTGCCAAGTCTCTCTCACCCTGGTTTTTTTTTTTTTTTTTTTGAGACAGAGTCTCACACTGTCGCCCAGGCTGGAGTGCAGAGGTACAATCTTGGCTCACTGCAACCTCCGCCTCCCAGGTTCAAACGATTCTCCTGCCTCAGCCTCCAGAGTAGCTGGGACTACAGGTGCATGCCACCACACCCAGCTAATTTTTGTATTTTTAGTACAGACGGGGTTTCACCATATTGGCCAGGTTGGTCTCAAACTCCTGACCTCGTGATCCACCCACCTTAGCCTCCCAAAGTGCTGGGATTACAGGCATGAGCCACCACATCTAGCCAACTCTCTCATCTTTTAAAAAAAAAAAAAAAAAATCCCCTCAGACCTAACAGCTGATCCAACTATGACCTCTTCTTCACAGTCAAGCTTCTTGATATATCTCTCCCAACTTCTCTCCCAGTGAATCTGGCTTCCTTCCCCACCCCTCCAGTGAAAGTCCCCTAGCTACAGTAGCAGCACACCAGCATGGCCATAGTGGCCAAACTCCACAAACACATTCAGACCACACTTGACCTGGCTTCTCTGGAACATCTTGCCTGAGCCCTCAATTAATCCACACACTCCTGGGTTTCCTTCTATCTTGCTAGCCAGTCTTTTCCCTCTGTCTGCCTTTTACATCATTGTTTTTCAAACTGCCAGTCTTGAACCTAAGTCTCAAAATCCTGGGCTCAAGTGATCCTCCTGCCTCAGCCTCCTGTAGCTGGGACTACAGGTACATGCCACCACACCTGGCTAATTAGAGGGACGAGGTCTCACTATATTGTTCAGGCTGGTATCAAACTCCTGGCCTCAAGCAATCCGCCTACCTCGGCCTCCCAAAGTGCTGGGACAATAGGCATAAGCCACCATACCTGGCCCACTCCATATATTCTTTAATAGACAGCCAGACCTAGCAATCCCATGATTAAGCATTTAACCAAGAGAAATAGAAATATACGTACGCAAAAAAGACTTACACAAGAAATGTTCACAACAACTTCATTCATCAAAGCCAAAAGCTAGAAACAACCCAAATGTCCATCAACAGAACATATAAGCAAGCCAGGCGCGGTGGCTCACACCTGTAATCCCAACAGTCTGGGAGGCCGAAGCGGGTGGATCACCTGAGGTCCAGAGTTCGAGACCAGCCTGACCAACATGGAGAAACCCTGTCTCTACTAAAAATGCAAAATTAGCCGGGTGTGCTGGTGCACGCCTGTAATCCCATCTGCTCTGGAGGCTGAGGCAGGAGAATGGCTTGAACCCAGGAGGCGGAGGTTGCTATGAGCCGAGATCGCGCCATTGCACTCCAGCCTGGGCAACAAGAGCAAAACTCCATCTCAAAAAAAAGCAGAATATATAAGCAAACTGGGTGAACTCATACAATGGAACACTACTCAGCAATGAAAACGAGCTACGACTGATACAGGCAACAATGTGGCTGAGCTCAAAAGTATTATGTTGACTGAAGAGAGACAGACACAGCAGAACACCTACTACATAACATCATTTTCATGAAATCTGAGAAAGATACAACTGGTGATAAAAGTCAGAAAGCGGCTATAGAGAGGTGGGGTGGGTGACTGACTGGAAATGGGCACTGGGAACTTTCTGGGCTGATGGAGATGTCCTATATCTGGTTTACCGTGTTGATAGTACGAATGTATGAAATTGCAAACTCATTTCCCTTTTTTAAGTATTTTCTGAGAGTGCCACGATCTCACAGCAAAAGGCCTTTGGAATTTCCTATCTATTTCCCTGTCCCTTCCTCACCTTCCCTCACAGGCTACACTGCTCGCATGCTGAAGTTCTTACATTTTCCCAAATAGATGATGTTCTCCTTCACCCCTGGCCTCTCTGCTTGAACAATCCCACAGTCCTTGGCATGGCCAACTCCTACTGTCTTTTGAGACTCAGCGTAGATGTCACCACCACCAGGAAGTCTTCCTAGTCCCCAAACTAGGTATCCACCTTGGGCTCCAAGAGCTCCCTGTACTTACTGATACCACAAGCCCTTTAACTCTGAAATGTGCTTCACCATTTGCCTCCCCAGAATGTGAATTCCCTGAGCGCAGGGTCTCCAAGTTATTTGCTGAGGGTGTGCCAGCTGTTGAGAATGGTAAATGTACTCAACGTTTGTCCGATGGGTGAATGAAACATTCAAAAATTGCTTTCTCCTCAAGCTAAACACAGAAGGATGAACAGTTGCAATATCAATATTTAAGGAAATAACTTGAAAGAATAAAAGGTCAATATTTTATATTGAATACTTCAGTAACCATATATACACAGGAGACTGTATTATATCAAGATCTGCTGCAAACGAAAAAGAAAAGCAAGACAAACAGACTCTGCTAACTCTTACTCTAAAAGCCAAGATAAAAGGAAAATGAAAGTCTTCTTGGGTAAATAAATGAATCTCAGGGAGGGCATCCTGAGCAAAGGGAAGACTCTTTGATGGATACAAAAGTGGTCACTTTTTCAGTTGATTTAAGCAGAACTGAGAGCCCAACAAACCTCTCTGAGCTGTGTAAATTCCAACAGAAGCAGCTAGGAGCCAAACAATGATTTGGAAACGTACCAAGAGCTCAAAAGCATCAAGTCTAGACACCTCAAACTCCCCTGAGAGGGATCTGGCTGCCTGCCGACTGCCAAGATCCCTGCTGACCCCAATTTCTTGTATTCCATAATCATTTTTAGATGGATTGCTAAGAGGTAACTTTAAGAGAAGCAGCCTCAGCCACCTGCCATCTTTCACATCTCAGATGGGGCCCGTCTTTCCTTTGAAAGGGAAAGAAAATGGACTAGTGTTAAACTGCAAGTGAAATAAATTCCTTAAATATCAGGAAGCAGAGAAAATAAGTAAAGATCTTCCTCTAGCACTTCTAGCTGCCAAAAGAATCTTCAGAGCAAAAAAGTGCTGGCCGTATTTCTTCAAGTGCTGTCTGATTTGCCAGAATACTTTTCAACATTCCAGAACTATTATCAGCAGGCTGCTGGTTACCACCAGGGCTTCTCTTTCTTCATGCTCCTCCCAGTCAAGAATGCAATGTATGGCCGGGTGCGGTGGCTCACGCCTGTAATCCCAGCACTTTGGGAGGCCGAGGCGGGTGGATCATGAGGTCAGGAGATCAAGACCATCCTGGCTAACATGGTGAAACCCGTCTCTACTAAAAATACAAAAAATTAGCTGGGTGTGATGGCAGGCGCCTGTAGTCCCAGCTACCTGGGAGGCTGTGGCAGGAGAATGGCGTGAACCCAGGAGGCGGAGCTTGCAGTGAACCAAGATCGCGCACTGCACTCCAGCCTGGGCCACAGAGCGAGACTCTGTCTCAAAAAAAAAAAAAAAAAAAAGGTGGCATATTTCTTCTTATATATTTTTTAAAATCCTCCTAGATGCCTCATTACCCTCCTGGCTCTACTGTCAGCATCTGAGCCTGGCATCTGAAACCTTCAAAACAACAAACCCATTTAAAAGCACAGGCATGTCTGTAGGGGTAAAAGTGAAAAGCAAAAATTGAGACAAATGAACTAAAAAGTGATAGCCACTCTCATTGAAAGCAAACACCATAGGTAAAACAGCAAACACACAATTGGCTAACACAGTTTCGACAAAAAACTTTTTGTCAGTTTTTTTAAATCATCATAACATACACACAACAAAATTTGCCATTTAGTCATTTTTAGTTGTACAATTCAGTGATATTAATTGTATTCACAATTGTTATACAGTCATCACTACTATTTCCAAACCTTTTTCATCACCCCAGAGAGAAATTCTGTAACTATCAATCAATAACTCCCCATTCCAATCTTTCCTCACTCCTTGGTATCTTCTAGTCTACTTTTTTTCTCTATGAATCTGCCTAGTCTTGATGTTTCATACAATAGGAAGCATACAATATTTGTCCTTTTGTAACTGGCTTATTTGACTTATTAGCATAATGTTTTCAAGGTTCCTCCATGTTGGCATATGTATCAGAACTACATTCCCTTTCATGACTAAATAATATTCCATTGTGCATATAAACCACATTTTGCTTATCCATTCATCTGCTGATGCACACCTGGGTTGTGTCCATTTTTCGAATCTTGTGAATAATGCTACAATGAACCTTGCCACACAAGTATCTGTTTGAGTCACTGCTTTTAATTATTTTGGGTATGCACCTAGGAGTGGAATTGCTAAGTCATATAACACACAGTAATTTTTTTTTAATCAAGTACATTCAATAGTTAAAAAAAAAAAAAAAAAAAAAACTTGGATTTTTTTCCTGATTAAAAAGCAATACATGTTCATTGTAGGAAATCTGGAAAATAATTAAACCACTGAGAGAAAATCACTGTTAATAGACTAGACAGTAAGAATATTCCCTTAAATCTTACTGTCTAGTTATACACACACACAGAGACAGACACACATGGATATTTTAACTAAAACTGGGTTATTTCCACTTATCATTATATCAAGAGCATTAACTCCATGTCATTAATTGTTCTTCAGAGGTCAGGCACGGTGGCTCACGCCTGTAATCCAAGACAGGTGGATCACGAGGTCAGGAGTTCAAGACCAGCCTGGCCAATAGCGTGAAACCCTGTCTCTACTAAAAAAAAAGAAAAAAAAAACTAGCCATGTGTGGTGGCACACACCTGTAGTCCCAGCTACTCAGGAGGTTGAAGCAGGAGAATCACTTGAACCCAGGAGGCAGAGGTTGCAGTGAGCCGAGATTGCACCACTGCACTCCATCCTAGGCAACAGAGAAAGACTCCATCTCAAAAAACAAAAAACAAACAATCAAAAAAAAGTTCTTCAGAAACAACACTTAATGTATGAATGATATTTCATCAGATAGATAAAGCATAACTTTATTAACTATTCCCCAATTTAGGCTGTTGCATATTTTCCATGGTCATAAATTACACAGTAATGAGCATCTTCATGAATTATTTCTTCTGCACTTCTTTGATTACTGTTTTAGCATATCTTACTACAAGTAGAATCACCAGGTCAAACGATATAACCATTGTTAAGGCTGTTGATAAACACTACCTATTTGTCTTCCACAAAACCCATACCAATCTATATTTCTATCAGCAAAAACAAGCAGCTTTTTAAAATGTAAAAACAAATTAATGATATAATCATCAAATAATGTAATATAAAAGAACAGCTGCCAAACTGGTAAACCATGCTGTAGCAATGATCTTTTCTATTAAATGATGTGAGCAGGCTAGATGAACTAAGGTTTTAGACATCCAGGAAAATGTCAAGTTTTCAAATGGCAATCCATATTTTAAACTAACAGGCCTGCTAAAGCACTGATATATTTACACATGGACAAGTGGAGAGAAAAATTTATGTAAAACCACTACCTTCCTGAGAGCTGTACCCATCCCTAAATTTTCCCGTGGTCCTTTTTATACATGCCTGAATAGACTAAGGACAATTCTAATGCCTAAAACACATTTACTTAGGAAGCATCCAGTACTGGGGTTTCAGCAGATGGGCAGTTCTACTCTCTGTAACTTTACCAACAAACACTTTTTTTTTTTTTTTTTTTTTTTTTTTGAGACGGAGTCTCGCTCTGTCGCCCAGGCTGGAGGGCAGTGGCCGGATCTCGGCTCACTGCAAGCTCTGCCTCCCGGGTTCACGCCATTGTCCTGCCTCAGCCTCCCGAGTAGCTGGGACTACAGGCGCCCGCCACCTCGCTCGGCTAGTTTTATGTATTTTTTAGTAGAGACAGGGTTTCACCGTGTTAGCTAGGATGGTCTTGATCTCCCGACCTCGTGATCCGCCTGTCTCGGCCTCCCAAAGTGCTGGGATTACAGGCTTGAGCCACCGCGCCCGGCCAACAAACACATTTTTTAAAAAAACCAAATGATGATTAAAAAAAAGAAATCCTGCCTGTGGCACGGACTCATCTCCTTGGAGACACCTTCATCCCAGCACATCAATCAGCCAATTTGGTTGCTTCACATGAAAAGAGTGGGTTCAAGGTTCAAGTGGGTTCAAGAGTTCAAGGTTGCAGTGAGCTATGATTGCACCACTATACTCCAAACTGGGCAACAGAGCGAGATCCTTTCTCTAAAAAAAAAAAAAAAAAAGGCCAGGCGTGGTGGCTCACCCCTGTAATCCCAGCACTTTGGGAGGCTGACGCGGGCGAATCATGAGGTCAAGAGATCAAGACCATCCTGGCCAACATAGTGAAACCCCATCTCTACTAAAAATACAAAAACTAGCTGGGCGTGGTGGCACACGCCTGTAGTCCCAGCTACTTGGGAGGCCAAGGCAGGAGAATCACTTGAACCTGGGAGGCAGAGGTTGCAGTGAGACAAGATCACGCCACTGCACTCAAGCCTGGCAACACAGCAAGGCTCCATCTCAAAAAATAAAGAAAGAAAGAATAATGAACAAGCCACACTAACAAAAGGGGTGCCAGAGTCATTTTGGGAGGAGAAAATTACCTAAAATTCCCTCCTTCATCAGCAAACAAGGTGTCAAATTCCTGCCACTAGGACTCTGATCCAAAGTTATAGTCCCCAAAGTCAACACCAGTGACATGGGGCTCCCAAAGTCACCACAAATATGCTCTAGGGACACTGTCTGGACTGGAAGCCTCGAAACAAAAGTCAGTCAGTGACATATGATTCAGCCCTCAAGTCCAAATGTACTTTGACCAGAATCAGGCTTTGGTTTGTTCATTGTTTTTATTTTTGGCTTTAAACGTTGTTTTGAATCAGTTGACAATCTTTAAAACTTAAGACAGCTTCTCATACAAATCTATATCTCTGGTTTCTCTTGCAGTATCCAAGGATCTCAACATGGGGTCCATTCACTACACAGCAACCACAGGCCAGAGCTGAGAAGCAGCCGCCCTGTCAGATGCGATGCACTCTCAGGTCTCCACGCTCCCACCTTCTCCAGACGCTCAGGATGCCAAGGCAGAGGTCAGCAGCCCTTGACCAGAGGGGCTTTTACTGCTTTTCTGACACCCTTGTTTCTGTGACACAGCCTGAGCCCTGGAGAACATTTGAGCTTGTGACCCCTGGTCTGATACGAATAATGTATCATGCACACAAATAGGGTTACTGGCCAAACATCTGCAGATCCTATTATGACTAATAAAATCCAAACTACTTAAGGCACTACTCAATTCAGAGAACCTCTTGCCATTAGGGATTGCCTGAAACAACAGACACTACTAAGGTTTTTTTTTTTTTTTTTTTTTTTTTCTGAGATGGGGTTTCACTCTTGTTGCCCAGGCTAGAGTGCAATGGCATGATCTCAGCTCACTGCAACTTCCACCTCCCAGGTTCAAGTGATTCTCCTGCCTCAGCCTCCCGAGTAGCTGAGATTACAGGTGCGTGCCACCACGCCTGGCTAATTTTTGTATTTTAAGTAGAGACAGGGTTTCACCATGTTGGCCACGCTGGTCTCGAACTCCTGACCGCAGGTGATCCACCCCACTCAGCCTCCCAAAGTACTGAGATTACAGGCGTGAGCCACTGTGCCCAGCTACTACTAAGTTTTTTAATGAAAAAGGGGAACTCAAGTTTTTTACTTTTTCAATAATAACAAAAAAGATTAGAAATCAATTAAGAATTTAAGAAAAATTAAGAATTTTATTAAGTTACTTTTAATCAAATATAAAAACCCTTGTATTACGAAAAATTAAGAATTTTTAAAGTCATTTCCTTCTTGACTAGTGTGTACAAAATATAAGGCTTCTACTGAAGCAATGACGTAATGATGAGTAAGACCCTGCCTGGGCGCTTGCAGGCAGATGGTGGACAGCATGTGAGAGGAGCAATGGCAGGAGGCACAGCGGTAAAGGTAATGGCACTTGCCTGCGAGAAGCACAAGAGCCCTCAGGAGGTGACAGGAAGCCTTTATCAAAGGACAAGGCATCTGCCCGGCTAAGGAGAGGGAACAAGAAGCAAGACTATGACACAAGGTCAAGGTGGAGCTGGGCTTTGGTCCCATTCTAGCAGAGCTAGGACTTCCTTTGGCGGTCACAGGAAGTCACCCAAGAGTTTTTAGTGCTGCAGGCTTTAGAAAGGTTACCATGGAGATGGTGTTCACTTGCCTAGAAGAGGAGCTTGGGCTCAGGGAGGCCTTAAGATGATGATAGTGGGAGTCCAGACCAGAAGCAAGGAGCATCAAAACAAAGACAAGGGTAGGAGGAGCAGACCACAAAGGCAGCTATGGCTCAGTGGCTGGTTAGATATTGGAGAATGACACACAGCAGTAATCAGGATGATTCACTAAATTTCTAGCTCTGACAACTCAGTGGACATCAGAAACACGGGGACCAACACAAAAAATAAAGGATGGGGAGCAGTAACTGGAAGGTGAGGGTGAGACGGGGAGACATAGAGACTAGGATCCCACCTGCAAGTGTGGCAGCTCTGGATCTAGGCACAACCAAGGTCAGCCCTCGGCCCAGGCTGTCCCTGAGCACACAGCGCAGCACCAAAGCTGGAGGTGCCAATTTCTCCACCCAACTCAGCTGAACAGCAGTTCCCACAGCATCACTAAGGCTGAAAAATCAGAATGCTATCTTCCTCACAAAGGCGGAAGCATGCTTTGTCCTCTGCCTGCCTGTAGAGAGTGTCCAAATTACCAATGGCAGATCTTACACCAACATCAGGAGTCCCCTCTCAGCTCCTCTTGGCCTCTGCATATGCCACCTTCCCCTACTCCATGATCCCTGCGACAGCATTGAGAAGGTACTCAGGCAGGGCATGGGGTTGGGAGGTTTGGTGAACGTCTAAAGATGACCAACACCTGAAACCAGACCTCAAAAGAACCTAACAGATCAGGGAAGACTCATGTGGAAACACTCCACACCCTGAGCAAAGTATGACCGACAGGCTGGGGGAGAAAAACAGAGAAAGAATCTGTGTTAGATCATGTTCCCTGGAGGCAGAGCCTGATGTGGGGATTCGCATGCAAATGAGTGCTTGAGGAAGTGCTCTCAGGATCAGGAGAAACTGGAAGAAGGTGAGGGAAGCTGCACAGGAGTTGAGATAAGCCCAGCCTCCGTCTGATCCCACAAAAAGCTCTGAAGCAAACTGTACAAAGTTTGTGCTGCCAGGAAGCAGGGGGTTGGGTTTGATACTCCCAATCATTGACTTCACTCAGAGATGTCAGTTACTGGTTACAAGGTCACTCCAGAGTGGAGGATGCAGGTCACCTCCCAGTCATCTCCAGGCTAGAGGGTTCCTACCTTGGCAGAGCAGAATCTTCCAGTGAAAGGTAGAGGCATGAGGTATCAGCAGCTAACTCCCTCAATTAGTCAAGGACTGGGTGTCCTGACCCAGTAAAGGGGATCTGTGCAGGGCACCAACAACATCCACAATGTACAGAGTCCATTCTAGAAATCCAGCAGAACAATATACATGCAGGGAAAGAGGGAAGGGCCATTCATCATTATGAGTCTTTTCATCTTTCCACCTCCCTGGAAACCATCCAGGAAGTTAACAAACTCATCTGTACAAGGTGGTTGAGCACCTCTAAAAAGCCTTGAGCATGGAGTATAATTTTACAACCCAGACTGAAGGCTTACCTCCCAAGTAACTGGGTTTATTGTTCCCTATTGCAAGCAGCAGCCTGCATTTCCACCTACCTTCTGCCTAAGAGCACTTTGGCCTCAGAGTGAATCTCCACGACCACACTCGAGCAATAAACGGGCAGTCATCCTCAGCCATATAACTAACAACTTTCCTCCAATTTTTATGGTGATTTTTATGCTGACTTTATAAAGTTTCATGTTTTACTTTCCAGATTTCATCGTGTGCACTCAGTGCGCCCCAGGAGTGTTGCTAAGCAGTTTTAATTTTCCAAGAAGTATTTCTCTGCCTTTCCTTTCCACTAAAGCATAGCTAAGAAATTGGAAAAGGCCCCCAAAGCAAGTTTTCTGTACAGTGTGTACAATCTGGACCAAGATATACACTAAGGAATTGACTTAAGGAGAACTTCAGAATCATGGCTGGAGCCCCCACCATTCATGATGGAGTTAGAGAGTACGTCTATGGTAATATAGGGCCAAATAAGTAAATTCCAGAGTAACAAAATTAACTTTGTAATAAAAGACTATTTGATTATTCAGAGAAAAGGGAGCAGGTGTTTGGTAAGATGCCAGAGAAATTCCTCAATTACCAGTCAAGTCCAAAAGGAAATAAATGATTAAATCAATTAACTCATTATTTATTATTTACTCTGTGATTAAACTTACAGATAAAGCTGCTAACAATACTAAGGGGAAGTTGGGGAAAGAAGAGTTCCAGGTTGGTTTCTTAGCCCAATGCAAATCTGCCTTAATCGTCATTCCTAAAATGCACACACATATTATTTCAGGAAGGATTGCACCAATCCACTGAAAAAAACAGGAGACAATAAGTTAAAATAGCAGCAGCTAACCTTTTCAGAGTATCTTCCATGTGCCTAGAACTGTGCAAAAAGTTGGATACATACATCCTTCTCCATTCTCATGGAGCCATTGTGCCGTACAAGAAATATAGAAGGATATGGGTTCCTACCTCACATCACAGACACAAGTCCAGACAGATTAAAGGCTTAATTGAGAAAGGTAAACTTCTGAAACTTTCAGCAGAAAATACAAGAGAATATCTTTTTAGTTAACTATAAAAGAAAATACTCATATTCTACCACATTAAGAACCTCCTGACCTGAGATTCTATCTGTGGACTGACTTGGTTTGGATCAGAGCTAGAAGCTGCTCTCAATTAAAAATCTGAGTTGTCAGTTCTGCAGTGGGTTGAAGTAGCAATCTGAGAGTTGGCAAAAATTTTTTAAAGTAGGTCTCTGGAAATCCTACTTGTATACTACAAGTAGGATTGTATACTACATAATACTATGCTTGTATTAGCTTCCAGGGTATCTGAAAAGGGCCTGTCAGGTGGGATGACTGTTTCTGCCAGTAAACGGAGCAGTGGGCAGCATAATTAAGTGAATACGGAAAAGAAGTAAGAACTTGTTTTTCAAAAGCATCAAAAATAAAGTAAAAAGCCAAGCTATGAACTAAAAGAAGATATTTGCAACATAGATCCAACAAAGGATAAGTATGCAGAATATATAAAGAACTCCTATAAACCAATGCAGAAAAGACAACCTAAGAGATAACTGAGCAAAAAACCCAAGCTGGAATTTCATAAGAGAGGAAGAAAGAATGATCCTTAAGCACATGAAGAGCTGCTGTCTTTCTGATAATCAGAGATATATATACAAATTAAGATACCAATGAGATATCATGTATACCCACTAGCTTGGCAAAATTAAGAATTCTTACTATATCAAAAACTGGGAAAGATGCAGAACAATGCAAATGCTTATACCCTACTGGATGGCATTAAACAGGCACATCCACTTTAGAAAACAATTTAACATCATCTTATAAAATGGAACATCCAAATACCCTGAAGCCCAGCTGATACATATAGTTTGGATGTCTGACTTCTCCAAATCTCATGTTGAAATGTGATCCCTGATGTTGGAGGTGGAGCCTAAGGGGAGGCACTTGGGTCATGGGGGTAGATCCCTCACAAATGGCTTGGAGCCCTCCCAATGGTAGTAAGTGAGTTCTCACTCTGTTGGTTCTGTTAGTTTACCACTTAGCTCTGTTACAGTTGGTTGTTTAAAGGAGCCTAGCATCTCCTCCTCTCTTTCTTGTTCTCTCTCACCATGTGACATGCCTGCTCCCTCTGCCTTCCATCTTGAGTAAAAGTTCCCTGAAGCCTCAGCAGAAGCCAAGATGTTGGTGCCATGCCTGTACAGTCTTCAGAACCGTGAGCCAAATAAACCTCTTTTCTTTATAAATTACCCAGTCTCAGATATTCCTTTATAGCAATGCAAAATGGACTAACACACCAACAATTCAACTTCTACATCAACATCACAAGGAAATCCTTGTGTGTGTGTACTGGAAGATACATACAAACTTATACACAGCAGTAACACTGTTCAGGGGAACAAATGGTGAACAACCTAAATACCCATCACCAGGATAAAAAATTTGTGACACAGTCACACAGAATGTTATACAGCATTGAAAAGAAAGGCACTGAAGTTAAACACAATAACAGGAATCAAGTTTGGAAACACAATGGGAAAAAAAACTGTTGCAGAAAACTATATACAACATGCTTTTAAAAATATATATATAACTGAGAAACAAAACTAAGTAATACAGAGAGAAAACACACATTATTTATGTAAAATATCTATTATAGAAATACTTTATATTATTATACAAAGGCAAAGGAATGATGAACTTGAAACTCAAGAGTTAGTGGTTACCTAAAAGAGGGGAGGAAAAGATTGAGTTGAAGAAGAATACTTGGGCAGATGCTACTAGTGGTTACATTATCCTTCCTAGACTGAATGGTGAGCTCATGCCTGTTCATTTTCTTATGTTCTATATAAGAAATATGAAATATATGCAATATAAAAATATATACATATATGATTGCATATATTCTTTAATATAAACCAAATATTATATTTTTCAAATATAAGAAAAAAAGCTATTTGGATCATTTATTTGTTCTATGATTATATACAATTACAAAATTAGAAACTAACATATAAATTTTAATTTAAACTAGATAATTATATATTTAAATTATATGGAGTATTTATTATTATTCCCATTTTACTGATGAAGAAACTGAGGGTTAAAAAGTTAGGATAATTTTGCACATCCAGTTAAGTGAAAGTGACAAACTAAGCTTTTCATTAACTTTAAAACCCATGCGTTAACACTATGCTATACTGTTAAGGTTTCCACCAGGGAAGAAAAAAATTAGATATAATTCACAAGGTTCAAGAATCCCTGACTAAAACCCCATTAGTGTGCAACTCTTACAGAACTCCTACTATCATCTGTGCCTTCCATGAGTGGTGGGAAATGAGTATTATTTATTAGGATTTGTTAGCTCTAAAGACAAACTTATTTACATGTTAACATATAGTCATATTAAACAAAAGACTCTGAAATTTAATGAAATTTGCAATTTATAGAAAACCTACGATAAAGCATTTTGTTTTATTTTACAAATGCAAATAAAGAATCCTGGGGCAAAGTGGAAAGCCATGCCTTAGGTGGGTTGAGAAATAAGTTTTCTTAAGAGTAAGGCAAAACTATTCAAGTGATAAATTAATCTGTTTTTCCAGGTTCTTTTCTTACTTGTTTTCACCTTCTGAGCTTCTTTCACTTCCCTTCAAGAGCCATGTTTCCTCTCTCACTCTAGATCTTAACCAGATGGCACTTCCTCCAAAAGAGTTCTCCACCCTAAGTCCAGGCGTACCCCTCGTCATGCTCCGTGAGAGCACTTTGCATGCTGCAGCTCAACTGCTGCTGTGCATCTTCTTCCTAGCCCACCAGCTCCTCAGGGCAGGAACCCATCTATAATAGTCCCTGCTGTACCTCCAGGCACAGTATGGCAGATGGGGAGCAATAAGAAGGAATGAACAACTCAATGAAGGATGACCACACTACTATGTAAAATCCATTCACACGAAAGGATCAGCGGGAACGCAGAATAACACGAAGGATGTGGCACTTGGAATGAGACTGACGTGCGTTAGAATGTCCCCCCAACATCAGTTGGCTCTGATATTACTAAACAGTAAATATTTAAATATTACTAAAACCTGCCCACCTTGTGTGGTTATTAGAATTAGTGGTGATAATATGTGTGAAAATGATTATTTCAGGTACTAATCAGTGACTTTAAACTGTGGCTGTGCATTAGAACTGCTGGGGAAAGGTCCTAGGTTCTGGTTCAACTGGTCCAGGATGGGATCTGGTGATATTTTTGTAAAATCTTCCCAGATACCTTTTTTTTTTTTCTTTTTTTTTTTGAGACGGAGTCTCACTCCGTAGCCCAGGCTGGAGTGCAATGGTGCAATCTTGGCTCACTGCAACCTCCGCTTCCAGGGTTCAAGCAATGCTCTGTCTCAGCCTCCTGAGTAGCTGGGATTACAGGCACCCACCACCATGCCCAGGTAATTATTTTGTATTTTTAGTAGAGATGGGGTTTCACCATCTTGGCCAGGCCGGTCTTGAACTACTGACCACGTGATCCATCCGCCTCGGCCTCCCAAAGTGCTGAGATTACAGGCATGAGCCACCGTGCCCAGCCCTCAGATACTTTTATTGTGCAGGCAAGTTTCAGAACCTCTCCACAGGACAGAAGCAAGTAAGGAAGTAACATCTGCAGAGCCTTGCTGTGTCCAACACTCAGTTGCCACACATTATATTATTTAATACCCCCACACACACAAAGAGTGGGTACTGCTTCCCCCTTATCAAGCAGAAGTTATTCTGTTGTTGTTGTTGTTGTTGCTGTTGAGGACAGAGTCTAGACTGCAGTGCAGTGGCTCGATCACAGCTCACTGCAGCCTCGGCCTCCTGGGCTCAAGCAATCCTCCCACCTCAGCCTTCCAAGTAGCTGGGACTACAGATGCATGCCACCACAGCTGGCTAATTTTTGTATTTTTTGTAAAGATGGTTTTGCCATGTTTCCCAGGCTGATCTCAAGCTCCTAGGCTCAAGCAATCTGCCAGCCTCAGTCTCCCAGAGTGCTGGAATGACAAGCGTGAGCCACCACACCTGGCCACAGTGGCCATTCTTCATCAACCCTTTTCCTTCTCCCTCTCAATCATGTCAATTTTCTTCAAAAAAGAGATAGCTAAACTTTCAGACAAGTCACCATAGGTAAATATGTTCAAAAACTCTATGTGTATGTGAGGTGTGTGTGTGTGACAGAGAGACAGAGAGAGAGAAAGAAACGAAAGAGGAAGAGAGAAGGAACTGGGGCAAGAGGCAAGAGAATGACTCCTTTTTCCATCAGAGAGTTCAGCAGCTTCAATGCTGTGGTTGATTCCTTAACATCAAAGCTATATAGGAACTTGTTTCTAGCTCCAGTTGTTGCTGCTGACTGGTCCTGTAATTTCTAGCAGGCACAAAGCGTGTTAAAATCCTCAACAACAAAAATCATTAAGAGAAGTCTGGGTTCATCTTTTGTTTAACCCTAGAACAATTAAATGTGTGAGGTGCCGGTGCATTGGCCCATTTGCTCCTTCTGCACATGAATTCCCACTAACATCAGTCCCAAGAGGGAGGAGAAAGGGGTCAGAAACATGGCTGCCTGGTCAAGATGCCACAGGCCTGGAGGAGGTACTGAATTAGATGGCCTCTCGGCCCCTCAACTCTAATCCTCTACAAAGAGCCTTTGCGCATTGCTAACACTAGGCTGGAAAGGAGAAAGAAGAAACAATCCCAAGTTCCATGAGGAGGGCTTCTGGTTCTTTCTACTTGCAGCAATCAGGCATAATTTTAAAGCTAGCCATCTCAGCAATAAAAAGGAATCCACAAGTGATAAGATACAACCACATAAATGAATCTCAAAATGTTATGCTGACTAGAGGAAGCCAGACACAGTAAGTACATACTGTGTGATTCCATTTATATGAAATGCTAGAATAGGCAAAAACCAGTCTATAGTGGGGGTGGGGGAAGGATGGTGGTTGCCTGGAGTGGGGAGGGGCAAGAGACATAACAGAAGCTTCTGGGGAGATGGTAATGTTCTATGCCTTAATAGAGGTTGGGATAAAAAAGCATGCAGTTGTCAAAACTTAGCAATGTACACTCAGGATTTGTGCATTTCATTATGAAATTTTACATTAAGAGAAATAATTGAAAACAAATATAGTTAATAATATGTTAATGATATGCATGCTAAAATATTTATGACTAAGTATACTAAAGGTAGCAATTTGCTTTGAAATGTATAAATAAATAAAATGGGTCAATGGATGGATAGACAAACGGACAGACATGTGATAAACCAGGTATAATAAAATGTCAATTGTAGAATCCAGGTGGTAGATCTTGTGTGTTTACTGTACAAGTCTTTCAACATTTCTGTATATTTGAAATTTTTCACAATAAAATGAGGGAGGGGGGAGTTAGCCATATAGTAGGTAGGTGAGTGAATAAGGTAAGCTAATTTCTAAGAAAAAATCATAGAAGCTACTGGCATCCAGGCATCCACTGGGGTTTAATGCAGCGTTCGCTACTCAGACAAAAGAAAAAAGGAAAGATAACAAAATTGAGGATAACAGTAATACAGTAATAATTTGTTGAACCACTACTATACACCAGAGGTATATGCTAGACACTCACATGCTATCTGGTCTTACCATCACAATTTCCCTGCAAGGTAGGCATATCACCATTTTATAGATAAGCAAACTGAAACTCAGAATGGTGCAGGAACTTATCCAAGGCTAGAATTTGAAACCGGCTCTACCAACCTCAATAGAAAAAGAACCATGAGCCCAACACTGCTTCCCTCTTGCAAAGGTCAGGACTGTGCCAAAGGTTCAGGCATGGCACAGCAGCCACAGCTACCCAGCAATGCCACCTATCATGCAGTAGGAAGCCACCCTCGTGGTAACAGCATTGACACTTGCACTGATGCCCTGTCACTTCATTCTCCCAAAAGCCCTGTGGGGTCTCCTACACGCAATCCTCTTCCCTCTTTTCTTTTTGCCACAAGGAGAACTTACCCAGCAGGGATTTAGACATCATCTCCATGCACATGCTCTTAATAACAAATAATGCAAAGCAGCTCATTCAGTGCCATCCAGCAGCTTTCCAGCCCAGCTTCTAGTCTACAGAGGCCAGAAAACTAGAAGCTGCATTTCACTGACTCCCTTGCAGCTAGATTCTTCTAAGCAGACACACTCATGCAAGATCTGAGAGTGAGAGGGGAACAACAGGAGGCAGTAGCCATACACCAGAAAGTCAGAACTTCTGGTCAGATGGTGACAAGTGTATTTGATTCCTTGGAGCAGGTATAGCAGATGTTTTGAAGTTTGGCCTCTAGTGTCACCAGTCCTAAGGCAGAAGTGGGTTATACCCATGCTATAGATGGGAATTGGTTAGAGACAGGCTGTGTTGTTCCTGAACATGTAGCATTGATCTTGGTTCTCCCAGAAATACTGCAAAACTCTCTGATAAATCCCTGGCTACTTACACTGCTTAGAAGGAATCTACTGTTTGTAAGTAATATCCTAACCAGCACTCCTTCTAAATGGCTCTGATCCTGCCTCCCACATTTTGAGCCTATATAAATGCCTGCCAGAGAGTAAAACTCTTTAGTACAGGACACTCCCACTTTCCACATTAGAGGGAGGGCAAAGGAGGACAAGGAGAGTTGGGAGGATATCCTACAATCCATCAGGTTCTATTAATATCAATATGTGCAGGGTCTCCCAGAAAAGCAAACCGAGCAAAGCTTTCCAAGTGTCCCAGGTAAGCGGGACAACAGAGCACATAAAAATGAGGGCCTTTTGGCCAGGCGTGGTGACTCACCCTTGTAATCCCAGCACTTTGGGAGGCCAAGGCAGCTGGATCACCTGAGGTCAGGAATTCAAGACCAGCCTGGTCAACATGGTGAAACCTCGTCTCTACTAAAAATACAAAAAAAAAAAAAAAAAAAATTAGCTGGGCATGGTGGCGGGCACCTGTATTTCCAGCCACTCGGGAGGCTGAGGCAGGAGAATCACCTGAACCCAGGAGGTGGAGGTTGCATTGAGCTGAGATTGTGCCATTGCACTCCAACCTGGGCAACAAGAGCAAAACTCCATCTCAAAAAAAAAAAAAGAGGGCTTTTCATGGACCCTGGCCTTGCTCCCTAGAGTAGGATTTGGGATAAAGCATGTCAATCTTGGATGCTGCTTGGTGAAGGAATGATCTCATGCAAAAGCCACACTGAGCCGGGTGTGGTGGCTCAAGTCTGTACTTTGGGAGCCTGAGGCTGGCAGATTGCTTGAGTCCAGGAGTTCAAGACCAGCCTGGGCAACATGGCAAAACCCCATCTCTATAAAAAATACAAAAAAGTTATCTGGGTGTAGTGGTGCACACCTGTGGTCCCAGCTATTCAGGAAGATGAAGTGGGAGGATCACCTGAGCCTGGGAGGCGGAGGGTGCAGTGAGCCTGGGTGACAGAGTGAGGCCATGTCTCAAAAAACAAAAAATAAATAAAAATAAATAAAAACATGTTGCCATGGTGATCCAGGGATGTACAAAGGCAGGACTTTTTGTTTTTTTAACTATCACAACTTACACATAAAATAAATATTTTTGTTCTTTCCAAAGAAATGCCCACAGAGACTCCTGACTTATTGTCATTACCCACAACCTTTAACTCAGTTACGATAAATCCATCTCCTCTGAGCACAGTTATGAGATCTGGAAACAGCTGAAAGCAACCCAGAGCCACAGTGGCAGCTGAGGCAAGGAACTGCACTGACGAACACCATGTTTAGTCGAAAATGAGAAAAGACTATGAAGCAGGCAGACCTCTACTCTACTGTGGCTTATAACTTATTCTGAAGGCAATTCCAGAAAAGCAGCCTTGAAATCTTTTCAGCAATGGCAGCACTGCTGTGAAAAAGAACCTTGCCATTCTTGGAGATATGTATTTAGAGATTCCTAGGTTTTTTTGTTGTTATTGGTTTGGTTTTTGTTTATTTGTTGGTTGTTTGTTTTTTGAGAAGGAGTCTCACTGTGTCGCCCAGGCTGGAGTGCAGTGGTACAATCTCAACTCACTGCAACCTCCGCCTCTGGGGTTCAAGCAGTTCTCCTGCCTCAGCCTCCCGAGTAGCTGGGATCACAGGCACTTGCCACCACGCCTAACACACTTTTGTATTTTTAGTAGAGGGGGTTTCACCATGTTGGCCAGGCTGGTCTCAAACTCCTGACCTCGTGATCTGCCCACCTCAGCCTTCCAAAGTGTTGGGATTACAGGCGTGAGCCACCATGCCCGGCCAGATTCCTGTTTTTAAAAACGCATCTTTAGAGTCACATTTGTATAGAGTGACAATGAAGTATGGTCATTTGTTTCTTGGTTTATTGTGTGTGCACCAGCTAAGAAGGAAGAAAAAAATTAAACACGTGCTGTGATTTAGCCTTTGTAGCCATTTGCAAGGAGGGGTGCAGTAACTCTCAGGCCACCAGAATACCCTTGTGACCACCATGGTAACTTAGAGCTAAAGCATGACTTTGCCACTGAACATCCTCCAGCCCCTGAATAGTCAATTACCTGATTTACTTTAGCTCTGGCCTGATTTCCACTAATATTCAGAGCTGAAGTAAACAATGAGTGAATTATCACTCTTGCAACTGAAAAAAGTTAAAAATGCACAAAATGACAGTACACCGCACAAATTAGCCCTGAGAAATGCAGTTTGTACGTTCTAGGCCCGCTAGATCCAATGTAGTGACAACCGTCAGATATATGGGTGTGTTATGCTTTTCAATACTATCAACGGGTATTGCGCACATCGGGACTTCACAGAGGTACATGTGCAGGAGGACAAAACTCAAAAGAAATGCACAAAAATCAGTAACAGTTGTATTAGGATGGGAGGACAAGGGCCCATTTTTTTCCCCAAAAGCAGTCTTTATATTTGTTATGTCAACTTTTCAGTAACACAAAGCATCTTTCTCACCATGGATGCTACATTTCAACTGACATGTTTATGTTTTGAATACTGGATTCTTCTCTTCCTCACACAAGAGCCAAGGGTGTTTCATCTTTGTGTTCCAAAAGCCTCTAAACTAGAGATCAGGCCTTTGAGCCAAATCCAGCCCACCACTTATTTTAGCAAATAAGGTTTTATTGGAACAGAGCCATGTCTATTTGTTTACATATCGCCTAGGGCTGCTTTCCTGCTGCCACGGCAGAGTTGAATTATTTACTCTGACTCTACAAAAAAGCCTTTCTAACCCCTGTACTAAACCGAAGAGTAAGCACTCCAGCACATGGAAAACTCATTAATGCACCATGGAAGTGACTCCCAAAGGTCAAATGTCATCTCTAAAGGGTCAGGGCCCTAGAAGACACTTCCAGTAATTGTGGTCCAAAGTAGCAGTTCAAGAGTGGAGAAGCACGCAATGGAATCACACAGGCTGCATCTGCTAACACGCCAAGGTCCAGGCAAGAACAACTCTCAATTAAAGAGAGCTCTGTCCTAAAGAACTGCTACGAGGTATCGGCTCACAGAGAAAAGTCTCACATTTTTAATGCAGTCTAATCAAATTTAGCCAGGTGCCTTCCTGAATTGATAAGTCCACCTTCTCTTTTTGCAGCACTATAAACAGTGTACTATTTACTGATAGATCAGAAGCAGTCCTAAAGGCCAGTTCTTTATTCATAACCTGGAAAATAAAATAAAAGCAACTTTGGCTGCTGAAAACTACTATCAAACCCAGTCTTTCTGCAATATATCAGAGGAAATGAGCATGAGACTCAGAGATAAGATATCCCAAACACGATCTTTTAATACCCCAGGATCCCTGGGTTCAAGGAAAAGCTCTCTGCACATGTTGAAGTTTTCTCCATCACTCAGAGCAGCTAATAAATAAGCCAGAACATCAGATGAGTCCCAGAGCATCAGCTAGATAATGAGAAGCCAGCGGGTATTCTTTGCTACGTAACAAAACACAAGGCAAAAAGACCATTTTTAGCATCACCTTTCTGGAGTTTTTCCAAAACTGAGAAGCAGATTCTGTTTCTCGTTCTAACTCAGCGACAAATTCCATGTGTAACTTTGAAGTAAATGTCATCGATTTGAGGCAGTTTCCTCACCTGTGAAACAGAAGTTGGGCAAGTTCACCTGAGCACCTTCGAGGCCTCAGAATAATGCTCTATGAAAGGACATGTTAGCCTCCCTCTCCCCTTGTCTAGGTTATTTTGGTTTATTGTGAAAAACACTTCCAGAAAAAGGATACAGGAAAAATGCCAAGATTATTCCTGGATTGTGACATGTGGCCACTGTGCTACTTAAAATCAGGTTCTCTCAAATGCAGAGAATGAAAGTTGCCTATCAGTGAAGAAAAATGAAACTCTCCCTCTTGGGTCTGACCTACTCCACTGGAAAAAAATGTTCTTCCAAACTCCCTGAGGCAGGGAAGGCTATCTTAGCACTTTGCTGAGTGCTTAAGAAATGACATACAGAAAAGCTTCCATGGGCTTGAAGCAGCTCACAGTCTGGGAATGGGGCAGATAGGGAGTCTCAGAGACCCCTTCTAAACTTTTACCAGCCTCCCAAAACAGCACCTCATCCCTGGGCCCCTGGGCGCCAAAGGAATCATTCAAAATAAGGCTGGCTCCAGTCATACTCCGCTTGTCACTCAGACCCTCAGCTTCCCTCACCACGTTCAGTAATACCATGTAAAAGGAAACAAACCAGAATCCTGCATTCAGGGTATTCACATGCACAATAACAAGGGTATTTGCACCAATTAGGATTATAAGCAGACTGTGGAAATGAGATGCAATAGGGGAACCAGTTTAAATATTTTGTTGTCTGGCCAAATTCCTTATTCAGATCCAATTGACCTAAATGAGAAAGCAGGGCTAAAATGGACACCATAAGGTTGCAAGCTCGTTTACATAACACAGGCCCTCCCCAGCTTAAACCATCCATTTCCAAGTAAAAGTGGAAGTTAACCCTTTCTCCTCCGTGCCTCTCTTCACAAGCTCAGAAACCAGAAGAGCATCTCTGAACCTTCCCCACTCTGGAAACTGCTGCAAGAGACTGTGCAACCCACTTCTCCCTCAAGGTCATCAGCCATGTGCCATCTGTGCCCCTCCCCCACCCCATGAATGCTCACCACCAGGAGAGAATTACCAGCACTCTCTCTTACAGAAAAACCATCCTCTTTATCCTCTTTAATCCTTATTCCTCCTTTAAAAGGGAAAATAGATTACAAGGTCTTAAAAAACTGACCTACGAAGGGTTAAAACCAAACTGCTTGGACCCCAAAGCTGCCTGAAAAAGGGTGTAAACCGCCTAGCAGCTCACAAATTCCCTAAGGGACCTCCCTCTGTCAATGTTTAACCAAGAAGCTAGAGCTTTTTTTTTTTTTTTTTTTTAACTTGCCAGAGCCATTCTACATCAAATATTCTTCATGTGCAACCCATTCCATAAATAATGAAGCTAGTCTACAACAAACCAAGTGCTGAAGCTCTCCAAACCCACTCTTTGGCTCAACAATCAAACACGGAGCACCTCTTAAGCAAACACGAGCCCAGCACTGTCCTTGTGGTGAGGCTGGATCACGAGTCAGCAAACAAGAATGTGGTGGGAGAACCTAAATTTGAGGGATCTGCAGTGCCCAGGAAGCCAGGGAAGGCTTCAGGAGAAAAGTGAGCTCCCAGAGCTCAGAAAGCTAGTGTCTGATTTTATTTTAGTAGACAGATACTATTTTTAAAATTTTAAATATCATTAAAAAGGCTGTGCATGTGTTGGAGTAGGGGAGACATAGGAATTCTATACTTGCAATTTTGCTGGGAGCCTAAAACTGCTCTGTTTAGAGAGAGCGTGTGTTAATGATACTAATAATGCTGGGAGGGGGCTGGGCTAATTATTGGTGTCTTTTGACATTTGTATTTTATTATTTATTTTTTAGAGACAGGGTCTCACTCTATTGCCTAGGCTGGAGGGCAGTAGTGCAATCATAGCTCACTACAGCCTCGAATTCCTGGGCTCAAGCCATCCTCCCACCTCAGCCTCCTATTAAATTTCATTTTAAATTGTATATATCCTAGTGTATAATTATAATCTTTATGGAAATTAATGTACACCAGATGTTCCTGTTATATTTCTAAAGGTTCCCTTTCAAGATAATTGCTATTAATTACATTTAAATAAGTTCTCTAATTTTGGCATCACCAATTTTGTTTAGGGTTTTTTTAGGAATTTTTTTTTTTTTTTTTTGGTGGGGGGGTTGCTTTTTTATTTTTATTTTTTTTTTGAGATGGAGTCTCGCTCTGTCACCCAGGCTGGAGTGCAGCGGTGCAATCTTAGCTCACTGCAACCTCTGTCTCCGAGGCTCAAGCAATTCTCCTCCCTCAGCCACCTGGGTAGCTGGGATTACAGATGCCCACCACCACGCCCAGCTAATTTTTTTGTATTTTTAGAAGAGTCAGGGTTTCACCATGTTGGCCAGGCTGGTCTTGAACTCCTGACCTCAGGTGATCTGCCCACCTTGGCCTCCCAAAATGCAGGGATTACAGGTGTGAGTCACCGCGCCTGGCCGGCATCACCAATTTTGGATTTGAGGTCCTGTAGCCTACTCTTAACACAGATAACAACTATAATTCTGTTGAATACATGATTTTCTAAGGCAATAATAAAAATAAAGTTATTATTTCATGGGTATCGTTTCAGTTAGGGATGATGAAAAAGTACTGGACATGAAGAATGGTATTGGTTTCACAGCATTGTGAATATACTTATGCCACCAAACCGCACACTTACAAATGGTTAAAATGGTAAACTTTATGTTCTACATACTATAAAAGTAATGAAACACTATTTTTTTTTTTTTTTTTGAGATTTCACCATCTTTAAATGGGAAGCAACATAGGAAAAGTGCCATAAATACTCTGACTGATTCCAGGGGGCCTTTACCAGCAAGTAATGTAGTTAGAGTTTCAGTCACTCCCATTACACTAAGTTCTAATGCAAGCTCCCTGAGACAAAACTTTTCCGTTTGGCTGTTTTCACAAAGACCACAGGAGCACACAAAGGCCTGTCTAGGGGAGCAAATCCGTATCTCTTGGGTGCAAGGTACATGCACAATGGGAAAAGACAATGCCAAAATCACTGCTGCTTTGATAGCATTCACTAAACAAATATTGAGTACCTACTACGTGCTAGGCACTGTGCCAGAACTTAGGTCTAATGCCTGTTCTCCTGGATCCTGCAATACAATGACTTGCTTTCAATCGAAAGACTTCGCTTAGGCGGCAATTTCAAATAATATTACAGGAAGTGGTGTGACTACTGTTTCTCAAAGGAGCCATGTGTTTCCTTGTGTTCTGTTTCTTTAAATGTGTGCTTTGAAATGACTCAAACTTACAGAAGAGTTGCAGGAATATGACAAAGAACTCCTCTATCTCCCTTCGCACAGATTCAACAATTATTGATGTTTGCATACATCTGCTTTATCATGCCCTCTAGCCATCTCTCCCCTCCCTTCTCTCCCTTCCCCATCCTTCCTTCCTTTCCTCCCCTCCATCCACATCCATCTATCTCCCTCCCTTTCTCTCACCTTCCCATTCCCTTCTCCCTACATGAAGTGTTTCCTCAACCCTCTGAGAATGAGTTGTAGACATCTCCCTTTATTCTGAAATATTTCATATTTATGTATTTTCCAAGAACAAGGACATTCTCTTATAGAACCATATGACGATCAAGTTCTCACAGTTTAACATGGATTAAATAGTATTACTTAATACTTAAATGCTGCCAGTTCTTCAAATGATGACAGGAGGAGTGATGCACAGATTCTAAAACACTGATTTGAAGGCTCACTCCTCAAACACCAAAGGGACTGAAGAGACAACCTGTAGAGACACACCCACCCGAGGAGGCGCCTGGCTCACTCCCTTGCTAGCCACAGGACATTTCCTAGAGGACTCCAGGCAGGAGAAAATTCTCATTAAAATTCCTTCCCTTATTACTTAATGAAGCTCTCTAACTGGAACAAATCACATTTAACCTGATTTCTCCAAGATATGACTTAGTCCTATTTAATTTTGTTCCACAGTCATGAAGTCTGTGGATAAAAATGCTTTCTTGTAATAAAATTCAGCAGCATCACCTTCCACACCCTTCCGATTTTTTTTTTTTTTTTTTTAATCTCAAACTCCTGGGCTTAAGCCATCCTCCCACCTAAGCCTCCCAAGTAGCTGGGACTACTGACATGCATGACCATACCTGGCCCCAATTAGAAATTGTTCTAATCCCAGCAGCCCTCCTGCTCAGCATCTTCCACTCAAAGCAGTATTTCCAAAGCACATCCAAACCAAGAGGGGACATCTTGGGAGACACACGTAGATCTCCCTATTGAGATGGAGGTGGATGAGCCTGGGTTGTCTAATGATTCCTTCAATATAGCTGTCAGATGTTTCTCCAATGATTCCATCTACCCAGCACTCTTTTTTTGTTTTTGATTGTTTGATACGGGGTCTCACTCTGTCACCCAGGCTGGAGTACAGTGGCTTGATCTCAACTCACTGCAACCTCTGCCTCCCAGGTTCAAGCAATTCTTCTGCCTCAGCCTCCTGACGAGCTGGGATTACAGGTGTGCACCACCACACCTGGCTAATTTTTGTATTTATGGTACAGACAGGGTTTAGCCATCTTGTCCATGTTAGTCTCGAACTCCTGGCCTCAAGTGATCTGCCCGCCTCGGCCTCCCATATTGATGGGATTACAGGTGTGAATCACAGTGCCCTGCCCTACCCAGCACTCTTAATGGGTAAGCAGTGGTCTCAGAACCTCTTTGATCAATATCCATCCACTCATTAGAACCAATACGTATTTCCTTAGATCAATCTTCACTTGATGAGGTAAATAACATATTTACATTGTCTGAATTGGAGTCAATTAAGTTGTCTGAAAAAGCATCTCCAAGTAGTCCTGAAGCTGATTTTTAGGCATTTACATAAAATAATGATATGTGTGCCTCTTAAAATGAAATAAACAAACACCCTGGCCTGAAATATTTGTGTGCTTTCAAAAAATGAACACACAGCAAGTTCTCATGGCTCCTCATTTGACTGACTTCATGTAGCAATAGTCAGGAAAACTAAATGAAAAAATAAATTAGTCTGTAAAATAACACACAAATTCAGGGGAAAATTTGAATATGAATGGCTTATGAGCAGAGGGTGTACTTTCTTTCCAGACCACGGCTCCAAAATTATCAAATAAAATTTTTTAAAATCAGTCATGATATAGAACTGAACAACATTATCAACCAACCGAATCAAACTGACATTTATAGCACAATTCATCCAATGACAACCAAATACATATTCTTTCAAGTATACATGGAACAGTCATCAAGACAGAACATATTCAATGTCATAAAACAACCCTTAAAAAATGTAGGCCAGGTGGCTGGGCACGGTGGCTCATGCCTATAATCCTAGCACTTTTGGAGGCCAAGGTGGGTGAATAACGAGGTCAGGAGATCGAGACCATCCTGGCTAACACGGTGAAACCCCGTCTCTACTAAAAATACAAAAAAATTAGCCAGGCGTGGTGGTGGGCACTTGTAATCCCAGCTACTCGGGAGGCTCAGGCAGGAAAATGGCATAAACCCAGGAGGCGGAGTTTGCAGTGAGCTGAGATTGCACCACAGCACTCCAGCCTGGGCGACAGAGGGAGACTCCGTCTCAAAAATATATATATATATATATGCCAGGCTCGGTGGCTCATGCCTGTAATCCCAGCACTTTGGGAGGCAAAGGTGGGAGGACTGCTGGAGGCCAGGAGTTCGAGACCAGCCTGAACAACATAGCAAGACCCCATCTCTACAACAACAACAACAAAATTATGTGTGTGTGTGTGTGTGTGTGTGTGTGTGTGTATATATGCACACTTCTAAATAATTCATGGGGCAAAAAGAAAGTATCAAGATAAATTAGAAAATGGTTAAGCTGAACTAAAATCAAAATACAACATATCAAAATGTGTGAGTGTAACTAAAGCAGTGGTTAGAGGAAAATTTATAGCACTAAATGTTTACATTAGAAAAGAAATGACAATTTAATAATTTAAGCATCTGCCTTAAGAAACGAAAAAACTAAATATAAAAGAGTGAAAAAATAAAAAGATTAGAATAGAAATCAATTAAATTGAAAATAGAGAAAGAATAAAGATAATAAACGAAACAAAACGCTGATTCTTAGAAAGATCAATGAATTGACAGACCTCTAGCAAAACTGATAAAAACAAAAAGAAATATGAACAAGTTAACAGTATCAGGGAGAAGAAAAAGGGACCGCATGCACATTAAAAAGATAATAAGGGAATACTATAAGCAACTCTACATACCTAAATTCAACAACTTATAAAAAATGGATCACTTCCTTAAAAAGCATGAACTACTCTCAGAAGAAAACTCTCATAACAGTAAGAAAACAGACAACCTGACTGAAATCCAATTTAAAAATGGGCAAAAGACTTAGCTAAAGCTAACTTTACTAAACAGGATATCTGGATGGCAAATAAGCACATGAAAAGCTGTTCAGTGTCATTAGCTATCAGCCAATTATGAATGAAAACCATGAGACACATTTACTAAAATGGCTAAAATTAAAATTACCATAATACCAAGTGCTGACAAGGATGTGGAACAACTGGAACTTTCATGTGAGTATGAACAAGTTCATGGACTATCTCTGACGGGAATTTTTTTTTTTTTTTAATAAATGGTTAAAGCACATTTTACTACACAAATAATAAAGATTTAAGCTGTTACTTCTGACCATAAATAACATGTTCCATGAGATAATGCAAGACAAACCAAATCAACCTTGCACATCAAAACCAAGGTCAAGAAAAAAACATCCCATTCCTGCACTGAGCCATCTTTCCAGCTCTGGGCAGGAATGCAGAGAGCTCATGCCACTCCAGGTTTTTTGTTTGATTGTTTTCTGTTTGTAATTTTTGTAGCATCTCACTGTTGCAGGGAGCTTGCCATTGCCCAGGCTGGTCTCAAACTCCTGGCCTCAAGTGATCCTCCCACCCCGACCTATAGCCCCAGCTACTTGGGAGGCTGAGGCAGGAGGATTGCTTGAGCCCAGGAGGTTGAGGCTACAGTGAGCTGTGATTGTGCCACTGCACTCCAGCCTGGACAACAGAGCAAGACCCTGTCTCAAAAAAAAAAAAAAAGTTGCTTATAAACGATAATTCATTATAATTTTCCTATGTTGGAGTAATGAGGAAACAAGAAATGTTTCCCACTTCATCTCATTTATAAATGAAAGAGACAGTTGACATTTATATTAAGATGAAACAACTTAATAGGGAAAAGATAAAAACAGGGAAAGGATAAAAACACAGATCTCCCAAGCCTTTGGTTTAATGGTCCTTTCATAAGCTGCAAATATGCTGGCTTTACCTATCTGCTCATAGGCACACTTTCAGGCAATTTCATTGTAGTTAATCTCTGGAATCGTCTAAGAATCATTTTTATCACACCTGGGCATCTTCTAAACCAGTCTGGATGAAGCTTCAAGAATGGATGCTTCAGTGGACACATCAGAAGACTAGAATTAAGGCAAATCGGATAATGTTTATTAGATATATACTCTATTTGGTGAGTACATACCGCACACCCCGAGGTTTCTGTTTCAAATAGGTCAAGTGAATTTTTGTTCATCTTTCAGTGTAATTTCAAATTTACAGAGAAGTTACACAAATAATACAACTAATTACTACTGAAGAACTATTAACATTTCACCACAGTTGCTTTATTATTTTTTCTTTCTGTGTATATTTCTTTCTGTAAATAGCCAACATAATACCCCTTTACCCTTAAATACTTCAGTGTGTAAATGTTAAAATCAAATACGTGACATGAACACAGTACTATTATCAAATCTGTAGACTTTATACAAATGTTGCCAATCATCATAAGGTCATTTATAGAAAAAAAATCGGATCACAAGTTACATTTTTTGTTACACAAAAGAATTCAAAGTCTTAAACTAAGAAACGAAGCAAAAATAAAAAAGGAAACAAAACAAAAATATTAAAAACACCAATAACCCTACAATGGTGGAAAGGAAAAGGAAGCCAGCCTTCAGATAAACAGCGATTCAGACCATTCCACGACATGAATCACTGCAATTTAGTTTCACCCAAGTTAGGTCATGTTTTGCTTCTATTTTTGAAGGGAGAAAAAAAAACACTTTATCCAGATTTAACCTTGATTTCCCAGATACAAGTTTGGTCTTCTTTCTTTGATACAAAGATTTTCTGAAGCATATCTCTATGTTTAACCCATAAAAATGGCCTATCCTATTAACATGAGAAAATAAACCATGGCATTTTGGCTTTTAAGACCATCTTCCTGAATTTTAGCTGACTTCGAAGTAATCATGTAAACTGATCTTTGACAGAAAAATTCCAGTAACAGGAAATTCCAAATCAACTAAACAACTATAATAGTGTTATGCTGTACTTTGGGCCAAGGTACCAGCTGCAGACTTCTCATAAAAAGAAAAAGGCACTCATCAGCCAAGCTAATAAAAATTACCACAAAGAAATTTGCTGGAGCGAAGAGAGGAATCAATATGAAATGCTATATAATGAACGTACAACAAATGCTCTCTCAACGGCACGTACTAGCACAAATGGGTTTTTGTTCTGTTAAACTTTTTAGACACCAGGCCACTAAATGAGTCTGCTGGAGAACATACACAGAAAAGTTCTGTGCTGTGTGGTTAGCCAAGGGGATCAGAAAGCCCATTGTTAAGGTATTAGTAATAGGGTGGAACTCAGACACACAAGAATCCCAAAAGCAAAGTACATTCCGCAAACGCATGATCCTATTTCAGCCAAAGTCCACACTCTGAGGTTAATGAATTGGGAGGCCTCTGCATAAATCAAGACATGTGTCAGCACTTACAAATAATCACAGGGCCAAGGAACCCCCCTCATCCATCCCCTAAACACTCAGGCAGAGAAAGGACAGGCCAAGCAAGGAAAGTCATTCCTAAGGACCAGCCCAGAGGTGGCAAGAGTTGGCAAGGTTGTCTGAAGGGAAAGCTCTAAACATACAGCTCTGGAATAGTTAGGGTTTTGGAAGAGGAAAAACCACCAAACACAACCCACGCACAGAAAGATACTCTGCCCAAAGGAGGCCTACAACATCACTCATTAAAACAATGGGCCTCGGCAGGGCGCGGTGGCTCAAGCCTGTAATCCCAGCACTTTGGGAGGCCGAGATGGGCAGATCACAAGGTCAGGAGATCGAGACCATGCTGGCTAACACGGTGAAACCCCGTCTCTACTAAAAAATACAAAAAATTAGCCGGGCGAGGTGTCGGGCGCCTGTAGTCCCAGCTACTCGGGAGGCTGAGGCAGGAGAATGGCGTGAACCCAGGAGGCGGAGCTTGCAGTGAGCTGAGATCCGGCCACTGCACTCCAGCCTGGGTGACAGAGTGAGACTCCGTCTCAAAAAAAAAAAACAAAAAAAAACAAGGGGCCTCGCTGGGCGCGGTGGCTCACGCCTGTAATCCTAACACTTTGGGAGAGTGAGGTGGGCGGATTACTTGAGGTCTGGTGTTCAAGTAATGAGGTCAGATTACCTGGGCCAGATTACTTGATGACTTGAAGCCAGGTCAGCCTGGCCAACATGGTGAAACCTCGTCTCTACTAAAACTACAAAATAATTAGCCAGGCATGCTGGCGGGCACCTGTAATCCCAGCTACTTGGGAGGCTGAGGCAGGAGAATTGCTTGAACCCGGGAGGCGGAGGTTGCATTTGGCCGAGATCGCACCACTGCACTCCAGCCTAGGCGACAGAGTAAGACTCTGTCTCCAAAAAAAAAAAACGAAAAACAAAAAACACGGGGCCTCTTCTTTGGAAAGGCCAAGGAGAGAAAGAGTATTGGGGGGGTGGGAGGGGGCAGGAAATGATTATCTTGCAGTGGAATTAGCTGGTCCTAGTTTACACTGAGGCTAAACCCTCAGTAATCCCATCTATAAAATGACGGGGTAGGAGACCAAGTTCTTTCCAGAGAAGTTAAAAGAAAACACACTTTGGAGTACGAAAATTCCCTGCTCCACAATTTATTAACTGTGCTGTTTATGTCACTCTAGGCCTCAACATCTTCATCTGTAAAATTGCGATTCTACCTGGATCAATTAGGGTTAGATCTGACTGAGACTTGGGGCTTGCAAAAGAAGCGTATTCCTCCCCCTCCCCCCAGGGAAAATTCCAGAGGTTGCAGCTAGGATTTATGAGGTGACTTTGATCCACAAAGTCCTGAGGCCAGATTTCTTCTGTCTTGATGGCCTTCATCCCAGTCACCTCAAGGTTCAAGATGGCTGCTGGAATTCCAGCCATCATTTCTGTATTCTAGTTTTGGCCAGCATGTCTATATTCCAACAGGAAAGGAAAAGGTAGGAAGAGCACGCAGAAGGTTCCAGGAAATTACTATGTGACAACTCTGCACTTACATCCAGATTATAATCTCATCGCCATCCTGGTTGCAAGGAGAGACAGGACTAGTTGGATTTCCTAGGCCAACTAAGAATCCCTAACCCTAGCTGGAAACATGACCGCTTCCACCTTTAAACACGGGGCTTGCAACTTAGCTCACACCTGACCAATCAGATAGTAAAGAGAGCTCACTAAAAATGATAATTAGGCAAAAACAGGAGATAAAGAAATAGCCAATCATCTGTTGCCTGAGAGCACAGCAGGAGGGACAATGATCAGGATGAGCCAGCAACGGCTACCCTCTTTGGGTCCCCTCCTTTTGCATGGGAGCTCTGTTCTCACTCTTCACTCTATTTCACTCTATTAAAATAATCTTGAAACTGTATTCTTCTAGTCCATGTTTGTTACCGCTCCAGCTGAGCTTTCGCTCGCCATCCACCACTGCTGTTTGCCGCCGTCACAGACCCGCTGCTGACTTCCATAGCTCCGGATGGGGCAGGGTGTCCGCTGGGCTCCTGATCCAGCGAGTCGCCCATTGCCACTCCCAATCGGCTAAAGGCTTGCCATTGTTCCTGCACGGCTAAGTGCCTGGGTTCGTCCTAATCGAGCTGAACACTAGTCACTGGGTTCCACGGTTCTCTTCCGTGACCCACGGCTTCTAATAGAGCTATAACACTCACCGCATGGCCCAAGATTCCATTTCTTGGAATCTGTAAGGCCAAGAACCCCAGGTCAGAGAACACGAGGCTTGCCACCATCTTGGAAGTGGCCCGCCACCATCTTGGGAGCTCTGGGAGCAAGGACCCCCAGTAACAGGAGGAGGGATGAAAATACAGTTTTATTTTTGACAGCCATGTATCCAGCTAAAAACTGGGGTCTATAGCTAAAGGAAAAGGGCAGAATGGATAGCTTTGCAACACCCACCTCCATCTCATTTTAAAGATTAAATTGGATAGTATGTGTAAAGTGTCTGATGCTTCATGGACTCACAAATACACAGAGCCAGTGTCACCCTTGTGGTAACACAGACATTTTGTGATCTGTGGTCTCAGTGGCTCAAGAGGTTCTTCAGAAAGTAGCCTTTTTTAGCCTAGTCTGTCTTTTACAGTCTCATCTCTGGCCACACTCCACATACAACCTGCATTGAAATCATACTAAACCTATCTCCTTTCATGCCTCCAAACATTTGTACTCACAGAGCCTTCTACCAGGGACGCCCTGCTGAAGCCCTTGTCTGCAGGATGAACTCTTCAACATTCTGGAAGGTCTTCCTCCACCTGTCACTTTTGCCCTTTATTCCCAAGTGGAGCTGCTGCTCCCACTCCCAGGTGCTTCCTCTGCAGTAGCACTCACCACCTGTACTGTTGCATCTAATGAGTTTTGTTTTTTTGTTTTTTTTTTTGAGACGGAGTCTTGCTCTGTCCCCCAGGCTGGAGTGCAGTGGCACAATCTCGGGTCACTGCAACCTCTTCCTTCTGGGTTCAAGCGATTCTCCTGTCTCAGCCTCCCGAGTAGCTGGGATTATGGGCGTGCACCACCATGCCTGGCTAATAGTTGTATTTTTAGTAGAGACAGGGTTTTGTCATGTTGGCCAGGCTGGTCTCAAACTCCTGACCTCAGGTGATCCACCCACCTCAGTCTCCCTATGTGCTGGGATTACAGGCGTGAGCCACCGCACGTAGCCCTAATGAGTGCTTTCTATGTGCCAGCCATCGTCCTAAACCCTTTACACACAGCTTCTCAGTTGATCCCCAAAACTCTATGACACAGACACCATATTATTCCCATTTTACAGATGAACTGCGACACAGAGGTCAAATAGCTTGTCCAAGGTAAAGAGTAGAGCTGGGATTTAAAAACAGGCTACTGGACCTCAGAATCTACACTCTTAGCCATAACACTGGGCTGCCTCAACTACTTGCATAAGAAATCTAAGTGTAATTATAGGGAAGGGATGATCGAACTACATCTCACAGACTATATCAGCCCACCGCCAGCTTTTATAAATAAAGTTTTATTAGAACACAGATACATCCACTTATTTACAAAGGAGCACCCGGTAGCTGCCATGAAGACTGTATAGCCCACAAAGTCTAACCTACTTACTCTGTGGCCCTTTACAGAAAAGTCTGCTCCCCTCTGTTATGGACTGTCAGCTCCTTAAGGTAGGGCCTGTGCTGATTCCCTCCCGTCTCCTGCTTCTCACATGGCATTTGGCATATACATAAAAAGCGCTAAAAAATATTTGGGGTATAAAAATTCCACCAGGCATAATTTCAAGCAAAGAGGAATGTGTTTGGGGGATGGTGCTGCCACCTCACTCAGGGCTTAGAAAGTTTCCTGACTCGGGGCCAGCACAGTGGCTCACACCTGTAATGCCAGCACTTTGGGAGGCCAAGGCAGGAGGATCAGCTGAGGTCAGGAGTTCGAGACCAGCCTGACCAACAGGGTGAAACCCGATCTCTACTAAAAATGCAAAAATTAGCCGGGTGTGGTGGCGGGCGCCTGTAATTCCAGCTACTCAGGAAGCTGCGGCAGAAGAATCGCTTGACCCCAGGAGGTGGAAGTTGCAGTGAGTGGAGACCATGCCACTGCACTCCAGCCTGGGCGACACAGCGAGACTCTGTCTCAAAAAGAAAAACGAAAGTTTCCCGACTCTGTCCAGACTCTAGTCAACAACTGAAAGGCCCAGGTAAACTGTAGCAGTGGTTTTCACCGCATCGTTAGCAGCACACACAGCTCTGATGGAGTGAGCACTGCAGAGATGGCTGAGTGAGGATCATTTGCATCAGTCACCTAATCCACTCGATTGCCCTGAACACAAGGCCAGAACAGAGCCCCCAGTTCCACCCACACATAAGGAGAACCTGGAACCCCACCACTTTCCAAAAAACGTCCAATCCCACCCACCCACCTCATGGCAGCCTGCACAGGCCACAAGGCTGGCTGTGCAGATAAACACTTAAAACATCCTGGAAAGGAGTGACTAAAAACTGATACTGGTTGCTTTTCAACTCTGTATTTTCATCAATATAGTTATAGGAAGGGACTAAACCACACAAAAACATAAATAGTCTCCTAAAAACTACAACACAAAAAGAAAAGATTATTCCTGTTGCAAATGCCTTCTCTGACCTTCAAGGAACAGACTTGCAACAAAAGACCATGTATTATGTTTCCTAATTTTATCATTATTATTGATATTGTTGCATGAGGCACAAATAAAGCACTGTTTGGGCTGTGACCATATTCAGTCCAGTCTAGGTTATCAAAATTCAAATTTTGGATGGTTTTCTTTTCAATTCTGTCTTGGCCTGGCCCCAGATCGCATCCGTGGGAGCCAGGCAGAACTGCAAAAAGCCTCCCACATTTCCGGCACAATCGTTTCAACCCTTCTTTCAGGACACAAAGGCCCATGTGCCTTCCTTCTTCCCAGAGTCCTCAGACAACTGTCCACAAGCAGTCTCCGAGGAACCACAGCAAACACAGCCAGCCACTGGGCAAATCAAATGGCTTAACTGGGTCCTCATGTAATGAGAGGCAGGGCTAAGACACCTACAGATTTGCCAAGGCTGGGGCATAAGTGACCACCAAGGCACCACCTAGGTTCCAGAAAGCTACTCACTAGTCTAAAATACAAGACTCTCAGTCACAAACTTCTGCTGAGGACCTACTGTGCACCAAGCACAGGACTCGTGCCTGTGGTGGCCTCACAACACTGCGAGGTTCATATCATTTTACAGACAGAGCGACCAAGGCCCAAATAGTTAAATAACTTGCCCAGGGTCATTTGGCCAAAAGGAGGCAAAGCTGGAAAGGTAAGAAGGACTACACAGCTTCTCCCTAGACTGCCCCTCTCAGAAGCAATGCCATGCGCATGAGGAAGTGGCAGTCCTGTTTTCCAAAAGCTCTCCAGGTAGCAACATGAAGACGGCCAAGATGGGGAGCCATGTATTCACTTATATACACTGCTGGTGGCAGTGTGAAATGGTTCAGCTGCTTTGGAAAACAGGTTAGCACTTTCTAAATAGGATGGATACACCAGCAATTTTAATGCTAGGTATTTACCCAAAAGAAATAAAAGCATGTGACCACACAAAGACTTGCACACAAATAAGCAGCTTTATCTGCAATAGTTAAAAACTGGAAACAGCCCAAATGTCGTCCTATAGGTAATGGATAAACAAACTGTGGTATATCCACAGGACATAATACCTGCATGATACATCACGTCTCTATATATGCAGTGCCCAGGCACCTGTGTACTGGCATCCAGCAAAGGGCACGTACCCAGAATATATAAACATCTCTTAAAAGTCAAGGAGAAAAAGGCAGACACCCAACAGATAAATGGGCAGAGGACTTAAAGGGCAACTTGCAAAACGTGACATCCAAATGCCAATTAATACATGAAAACATGCTCAACCTCAGTAGTCATCAGGGAAAAGCATATTAAAATTGGATGACATGAAAACAAGAGACAATATCAAGCGTGGATGAGAATGTGGTACACACAGGACTCTCTCTACACACTTTTGGTAGAAGTATTAATACATACAACCACTATGGAAAACTCTCCGCTAGTATCTAATAAGCTGGACATGAGCAAACACTCCTGGTGTATATCCACAGAAATGCATACATATGTTCTCCAAAACACAGGTAGTAGAATGTTCACAGCATTGTGACCCTATGAATAGGGTCAAAAACTGAAAAGAACTCAAATACCAACCTACAATAGACAAATGTATTTAGTATATTCATACAATGGAATACCAAATAACAATGAAAATAAACAGACCACAACTATACACAGAAACATGCATGAGCCTCCCAAACATAATGTTAAGAGAAAGAAGCCAGACACACAGATCACATATTACACAATACGAAGTTCAAAGAGAGACCAAACAATTCAATGGTGTTGAGGTCACAACAGCGGTTACCTTATGCAGGGAGATACCATAAGGAAAGGGGCTGTGGGGGACAGGGAATGTTTTGGCAGCTGTTTCTTAATGTGGGTGTGTTCCATTTATGAAAATTCAGTGAACTGCATATGTATATGATTTGTGTAGTTTCCTGAATGCTGATTAGACTTGAGATTTACTCGCAAAACTCACAGTTAAAGAGACGACGTGAAAAGGCACGAGCAGCTTTTCTTTGTCTCAACAACTTTTTCAAACTGCAAAACAGACACAAGTTCACCTTGGGAAAACAGACAAGAGAAGATAATGGAAATCACCCATAATCCCACCAATCAAAGAAAACCAGTTTGGTGCGAATCTCCTTAAATATATACACACTTTCAAAGGAAGGGGAGGGCAGATCCTGCAGGGAGTGGTTAATACAAAGCAAGTATTTTGAACCATAAGTGAATAAACAATATTATACACTGTTTTGTAACCTAGGCAACCACCTCTTTTATTATTACTATCAATGACACTATCTAGTGTCCCTAAAGGATTTTTAGCACGCAGCCTCAAAACGCTCCGGCAGACTAGACAGGAAGATGTGCAGATATTTCCTGTGTACATGCAGACAAGAATACAAAACCCAGAGCAGTGATTTTCAACCCTGGTAACACCAATTCCCTCTAAAATTATTGGGATACTCAAAAAAAAAACTTATTGTCCTTCAAGGTGGCTTTAAAAATTAGTATATACCCCAGTGATGCTTCAATTTGGGATAAGTGGCCCCAAAATGCTGGGGGCTAAACACTAAACACTCAACATATGTTGTCAATCCAGATAGAGTCAAAAGCAAGCCCTGGATATTTGGTCACTAATGGCCCCCAATGGGTGAGCTGTGGTGGGCCCTAAATCAGGGTGGGCATGTCACAAGAAGAGTCCTACTCCCTGACACAGAACCAAAGACTGTTTGCAGAGAGGACAGATGATAAACACAGCAACACAAAGACAAGGTGAAGAGCAGGTACAGAACCAAGACTTCTAATATTAACAATAGCTAACACTGGCTCAAATAGAACTAAGCCCTGTTTCCTTCTCTGTCATTTATTCATTTTTTTATCCATTTGACAATACTTACTCTACCCTTACTGCATACCAGACCCTGTTCTCAACACTGGAGATACAGGAGTGACAAAGACAGAAAAAATTATCTGTCCTCAGGGAGCTTATACTCTAGTGTGGGGAGACCAAAAAAAGGAAAATATAAAGCATGTCAGATAGTAGCAAGGTATGTAGAGAGAAATAAAATAGGAAAGGAAGATAGGAATTAGAGGCTGGGAAGGGGAGCTGTAAATGTTTGGTGCCAAGTTTTAAAAGGATCCCTTCAAAATAAAGTAATCATCTTCTCCCCAAAGAACTCTATGATAATTATGCTAATGTGGTCCCAGGGTAACCACAGCACTCAGAATAAAAACCAAGAATTTTATGGACCAGAAAGTGCCTACTTAAAAACAGACAAATTGAAGATCTAATAATAGCTACCACTTATTGGTATCTTGCTATGTACTATTCTCAGTCCCTTACACACCGATAATCTCATTTAATCTTCACATTGAACTAATGAAAAGAGTAGCATCATTTCCCACATTTAACAGAAGAGAAAAACAGAAGCCCAGTGCAATTAAAGAGCTAGCCCATGGTCACATGCGTGCTAAGTGTTGATATCAAGATTTGAATCCAAAGTCCACACTACTCTTCCTCCCCAAATAAATGTCTACTTTAGAGACAGGGTCTTCCGCTGTTGCCCAGGCTGGAGTCCAGTGGTGTGATCATAGCTCACTGCAGCCTTGACCTCTGGTGCTCAAGCAATCCTCCCACCACAGACCCCTGAGCAGCAGTGACTACAGGCCTAAGCCACCACAACTGGCTAATTTTTATATTTTTATTTTGTGGAGACAGGGTTTCACCATGGTTCCCAGGCTGGTCTGGAACTCCTGGGCTCAAGTGATCCTCCCACCTCAGCCTCCCAAAGTGCTGGGATTACAGGTGTGAGCCAATGCACCCAGCCTTGTCTTCCTTAATCCTACTCAAGATTTGTTGTCCTTTAGCATTTTATTGAGTTCTTACAACCCCACCAATCACCAAAAAGAGAACTGGAGGTTGGTTCCACATTTGCAATGTCTTCTTTTCTCCAAATAAGAAAAAGTGAATGGCAATGGCAACCCTTAGATATTTAAATAACAATTTCTAGATCCGATTAGAAATTATTTCCTCAGATACTTGATATTATCAGCAACTCCAAAATAGTTCTATTTTAGTTTGAGAGTAAAGTTAGACGTAGGGCAAATGAAAGTTCATACAGCCAGTTTCTTACTAGGGGTAGGCATCTCAAACTGAACACAGTCCAAACAGAACTCTTGGCCAAGCCTCACCCTCCCCACAAACACATTCCCCTCCTGTGATCCTCATCTCCACAAAGAACGTCTCAACCTCCCAGCCTCTCAGACCCACAAATCAAGAGTTATCCATGCCCCTCTCTCACCTCCACATCAAATTCATCGGCAATTTCCACCCACTCCACAACAGATCTATCCCGGCTCTCCAACTCTCTGCCAACCCCCAACCCAGGCCACCAGTATCTCTTTCCTAAACCACTCAGCCAGGCTCCTAACTGGTCTCCCTGCTTCATGCTTTGGCCCGTTGAAAATCTCATCTCTACACAGAAGCCAGAGTGACCAAATAAGGATCACTTCCCTTCCTAAAATCCTTCTGGGCCACCAGAACCCAGTCTGAAATTCTAATCCTGGCCAACTAGGTGCTATGTCATGTGCCTCCCCAAGTTCTTGAGGTTTACTCTCCCCCTGGTTCACTCTAGATGAGTGATAAGATGGATAATAAGAGAGTGCTCTAAGTTAAAATGTGAATAGCAGTAAAGACACTAGACCCACACTTAAAATTATTGCTACAAATACTTACCTTTATCTCATCACCTTTTTTTAACCTTCACAGCACTTGCCACTTTCTGGATTTTTTATTGTTGTTCATTTGTATCGACGCACTGACTCTTCAATGCCATCCTGTAAATCTATACAATGTTATTATGCCTGAAATATTTTCTTTAAATATCTATAATGAATGACAGAAAGCCCTTAACACATGTTTTCCCCATACTCTAAGTATTTCACATTCTCATCCAGTGAGTGTGAGCCAAATGTCCTGAATTTACTCTCCTCAGTTCAGCACGTTCCCATCATGCAGTTTTCTTCTCTGTGACCTCTCTTTATGTCATTTATTTTGTATTCTGGCGCAAACGGCCTTCCTAAGGGCATGAGGATGAGGCCACAAATAAAGGCAGAGTATGATGCCAAATGTTAAAATGTAAGTTTTACAGCAACTTGAGAACACGCAAGAGGACACCAGGGTACAAACTGTTAGTGGGTGATTGGTGTTAAGTCCTGGGAGCTGGTGAAGAGCATTACAATTGCACAGCAGCCTGAGAGGATGAACCAAGAACTTGGTTGCTATAGATTTGTCATTAACTGTGGGCACTTTGAAAAGAACTGCCGAAGGAAGATGCTATGAGGCCCAGAAAGAAGGGCAGCATGAATCAGTTGGCTATTTGCACTAAGGCATTTCCCTGGACCAGGGAAGGGTGGTAGCTCCAGCTCCTGGAACAGTGCCTGCCACATAGTAGGTGCTCAATAAAACAGTCTCTGAATAGATAAATTAATTGAACAAATGAACAAATGAATACATTTTCAAAGTTTCTATTTTTATCCTTTTCTCTCTTCCTTTTCACTAATCCAGCTCTCCTTTCATAAGACCCCTAGAGAAGGGAGAATTTTGCAATCACAGAGTCATCGTAAATCTTCTCCAAACCACTAATGGACCCTCCGCCATCGTTCAGAGAACACAATGTGGGAAATAGAAACCCTGACACTGAGATGTTAACAATTACAGACAATGCTTATGGAGTCAGTGGTAGACTTGGAGAACGGTGAGTCTACTGTGGTAAGAACAAACATAGGCAGACAGCTATAAATCACAGTAAACAAATTCAATAAAGATGAGACATCACTTAAGCACGCTCAGGAGTGTACATAATACAGCATTTCACCTAGGTAGCCTGCGATCACATAGGTATTATTAATGGCATTAAATGTGCTTCTTCTCAACCTTGCCTCTAACCTAAACACCACAATGGGTTTAAAATAATGCAAAAGAATGTTACTCCAATGCCTCCTAAATCCACTCCAAAGAACAAATCCTTTAATACACATTGCAGGTAAAATATTGTTCCCCAGCAAGTAAAGAATAAAATAACTGTAATCCAGGGTAAAAGTTCTGTTGGCCTCATAAGCTACTTGAAGAAAAAGCAATAAAAGTGATTGCTCAACACACCAACAAAATGCTGTTACTGACAAGGCACCTTGAGTTGCCATTAACAAGACATAATTACCAAGAACTGAAATCAGATTTAGTCATCTCACCTCTCCCTGTACCTACGCATTCTACCTATTCTTTTTCAGCTTTCACGAATTGAAAGGGGAAAGGGAGAGGCAACAGCAGACACTAGGACTATTTTGAGAAATAAAAGGATTCAAAAGTTAAGTGCAACTTTCACTAACATAGTAACACATCTCCCAGGAAGCCCAGGTGACTCAGAAAGTCCTATATGTGCAATATCAATAGAGAAACGACTCGGTTTCCATACTTCAAAAGTCCTCTTCCTCCAAGTTGAGTTTCGTGCAAATAACTGGCTGATATGTTTCAGATGGAAGCAAATCTGAACATTTCCAAACAATCTACAGGAAGAGATAACCAAGTAATATCGTCCATGCAACAGAGATAAGCAACTTTCCAGGATATGATTCAAATCTCACAAACATCCTTAAGGGCCCCAAGTCTATTAAGATCTGGAGACGATTAAATAGGCAGGACAAAATACCCCACCAACCACCTCTCCAAAAAGCATTGCTCTCCTCGCGCTGACACTTGTATTTCCCTCTGGCTTGCTTTTGAAAAACAAATTGAAAAAAAAAACAAAACGTAAACAGCAGTGCCACATCTGTTCCTGTCTTCCTCAGGATGGCAGATCACACACACTACCACCGTTCCAAGTGCCTCCTGAGCCCCTTTCCTCGACAGCCCCATCCTTCCACGTGTCCACAACTAGGCTTCTCAACTGTGCGGGAGAAGTGAGCACGAAACTTCAAAAGGGACCTGAAGAGGAAATAATGATAATAATGTAAATTGCTATTAATATTAAAAGGGGCGAGGGTATTTCTTCTTTCTTTTTATTTTATTTATTTATTTCTTTTAAGTCGGCGTCTCGCACTGTTGGCCCGGCTAGTTTGCAACGGCGCGATCTCGGCTCACTGCAATCTCCGCATCCGGGGTTCAAGCGATTCTCCTACCTCAGTCTCCTGAGTAGCTGGAATTACAGGCGTGCGCCGCCACGCCTGGCTAATTTTTTGTATTTTTAGTAGAGACGGGGTTTCACTATGTTGGCCAGGCTGGTCTCGAACTGCTGACTTCGTGATCCGCCCGCCTTGGCCTCCCAAAGTAGTGAGATTACAGGCGTGAACCACCGCGCCTGGCCTCTGTTTTTAAACAAAATTTCCATTACAGACATCGGAGGTTGCAAGGCACAAACTGGGGCAGGAGTATGTACACTTGTCAAAGTGGCAGGTTTTTTGTTGATGGTGGTGGTGTTCTGAAACACCAAACTTTAAAATGAACTATGTTATTTAGAGAATTACTGTAATCGGAGCAGACGTGCTAACGTTTTTTCACCCAGGCACAAAGCACGCCCCTTCTGCCTCCCTTTCCCAGTCATTCCTCAGGGGTGCGGGAAACCACGGACAAGCAGAGCACGGGGACCAGCACGCTCCTCCTGCCACTCCAGTCTCTGCAGGTGCTAGCACAGAAGAAAACCAGGGCTCTCGCCTCCCTCCCCGCCACTGCGGTGTGGTCCCGAGGTGGAGACACGGCGCGCCCCATCCTGAGAACCCCACCTGGAGAGGAGCAGGGACGCAGGAAGGGCACCGTTGGGAGGCATCACCCGGTTCGCTGGAGGCACAATCGCGCGCGCGCACACACATACAAACACACATGCATGCACACACACACACACACACACACACACACACACACACACACACAGCGGCGCGCGGTGGCGCGGGCGGCTGGCGCGTTACCTGTTCTGCCAGCCCTGGAGGAGGTTGGTGTATTTGCTGAGCACGCCCTCGAGCGCCGGCTCCCTCCTGCGGCCGCCTCCCCCGGACGGGCTAGCGGCCACAGAGCCCGGGCTGCTGCGGCTGCCCCCGCCGCCGAGCCCGGCCGCTGCAGACCGGCTGGAGACCCCCCGGCCCGCCAGAGAGCAGGAGGGCGAGGAGCCCGCCGAGGTAGCACGGCTGCTGCTGCGGCTGCTGCTGTTGCTACCCCCGCCGCCGTCTGTGCCCTGGGTTGCCCTCTCCATGGTCCGTGCGCGCCCGGGACGCGGGTGCCCGCCGCGGTGGCGGCCCCGGCACGGCGGCTGCTGCTGCTGCTACAGCTCCGGGCGCCCGGGCCGCGCGTGGCTGCTCCAAATCCCCGGGAAATGCCTGACTCATACAGGAGGAAGAGGAGGAGGCGGCGAAGGAGAGCTGGGAAGGAAGCCAACGGGGCTGGATGCAGCTGCGGCCGCCCCTCCTCCCGCCGCGGCCAGGGCCCGGCCCCTCCCTCCGCACTAGTTTCCCGGGCAAGTTCGGAGCTGGTGGCCGGCTAAGCGAGCCTTCTTCGGGTTCTTCCTTCTCTTCCTTCGTGTCCCTGCGGCCTCTTAGGCCCTGGGGACACTCTAGGAGGCCGATCTGCAAGGTGGGCACGCCCTAAATCCACGCCGAGTCACCCACGCATTCCTTCTGCCACCCTCTCTTGGATCCGAAGGGGCGAAAGGGAATCTCTGCGCGTCACTCCCCACCCCCTATCCACCTCGGGACCTAGAGGGAGGGGCAGCCCCACCCACCCGGTCCACCCGGATATGGACCCGCCCGGCCTGACAGGCTCACACGCACACTCCCTCCCTCGGTCTTCCGCACACGATCCTGCGCCAGACGCTCCTACACAGTAACCTGGAAATTGTCACCGGCGGAGCAAAGTCACAGGGCAGGGAGGCCCTCCGCGTTGTCTGGCGGAGGAGGGGAGTGGCAGGTGATCCTCACAGGTAAGCTCGCCGGGCATTTTCATAAAGCAGGATTATGATAAATGCTTAACAGACACAGGGCTGGGCTGTGGTGAGGCGCGCGAACTCTCAGGTTTGTGCGAGTGCCTCCTTAAATTGAGTGTCCTAGGTCACTCACTGGCCTAACCCTAATCCCCTGCCCTGAATGACACGCATAAACCTGGCAAGTCAAAACTTATCCATTGTTATCACACTGCAAGTGCACCTGGTAACAGAGGCTCTGAAACCGGGAAAACTGCGCCGGAGGCAAGAGAAATTAACAGATATTTACAAACATTGAAGGATTCTCTGTGTTGGCTGTCTAACTTCTGCGCCCCTCTTCCTACCTAAAGATACTCTTTCCACCCCACTAATAATTTTTGTGAATATAGATACCCATTGCAATCTGAAGTATCAAAAATTACCTAGAAAAAAGCTTTGAGGAAGTCAGACTCTCTCTCTCTCTCTCTCTCTCTGTCTCACACATACACACAAAACAAAAGGTGATGATGATAGGTGATCTCCGTACAAAGGATCTACAAACCCATCAAGCAGATAAATACTTCAACAGTTTTAAAAAATCACTAAATGGAAGACTCAACTCTCAAAGGAACAGTTCCCCCAGCCTGACCCCTTTCTAGCTTCACATCCTTCCAGGAAGATTTCATGGGTGGTTTAGCTCTAGAGATTTTCACGGAGTTGTTTCTGGAGCTGAAGGGAAGTGGTTGTGTCCCTGAGTAAATTACAATTCCAGGCGCCTACATAGTGTTTAAAAAAAAAAAAAAAATCTGAAAAAGAGATTGTCTGGACCAACTTTGAAGCCATTCACGCTGAATTCTAACCTATGACTTTGATCAAATTACCTCTTTTAGCCTTAGTTTTCTCACTTGCAAAATGGGACAAATGATACTGGCTGTGATAAACTAGGCAAGAATGTTCATTTGTTCAAAATATTTGCTGGCGCTTCCTATGGAAGGAGTATCCTTCCTCCAGAAGGACCTCAGGCTTGGCCATGGAATTGCTCTGAGCAATGGAATGTGAACAAAGGTAATGAATGCCCCTTCCAAACATAAGCTTTAAGAGCTGTCATGTGGTTCCACCATCTTTCTCTTTTCCTTGTACCGGGAGAGCAGCATGTCCAGATAAGGACTCTCCTTAAGCTTGTGACCCAGAGTGAGAAGGTGTGGAATACAGCAGAGCCTAAGCCAGTTAGTGTTGGCCAAGTAACATGCACAAAATGTTTGAAGCCATTGAGATTTTAGCATTATTTTTTACCACAGCATAGCTTTGTCTAAGCTAACTTACTGATCATATATGAGTGTTCATTGAGTCCTGCACTGACATATAGACTGAAGGTGGGAAAGCAGGTGCATCCGGAACTATAAAGGTCAGTCATTACGTACCAAAACAACATGCCTTTTTATTGGAGACTGACACCTGAAGCTCCTGCTAAAAGAGGAGAAGTGTCATCATTTTATTTCTTATTACCTAAGCTATGCCACCATTACTCCACCTTACGCAGCCAACCTATGACTGGATGAGCTAACACAACAAATTCTCACCTTGGACTAAAAAATTAGACCCTTGAGATAGATCAGTTCAAGGGGGGAAGGAACTAAGCTAAAAGGAATAGTCAAGGCCAGGATGGGGCAGGGGCAAGCCAGTCATATGGGATCAAAAATGTCCAACTCAGTAGCAACAGGTGAGTGGAGCAGATGTGCTGAAAGTAGAGGCTGTATCATGACAGAGAGATGAAGCACATGCTGTTCCCCCTGCTGGCGACACTATTCCCTGCTCTCGTCACCTGGTTTGTGTTTCTCACCCATGGAGTTATGGATTACAAGTCACTTCTTCCAGAAAGCTTTCCTTGACCTACCCTAGTATAGCAAATAGGGAAAAGGTACCTGCAGAATTATCCTTGGAGAGGAAAAAGTCTTTATGTTTGAAAAACAATTTGAAAAATACATAATAAATTGGCAAAAAGTATTTGAAATACATACTGTAATGCCCAGCGGGTTCATCTTGCTTGTTACCCAGAAAAGCCAATGAAGGTTTTGCAATAGAGGAAGAGTTTAACAATTGTAGGGCCAGCCACGCTGGAGGACAGGAGTGTGTTATTACTCAAATCAATCTCCCTGAAAATTCAGATCCTATTGTTTTGTTGTTTGTTTTTTTGTTTGTTTGGTTGTTTTTTGTTTTTGTTTTTTTTTTTTGAGACTGGAGTCTCACTCTGTCACCCAGACTGGAGTGTAGAGGCACGATCTCAGCTCACTGCAAGCTCCACCTCCCGGGGTCACATCATTTTCCTGCCTCAGCCTCCTCAGTAGCTGGGACTACAGGCACCTGCCACCACACCTAGCTAATTTTTTTGTATTTTTAGTAGAGATGGGATTTCACCGTGTTTGCCAGGATGGTCTTGATTTCCTGACCTCATGATCCGCCCACCTCAGCCTCCCAAAGTGCTGGGATTACAGGCATGAGCCACCGCGCCGGGCCCACCTAAGGTTTTCTTTTAAGGATAGTTTGGTGGGCAGAGGGCTAAGGAATGGGGAATGCTGATAGGTTGGGTCAGGGATGAAATTATAGAGAGTCGAAGTTTGTCTTCTTGCACTGAGTCAGTTCCTGAGTAAGTGCCACAGGACCTGATGAGCCAGACTGGGTGGTGGCAGCTGGTCCATCAGAATGCAGGGTATGAACAATACCTCAAACACAAATCTTAAGTTTTACAATAGTGGTGTTATCTATAGGAGTGATGGAGAGGTTAGAAATCTTGTGACCTCTGGAAAAATGGCAGGTAATCATTTAACTATGCCTTTATCTTAGCAAAGTTCAGACCTCTCTTAATCCTGTTACAAAGGTAGTTTGGTGTTCAAACAAGGAGGGAATAGTTTTGGAAAGGGACTATTACAATCCTTGCTTTAAGGTTAGACTATGAACTAAATTCCTCCCAAGTTAGCTGTGGCCTATGCCTGGGAATGAATGAGGACAGCTTACAGGTTAGAAGCAAGATGGAATCAGCTATGTCAGATTTTTTTTACTGTCATAATTTTGCAAAGGCACTTTCAGTATGATTAAAAATATTGGCTAGGCCGGGCACAGTGGCTCACACCTGCAATCCCAGCACTTTGGAAGGCCCACGTGGGCAGATCACTTGAGGTCAGGAGTTCAAGACCAGCCTGGCCAACATGGTAAAATCCTGTCTCTACTAAAACTACAAAAATTAACTGGGCATGATCACACATGCCTATAGTCCCAGCTACTCAGGAGGCTGAGGCAGGAGAATTGCTTGACCCCAGAGGGTAGAGGTTGCAGTGAGCCAAGATCACACCATTGTACTCCAGCCTGGGCAATAGAGCAAGACTCCATCTCAAAAAAAATTTTAAAAATAAAAAATATTGGCTAAACACAAATGCTCAATATAAGGACCATTTCCTTAATTTACCCAGATTGCATAAATCATTTAGAAGAAATTTTAGGCCGGGCGTGGTGGCTCACGCCTATAATCCCAGCACTTTGGGAGGCCGAGGCGGGCGAATCACAAGGTCAGGAGATCGAGATCATCCTGGCTAACACGGTGAAACCCCATCTCTACTAAAAATAGAAAAATTAGCCGGGCGTGATCGTGGGTGCCTATAGTCCCAGCTACTCGGGAGGCTGAGTCAGGAGAATGGCGTGAACCTGGGAGGCGGAGCTTGCAGTGAGCCGAGATCGTGCCACTGCACTCCAGCCTGGGCGACAGAGCCAGACTCCGTCTCAAGAAAAAAAAAGAAAGAAAAAAGAAACAATTTTAAACGTGAATAGAATGACTGTAAATCTAACAGCCATGACAGACCATGTAAAGATTTTGGGAATGAAGATATGCATGATTGGAGAAATACGATAAACACATTATACCTCTTGAAATAATGGACAGAATCAGTAGTTCCTAGTAGGGAGCTGACTACCCCCATCTTCTTCTCCACACAGGCCTGGGGGGCTGGTCTGGAGTTTCCAGTAGTTGCTTCTGAGGCTCCCTCCTCTAGCTAAAAAGCTTTGGGAAGATGCTCATGGACCAGCAAGTAAGTGAGTGGACATTGACTTCATTGGCCAGATGACAAGAATGAAGCTTGTCCACAAGTAGAGAGAAAATTATCACAACCAGATCACTCTCTGATATCAACTTGGTCATATCTGTGTTAGAAACATGTGGTCTGATGTGTTGTACATCCCAAATAATAACAATCACAGCTAATGTCTATTGAGCACTATGTGCTACGCTCTGCTTTAAGAGTTTTACACATAATAACTCATGAAGTCCTCACAACAACCACATGAGGAGATCTGTAGTTCTTACTCCCATTTTACAGGCAGAGGAAACTGAATTGAAGAGCGGTTCAGCAACATCCTCCAAATTCTGGTGGAGCCAGGATTTGAACTTAGGCAATTTGGTTACTGAGCCTGAGTTCTTAGCCACTGTATTATAACACTTGTTTCATAATGAATCCAGTTTCATTTCCTCTACTTAATGAAGCTGCAGAAAGCACAACTCAGTGCCTGGAATTCCGTTCCCTGTTATATTTTTATGCATTTAGGAATTGATCCTCTCACTACCACTCTGAGAGAAGCAGTACAGATGTTCGGGCCCCTAGCACCCAGCCACAGGGACTGAACACAGTCATACTCAATACATGTTTATTGCATGATAAATGAAGCCCAATTTTACTGAGGAAGAAACAGAAACTCAAAGAGGAGGAGCTGATGCTGAACCAAGGCCTTCTGACTCCAAGTCCAGTGTTCTTGCTGCCTGAACTTCAGCTGTGATGTGTACATGCAGCCTTACATCCAATGGGAAGAAGAAAATACCAGAATTAAGATATGGACAGTCCACTATCCAGTGAATAAACAGCTCCATTAAGATTACCCTGAGAGAGCCGGTCATGGTGACTCACGCCTGTAATCCCTGCACTTTGGGAGGCCAAAGCAGGTGGATCACGAGGTCAGGAGATCAAGACCATCCTGGCTAACACGGTGAAACCCCTTTTCTACTAAAAATACAAAATGGTGGCGGGTGCCTGTAGTCCCAGCTACTCAGAAGACTGAGGCAGGATGACGTGAACCCGGGAGGTGGAGCTTACAGTGAACCAAGATCTTGCCACTGCACTCCAGCCTGGGCTACAGAGCAAGACTCCGTCTCAAAACAAAACAAAAAAAAATTACCCTGAGAGTTACATCCAAGGAAATCAAATAGCTACAAGGGTTATATGAAGTTTTGTCATATGACTATATATATAAATATTAATATTTTTCCAAAATGGAAATACCGTCTTTTTTGTGTGTGGTTTTTTTTTTTTTTGAGATGGAGTCTCGCTCTGTCGCCCAGGCTGGAGTGCAGTGGCGCGATCTTGGCTCACTGTAAGCTCCACCTCCCAGGTTCATGCCATTCTCCTGCCTCAGCCTGCTGAATAGCTGGGACTACAGGCACTGGCCACCACGCCCGGCTAATTTTTTGTATTTTTAGTAGAGACAGGGTTTCACCGTGTTACCCAGGATGAGGTCAGGTCTCCTGACCTCGTGATCTGCCCACCTCGGCCTCCCAAAGTGCTGGGATTACAGGCGTGAGCCACCACGCCTGGCCTATTTTATTATTTTATTAAATAGATGCTCACTTTCAAAGATTTGCACACAAAATTTTAAAGTAAAAACTGAAGGCCAGGTACAGTGGGTCATGCATATAATCCCAGCACTGTGGGAGGCTGAGATGGGAGGATTGCCCAGAGTTCCAGACCAGCCTGGGCAACCTGGAGAGACTCCATCTCTAAAAAAAGTTTTAAAATAAGCCAGGCACAGTGGCACATGCACCTGTAATCCCAGCTACTCAGGAGGCTGAGCCAGAAGGATTGCTTGAGCCCAGAAATTTGAGGCTGCAGTGAGCTATGATTGTGCCACTACACTCCAGCCTGGGTGACAGAGCAAGACCCTGTCAAGACCCTGTCTCAAAAAAAAAAAAAAACTAAAAAATTATTTCTAAACCACTGCTAATAATTTATAAAGATATATATATATACACTTTTATATATGTATGTCCATATTTATGTGTATACACACACACACACTATATATATACACATCTCCTTCTCTTCATCCAGACACTCTTCTATGTAGAAACATAGTTGTATACCATTTTATTCAAAAACAGGTTCATACTATAAAACATATAATACTTTCTAATTTACCTTGTTTACTGAAGAATATAGTATAGCCAATTTCCTTTACAGCTACATCACCATTTGTAACAGTTTCAGAGTATTCCACTGTCTATATGTACCCTAATTTAATCATTCCACTAGTGATGAACACTCATATTTCAAGCTTTTACTATTGTGAGAAATGTTTTTTAAATGTCCTTTTCCATTAATTATTTCCTTAGAATAAGATCCAATGACTGAATCAGGCTGCATACACTTATAAATGTGGCTCATGTACTGCAGAATTAACCCCCAGAAAGTCTGAATCAATGTTTACTATGCTGGTTCTGGCTAGATCTAACATGTCGGACCATTGGCTGGATGGACTAGGCTGGCCTTGTTCGGGCTGGGCTGTCTCTCCTCCACAGGGTCTCTCATCCTCTAATAGACCAGCCCAGGCTTGTTCTCATGGCATGGGGAGGGTTCCAAAGAGAGGAAGCAGGAAGGGCATCCTGAAGCCTAGTCTGGGAACTGGTATAATGTCACTTTGCCACATTTCAACTAACAGTGCTAGAAGATGGACATTTATAAGCAAAAATTGAAAGACCTATACTTCACACTTTATGCAAAAGTCACCTCCAAATGGATCAAAAACCAAAATGTGAACTGTAAAACCATCAGATTTTCGGGGGAAAACATAGGAAAAAAATATTTATAAACTTGGTTTAGGAAAATGGAGCAAACACATGTTGCCTTTTGTGATAAGGGAAGGATGATTAAGAGGGCAAAACCAAGGGTTCGGAGAGGGAAGCCAAGAACCCCAGAGAAGTATTCCCAGGCCTTGAGACCTAATCAAGGAACTTGCAACATTTGCTTGACTGGCTTTCAAAATTGCCTTGGACCACTGACTGCTTTGCACCTCCTGTTTCCCCCTTTTTGAACAAGAATATCTGGAGCAGTTATCCTGTGTCTGCTTTACCATCGTGTTTTAAGTGTGAAGGGGCAGATAACCCCTCTTTAGTTTCACAGATCAGAGGAACGGCACTTACGGAGCTAAACTTACTAACCTGAGGAGGCTCTCCTACCTAGACCTGACTTAGATGGTGAGATTGTGGACTTGAAGCTAGCGCAGTAATGGGATGAGACCCTGGGGGCCACTGAGGAGTAGGATGAGTGTGTTCTACATGTGGGAGGAATATAAAAAAATTTGTGGCCAGAGGGCAGACTGTAATGATTTCAAAGCTATGCCTATAGATTCTTCTTCTTTAGAGGTGAAGCTTAATTCCTCCCCTCTTGAGTGTGGGATGAATTTAATGACTCAATTCTAATGAATACAATATGGCAGAAGTCATGATATATCATATCCAAGATCAGGTTATAAAGAGGTGAGCGTTCACTCTCGCTCTCTCTCTCTTTCTCTCTCCCCCTGTCTTTCTCTCTATCATCAATCACTCTAGGAAAGCCAGCTGCCATGACATAAGGATACTCAGGCCACCAATGGACAGCCCAGGCAGGAGGCATGAAGATGTGCCAGTCATTGTGTCAGTCACCTTATAAGCAGATTTTCTGAGACCTGCTAACGGCCATATGAGTGACGTTGGATGGGGGTTGTCACCAGTCAAGCCTTGAGATGATTGCAGCCATGACCCACAGCTTGACTACAACCCATGAGAGACACTGAGCCAGGAACACCCACCTGAAATGCCTCCAGAGCCCTGACCTACAGCGACTGTGAGATAATCAGTGTTTGTTGCCTTAAGCCACGAAGTTTGTGATAATTTGTTTCTCGACAACAGATAACTAATACAGACCCGGAAGTGAATCGCCTCAGTGAAGGTCACACTGCAGCGCTATTGATTTCTAAAGACTCATGTTATGTGAGGAAGCAGCTCAGAAGAGGAAAGAAAAAGAGCCAGGCATGGCTTTTCCTCAGGGACACTTGACTTTTAGGGATGTGGCTATATTCTCTTTGGAGGAGTGGAAATGCCTGGACCCTGCGCAGAGGGCTTTATACAGGGCCGTGATGTTGGAGAACTACAGGAACCTGCATTCTGTGGATATCTCTTCCAAATGCATGATGAAGAAGTTCTCGTCAACAGGGCAAGGCAATACAGAAGTGTTCCACACAGGGACATTGGAAAGACATGAAAGTCATCACATTGGAGATTTTTGCTTCCAGGAAATTGGGAAAGATATTCATGACTTTGAGTTTCAGTGGCAAGAAGATGAAAGAAATAGCACAGACAGATATTATTGAAGGCATGCTGGAAACAAGCCTATTAAAGATCAGCTTGGATGAAGCTTTCGTTCACATCCTCCTGAACTCCACATATTTCAGACCAAAGGGAAAGTTGGTAATCAAGTTGAGAAGTCTATCAACGATACTTCCTCGGTTCCAACGTCCCAAAGAATTTCTTCTAGGCCCAAAATCCATATTTCTAATAACTATGAAAATAATTTCCTCCATTCGTCAGTACTCACACAAAAACAGGGAGTACACATGAGAGAAAAATGTTGCCAATATAATGAGTGTCAAAGCCTTTAATTGTAGCTCACTCGTAAGGAAACAGCAGATAATCCATTTAGGAGGGAAACAATATAAATGTGATGTATGTGGCAAGGTCTTTAATCAGAAGCAATACCTTGTATGCCATCGTAGATGTCACACTGGTGAGAAACCTTACAAGTGTAATGAATGTGGCAAGGTTTTTAATCAACAGTCAAACCTTGCAAGTCATCATAGACTTCATACTGGAGAGAAACCTTACAAATGTGAAGAATGTGACAAAATGTTTAGTCACAAATCAAATCTTAAAAGACATAGGAGAATTCATACTGGAGAGAAACTATACAAATGGAGGATTTGTGACAAGGCTTTCAGGCGTGATTCACACCTGGTACAACATACTAGAATTCACACTGGAAAGAAACCTTACAAGTGTAATGAATGTGGCAAAGCCTTTAGTGGGCAGTCAACACTTGTTCACCATCAAGCAATCCATGATGTAGGGAAACTTTATAAATGTAATGATTGTCACAAAGTCTTCAGTAATGCTACAACCATTGCAGATCATTGCAGAATCCATAATGAAGAGAGATCTTACAAGTGTAATAAATGTGGCAAATTTTTTAGACGTTGTTCATATCTTGCAGTTCATTAGCGAACTCATACTGGAGAGAAAACTTACAAGTGTCATGAGTGTGGCAAGACCTTCACTCAGACATCATCCCTTGTATGCCATCGTAGACTTCATATTGGAGAGAAACCTTACAAGTGTAATGAGTGTGGTAAGACCTTCCGTCACAATTCAGCCCTTGTAATTCATAAGGCAATTCATACCAGAGAGAAACCTTACAAGTGTAATGAACGTGGCAAGGTTTTTAATCAACAGGCAACCCTTGCATGTCATCACAGACTTCATACTGGAGAGAAACCTTATAAATGTGAAGAATGTGACAAAGTTTTCAGTCGCAAATCACACCTTGAAACACAAAAGAGAATTCATACTGGAGAGAAACCTTACAAGTGTAATGAGTGTGGCAAAGCCTTTAGTGGGCAGTCAACACTTACTCACCATCAAGCAATCCGTGGTATAGGGAAACTTTACAAACGTAATGATTGTCACAAAGTCTTCAGTAACACTACAACCATTGCAAATAATTGGAAAATTCATAATGAAGAGAGATCTTACAAGTGTAATAAATGTGGCAGATTTGTCAGACATCATTCAAATCTTGCAGTTCATCAGCGAACTCATACTGGAGAGAAACCTTACCAGTGTAATGAGCATGGCAAGACCTTCAGTCAGACGTCATCCCTTGTATGCCATCGTAGACTTCATACTGGAGAGAAACCTTACAAATGTGAAGAATGTGACAAAGTTTTCAGTCGCAAATCACACCTGGAAACACATATGAGGATTCATACTGGAGAGAAACCTTACAAATATGAAGAATGTGACAAAGTTTTCAGTCGCCAGTCAAACCTTGAAAGACATAGGAGAATTCATTTTGGAGACAAACCATACAAGTGTAAGGTTTGTGACAAGGCTTTCAGGCGTGCTTCACACCTGGCACGGCATACTAGAATTCACACTGGAGAGAAACCTTACAAGTGTAATGAGTGTGGCAAAGCCTTTAGGGGGCAGTCAACACTTACTCACCATCAAGCAATCCATGGTATAGGGAAACTTTACTAATGTAACGATTGTCACAAAGTCTTCAGTAACACTACAACCATTGCAAATCACTGGAGAATCCATAATGGAAAGAGATCTTACAAGTGTAATAAATGTGGCAAATTTTTCAGACATCATTCAAACCTTGCAGTTCATCAGCGAACTCATACTGGAGAGAAACCTTACAAATGTGATGATTGTGGCGAGGTCTTCAGTCAAGCTTCATCTTATGCTAAACATAGGAGAATTCATACAGGAGAGAAACCTCACAAGTGTGATAATTGTGGCAAAGCCTTTACTTCACATTTACACCTCATTAGACATCAGAGAATCCATATTGGACAGAAATCTTACAAATGTCATAAGCATAGCAAGGTCTTCAGTCAGAAGTCACTCCTTGCGGAACAGCAGAAAATTCATTTTTGAGATACTTATTCCAAATGCAATGAGTATAGCAAACCATCAAGCATTAATTCACATTAGAGTCAATTCAGCATTGACTTGAGTTTGAGTTTACTTGACATTGAGTTCAAGCATTAATTGACATTAAAGTGTTTATGTTAAGAGGATTGGGCTGGGCAGGGTGGCTCATGCTTGTAATCCTGGCACTTTGGGAGGTCAAGATGGATAGATCACTTGAGGTCAGGAGTTTGAGACCAGCCTGGCCAACAGACGTGAGTCACTTTTCCCAGCCTGTTTTTTGTTTCTTTATCAAAAACTGATAGGGATTTTTATGGGTATTGTGTTGAATCTAAATCACACTGGGTTATATAATCATTTAACAATATTAATTTTTCCAATCCATCAATAGGGGTTGTATCTCTATTTTATATATGTTTTTAATAATTTTGATCAATGTTTGTAGATTTTAAGGTGCAAACTTATCGCCTTTTTACGTTTATTCCTAAGTATTTCTTACTGTAAGTTCTCTAGCAAATGGAAGTGTTTTCTTAATTTTCTTTTAAAATTGTTTAATGTATGGAAATTTAACTAATTTTTGGTGCTGATATTGTATTCTGCAAATACACTGAATGTGTTTATTAGTTCCAGTAGTATTTTGGTTGACTTTTGTGATTTTCTACACAGTAGAACATGCAATCTACAAACAAATACAATTTTAGTTCTTTCTTTCTGGAAAAAAATCTAATACAGATGTCTATCCCGAAACTTGCCATTTTTTAATCCTTGTGTTTTGGGATCCTTCTCACTACAACTGACCAACTTTTCATATCCTAAAGATATGAAGCAGTGAAAATAAGAGAATTCAAGACAGGTTAAAAAAAAATATGCCAGGCCGGGCGCTGTGGCTCACGCCTATAATCTTAGCACTTTGGGAGGCTGAGGTGGGCGGATCATGAGGTGAAGAGATCGAGACCATCCTGGCTAACACGGTGAAACCCTGTCTCTACTAAAAATACAAAAAATTAGCCGGGCGAGGTGGCGGGCGCCTGTAGTCCCAGCTATTCGGGATGCTGAGGCAGGAGAATGGCGTGAACCCGGGAGGCAGAGCTTGCAGTGAGCTGAGATCATGCCACTGCACTCCAGCCTGGGAGACAGCGAGACTCTGTCTTGAAAAAAAAAAAAAAAAAAAAAAAAAAGCAAAAAATATGCCAGGTGCAGTGACTCATGCCTGTAATCCCAGCACTTTGGGAGGCTGAGGTGGGTGGATCACTTGAGGTTAGGAGTTCCAGACCAGCCTGCTTAACATGGCGAAACCCCACCTCTACAAAAAATACAGAAATTAGCCAGGCGTAGTGGCATGCACCTGTAGTCCCAGCTACTGGGGAGGCCGAGGCAGGAAAATCACTTGAACCTGGGAGGCAGAGGTTGCAGTGAGCCAAGATCACACCACTGCGTTCCAGCCCAGGCAATAGAGCGAGACTCCATCTCAAAAAAAAAAAAAGATATATCAGTGTTGTGTAGGCAAAAAGTATGGACACATAGAAATATGGAACAGAATAAAGAATCTAGAAATAGTTTCATGTGAATATAGTCAGTTGATTTTGACAGAAGTGTAAAGGCAATTCAATGCAGCTTTTTATATTGGTTTCCTATTGCTACTGTAAAATATTACCATAAACATAGTGGTTATTATAAAACAATACAACTTGATTATTTTACAGTTCTGGCAGTCAGAAGCCCAAAAATGGGTTTCACATGGTAAAATCAAGGTATCAGTAGAGACATGTTGTTTCTGGAGGCTCTAGAGGAGAATCTATTCCTTGCCTTTTCCAGCATCTAGAGGCTGCCTACATTCCTCGGTTCCTGGTTCTTGGCCCCTTTCAGCAAGGACATCACTCCAATCTCTGGTTCTGTCATTGCCTCTCCTTCTCTGACTCTGACCCTCCTGCATTTTTCATAAGGACCCTTTGCGATTACATTGAGCACACCTGGATGATCTTTACAACCAGTGATGGAACTGAACATCTATGTGCAAAAAACAAACAGACCTTGGCCAGGCATGGTGACTCATGCCTGTAATCCCAGCACTTTGGGAGGCCAAGACAGGAACATCACTTGAGGCCGGGATTTCAAGACCAGCTTGGGCTACATGGCAAGATAACATCTGCCCAGAAAAGTTTTTTAAATAAAAAATTAGCTGGGTGTGGATGGCACATGCCTGTAGTCCTAGTTACTCAAGAGGCTGAGGCAGGAGTATTGCTTGAGCACAGAAGTTCAAGGCTGCAGTGAGCTGTGATCATGCCACTGCACTCCAGCCCAGGCAATAGAGCAAGACCCTGTCTCTAAAAAATAAACAAATATTGAAAATATTTTAAAAGATGCGGGTAAGGAAATGAAAGGTGAACCAAAGACTGGGGAAAATATTTGCCAATCATATGTTTGACAAAGGACTTGTTTCCCGCATATTCAAAGAACTCTCAAAATGCAGAAGAAAGAAAACCTTGTTTTTTTAATCACAAAAAATGTGAGCATTCACTTCATCAAGTAAGATATACAGATGTCCGAAAAAGCACATCAAGTGATGTTCAACACTACTAGTCATTAGGGAAATACAAGTAAAACTACAATGAAATACTACTACATACCTATTAACAAGACTACTCACGTGCGCGCGCGCGCGCACACACACACACACACACACACACACCCCAAAACTGAGGATACCAAGTGCTGGTGAGGATGTGGAGTAACTGGAACTCTTACACATTGCTGGTGAGAGTGCAAAATAATACAGTCACTTTGGAAAGCAGTTTGACAGTTTGTTTTAAAGTTAAACATACACTTAACAATATGATCTAGTTATCCCACTTCTAGATATTTATACAAATATAATGAAAACCTATGTTTGTACAAAAAAACCTATATGTGAATGTTTATTGATGCCTTATTCATAATCATCAAAACCTAGAAGCAACCCAAAGATCCCTCAACTGGGGAATGAATTAAAAATGTAAACAAACTATGGTACATTTATACAATAAATGACTACTCAGCAATAAATGAGAGCCAACTATTGTTACATGAAACGTTGCAAGTGAATCTCACATGCATTATGTTCAGTGAAAGAAGCCAGACTCAACCACACATGATATGATTTCCTTGATAATGACATTCTGGAAAAGGCAAAACTATAGGAACAGAAACAAGATTAGTGATTGCCAAGAGTTAAGAGTGGAGCAAGTGTTTGACTACAAAGAGGTAGCTAGACAGAAATTTTTTTGAAGGTGGGTGGAGTGATGGAACTGTCCTATAACTTACTTATGGCAGTGGTTACAAGAGCTCCAGGCACTCATTGAAACTCATAGACTGTCCATCAAAAAATAGTGAAATTTATTAAATGTAAACTTCTAAAACAAATTTTTAAAAAAGAAGAAAAAGATATATGAGGTCAAATGTCCTGTATACCTTCATGTTAGAGAATGGTTCCCTGTGTCAGGTATCAAAAGGATGGATGGATGGATGGATGGATGGATGGATGGATGGATGGAGATGGATGGATGGATGGGGATGGATGGATGGATGGATGGATGGATGGATGGATGGATGGATGGAGATGGATGGATGGATGGATGGATGGATGGAGATGGATGGATGGATGGGGATGGATGGATGGATGGGGATGGATGGATGGATGGATGGATGGATGGATGGATGGATGGTCTGCCAGCCCACCTGATGGATGGATGGATGGATGGATGGATGGATGGATGGATGGATGGTCTGCCAGCCCACCTGAATGCCTGCTGAGAATTTTCAGTGATAGTTCTAAGAGCTTTTGGGTAGGTGTGCAGATGTCTTTTCTATACACCTTCTTCAAGTGACAGTAGTATGAGCATTTGATTAAACGAGACACCAAATCAGAAAATTCTTTATAAATTGAAAGTGTACTACAAACACCAGATATGTTACTGCTGAAGGAAGAAACAATCTAGATATTCATGTGTTTTAAGATTGAGGCTCCTGAAAGGCCATAAAACAAGTACCCCAGGTTTTTAAAGAGCTGCAGGAAGTCCCTGTCCAGAGATGAAGTGACATGTGGTTAGTGTGATCAATGCAGTGCAAAGCCACTGTTAATGACCATCCATGACATCTCCCCTTCCTGATTTGCCATCTGACAAAATGCCCTGTGGAGGGCTGGAAATGGAGGATTAATCTAATCTCAGCGTTTTTCTGAGAAGGAAAATGAAACTCAGAAAAAGGAGACTCCCAAGGTCACACTATGAGCTGGAGGTAGAATTGGGGCTGCCAGTTTCAAGGCAGAATGTTCTTGACTGGATGCCATTTCAATGGCGGTTTTAAGTGGTTTGCAAAATACTAGTCCTTCTGACTTCCCCACAGGTAAACCCAAATAACCAGATTGGAAGATTACCAAAGTGGACAAAATATTCTAAAGACATAAAAGGGGGGAAAAAACAATTCAATGTTCCTGTAAAGAGAAACTTCTGTCCAAATAAATCTTTTAAATTTGAGAATTGTAACATACTTTTGGTTACAATCTGCCAGAGGGCTGGATTTCTCTGAACTCTCCCATGCAAGGGAACAATGATGTGATTGAGGGCGTTTCACTTTAGTGTTTCTCAACCTCTAAATATGAGCCATTCTCTGCATCTAAATATGAGCCAACCTATGTGGGATCTGAAGTTGTTTTAAATATAAATTGCCAGGGGGAGAAGTGGACCTTAAGGCTTTTATCTGCAGATTTAAGAATTGACTTTCCCCAAGTTTAAAAAGAGAAAAGACCACTTATAGAAAATCTCTAATACATCTCTGTACTCCCAGTCCTGGAAAAGAGAATTCCAGCTGTTGCCAGGTGTTGATGTTTCTTTTTGGATCAAACCTAATATTCAAGTCAATTTTTATAGGTTGAAATTATTGAAGAAAGAAAGCAAAAGACCAAAAAGCAGCAAAAAGATCCCCCTTTCAACTCCAGAGAATGCAGAACTTAAAAAAATAAAATTAAAAAAAAAAACAAAACTTGACAGGTATCTTTGGATAGGTAGAAAATTCAGTTTTGTGAGCACTCCATTCAATATGGTATGTGGTTGTGAATCTTGGAGAACTAAAGCCAAGCTTCTACCCTTCTTCCCAGAAGGCTCCCCACTCACAATAGGAGAGAAGCCAGAGGAAAGGAAATTATCATGGAGATTCATCTTGATGCAAAGGTGGGAGCCTTTATTTATAGATACCGCATGTTTCTTGCAGCTGAGTGGCTTGCTTTCTGACAAGACATATTTGAGATCATCATATGCTCAAATTTACTAGCAGACATTATACAGTAAATTATGTCTGACTTTAAAAGCATGCCCAATTGATGTGCACAGCAGGGCCCTGTAAGTGTGACTATTACAATGTCAATAGGCAGTGTTTAAGTCCTAATAGTCTCCCTATGAGCATTTACGAACATCATTTTTTTTTTTTTCCCAAGATGGAGTATCGCTCTGTCGCCAGACTGGAGTGCAGTGGTGCGAAATCTTGGCTCACTGCAACCTCCGCCTTCTGGGTTCAGGGGATGCTTGTGCCTTAGCCTCCCGAGTAACTGGGATTACAAGCACAAGTCACGACACCCAGCTAATTTTTGTATTTTTAGTAGAGACAGGGTTTCACCATGTTGGCCAGGATGGTCTCTGTCTCCTGATCTCGTGATCCGCCCGCTTTGGTCTCCCAAAGTGCTGGGATTACAGGCGTGAGCCACCACTCCAGGCCAAACGTCATTCATTGTTAAAGAGATAAAGAGAATTAGTGAATTAGCAAATGACAGGCAGAAGAAGGATTTTTGTTTTGTTGTGTTTTTACTTTCCATATCAAACAGTCTGCTTACCACAAATTCATCAAGCAAACATCTGGAGATGGAAGATGGAACAGCTGTAAGTTAGTGCCTCTTCCTTGTCATGGGACAACTTGCCTCTCTGAGCCTCAGTGGTTTGGTTTTGTTTTGTTTTGTTTTTGAGACAGGGTCTCACTCTGTTGCCCAGGCAGGAGTGGGAGTGCATTGGCACAATCCCAACTCACGGCAGTCTCAACATCCTGGGCTCAAGCAGTCCTCCCACCTTAGCCTCCCGAGTAGCTGGGACGATACAGGTGTGCACCACCATGCCCAGCTAATTTTGTTTTATTTTTTTGTAGAGACTGGGTCCCACTCTGTTGCCCAGGCTGGTCTCGGACTCCTGAGCTCAAGCAGTCCTCTCACTTCGGCCTCCTGAAGTGCCACAGGTGTGAGCAGCCATGCCCAGCTATAGCCTCGGTGTCTTCATCTGAAAAAGAAGATGACAACACCCACTTTGTGGTGCTGTTGTCAGGCTCTAATAAGGTATCTTGAGTTGTGTTACTTAGTAAATGGTAAAGTACTATGAAGTGTGAGGGAGTGTTTGGGGTTTTTTTTTCCTTGTAGCATTTTTTTTTGCCCCCGATGAAAGGGAAGAAATGAGGAATGGCTTCAGCATCAAAGTATACTCCCTGTCAGCGTATCTCACCACTGGCGACTCACCCTTTGAATGAAAACCACTCACAAAATATTCCACGTGAGTGCTGAGTCTGTTGATTTCCTGCTAGTAAGGGAGAATTGTTAGTCAGAATTTGAGCAGATGGTTGTCCCCCAGCATCAGGCTTATTTACAATTTAGAAAGGGAACTTCACAACTACTCTACTCTATATTAACTTGGGATTGCAGTGATGGAGATACTTCATTCTGTCACTAGCAAAACCCATAATCAAATTCCAGTATCCTTATCTGTCCCTTTCATTGGTTCTTTTTCAAGCAATTTGATGGTGACATACCAAATATAGTCCTCTAGTCATTTTAATTCCCCACTTTATAGCTGTTGTTGCCAATTGGCTACCCATCAATTCTGCTCATACTGAGAACTCTGCCCGTTCCCTATCTAGCTGTAGTCTCCTATTCCTGCATTTTCCTTATAGACCCACGTCTATTGATTTTTCTGTCCCTACTGAGTTTTTCCCCCTTTGGCTATGGTAGATCTGCACCATTAATGGAGAGTATCCAACTAAGACAGTTCTTTTTCAGATATCTTGGATAAATACAATTTATCCACTCGTGGGCTCAGAGCAATCATTCACACTTTAGTATAAATGGATATTTAAAATCTATTTAGCTATTTTGCATTCATAAGAACACACAAGATTGAAGATGTGTAAAAGAGAAAAAAGGAGGGACATAATTTACAAGTTTATATCAGCCAGACAGTAATAATCCCCTGAAGAGAGCCTAACTTTTAGTTTTCACTTGGTCCCTCTCTGCTGTTAGCTTGATCAGCTGTCTCCCCTCTGCTCTCTGGAGAGCATCACTGTAACTCCAGGGACAGTTTGCACAAGGGCTGCAGTGGCAATCTCAGGTGTGGCATGTGGCAAAGGTATCAGTCTTTCCTGCCTTGCCAGTCACTCCCCCAGCCTGATTCCCCTACGTCATTGATGATAACATGGCCCAGATTGTTTTCTTTCTTTTCAATAAATGTGATTATTTATGTTTTGGGAGACTTTTCAGATACAAATATCAAAACCTTTTTTTTTTTTTTTTTTTTTTTTTTTTTTTTTTTTTTTTTGAGACAAGGTCTCACTCTGTTGCCCAGGCTTGAGTACAATGGCACAATCTCAGCTCACCACAACCTCTGACTCCTGGGTTCAAGCGATTCTCCTGCCTCAGCCTCATGAGCAGCTGGAATTACAGGCATGTGCCACCACGCCCAGCTAATTTTCTATTTTTAGTAGAGACAGGGTTTCTCCATGTTTTTTTAGGCTAGTCTCAAACTCCCTACCTCAGGTGATCCGCCTGCCTTGGCCTCCCAGAGTGCTGGGATTACAGGTATGAGCCACCACGCCTGGCCTCAAAATCATTTTTAAAAATTCTTTGCCATTCATAAGTTTTGCTTTGGGGTTCAGAAAATATGGCTGCCTCTACTATGCCCAGATGTCGAATCACCTTTTCCAAGGCATGCCCACAGCCTGGGGAAGTGAGCCCTAGGGAGCATCCTGCTCTGTGCTGAAACTCTCTAAACTCTCAGTCAGAGTCATTTTACTGCTGTCACAAAACCGGGCCTGAAAAACGAAACTTAAAAAGTCATTTGATTCCCTCGCCTTAGGTCAGGGCCAAAATGTTCATAAGAGCCTCTTCTAAAACGAATCCCCTTTCACTTTATCTAGTGGTGCGGCCTCAGCTATAACAGGGAGATGATCTTTGCCACAAAGATAACCAAACAGTCTGAGTCTCATGGTCCAGTGGTTATCTTTGTATGTTTCTAAGTCGGCCTTCATTTCCTCTTTCTTAGTCATACCAGCTTATTCTATTTGAGGCTGTCTTCCTCTACGTGGTAAATGAACGTTCATTTTCCTGGGGTTTATACAAGTATAAAGCCCTGCTCTCTCCACATAATTTCACTGTGGCATGGTCATGCTGACATGACAGAATGACATGACAGAGTTAGCACTCTAGATAAAAGAGAAAACTAAGATCAGAGTCATGTTCGGCTCATAATAAGGGCTCAAAGACCAAAGGTCCATTTCAATTAGTGTTTAGGATCAGACTGCCTCCAATTGGTTCTGCTACTTCATAGCTGTATGACCTCTCTGGGCCTCAGCCTCCTTCACGGTCACATGACGATCACCACACCAGTGGGCTTCTGTGAGGGCGAAATGAGATTGTAAGGAGGCCAGCACGCTGACTCCCATATAATCAATGCATCTGTTTGAACCCATCATTTATCTAACACACTCTAAAAGCATTTATGTAACATCTGTGCAAACTCGCGGGGCTGTCCTCGGCACGGTTTGTCAACCCCTCCTCCTGACGGTTGTTCCTCCCTTTACCATCGTTGACTCCTGCACTGCAATGTGATCTGGCCAGCTCTAGGTAGGTTACACTTCAGTTTCCAAGCCAATTTTGAGAGGGAATAGAAAAAACATTCTGTCTTCTCTGCTCAGCACTCTCCCGCTTCTTCCCGGAACCGTGGTTCACGTGGGAAATACCTTTCTCTTCCATGGCCACAGCTGAACACTCTAAGACGTGCAGCTTTCCAAACCAGAACCCTTAGAGACATTCCTGGAAATCTTTGGAAACGGAATGAAGAGAAGACTGTTCTTAACCTGTGGTAACAGCCTTGGGGAAGGGGACTTGGAGCCGTTAGCAGCCATGTTCCTGGCTGTGTGGACAAGGCCAATGTGCTAGGACAGAGAATCAAACTAATAAACAGGCAGAGTTGAGGGATGAGTGAAGGCATCTGGGGGCGCTCTTGCCTTTCCACTCTTCCTGAAGCCTGGCTGATCAACCTGTGCTTTATGGCACAAGCTCCCTCATTGTTTCAGGTGGGGTTCTGTGCTTGCAACCAAGCAGCGATGCCTAAGATGAGGAGCAAACATTCATTCAACCTGGATGTGTCCCAAGAGAACTTCCCGCTCTCCAACCCTTCCCTGGCCTACTCTATAAGGCTGGGCTCTATATAACCACTACACTCTTGCTGATCTGTTGGTGTATTCTGTCTGGCATCTCAGTCTATCAATAAAATAATAATCATAGGTAGGACTTGAGGGTCTCTAGTACAATAAGCATTTTACATCTATTATTAATCTTCATTGTGCTAAGTTAAAACTTCAAAAGGTAAAATCCTGACTCTCATGCAAATGTGAAACGAACCCATGCGAAGGGTTTTATTCAGCTCATTAATTAATAGGGAATCCAGTAAGATGTAAAAACTGGTGCACATAAGAATTTGAATTACAGAGATTTATATTCTCGACCAGAGAAAATTAATTGGCATTGCTATGAGCAGAAATTGTTACCATCAATTTTCTATAACTTAATTTCTACTGTTAGTTGTATTTTTTAAAAGGCTAGTCACTGCTTCTCAGCCTTTTGGCTGATATCAAGTGTAAAAAAAGAAAAAGCCTAGCCAATGGCAAGTCAGTGAAATGTGCACACCCCTGTGGAATCAGATATCCCCGGAGGGTCCCCAGGACAATGGCCCCACTCAATTGAAATAACACCCAGTAATCTCTTTTATCCAATCCCAACTTTTGGACAATTTTTTTCTGACAATTATAGCAACCCTGCAGAAGAGAGATGATTATGCCCAATAAAATATCATCTTCATTTTGAGATGAGGACACTGAGGCGCACAGAAGTAAGACATTCACTTTGCTCACATGATTAATAAATGGCAGGTTAGGGTTCAAACCCAGCTGACTCCAGATTCCCAGTTTAAACTGCCCAAGTTGGCTAGGAGTCCTAGGTGCACTTCCTGGCTCATACAAGTCCCATCTAGGAAGAAACATTACTCACTTATTCATTTACTCACCCATTTAACAGAAATTGCTTCTCTCTTTTATCCTGTGTTTTAGGTGCTATGATGAATTGCTGTCCTCACTCAACCAACCCAGGACCACCGGGAACAAAGCCTACTCTGACAAAGCCTACAAAGTGATGTTCATTGACACATTGCAGAGACCACACACCAGCAGAACCATAGGGTATCTCCCCAAACAAAGGAAAAGAAAAGAATTACAGTATGGGGCATGGGGAAGAGTGGAATTTAAGCGAAATGTATTTTGACAGACTCAAAGCAAGATAGGTCTAAATGTAAAGGTATCATCCTAAGTCCTGGACTATGAAGCAGTTTGCTGGGAACAAATGGAACAAATGGAACGCTATGAAGTGTTTGCTGGGAAGCAATAAGACTATTATCCATAGCTGTGGGCTACTGTGTCCAGAAGCCCCTCCTCCAAAGCTCTGTGCCTAGGGTTTAAATCAAGGCTGCTTCTCTCTCAGTGACTTAGATCCTCCAGGCAAGGGTGAGATATTTCACTTTAACATCATTTCAAACAGCAGTTTCCGATAGTCTAGGACTTTAGAGAAAAAAGGTTTCTCAGTGAGTCAGAAGACACTACGCACTCCCAAGAAGGGGGTTTTTGTGACCCTTTACCACTACAGCATGCCCCTTGCGAGAAATATTATTTACTGTTAACTTTGAATCTGGTTTTCTCTTTTATTCCAGCCTGATGAATGGCCAAGGAAGATTTTAATAGTCCAGGCTAATTTTTACTTTCTCTTGTCTCAATGGGGGTGACAGACAATCAGGTCATTACAACACAGTGGGAGAAGCAGCTATGATGAGGGTTTAATTTAGACTTCATTTAGGTCAGGGAAGACTGTCTGCAGGAGGCAGACCTCCCAGCTGGGAAAAGCAGAAGCTGCCCCAACGAAAGTGGGAAGGGGTGTTACAGCACAGTCAGGACTTGGGCAGAGGCACAAGAGTGGGGCACAGGGTGGTAAATTGGAGGAATCACAAGTGTCATTGAAGACGAATCAACAGAATGTCTAGAATGCTGGGGAGGACTGCATAACACAGTTAATCAAAACTTACACCAAACTCTTCTCTGGCTAAGGTTAGAAAGCACTGGTCCCCGGGAGTGTGTGTTCTCTGTTCAGGGGAGAGTCATTAGCATGGTCTTCCTATGCATATACACATGAAAGGCAAGTAGCCCCCAGAGGGGAAGTGCTAAGGGGGAGTTCCCCTGAGGTTTCCTAAGGCACCTGGTTTGCAAAGCTGATCCCTGTATGGAAAGTGGAGCCATTTGTAGACTTGCCCTGAACCATCCCATCCTGTTTCCTGAGAACACTTAGGGAATCAGGCTGGCCTTTAACCAACGCTGAGTTTCAGGAAAGGACAAGAACAACCAAGAAATAAAACTGCCATGAAGACACAGGGTGTTCCTGAGAACTGGATATACCAGTGCATGGTATCATTCAAGGTCCTGGGAGGGAACAGACTGCACAGTGAAACAGGATAGTCCTCTTTCTTGTCTCTTCACTGGCCAAAACCGATCAGGAACAGAGGGCGAGTAGGGCAAGGATTTAATTGGTTCAGGTGGACCTGGGCATCAGCGGTCATGTAGCTCTGCAGAGCACTGCAGTGTGTGGTCAGCACTGAGGGGGCCTCTCTTCCCTGGCCAAACCCAATCAAGAACAGAGGGCAAGGAGGGCTGCCAGGGCTGTCCCTGGAGGTCAGCCTCCAGGACAGGGAGCAAGGTGGAAAAGGGAGCACGATGGATTTGGAGGGACAAAGTAGGAAGTTCTAGAACAGGGGCTCATGCTAAGGCCTCTTTCTGACTTGTTCACCCTGGCACAGAGGTTTTTCTCTGCAAAACAACAGGTGGATTTGGGAAAGTGAGATAAAAGGGGTTGTCACTTACAGCACAGCAGGGAACAGCAGACCCTAGCACTGTGGACCTGGTGTCTTCAACAAACTGCCACCTTTGGAGACAGGTGCTAGAAAGCATTTAAAATTACTTACTTATTGGCCGGGCGCGGTGGCTCAAGCCTGTAATCCCAGCACTTTGGGAGGCCCAGACGGGCAGATCACGAGGTCAGAGATCGAGACCATCCTGGCGAACATGGTGAAACCCTGTCTCTACTAAAAAGTACAAAAAAACTAGCCGGGCGAGGTGGCGGCGCCTGTAGTTCCAGCTACTCGGGAGGCTGAGGCAGGAGAATGGCGTGAACCCGGGGGATGGAGCTTGCAGTGAGCCGAGATCCGGCCACCACACTCCAGTCTGGGTGACAGGGTGAGATTCCATCTCAAAAAAACAAACAAACAAAAAAATTACTTACTTACTAGTTTTAACTTCTATTATTTAAAATGATTTCTTATTGAATTTAAAAAATTAATGAGTGTCCACGTCGGCACCCTTTGTTAGAGAAACAGATCATGTTAGAGGGGCGACAGCCAAGTCTGGAGCCCGAAGCAAGCCTGGAAGGACACAGTGTCAGGTGGAGACTTTATCCTGAGGGCAGTGTGGACCTGGAGGGCCTCCAGCAGGGAGTAGCATGTGGTACTGGCTGCTTTTGCTAGATTATTGCTGTGATAGGCAAACCCCTGCCCCTTCCCTTACATTACCAGGAAGGATTGCATATTAATTCTGCTGTCACCTGACTCCCTTGCCCAGATGGGGAAGACAACTGTTAAGCACTAGGGATGAAGAGAAGACAAGAAAGGGGAGTCAGAAAACAGGGACAAAAAACAGTACGTGCTATTCAAGTTTGAGCCTTCAAGATATCAGTTGGAGAACTAGAAAATCGTGTTTCCAGGCGTCACATTCTTCAGTTCCTCTGCATTTTTCTAAGCTTTGGAGGAATGTATAAACTGGTTTCCAAAAATGTCCTGCGTTTTCTTTCAACAAAACTATTGAACACCTGCTATGTGTCAGGTCCCAAGAGAACAACAGAGAAGAAAACGTGGGCTGCCCGAGAGCCCCTGACAGCCTTGCAGAGCGACAGATACATGCGCAGTTATTTGCAAGTGTATGGCTGAGCCTCTAAAACAATGCAGGCCATGTTTTAGACCAAAGAAAAGGATAGCTAGAATTATTATAGGTGCATAAAATTGAGTAAATTATAGTCCTTGTTTCATGGTGCTTACCATCATCAGCCTGTTTCATTTTTTACAATTCAATTCCCACTTACGTTTCTCCCCATAGACATCCACTTTGATGGACTTAATAAGTATCCTTGGATAGGTTGGGTTGGCATCTTTATAAAATCATACAGACATGGTGTCACGCCATAGATCTTAATCTGCTGCTGCTTTCACGCAACACTAATTTTTTTATTATTTTAAGTTATGGGGTACATGTGCAGAACGTGCAGGTTTGTTACATAGGTACACGTGTGCCATGGTAGTTTGCAATACCCTATCAACCTGTCATCTAGGTTTTAAGTCCTGCATGCATTAGGTATTTGTCCTAATGCTCTCCGTCCCCTTGCCCCCCACCCCCAACACTAATTTTTAAGATCTACCCATGATGCACACGCACATCTAGTTCATAGGGGCCTAACTGCTGGAAAGTATTCCACAGGTTGTATCGATTCCATAGTATTATCCATTCCCTGAGCAGTAAATGCTCAGATGCCTCCAATTGTCCTACTACCACAGTCATCTGAAATGAATGTAGCATCTGTAGACTTGTCCCTTTATGGACTGTGAGCAAATTTCTCTGGAGCATTTACCCAGGAACGGGCTAAATAAGTCATGGGGTATATGTGACGTCCAGAAGTATTGGCATACTGCTCTCCAGACACTCAAACTTGGTATTGTCTGCCTCTTTAATGTTTTGGGCCTTTTTTTTTTTTTTTTTCCCCCTGAGACAGAGTCTCACTCTGTTGCCAGACTGGAGTGCAGTGGCACGATCTTGGCTCACTGCAACCTCTGCCTCCTGGGTTCAAGCAATTCTCCTGCCTCAGCCTCCTGAGTAGCTGGGACTATAGGCACGTGCCGCCACGCGCAGCTCATTTCTTGTATTTTTAGTAGAGATGGGGTTTCACCGTGTTAGCCAGCATGGTCTCAATCTCCTGACCTTGTGATCCGCCGCCTCAGCCTCCTAAAGTGTTAGGATTACAGGCATGAGCCACGGTGCCCCGCCCAATGTTCTTGGCTTTTAAGTTGTGTCTCGTTTTACTTTATTATTTATTTTATTTTATTTTTTTGAGATAGAATCTCACTCTGTCACCCAGGCAGGAGTGCAGTGGTGCCATCTTGGCTCACTGCAGCCTCCGCCTCCCAGGTTCTAGCAATTCTTCTGCCTCAGCCTCCCAAGTAGCTGCAATTACAGACAAGCACCGCCACATCCAGCTAATTTTTGTATTTTTAATAGAGATGGCATTTCACTATGTTGGCCAGGCTGGTCTCGAACTCCTGACCTCAGGTGATCCCTCTACCTCAGCCTCTCAAAGTGTTGGGATTACAGGGGTGAGCCACCGCGCCCCTCCATCTTGTTTTATTTTGGTATCCAGTGAAGCTGAGCAATGTTAGCCATTTCAATTTCCCCTTGAATATACTTTGTGTATTTTTCTATTGGATTTACTTTAGATATTATTTCTGTTACTTTTTGATGATGTAAAATCTCCCTTTCTGTAAGCCAATTGTCATCTTTGTCTATTATATCATATTAAAAATGAATTCTTAATTGTGGTGTAATATAATCCATTAAACTTTTTTACCCAGTTGTTCGTGGTTTCTGGGTCTTGTAGAAATCCTTCAACCCCACCTCTCTTCTACCCCCCAAAAGATACTCTTCCTACATTTTCTTTTTTTAACTTCATAGTTTTATCTTTCCATGGGATCTTGGTTGATCTGAAATTCACCTTCAGACAGAATGAGGTAAGGACCTAATTTTACTTTTCTCCAGTAGTGAGGCACTGTTGCCTTTCTCCACTGACTTGTGGTGTCAGCCTCGTACATCAAGTTCTCATGTACGCAGCTTTGCTTCTGAGCGCTCTGTTCTGCCCCATTAAGCTATTTACCCACAATCATGTACGATAATGCTTTTGTTGCTGTGGCTTTGCAGTATTTGTTGATATCTGGGAGTCTCGTCATCCTTCTTGTCTTTCCTTTATGAAAATGAACCTAACTATTCATGGGTATTCCCTCTTCTATAGACTTTTTTTTTTTTCATTTTCTCATTTCTATTTTTGTAGAGATGGGGTCTCGCTATGTGGCCCAGGCAGATCTCAAACTCCTGGCTTCAAGTAATCCTCCCACCTCATCCTCCTGAAGTGCTGGGATTACAGATGTGAGCCACTGAGCCCAGCCAACCAACATATTTAAAGTTGTAAATTCAAAGGTATACATTTTGACATATAGTACCTGGAATCCATTTGGAATATATAAAATATTCTCTTTAGGCCTGATGAAAGTTGTGTTTTCACGTCCATATGCTTTGCCTCAGATATTCTAGTTCTTGGAATTTGTCCTACAAATATAATTGTCCAAGTGGGTAAAGTTATATTACAGGCTTTTATTGTAAACATCCTAAATGTTCATCAGTAAATGAATTATGTAAGTTTCCTGTGGCTGCTATAACAGATTACCCCAAACTTCTTGTAAGCAAACTTATTTTGCTTAAAGCATAATAAATGTATTCTTTCACCATTTTGGAAGCCAGAAGTCTGAAATCAATATCACTGGTCCAAAATCAAGGTGCCAGTGGGGCCACACTTCCTCTGGAGGCTCAAAAAGAGACTCCATCTCTTATGTCTTCCAGCTCCTGGTGACTGCCCACATTTCTTGTAACCTCCACAGTCCAATCTCTACCTCTGTCTTCATCACCTTCTCTGTGTATGTCAAAGTTCCCTCTGCCTCTCTCTTATAAGGACACTAATGATTGCATTTAGCACCTCCCCACACCCCCCTCTCAATCATACAGGATGATCTCCCCATCTCAAAATTCCTTTTTTTTTTTTTTTTTTTTTGAGACAGAGTTTCACTCTTGTTGCCCAGGCTAGAGTGCAATGGCACAATCTCAGCTCACTGCAACCTCTACCTCCCAGGTTCAAGCGATTCTCCTGCCTCAGCCTCCCGAGTAGCTGGCATTATAAGCATGTGCCACCACACCTGGCTAATTTTGTATTTTTAGTAGAGACAGGGTTTCTCCATGTTGGCTTGGCTGATCTCAAACTCCTGACCTCAGTTGATCTGCCCGCCTTGGCCTCCCAAAGTGCTGGGATTACAGGCATGAGCTACCATATCCGGCCTCAAAATTCTTAATCACATCTGAAAAGATCATTTCTTTAAATAGGGAAACATGTACAGGTTCCAGGGATTATGATGTAGACAATGTAGACATTTGGGGGGCCATTACTCAGCCTGTTACGGGAATGAGTAAATTTAAATTTATTGTATATTCCTACAATGAAATATTTTTGTTTTATCTTTTTTTTTTTCTTTTTTTCAGACGAGTCTTGCTCTGTTGCCCAGGCTGGAGTGCAGTGGTGCGATCTCGGCTCACTGCAACCTCCACCTCCCAGGTTCAAGCAATTCTCCTGCTTCAACCTCCTTAGTATCTGGGATTACAGGTGCCCGCCATAATGCTCGGCTAAATTTTGTATTTTTAGTAGAGACAGGGTTTCACCATGTTGGCCAGGCTGGTCTTGAACTCCTGACCTCAAGTGATGTGCCCACCTCGACTTCCCACAGTGCTGGGATTACAGGTGTGAGCCACCGTGTCCGGCCTGATATATTTTTCCATCATTAAAAAGAATGAACTTTGAGAGGCCAAGGTGGGCAGATTACTTGAGTACTTGAGTCCAGGAGTTCAAGACCAGCCTGGGCAACATGGTCAAACCGCGTTACTACAAAAAAAAAAAAAAAAAAAAAAAACACAAAAACTAGCAGAGAGTGGCATTGCATGCCTGTAGTCCTAGCTACTGGGGAGGCTGAGGTGGGAGGATCGCCTGAGCCCAGGCGGTCAAGGCTGCGGTGAGCCAAGATTGTGCTATACTCCACCGCACTCCAGTCTGGAAGACAGAGCGAGATCCTGACTGAAAAAAAAAAAAGAACAAAAAAAGAAGGATGAAATGGAAGGACATATATTTACGTGAAAACATGTCAAAGACATACTGTTAAGAGATTTTTTAAAAGTACGTTTCAGAGCAATAGTTATAGTATTACCCTAAAGTATAATTTACATACATTATGCAAGTGCTTACATATATTTTTAAAAATATGTCTGAATAGACACAGAACAACAGTTATCTCTGGAGAATGCAACTGGGGATGAGCCAGGAAGATGAGATAATTTACTCTTTCTTTATACTTTTCTATACTGTTTATGTTTTTTTAAATCATGAACAGGTTTGTTTTTTTACAGTCACCGTAAAGTGTTTTTCTTATAAAATATTCTCTAGCCCATCTGCCTAAAGTGCCCCTAGTCCTGCTAAGTAGGAACTCTTGGCTTTCCCCAGTGATCCTTTTTGCAGAACAACAAAGGAACCCTTTTCCAAGGCCCTGTGAAGGTCTGTAGTTGTCCTCTTTCACTACCTGTTGTTGAACTTGCAGTTGTAAGTCACAATGGGGATAGGGAAAGAAGCTAATGAATCAGCCTTCAAAGTGAACAAACACATGAGCCATTCAATTGATCACACATGAGCCTTCAAATCCATGTCCACATCAGGCTTTGTGTCTCACTAGTTGAGGAAACACGAGCAAGTCACTTAAACTCTCAGATGTCCTTATCTACAAAATGATATGGTCTTCCACACAGGGCTACAATGAGGAATAAATGAAGCCATGCATTTCCAAGTGAAGTGCTTGGCATGAGCTGAATCTAATCTTCCCAGGTGTGAATGAATGCATTGGTGAAGTTTAAGATGGGGAAAAACCAAGGATGATATTATATATAAAATCAGATTTGAAATAGCAGCAGCACTGCAGTTGAAGAACTCGTGCACCACATGAGAAGTTCTGGGTTCCAATACGGATGGATGTGAGGTAGTCCTCACACAAGCTCTTTCCACATCTTGGGCCCAAGTTTCAATAACTAAAAATAATGGCACTGAACTAGACCTCTAGGGTCTCTTCTGGCTCTCACATTCTATAATTCTGGGGGCTTAGACATGATTTATGATCGTGCTTGTCAATTATGTTTCTGTAAGTATTTCTAGAAAACGCTTTATGGCCTTGAGGCTAAAATATTGAACGCATTTGTTATAGGCTACATTGTTTCCCCCATCCCCCAGATTCATATGCTGAATCCCTAATTCCCAATGTGACTGTGTTTGGAGACAGGATCTTTACAAAGGCATTTAAGCTTAAATGAAGTTGTAAGGGATAGGGCCCTAATCTAACAGGACTTGTATTCTCGTAAGAAGAGTTGAAAAGGAAGTCTCTCTGAGCCCATTCAACCTCAGGAGGCTGCCTTTTTTTTTTTTTTTTTTAAAAAGAGGAGGAGAGACAGAAATGCAGGTGCACAGAAGAAAAGGCATGAGGACGCATAGCGGGACCAGAGCCATCTGTCAGTCAAGAAGAGAGGCTGCAGGAGAAACTAAGACTACCAGTGCCTTGTTCTTGGATCTCCAGCCTTTAGAACTATGAGGAAATAAATTTCTGTTGTTTAAGCCTCTCAGTTTACAGTATTTTTTCATGGCAGCCCTAGCAGACTAATACAGGATTCAAAAGTCAATTGTGGTAGGAGGTTCACTAGAGAATGTCCAAGAGATTTCATGGAATAAAAGTTAAAAGGGTTTCTCCTGGCATCATAAAAGCTTTATGTCGACGTTCTCTCCTGCTGCTTTTGGTCATTAGAATAGGTTGTCAAAAAGCTAGAGCAATTTCTGATAGTCTCACGTTTTAATTCTCTCAATCGTTCAGTTTGGGAGGTGGAATTAAAATGGGACAGTGGAATGCCACAGGGTTTGGAGTGACCCGGACCAGGATTAAACGTCTCATTAGCAGAGTGATCCTGGACCAGGTACTTAATCTGTCTGCATGTGAGTATTCTGAAACCTAAATGAGAGACTGTATGTAAAGACCTGGCACCCACATGGCACATTCTTGGTAGCAATTATTTTCATGTGATAATGAAAAGTCTTTACTCCTGATTTCCTTGAAAACATCACTACTTTGGAAAGAAGCTAATATTTTATTAAAAAATGTTTTCTAGACTAAATTTTTTAGTCCCAAGTTTTGCCCATTAAGAGATCCGAACTTCCATTAGAACCTGGGAAGAAGGCTGATTACAGCATGTGTTTATTGAACTCTGACTTGTATGCCAAACACATCTCAATTTCTTATGAATGATTTCATTTGAACTTCTGGAAACCCTACGAAGCAAATAGCATTGTTATTCCCATTCTAAAGATGAGGAAATAACATTCAAAGAAGTTAAAAAGCTTCGCAAAGTTCCAACAGCTAGAAACACTAGCTGTTTGATCGCTATGCTGGTCTCAGAATCTAGGTACCTCTTATCAAGCTACACATTTTTGCTCTACCAAATAGTTTTTATTTTTAATCTTCAAACAGAACTGTACCGGATTTTATCATTGTTTTACAGATAAGGAAACCGATGCTTAAATAACTTACCAAATATGGTTTGGCAAGTGGCAGAGCTGAGATTTTTAAAAAAATAATAATTTTCTCTTGATCTCCTGTTTGGTCTATTTGGGCCCAGGGTTCTGCGTCTTCACAGCTCTACCCTGCCACTTCCAAACTGTGCTTAGCAGACTGCACGAAGTCCTGGAAAGTACACTAAACTGGAATCCAAGAGACCTGGGTTTTATTGTCGGCTGTGTTACCAATGAACTATGTGACATCAGTTAAGTCATTTCACTTCTCTGAGCCTCAGTTTTGTCATTTGCTGAAATAATTGGAATTAGATTACTTCTAATTCTTTTGGCTTTAAGTTTCTATAACCCCAGGTGAATTGTGAACAATCACATTCATTGTATCACTAAACTTAAAGAAATACAATGTCAGCAAGGCGCAGTGGCTCACACCTGTAATCCCAGCACTTTGGGAGGCCAAGGCAGGCAGATCACTTGCGGTCAGGAGTTCGAGACCAGCCTAGCCAACATGGTGAAACCCCATTTCTACTAAAAATACAAAAATAAGCTGGGCGTGGTGGCGGGCGACTGTAATCCCAGCTACTCAGGAGGTTGAAGCACAAGAGTTGCTTGAACCTGGGAGGCAGAGGTTGCAGTGAGCCAAGATCACACCATTGCACTCCAGCCTGGGCAACAGAGACAGACTCCATCCAAAAAAAAAAAAAAAAAAAAAAAAGAGGGTGGGACGTGGTGGCTCATGCCTGTAATCCCAGCACTTTGGGAGGCTGAGGCAGATGTATTACCTGAGGTCAGGAGTTCGACACCAGCCTGGCCAATATAGTAAAACCCTGTCTCTACTAAAAACACAAAAAATCAGCTGGGCGTGGTGGTGGGTGCCTGTAATCCCAGTACTCAGGAGGCTGAAGCAGGAGAATTGCTTAAACCTGGGAGGCAGAGGTTGCAGTGAGCTGAGATGATGCCATTGCACTCCAGCCTGGGCAACAAAATAAATAAATAAATAACATCTAAATAAATAATATAACATCTAAATAAATAAATAAATACAAAAATTATGAAATAATTACAGGCTCTTAAAAGACAAGTGTGATAATTAAACTCTGACGGTAAAGAAGTTTGATCCCAACCCTTCAGAAACCAGCTTTTGTAGGAGGATTGGTGCAATGATAGAAGAGACGTGGGAACAAAGCTCAGATTGAGTATCTGTGATCTCAGACAAGTGTTTATTCTTCCTCTGATTCAGTTTGCTTTATCGTTGAATGGAGATAATTCTAATGCCTGTATGTTTGCTTTAAGAAGACTTCTTGCCAGATATTAAAATAGATGAGAAACTAGAGCATAGATGGGAAACCATACTGGAAAAAAGTTTACTGTAAAAATGCAAGTCACGGGTAAGGTCGTGCGTGCTTATAGTCCCAGCTACTCGGGAGGCTGAGGTGGGAAGATCATTTGAGCCCAGGAACTCAAGGCCACAGCGAGCTATGATCACACCACTGCCCTCCAGCCTGAGCAGCAACATAGCAAGACTCTGTCCTAAGGAAAAAAAATGCAAGACATTATATTTGAAGACATTAGTGGCTGAATTTGGAGTCTGGCCAGCTGTGTCCATTAAACACACCAAAAGAAAAAAAAAAGTAGTGTTTTTGTGTGATCACACTGGAAATAATTGAATACAAACAGGCAAAAATCAAAAAGAAGCAAAAGAACTCAGCAGTGAAAAGAACAAGAAGTGAAAGAAGAAAAAAATTAAAATTAGTAGATAAGGTGGGGGAAGGATTCATAAGGGAGAAATGAGAAAAATGAGGAGAGGAACAGGAGCGGGAAGAAATGAAAAAAAAGAGGAAAAAACAAAAAAAGGAATTTCTGAAGTTGTAATCTCCACCAAGGGCCTGAGCTACTCTTGATTTTGACGGCTGTGCAGTCATCACATTCCAGTTTTAGAACATCAACATCACCCACCCCCCAAATTCCCTTGAATTAAATTCCACCGTTGGAGCCCTCCAAAATCCACAGTAGTTTGAGGAACAAGGGACTGCAGGTGATGTCGTTTAACAAAGTCCGAAGTTATTTTCCTATTCAGCCACCAGGGGGTAATACATTCCATTCAATTCAAAAAGCGTACTTAGGGAAGTTTACCAAGTGCTCCAAACTCTGGAGGCTACCCCATGAAAAAAAATATAGCACCATTCCTTACATTCAAGCGCAATCAATAATATATTTATGCAAGTAATGATGATTCAAGAAGAAATGAACTATGAAATCACATTAGAGCTAAGTCTTACGGCTGAACGGGAATTTACAATAAGCAGAGATGCGTGGTAGGAGGAAGATTCTGAAGAGAGGAGTACAATGGGAAGAAAGGTCAGTGCCAATGATTAAGTAAACTTGTATTACAGTTGGAAGAGAAAGGATCTTCTTAAGTCTGTTTTCATATGTTCAACATCCACAGACTAGTTAATGGGTATTGACCTCATTTGTAAATATCTAACTAAAAGTGAATTTTTTTAAAAAAGATTCAACACAATTTTTAATGATGCAATGATAAAAAATTATTAGCTCTGTTTCTTCTCAACAAGAAGGGTGAAATTGTTTGCAGTCTTTCATTGTGTTATCTTTATTTGGCTCTATGATCAATAGCTTCAACTATAGTCTGTTTCTTCATCGAGTTAGTTTCTTTGTTCTTTATTTCTACTACACTGGAACATATAAAGTATAACTATTGATCTTTGACTATGGTGGTGAGGATGCTGCTCTGATGGGTGGTTCTAGATATGTGGATCAAACATGAACCCTGAATTTGCGGAGGGATTTCTCTCCGAGTTCCACTCACAGCGCTCTGTAGAAGCCGAGTCAATGGCAAACACCCGAAGTCTGGATGAAGTCTGGCAAAACACCAGAAGTCTGGATGCTTAATCCACTCTTTGGATACTATTGGTTCTGATAGTGAATTTTCATGGTTTGTTGAAGCATTTGATTTTTATTTTTTGTTCTTGTTATTTTCTATAGCTTTGTTAAAATTTATATGCCATAAAATTCACCCATTGTAAGTATACAATTCATGACTTTTAATAAGTGTATAGTTGTGCAATTGTCACCACATTCCAATTTTAGAACCCTACCCAATTTCCTTTAGCCCATTTTCCTTTAGTCCATTTGCAGACACACTCCACTCCTATGTGCAACTTCAGGTTAGCCTGATCTGCTTTCTCTTTCTCTAAATTTGCCCTCTCTGGACATTTCATATAAATGGAATCATACTATACGTAGTCTTACGCACTTAGCTTTTTTCATTTAGCATAACGTTTTCAAGGTTCATCTATATTGTAGCACGTATCAGTACTATATCATTCCTTTTTATTTCTAAATAGAATTCCACTGTACGGGCATACTACATTTTGTTTATCAATTCATTAATTAATTGACATTTGGATTGTTTCCAGTTTTCAAATAATGCTGTTATGAGTAATTGTGTACAAGTCTTTGTGATGGACATAAAAGACAAAATGTGCTGAGCAATTAAGGAGATGATTTCATTCATTCATTCAAGCTTTTAAAATAGGCAAAATGTTCATTAATGAATCTCCAGGGGGAAAAAAAAAAAAAAAAAAAAAGAGGACCTGGGATTTTATAGAAGCGGGTAAACAAGAGAGCCACCAGTGAGTCTTATAGGAGTCCTAAGGAATGATGGCAGGAAATATGTGAGAGCAAGGTGGTTGTGTTAGTCCGCTAGGACTGCCATCATGAAATACCACAGACTGGGTGACTTAAACAACACAGCTCGTATTTTCTCAGAGTTCTGGAGGCTGCATGTCTAAGATCAAGGTGTCAGTAGAGTTGGTTTCTGCCATGGACTCTTTTGGTTTGCAGATGGCTGCCTCTCGCTGTGTCCTCACTTGGACTTTCCTGTGTGTACGTGCTTTCCTGATGTTGCTTCCTCTTCTCATTAAAACAGTTCTGTTGGATTGGGGCCCCATCCTCATTACCTCATTTAACCTTAATTACCTCTTTAAAAGCCCTGTGTCCATATATAATCACATTCTGAGTTGTACTGGGGGTTAAGACCTCAATATATGAATTGGGGCATGGGTGGGACATAACTAAGTCCATAACAGTGGTTCTTTGTGGGTAGGCTTTCTTACAAATACAAAAGTGTGGGAATTTTCTCCGCATTGCTGCTTTCCGGGAGCACAGGCTCAAATAAAGTTCAACGTCAAGAGGACAGATGTTATCATTTCTCTTGCGTATATTCCTCGAACTGGAATTACTGGGTAATGTTTAACACTTTAAGAAGCCATTTGCCAACATATCTGCACCATTTTAACTTCACACCAATAATATTAAAGGATTCCACTTTCTCCACTTCCTTACACTCATGAATGCTTTCTTTTTTATTTCAGCCATTCTGTAAAAGTAAATGGATATTTCATTGTGGTTTTAATTTATATTTCTCTAGTGATTAATGATGTTGAACACCTTTTTCATGTACTTGTTAACCATTTGTATATCTTCTTTAGTGAAATATCTCTTTGAATCCATTGCCCATTTAGGAGTTTTAAAATTATATTCTAGGCCAGGTGTGATGGCTCACACCTGTAATTCTAGCATTCTGGGAGGCTGAGGTGGGCCGATAGCTTGAGCCCAGGAATTTGAGACCAGCAAGGGCAACATGAGCAAAACCCCATCTCTATAAAAAATACCAAAAATTTTGGCTGGGCATGGTGGTACATGACTGTAGTCTCAGCTACTAGGGAGGCTGAGGTGGGAGGATCACCTGAGTCTGAAGAGGTTGAGACTGCAGTGAATCATGGTCATGCCTCTGCACTCCAGCCTGGGCACCAGAGAGATACTCTGTCTCAAAAAAAAAAAAAAAGAAAAAAAGAAAAAGAAAAATTTTAAAAAATATATGTATATTCTAGATATAAGTCATTTGTCAGGTACATAATTTGCAAATATTATTACCCAGTCTGTTTAACTTGTCTTTTCATTTTGTTAGTGGTGTTTTTTGAAGAGCAAAAGTTTTCAACTCTGATGAAGTCCAGCTTATCTATGTTTTCGGAAGTGTTGCATATAGGTACGCAGTTGTCCCAGCACCATTTTGTTATCGAACCGAACTGGGGTCTGCTCCCCTGGTGCAGCAAAGCCAAACCCTGACATTGGGATTTGCAGCGAGAGAAAGTGAAGCATTTATTGCAGGGCACCAAACAAGGAGAATGGGGCAGGTCATACTCAAGACCCAAACACCCAGATGGTTTACAGGTAAGGGTTTTTTAGGATGGCGACGCAGTTACAGGCAAAGTCATAAATCAATACATGGAGGCTACACGTTGGTTTGACCTAAAAAGGTGGGACATCTTGAAGTGGAGGCCCATAGGCCATAGGTAGATCCAAAGATTTTCTGATTTGAGGCCCGGAGCGGTGGCTCACGCCTGTAATCCCAGCACTTTTGAAGGCTGAGGTGAGCAGATTGCTTGAGCTCAGGAGTTTGAGACTAGCTTAGGCAATATAGTGAAACCCCATCTCTACAAAAATTCACAAATTAGTTGGGCATGGTGGCTGGCACCTCAACTATTTGGGAGGCTAAGGTGGGAGGATCACTTGAGCCCGGGAGGCAGAGGTTGCAGTGAGCCAAGATTGCACACACTGCACTCCAGCCTGGGTGACAGAGCAAGATGCTGAAAAGAAAAAAAAAAAAATCTGATTTGCGATTAAAGGACACAAAGCTTTGTCTAAAAATTTGGGATTTGGGATCAGCAGAAAAGAACGTTAATTCTGGCCTGAGAGTGCGACCTCTGCCAGACCGCCTAGGAAGACATCTAAAACAAATAGCGGTGGTCAGAGTTCAGTTCTCGGGTCCCTCATATTTGACATCTATGTGTCAGTGGATCTGTTTGGTGGAGGTCTGGGTTTCTGAAAAACAACTCAGATACATATGTTAGGATATTATCTTTAGTTACTGTAGAGAATCAAACATCTCCTGACTTTAGCTTCTGTGGCTCCTGTTTTAAGCTACTATTAACTTCTTGCTTATCAAGCTGCTTATTTACTTCTCAAGGCTAGTGATATGGTTTGGCTATGACCCATCCAAAACTCATCTTGAATTGTAGCTCCCGTAATTCCCGTGTGTCCTGGGACAGACCCGATGGGAGGTAATTGAATCATGGGGACAGGTCTTTCCCTTGCTGTGTTGCTCATAGTGAATAAGTCTCACACGATCTGATGGTCTTATAAAGGGGAGTTTCCCTGCACACGCCCTCTTGCCTGCTGCCATGTAAGATGTCCCTTTGCTCTTCCTTCGTCTTCCGCCATGATTGTGAGGCCTCCCCAGCCATGTGAAACTGTGAGTCCATTAAACCTCTTTCCTTTATAAATTACCCTGTCTCAGGTATGCCTTTATTAGCCGTGTGAAGACTGACTAATACAGCTAGATAGGTGCCCGGAATGTCCCTTGAAGGAACTCAAGATTTTTCTTTATTTCCATGCTTGGGCGGCCCACAAGCCCCTAAAAGAAGCCCCTGCTCCATCTCAATTTGTTGAAAAGACTATACTTTCCCTACGAAATTGCCTTAGAACCGCTGTTGAAAAGTAATTTAATATAGTTTATTTCTGCATTCTCAGTCCTGCTTCATTGCCTTACAATAGTTCCTTCTCATCGGCAAGGGATATATTCCAAGACCCCCCCAGTGGATACCTGAAACTGCAGATAGTACAGAACCCTATACATTCTATATTGTTTTCTATACTGATATGTCCTATATATGTAAACTTTATGGTAAAGTTTAATTTACAAATTAGACACAGTAAGAGACTAACAACAATAATAAGTAGGCCAGTTATAAGAGCATACTATAATAAGAATTTTAAACTTATAGATTGTTTATTTCTGGAATTTTCCATTTAATATTTTTGGACTACAGTAGACCATGGCTAACTGCAGAAATCGAAACCACAGAAAAGAGAGCCTACTGTACATGCCTACGCTTACCCAATACCCTAATATCACACTGTCTTGATTACTGTCGTTTTAATGGTGAGTTTTGACATTGAGTTGTATAAGTTCTCGAATGTCATTCTTCCTTCTCAAAACAGTTTGGGCTCTGCAAGGTCCTTGGTATTTCCATATAAATTTTATGATCAGCTTATCAATTGCTATAAAAAAATAGCCTGCTTGGGATTTTGAGAAGAATTGTGTTGAATGTAAATCAATTTAGGGATAATCGCCCTTTAACAAAGTTGAGTCTTCCAACCCATCATATGATATTTATTTATATCTTCTTTAATTTCTCTCAGCAATATTTTGTGGTTTTCAGTGTATATATCTAGCACTACTTTTGATCATTTTTTTCCTAAGTATTTTGTTCCTTTTGATTTTATTTACGTATCGTGAATGGAGTTTTTTTTTTTTTTAGACAAAGTCTTGCTCTTGTCCCTCAGGCTGGAGCGTGATGGCGTGATCTCAGCTCACTGCAACCTCCGCCTCCCAGATTCAAGTCCTGCCTCAGCCCCCCAAGTAGCTGGGATTACACGCGCCTGCCACCACGCCCAGCTAATTTTTGTATTTTTAGTAGAGAGGGGTTTTACCATGTTGGCCAGGCTGGTCTAGAACTCCTGACCACCTGCCTCGGCCTCCCAGAGTGCTGGGATTACAGGCATGAGCCAGTGCACCTGGCCGGAATTATTTTCTTAATTTCATCTTTGAATAGTTTATTGCTAGAACATAGAAATATAATTAGCTTTGTATATTGCTTTTGTCTCTTGCAACATTGCTAATTTATTAGTTCTAGATTTGTGTTTGTATGGATTTCTTCCAATTTTCTACATAAAGGATTGTATCATCTGTGAATTTAAAAAGGCCTACTTCTCTTTTGCAACATGGATGTCTTTTTTATTTTTGGCCTCATTATACTGGCTAGAACCTCCAGTATAGAGCTGAACAGAAGTGGTGGAAGTACACAGTCTCACCTTGTTCGTGATCTTAGGAGGAAAGCATTCAGTCCTATACCATTAAATATGATATTAGCCCTAGGTTATTTCTAGATGCCTTTATTAGAATGAGGAAGGGCCCCTCTATCTTGTTTGTTGAGGGTTTTTTATCATGAATTGGTGCTGAATTTTTTCCAATGTTTTTTCTGCATCTGTGAAGATGATCATATCAGTTTTGACTTTTATTAATATGGTATATCACATTAACTGATTTTTGAATGTTAATTCAATCTTGCATTTCTGAGATACAGGAATATTTCTGATTACAGGAATATACAGGAATATTTCTTGGGATATGGTTGGTCATGGTATATGATCCTTTTTCTTATGTTGCTGACCTTGGTTTGATAATATTTTATTAAGAATTTTGGGGCCTATGTTCATGAGGAACACCGGTCTGTAGTTTTCTCTTCTCATGTCATCTTTGGCTTTTGTATCAGGTTAATGCTGCTCTCATTGAATGAGCTGGGAAGTGTTCCTTCCTCCTCTATTTTCTGAAAGAACTTGTAAGTTACTAGTATTTGTTTAAATATTTGATAGCATTCACTAGGGAAGTTATTTGGGCATAAGCACTTCTTTGTGGGAATATTTTTAATTACCAATTCAATTTCTTTACTTGTAGGTCTATTAAGCTTTTCTATTTTTTTTTCTCAAGCCAGTAATTTACATCTTCCTAGGAATTTGTGTAATTCATCTGTTGTCTAATTTTTATTCATAACATTCCCTTACCATCCCTTTTACTTCCATAACGTCAGTAGTAATGTCCTCTCTCTTTCATTCCTGATTTTGTGTCTCTTTTTTTCTTGGTCTAGCAGAGCCATCAGGCTTTCTTGAGTCTCCTCTGCACACACACACAGACTCCATCAGCCAGGGATGTGTGGATGGCTCAGACCTGCTGTGGTCTTTGCTATACATGCCAAAATCTCTGGCTAAACATGATATATGGAGCCTATATATATATATATATATATGTGTGTGTGTGTGTGTGTATATATATATGTGTGTATATATATATGTAGAGAGAGAGAGAGATAGATATATAGAATTTTTTTTGAGACAGGATCCCACTCTATGCCCCAAGCTGGGGTGCAATGTCACAATCATAGTTCACTGTAACCTCAAACTGCTAGGCTCAAGTGATCCTCCTACCTCAACCTCCCGAGTAGCTAGGATTATAGACATGAGTCACCATGCCCAGCTAACTTTCTGAATTTTATGTAGAGATAGGGTCTCACTGTGTTGTCGAGGCTGGCTTCAAACTCCTGGCGTCAAGCAATCCTTCTGCGTCCCAAAGCACTGGAATTCTAGGTGCACGCCACCACACCCAGCTAAGCCATAATATTCTTTGAGGAATATCTTTCTCCTTACTATAGCTGGAGGCCTGTTAGCTTCAACTTCCAATCCAGATTGATATGATTAAAGGAACCCTTAAAGGAGTTATATGGTTCTAAAAGAACCCTAAATGTATATTACACCAGGATCCTCCTACCACAGGCAGCAATGACCATGAGAGAAAGACACAGAAAACCCTACCAGTTAATATCTGCGTTACCTTTTGCCTAGTGAACCAAGAGAGATCTGGGGAAATGACCAGCCGTACTAACGCTCCCTTTGTTTCAAAATAGCCCACACAGCTGCATTTTGCAGGTGGTGAACAGCTTTTACTACTTTTAGTTGAGACAGCTCTAAGCTGAGGAAACGGGCATGAACTACAGTTCCCCATAGAGCCCACTTCACTTCCTCAGAAACATCCCTCTATCCTGGGCCAAAGAGCCTGCACTGGCATCCATACAGATTTGCACAGTCACCATCCCCTCACCCTCAGAAAGTCTGTTCTCACTCAGAGAGGATATAACTTTGAGTGCTAGGACCCTAGCTTGCTAGATAACAGCCGTGGCCAGCTGAGGCGTCATTTATCAATTTTTTTTTTTTGTTATTATCCTTTAAGTTCCGGGACACATGTGCAGAACATGCAGGTTTGTTATGTAGGTACACATGTACCATGGTGTTTGCTGCACCCATCAACTCATCATCTACATTAGGTATTTGTCCTAATGCTATCCCTCCCCAGCCCCCGATCCCCAACAGGCCCCGGTGTGTGATATTCCCCTCTCTGTGTCCATGTGTTCTCATTGTTCAACTCCCACTTATGAGTGAGAGCATGCGATGTTTGGTTTATTAATCTTAAAAATTGATACTATATCTTGGCTATACATAATTATGTATGAAAACAATAAAATATGAATCAGAAGATGCAGATCAAATTCATAAATGCTAACTGAAGTGATGGCACAGAGAAGCGGAGAGGAATGGGATTGAGGTGATGATTCAAGGGGACATTAGCTTTATCCAGAATGTTTTATATTCATAAATGAAAAGACTAGGAGAAAATAAGACACATGTTAACAATGAATAATTCTTGATGTTGGAAATAAGTGTTTGCTAAACTTTTCCAAATATTTTTCAGTAAGTTTAACTCAAAATCATTTTTAATTAATCAATAAAATTGAATGTGTTCAGATTTTGTTTTTATTTTTTATTTTAACAGACGGGGTCTCACTATGTTGCCAGGCTATTTACGGCTTTGAATAGCCACTACAGATTCAAATTCCTGGGCTCAAGGGATTCTCTTGCCCAAGCCTCCAGAGTAACTGGGACAACAGGTGCACATCACTGTGCCCAGGTTTGCATGTGTTAGGGGCAGGGGTGTTCAGATTTTAAGCAAGAAATGGAGATGCCCCTTCAGACTCCACAATTTAGCTTTTCTCAAAGCAAGAGAAGACCTTGAGCTTCTTCCTTCTTGATCTTTCCTGATAGAGCAATGGAGAGACTGGAACAACTGTCTCCAAAACAGAGCAATGGAGAGACTGGAACAACTGTCTCCAATACATTTGCTGCCTTGGTGTTTTGAAAATAATTAGCCATGGGGTTCTGGAAGTGAGTGCCACCTGCAAATGAGGAAAATATTGAGAACTTCTTTCTTGTTCGTGATGGCCCTAACACTTCATTGAGTCCTCTCTTAAGATGGCATCTTTCAACCCCCATCTCAGGCCAGAGCTCTTGCTGCTCCTGCTAAAGGAGGAGGACATACACACACATGCATACTCATAGATATCAATGTGTGTGTTACACATGTAAATGTGTGCCTGTCAACTTGGTCTTCATGTCAAATGTACTGAGGATCAGTCAAAATGTCTGAGAACCACTATACTAAGGAACTCAAACATAAAAGGCCAAATCAGAAATCATTATTTCATTCACTTTCTTCTCTCTAAACTTTCAAAACATTTCCTTTTGCATTTTCTCTATCCCAGTAAACAGTACTACCATCCAACCCAATTGCTTAAACCAAAGACCAGGAGTCATCTTGGCTCTTTACTTCAACCTTTAAATCCCAGCCATCAATCACAGAATAGGTAATAGTGTGCATCACAAGTATTGATTTGTAAAATCTGTGTTTTGGATACATACATACACATATACACACACAACATACACATCAAATTGCAATATGAAACTGATTTCTCCTCTTTTCCTAAATAGGAAGAAATGTTACAAAGAGATGGGCTTTATATTTTATCCTCTGTAAGGAGCTTGGAAATTTCTGGTATCCGTAGACTCTCTCGCTCTCCTTTTTTGTATTTTTACATGTTTGGTATCCTCTTCATTTTTGTCACCTTTCCTTTTCTATGGCTAAGAAATCTGCTCCTTTTGCGAGAAATATTTGGTGGAAGGTAGAAGAAAAGAGAGAACATGGAAGGTTTGAATATTTGTCCCCTCCAAAACTCATGACTCTAATCTCTAAGATTATTTCAAACATCTACTTACAGATATTGTTAGAGTAGGTAGCTAGTCAGGGGACACACACACACACACACACACACCCCAGGCATGTTCAGTGGCCATCAGGTAACGGTCAGGCGGTTGTTAACTGCCCCTCTACAGTAATAATTAGTCACAGCCGGCACCAGTGAAAGGCAGTCTCATAATAGATAACACCTGAAACTGGTGATCAGTAGTTTCCTGATAAGCTCTCAGGAGTTAGGTGAGCGGGGAGAAAGAAGTAATTTAAGACCCCAGAAGTACGCCAACATATAAAACCGCAGGTCAAAAGGTCAATCCACACACTTGCCTTTCAGGTTGCCTGCAGGCCCTCTTCCAAGTGTACTTTCCTTCCTTTCATTCCTGCTCTAAGGCTTTTTAATAAACTTTCACTCCTGCTCAAAAACTTGCCCCAGTCTCTCCTTCTGCATTAGCCTCCTCAGTCAAATCCTTTCTTCTAAGGAGGCGAGAATTGAGGTTGCTGCAGACCTGTACAGATACGGATATGTTCTGCCGGTAACAATATGAGCCAAGGCAATCCCTAATGCAAGTCTTGGAATCGTGAATCGACATTATGTTCTTATAAAGGTCATTGATATACTTCACTGACCTAGTGCTTCCTCTTAGGGAGTTCAGCTTGACTACCAAGTAATCTAACACTCATGAAAAGAGCCAATAAAAATAAGATGAAAATGCATCATCTCACTGTAACCAATGTCCATTCCCTAGAGGGGGAAATCTCTCAGGCAGAGCCAGAGAAACCATATAAAGACACATGGTTTTTATTTGCCACATAATGGGGCGCAGGACAGTGATTGCAGCTTCTTTATGTCTCTCATAGCTCCAAGCACAACCACCAGCAACCAACAAATAATTTTTAATAATAATAATGTTATATCTGAAAGCAATAAATACTCTAACAGTACCCATTAAAAGTAGCTTGTAAACCATTTCTTGAAATTGCTTTCTACCCAGTTTCAAACATGACTCTATTAAGCCATTAAATAAAACAGAAGAGACTGAGTCATAAAACGAGAATAGGGAATATGTCAAAGAAGGTTAGAGGCTAAATTTATAATATCTAAATTTTCTTAAGGAAGCAAGTGATAAAAATTTTACTGCTTCCTTTCGGCGAGGACCGCCATCTTCCAGTAATTCGCCAAAATGACAAACACCAAGGGAAAGAGGAGAGGCACCTGATATATATCCTATGTTCTCCAGGCCTTTTAGAAAACATGGAGTTGTTCCTTTGGCCACGTATATGCGAATCTATAAGATGATACTGTAGACATCAAGGGAACGGGCGCCAAAAAGCAATGCCCCACAAGTGTCACCATGGCTAAACTGAAAGAGTCTACGGTGTTACCCAGCATACTATTGGCATTGTTGTAAACAAGTTAAGGGCAAGATTCTTGCCAAGAGAATTAATGTGTGTATTGAGCATATTAAGCACTCTAAGAGCCAAGATCGCTTCCTGAAATGCGTGAAGGAAAATGATCAGAAAAAGAAAGAAGCCAAAGAGAAAGGTACCTGGGTTCAACTGAAGCGCCAGCCTGCTGCACCCAGAGAAGCACACCTTGTGAGAACCAATGGGAAAGAGCCTGAGCTGCTGGAACCTATTCCCTACGAATTCATGGCATAACAGAACAAAACAAAAAAACAGAACAAAAAAAACAGAACAAAAAAAAAAACCTCTGGACTGTTAAAAAAAAAAAAATTTTTACTAAGCAAAACCCTTAAGTTACATAAAATATTCTCTGGTTGGAATCACATTTTCTCCAACAGCAATTCCTTATCTCAAGGAAGTGATAAGATTATATGAAATATTTTGACAAGGGAAATAGAAAAATTGAAAATAATTGAGGAGGCCAGGCATGGTGGCTCACACCTGTAATCCCAGTACTTTGGGAGGCTGAGGCAGGTGGATCACCAGAGGTCAGGAGTTAGAGACCAGCCTGCCTAACGTGGTAAAACCCTGTCTCCACTAAAAATACAGAAAGATTAGCCTGGCCTTGTGGCAGGTGCCTGTAATCCCAGTTACTTGGGAGGCTGAGGCAGGAGAATTGTTTGAACCCAGGAGTCAGAGGTTGGAGTGAGCTGACCTGTGATATTGCACTCCAGCCTGGGCGACCAAGAGAGACTCCGTCTGAAAAAAAACAAAAAAAAGAAAAAAGAAAGAAAGAAAAGAAAAAAGAAAACAATTGAAGAGAACTTAAGTGACAAACAAGAATGAAAAAGACTTCACTATTTTACAGTTTCAGGGAGAGTAACTGGGTTTATCATATTTGAATCTAAAATGTATCTTAAGCCCATAGATGAAATCAAGGTCATTGGTATTTAAAACTTTTTCTTTTCATATGTTGGATTTTTTTTAAAGATGTGATTTGAGTCAGCAGCCTACTTCTTGCAATATTTTTAGATTCTCTTCAGTTATTTAACCTGAAAGACTTTTTTAAAAAAATTATTGTTAATTTTTTTTGAGACAGAGTCTCATTCTGTCACCTAGGCTGGAGTGCAGGGGTGCGATCTTGGCTCACTGCAACTTCTGCCCCCCAGTTTCAAGTAATTCTCCTGCCTCAGCCTCCTGAGTAGCTGGGACTACAGGCATATGCCTGGCTAATTTTTGTATTTTTAGTAGAAATGGGGTTTCACTATGTTGGCCAGGCTGGTCTTGAACTCCGACCTCAGGTGATCCACCCACCTTGGCCTCTCAAAGTTCTGGGATTACAGGCGTGAGCCACCGTGCCCAGCTGAAAGGCTTTTAATATACTAAAAGAATCCACAAAATTCTGATGTTAGTAACTTTTAAAGAAATATTCAGAAATAGTCTCAAGAGGATAAAGCTAACATAGGAAATGCATTTCCTCTTAAAAGCAATGAGAAATAGGAAATACAAATGCAATAGAAAAATGAGTTTGAAATCTTAGAATATTTCAGAATTAAACCCAGATATATAGGAAAGATGAGTCATTTTAAGAATTGCTCCTTTGAAATCTCAAGGCTGACCAGGCGTGGTAGTTCATGCCTATAATTTCAGCACTTTGGGAGGCCGACGCAGGAGGATTGCTGAAGCCCGTGAGTTTGAGACCAAACTGGGCAATATAATAAGACCTAGTCTCTATTTTAAAAGATAAATAGGCTGGGCATGAAGGCTCACGCCTGTAATCCCAATATTTTGGGAGACCAAGGCAGGTGGATCACTTGAGGTCAGGAGTTCAAGACCAGCCTGGCCAACATGGCAAAACTCCATCTCTACTAAAAATATGAAAATTAGTCAGGAATAATGGGGGGCACCTGTAATCCCAGCTACTCAGGAGACTGAGGTGGGAGAATCTCTTGAACCTGGGAGGCAGAGGTTGCAGTGAGCCGAGATCATGCCACCCCAGCCTGGGCGACAGAGTGAGACTCTGTCTAAAAAAATTAATTAAAAATTAAATAAATAAAAAGAAAAATAACAAAAAACAATAAATAAAATGAAGTAAAATCTATGGCAATCTATATATTTTGTTTTTAGGACCAAATTTCTTCTTGCATGACCCCTCCACCAAAAGAAAGCAAAGCAGGAAAAGAAGAATAATTAAGTTTCTGCTTAAGTTGAAATGCCACCTAAATAGGATACTGGATTTTTTTTTGTGAATGTGAAAAGAAACAAGAATATAAGAATTACTACAATTTTTAATTCTATTGAACAGTTGACTCAAGTCGAGGTGATAACACTATTAATCTCCATCTCTTTAATGTTTCTAGGATAAAGAATTGTGTTAGACTTCAATTCAATGGATGTATGTTTCGGATTCTTGTCTGAAAACTTTAGGAAAAATTACAGTTGGCTTACTCTCAAATGAACTCGCCATTAATATGTAATTTTATAAAATAAGATCTGTTGTTGTTGGAGGACCACTGAAAGAAAATTCACATCTTTACTCAAGACCCATTCACTATTAGCAATAAAATATAAAACAGTCATTCCAATTATTAGTGCCTGTTTTCAGTAGTCATATTTAGGGGCTTGTCAAATTATAATGTGATGAATTTCCTTTAAAATGTTCTTAGATTTTACAAGTTGTGTGTTGCTGAACAGTTCTATTATTTCCAATATCATAAAACGATTTGAAATGTATATTAAAGTTCAGGGGTTTTTTGCTGTTGTTGTTGAATCATTTTGGCTCAACTTGTCAAAATTTGAAGGTCTTAAGAGTTGTTTCAATTCCAAGAAGGCTTTCAAATATCTATATTAATCTTGTAAAATTAATTTTTGTCTTAACAGGAAGTCTTATTTTTTAGTACCTAGAATTAATTAACTTGAACTTACATGATCCTGTGAAATTTAAAATCTGACAAACCATGGACGTCAGTCCTAAGGTTAGGAATTTAATTATAAAGTAGCTGGCACCTACAAGGCACTCAAAAAATACTTGTTGAAGGAGTACATGGAATGCAGAGGAGTATCTCCTTTCTAGTAAAAGCGTGATATAACTTTGTATTGCAGCCAATAAATGCTGTATTAGAAAATTTATAAGAATATCCAGATTCAAATTTTATTGTCAGCCACAAGTGACATCAACTTCCATAGATTGTGTAAAAAAGAGACAGAGTTTCATTAAAGGTATTCATATACTCTCTGATAGGTTTTATGAGACATTTAGCCCCAAAGTGAGAAGATTTAGCTGCCTTTGAGACAGTAGTCAATAGCAGCCATTGTTATTGGCTTTTCTTACTCTTCAGTGTAAAGAAAGAGGAAAGGTGAGAAATTAAGAATTTCTATCAGGCCAGGTGCAGTGGCTCATGCCTGTAATCCCAGCATTTTGGGAGGCTGAGGTAGGAGGATTGCTGGAGCCCAGGAGTTTGAGCTCAGCCTGGGCAACATAGCAAGTACCTTAGTCCATTCTCACACTGTTACAAAGAAATACCCAAGACTGGGTAATTATAAAGGAAAGAGGTTTAACTGACTCACATTTCTACATTGCTAGGGACACCTCAGGAAACTTACAATCATGGCGGGCGGCAAACGAGAAGTAGGAACTTCTTCACAAGGCAGAAGGATGGAGTGAGTGCAAGCAGAGGAAATGCCAGATGCTTATACAACCATCAGATCTCATGAGCCTCACTCACTATCAGGAGAACAGCACAGGGGAAACTGCCCCCATGAGTCGATCACCTCCACGTGATCCCGCCCTTGACATATAGGGATTATGGGGATTACAATTAGAGGTGAGATTTGGGTGGGGACACAGAGCCAAACCACATCAGCAAGACTCCATCTCTACAAAAAATAAAAAGATTAGCCAGGTATGGTGGTCCCAGCCTGTAGTCCCAGCTGAGAGGGAGGCTGAGATGCGAGGATCACTTGAGTCCAGGTGGTCGAGGCTGCAGTGAGCAGAGATGGCACCACTGCACTCCAGCCTGAGGGACAGAGCGAGACTTTGTCTCAAAAAAAAAAAAAAAAAAAAAAAAAAAAAAAAAAAAAAAAAAAAAAGATTTTCTACCAAATGTAAATACTCTCTCCTCTAAAAGCTCTGAGACTTCCTAGAAAAGTTGTCAATAATTAGAGTCCAATCAATCACAGGCTGCAGAACAGAAGAAGAATCAACACTAAGATTTCCAGGTGAAGAAAGTGATGCTCATTACAGTGCTTTCCAAGAAAATAAATAGTTTTACTGCCCTGTACCTGCAAGGGAGATACTAATTTGTCTCTAATTCATCACCTAATGCACTATAATCATTCAGTCAATATCAGTTAAGATATTGTATTGGCTGATATGTAACAATTTCAGGGTCAGTTTGCCAAGTCAGTGTTGCTGAACTTAGACTTACTCACACTATATCAGACAGTTTCTATGAAAATCAGGCTTAATCAATACATGGTAAATCAATTTACAGCTACATAAATCTATAAAATGTATCAAAGTAAATATCAGGTATACAGCTATTATTCCAGAGCTGGGAAAAAGAAGTTATCATGTATATAAATTCACAGGGTGATAATTCTAGTAACAGGACTTTAATACACAAACATGGGGCTTTCCCATAACTGTTAGCTGAAGTTGTTTCATGGAAGTAGCAGTGTCTACACTCAGACATTCTCGTCAGACATACAGCTAGCCACACCAGAGAAAATGAAGAGATACGAGAATGGGGCAGTAGGATATACCATAAAAGTACTTCATAGAAGAGTCTGAGCCTACTCTGGCTTGGGAGGCTGCCCGAAGAAAATTATTTTAAAAAGAAAGGAAAGACAAAGTACTTTATAGAAAAAATATAATAAAACAAAACTTACAACTCTAAAGAATCAGGCTAGGCACAGTGACTCATGCCTGTAATCCCAGCAGTTTTGGAGGCAGAGGCAGGCGGATCACTGGTGGTCAAGAGTTCGAGACCAGCTTGGCCAACATGACAAAATCCTGTCTCTACTAAAAATACAAAAATTAGCTGGGCATAGTGGCACATGCCTGTAATCCCAGCTACTCAGGAGGCTGAGGCAGGAGAATGGCTTGAACATGGGAGGCAAAGGATGTAGTGAGCTGAGATCACACCACTGCACTCCAGCCTGGTCAACAAGAGTGAAACTTTGTCTCAAAAAAAAAAAAAAAAAGAATCAGACATTTGAATTCATAAAATAGCATCAGATACTAATTCTTCAAATAAAAATAGAGAAAAATAATAGGTTTGGAAGAGATCTTAAAGGAATATCTCTTCCCTCTATTCTCCAACTTTCTGGTAGGAAAAGAACCTATGCTATCTTCACAGATTTAAAAAGCAAAAAATTAGATGAAAATTTATAGAGACAGATAATAGAATAGAAGTTAAAATACTATGATATAAAATTTATCATTGTAACCATTTTGAAGTGTACAGTTGGGTGGCGTTAAGTCACATTCACATGGTGCAACCATCACTATCATCTATCTCTAGAACTTTTCTCATCTTCTCAGACTTCTGGCCTTCCTGCGTTGGTTTCCGAAAGTGCTGCGATTACAGGCATGAGCCATTGCACCCAGCCAAAAAAAATTTTAAGAGAAAAAACAAGGAACTATTGATTCATCTGCATTCCAATTGCCACTGCCCAGGTGGAACAATTCTGACCTGTAACCCACCTAACTCACCACTTCTGCCTGGAAAGCTCACAGGTTTTCCAATTCCTCCAGAACCAAATAAAAAATCCTTAGATTGCCTCAAGGTTAGCATGGGGTAAGCCACCAGTGCTCTCCCAACTGCTCCCTGGAAGGAGTGATAGATAAGGAAGGAGTGATAGATAAGGAAGACCACATGCCAAAATCTGAGAGACGTTTCCAGTAAATGCAATGTGTTGCGACACTAACAGTAAACACATTCATAGGCCAGGGATGGTAGCTCATGCCTGTAGTCCCAGCACTTGAGAAGGCTGAGGCAGGAGGATTGCTTGAACCCAGGAGTTTGAGGCTGCAGTGAGTCATGATGGCACCATTGGACTCCAGCCTGGGCAACAGAGTGAGACTCTTGTCGAAAGAAAGAAAGAAGGAAGGGAGGGAGGGAGGGAGGGAAGGAAGGAAGGAAGGAAGGAAGGAAGGAAGGAAGGAAGGGAGAGAGGGAGGGAGGCAGGGAGGGAGGGAGGGAGGGAAGGAAGGAAGGAAGGAAGGAAGGAAGGAAGGAAGGAAGGAAGGAAGGAAGGAAGGAAGGGAGAAAGGAAGAGAAAGGAAGAGAAAGGAAAAGGAAACCCACATTCCTAATGATACTCACTCGGCCCTTGAACCGTGGACAACCACAAGGAGCTTACTTATCCTCATTCTGACCAAGCATCTAGGCAGAAGTCCTACTAGTATAGACAGGCTGGCTTGATCTAAACTGATCTAAACCAAAGTTTTACCTTACTACCCCCAACGCCCACCTGCCTCTATCTGTAACCATTCAGTGACAACCACCAGGACTTGATGTATTCACTGCCTAGCCCAGGGGCATCTTGGGAGGTGAGCATCCCGTCAGGCAGTGCCCCCAGAACAGTACATGCTGGAAGAAAAGCTTCCCTACGCACCCCGTGTGACAGACAGACAGGGAACTGCCGGGTCACTGGGAGAGCTGGTTACACAAGCAGGAGGCAGTCAGCCTTCTGTGACTCCACTGCCCTCTGCAGAAGCTTTCATTTGTCTAGGCAGGTTCTTGGACTAGTTTTGCAGTCAGGAAATCCTAGAATGAAAACAGGAAAAAAGTTTTGCTTCTTTCAGAAAGCCCACTAAGGGCCAGGTGTGGTGGCTCATGCCTGTAATCCCAGCACTTTGAGAGGCCAGGGTGGGAGGACTGTTTGAGGCCAGGAGTACAAGACCAGCCTGGGCAACACAGCAAGACCCCCATCTCTAAAAAAATTTTTTTTTAATTTTTTTTTTAAATGATAAAAGATAGTTAATTTCAAAGAGGGCTTGTGAGGCTGTGAAACCAAGAGCTCTTAACACTGTGACCAAAGATGGAAGTTCTCTATAGGATGCCATAGCATTCGATGGTGCTATGTTTTCTTGAGGAGATATAAGAAAAAAGAAAAAGAAAAAAAATGATAAAAGAGAACTCACTAGGCACCAGAAATTGCTCTGGGGAGAGTGCAGATCAGCCTCCACCCAGGTGTCTCTCAGCCTGAGGGGGGACATCTCACACTTCCTCTACAGTGGGAGAGAACAGTCCCCAGTGACAATCCCAGTGACAATCCCAGGCCTTGAAAGAGCTCACTGCTTCACGGAGGAGTGAAAACAGATTTCACATATCCTAGGAAAGACACTGCAACTTAAGGCAAAGGGAGCGTTGTCCTGAGATCTAGATTTAGAGAGAAAACACTGCTGTGAAATGTTTTGATATCAGAACAGAGAAAAATTTTAGAAAATATCCACAATGTATGGAGCAACGTACAAGAGATAAGGAAATTATACCAACAGAGAGTTCCAGAGATCCACAGTGTTCCCTCGAGCCTTTGCAAAGTATTGCTTTCCACAGTCTTAGGAAGAAGCTACGTGAGTCCAGGGAAAGAGCCCCTAGAAAGATGTGGATGAGCAAATCTAAAAAGTCAGAATGTATTACCTGCTGCACACAATACGTGCTACAACACGGGTGGCCCCCAGAAACGTTATGGCCAGTAGAAAAAGCCAGATGCAAAAGACCACATGATACAACAGGATTCCATTTACAATGAAATATCCAGAAAAAGCTAGCATTTTTTCTTTTTTTTTCTTTTCTTTCGAGCCAGTGTCTCACTCTGTCAGCCAGGCTGCAACGGCACAGTATTGGCTCAGCACAATCTCCACCTCCCGGGTTCAAGTGATTCTTGTCCCTTCAGCCTCGGAGTAACTGGGATTTACAGGCACGCGCCACCACACCTAACTAATTTTTGTATTTTGTGTAGAGACGGGGTTTCGCCACGTTGGTCAGGCTGGTTTCAAACTCTTGGCCTCAAGTGATCCACCCACCTCAGTCTCCCAAAGTATTGGGATTACAGGTGTGTGTCACCGCACCCGGCCAGAAAAAGCAAATTTATGATACAGAAATCAAACCAATGCTTGTCTAAGGCTGAAGATAGGAATGAAGATCAACTGTAAACAGGCATAAGGGATCTTTCAGAGTGACAGAAATGTGATAAAACTGGATTGTGGTGATGTTTGCACAACTCAGTATGTTTACTAAAAGTCATTGAATTGTACACGGAGCATGGATGAATTTTAAGTAGGAAAATTATAACCTAATAAAGCAGTTCAGAAAAGCAAATCCTAGGCAAGAAAAATAAAATAAATGGACAAAATACCTTATCTAGAAGTTAAGGTGGACTAAAAGACTATTCCAAGTAAAGTACAGAGACAAAATAAAAAAAATTAGTTGAAAAGCTAGACAACAATAAAAGGAATAATGAAAACTTAGGAGCTATTAAAAAGTTTATAAAGAGGGCTGGGCGTGGTGGCTCATACCTGTAATCCCAGCACTTTGGGAGGCTGAGGCGGGCAGATCATGAGGTCAGGAGTTCGATACCAGCCTGGCCAATGTGGTGAAACCCTGTCTCTACTAAAGATACAAAAAATTAGCCAGGCGTGTTGGCGGGCACCTGTAATCCCAGCTACCCGGGAGGCTGAGGCAGGAGAATCGCTTGAACCCGGGAGGCAGAGGTTGCAGGGAGCCGAGATCACATCATTGCACTCCAGCCTGGGTGACAGAGCAAGACTCTGTCTCAAAAACAAATAAATTATAAATTACTTAGACTATTTTAAGGAGAAGCAAACAAAATCATTAAAAGTGATATTGAAGGTTTATAATTCAAAATACTCATATTTGTGTTATATATTCTATAACTATAGAAATAGATCATTTCTACAATCTATAATATTATAATATACAATATATATAGAAGACAGAAACTTGCGAAGCTGACTAATCATAATTCTTTTACCAAAGCCCAGCAAAGACAGTCTCACTCATGGATAGGAGTGTGAAAATCCTAAATAAAACCCTGGCAGATGAAATTCAACAGCACAGTAAAAGAACAATGAATCTTGACCAAGTAAGGATATGGGTCAGCTTTGTGTTTTAAGGACCTGAGACAAAGTTTGGCAGTTCCTCAATAAGTAAAACAAAATTATAATATGACTCAACAACTCCACTCTGGTTTAAGACAGTATACTCAAAGAATTGAAAACAGAGGCCAGACATGGTGGCTCATGCCTATAATCCCAGCACTTTGGGAGGCCCAGGAGGGTGGATCACCTGAGGTCAGGAGTTTGAGACCAGCCTGGCCAACATGGTGAACCCCCGTCTATACTAAAAATACAAAAAATACAAAAAATAGCTGGGTCTGGTGGCATGTGCCTGTAGTCCCCACTACTTGGGAGGCTGAGAGAGGAGAATGGCTTGAACCTGGGAGGCAGAGGTTGCAGCGAGCTAAGATTGCACCACTGCACTCCAGCCTGGGCGACAGAGCGAGACTCCATCTCAAAAAATATATATATATATAGAAATTAGCCAGATCTGGGGCACACACCTGTAGTCACAGTCACCCGGGAGGCTGAGACAGGAGAATGACTTGAACCCAGGAGGTGGGTTCTTTGCAGCTGGCTTGGCATAGGTGTAAAGTCCAGTAGATAGGCTGGACACAGTGACTCACACCTGTAATTGAAGTACTTTGGGAGGCCTAGGTAGGAGGATCACTTGAGGCCAGGAGTTTGAGACCATCCTGGGAAGCATAGAGAGACCGTGTCTCTACCAAAAAATTTAAACATTAACTGGGTGTGACGGTATGCACCTATAGTCCTAGCTAATCAGGAGGCTGAGGTGGGAAGACTGCTCGAGCCCAGGAGTTCAAGGCTGCAGTGAGCTATAATGGTGCCACTGCACTCCAGCCCTGGTGACAGAGTGAGACTCCATCTCTAATAAAAGTTAAAAAAAAATTTTAAGTGCAGTAGGGAACAGAGAAGAACTGAGATGACCTTACATTGTTCCTTGCAGCTCCAGAGAGGTACAGGAGATTATCTCTGTGTCCCTGTGAAGGGGACAGTTTTAGCTAAAATAGAACTAGACCTCAAGAAGCTCTGCAGTCAGGGATAACACAGCTGCAACCTGCTTGAAACAACGGCCTAGAATCAAACAGGTTCAGGTACACCAGGGCAGGTGCCAGCTTGGACAGAAATTAGCCCAGAGCCAGCTTCCTCCCTGTCACATACACCCCCATGCCACACTAGAGACAATGTCAAGAGAAAAGATGAGGGAGGACTGAACTCAGGCAACCCAAAATGGCAGAGATTACCCAGAACTGAGTGAGATGAAGTTCCCACGCCCTGATGGAATGTCTCAAAAGGAAAAGTAGATTGACTCATAGAAAAACGAAGTTTTATTTCTTCTGTGATTTGTGGCTTCAGATACAGTACTTGTCGCAAAGCAGTAAAGACTTTTTTTCACATGGTGGTTCCAGTCTACATTTCCAACCCCACCTTTGCCGCTCTCCTTCGCACCTGCAATGCCAGCAGCATCAGACTACAGGCCGGCGGGAAACGCCCCTGAGCTCTGTGTTTTGCTTCTGCAGCAGCACACTTAGGACAGGTTTTGAAATGGTCACATGCCCCCCATCAAGAGGTTGAAGTCCATAGTCTGTATCACTTCCTATTGAATCTGAGCTAGCCAACATTGGTGCCTCTCTTGTGGAAGTGATACCACTGAGTTTCTTTCTTTCTTTTTTTTTTTCCAAGACGGAGTCTTGCTCTCACTCAGGCTGGAGTGCAGTGGCACGATCTCGGCTCACTGCAGCCTCCACCTCCCAGGTTCCAGCAATTCTCCTGCCTCAGTCTCCCAAGTAGCTGGGATTTCAGGCATGTGCCACCACACCCAGCTAATTTTTTTGTATTTTTAGCAGAGATGGGAGTTTCACCATGTTGGCCAGGCTGGTCTCGAACTCCTGATCTCAGGGGATCTGCCTGCCTCGACCTCCCAAAGTGCTAAGATGACAGGTGTGAACCACCGCGCCTGGTTGAGTTTCTGAAACTAGTGTAGAAGATACCATGCAGCTTCCACCTGGTTCTCTTGGGACACTTACTCTGGGATCCCTGAGCTGCCAAATTAGAAATCTGGCGACCCAAAGGTTACCTGCTGTGAGAAGGCCTGTGGAGAGGCCATAGGTAGGCTTTTCTACCCACAGCTCCACTAAGGCCTCATACAATAATAGCCAGGATTAGCCACCAGACATGTGAATGAAGACGCTCTCAGACAATTTCACCTCCCACCTGGGCGGTCACCCCCACGTTTAAGTCTTTCTAGTTAAGGACCCAGACATGGCGGACCAAAGACAAGCTTACCCTGTTGCACCCTTTCTGAATTCCTGACCCAGAGAATCTGTGTCCATAATAAAATGGTTTGCTTTTTGCCACTAAATTTTGGGGCTGTTTATTATGCAGCAGTGGTAGTGAAACAATGCCCTTCTCTATTTTGCTAGTACAGTCTATTCATCCTTAAAGGCCCAGCAAAATCATCGTCCCCTCTCTGAAACCCACCTTCAGTTCCATGGTCAGAATGGATCCCTTAGTGTGACTTGTGTTTAGTTGTACGCTGCTGTATCACTCCTTTCTCCTAAGGCCAGCACTATGCATAGCAGGGAGCCCTACACTAGTAGGAACTCAAAAATAATTTGCTAAAAGACACAGCCATAAAAAAGAATGAAATCATGTTCTTTGCAGCAGCATGGATGTAGCTGGAGGCCATTACCCTAAGCAAATTAACGCAGGAACAGAAAACGAAATATCACATGTTCTTGCTTATAAGTGAGAGCTAAACATTGGGTACTCATGGACATAAAGATGTCATTGTAGACACTGGGGACTACTAGAGCAGGAAGGGAGGGAGGGGGCAAGGGCTGAAAAACTACTATTGGGTACTGTGCTCACTACCTATTGGGTACTATGGTGACAGCATCACACAATATACCAATAAAACAAACCTGAACATGTACCCCTTAAATCTAAAATAAAAGTTGAAATTATTTTTTAACAAAAGAAAATTCTACGTATTTATATCGAAACCAAGACAAGCTGTGGTCTTCTGCAATGTTATAATCACCCTGTAAAGTCAACATACAAAATATATTGTATTAATTTTAACATTTCTAGGCTATTCAGGTTAAATTTTGTGTTCCAAATCTATCTTTTGTAATATAAGATTTATATTACTCTGATCACTTCTAGCAACACCTTAAAAAGAGTTCCCCTATCAATATTCTTATATACAAAGAATATTAGTTGGGAAATAATATATAACATATTTTTTTAAATTTTTAATGGCAAACAGATGTATCTAATAAAGATTCTGACTCCTGGTCGGGCACTGTGGCTCACACCTGTAATCCCAGCACTACAGCACTATGGGAGGCCGAGGTGAGCAGATCACCTGAGCTTGGGAGTTCGCAACCAAGCCTGAACAACATAGAAACCCAGTCTGTACTAAAAATACAAAATTAGACAGGTGTGGTAGCGCATGCCTGTAATCCCAGCTACTCGGGAGGCTGAGGCAGGAGAATGGCTTGAACCCGGGAGGCAGAGGTTGCGGTGAGCCGAGTTTGTGCCATTGCACTCCAGCCTGGGCAACAAGAGCGAAACTGCCTCAAAAAAAAAAAAAAAGATTCTGAATCCTAAATGGCAGATGCCATATACCTAAGTATAAATAGGAATAAACTTGTATAATGCTCAAAAAAAGTATTTGCTGAAATAATATTATTTCTCAACCTTATTTGAAATAGTAATTCAATGCAGCCTCTACTTAAAATTTGCAGAGAAGGGAACCTGATTTTAGAGGGCAAACTAGGCCTAACTCAAAATGAATGCTCTACTTTGAAAGATTCCAGAAAAACTCTATTGTGTCTTCCTATTAAAGTTAATTTGCAGTGTGAGATAACTTACAGTATTTAATTTTGCTTAACCCACATTTTTTGTTGTTGAAAGTTTTCAAAATAGAAGAGGCCTTGCCTTTTAAGATGGCACAGTGGGTGGGGCCACGAGCTAGTGTGAATGAGAAACAGTCTGGATGGAGCATAGATTGCTTTTCCAAAGGCGGTTCAGGGTATGGTTCCCATCTGGTGCAGGCATCCTACCAGGAAGCATTCCAAGTCCCTCTGCTTGTAACTTCTACTGGGTTTCTCACAAATGCAAGAAAACACTTTTGAGCCACTAGGAGCCAGATTACACTAATGTCTGTTGTGAACGTAAATTTTAACAGCAGCTGTTACGGTGATTGTGATAAGACTAAACTAATAATAGAGTATATGCTAACCGATCAATTTACAAAAAGACAGTCAAGACTGTTGGGCAAGAGCCTGGGAGAGGGCATAAAAGGTGAAAGCTTTGTGTACACGGTGAAAAGTCACCAGGAAATGAGACAGGGTCAATAATAGAAGACTGTAAGCTTGGCTTTCCACCTAAAGGGGTTCCAAACTGACAGCTCTAGCCTGTAGTCAGAATCAACAGACATTTTTAAAGGAGGCATCCAACTTGGAAACCATGCCAGCCTCTCAAGGCTTCCCACATCTGCCTAGAAGTAAGCCGTGGGGGAGGTGATGGCTCACAAAGTGAAACTAAGCTTCCTCCCTTCTCTCTCATCCAGTGGGGCTGACTCAGCAGCATTAAACAAAAAGCTAGGAAGGGATTTGTATGGGTGTTTACCAGGTGTGAGCAGATGAAGCCTAAGAATCAATGTGTGTATGATTATTACTCAACATGTTTAACAAAAAATAGTATCTCTGCTTGTATGAAGATAGTGACTTATCTCAAATGATCGCTCAGTTACAGGTTGAACTCCTTGTTCTACTCTTTCCCCACTTCTCACTACTGCACTTGACCAGTCAACAAAGAAACAAACACACACCAGAATCTCGGTTCTATTGTTTGTCCTGAATCTACTTTCCTGTGAGTTCTTATTTCTTACTTATTATAAAGAATATTTTGGCATTGCAAAAATGGGGCCCTCAGCCCACGCCGTTGCTCACACCTGTAATCCTGGCACTTTGGGAGGTCAAGGTGGGAGGATCAGGATTTCAAGGTTGCACTGAGCTATGGTGACACCACTAGACTCTAGCCTGTGTGACACAGTGAGATCCTATCTCTAAAAGAAAAATGGGGTCCTTCTTATATCAAAATACTGCTTCCTTTTAAAATTGACACCCTCATCAAAATGTGTCACAATGTGTCTTGGTTGTCTCCCATCTATTCCTTTAGCTTTTTCCTCACCCCCAGTGGCTTTAGCTCTTCCACCTATAGACTCCAAGTTCGCTCTACCTTTGTTTGACAAATCAAAAAGAGATCAGAGATCACTGTCTGCACTTTAAACAAAATCCACTTATATAAATATAATAACTCACCCAGGCACCTGCAATTTAAAGAGTCTTCTTGCAGAATGAGTAGTTCTGTTTCCTATTAAGTAAATGTTTCTGCTGCAGCAGCCAGATAGGAAAGTGACGAGGATGGGGGATAGCTGTGGAAGGACAGCGAGAGACCTTTCTTACTATAAATTGTAAATGTTAAAGACTGGCCCCAAAGCTAAGCCAACCAACCACCAATTCATTCATTCAGCGAACATTTGCCGTACATTAACCAAGAGGTAGGGCATTCACTATCATTTACGTGATTTCATGTGCTTCCCACAGGAATCTAATGGAATAGCTACTATTATTATCCCCATTTTACAGAAGAGGAAATTAAGGCACAGAGAGTTAAATTAAAACAAATAGGCAACTACTAAGTGGCAGAACAGGGACGTGCAAGAAGTCAGACCCTGTTACCAGAAAAGGGGTCCTGATCTAGACTCCAAGAGAGGGTTCTTGGATCTCACTCAAGAAAGAATTCTGGGTGAGTCCGTAGAGTCTAGTGAAAGCAACTTTGTTTTGTTTTTCTTTGAGACAGGGTCTTACTCTGTCACCCAGGCTGGAATGCAGTGGCACGATCTCAGCTCACTGCATCCTCTGCTAACCTCTGCCTCCCAGATAGCTGAGACTCCAGGTGTGTGCCCCCAGCCCAGCTAATTTTTGTATTCTTTGTAGAGACAGGGTTTTGCCATGTTACCCAGGCTGGTCTTGAACCCCTGAGCTCAAGCTATCCACTCTCCTCAGCCTCCCAAAGTGCCAGGATTACAGGCTGAGCCATCATACGTGGCCTTGAAAACAAGTTTATTAGAGAAGTAAAGAAACAAAATAATGGCCACTCCATAGAGTAGCACCGAATGCTGGTTGGCTATTTTTATGGTTATTTCTTGATTATATGCTAAACAAGCAGTGGATTATTCATGAGTTTTCCTGGACCGGGGCAGGAATTTCCTGGAACAGAGGGGTTCTCCCCTCTTTAGACCATATAGTGGAGCTTCCTGACTTTGCCATGGCATTTATAAACTGTCATGGTGCTGGTAGGGGTGTCTTTTAACATGCTAATATGTTATAATTAGCATATAATGAGAAGTGAGGACAGCCAGTGGTCACTTTTGTCACCATCTTGGTTTTAGTGGGTTTTGGCCTGCATCTTTACTACAACCTGTTTTATCAACAAAGTCTTGTGACCTGTATCTTGTGATACCAGTCCTGCCGACCTCCAATCTCATCCTGTGACTAAGAATGCAGCCCAGCGAATCTGAGGCTTATTTTACCCAGCTCCTATTCAAAATGGAGTTGCTATGGTTCAAATGCCTCTGACAACCCCACATCTCTTCCTCTAACCACCGCACTGGGCAGTTCCTATCAATTTTGCTTTCTTTCCTTTCCCTTCTCAACACTGATATCTCTCCCTTCCATCCCCCTGCTCAAAATATTCAAAACCCCTACTCCTAAAATCCATTCTCATTATATACTGTCATCTCTCCTAGACACTACTACTTTTTTTTTTTTTTTTTGAGACAGAGTTTCATTTATTGCCCAGACTGGAGTGCAATGGCATGTTATCAGCTCACTACAACGTCTGCCTCCCTGGTTCAAGTGATTCGCCTGCCTCAGCCTCCCAAGTAGATATGATTATAGGCATACGCCACCATGCCTAATTTTGTATTTTTAGTAGAGGCAGGGTTTCATCATGTTGATCAGGCTGGTCTCGAACTCCTGACCTCAGGTGATCCATCCGCCTGGGCCTCCCAGAGTGTTGGGATTACAGGCGTTAACCACCGTGCCCAGCCTCTCCTAGACACTATTACTATAGACTAGCTGTTTTTATTCTCTATACCCCTTTAACACCCCCCATCCAACTACCAGCTGGTCACAGCAGAGGTATTTGAACCAGAGCAACTCCATTTTGAATGGGGGCTGGGTAAAATAAGGCTGGGACCTATAATCCCAGGAGCTTAGACATCTTAGTCACAGGATGAGACAGGAGGGCAGCACAAGATATAGGTCATAAAGACTTTGCTGATAAAACAGGATGCAGTAAAGAAGCTGGCATCCCAAAACCCACCAAAAACGAGATAGCAATGAAAGTGACCTCAGGTCATCCTCACTGCTCATTATACACTAATTAGAAAACATTAGCTTGCTAAAAGACACTCCCACCAGTGCCATGACAGTTTACAAATGCCATTGCAACATCCAGAAGTTACCCTATATGGTCTAAAGAGGGAAGGACCCCTCAGTTACAGGAAATCCCAGCCCATTTCCCAGAAAACTTATGAATTATCCACCCATTGCTTGACATATAATCAAGAAATAACTATAAGTATACTCAGTTGAGCAGCCCGTGCCACTGCTCTGCCTATGGAGCAGCCATTACTCTATTCCTTTACTTTCCTAATAAACTTGCTTTTACTGTATAGACTCACCCTGAATTCTTTCTTGTGCAAGGTCCAAGAAGCCCGTCTTGGGGTCTGGATCAGGAGCCCTTTCCAGTAACATCTTCCTGGCAACCATGAAGTGACTATACTGAGGAGACTCCTGAACCAAAGGACTTAGATTGCAGCACCAATTGGCCAACTTTGGGTAAGTGGCGGGGTACATTTTACCCAGGTAAAGGATGCGATTGGGTTAGAGGCCCAACTTAGGAGAGTCTCTCCAAAGACAGAGAGGGTTAAAGGCTCCTCTTAATAAAAGGTAAGGATGCTTGATTAAACTTGGGTTCGAGGCAAGGCCCAAATTTGGAAGGTTAGAACCCTTCCTAAGATTTAGGGGGTCAGAGGCCCCTCTCAGTAAAGCCCCCCTTGCTTAAAAATAGATTTGGCACTATGAGATCTTAACCACTATTCTTTTTAGATTAATCTGCCTTGTAGTCTTTACTGATGGCCGTGAGAGACAGGATTAGGCATGTACAAGATTATGGGACATGGAGAACTTTTCTTTTCCCCAAAGGTAGAAACTTGAGAGCTGATGGGACTACTGGAAAAGATCCCTTGGTGACCAGCAAACAGCTGCCTGAAGTTTTGATTCAGTGTTGGTGCAATGAGCGGGTCTTTCTCTGGCCTCCCCGAGCTCCTTGCCTTCCCCACCTCGCTGCAGTCAACACTTTTCTCCCTTCCCTTTCCTCTCTCTCTGTGAAAACTGGTTATAGAAATGGTAAAAATCACTGTCTCCTCTGCAGTTTTGATTAATGGGAAAAAGGATTTGTGAGGCTAGTCTTAAGCTGCAGTGAATCTGGTGTAACAACAACAACGAAAACTGGATGCAGTTTCCCACTTGTCCCAAGGTCCTTGGGAGCTTGACCTTATAACCATGGGCAGTACTTTCTCTTGATCTCCACCATCTGGAGGACAGGCATTTTGGAGTTTATGTCATAGTTCTAAAACGTATCTTGAGCAGTTAAAAGCCATTGCAAGTTCAAAATTGACTGCACTAGGCTCCTTCTGAGAAGAGCAGTAGAGACTGCCCAGTGCTGTAGCTTAGCAGCTAAGGCTTTCTTTTCACAATGGTGGCGTGAATTCAGGGTTCAATCCCAGGCTTAGGGAATGAGTCCTTTCTGGTTTGATATCTGTGTGATCTTTGCCATTTGTTGATTCACTTCTTCTCCATGAACAACTTCTGACTTCCCTTCTTGAATCTTCCTTTCTCTGAGCTACCTTTGATGACTCTAAATCTTGAAAAACTTCTAACCACATCTTTGAAAATACCTCATCCATTCATGGTTAAGTCATAACCTTAGTTAAGGCTTATTGGTTTCACCTGGGAGATTACTTTTGGTAAAGTTCAAAGGCCAGAAATATTGACTGTTTGGCCTGGCTAAAGTCAGGTAATAAGAGGTACAGAAGGATTTTTGTTTGTTTGTTTTGTTTTGTTTTGAGATGAATTTTCACTCTTGTTGCCCAGGCTGGAGTGCAATGGTGTGATCTCAGCTCACCGCAACCTCTGCCTCCCTGATTCAAGTGATTCTCCTACCTCAGCCTCCGGAGTAGCTGGGATTGCAGGCATGTGCCACCATGCCCGGCTAATTTTGTATTTTTAGTAGAGACGGGGTTTCTCCATTTTGGTCAGGCTGGTCTCGAACTCCCAACCTCAGGTGATCCGCCCACCTCAGCCTCCCAAAGTGCTGGGATTACAGGTGTGAACCACCACACCCAGCCCCAAAAGGATTTTTTTTAAAGAGCTCCATGGCTAAAAGTCAGCTCAATTAAAAGTGGATATCCAAGCTATACCTATATTTAGAAGGCCTTTACGTTTTTTCTCTTCTTGATTCTTGTTTTTCCTAGAAAAGAGGCTTTGTTTTCTTCTCAGTTGACTGAATGGTTTGTCTCTATTTTGCCTTCTTGCTACTCCTGATGCACACATGAGAGGGCCTAAGATAATTTCTAACAGCCTGGGACTGCTGGGGAAAAACAGAGGAGGCACCACAGACTCCATTTTGGGAAAAAATCTGTTTTCCTCATGAAAATCTAAGGATCCGTTTCTGTTTTGCTTTGTGTTATCTGACTTTTTTTTTTTTTTTTTTTACTTTTGGAGCGTGATCAGAAATTCTCATTATGAGAAAGTTTGATGTGGAATAACTAGGCAGGAAATACACTTTTGGGGATAGCTAATGGCAGTTATCAGAGGATACTGAGCTCTTTGACGTTTGGATTACAGAAGCATGCTCTTGGCCACCTGGAAGTTATGCCAAATATCCTGGCCCTGCTCCTCCCCGCCGCTGAGAGATAAGACTCCTATGGGAAATGCGCTAGTTCCCTGTCTCTGGGGGTCCAGGATCTGGTATAAAAATGAGACCCTGAATTTTTGTGGATCTATTTTCCCTTCCAGCCGTGCCTGCTTACTAGGTTCTGGAAACCGCATGTTTTCCTAGACCTGTTTCTCGAAGGGCTCCACCCTGAAGCCAGTAATCAAATTAAGAAACTAAGAAACTGGCAAATGAAAAATCCTACAACTCCTAGATCTTCTTCTGTCTGTCTGTGTATTTCTATGTGGTGTGTGTGTGATGTCTATGTATGAAAAACATCGAATTAACTGGCTTAAAAATAATAAGCACTTAATTCAAATGTTTTGTCAGAAAAATAAAAACGGTAATGCTTTTTCGTTCATATGACTTTAGTAAGCTTTGGGAAATAAAGATAGTTTTAAAGATTATTGGTAGGCCGAGTGCAGGGGCTCATGCTTGTAATCCCAGCACTTAGAAAGGCTGAGGTAGGTGATCACCTGAGCTCAGGAGTTCAAGACCAGCCTGGGCAACATGGCAAAACCCCACGTTTACCAAAAGTACAAAAAATTAGCTAGGTGTGGTGGCATGCACCTGTGGTCCCAGCTACTTGGGAGGCTGAGGTGGGAGGATCACTTGAGCCTGGGAGGTAGAGGTCGGAATGAGCAGAGATCGCACCACTCCACTACAACCTGAGTGACAGAATAAGATCCTGTCACACACACAAAAAAGCAAAATAAAGATTTATAAATTTTAGATATTTGGTTTAAATTAGGTCAGAGATTAGATTTGCTAAATGCTTTAATGTCATAAACTGCTACTTTGACTTTTGAAAATTGGTTGACTTTATTGTGGAAGACAGTGTGGTGATTTATCAAGGATCTAGAACCAGAAATACCAGTTGACCCAGCAATTCCATTACTGGGTATATACCCAAAAGATTATAAATCATTCTACTATAAAGACATAGGTACACATATGCTTATTGCAGCACTATTTACTATAGCAAAGACTCGGAGCCAACGCAAATGCCCATCAATGATAGACTAGATAAAGAAAACGTGACACATATATACCATGGAATACTATGCGACCATAAAAAAGGATAAGTTCATGTCTTTTGCAAGAACATGGATGAAGCTGGAAGCCATCATTCTCAGCCAACTAACACAGGAACAGAAAACCAAGCACTGCATGTTCTCACTCATAAGTGGGAGTTGAACAATGAGAACATATGGACACAGGGAGGGGAACATCACACACCAGGGCCTGTCAGGAGTAGGGGGTAAGGGGAGGGAGAGCATTAGGACAAATACCTAATGCATGCGGGGCTTAAAACCTAGATGACGGGTTGATAGGTGCAGCAAACCACCATGGCACGTGTATACCTATGTAACAAACCTGCACGTTCTGCACATGTATCCCAGAACTTACAGTACAATTAAAAAAAAGAAAATTGATTGACTTACCTGCTTTGGAGCCATTAGATTCTAGGTAAGGCCTGGGGACATGTGAAGTTAGCTATGCCCCCTGGCTATGCTGGAAAGAGTCAGACCTTATCTGCACTTCTGTCTGGTGTCCTAGGCTCCACACCTAGTACATAATTCTAATTGCTTACTTACCAGGTTTTTCACCAAAAGTAAAAGTTGCTAAGAATTAACAGTGTAAAGTGTAAACGAGACTACTCAAGAAACAGTTTTACATGCAAGGCACGTGAGGAAAGTGAAATGTCCTTTTGGTAAAAGGTTGTAAGAAGGCATGGGAATGTGGATTTTTCACCTAAAGGGTTAAAGGATTGTTTTACGTTATATTAGGATAAAGCTGAAGGTTTCAGCAAGTTGTGGAAGGTTTGTGAAAAATTAATCTTATAAAAGAAATTCTGTGTGTGAACATGTTGGCTAAAGTTAAAGGGGTATTACTCAGTTTTTCTGTAAATTGAACACTGGAATAAAAGCACAATATGGTTTTCTTAGAGCACTAATCTGCTCTTTTACAAAAATTGTAAAGGGTTATGAAAGGTTTATGAGACTCTTACCTTATGGTCAGACATTAAAATTGGATAGATTTGTCCATAAATTTTCATTAAGAGCTAGGTTTGATATCAGTAGTATACTAAAGCAAGGGTGAAATTTGGTTTTCTTTCTTGAACAAGGTTTTCATGTAATATCAAAAAAAAAATTTAATGAGGCTGGTGCAGTGGCTCATGCCTGTAATCCCAGCACTTTGTGAGGCCAAGGCAGGTGTATCATGGGAGGTCAGGAGTTTGAGACCAGCCTGGCCAACATGGTGAAACCCCATCTCTACTAAAAATACAAAAATTAGCTGGTTGTAGTGGCATGTGCCTGTAATCTCAAGGCTGAGGTAAGAGAATCACTTGAGGCTGGGAGGCAGACAGAGGTTGCAGTGAGCCAAGATTGCACCACTGCACTCCAGTCTGGGCAACAGGGCGAGACTCCATCTCAAAAAAAAAAAAAAAAAGAAAGAAAGAAATGTTTGAGTTTTGTTTGGCTTTTGAATAAGCTACAGGAAAAAGAAGGGAAAGACAAGAGACAGATTGTTTGGAAAGCTAAGTCTTCCCTCTATCAATGAGCAAAGTTTTCTGCCTTTAAAAAATTTTTTGAGTTATCATTTTGACTAAGTGAATGACTTATGGTAACCTAGGATTCTATTTTAAAATATCGAGTGTTTAAATCTTTGACATTTAATAAACTTTCCAAAATCATTTTCTAAATTATGTCTTTTTCTGACCTAATTACGCTTTTGGATATTGGGTCCCCTAAAGTCCAAAAGAGACATATTTGGCTTATTTGGTATAAAAATCACACAGGAAGCATTGTCAAATATGAAATGGTATTTGACTTTCTTTGGGTTGCATTTGTATATGTTGCTGGTATGTGTTCCAAAATTATTTGAAACTCCTATAATTCTTATATGACTTAGTGTCTGTTATTAATAGTTATATTATTACATAAAATTGTTGTATGCCACAGAAGTAACCAAAATTTTCCGGTCAATTGTGGCTTTTTTTTTTTTTTTTTTGAGATGGAGTCTCACTCTGTTGCCCAGGCTGGAGTACAGTGGCTTAATCTCGGCTCACTGTAACCTCTGCCTCCCAGGTTCAAGTGATTCTCCTGCCTCAGCCTCCCAAGTAGCTGGGATTACAGGGGCAGGCCACTATGCCTGGCTAAGTTTTGTATTTTTAGTAGAGTTGGGGTTTCATCACGTTAGTCAGGCTTGAACTCCTGACCTCATGATCTGCGTGCCTTAGCCTCCCAAAGTGCTGGGATTACAGACATGAGTCACTGTGCCTGGCAATTGTGGCTTTAATAGTGGCTGTCCTAACTAAGACTTTTGGTCATTCACAGACAACTGTTCTCTTGTTTTAATCCTCTACATAAGGTGGTTTATAGGACTTTGACAGGTGCTCTTGAATGCAGGTTTCTGATAACTTTGGAGACTGTGACATTAGAATATAGGAAAAAACTTTCAGGACTTTCATGGAGAGTGAAATGTTCATGAATATCAAGAAGAACAGGAGTTAACTGCATGGACTGAACTAATAGAAGACTGAAATAATCCTTTTATGAGTTTTTGCTTAAAACATTGCTGATCCTTTGTTTTGTTTTTCAGAGCCAAGAAAACTTTTGAGCTATTTATAGCTTTATTTATTTATTTTTTTTAGACAGAGTCTCGCTCTGCCGCTCAGGCTGGAGTACAATGGCGTGATCTCAGCTCACTGCATCCTCTGCCTCCTGCGATTCTCCTGCCTCAGCCTCCTGAGTATCTGGGATTACAGGTGCATGCCACCACACTGGGTTAATTTTTGTGTTTTTAGTAGAGATGAGGTTTCACTATGTTGACCAGGCTGGTCTCCTAACCTCATGATCTACCCACATCGGCCCCTAAAGTGCTGGGATTACAGGCATGAGTCATATTTATAGCTTTTAACATTTTAGTAAACTATACTCCTATAAACAAAATTTAGAGTATATTTTCTCTACTTGATTTCTCTAAAATTTGGAAACTACTTGTGAGTGTTCTTTTCAATATAGTTATTTGCATAAGTGCAATAAGAATCTGTTTTCTTTTGTAACAGGACACAACTGGAGACATTGATTATTTTACCTAGGCTTTGACTGGAATGGCCCACTTTCCTTTAAGGAATCAAACCTGACTTATAGAACCAATAAAAGCCCTTTTGGAAAACTGGCCACATATCTCATCTACACAGTTCCTGTATAGGGTTCCTGATCTGTGGTAAGTAAAGAATGCCACTTCTGACAGGCCCAGGAGCCCCAAGTTATCTTGGGACCTCAACAGGAAAGGAATTTGACCAACTCATACAGGTATTTGATGGCTGTATGTGTAAACCCATGGCTGGCCTTGGCTTTAAAAAAGGTCTTATCTGAGATTCCTTATGGAACAAAGTTCCATCAAAACCAATTAAAAAGAGCCTATATGACAAATAATTATTCTTGCTGCACTTTTTACAAATAATCAAGCCAGGTATAATAAGATCAAAGCTTATTTTGTAAGCAAATCAGTCCTATCACGATTTGCTTTTAATAAAAATGAGAACTGGAGAGAGAAAAATGATGTCTCAAGAACCATGGTACACCTGTTTATTATTAGAGTCTAGTATTATCAGTTATTTTTGAATTTTTTCCTGCAATTTAGACTCATCCTGCTTATTTCTGTGAACCAACCAGTGATTTCTGCCGCTCAGAAGAAACAAGAGGGAAGGTAATGTAAAAATCTGGATCAATGTTATAATTCTGGGTACATGTTGGAATCAGCCAGAGACTTCATATCAGCTGGGTTCTAACAATTGCCCAGTTCATGGAAAGTCTTCTTATTTAGTTTATTCGGGATAGTTTTGCTTATTTTGCTTTACTCTTGTGGGGTATATTGCTGTTGTACTCTTTGTGTAGGAATGCAGGATAAGCTTACTTCATGTTTTCTTAAACTGAACACTTTAATCTTCCAGATGTCACCTTTTGTCAGAACTCAAGAGATATGAATGGCCTTCATCATACTTACACTTTCTGACTGAGCTCCTGTCTGCCCTGAATACAACAGACCTTAATACTTAGGCAGAAATATCATTGCCCCTATTCAGCCTGAAGAAGTTACAGAAAATGGACCCTCGTCCCTCTGCAACCCTTGTAAAAGGGAGGAGGGACATATGTCGGAGCCGTTTGAAACAGAGCAACACCATCTGGGCAAAATAAGTCTGAGATGTACTGGGCTGCATTCCCAGGAGGTTAGGCATTCTTAGTCATGGAAATGAGATAAGAGGTCATAAAGATACACAAGATACAGGTCATAAAGACCTGCTGATAAAACAGGATGCAGTAAAAAAGCTGGCCAAAACCCATCCAAACCAAGATGGTAATGAAAGTGACCTCTGGTCATCCTCAGTGCTCATTATATGCTGATTATAATGCATTAGCATGCTAAAAGACACTCCCACCAGTGCCATGGCAACATTAGGAAGTTACTCTATATGGTCTAAAGTGGAGAGGAACCCTCAGTTCCAGGAAATCTTTGCTTGTTTCCTGCAAAATTCATTAATAATCCACCTCTTGTTTAGCATATAATCAAGAAATAACTGTAAGTATACTCGGTAGAGCAGCCCATGCAGTTGCTCTGTCTATAGAGTAGCCATTCTTTTATTCATTTACTTTCCTAATAAACTTGATTTCACTTTATAGACTTGCCTCCAAATTTTTTTTGTGTGAGGTTTAAGAACCCTCTCCTGGAATCTAGATCAGGACCCCTTTCCATACAGCCATGCCATTGCCCCTGGAATTAGTAAAATCTACCTGTAGTAGTCCATTTTCATACTGCTATAGAGAATTGCCCGAGACTGGGTAATTTATAAAGGAAAGAGGTTTAATTGACTCACAGTTCAGCGTGGTTGGAGAGGAGTCAGGAAACTTATAATCATGGCAGAAGGCAAAGGGAAAGCAAGGCACCTTTTTAACAGGGCAGCAGGAGTCAAGCAAAGCAGGAAGAGCCCCTTATAAATACCATCAAATCTCAGGAGAACTCAGTCACTATCACGAGAATAGCACGGGGGAAACTGCCCCCGTGATCCAATTACCTCCACCTGGTCTCTCCTTTGATTCATGGGGGTAATGGGGATTATAATTCAAATGAGGTTTGGGTGAGGACACAAGCCTAACCATATCACTACTCTGGGTTGTTTGCTGCCTCAGATCATCTAGACATACAATGGGAGTGAAGAGTAACATAGAGGCCCACAGGTGGGGGGACCAACCCAGGAGATGGGAGTACACAGCTGAGATACATAGACTTTTAGCTCTGGCACCTGAGGAAGAGCAACCTACGCAAAGGAATTGGCCTGTGGCAAGAATGACATTGATATTTAACTGCATGGACTTGTATGGGTATGACGGTAAGAATAATTCAAAAAATTAATAATTCATGGTGCTATCAGGAAATGAAGACCATTGACTTTGAAAACTTATCTAATAGTTTTCATAAGATCTGTGCATATCACTGCATTTAATTTTACCTCAAAAAAAGAATTATAAACAAAACTTTTTGAACTTTAGTTAACGATATGAATGCAGACATGTTTAGGGATGAGATGCCCTAATGTCTGCGACTTTAAAATGCATTTAAAACATAGATGGATAGATGTGTGATAAACCAACTTTAGCAAAACGTTGTCAATTATAGAATCTAGTTGGTAGGTATATGGGCTTCTCTGCACTATTACTTGAACTATTGTGTTTTTGTTTTTATTTTTGTTTTTGAGACAGAGTTTCGCTCTGTCACCCAGGCTAGAGTGAGGCACGACCTCAGCTCACTGCAACCTCTGCCTCCTGGGTTCAAGCAATTCTCCTGCCACAGTTTCCTGAGTAATTGGGATTACAGGTGCCCACCACCACACCTGGCTAATTTTGTATTTTCAGTAGAGATGAGGTTTCACCATGTTGTCCAGGCTTGTCTCGAACTCCTGACCTCAAGTGATCCGCCCACCTCGGCCTCCCAAAGTGCTGGGATTATAGGCATGAGCCACCACACCCAGCCTGAACTATTCCGTATGTTTTAAATGATGCATGCTCATAAATTGTTGTTGTTGTTGTTTAAAGACAGAGTCATGCTCTGTCACCTAGGCTGGAATACAGTAGTGCCATCATAGTTCACTGCAGCCTTGACTGGGCTCAAGCCATGCTCCTGCCTCAGCCTCCTGAGTAGCTGGGACTACAGATATGCACCACAATGACAAACTATTTATTTTTTTGGTAGAGGTAGGGTCTCGCTGTGTTGCCCATGCTGGTCTTGAAATCCTGGGCTCAAGGGATCCTCCTGCCTCAGCCTCCAGAGTAGCTGGGACTGCAAGTGTGTGCCACCATGCCTGGTTTATATTGATTTTAAAAACAAGCTAGGCTGGCTGGGTGCGGTGGCTCATGCCTGTAATCCCAGCACTTTGGGAGGCTGAGGTGGGTGGATCATGAGGTCAGGAGTTTAAGATAAGCCTGGCCAACATGATGAAACTCTGTCTCTACAAAAATACAAAAGTTAGCTGGGCACGGTGGCATGCACCTGTAATCCCAGCTACTCGGGAGGCTGAGCCAGAAGAATTGCTTGAACCTGGGAGGTGGAGGTTGCAGTGAGCCAAAATCATGCCACTGCATTCCAGCCTGTCAACAGAGTGAGACTCTGTCTCAAAACAACAACAACAACAACAACAGGCTAGGCCATGCATTGTGGGTCAGACCTATAATCCCAGCACTCTGGGAGGCCAAGGTGGAAGGATTTCTTGAGCCCAGGAGTTCAAGACCACCCTGGGCAACATAGTGAGATCCCATCTCTCTAAAAAAAAAAAATTAGCCAGGCGTGGTGGCACATGCCTGTAGTCCCAGCTACTTGGGAGGCTGAGATAGGAGAATTGCTTGAGCCTGGGAGGTGGAGGTTAAAGTGAGACAAGATTGCACCACTGCACTCCAGCCTGGGAGACAGAGCCAGACCCTGTCTCAAAAGAAAAAAAAAAAAAAAGCAGGCTGTCTAGAAGCCAGGATAGTGGAGGTAGTGACTAAAAAGTACATGAGGGGACTCTTGGAAGCACTGGTAATGTTCTGTGAATTGAGTGGTGGTTGCACAGGTATAAAATTACCTTTGTGAAAAGTCAATGAGCTCTATATATATATATATACTTAAAGTATATATACATTTCTGTATGCACGTTTTCTGCCAAAAAACCACAAAAATAGAATGCAAGATCTGTATATGTATGGATAGAGAATGACACTGAAGTATGTATGTCTTCAAATAATTTTAAAACAAACTGAATGATGAATGAATGCTGGCCAAATTCCTCTGCAGGCAAAATCTGGCCTCCTTGGCACTAGTTTGCATCTCGTTGCCCCACCTACTATACAAGTAGGTTAATTCAGTGTGCCTCCAATGAGCTCATCCATCTTTCTGTTTCACTGTCCATCAAATGCCCAGGCCGAACACCATCATTCTCAACTTTTTGTCCTTTCTTAACCCTGCTCAAATGCTCATATACCAAAAATGGTTGATTTTACTGTTTATCCAAACTTCACCCACTGCTTTCCACTTCTATCCTAGCCACAGGCACCTTTATTCTCCCAGAGCAATAATATCCCCACTCTTTATCTCCAATTGTCTCCAAGCATTCTCTTCCACTGCAGCCAAAATTAAGTTCAAAAAGGCAAATTTGATTGTGTCGCTCCCCGACTTTTAAAAAAACCTGCTTCAGTGGCCGGGCATGGTGGCTCATGCCTGTAATCCCAGCACTTTGGGAGGCCGAGGCGGGTGGATCACCTGAGATCGGGAGTTTGCGCCCACCCTGACCAACATGGAGAAAGCCCATCTCTACTAAAAATACAAAATTAGCCTGGCATGGTGGAGCACGCCTGTAATCCCAGCTACTAGGGAGGCTGAGGCAGGAGAATCGCTTGAACCTGGGAAGCGGAGGTTGCAGTGAGCCAAGATCACAACATTGCACTCCAGCCTGAGCAACAAGAGCAAAACTCTGCAAAAACAAACAAACAAACAAACAAAAGACCTCAGAGGACCCCCTGCTCCTGCTCTGTCCCTCGACACAATGACCCCTCTTCAATTCCTCAAACAAGTCCCACTCTGTCCCCTCCCAGACTTCACATATCACTCTCCTCTCATCTCACCATCTCGTGTGTTTACTCAGGCACTTCTTCAAGAAGGCCTCTATTGAAGCTAAACTGAGTTAGACCCTTCTGCTCTGTCCCCTGAGCACCCTGCAGCTCCCCTCTCACCTTATTGTAACTCTTTGTTTAATATGTCTTTCAGATAGACTATAAGCACTGTGGGTGCAAGGATGGCATCTCCCCTTGCACTGCTATATGTCCAGTACCCAGCCCAGGCCACCTGGTAGGAGCTCAATACATATTTATTATATAAGTGAGAGATGAGATGAATGAATGCTTCTTTAATTAAAGTTATTTATCTATTATGATAAAATACTTCATGGGCACTATTTAAGGTGAAGCCTTTGAGGAAAACCTTAAGGTCCTCTACATCCTAAAACTCTTTTATTGAACGCACTCTTTATACCAAAGGACTAAAGGAAGGTGCAAGTCTTGCACAGGTTGCTGGATCTAGCAACTTCTTTTTTTTTTTTTTTTTTTGGAGAAAAAAGAAGAGAACATAGAGGAAGAGAAACAAAGAGGATCAATCCTTTTCCTTTTTTTTTTTTTTTTAGACAGGGGCTCAGTCTGTGGCCCAGGCTGGAGTACAGTGGCACAATGATCACAGCTCACTGCAGCCTTGACCTCTCAGGCTCAAGCCATCCTCCCACCTCAGCCTCCTGAGTAGCTGGGACTGTAGGCATGTCCCACCATGCCTGACTTATTTTGTTTATTTTTTGTAGAACCAGAGTCTTAACTGTGTTGAGCAGGCTGGCCTCAAACTCTTGAACTCAAGGGATCCTCCTGTCTCGGTTTCCCCAAGTGCTGGGATCACAGACATGTGGATGTATTATGGATTTCCAGACAAACAGGACAGTAGCACTTGTCAATGTTCAAATCCTTAATCTCCTATTTTTATCCCCCAACATGTTTTGCAAATCTTTGAAATTTAAAAATAAAAGCCATTCCTTCTATTTTTAAAGCTGTTTCAGAGGCATGCAAGATAATCAATCCTTTAAAATAGAAAGTCTTCCTTTTCCCACTATTTCTTACTTTGAATGTACTGCCAGAGTACAAATCCTGATATTAGTCATGTATCTTGGATAACGTCAATTCACAGCAGTTTAGGTACTGAACATATTTATGTATTCCCTGGTCTTGATAAGCATAAGAGCAATCTTTCCAAGACCTTGCAGTGGGATGTAATAAAACTTGAATTGCAGTCCTGAATCATTTCTGAGATCAACTTTGTCTCTTGGTAGCTGAATTGACTTGGACATGTTTCAAGAGTAGAATAACAGCATGTTGCATTCCCCCTGGAGGAGAACTAATACTTATCCAGCTCTCAGGGGAGAGGTGGTTGCTGACTATTTTCAGCCTCAGGAAGAACGAACCACTTCCCATTTAATCCTGTGGTGGGACAGGTGGGAGATGGGGAAGCAAGGGGTTTAGAGCCACATGTTGAAGACTAGGAAGGCCTCTAGGTAGAAGTTCAGAGTTCAGCTTCCTGGTTCCACAGCTCAGGAACTTTGAGCTTTCACATATCAAAGAGTGACGATGCCCAGGGTGAACAGACCAACACTAGGGGTGGAGGGCAGAACCTTCCTAGTCAAATTTTTAAGGAAGATTCAGTGCAAGTTTGGCCCTGTGCTATCAGGGAGATGTGGGCAAGTGACATGTAGGTGTTTGAGTCTGATATGGTTTGGCTCTGTGTCCCCACCCAAATCTCATCTTGAATTGTAATCCCCATATGTGAAGGGAGGGACTTGGTGGGAGGTGATTGGATCATGGGGGCAGTTTCCTCCACGCTGTTTTCATGATAGTAAGTTTTCACAAGATCTGATGGTTTAAAAGTGTTTGGCAGTTCCCCACTTTCTTGCTGTCTCTCCCCTGCTGCCATATAAGACGTACCTTGCTTCCCCTTCACCCTCTGCCATGATTGTAAGTTTCCTAAGGCCTCCCTAGCCATGTGGAACTGTGAGTCAATTAAACCTCTTTTCTTTGTAAATTACTCAGTCTCAGGTAGTTCTTCACAGTGGTATGAAAATAGACTAATACAGTCTCATGTTTTTGTTTTGTTTTGTTCTGTTTTCTGAGACAGGGGTCTCACTCTGTTGCCCAGTGACATGCTCACAGCTTACTGTGGTCTCGACCTCCTAGGCTCAAGCAATCCTCCCACCTCAGCCTCCTAGTAGCTGGACCACAGGCATGAGCCACTACACACAGCTAATTTTTATATTTTTTTCAGAGACAGGGTTTCGCCAATGTTGCCCAGACTGGTCTCAAACTCCTGGGCTCAAGCCATCCATCCACCTTGGCTTCCCAAAGTGCTGGGATTACAGGCATGAGCCACCACACCTGGCCAGTATTTCTTTTTTTATATCAGATATGTGCTATTTGAAAACTATTTCATTATCTTTATCATCATCATTCATCTATGTCACATCAGGTTTCTGTCTCCGCAAACATGCTGGCATACAAATACGAGGCGCTGGCATTTCACCATCTTGTCAGGAGTGTTAGGTGTCAACCTGAAATAATCAAAGGGTCAGAATGTGGCTTAAAGAGAATTTATTCAAGCACAAATGTTGAGGACTGCAGCTAGGGATATGCTTCCAAATTGCCTTGGTGAATACTTGGAAAAACAAAAGAGAATCTCAAGTTTTTAAAGAAAAAAAAAAAGATGAATCAGGAGAGGAGGCGATTATAAAAGTTGTTCATCAGGCATTCTCATTGGTTTACAGAAATAACATTGACTTGTGATTGGCTTGTGTTGAATTACAGGTTGCATGGCATTTTACGGCTACTTGATGTCAGTTAGTCTAGAGCCCAAATAGCAAGTGGCTTCAAGAAGTAATGATTTAGCTCAAAGGGAAGTGATACATAACTGCTGTTACATTTTAAATGCCTTTCTGGGCCTCATAATTTAAAGGGCTCACATTCCCTAGATAAAACATGTATATTTTTTGTTAGTTTGTTTTTCCCCCCTTTCTCTTAGGAATGCCTAACATCTCTTTTTTCTTCTTAGGTGAAGCATGACTATATGCAGATTTCTGAAAATCAGTGTTTGGAACATTTTTTTCCCCTTTTTCTGTTAAATCAGTGAAAGAAAATTGTAATCAATTTCTTTCTTGGCTAATCTCTTCCTGAGTCATTTTTCTTTCTTTTTAAATAGCTCCTTACCTGCAGCTTTTCTAAAAGCGTTTGATTCTGACTGTTTCATTTCACTGGATATGATGGCTTTTTAAATGGAACATTCCACTCTCTGAAAGAAGAACTAAAAACTTCTTCATGTACTTTTTCAAGTGGTATAAAATGACACTTGAAGAGTCTTTGACCAAAAAGGTGGTTCATTGTTTTGGCAACTATCTTAGCAATATCATTAGACTCAAACTCCACAAAAGCATAGTTTTGGCATTTTCAGGCTTTTCACTTCTGGAGAGCTTGAATCTTGTAATCATGTCATACTTGGAGAAATATGCTCAGATCTGGGTTTCGTAAAGCACTGGAGGTATGTGACCTACATAGATGACTCGAGAAGATAGTTTTTCTTGCTCCTGTCATTGGGCTGACAAAGTCTCTCTCCTTTGAGCAGAACTTTAGCCAGGCTCCTCTGAGGCCTCTGCTTGACTAGGCTGCCCTTGGGCTTCCCTCTCTGTCCTTGTAGAATCCAGTTTGAGCAAGAATCCTGTGTAGTCAGTTTAATAAAAATCCCCAGGCCAGGCACAGTGGCTCACTCCTATAATCCCACCACTTTGAGAGGCTGAGGCAGGCGGATTACTTGAGGCCTGGAGTTCAAGACCAGCCTGGCCAACATGGCGAAACCCCATCTCTACAAAAAATACAAAAATCAGCCAGACATGGTGGTGCGTGTCTGTGGTCCCAGTTACTTGGGAGGCTGAAGTCAGAGGATCGCTTGAGCCCAGGAGGCCTAGGTTGCAAGGTTGCAGTGAGCAGAGATTGCACCAGTAGACTCCAGCCTGGGCAACAGAGCAAGAGAAGAGAGAAAGAAAGAGAGAAAGAGAGAAAAAGAGAGAGAAAGAAAAGAGAAAGAAGAAAGAAAGAGAAAGAAAAAGAAAGAAAGAAAGAAAGAAAAAAAGAAAAGAAAAGAAAAGAAAAGAAATAAAGAGAGAGAGAAGGGAAGGGAAAGTTGCAAGGTTGTAGTGAGCAGAGATTGCACCACTAGAGTCCAGCCTGGGCAACAGAGCAAGGGAAGAGAGAAAGAAAGAGAGAAAGAGAGAAAAAGAGAAAGAAAAGAGAAAGAAGAAAGAAAGAGAGAGAGAAAGAAAGAAAAAGAAAGAAAGAAAGAGAAAGAAAGAAAGAAAAGAAAGAAAAGAAAAGAAAGAAAGAAAGAAAGAAAGAAAGAAAGAAAGAAAGAAAGAAAGAAAGAAAGAAAGAAAGAAAGAAAGAAAGAAAGAAAGAAAGAGAAAGAGAGAAGGGAAGGGAAAGTTGCAAGGTTGCAGTGAGCAGAGACTGCACCACTAGAGTCCAGTCTGGGTGACAAAGCAAGACCCTGAAGAAAGAGAGAGAAAGGAAGAAAGGAAGAAGGAAGGAAGGAAAGAAGCAAGGAAGGAAGGAAGGACATGCCCCACCCTTGCCATCTGACCACCTTCACTATATTATCACCCTAGCCTGCCTTCAGCAATTATCCTATCAAGTCAGTTTAGCCAGAAACCTCTTATCCTTGATATTTCCCCTTAGCAATTTTCCATCCACTGCCCCTACCCTGCTCCTTGGTTATCAGTCTCCACTTGTCCTTGTTGGAGTCTGAGTTGATCCAATCTCACATTGTAATAGTCCCTATACTGATCACCATGGTCCCGCTGAATAAAGTCAGCCTTACTATCTTTAACAAGTGTCATGAATAATTGTTTCTTTAGCACAGCAAACCTGTACCACCTCCATCAGAAACTTGCCCTCCTCCTGCAGACTCAGTGACATGAGCAGTTTGGCCATGCCAGAAAAGTCTGCCATGCCAAGAGTACCCAAGCCAACCAAGATCCATCACCTCCTCAGTGAAAATTATCAACAGTTTGCATCCTAAGATTCTTTAAATCCCTTGCTTCAAATTCCTCACCAATTATGGACAATTGTATTGTTATCTTTATCCAATCCTAATCACGTCGCCCACAATGAAAGGCCCATCTTGAACAAAACTCCTGAAAAATGAAATTTATGGGAGGTCATTGATTTGGACTGAGCTCCTGTGATTGGCCCCAACAAATCACACCAAAATGGAGTCACTCATGCTAAAGTTCTGAAACTAAGTTGTTTATCTGATCTTCTAAAAGATCAGAAGAGATGATAGCCAAATTCCCAAACGGGCCAGTTTTAGACAGCATGATAACGAGGCTCCCTCTGCTTTAACGCTTATAAAGAAAGTAACTTGAAGTCACCTGATGTTAACCAAACTGTTTTTTGTATTATGCTGTTTCCTTTTTCCTGCTTAAGCAACCTTATAAAAACGGTCTGTTCTTCTATAACCAATGGAGCACCTTTAAAAAAAATCTCCAGATGAAATGTTGAATTGGCAATTCAACATCTAAAAGATCTAAAACCCAATTAGATCTTTAATTAAAATTTTTTTTTTTGTAATTTTGTCTTTTGATAGTCTCAATTCTAAGTCAATTTATATCTTGTCTTCCCAAGTGGAACCCTTGGGAAGGGACCCCTTCCGTGGAACCCAGAGCCACTGCCAAAGCTCTGTGGAGGTCGTGTTCTCTCATCTTGAGGAGCAATACATTCAGCTTTGTCTTTTCAGTTGGTTGAGTTGGTGATATTCAGGGATCTGCATTGACAAATAGAATCTAAGTATTACAAAAACATCCTGTCAGGCCTCTGAGCCCAAGCTAAGCCATCATATCCCCTGTGACCTGCACATACACATCCAGATGGCCTGAAGCAACTGAAGATCCACAAAAAAAAAGTGAAAATAGCCTTAACTGATGATATTCCATCGTTGTGATTTGTTTTGCCCCACCCTAACTGATCAATGTACTTTGTAAACTCCCCCACCCTTAAGAAGGTTCTTTGTAATTCTCCCCAACCTTGAGAATGTACTTTGTGAGATCCACCCCCTGCCTGCAAAATATTGCTCCTAACTCCACCGCCTATCCCAAAACCTATGATAATCCCACCACCCTTTGCTGACTCTCTTTTCGGACTCAGCCTGCCTGCACCCAGGTGAAGTAAACAGCCTTGTTGCTCACACAAAGCCCGTTTGGTGATCTCTTCAAATGGACGCGCATGTGAACCTTAAGGCATCTGGTCTATCAAAGGTGGGTATCCTTTCTCTGGTCGCCTGACAAACTGTTTTAACTGTCCAATGGGTTCATCTTGGCCACCGCCTAGACAGCCGATTTATCAAGGCAGGGGAATCACAATAAAGAAAGAGTAATTGACACAGAGCCGGCTGTGTGGGAGACCAGAGTTTTATAACTCAAATCAGTCACCCTGAGCATTCAGGGAGCAGAGTTTTTAAGGATAATTTGGTAGTTGGGGGACCAGTGAGTCGGGAGTGCTGATTGGTAAGGTCAGAAACAAAATCACAGGGAGCCAAGCTGTCCTCTTGTGGCTGAGTCAATTCCTGGGTTGGGGCCATAAGATCAGATGAGCCAGTTTATTGATCTGGGTGGTGCAAGCTGATCCATCAAGTGCAGGGTCTGCAGAGTATCTCAAGCACTGATATTATCCCCAGGAACAATTTGGAGAGGGTCAGAATCTTGTAGCCCCCAGCTGCATGACTCCTAAACCATAATATCTAATATTTTGGCCAATTTTTTAGCCCTACAAAGTCGGTCTAGTCCCCAGGCAAGAAGGGGGTTTGTTGTGGGAAAGGGCCATTATAGTCTTTGTTTTAAACTCTAAGCTAAGTTCTTCCCAAAGTTAGTTCAGCCTACGCCCAGAATGAACAAGGACAGCTTAGAGGTTAGAAGCAAGATGGAATTGGTTAGGTCAGATCTCTTTCACTGTCTCAGTTATAATTTTGCAACAGTCACTGTCATCTAAACTCTGCTCTGAGACTGCCTGTGCTAATGTTACAGGTAGTTAACCAGGCATCAGCAGGGCAGGAGAGCGCTCTCCCCCACCCACTAGGAATGTTCGGTAATTATCATATTACCTCTCTAAAAGTGATGAGTTGGGAGGCGGGTGCCAGGGCAGAGGCCATTTCCTGATGGTCCACACCTGTTGCAATAAAGTGTAAATTGAATGCCGACTTCAGGGAGAAGCAGCTTCCCGGGCATGTACGTTAAAAGAGGCAAAATGGTGGCGTACGACGTTCCGGGGCACGCCACCGGAAAAAGGAAGAAAGCCTCAGGTGGGCATGTGTACAACTTCCTAAACACACTGCACATGTTCCCCTCCGAAGAGTAAGGAGGGCGCTGCATATGCGGGCAGCCCACCCTAACGGAAGACTCATGGGAAAGAGATGAGCCTATAAAGTCCTATGATGCAGTTAAACGTCACACTTGACCTTGGTGCCTGTTTGGGTCTCTTCCAAGCATACTTTCTTTTCCTTTCTTTCCTGTTCTGAAGCCTTTTAAATAAACTTCCACTCCTTCTCAGAGAGGAATCACCCTTCCTTCCTTGGTCATTTTTTCTGCTTTATGCCCCTCAGTCGAATTCTTTCTTATGAGGAGGTAAGAATCGAAGTTGCTGCAGACCTGTATGGACTTGCCGCTAGTAACTAGGATACTTTCCATCAGTAACACTAAGACCCCCGCATTTTCCTGCAGAATCTGTTCTGTGCTCAGTTAGCCTTACGGTTTCTTACCAGTCATGGTCCTGCCTCTGGAAATCCACAGAAAGACTGGCCTCTCTTGCAGAAATCAGCTATGTCCTTAGCTCTCTCTGCAGGCATCTGCCCCAAAGCATGATCTAAAATGTCAGAGGCACCTGCTCAGAGATCTCTGTATCTCCCCTCCTTCTTCAAATAGGGTCAGAAATTCCCACCATTACCACCACCTTTAGAAATAGTGAGTCTACATCTTCTGCTCTTTGGAAATAGACATTTTGTATCTTATGAAATAAAAAAAGATTATAAATTTGTTTGCTCTTTTGTTAAGGTGATCTGTATTTTCTGTCCTTTGAGAAGAGTGCTACTGTATCTTATGAAACAGGAAAAAACATAATATTTTTGTTCCTTTATGTTAAGGTCTGGGGACCTCGCTTCAAATATAAATAAGTTTTGAATGGTGAATGTATAATTTCTGTGCCACTTTTCACAAATAATTCAAGTCCTGCTTGGTTCACCTTCAAAGTGTGCCTCAACTCTCCACTCAAGGTGAACCCAGCAGGATGTGAATCCCAGTTGGTTTGAAAATATTTCACTGTTGTTGTTTTGTTATAGAAACAATGCATATTTATTACAGAAAATATAGAAGGGATAGATATCAAAAGACGGAATTACAACAAGTTTAAGCTTCTCAGTTGGCTTTATTTGCAATTCTAGAATTAGGCAACACTTTTTTCCATAAAACAGAATAAGTGTTCCAATGAGCTGAGCAAGAGAGTTTGGCTTTATAGACAGAGGAGAGCTGAAGAAAGCAGAAGCAATGAACAAAGAGTTTATCAGTTACTTTTAGACAGAACAATAGAAAAAGAACTGATTAATTAACATCAGGTTACTTCAGGCTACTTCTCTGGTGTAAGGATTAAAGAAGAGGGAACTGCATTATTACGCCCATTGAAAATTTAATCTGGTCCATTTGGGAAATTGGCTGTCTCTTTCTCCTGGCTTCTTAGAAGGTCAGATAGCAACCTAGTTTGTGTTTCGTGATGTGGAACTTCAGCATGGGTGACTCCATTTTGATTTTTAGTCCAGTGTGTTGGGGCCTAGTGCAGAAACTCAGTCTAAAACAATGACCTCCTAAAATTTTTATTTAACATACATAAGTTTTTAAGAAGTTTTCTGTACCTCCACATTCAAAATATTTTGATGTTTGATATTTCAGTTGTTTTTTCATTAACATGCAAGTATGCGTGTGTGTTTATACATTATTTTATGTGTGTGTATACATATACATATCATTTTGTGAACTTTTAAAATTTAATATATCTGTTATTTTAATATCACTAATTATTCTCTGTAACAACATTTAATAACTATATAATATAAAACTATATAATTTACCTATTGTTGGACATTTAGGTTCTGAATTTTTAAATATTATATATTTATATATCTACCACACATTATGTAAATTAAATATATGTATAATAGAGTATTATTCCTCTTGGATATTTCCTTTTTTTTTTTTTTTGAGACGGAGTCTCTCTCTGTCGCCCAGGCTGAAGTGCAGTGGCACAATCTCGGCTCACTGCAAGCTCCACCTCCTGGGTTCACCCCATTCTCCTGCCTCAGCCTCCCAAGTAGCTGGGACTACAGGCACCTGCCACCATGCCCAGCTAATTTTTTTTGTATTTTTAGTACAGACAGGGTTTCACTGTTAGCCAGGATGGTCTCAATCTCCTGACATTGTGATCCACCCGCCTCGGCCTCCCAAAGTGCTGGGATTACAGGTGTGAGCCACCGCTCCCAGCCTAGATATTTCAATAGAAGTGGAATAAAGCCAATTTGTTGTCTTTGAAAATCATGGCACTGTATATTTCTATCCACAGAGTACAACAGAGCCCCTTTCCTCCTGTCTTCATGAATGTTGGATGTTAGCACACCCCTCTAACTTTTATACCAGCTACTAGAAAGAAATCAAACCTTACTGTTGCTTCCTCCTGCAGTGTTTGAACTACCTCTGATCCGGAAAATTTTCATGTGTTCGTTGGTCATTTCTGCTCATGCAAATTGTCTTTTCATGCCCTGTGCTTTTTTCTGCTAAGATATTCCAAAGATAACTCCAAAGGGGTGGAGTCGGTGTTGCAATGTAGGGAAGTTAAGATTTCAGGCATATGGGTGGTGACAGAGGAGTTTTTGGCAGTGTTTCTTTTGAGAAGGGTACATTTTAACATCTTTTTACAGAGGGTGTAATAGTCACAGATTTTCTGTCATCTGGTTTAAGCAAAGCAAGACAACAAAAGGGAAGTTAATCTTTAGCAAGGGCTATTCATTAAAAAGGCGGGAAGTTTTTGTCTCTGATTTTGTTTAATTCTCTCTAGTCATTGTACAGAACAAGAAAAATAAGAAAGCAAGTTAATCCATAGTCTGAGAACCATAAATTGTAACCATATGTGGCTCAGATCACAGTCATCTCTATCTACGCTTAATTTTTTTTTTTGTCCGGGGCGCTGTGAAGCGGGTCCCAATAGCTTTAAAACTATATTTATTTTCACACTTTGTCTGCACAGCTTCTCACACTGTCAGAGGCTTTCTTCCTTTTTTTTTTTTTTTAAGACAGAGTATCTCACTCTGTTACCCAGGCTGGAGTGCAGTGGCACAACCATGGCTCACTGCAGCCTCAACCTCCTGGACTGAAGCGATCCTCCTACCTCAGCCTCCAGAGTAGCTGGGACTACAGACATGTGCCACCACACTCAGCTAATTTTTGTATTTTTTGTAGATACAGGGTTTCACCATGTGGCCCAAACTCTTGAGCTCAAACAATCCTCCTGTCTTAGCCTCTAGAAGTTCTGGGATTACAGACGTGAGCCACTGCACCTGGCTGACTCCTTCCCTTTATACTCAACCTAACTTAGGAATGCACCACCGGGAAGACCTCCAAGCTTCTGTAACATTACCTGGCCCACTCCACACTTCTGATATGGGAACCCTTTTTTCTTGTTTCCCTCTACACCACCCCCATCCCCATCACAGCAGTCATTACCCGGAAATACATTGTGATCGTGTCTGCTACAAGACAGAGCCCAAATGTGGATTTTCTCAATTTTGTCCTCCTAGTATCTCACACACAAACATACACACACACAGAGGGACTCAGCATAAATATTTGTTAAGTGAATGTATTAGTCCATTCTCATTTTGGTAATAAAGACATACCTGAGACCAGGTAATTTATAAAGAAAAAGAGGTTTAACAGACTCGCAATTCCACATGACTGGGGAGGCCTCACAATCATGGTGGAAGGTGAAAGGCACATCTTATATGGTAGCAGGCAAGAGAGAATGAGAGCCAAGCAAAAGGAGAAACCCAGTATCAAACCATTAGATCTCATGAGACTTATTCACTACCACGAGAACAGTATGGGGGAACCGCTTGCCTGATTCACATTATCTCCCACCCGGTCCCTCCCACAACCCATGGGAATTATGGGAGCTATGATTCAAGATGAGATTTGAATGGGGACACAGACAAACCATATCAGTTATATAAACACACATACATATGCCATAACTGCTAGGGGAAAATATTCAAAACCATTGGCTTGCTAAAATGAATCAATATCTTTGTATGTGAAAGCTGGTTTGGAGTATACATGTGATATCTCCTTCTCCTGGGAAACTATAGAACTCTCCTCTTGAGGAATTACTCTGCTCTGGAGAAAAGTTTTCAGGATGCTGACATGTGGGTGTGCCCCCACTGAAAAAGACGTGTTGTAGATCAGTAAGGTAACTATGGGTTACAGTAATCTATTGCACATGTCAGGATAGCTAGGAGAGAAGAATAGGAATGGTTTTAGCATAAAGAAAAGATAAATATTTATGGTGATGGATATCCAAATTACACTGATTTAATCTTTGCAAATTATATGAATGTACTAAATTATCACACATGGCCTGAAACTATGTACATTTGTTATGCATCAATTAAAAAAAAATTAAGGCTTGCTTGCAACCCAGTCACCCTCTGTCGACGAGCCATGCCAGTCCACTTAGAGCCATTTCACTCTTAGACCAATGGCAACACATCACCAAACATTTGACAGTCTCCAACATAAAAAAGACGACACGAACGGGATCACATAAACATGAAAGAAAATCAAAACCTATAATAAACATCTTCACAGAAATAAAAAGAATAATGAGAAAGAGCTCTTGGAAATGGAAAATAATATGGCTTTAACTTTTTTGAGAAATGCACCAAAAGGGTTAAAAGATGAAATGCAGAAAATGGAGATGAGTACAAGCAAACAATTGGAAATAAGAAAAGAAAAGACTTCAGGAAAGGTGACAATAACAAATGATAAAATTTCAAATAGAAACTACAGAGAAAATGAAAAGGAGTTACTTCTTGAATAAATAACACAAAAAATTCTATGAAATTGAAAAATACAATCATTCAGATTTAAAGGGCACAGCATACCCAGCACCCTGAATTTTAAAAGGCTAGTGACAGGACTATAAGCATGAAAGCTGGAGATAAAAAGAGGATCCTAAAACTTTCAGAGACAGAGGAAATTAAAAAAAAAAAAAAAATCCAACAAATCAGTTCAAAGAAAAACCTTAGATGAAGAAATTTTGCAGAGTTTAACTGGGCAAAAGAATTATTTGTGAATGGGGCAGCCTCCTGAGCCAGAGTAGACTCGGAGGCGCCAGTACAGTCACGTGGTGGAAAAAGATTTATGGACAGAAAAAGGAAAGTGACGGACAGAAAACCGAAATGAGATACACAAAAAACTGGATTGATTACAGCCCAGCACTTGCCTTATTTGAACACTGAACAGCTTGATTAGCCAAAACTCGGTGATTGGCACAAGAGTAGATGACAGTGTCTATCTCTCCATTTAGGTTATAGTTCACTGTGTACACAGAAACCTTTTGCCCAAACTTAAAATATGTAAGGAGGAAACTTTAGGTTAAACTTGATTTAACAGGTCATATACAAAGAAACTGTAATAATGAAGAATCTAAGCAGTGTTAATATACAAATATGTATAAAGGTGGAGTGGCATAATCAAGACAGAAATTTATTCCGAACTCATATCACAGTTCAGAGGTAAAGTCCAGAGCGAGAAGAGCAGCTCTGGGAACCTCATCACACAGCTTCCAATCCAGAATTCAAGGTGGCAGCCAGGTCCCCCGATCATGTCTGCACCTGTTCATGGGGAAGAAGGGAATGGGAAAGGCCATTGGCTGCTGATTCCTTCCAGGCATAATCTGAAAGTGGAAAACATCATTTCAACTCACACCCCACTGGCTGAACTTAGTCACATGTCCATAAAGTGCTGCAAGGAAGGCTGGGAAATGTCATCTCCAGCCAGGCTAAAAGTTAGGCATTACTTTACTAAGGAAAAAAATGGATACTGAAAGACAAATAGAAGCCTCTGCCACAAATAGGAATCAAAACAGAATCATATTTCTTCACAGCATCACTGTGATACTAGTAGTCAATGAAATAATGTCTTCATCGTTTGGTGGGTAAATGACACTTACGCCATTTTAGTCCATTATCAAAAGTGAGTTTCAGTAAGACAATGAAGACATAAACACAGAGTTTTCTGAAAGTTATTGAATGGTGTGCTCTAATTAAACACAGAGGAATCCAAGAAAGAGGAGTACACGGGGTCTAGGAAGCAGGCCTGGAGAGTAAATAGTGCAGGCTGACAGATGGATGGCTCTGGGAAGGCAGTCTCCAGGAAAAAATGAAACCAATAAATTACCTAATAAATTTGTATTTGATCATTTGTGAACAACTACTAGTAGACATATATTAGATTCAGTGAAACAGGTAGGGAAAAATTACCTGTAAGGATAAAAAGACGAATAGTATACGGGTACAAAATGCAAAGGCAATCATCAAGTCGGCGGGGGTGTGGGGAGAGCACACTAGAGAAAATTTAATTATAGAACATGATCTGGCACTATAGCTAAATATATTTTCTTTCTTTCTTTCTTTGAGATGGAATCTTGCTCTGTCACCCAGGCTGGAGTGTAATGGTGCGATCTTGGCTCACTGCAACTTCCGCCTCCCAGGTTCAAATGATTCTCCTTCCTCAGTCTCCTGAGTAGCTGGGACTACAGGCACGTGCCACCACGCCTGGCTAATTTTTGTATTTTTAGTAGAGACAGGGTTTCACCATGTTGGCCAGGATGGTCTCAATCTCTTAACTTCATGATCTGCCCGCCTTGGCCTCCCAAAGTGCTGGGATTACAGGCATGAGCCACTGCACCTGGCCACTAAATATATTTTCATGATACAATGATGTAGACTGATTGCTGAATTAACCCAGAGCTGTGGCATAACTGGAAATGGAGAAGAGAGGGAGAGGGAATGTGTGCATGGGGAGGGTGAGTGTTGCAGAAGTAAATCGTCATTTACTATTCTAGGAAGCCTAAAAATCAAGAGGTAGCAGAACACTCTACTTTATTCATAATAAGCAAAATGCAATTTACACTAAATAGAGAATATTTTTGCCTATTCTGTTGAAAACCCAAAAGTTCAAAGTACACTCCCTTGGCAATGCCATGGGAAAGCAGTCACACCCACACATTGCTGGTAAGAATACACACTGGCTGAGCCCCTGGGGACGGCGATGTGGCCATACCTCTCAAAATGACAAACATGTATACCCTATGACCCAACAATTCCATTCTGGACATTTATCTTAGTATATTAGTATGTTCTCATGCTGCTGATAAAGATATACCTGAGACTGTATAATTTATAAAGAAAAAGAGGTTTAATGGACTCACAGTTTCACGTGACTGGGGAGGTCTCACGATTAAGGTGGAAGGCAGATGGTATGTCTTACATGGCGGCAGACAAGAGAGAAAACTTGTGCAGGGAAACTCCCCTTTGTAAAACCATCAGATCTCATGAGTCTCATTCCCTATCATGAGAACAGCACAGGAAAGCTCTGCCCCCATGATTCCCACCAGGTCCCTCCCATGACATGTGGGAGCTACAATTCAAGATGAGATTTGGGTGGGGACACAGCCCAACCATATCACTTCGCAACACACTTGAAATGGGAAAAGTTCCCTTGTCCCCCTTACAGGGCACGTGATGGGGGTGTGGCTCACTTCTTCAGTATCCCACTGCTCAAACCTCTAGGGGAGCACACAGTCAGTCAGGCTGTGGGGCTCCAACCCCACGGCAGTGTCTAGGGGTGAATGTTTACAGCTGAAGCCCCAGTGGGCGTGTGTTAACAGGGTGCTTTTTTAGTTCAGCCATCCATAGGCAGCTAGTGTTAGTCAGCTCAATTAGACCCCTGCCTTATGGCAAGGCTAGAGGCTTTCAGTATCCTGGGCCTCTTGCCTTGGTTTACCAGAAGAATCAGATCACACATGGGCTTAGAGAATGAGTGCAAGGTTTTATTGAATGGAAGTAGCTCTCAGCAGGTGGGGGAGCCAAATGGGAGATAGTTTTCTCCTGGAATCAGGCTGCTAGGCATCTTGGACTCTCCTCCAACTGCCGTGGACAAACTCTGCCTCATTCCACCAGTCGATGGCATGCAAGTGTGCTGGCATCAGTCATGTGCTCTTCTGCTGGCATGCTCCTCTCAATGTCCTCTTGACATCCAGCCACTTGTGTCTTCTTCCACCAATGTGTTTCTCACAACATCCAGTGGCTTGTGTGTGTGCCTGCTAGGGTCTCAGGCTTGTGTGTGTGCCTGCTAGGGTCCATCCACAGGATGGGAGCATGGCAGGCCAGAGTGGTCTTGGGAAATGCAACATTTGGGTGTGAAGGCAGGAGTGCCTGTCCTCACCTAGATCCTTGGGCACAGGCCTGGGGGTGGAGCCCTAGCCAGGGGCCATGCCCTCCTCTACCCAGCACTTTCCTGCCCCCCTTCTGTATCAGAGTCACACATGGGCAAAATAATATCTGTATGTATTTATTCACTGCAGCATTTTTTGTAAAGAAAATATTGGAAATAATGCAAATGTCCATCAGCTTTTAAAAAAGAATAAGGATGTTGTTGTATATGTTTGATATAACAAACAACCTTAGACTGGATGGCTTAAGCAACAAACATTCATTTCTCATGGTTCAGTGGCTGGATGTCTGAGATCAGGGTGCTAGTATGAGCAGGTTCTTGGTGAAAGCCCTCTTCTTGGTCGTGTCCTCAGGTGGCCTTTCTTTGGTGGTGCACACAGACAGGTGTCAGGCCTCTGAGCCCAAGCTAAGCCATCATATCCCTTGTGACCAGATGGCCTGAAGCAATTGAAGATCCACAAAAGAAGTGCAAATAGCCTTAACTGATGACATTCCACCATTGTAATTTGTTTCTGCCCCACCCTAACTGATCAATGTACTTTGTAATCTCCCCCACCCTTAAGAAGGTTCTTTGTAATTCTCTCCACCCTTGAGAATGTACTTTGTGAGATCCACCCCCTGCCTGCAAAACATTGCTCCTACCTCCACTGCCTATCCCAAAACCTATAAGAACTAATGATAATCCACCACCCTTTGCTGACTCTCTTTTTGAACTCAGCCCGCCTGCACCCAGGTGAAATAAACAGCCATGTTGCTCACACAAAACCTATTTGGTGGTCTCTTCACACAGAAGCGTGAAACAACAGGAAGCAAGCTCTCTCATGTCTCTTCATACAAGGGCACTAATCCCATCATGAGTGCTCCATCCTCATGATCTACTTACCTCCCAAAAGCCTCATCTCTAAATACCATCACACTGGGGACTGGGGTTTCAACATGTAATTTGGGAAGACACAAACATTCAATCCACAGTAGATGCTCTCTGTATTTATTGAAATGGCATAATTATCTTCATAGCTGAAAAAAGCAAGCTGCAGAACAGTGTGTATATGACATCATCATCTGCGCTTCACCAGCTTCCCTGGACTCCTGGGCACAAGATAAATTCCCACTTCCCTGCCCTTTTATGTGATGGTTACTACAGGACTGAACAAAGGGGGATGAATGCAGAAATGAAAACGTAAGACAAAATAAACTGTTTTAAAGAAGGGGTCAGGGGGCTTCTTGTTTCTAGTGAGCAAGGGCCTTGAGCTTCCACAGCCCTTTCACAGTATAGGTAATAATACTACTACTCTAAATGTATTGGGTAGAAAGAGCGGGGAGAAGGAGGTAATGATTAGTCAGTTGCTTGATTGATCACAGGTTCACATTATTGCTAACAGGCTTCAGATGTGCCTAATCACAAGTAACACCATGCCTGGGGCATGACTGCCCTCAGCATTCCTTCTGGGCAGCAGATGCAGTTTGTCAGTTTGCCAACATCCTGCTTTCATGAGAACAGTTTGCTGTTTACTCATATAGCCTCCAGTGGTAAACTGAGTTTATCACAACCCTCATCCCTTGGGCCTTCAACATCTCCCCCTTTTTGTTTTTACATTAACTGAATAAGATCTGTCCCTTTGTTATGGGAGTTGATGTCAGCGTGACTCTTGTCAGTCCTTGCTCTGTCTTTGTATTCAGATTCAACTGGCTCATGGCTCATACTGGGGAAAACCAGGCCCATGCTTGGGATCCATGGGTCCCTCCAGTCTACCATTCTATGGTCACACACACCTTAAGGATACCCACAAGGTTTGTCCATCTCCTGTAAAAACTCAAGCATACACTCGTCCCCACGTTAGTAAATCCACCGAAAACTTTCCACTGATAATGAGAGACAGGCTCTTTCTGATTAACAGGAGGCACAGAGAAAGCAAATTAAGGCCTTTCCTTCTCATACAATAGTATAACAACAACAACAAAAAATCCTTAAAATCTATCACTACGAGAAGCCTATCCCTCGGAATGGCCATGGGGGATGGCAGACCCCGCTGCAATGCACCCACTGGTTTAATCTGTGCATTAATAGCTCTCGAATCATGTAGCAATTGCCACCTTCCTGATGTTTTTGGAATTGCAAATACTGGTATCAGTTTCTCCTGTGATACAGGCCATTGCTCCACCCATACCAGTTTGTTAGTCAGCCACTCTAATGGCAAAGCAGTGGGTGAAGGAGAAATATCAATGACCCTCGTCTGAAATCCTGACCACCTAGCCCTTTTCTATCTGTCTGTTCAGTTATTGATATTGATTCAGGGTTTCCTTGAAGGGGCTTTCCTAAGACTTTTCTGCTCTGAGATCCCATTTTCTTTAACATTTTAAGTCCTAGATTATCAATAGTTTCATTTGTAAGTCTCATATCCCATGCTGTAAGTAAATCTTGACCCCATAGATTAACACCTATATTTGCAACATAAGGTTGAAAAGTACATGACTGTCCATCTGGTCCAAGACAGGGTAAAATCTCAGCACTCTGTTGAATACTTTGAGCTGTTCCTACTCCCGCTAGGGATGTAGAAGTTAATTGCAGAGGTCAGGATGAGGGCCAATTGTTTTTAGATATTATTGACACATCAGCTCCCATATCCATAAGCCCATAAAACTTCTTTCCTTTAATTTGCACTGTACTGGTGGGTCTAATCGACGTTATGGGTTGTGATAGATAAATTTCCTCCTAGTTGTACTCCCAAATCCTTGATTTCCCCATTTCTCCTTAAGTGGAGAACAGTGTAATTTACAGGGAATAAGCAACAGTTAAGCAATACATTCTCCCGGTTCAAAAACCCAAAGATCTTGTGACATCACCATCACCTGAATTTCTCCTTCATAATTCAACAACTCCTGGGACTAAAGTAATGCCCTGTAGGTTAAGATGACTTTTGCCTAAAATTAATCCCATACATCCCGTTGGCAAGGGTCCCCAAATACCAGTGGAAATCTTGGTGGGTTTGTCTCCTCCAACTAATGCAACCCATTCTCTGACTGGGAGATCTAATCCTGCACTTCCAGGTGTTCTTAAGGTTTTTGTATATCTCACAGATGCCAGTGCACATTTACAATCCACGTTTGCATTCCCAAAAGCCAAAGCCAAAGCTAGCATTTCTGCAGCCACAGAAGACAGTACAGGCCAGTTTTCATCCTCCCTCTCCTGTTCACCATTTTTAATAGGTGCTGTGGGTGGGGCAAAAGACTCTCAAATTTTCAGAACATAACTCCTGCTGTCCCGCTAAATAAGAAGGAAACAATGGCAAAGAACAGCATGGGCCAAACTCCAAGTAAAAACAGAAAGAATAGATAATTTCTGCCCCATGTTACCCTGATTCAGAGATTCAGAAACTTCCCACTCCCAGTATCTCTTTAGGGCACTGACCTTATATCAGCTGCTGGCAGACTCGTCCTGGGGTTTCTCATTCATCTGGTCAGTTTTACTTTCTCTGTTCCAGCAGACCTTCTTCATTCATGTCCCTGTATGTCCCTGTTGGTTCCTGTTAGTCCTTGAAAGTCTCTTCTAATCCCTATTTTTCCCTGTTGTCTCTATTTGTCTCTATTTATCTCTATTTGTCCCTGCAGGTCCCTGTTTAGGTGCCGCTTGTTACGGTTACTACGGGACTGAACAAAGGAGGACGAGTGCAGAAATGAAAAACAAAAACAAAATAATATGTTTTAAAGAAGGGATCAGGTGGCTCCTTGCTTCTAGTGAGCAAGGGCCTTGAGCTTCCACAGCCCTTCATATTTATTGGGAAGAAAGAGCAGGGAGGTGAGCTTCCAGAGCCCTTCATATTTATTGGGTAGAAAGAGAAGGGAGGAGGAGGTAACAATTGACCAGCTGCTTGATTGATCACAGGTTCACATGTGCCTAATCACAAGAAACACTGCTTCTGGGGCGTGACCACCCTCAGCATTCCTTCTGGGTGGCAGATGCAGTTTGTCAGTTTGCCAAAATCCTGCTTTCATGAGAACAGTTTGCTGTTATTCATGTAGCCTCTAGTGGTATACTGAGTTTATCATGACCCTCATTCTTTTGGTCTCCAACACCTTTAATCTGTCAGGTCCATGTAACATGCTTTGGTCAATGAACAGGAGCAGAGGAGATATGGGTCAACTCTGGGAGAAAGGCTTTCCGGGCCAGTGAGTGATTAGTCATGTTCCCTGCCCACTTCCATCACAAATCTGACCCTCCAGATGGTAGACACTCAGTTGGTTTGCAATCCTGGGTGAGGAAAATGTGAATCCCCAGCCAGCCCAGGATGGACGCACACCATGTGGGTGAAAGAAGCCACACAGATGCATGAATTGTTTGTTACTGCAACATATTCACCTTTATTGTGACTGGTACAGGATAGTATAGCACCTTTTGTGTAAAAAAAGCAAAAGGCAGAAAAATCAACCCTTTTCTTGTATAGAGAAACAAAGTGGGCCAGGCGTGGTGGCTTATGCCTCTAATCCCAGCATTTTGGGAGGCCAAGGCGGACAGATTACCTGAGGTCAGGAGTTGGAGACCAGCCTGGGCCAGCAAGTCAAAACCCCGTCCCTACTAAAAATAAAAAACTTACTCAGGCGTGGTGATGCCCACCTGTAATCCCAGCTACCAGTGAGGCTGAGGCAGAGGAATTGCTTGAACCTGGGAGGCGGAGGTTGCAGTGAGCCGAGATTGTGCCACTGTACTCCAACCTAGGTGTTAAAGCAAGACTCCCTCTCAAAAAAAAGTGCAGCTCGCTGCCAGCGCTCATTTAATTTTACATAAACATGTTCTTAGAGCTGAAGCAAATCTGACTGATTTTCAATGCAAATATAAAATATGAAAACTGTTCTTGGAGTAATTTCTAAACAGAGCTAACATCATAATTGTCTGAATAACCAGAATCATCTATTTCAGAAAAATTGAATTCATCAAAGGAATCTTCAGCCAACAACTATTTGAGAACAATGTTAACATCACATGTAGGAATGCTACAGTTTTTAGGATTTGCCACCTTCAGCAATCGAGAAATACTATATTTTGTAAATGGAAATACCACTACTAAAAACAGAATGCTATAAAGATTAGAATTATGTCTTTTGTTTCCAAAGTCAATATACTTTGCGAAGTATACGAGTCAATATACGAGCGATGCAAAAATAATAATACAAGCAAGATAGTTTGTGGCATAGTTATCTTAGGGCAAATGCTGCAGTGGCAAGCACCACCAGCAAGTACTCTTGGGGCACATGGGAAAAGGACTAAATGTATAAAGGTATTTTCTCATATATAGGCATACACAAAAAACAAATAATAATGGTTACCTGAGAAAATGAAGTTGGGTAGGAATTGGATAGAGGACAAGAGGAAGAGAACTGCTCTTTACTGTACATCTTTTTATATGTTCTATTTTAGAACAATGTGATTTCATTACTTATTTAGGCACTCTAATTTAAAAAAAAGAAACAGAAGCATAAGGACATTATGTAGAAATATGGAAGTAAATACCAGAAGAAATATTGAAAGTGGTTGTTTCTAAAGAGTAGAATCTGGAGAGAGGGTTGCTGCTTTCCATTTAGTATTTACTATTTCCACTTAGATTTAGCAGTTGGTACTAGATCATTTTAAAAACCACGTGCATGTGTTAGATTTTTGATTTTTAAAAATTAAGAGAAAAAACTCCAGAGAGTGACCAACCGAACGTCATGTGAAGCGATATTGCAAGCGCTAAATTTTATCCATGTGTCTCGTACGTTGAGAAGTGACATAAGCATATAAATTTTTGAACTGCTCCAAAATGCCAAGCTTTTACAAATTAAATCACATCTCTTATACTTGCAGGTCATTCATGGAAAACTGCAATCAGTCTTGAATGCTATTTGGCATAAAATATAAGGCAAGGATTGGTATCTGATTTCATAGTTTAGAAAAGAGGAAAACCAGAAAAGCCACAGATACTTTTGCTTTTGCCAAGAAGGCAACTTCTGCCTCAAAACATCCCCTGTCCTATCCCCCTCCCACCACCACCTACCTAACTGTCCAAGTAAAAAATCCGAAAGTCATCATTAACTCTTTCCAACATTGCCAGATCCTGTGGGTTCTACCTTCAGTCCTGGATCACTTAGGCTCAAATGCCAGATCCTATAGGTTCTTCCTTTAACTGGTCCACTTTTTTCCATCCCTATTGTATGCAACAGCCTCTTACTTAACTGTTCTTGTTACTTCCAACTTTGCCCCTTCTAGGACATCTTCTTTGCTGCAACAAGAGTAATCATTTTTGTTGCTGTTTTGAGACAGAGTCTCGCTCTGTTGCCTAGGCTGGAGTGCAGTGGCACGATCTTGGCTCACTGCAAGCTCCGCCTTCTGAGTTCATGCCATTCTCCTGCCTCAGCCTCCCGAGTAGCTGGGACTACAGGTGTCTGCCACCACGCCTGGCTCATTTTTCGTATTTTTAGTAGAGAAGGGGTTTCACTGTGTCAGCCAGGATAGTCTCAATCTCCTGACCTCGTGATCTGCCCACCTTGGCCTCCGAAAGTGCTGGGATTACAGGTGTGAGCCACTGCACCCGGCCAAGAGTAATCTTTTAAAAACAAATATGGCTACCTCACTCACCAACCTAAACACTTCAGTATTCCCTCATTGTTTCCAAAATAAAATCAAAAGCTCTATGACAGAAGCCTGCATTATTTGGCCCCCACCAAACTGTCTGCCTTATCTGTCTTTATTCCCTTTTTTTTTAAGCCTGCCTGCTTGCTTGCTTTTTCTTTCTTTCTTTCTTTCTTTCTTTCTTTCTTTCTTTCTTTCTTTCTTTCTTTCTTTCTTTCTTTCTTTCTTTCTTTCTTTCTTTTCTTTCTTTCCCTCCCTCCCTCCCTCCCTCCCTCTCTTTCTCTCTTTCTCTCTTTCTTTCTTTCTTTTTTAAGATGGAGTTTCAGTCTTGTTGTCCAGGATGGAGTGCAATGGTGCCATCTCAGCTCACCGCAGGCTCTGCCTCCTGGGTTCAAGTGATTCTCCTGCCTCAGCCTCCTGAGTAGCTGGGATTACACACATGTGCCACCACACCCGGCTAATTTTGTATTTTTATTAGAGACAGGGCTTCTCCTTGGAGGTCAGGCTGGTCTTGAACTCCCAACCTCAGTTGATCCACCCACCTCGGCCTCCCAAAATGCTGGGATCACAGGCATGACCCACCGTGCCCGGCCTCCTTTTTTCTTTTTTTAGTGACTTTGTTTCTGATTTTTAAAAACACTTTATTTATTTACTTATTTAATCTATTTTGAGGCAAGGTCTGTCACCCAGGCTGGAGTACCGTAGTATGATCTCTGCTCACTGCAGCCTCAACCCCGGGACTCAAGCAATCCTGCCGCCTCAGCCCCCTGAGTAGCTGGGACTACAGGTGCATGCCACCACGCCTGGTTAATTTTTGTATTTTTTGTAGAGACAGAGTTTCACCGTGTTTCTCAGGCTGGTCTCAAACTCCTGAGCTCAAGGGATCCTCCCACCTCAGCCCCTAAAGTGCTGGGATTACAGGTGTGCACCACTGCACACGGCCTCTCATCTATCTTTATGTCTTGAATTATCCTCCAACTTACTGAATTTTCAGTTTCTCAAAAGAACCAATGACTATTTTCATTTTGCCTCCTAACCTTCACCCGTGCTGTTCTCTCTGCTTCAAACACTCTTTCCCCAGTTAATTCCTACTCATCCTTCAATTCAGATGTCTGGAAAGTCTTACCTGACACCTTGGGTCCAGGTTGCTGCCCCTCCCATCGGTTCCGGCCTCCCTTATCGCTCATCAGAGGAACATAAAGGTGGATACTTTTGAAGAAACCTGCTTTGTTCTTTATCTAGTTTCCCCTCTAGACTGTAAGTTCCATGAGGGCAGGGACTTTGTTTTGTTCAACATTGTGTCCTTAGCTCCTGGCACATAGTAGGAGTTCAGTAACTACATGTTGAATAAACAAATGAAAAAGACAAACTAAAAACCAAGTTCAGGCTGGACACAGTGGCTCATGCCTGTAATACCAGCACTTTGGAAGGCCAAGGCGGGCAGATCACTTGAGGTCAGGAGTTTGAGACCAGCCTGGCCAACACGGTGAAACCCCATCTCTACTAAAAATACAACAATTAGCTGGGCATGGTGGCAGGCGTCTGTAATCCCAGCTACCAGGGAGGCTGAGGCAGGAGAATCGCTTGAACCTAGGAGTCAGAGGTTACAGTGAGCTGAGATTGTGCCATTGCACTCCAGCCTGGGTGACAGAGGGAGACTCCATCTCAAAAACAAAACAAAACAAACAAACAAACAAACAAACACACAGAAAACCAAGTTCAGGTGGATATTTGACTTTTAATCCAGCAAAAACTGGATAGATATGCCTTTCTCTGGTCAGTTACAGTCCTAAGTCTGGTAAATTCATCTTTAAAACTCCCAAGTTCTCCAAGTGATCCAAGTTGGCTGACACCCCAGACATAATCTATAATAATACTCAGTGCTGGGCTAAGAGCTGGCTTCTAAACCAAACGTAGATTATGGTAGTGTGGTTTGTAAAAGAAGCAACAAATTTTCACACTGTCCTAATTTAAGGAACTGGTGAAAACATGCAGTTGCTGGATAAAACCTGGCACACAGACCTCCTGGATAATGTAATAAACTTTGATGTGAACAGATTACAATTGACACCTGCTACTGCTAAGTGCCTGGGGCTCTATTCGGGTCTTTCAAGCAGCCAAATCTGCCTTTTATCCATTATGTCTCTATTCCCCAAGGAAGTGAGATAAAAGCCGATATAAGTTTCCAGAAGGAGGCATTGTTTTCTTCTGCCAAAAATCTGTAATTTATCACTGGACTGTCAATAACAATATTGAAGATGGATAATTGCATTTGAAATCAGCTATACCAAGAACAAATGTCACCACCAGAGATTGTAGGGTGTGTAATGAGGAAGTAAAGCTGTGACATATGTGGGGTAAGGCAGAATGGATAAAATATTTCTCTACAGTGGTCCAAGTGTATGTTTTACTTGGAATTAGAGGAAAAAATCTAACCAATATCAGCCTGTGAATAAGTTTTCAGTGTCACAGAGAAATAAGAAAAATAAAGACTTTGGGGGAGTATTTTCCAAAAAGCTAAGTATTTTTCTTTTAAGTTTTCATTATGTGCATCCTTTTATGTTGACTGACATTTTTAATGCCAAATGACATCTAGTGAAAAAGCAAGTAACTGAACAATGTGCATAACATCCAAATTAAAAACAGAGGAGCCAGGCACAGTGGTTCACGCCTGTAATCCCAGCACTTTGAAAGGCTGAGGCGGGAGGATCTCTTGAGCCCAGGAGTTCGAGACCAGCCTGGGCAGCACGGTGAAACTTCATCTCTATAAAAAACTTTAAAAAATTGGCCAGGTGTGCTGGCTCGCACCTGTAAGTCGCAGCTATTCAGAAGGATGAGGAGACAGGATCAATTGCTTGAGTCTAGGAGGTCAAGGCTGCTGTGAGCCATGTTTGTGCCTGGGCACTCCAGCCAGGGCAACAGAGAGAAACTCTGTCTCAAAAACAAAAAAAAAAAGAGAGAGAGAAAAAAACTGTATTTGTATATGTGTGGGATATTCTTGGAAGGATACACAAATAAATTGGGATTGAGAAAAAGGTTTATTCAAAGGAGGGAATTGGGCATCTGCTGGAAAAGAAAGGAATTTCACTGTATACCTCTTTAAGATGTTTGGGTTTTGAACCATATGGATGCACTAGTTATTCAAAATATATGTTAAATAAAGTAAGATTAGTAAGATGAATTAAAATAAAATAAGATGAAATAAAATGGTAATAGGATATGGCAATAGCTTGTGTCCTTATTTGGAAGAAATGGACAATTTTCTGTCAGACATCAAAAAAAAAAAAATATTTTAATCTGTAAAATCCTGAAGTCCTATATTTAAAAATAGATCTCTAACACACTGATATTCAGCAAATATCTTCTCATTTTAGTCCAAGAAGGTGCATGTGTCAGTTTGTCCCATCACTGGCGATGACTTTGACCATGTGGCTAAGGTGGTGTCAGTCAGTTTCCTCTACAGTAAAGTTACTGTTTTATCCTTTGTAAACAATTTGTATGGACACTTTGATGCTAAGTAAATATCCTGTCCCACATCAGACTTTCATCACTATTGTTAGCATCCATCGATGATTGTCTAGAGCCTTCATTCTTTCCATATTTATGGGTTGACATTCGACTTGTTTGCCTTGTTCACTTGTTTCCCTTCTGCCTTGTTTGTTTACTTGTTTCTTTGAATTGGCATAGGCTCATGAACTTTTATTCAAAGAGTTTACATTCATAACAATTATTATTAATTTTAATGCATGCATTGACTCAGATTTGCCTAGTGGGAAATCCTTTTTTTTTTTTTTTAGTACCATGGACCACAAGCCCCTGCTATTTAATCTGGGCTGACTGTGTCTCTGAAATGCTCCTCTCTCTCATACTTACTTATTAATTGTAGTTTTCTGTTCCTCAAATATGCAGGCTCTGCACTGCCTCGGGGCCTTCACACTGGCGGTCCCCCTCCCTGGAGTTCTCTTCTGCCCACCTTCCCAGGGCAGGCTACTTCCATGCATTCAGATGTCTCGTTCTCAGAGAATTTTTCTGGGACCACCTCGTCTAATATAAGACTAATCCCTTGGCTGGGCGCATGGCTTACACCTGTAATCTGAACACTTTGGGAGGCTGAGGCAGGCGGATCACGAGGTCGGGAGTTTGAGACCAGCCTGGCCAACATGGTGAAACCCCATCTCTACTAAAAATACAAAAATTAGCCGGGCATGGTGGCAGGTGCCTATAATCCCAGCAACTCGGGAGGCTGAAGCAGGAGAATCGCTTGAAACCGGAAGGCAGAGGTTGCAGTGAGCCGAGATCACGCCACTGCACTCCAGCCTGGACAACAAGAGCGAAACTCTATCTCAGAAGAAAAGAAAAGAAAAGAAAAGAAAAGAAAAGAAAAGAAAAGAAAAGAAAAGAAAAGAAAAGAAAAGAAAAGAAAAGAAAAGAAAAGAAAAGAAAAGAAGAAAAGAAAAGACTAATTTCTCTCTCATTCTTACTCTCACTGTCCTTCTCATTCTCTTTTGTATTTTATTTTATTTATCTTTTGAGACAGGGTCTTGCTCTGTCTGGAGTGCAGTGGCACAATCATAGCTCACTGCAACCTCAAACTGTTGGGTTCAAGGGATCCCCCTGCCTCAGCCTCCCGAGTAGCTGGAATCACAGCCACTCAAGAGATCCTCCTGCTGGGATTACAGGTATGAACCATCGCACCTGGCCTCTCCTGTATTTTAGATATCTCCCTCTCTACTGGCTCCTCCCCAGGACTAGTTCAACATATTCCAGCCTCCTCCACATGATGTAAAACAAGCAAGCACAAAAAAACCTAAAATTACTTCGCTACCCTTTAGTTTTGCCTCTCCTCTTCCTCGTGTCCCTATCTCTCATCTTCTCACAGCAAAAACTTCTAGAAAACACTGTCTACTGCTGCAGTTTGAATGTTTGTGTCTTTTCCAAAATTCATGTTGAAACTTAATCCCCAATTTGCTAGTATTAAGGTGTGGGTCCTTTAGGAGGTGATTAAGTCGTGAGGGCTCTAATTGGGAGTTATGACTTTATTTGTTTATTTGAGACAGAGTCTTGCTCTGTTGCCCAGGCTGGAGTGCAGTGGCACAATCACTGAAGCCTTAACCTCCTGGCCTCAAGGGAGCCTCCCACCTCAGCCTCCCAAGTAGCTGGGGATATAGGTGTGCACCGCCATGCCCAGCTATTTTTTATATTGTTTACATTGTAGAGACAAGGTCTTGCCAAGTGGTCCAGGCTGGTTTCGAACTCCTGGGCTCAAGCAATCCTCCCATGATTTACTCCCAAAGTGCTGGGATTATGGGCATGAATCACAGCACCTGGCCAGATTATGACTTCATAAAAGGGCTACAAGGGCTACAGGGAATTAGGCCCTTTTTTCCCCCCCTCTCTGCTCTTCCATCACGTGAGGACAAGCAAGAAGACCTTTACCAGACACTGAATGCCAGCACCTTGACCTGGGACTTTCCAGACATAAATTTCTGGGCTGGGCTCAGTGGCTCATGCCTGTAATCCCAGCACTTCGGGAGGCCAAGGCAGGCAGATCACTTAAAGCCAAGAGTTTGAGACCAGCCTGACCAACATGGTGAAACCCTGTCTCTACTAAAAATACAAAAACAGCCAGGCATAATGGTACAAGCCTGCAATCCTAGCTACTCAGGAGGCTGAAGCACGAGAACCACATGAACCTGGGAGGTGGAGGTTGCAGTGAGCCAAGATCCTGCCATTGCACTCCAGCCTGGGCGACAGAGGTAGACTCTGTCTCAAAACAAAGCAAACAAACAAACAAACAAAATTCTGTTCTTTATAAATTGTCTAGTCTCAGGGATTTTGTTATAGCAGCACAAACAGACTAAGATATCTGCACTTGCTCAAGCCTCACTTCCCTACCTTCCGTTTATTTATACCTCCACCCACCACACAATGAGTTTATGCTCAGCTCCAAAACTGAAAGTGACTTACTCTGACCAGAGACAGCAAAAAACAGGCCTGTGGTTAGCCCATATATTGCTTTCAAGAAGACTGGAAAAATATTTCCCTTTTACAAGACACTTGCTTCCATCTATCAGAAAATAGTCATCTTAGGTATACCAATCTGCAATGTCTGCAGTGTGCATGGTGCCTGCTGGTGTTGTGCAGTGCGCTACCTGCACAACCCTATGAGGGCCCTACCAACATCCTCCTAGCCTGAAGATACATTACACTTTAGTCCTATCCTTTTTTTTTTTTTTTTTTTTTTTAAAGACAAGGTTTTGCTGTGTTGCCCAGGCTGGTCTCAAACTCCTGGGATCAAGCAATCTGCCTATCTCAGCCTCCCAAAGTGCTGGGATTACAAGCATAAGCCACTGCACCCAACCCTGGTTTTTATTTGACCGCTCTCAACTCCCCTGTGACCATCCTTCCTTCTTGAAATGTTGCCTTCCTTTGGCAACTGTGATACCACCCGAGGTTCTCATTGTTTCTTTCTCGTCCTCTCATGCGCCTCTTCGTTAATATTAAGTCCACTCCAGAGTCTGTCCTGGTTTGTCTTCCCATCTCTCTGAGTGATGCCAATCACTTTCATTCAGCATGTATTGAGTGCCCACTCTCTGCTAGGCATTGTTCTAGGCACTGACCACTTGCAACTTCTAAGTACATGCTGGTAAATTACAAATGTGTCTATCTCAGGCTCACACATCCAACTGCCTCCCTGAAATCTGGACTTGGATATCAAATGACCTTCCCCAGACTTAACTTGTCTACAACTGAGTTCGTCATCCTTCTCTCTACATCGGTTTCTCTTCCTGGGTTCCCCATTTTAGCAAATGATATTCATTCAGTTGCCCAAGACTGATAGCTGGAGTCATCCTAGACCCTTTCCTCTCTCGCACCTGAGAAAGTGGTAAGTCTTCTTTTTCTGCTTCCTAGATACGTCTGAGTTTCAATCACTTGTCTCCATCACTGTTACCACCACACTGGTCTCCATCTCAGTCTAAGCCATTATTATGGCTCTTATGGAATACAGCAGCAGGCTCCTTCCTGGTCTCAGCCTTTGGGCCTTCTCCCTGTGAATTCATCCAGAGCATGCTTCCTGTGACACAAGACTGATGATGTTAAGCTCCTGCTGAAACCCTATAATGCTTTTTTTTGGCCTTCAGAATTTCAGTTCTAATTTTTCAATATGCTTTATAAGGCCAACCATAATCAGGTACCTCCTCTACCTCTCTGCTTTTATTTATTTCCATTTCCCCTTTCCCCTCATATTCTGTCACTCATTCATTCTTCCCTCCATCCATATTAAACTCCTCTTAGCTCCTGAACATCCCATTCTTTCTCTAGACTCTGAATTTTCCCTGTGCTGTTCCTTCTGCGTGGAACAGCTCATTGGCTGCTCTCCCACCCCTTTACTTTGCCGATGCCACCTTTTCTTCAGGCTTCAGCAGAGATCTTACTTTATCTAAGAAGCCTTCCCTAAACTCCCAAATCTGGGACAAGGGTCTTTTTCTGAGCTGCCATAGTAAGCTGGTACCATTTATCACACTAGGGTGCTTCCCTGTTCATTGGTCTACATCTGCCTTTAAATATAAGCATCTAAGAGGGCAGGAACCTTGCCTCTCTTGAGTGTTTGTTTTTGAGACAGACTCTCACTCTGTCATCCAGGCTGGAGTGCAATGGCACAATCTCAGCTGACTGCAACCTCCACCTCCTGGGGTCAAGTGATTCTCCTGCCTCAGCCTCCTGAATAGCTGGGACTACAGGCATGCACCACCACACCTGGCTAATTTTTTAGAGATGGGGTCTTGCCCAGGCTGGTCTCGAACTCCTGAGTTTGAGTGATCCACCCACCTCAGCCTCCCAAAGTACTGGGATTACAGGTGTGAGCCACCTCACCCAGCTCTTGTTTAATATTTAATTCTTGGGACCTAGCACAGTGACCAGCACATAGTAGGTGCTCAGTAAGTACATGTAGAATAAATGAACAGTTGATAAGTGCAGGATATGAATCCAAAAATTCTGGTCCTGGCTCACCACTGGACCCTTGGAAAGTGTTTTTTAGTGTAGCTGTACCTTAGTGTCCTCACTTGTAATATGAATATATAATATAGAGCATGGCAATGGCAATTTTAAAACATAATCCCCAAATTCTTTGGCACTTCTTTTAATGAGAGGTAGAGCCTATGTCCCTTCCTTTAGAATTTGGGCTCTGTAATTTTTTGATCAAAACAAAAGTGATGTCATGGCCATTTCTGGACTCAAGTCTTAAGAAATTAGCAATTTCCATTTTGGTTTTCTTGTGATGCTTCCTTGCAGAATGCAGGCACTATGCCATGGAGATGCAGCTCCAGAGAGGCCCACGCAGAGGATTCCAGCCTCCAGCCCTCAGCTTCCGCCCAGCTCCCAGCCAGCAACAGGCACAACTTGGCAGCCATTTTGGCCTCCATCTTGCTCTATCCAAGCAAGATGTCTTGGAAGTGGATCTTCCAGCCGCATTTGAACATCCATCCCTATGTAATATTCCAGAGATAAAGAAATGTTGTTTTAAGATCTATGTTTTGGGATGGTTTGTTATGCAACAAGCAATAATCAGGACAGATTTTTGTACCCAGAAGTGGAGTATTGATGACACCATAACACACAGCACTGGCTTTGGGACTGGGCAGCAGATATAAGCCAGAAACGCCTCTGGGAGCATGTTAGTAACCGTGTAGGAGACTGGGGGTGAGGACTTAAAGTGAGGGAAATGTTATCCAGAGAGAGGAAAGGGGACTGCAGTTACAGAAAAGTTTGACAACAGAAAAGTTACAGAAAAGTTTGACAGAAAAGTTTGACAGAAAACTTACAGAAAAGTTTGACAACACTGTTGCCATTGCCTTCTGTAATGTGGAAAATAAAAAGTGTACTTCATGAACTCAGTGACCTTGCTAAGGAGATTTCTGGGCTGAGTTTCCAAAGTGCTACCTGATTTTTACCTGGCCAGCTAGTGGCACCTCTTTCTACCACAATGCATGAACCAGTCATGTTGTTAAAGACATTGTCTCCATGCATGAAATTATGTACGCCCTGTGCCAAGCTTGTCCAACCCACAGCCTGTGGACCACATGCAGCCCAACACAAATTTATAAACTTTCTTAAAGCATTATGAGATTTTTTTTGCAAGTTGTTTTTGTTTTGTTTTGTTTTTTTGTTTGTTTTTTAGCTCATCAGCTATCATTAGTGTTAGGGTGTTTTATGTGTGGCCCAAGACAGTTCTTCTTCCAATGTGGCCCAGGGAAGCCAAAAGGTTGGACACCCCTGCCCTAAGCCTTCTTCAGGTCCCCAAATAGTTGGCACTGTCACAATGACAATGGCTAACCTTTTGTCTTCCAGGCTATTCAACCCTTTTGGAGAAGGTGGCACACAGAAGACCAACATCATTGGCGCTGTCATCTTAGACAAAAGAGTGGGACTGGTAGAAGATCAGCTATCTCAAAATTGGAAAGCAGATCACTAGGTCCTATCCACTGTGGTTGGTTTGGCTTTCTTCACTCCTCTGTACTGCGGGTTCTCCTGTTGCCTGTGATTTTCATTAAACATCTACACAAAAATGACTTAACATGTGCAAAATGTGTAAATAACTAACCCTGCCCTTCACCATATCCATGATCCTCCATTTTGTGTGTTTCCTTCCCTTGTTTTCCTCTACAGTTTCACTACATGTGAATCCCTAGTGATAGATTTATTTTTGCTTGTCTCTGAACTAACAGAAATGGGAATACACTATATGTATTCTCCCGGAACTTGCTTTATTTTCTCAACATTAGGTTCATAAATTGCACCTATTTGTTTTTTGTTTTAATCTTTGTAACCAGTCTGTAAAACCAAATGACTATCCTCTCTGTCTGTTCTCGCACAATGTGTTGTGCATATCAGGTCACCAGTAAACACTGTAGGATGATGCTGGACAGGATATGTCCACAGTGTTGGGAGAAAAGCTGAGTGTTGGCAGAGAAGCTGAGGCAGGGCTTGGAATATGTCCAGGGTCCAGGGTCTAAAACCCCTTGTGGCCTTTGGAATGGGTCTAGACTTGCTGGCTCCTTTCTCCCATTATCTCAAGTAGCCATATGTTTCAAAGAAAATGCTAAACCATCACAGCTGTAGCTTATTCGCTTGATACACCACTTCCTTTCAACCCCCACATCCTCACCACCTGTTTCTTTGTTTTATCAGCAATAAATAGCGTGGGTTTCCAGAGCTCAGGGCCTTTGCAGCCTACATACTAGCATTGGCCCCCTGGTCCCACTTTCTCTCTTAACTTGTCTTTTCTCAGTCCTTTGACTCTGTTGGACTTTGTAGCCCCCATGGCCCCTATTCACCCCAACACACAGAATAGCTGGGTAGCTCACGTTCATGCAAATGTAGTTGTAATATTCAGGAATAAGAGTTTCCAGAGAAGTTACAAAACTTATATGTGGCCCCCAAAAAATTAAAACAAAAAACAAAAAACAAAAAAAAACCTTTTAGGTGGCTAGGAGTGGTGGCTCTTGCCTATAATCCCAGCACTTTGAGAGGCCAAGGCAGGAAGATTGCCTGAGGCCAGGAGTTCAAGATCAGCCTGAGGAACATAGCAAGACCCTCTTTCTACCAAAAAACCCCCTTTTAAAAAATAAACGAAAAACTTTTAGGCAACTGCTAAAAATGAATAATTTGGTGTAACGGAGACAGAGCAGGGACCCCTCTTAAAGGCCTGTGGATCTCCCAAGCATGGAAATAACAGAAAATCTTGAGTTCATTCAAGGGAAATTCCAGGCACCTACCCAGCCTTGAGAAGTAAATGAGCAAATTAATAAGCAAGAAGGTAACAGTAACTTAAAACAATAGCCAAGGCTGGGCACAGTGGCTCACGCCTGTAATCCCAGCACTTTTGGAAGGCTAAGGTGAGCAGATCACTTGAGCTCAGGGGTTCAAGACCAGCCTGTGCAACATGGCAAAACCCTGTCTCTACAAAAGATACAAAAATTAGCATTATGACATGTACCTGTAGTCCCAACTACTTAAGAGGCTGAGGGAGAGGATCACTTGAGTTGGGAGGCAGAGGTTGCAGTGAACTGAGATTGTGCCACTGCACTCCAGCCTGGATGACAGAGCAAGACTCTACCTAAAAATTTAAAAAATTTAAAAAAAGCCAAGGAAGTTAGAGTCCAAAGATGGTCCCTATGGAAACTAATGATGCATCTTAACATGTGTCCCTGAGTTGTTTTTTAGAAACCCAGACCCTCACCAAATGTATCCACTGGCATGTAGACTTCAGATAAGGAGGAACTGAAGATTGAACTCTGACCACTGTTCTTTGTTCTAAATGTCTTCCAGAGGGCCTAAAAGTCATGCCTACAAATCAGAACTAACATTCTTTTTTTTCTTTTATTTTTTCTTTTTGGAGATAGTGTTTTATTCTGTTGCCCAGGCTGGAGTGCAGTCGCACAATCATGGCTCACTGCAACCTCCACCTTCCAGGCCCAAGCAATCCTCCCACCTCAGTCTCCTAAGTAGCTGGAACCATAGGTCTGTGCCACCATGGTCAGCTAATTTTTAAATTATTTTTGTAGAGATGGGGTCTCCCTATACTGCCTGGGCTGAGAACTAACGTTCTTTTCTGCTGATCCCAAATTTTTAGACAAAGTTTTATTTAAAGTTCCTTAACCAATTGCAAACAAGAAAATCTCTGATTCACCTATGACCTGTGGGTCCCCCCACCCACCACCTTTGAGATGTCCTGCCTTTTTAGGTCAAACCAATGTGTAGCTCCATGTATTGATTTACGACTTTACCTGTAACCTCTGCCCCACGCACCTTTATTTTACTTTTTATTTTTGAGACAGGGTCTCGCTCTTTTGTTCAGGCTGGAGTGCAGTGGCACAATTACAGTTCACTGCAACCTCGACCTCCTATGCTCAAGTAATCCCCTCATCTCAGCCTATCCTGACTAGCTGGGACACGCAGCTAATTTTAACTTTCTGTAGAGACAGGGTGTGTGCTATCCAGACTGGTCTTGAACTCCTGAGCTCAAGCAATCTTCCTGCCCCGCCTCCCAAAGTGTTGAGATTATAGGTGTGAGCCACCGCACCTGGCCCCCAACTGCCTTTAAAAACCCTTACTTGCCACCCATCAAGGAGGAGCTACCTGATTCTCCTTGCTTGGTGCCCTACAGATAAACACCCTTCTTTCTCCCTCTGCAAACCTTGGTGTGGGTATTTGGCCTTACTGTGCCAGACGAAGGGATCCTAGTTCAGTTAGATAATATAAATATTTGCAGTGTATGTATACTACCCAAGTACATGACTTCATTATTCAATTTGACAAATGCATTCTGTTACACAAATACAGAAAGGATTAATGAAGCTTGACTAGCCCATCTTTCCCATTATCCCTGCATGTATCTTTGCATTATTGCAAATAATTGAGAACAAACCATTAGTGAGGGGATGGAAAGACTGCTCTGGCTCACCAGCTCCTTTTAAGTATTTCCTTAAGTAAATATCATAAGTAACACAAATAACTATTTCATTCAGTGTAGAGAACAAAGCAAAAATAACAATTCTCTGAGCATCAAACGAATAGGCTTAGTATTATTATTATTATTTTTTTGAAATGGAGTTTCACTCTTGTCACCCAGGCTGGAGTGCAGTGGCAAGATCTCGGCTCACTGCAACCTCTGCCTCACAGATTCAAGCAATTCTCCTGTCTCAGCTTCCCGAGTAGCTAGGATTACAGGCATCCGCCACCATGCCTGGCTAATTTTTTGTATTTTCAGTAGAGACGGGGTTTCACCAAGTTGGGCAGACTGGTCTCGAACTCCTGACCTCAGGTGATCTGCCTACCTCGGCCTCCTAAAGTGCTGGGTTATAAGCCATGGCACCCAGCCTAGGCTTAGTTTTTTTGTAGGTACTAGAGTATTTGTTTCTTTAGCCAAAATCCACTGATATTTCAGTCTTCTGGTTCTCAATCTTGGCTTCCTTTTGCAATTACCTCTTGAACTTTAAAAAATTCTGCTCCAGCCCGGGCAACAGAGGGAGACTGTCTCGAAAAATATATAAGTCAATAAATAAACAAATATGCTGATGCCTGGATCCCACCCTGGGACATTCTGATGTAATTGGCCTGCAATAGTGCCTGGGCATGCGGATTTTTAAAAGCCCCATTGACTCTAATATGCAGCAGACTTTGAGAACCACTGGTTTAAAGGACTTTGTCTTACTCTGACAATGTCTAGCACAGTGCCTGGCAGAGACTGATGCTCAGAATGAACAAACTAAGGTTCTATTTGTCAAGAAGGAGGAGAGCATTGTGTTAATCACAAATGCAAACAAACCACAAGCAAGGGATAAGTCAGGCCCTGGGCAAAGACAATGGTAAGGCAATTCCTGCCAAGTGTGTGAGGGTGACACCCACTGAATGCAAGCTGTTGTTACCTTTTTTCCTTTATTTTTATGTATTTATTTTTTGTTGAGACAGGGTCTCACTGTCCTTCAGTCTGGAGTGCAGTGGCCCTATCCTGGCTCACTGAAGCCTCGACCTCCTGGGCACATTTAATTCTCCCACCTCAGCCTCCTTAGTAGCTAGGACTACAGGTGTGAGCCACCATGCTTGGCTAATTTTTTAAATTTTTGTACAGACGGGTGGGGCTCCTAATGATGTTGCCCAGGCTGGTCTCGAACTCCTGGGCTCAAGTGATCCTCCTGACTCGGCCTCCAAAAGTGCTGGGATTACAGGCCTGAGCCACCGCACCAGGTCAAGTTTCTATCTTGACTCTAACTAGAAAAGGTGTCATCCTTGAAGTGCAGATACTGTCCAGCCAAATTCCAAAGCCCTCTGAAGATCCAAGTTCACTAAGAAGCTCAGAGGTGCCAGGCTGTGTCTTGTGTGTGCAAATGAGGCAGAGGATGACAAGGCAGGGTGGGCACTTCCAGCTGTGCCCCAAGTCTGGTCGACTTGAGAGTCAACCTAGGAGCCTCTCTCGGCTCCAAATAAGAATGTGGCAGCCCTTCCCGCGTAGGGAAAAAGGAGCGTGAGGGGGCACCACGGCGAGATGGTCGGGTCTCCTCCACCCATGAGGATGGAGTGCGGCCTCCACCGGGAACCAGGGGCGGGAGTCGCTGCTCAGTGGCCCGGGCCTGCACGTGGCGCGGCAGGAGCTGCTGTCTAGGGCCGCGCAGCGACAGTGGATGAGGACTACATGTCCCGACGTGCCTCGGGCAGGGTGGGGCGGTGCCGGAGCCGGGCCGGGAGGCCGGTCAGGGCCAGGCGTGCGCAGTGGTTCTTGGGAGTGGCGAAGCGAGTCCTGCCCGGCTGTCAGCTGTGCCCCCGGAGCCGGGCGGGGGTGGCCGCGACCATTGGCGGAGAGGCGAACGGGGCGGGGCCGCCGCCAGCCGCTGCGGGCAAGGCTGAGCAGGCGGAGGTGGGCAGCCGGCCAGGAAAGCACGGTCCAGGCGGCTACATTCGGCCTGGCCATGGCAGCGGCGCCCCTGAAAGTGTGCATCGTGGGCTCGGGGAACTGGTGAGCGGCGGCGGGTTGGAGGCCGGGGCTCCGCTTCCAGGAAGCGCCTCTCCCGGGCGGTGAGGGCTGCGCGCCCCATGCTGCGGCGTGGGCACCGGGCACTGCGCGCAGGGAGGTGGGGTGGGCGACCTCGTTGCTGGGCTGGGCACGGTGCGCCCGAGGAGGCCGCACCGGGGCACTCGCTCGGGAGGCACTGGGCCCGCGTGCGTGCGGGGGACAGCGCGGAGAGAGGGCACCTCGCGCACGCGGGCACCTGTCTGCGCCCTCGTTACTGAGCGCACAGAAGCCACCTGCTTGCCACGCCTGGGTGTTTTGCACAACATCCTAAGGGCTTGCTCCGTTCTCCACGGCGGATCTCCTGGGTCAAGGACTTGGAGGAGGCTCGAGCATTCTTACTGCAGTTTCGGTGTTGAGGAAACCGAGGCGGAGAGGGCTAAAGGGCTCTTGCTGCCCAGGTCACGGGTGGGGCAGGCTCTACCCTTCAAGGTGCCCGTCTCGCCCCCGCTTCTGATAGGTCCACTATCTTAGGCGCGTCGTATCAGGAAGAAAATCCAAGTTTCAACAGGCCGCTGCCCCTGAGGCGTTGAGAATTCTCCCTTGCCGAGATGTTTGCGAAGCTTTGAGTCTCTTTGGGGCCTTATTTGACTTTAACATTTTATGGAGCACTTTAGAAATGTCAGTTCTTCTAGTACCCTTAATCAAACGTACACTGTGGGATTCTCTGGTGTGTCTGGGTGAATGTAGAGGTGGGGGTGTGAAGGGGGAAGGAAGCAAAGTGTAGCATCTGGTGTTTCTAAGCCTTTTTTCATTGCTGTACACTCTTCGCCACACTGAAGGGACTGGTGTACAATATAGTTAAGAGTGATGATGTCCTTTCAGTGCTCCTGTTTACCGGTTTTTCTGTGGCGTGACAGGCATCAGAAGTGCTGCAGCAGTTGGTCCTAGGTAGTTGGTCTTAGTTTTACTCTTTCAAGACTTGGCCCAGAAAGTACTTATTGAAGGAAACCTTACCTGGTTCTTCACTTTTCCATCCCAGCAAGGCCAGTGGCCTCTCTCTGTGTCCCTATTACTGGCCTGTATCATTGTTTTATAAAGAGTTATTTGATTATCTGTCTCCAACTTTTGAGAATGGCATCTGCCCTAGTGCCTGGCATATGCTAAGTCAATACTAAGACTCTGTCGCCCAAACTGGACTGCAGTGATACGATCTTGGCTCACTGCAACCTCCATCTCCCGGATTCAAGCGATTCTTGTGCCTCATCCACTTGAGCAGCTGGGATTACAGGTGTGAGCGACCGCTCCCTGCCTCAGAACTAATTTTTAAAACCATAATGATATTTGATTGAATAATACATTCACATTGTTTAACAACCAGGGCCGGGCGCCATAGCTTATGCCTGTTATCCCAGCACTTTGGGAGGCTGAGGTGGGCCCAGGAGTTTGAGACTAGCCTGGGCAACATGGTGAAACCCCGCCTCTACAAAAAATAAAATATTAGTTGGGCATGGTGGCACATGCCTGTGGTCCCAGGTACTTGGGATGCTAAGGCAGGAGAATCGCCTGAGCCTGGGAGGCAGAGGTTGCAGCGAGCCAAAATTAGATCGCACCATCGTACTCTAGTCTCAAAAAAGGGAGTGAAACCCTGTCTCAAAAGAACAGAACAAAACAAAAAATAAAAAACAAAAACCAAAGCATACCAAAAACAGTGAAACATCACCCATCCACATTTATCCCCCCTGAATACCTCCTGAAGGAAAACCAGTCTTATGAATTACTTCTGTCCTTTCTGGAGGAATTCCATGCAAGTGAATGCTTACATATATTCCTTTCCCCCCTACAAATACTAGGGTATTGTATACTTTTCTGTGAGCTGCATTCTTCAACCAACAACAGAATGTTCTACACAACATTTAATGGAGTTGGTACCTTGCTGCTGCAGAGCTTAATATGTACTTTCAGCTTGGCTTTGCCAGTTTTAATCTCAAGGTCACTTGAGTGCAGTGTCAGCTCCCCTGTTGGCCCATGCCATTTGAAAGGCACCCATTTAGCACATGTTTTTTTAACATTAGTTTTCTATTCTGTAAAATTCCACAGATGACAGCCCCTTTTCCTAATTTGCAAGGTGCAGGACAAGTAACACAGCTCTGCCATGCTGGAACTGGGCCTGGAGCAAGAGTAGTGAAGTGAGCCTCCTGCCCCCTCTGCTGGCATTTGGCTGCCTGCCCATGGCTTCTTCATTCTGGTGTACTTGACTGTTTCCTTGGCCCACTCCAGCCTAGGGAAATGGAGTAGAACTTGGCCAGTGATACTGAAGCAGAGCAATTGAGAAATGTGCTGATAGTTTGGGCTGGCTGCCTGGCTTCATTAATTATGGGATTAGACGGGAACAATTCTTGGCTTCTGTGCCACTGCCGTGGGTACAGAGATACTCAAGTCCTAGAGAGAGGATCACGACCTCCCCAGAAGGATTCAGGAACTCAGGAACTGAAAACAACATGGAGAAGCCCCAGAGGGGTGTTCAGCTCTGGTCAGCAGACGTTTGAGTGTTGCCCAGTGTAGATACTGTGGTCTGACCAGGGATGCAGACACAGCTGGACACAGTCCCTGTCCTTAAACAACTTACCTTCAGGTCTGGGATCAGTGAGGGCATGGAAGATAAGACCGAAGGAAATGCCAAGTGGAATGGAATAACTGCTTACATTTTAAATCGTGTTTCTTAAAATGTGGTCCCAAGACCACTTGTGTCAGTATTACCACTGAAACTAGACTTGCTTAATCATATCCCCTGAGAATGAGATTTTTTTTTTTGCTTAAGGAACTTTAGCCTTTTGCCAAATTTAATACAGATCAAGAAGAGATAGACCTACCCTTCCAGATCGGGTTCTTACCTCAGGAATGTCAAGTTGCTTGAGCAATATTTATACTTGGAAGTTTAAGGCAGCTTAGCCTCCTTGTGTAAATAAAAGTGTTTGTCACATATGAGAACTCTCACATGGAGTGCCTCTCCCAAGTCAATTGTCATCAGTTGCAATACAGTTACCAGAATATTGAATTTAGCTGGCTTACCAGGGAGCTTCAGCCAGGAAGGTCCTGGGCAGGAAAGTAAACATGTTGTATAACATGCCCTTGTCCTGTTCTTTGGTGAAGCTCATTTTCTCTACACAGATTAGAGAGAGGAGGCCAGAGGAGGGGCCCTCACGCATCCAGCGGAGCCCTGCTGTGCTGCCCCGCTGCCGCAGGTGCAGGGAGGGACTTCCTAACCTGCGTGACTTTTCCTGGCTCTGTGACTTTGATTTGGAAAAGCAACAAAAGCTTCTCAGGTTCTTTCAAAGATGAAACAGTTTCTTTTTTGTTTGTTTGTTTTGTTGTTGAGACAGAGTTAGCTGTGTTACCCAGGCTGGAGTGCAATGGCACAATCTTGGCTCACTGCAACCTCCATCTGCTGGGTTCAAGTGATTCTCATGCCTCAGCCTCCTGAGTAACTGGGATTACCGGCAGGCACCGCCACGCCCAGCTAAGTTTTGTGTTTTTAGTAGAGACGGGGTTTTGCCGTGTTGGCCAGGCTGGTCTTGAACTCCTGGCCTCAAGTAATCTGCCCGCCTTGGCCTCGCAAAGTGCTGGGATTACAGGCATGAGCCACAGTGCCTGGCCCAAAATTTCTTTTTTTTAACCAGCACCTTGGGAAGATCACCCAGATACAGTGCAAAATAAAGTTCTAGAGTTAAAATCTCAGGGCTGTATTTACAGCCAAACCCTTGTGATAGGAAGCATATGTCCAGAAACACATCCTAAATCTCCTTTGGAGGCAGGGTAGTGCAGTGGTATAAGAAAGAGCTTGGGAATCTGACTGCCTGGGTCCGCCACTTGGCAGGTCTGAGGCCTTGGGAAAAGTGCTTCTCTCTAAGAATCATACGTTGATACCTGCTGTCTGGGATTATGGTTAGGATTAAATGAAATGATCTGGGGAGAGGGCATGGTGACTAGCACTCAGTAAATGACAATTTCTATTAGTATTATTAGTTTCATCATCCTTGATCAGAGTTGTCATTAAGTCACAAAATGGACTGGTTTGGGGTTTGGCCAAGGGGTAGAGAGGGAGAGGATGGGAGAGAAGACAGGAGACGAGGAGAGTGGCTGATAGACAGCTGGAGGAGTGTCCTTGGGAGTTGCCTATCTCTTGTCCTTGTTTTCACATCACCCCACAGCCTGACATTTTCTCTGATACTGAAGGTCAAGGAGCGCTTTGGCCCACTTTGCACTGATGACTGAAACTGGACCTGTGACTCTTTTTTTTTTTTTTTTTTGGTCTGCTAGGATCGGCTGGGTGCAGCATCCTGGCTGTTCGTCCTCCCTGGACACCCTTTTGTCTGCGCTACTCAGTTTCTGTTGTGATTCTCGCCACACGGAGAGCTCAGAAACAATTTGAGTGACTATAAGTTAGCTCCTTTATGGGCAGAAATAATCCTTCCCTGAGGACAGGCGCACGGACACACTTCTACCTTGGAAATTGAGTGAGAGTTGATAGGATGGACTGGAGATGAACTTGGAAGAGATTTAGAGTTCCCTTGTGGGCTAAGGTGAGAAAGTTTGTACGGCTTTTTAAAAAGTAATATTTAATCACCTGTTTCCTTCATCTCCCACACCTGTTCAGTGTACAAATCATGAGTGTGGCTGGGTGCAGTGGCTCATGTCTATAACCTCAACACTTTGGGAGGCTGAGGTGGAAGAATCATTTGAGTCCCACAATTTGAGTCCAGCCTGAGAAACATAGCAAGACCCTGTCTCTAAATTTAAAAAAAAAATAAATAAAATATAAATAAAAATCATGGCGCAGTGGCTCATACCTGTAATCCCAACACTTCGGGAGGCTGAGGCAGGTGGATTGGTTGAGCCTAGGAGTTCAAGACCAGCCTAGACAACTTAGTGAGACCCTGTCTCTACAAAAAAATATAAAAATTAGCTGGGCATGATGGCATGTGCCTGTAGTCCCACCTACTTGGGAGGCTAAGGCAGGAGAATCACTTGAACCCAGGAGGTGAAGATTGCAGTGAGTCAAGATGGCGCCATTGCACTCCAGCCTGGGTGACAGGAGGGAAACCCTATCAAAATATATATATATAATATAATAATGACTACTATTCTAGGAATGAGTCGAGAGCTCTCAGTTTCTTACCTTAATCTTTCATTTCTTAACCTTCACCTCTTCCATTCTTGCTTCATTCTTCCATTCCATCTTCTTCTGTTCCTTAAGAGGCATAAATATAATAATTGATCATTTTCTGTGTGTCATGTACATGGTGTTATTTCATTTAAACATTATAACAGGCCTGTGGGGTACTATTATTATCCCTATGTTAGATGACATAACTAAGATTTAGAGAAAACTTGCTTAGGTCAACAGTTAATAATATGAACTTGAAACCCAGATCCTTTTAACCCCAAAGACCACGTTTCTGTAAATTCTTACCCTTTTCAGTGTGAAGCATACTTTTACATGAGGACAAATATCATTTTCATAAAAATGTTGAGTATCCTCCCAACAAAAATCCAATTTTATATTCCCCTTCTGAGAAATAAAATGGAAGCAAGGCCTTAAAAATCATCTCATTCAGTTTCCCATCAATGTAGCCATCCCTTCTTCTGTAGCTATGACAGATGATTATCATTTGCTATTTTCAAGGCAATTCATCTTAAAATTAATTAGAAGATTGTTAGAAAACTCTTATTTTTTTTTTCTTCTTTGTATGTGAAGAAAAATCTTAGAAAAATCTAAACTAAAAACCTATCACCTCTAACTTTTACCTATTAATCCCAGAGCAACACCTGGGTGAGCCTCCTCTTCTCTAAGTCATGTCCCTTTGGACAGAAAAGTCACATATCCCCTAAATCTTGTCTCTGGCAGGCCAGGTAGCATCCCCAGGTCTCAGTAGTTGCAGGTGGATGGTGGTTTCTGGGGTCCTCACCATCTGTGTCACCATTCTCCTTTCCCTTTCCTCCTCCCCACCTTGGTGATGTCAGGAACTAAGCTCATTGTGCCAGAAGTGTCCTGGGCTCCCATGAGTTTATACCGGTGACACTTTGTAGTTATTCTGCTTTGAGGCTCAGTCTCTTCCACAATTGGAAGAGGAGAGCTGAATCAGTCATCTCTCACTGCCTAACAGTCTACCCCCAAACTTAGTGGCTTCAGACAGCAATCATTTATTAGCTCATGATTCTGGGGTTTAACAGTTTGGGCTAACCTGGGCAGATTTTCTGCTGATATAGCCCAGGCTCACTCATATGGCTGTGGTTGGCTGGTGAGTTGGTTGGACACTCTCACCCACCTTTTTGTTGTTGTTTTTTGAGAGTCCCACTCTGTCACCCAGGCTGGAGTACAGTGGCATGATCACAATGCGTTACAGCCTCAACCTCCCAGGTCCAAGCGATCCTCCCACCTTAACCTCCCAAGTAGCTGGGACTAGAGGCACACACCATCATGCCTGGCTAATTTTCAGATTTCATCATAGAGGTGGGGTCTCGCTATGTTGCCCAGGCTGATTTCAAACACCTGGCTCTCAAGTAATCCTCCCGCCTTGGCCTCCCAAAGTACTGGAATTACAGGCATGGGCCACCACACCCAGCATGGCTGGGACTCTTGGTCCTAGATGACCTCCTTCACATCCAGCAGTGGGCAGGCTTCAGCCAGCGTGACAGGAGTGACCAGCCCACATGTCTCTCATCCTTCAGCAGCCTAGCTCAGGCTTCTCCATGTGGTGGTTGGGTTCTAATAAGAGTAAGAGAAGGCAAACCTTCATGAGCTTAATAGGCACTTTTCAAGCTGTAGCGCGAATGAGGCCAGATGCTTTTCTAGTCCATGTGTTCAGGAGATTCATAGTTTCCTAAATCTGTGGCTTTAAATTTTTTGACTTGCAACTAACTGACATACAATTTTACATTATGATAGAGGACACTTCCTATCCAACCAGAAACAAATGTTTCACAGTAGCAAATGTTACTGTGGGTGATTAACTGTGATCTTTTCTCCTCGTATTTATTTTGTACCTGCATAACCTTCAGTCTGAGAAACACTGTCCTAGGTAGTAAAACAGTTTCTCATTCTTACTGTGTCTGGAATTGGTTCCTTCTGGTGGGTTTTTGGTCTCGCTGACTTCAAGAATGAAGCCACGGACCCTCGCAGTGAGTGTTACAGTTCTTAAAGATGGTGTGTCCGGAGTTTGTTCCTTCAGATGTTCAGATGTGTCTGGAGTTTATTCCTTCTGGTGGGTTCGTGGTATCACTGTCTTCAGGAGTGAAGCCGCAGACCTTTGCAGTGAGTGCTACAGCTCTTAAAGGTGGCGCATCTGGAGTTGTTTATTCCTCCTGGTGGGTTCGTGGTCTCGCTGACTTAACGAGTGAAGCCACAGACCTCTGCAGTGAGTGTTACAGCTCATAAAGATAGTGCAGACCCAAAGAGTGAGCAGCAGCGAGATGTATTTTGAAGAGCAAAAGAACAAAGCTTCCATAGTGTGGAAGGGGACCCGAGTGGGTTGCCGCTGCTGGCTGGGGTGGCCAGCTTTTATTCCCTTATTTGGCCCCACCCACATCCTGCTGGTTGGTCCATTTTACAGAGCACTGATTGGTCCATTTTACAGATTGCTGACTGGTTCATTTTATAGAGTGCTGATTGCTGTGTTTACAATCCTTTGGCTAGATACAGAGTGCTGATTGGTGCATTTACAATCATTTAGCTAGACACAGAGTGCTGATTGGTGTGTTTTTACAGAGTGCTGATTGGTGTGTTTTTACAGAGTGCTGATTGGTGCATTTACAATCCTTTAGCTAGGCAGAAAAGTTCTCCAAGTCCCCACTCGACCCAGGAAGTCCAGGTGGCTTCACCTCTCATTATCATTACAGCCAGAGTAGTTCTGCAGATGCGCATGTATGTTCTAAGAAAACTATAGCCTTATCATTTGGATTTTCTCAGTGCTGAAGAAAGGAAGTGGTTTGCATGTGTTATAGGCAAAAAAAGAACCAAAGGATTTGTGTTTCTCCAGTCCTGGAGGAGGAGGAAAACTCTAACCTAATAGCCCTAACACTGGCTATCTGGACAGAAATATCCCCAAGATGAAATCAGTAATTCATGTAGCTACCTCAGCTCGATGGAAATGTCTTCAAGCATCGAAACCCCTTTTTTGTAGATTGAATTTTTTTTTTTTCTGAGACAGAGTCTCACTGTGTCACCCAGGCTGGAGTGCAGTGGCGTGATCTTGGCTCACTGCAACCTCCACCTTCCGGGTTCAAGCAATTCTCCTGCCTCAGCCTCCCGAGTAGCTGGGACTACAGGCATGTGCCACTATGCCCGGCTAATTTTTTTGTATTTTCAGTAGAGACGGGGTTTCACCGTGTTAGCCAGAATGGTCTCAATCTCCTGACCTCGTGATGCGCCTGCCTCGGCCTCCCAGAGTGCTGGGCTTACAGGCGTGAGCCACCGCGCCCGGCCAGGTTGAACTTTTATAAGTTGGGTTTCTTGAGTGGATCCACCCAGTGCCAGGAAGTGCCTTTTGTAGACTGTACTCCATGGTTCTCCACTGTGTGGGTTGTCTGTTGAAATTCTGCGTGTGTAAACATTCTGACAACTGTAACATGTTATGTAAATGTTAGAAATGATTATGGATAAATTTGCATTATCACATATCATTAAGTGAACATGCATTCACATTTGTCTTGGACAATGATTTATACTTGTCCCAGTCTAATTTCAGAGCATTCTCAAAAGGATCTTGTTTTAAACAATAAATCTTACAGTAACCTGCTTAAAATGAACTCTTGTGAGTTTGAGTAACATGATTCTGAGCCTCACAACCAGGACCAGCAATGATGGCAGATAGATTTCATCTCAAGCACTGACTATAGCTGATTGATGGTGGCTGCAGAGTTTTGTGTTGAGAAGGATTCTGGGGAAGAGAGTATCTTTGCCAGAAAAGGGTGCTGTGACCTACAGTAGCAAGCTGGGGTAGGGATTGGGGTGGGGACTGACAGCATCTAGCTTGGACTGATTTACTACTACTAATTTTACTACTATTCATATTTAAATTTACTACTACTTGGAATAGTTACTTCTACCCAAGTAGAACCCATCTGTGAGGCCTTGCCTGACACAGTCAGCTCGTGCTCAGCTTTGCTTCACAGCTGCACAAACGTTAGATTCAGTAGTAAGGACTATCCCGGGTACCCCTTAAGCACTTTATGTGTTATCTCAGTTAATCCTCACAGTATGAGGTACTGTCTTGTCATCATCCTTACTTTATAATAAGTCTGAACTTACAAAGTTACGTAATGTGTTGTAAGTTACACAGATACTATGCAGTAGAGTGGTTGAAGTTCTCTGCCTTCCTGCCCACTTGAAATGTGGCTATTGGGACTAAATTTAAATGTTAACTAATTAAAATGTAAATACTATGTGTAGCTACATATGCAGTGGAGCTCTACATACTTATTTTCTCCTTGCTTTTTCATGTAACTGTGTCTTGAAGCCTTTTCCATATCTATACATAAAGAACATTTCATTCTTTTTTATACTTGTGTAATATTCCTGGGCATAGATACCCTTTTGTTTAATCAGTTTGCTCTTGATGGATATTCTAAGAGTTCTGCAGTGAATAGCCTCATACTGAACCATCTGCATATATGTTGGTAGAAGCTAGAACTATTAGCAATACACGAGAAATAATTTAGTCGTGATTTCTTATTTCGTTTTTCACTTCGTAATAAGCAAGTATGAGGAAGGTGGAGAGTGACATTCCAGCTGTGGAGGACCTAGAAACATGAGCAGAAAAGAAGTTTTTTTGTTCTGGATTACCTAGCATGTCTGGTGTAGATCTCAGGTTTGAAAGCTGAGATTTTGCATCATTGAGACTCTGGTGGATGTTTGCAAATGGTTTTCAGTGATTCTCATTATCCAGGAATGAGGGCAGGGGTGTATAGTCTTTCAGTTATTATGTCAACAGAGACCAGGTGTCAGGTGGCTGTTAGAATTTGCACTACATGGTTCTTTCCATTATCAATAGATGGGCCTGCAGAATGTATATATCTAAAAAATTTGTGCTAGGATATAGAATATGCTTGTTTGAAGCGCCATGGACAGTTTGGTTCTCTGCCATCCTTGCTTAAGACTGGTGGTCCTTAAAGGTAATTTGAGACTGTGACTTAGACATTCTCCAGGATCCTGTGTGTTCTTCTTCTGAGTGAGCAGGTAGATTCTCCTGCTACCTATGTCTTTGATTCTGACTGAATTAATCGCTGACCATTCCTCCATTCACTCAGATGAACATTGTTCCCATGGTGTGTGGGGTTGATAGCATGGCTGACCAGGTCATGGATAGCCATTTTTGAACAGGCTGATAGGTGTGTGGTCCATCCCAAACTGCTCCTACTTGGCTGCTCTGAAAAAATATGGAAATAAGTATCGACTAAAATGAGACTTAGGGAGCATCTGTGGATTTCAGTTACCTCCATAGTTTCTGTTTTCTGGTTGGCTAACAGGCCTTGGGACTTGCTGAAACTTGTCTGCTTTGGATTTGGGGTCTGTTAAAATATCTAAATGGGAATGATTTAAAATCAGAATAAAAAAATAAACTAATACTGGGAAAATCTGGAAAAGATAGGCAAGTATGAAGAACACCATAACATTTGCTTGTAACCTTACCAACAAGAAAGGATGTATTCATGCAACAAGTGTTTGTTGTGCATCTACTATATCAACACTTCAGTGTGCATGTGAATCTCTTGGGGATTGTGTTACAGAGCAGATTCTGACTCAGCAGGTCTGGGGTGGGGCCTGACGTTCAGCATTTCTAACATGCTCTCAGGGATGTTTTCACTGCTGGTCCATGGACTACACTTTTAATAGGATCTGACCACAGGCTGGATCTTATGCTAGTGCTTCTGTGTTTTCTTGCAATCCTTTTTAAATGTGTATGTTTTTTTAATTGTGACAAAATACACATAACATAAAAGTTACCATCTTAACCACTTTTAAGCATACGGTTTAGTAGGGTTAAGAATATTCACATCATTTGTATTGAAAACAACGAAAATATTGAAAAGAATTAGATGTCCAGAATTCTTTTCATCTTGCAAATCTGAAACTCTATATTCATTAAGCAACAGTTCCTCAATCCACTCTTTCCCCAGTCCCTGGAAACCACACTTCTACTTTCTGTCTCTATGAATTTGACTACTCTAAGTACCTCATATCAGTAGAATTATACATTGTTTATCCTTCTGTGTCTGGCTTATTTCAATTAGCATAATGTCTTCAAGGTTCATCCATGTTGTAACATGTGTCAGAACTTCCTTTGTAAGACTGGATAATATCCCATTGCGTGTATAGACCACACTTCGCTTATCCATACATCAGCTGATGGACACTTGGGTTGCTCCCACTTTTTGGCAATTGTGCATAGTGTTGCTATGAACGCGGGTGTATGTATAGACCACACTTCGCTTATCCATACATCAGTTGATGGACACTTGGGTTGCTTCTACCTTTTGGCAATTGTGCATAGTGTTGCTATGAACATGGGTGTACAAATATCTCTTTGAGACCCTGCTTTCAATTCTTTGGGGGTATATACCCAGAAACAGAATTGCTTGATCATATGTTAGTTCTATTTTTAATTCTTCGAGGAACTGCCATTTGGTCTTCCACAGTGGCTGCAGTATTTTACAATTCTACCAACAGTATACAAGGGTCCTGATTTCTCTGCATCCTTACCAACACTTATTATTTTCTGTGTTTTTGATAGTAGCTATCTAAGTGGGTCTGAGGTGGTATTACTTATTAATTGCACACTTGCAATCATATGGTATGTACAATTTTGCATCCTTTTTGTTAAATGTAACATTCTATCATAAGCGTTTTCCTCTACAGTTTGAATTTTGATAGAAAGCCTTTTCAGTCTCCTTACTCTTTTAAGTGAAGTTGTTCACATTGATCTTTTTTCCTCTGTGGTTTCTTTCTTTGATTTCAAGCTTAGAAAGCTTCCCTATGTAGAGATCAAATAAACATTCACCAGGTTGAATCTATTTTTAAAATACTTCATTTTTAACATTTGCATTGAATACTCTGGCATTTGGTTGTTCTTTAAAAGCCCTTTGACTACAAAGAATTACACAAAATGTTAATAGTGGTTCTCCCTGGGTGATGAGATTATTCATAATTATTTTTTCATGTGTTGCTTTTATGAGTGAAAAAGTACATGTTATTTAAACCACAAAGGACCACCCTCTTGCCCATGGAACGAGCCTGGGTCAGCTCTGGAAGAGATGGGGACATGGAATGTGGAGAATCTAGCTGATGGCGAATTCTTCCTGGACCTCCACTTCCTCCATAGTAAAAGGAAGGATGGACTGTAGGGTCCTTTCTGGCCTCAAATTCATCAGGTTTAGGCCCAACTTGATAGTGTCAACCTAAAATAATCAAAAAGGTCAGAATCTAGTTTAAAGAGAGTTTAATTAAGTGCAAAGGTTAAAAGTGAGCCTGCCGGCTGGGCATGGTTGCCCACACCTATAATCCCAGTACTTTGGGAGGCTGAGGCAGGCGGATCACGAGGTCAAGAGATCGAGACCATGCCAGCCAACGTGGTGAAACTCTGTCTCTACTAAAAATAGAAAAATTAGTTGGGCATGGTGGTGTGTGCCTGTAGTCCCAGCTGCTGGGGAGCCTGAGGCAGGAGAACTGCTTGAACCCAGGAGGCGGAGGTTGCAGTGAGTCAAGATCGCAGCACTGCACTCCAGCCTGGTGACAGAGTGAGACTCTGTCTTAAAAAAAAAAAAAAAAAAAAAAAAAAAAACACCATGTGAGCCTGCCCAGAAAGAACAGATTCCAAGAAATTAGGATTTCAGCATGTTTCTGTGTAAGGCTTAATGCATAGTTACAATGATCTGATTAGTCAAGGTGGTCTTTTTGAGTGGTGGGGGAGGTATATTTAACATTCCACACTGCAGATTAACCATCATTGGGTCTTGGACTGACGCTATCTGGTGTGAGTTAGGTACAGGACAATGAAGGAGGCAGTTAATGTACAACAAAGATCAGCAATTAGAAGTGGGAAGATCTGGTCTCTCCTAGTCATTTACAATGAGGAAGTCAAGAATAGTGGGGCAGAGAGTGAAGCAGAATTGCAAGCATGCAAATTATACATAACCCAGTCTCCAAGGCCTAACTTCCCCCTTGGCATAATAAATTCAGAGGGTCCTGAAATTTTTATTTTTATTTAAAAACAGGCAGCCATTCCTTGGCTGAAGTAGTACATCCCCAGCCTAATTAAATACTACACCTTTTTAGAGAGAAAGGGGTGAGAAGGCTGTGGACAGAGTGAATGGCAAAGGGTTAGCTGGGGGCGGAGGCGGGGAGGGCATTGCCAAGCTGGGGGTTAGGACCTGCTGCAGGTGGGTGTCCATCCAGCTGGGACTCAGGGCTGTAGAGCAGAAGGGTTAAAAGGGATAATGTGGGTAAGGTATTTGAAACAGTGCCTGACACCTGGTAGGCACCAAATTGGTGCTGTTTTTGCCCACCCTGTCCCTTCCTTGCCTCTTGCCCCTGCCACGCCATTTTCTCCACCTTCCCTGCCTCCTCTTTCTCTCCTCCCTTTGTCTCCCTGATCCTCTCCATTTCTCTTGCACTATCTCCTCTTCTCTCCTTCCCTTAACCTCTGTCCTCTTCCTTCTTTTCCCTCCTCCCTGGACATGTTAGTTCTAGATAAAATCTGTGCCTATTGTTGGCCATGCCACGGGCTATGACTGAGCTTTGCCCCAGGGGCCTTCCTGCTGCCTGGAAGGTACCCAGTCTCCTCCCCAGGTAAGGCCCACTAAGCCTCGGAGCTCCGCCCTGGCTACACTTTCTCCCAGCTTTCCCTGACGTCATCGCCAGGTGTCGCTGTGTTGCCTGTTTGACCACATAGGTCGCTGTGGTACAGATATATATATATATGTATATATATATATATATAAATTTTTTTTTTCTTTGAGATGGAGTTTTGCTCTGTTGCCCAGGTTGGAGTGCAGTGGCGCAATCTCGGCTCACTGCAACCACCGCCTCCCGGGTTCACGTGATTCTCCTGCCTCAGCCTCCTGAGTAGCTGGGATTACAGGAGCCCGCCACCACGTCTGGCTAATTTTTGTATTTTTAGTAGAGACGTTGTTTCACCATGTTGATCAGGCTGGTCTTGAACTCCTGACCTCGTGATCCGCCCACCTCAGCCTCCCAGAATGCTGGGATTGCAGGTTTGAGCCACTGTGCCTGGCAGTACAGTTACACTTTTTTCTGTGCTTGTTGAAACAACATCAATCTCTGTTTACCAGTCTCCAAGCTCCATGAGGATGGGGACGTGTCTGCTTTTATTCCCTTGCATCCCCTGCACCCAGCATGGTGTCTAAAATTAGTGGGTGCTCAATAAATATTTTCAATAAAAGATTCTACCCTACAATAGGGCAAATATAAATTAGCAACAAGTGCAGGCTTTGGAGACACTCAGATCTGGGTTTGAATTGCTGACTGTAGATGGACAGCATGACTTAGGTAATTGATTTATGCTCTTTGGGCCTCAATTTCATCATCTGTAAAATGGGGATAATGTGGCACCTCTCTTGTGGGCTGTAATAAAGATTAAATGAAATCTTATATGAAGTACCCATCTACTCAAGTTCCTTTTAAATTTCATTTGCATAGCGTTACAGGATTTGTGAATCAGTGTATATTTTAAGGTCTAAGACTTAAGACGATTCATGATTTCATGGGTAATAGAATTTTATACATCTATGTAAAGACCCAGGACTGGCCATCAGCAAACCTGAGTCCTCCAAGTTCTGTCTTAGTTAGTTATTGACCTTTGCTCCAGGGGCCTTCCTTCTGCCTGGAAGGCTCCCCAGCCTCCTCCCCAGGTCAGACCCACCTGGAGGCCGTACCGGATTGTAGGATGCAAGGTGAACATGACTCAGTCTCCTGCATCTTAATCTGCAAGATGAAGAGTTTGGGCAGGATTAAACGCATCATGCAGGCAGCACCCTTATGGCTTTGGCTCTGTCTGCTTCATAGCTGTAGTAGTATTTGATTGCTATTCTTTCTTTGAAAGTTTATTTTTATTTATTTATTTTTGGAGACAGTGTGTGCCATTATCCAGGCTGGAGTGTGGTGGCATGATCATGGCTAACTGCAGCCTTGACCTCCTGGGCTCAACTGATCCTCTTGCTTCAGCCTCCTGAGTAGCTAGGACTACAGGTACAGCTACCATGCCCAGCTAATTTTTTATTTTTTGTAGAGACAGGATCGCACTATGTTGCCCAAGCTGGTCTCAAACTCCTGGGCTCAAGAAATGCTCCCTCCTCAGCCTCCCAGTGCACTGAGATTCCAGGTGGAAGCCACTGTGTCCAGCCTAAATGTTTACTTTAAAAGACAACTTCATACCACTATAGTAAATATCACAAGTAGAAGGTAACAACAACAAAAGCCAGTAGAATGAAAACAAGACGGTGTTACAGAATTCTTGCCAGATATTACTACCTGCCAAGGGTCAGAGTCTGAGGCCTCTTCAGACTTTGTGAAGAAGGGAAATTAGCACACGCTGGAGAGATGGGAACCACTTGATGGCACTGCAGCGAGACATTCTGCACTCGCTTAGGACCATGAGAGCTGAGAAGGGCACGAGTGATTCAGTGTCATTTGGTTTTGTGTGTATCCCTAGTCCCCATTTCTCACTTTGGGAAGCACTGGATTAGATCATAGACCTGGAAGGAACCTTAAAGATTACCTGCCCCACCTATCATTTTGTAGACGGATGAGCTGAGCCTGATGTGGAGGTGGCTGCTCATGCTCTTGACCCAGGCTTGTGAAGACCTATGCCCTTGATTCTCAAAATGCAGGAGTTGAAAGACAGACAGACAGATAGATATGCAGGAGTTGAAAAATAGGCAGGCAGGTAGACAGAGAGATAGATATGCGGGAGTTGAAAGATAGATAGATAGATAGATAGATAGATAGATAGATAGATAGATAGATGGATAGATAAGACCTGTGCCTGACTATGCTTGTGTAGTGTTACAGAAACCAGCTGAGACATGGAGAGTGCCAGCAGTGTGGCCACAGGACCCCAACTATGACCTGTTCACATGCAAACCACCTTTGTGGGCTGTAGTCAGTACTTTTATTTTAAGCTCAGCTCTAAAATATCTATGCACATTTTTGGACTGGCCTTCTGCTGGTCAGTCACATTTCTTTCTCTTTTTTTTTGTTTTTTGTTTTTTGTTTTTTGAGACAGAGTCTTCCTTTGTAGCCTAGGCTAGAGTGCAGTGGTGTGATCTCAGCTCACTGCAACCTCTGCCTCCCGGGTTCAAGCGATTCTCCTGCCTCAGCCTCTTGAGTAGCTGGGACTGCAGGCGCATGCCACCACATCTAGCTAATTTTTTTGCATTTCTAGTAGAGACGGGGTTTCACCGTGTTGGCCAGGATGGTCTCAGTCTTCTGACCTTGTGATCCACCCGCCTCGGCCTCCCAAAGTGCCAGCACGTCAGCCCCCGCACCCGGCCCATTTCTTTAGAACAGGGTGTGTCACTTATAAGTAGATTCTGGTCCCTTCAAAACCCTCCGGCTCCTCCAAAACATTTTTCTTGCTCTATTTGATCCACAAGAAAAATGAAGCTGCTCTTTCATATTGGTCAGAAGAGGTAACACTTGGGACAAATGCCTCTAGTACCATTCCAGAGGCACAAAGGAGTTTGGGGTACGGGTTATACTTTTTGATTTTTTATAAACCATACAGATAAAAGTGGACAACAGAGAAAATACTGAGTTCAACGTGGAGATTGGGCTGGGCGCAGTGGCTCATGCCTGTAATTCTAGCACTTTGGGAGGCTGAGGTGGGAGGATTGTTTGAGCCCAGGAGTTGAAGACTAGCCTGGGCAACATAGATCCCGTCTCTACAATATTTTTTTAAAATTAGCTGGGCGTGGCGGCACACATGTAGTCCAGTTACTCAGGAGGCCAGGGAGCGACGATTCCCTTGAGCCTGGGAGGTCAAGGCTGCAGTGAGCTGTGATTGCACCACTGCACTCCAGCCTGGGGGACAGAGCAAGACACTGTCTCAAACAAACAAACAGAGAGAGTATACCAAAGGGGGTTAAAACAAAATGAAATATAGTGTTTTAAGCCCTGGTCCTCCTCCTCCATGCCCTGCCTCCCCGCCACCCTTGCCAAAAAAATTATTGTATAAATTATATATAGAGAACAAAACTAGGCCTTAAGGTACTAGGATCGTTTTGTTCCTCTCCATCCGTGAATTTAATTCCACAGTCCTTCCTTCAACACAACACTACCCCAACCCCCAATCCCTCCCACTACATTGCCAATCCCTGGGTGGCAAATCCAACAGCTTGGCCAAAAATTACTTGGAGAGGCCTCTAGTTGTGTCAAAGATTCTGTCTTTGTACATCTATCGGCTTTTGCTGCAACACAGCCCACTCTCCCCTAACTCAGCTGCTTAAAATAACAAGCATTTAAGATTGCTTTTGAGTTAGGGATCAGCTGGTCGGGCTCACTCATGTGTCTGCAGTTAGCTGAGTACTAGGTGGAAAGCACTGCTGTGTCTGCTTTTCCCAGCCCTGATTTGCGAAGCCTTTTTTTGCTTCTCCGCAGGGGTTTGGTCTTCCCGAGCACCATCCTTGTGTCTTCTCCCTGCACCCTGGGCCGGGCTGTCCATTATGGTTCTCCCAATAGAAGGTTGAGCCTGGGAGACTTGTCATGGATCAACGTGTATTGCAGTTGGGTCCTTTGTATTGAAGTCCACTGCAGTTTACCCTTCTAACCACATCTGCTTCCACTTTCCTCCACCTCTTATCACACACAGCCTCATGAACGCCTTTTAGCTATTCATCTCTCTGAGCTGGTGGTGAGCTTTTGAGAGCAAAGAACACGTTGCCTTTCCCCTGCTGTATTATCACCATCCGGCCCAATGCATTACACACAGTAGGTGCTCAGTAAATATTTAATGACTGAGATAAATAAGTGAATGAATGAAATTATTGATGAAACCAGGAATGAGGTAGAATGAGGTCTTGATGGCCCCCCAAGAGTAAAATAACTGGAATTCCCCTTATTAATTTTTACCCTGTCACTTTAAGCCCCCATTGAATCCCAAAGGACATACAGACATGGTCTGAAGGGCCTAGTTCTTAACAGTACCAATGTTTGTTTAAATTTTCGTAACTCTACCCAGGGGTGGTGGCACGTGCCTGTAGTCCCAGCTACTCAGGAGGCTGAGGTGGAAGGATCACCTGAGCCCAGGAGGTCAAGGCTGCAGTGAGTTGTGATCGCGCCACTGCACTCCAGTCTGGGTGACAGAGTGAGATCGTGTCTCAATCAATCAATCAATCAATCCAACTCATTGCAGTAAATACTACAGGTTTGTCTCCGGTTGCAAATGTTTGGCTTCCCCAGGAGGCAGCTGTAAAGGGGAAAGCAAGTGTATTCCAGTGAGATCACGGGGAGGGATTCCTGGTTCTGATTTACTTTTCCACTTGACTTACTAGACTTAGATTCCTGGTGTCTCATAGCCCCCCATCGGTTGACGCTCAGTCCCCCAGAACCACACTTGTTCTCTCTGACCTCGTGAAAGTTACTTGATGCCAGGGAACACTGTGAACCACAGCCTTTATCTCCCTGTGAGTACGTGAGCAGCTGTTTCCAAGATTAGAATAAAGGTGGTAGTGATGGTGGGAGGTTCCTGGCCTGCTTTCTACAAAGTGTCAGTAGGAGAATTGGATTAATGGGTATTTATCTAATAACCTGTTCTGCTGGCATAGAATAAGAATTTCACAGGTACAGCTGCATAGCCTTGATATCTACAGCTATTCTTTTGTGAGGGAGGAGGGCATCGGAATTCTAATCATTGTGCAGAGCAGTGGCTCTCAGCCTTGGCTGCACATCAAGTCATCAGGGAGCTTTAAAAAGTACAGATGCCTGGTCCCACCGCAGAAGTGCCAGTTCCATTGGCCTGGGGTGTGGTCTGGGACTCAGGATTTTTAAATCTCCCAGGTAACTGTGCAGCCAAAGTGGAGAACCACTTGTTTAGTTTATCCGTTCTATGTCAGGAAGGGGACAATACTTATAATCTGTTAGAATTATTTGAAGTTTTGTGGTTGTTAAAGCATATAGGTTTATATGCTGGGATGAATTATAGTTGGGTTAGAATAACAGATTCTTCAGGGGATGAAAATAAATGTCTCCAACGTGTTCTGCAGCCGCTTGGCTGCCCCCACCTTTTGTTATCATCCCCTACTCCATCTCATCAAATTGTCTTGAGAATAATTGTGAGAAAAAGTAGCAACTGCCCTAGCACATGAATTTGCAAGATGCTCTTTACTGCATTCTCTCATTTACTCCTCACACCAGGAAAGTCAGCTAAGAAACAAACCGTTTCTCAGTGGAAAGTCCAGAGGGGAGAGCTGACAGGCTCAGCTAGGATTGAGTGCCCACTGTGGCCCCAGCAGCGGCTTCTGTGCGATGGATACAGGTGCCTGGTCCCACCTCCTCTGCTGCAGGAGCCACGTGCAGACACGCACTGCTGTCGGGAGGACTGATGTTAACAAATCAGGGTCATTTTTGTCCCCTGTAGGAAAGCCTATGGGAGACTGAGCCATCACTAGAACATGTTTGCTAAATAGAGATGCAGAGAAAAGGGAGCTTAGGGGCCAGAGGCCGGCTTGGTTGTGGAGAGGAGGGAGTGCAAAGTACTCAGCAACTGGGCCCTGTGCTCTCCCTTTGCTCCTCTTCGGGAGTCCACTCGGGTTCTTGTCTTTCCTCTGTGCTTCTGCCTTGCACCTGCTGCAGTTCATCAAGACACAGTTTATTTTACCATAGGTACATCTCAATATCCTTTGAAGACCTTCTAGGGTCATTTTCATGCTTTGGGGTGGATTTCTTTTCTGCCTGTGATGTTGTCTTCCAAGATAGGTTGATTCTTACTAGTTTCAAGGGGTGGTGCATTTTGACCTTAAACCAAATTCTGGTGCTTTCCCGGTCTCAGGCAGTGGTGAAAACAACTCAGTTTCAAATGGCTTGGGGCTGATACACATCACATCTCGAGTAAGCTCGGTGTTTGGATCAGAATCAAAACACAAGTCTTCTGAATTTTAATCAAATGCTTTTTCTCTCCTGCCCAAGTGAGTTTATTTTTGTTCTTTTCCACGGTTTCTTTTGTAGGGGTTCAGCTGTTGCAAAAATAATTGGTAATAATGTCAAGAAACTTCAGAAGTTTGCCTCCACAGTGAAGATGTGGGTCTTTGAAGAAACAGTTAATGGCAGAAAACTGACAGACATCATAAATAATGACCATGAAAATGTAAAATATCTTCCTGGACACAAGCTGCCAGAAAATGTGGTAAGACTTTGGGGTGAAACGTACATTGGTTCATTCCGCAAGTTATGCTTGGTGGAGCAGCATTGGGACTTGGAACTGGGAAAGCTGCTTTTCTTTTCCCCAGTTCCTTTCCACTACCAATTGGTTGGTTGATTTTGGTTTTTCTGACTCTGAAAATGGGTTTCCTATTAGTGTGCCAAGAATGCCTTAACAAAGTGCCAGACTGGTACCTTAAACAACAGAAATGTATCTTTTGTAATTCTGGAGGTTTTGAGTGTGAGATCAGGGTGTTGATAGGGTTGATTTCTGAGGTTTCTCTCCTTGGCTTGTAGATAGCATCTTCTGTATTTTCACGTGGTCTTCCCTCTGATCCCGTCTCTATCATAATCTCCTCTTACAAAGATAGCAGTCATATTGGATAAAGACCCATCCCAATGACTTAAGTTAATTACCTCTTTAAAGACACTGTTTCCAGATACAGTCACATTCTGAGTACAGCCCATAACAGACTTCCTGCTTGGCATTCAAAGTGCCAGCCACGGCTGGAACTAACGAACTTGCCTTAGGCTGTTCATGCTCCCCAAGTAGCTCCTGGTATACCCTAAGTGCATGAGATCAGCTTGCTAGGACAGCTAATGCACTGGTCTGTAATTAAAGTCAGGGTCAAGGCCTAAATTACGGAAGGAGATAGAAGAAAATGGGAAAATGTAAGATTGACAGTTTAAATTCAAGCTTATTAAGTCTGGGAGAGAAAAATACAGGTTATTGCCTGACCTCCTTCTATTGACTTGCGGAGGAAGAAAGAAATGAGCTTGGGGAGTGAAAAGGGTGTACCCTGCTGCTTGTCTGAATGGAATTGATGAACTTCTTCTTTTGTCAGATTCACCTCTTTGTGGTTTTCTATCATAATCTCTTTGAAAACCAGACAGTTGTGGCTGTCTGATTCCTATGGTTAACCCAAGAAGCTCATCTCCTGTGTTAGTGAAATACCCTTTACTGCATATATTCACTCACCAAACCTTATGAGCATGCACTGTGCATGCAAAGCACAGTGTTGGGTGCTGGGGACAGAAGGAGGAATAAGACAGTGTTGCTTTCCTCAAGGAACTGAGCAGGGGAGACCGATCTCTAAATCAGTAAATGTGGGGAAGTTTTAGTTACAGTATTTGTTAGTGTCAAGCACCATGCTAAGCAATACATATAGTCTAATTTAATCCTCTCAATAACGCTCTTAGGTTGATACTACTGGTTTTCCTATTAGGATGATGATTTTGATTATATAGTGGAGGAAACGAGGACTCAGAGAGGCTAATGAACTTGTCCAGGGTCACACAGCTAAGGGCTACGGTTCAGATTGATTCCTGGTGGACTCATCCCCGAGCATGCTCCTGAGCATGCTGAATCTGTTGCCTTCCCGACAATGATGACTTTCTGCTCTGGACTCGGGTGAGCCAGCATTTCCCTACAGTGATTCCTGGTGCAGTTGGTGGGGGAGGAAGAACCTTTAGGGTTGTGAGCTTAGAAGTTAAGTTGTCCAAGTATCTGCTGGAGAGAATGAAAGAGGCGGCTGTTCCCACTCCAATGGAAGGCCTCTGGGGTCATCTCTAATCCATTCTTGGGTCAGATCATTCTTTTGAGCTTCACTTTTCCATTTTTATCCGAATTGGTTGCCTCCTCCCTTTGGTAAACTACTTGTTTCATTGTTATTTTCCTCCCACGCTGCCTGGTGCCTGTCCCTTGTGCACCTGTCTGTCTACCTCCGCGTGCCCTCAGTGTGTGACCTTGCTTTCTGGTTCTTCTTTCACCCACAGTCCCTAGCGCAGTGCTTTTCCTCCAGTGGATATTCAAGGAGTGTTGGGGGAAGTGAATCTGCTGAGTGGTTCTGTGAAGCTAGAGCCTCTGCTGTGAACAGGGAGAGTGGGGGGGAAGGAACTGACACAGAGGAGTTGAGAGAGCCTGCCCCCCATATGACTGACTCCACCACCCACCCCTGGTCACGGGGTATGGACAGAGGCAGGAGAATTCGCTCCCAGAACCCTGCTGATGTCTAATAGATCTCTCGAACCTATTCTTCCTGTTTAAGTGAAAGTTTTGACCAACATGTCCCCAGTCCCTCACCCTCCAGCCTCAGGTAGCCACCTAAAAGACCAATTTTTAGTCATTGTTTTTCTTTCCAGTTCAAACAGGAGAGGTTTGTTGCATTTCCGTCAACACAAGCTCACTGTTTATGCTGTCATTTGATGTGCTGACTTCAGACTGAGACTTTTCTGTGTGAGACCCCCAAACTGCTGCCCACCTGCCCCTTCCCCAGGTCCACACTCATCATGTGGCCCCTCCCACATGGGAGCCTTCTGTTACAGTGACTTCACCATGCCATTGCCTGCTCACTAAAAACTGAGCCCTTCTGGGTTTGCGATTTCCCTTTAGATCTGAATGAAAATAATGCTCATTATTTTCTGAAGGCCGAGTGCAGTGACTCACTCCTGTAATCCCAGCACTTTGGGAGGCTGAGGGGGCCGGATCACTTGAGGTCAGAAGTTCAAGACCAACCTGGCCAACATGGCAAAACCTCATTTCTACTAAAAATACAGAAATTAACTGGGTGTGGTGATGCACACCTATAATCCCAGCTATACTCAGGAGACTGAAGCACGAGAATTGCCTGAACCCAGGGGGTGGAGGTTGCAGTGAGCCAAGATTGTGCCGCTGCACTCCAGCCTGGGCAACAGAGCAAGACTACATCTTAAAAAAAAAAAAAAAGGAATGCTCCATCTAAAAAAAAAAAAAAAGAAAATAATGCTCATTATTTTCTGTAATTGCAAAATGGTTGATCCTGTTTTCTAGCTCTGTTTCCAGAGCCTGTGTTTGGAGCTCATCAAGGTAGAGGACTCTTGCATCCCTGTTCCAGCTTCAGCCAATGACACCAGGATTTAGATTCCAGCACCCCCATGAAATATAGTTGCCATTGCCTCTCATCTTCTGCCTGCTTTTTAAAAAACTGCTTCACTTAGATATAATCCACAGACCATAAAATTCAGTGACTGTTTTCGTACATTTACATAGCTATGCAGCCATCACTACAGCCAATTTTAACACATTTTCGTCATCTTGAAAAGAAATCTTGTACCCTTTCCTAGTTGCCTCCTGTTGTCCCCAATTGTCCCACAGCCCTAGGCGACCACTAATCTACTTTCTATCTGTATAGATTTACCTATTCTCAATGTTTCATATAAATTGCATCTTACAATATGCGGTCTTCTGTGACTGGCTTCTTTCACTTCGCATAATGTTGTCAAGCTCCATCCATGTTGTAGCGTGTATCAGTGCTTCGTTCCTTTTTATGGCTGAATACGATCCTGTTGTATGGATGTCCCACATTTTGTTTACCCGTTCATCAGTTGATGGTCATTTGAGCTGTTTCCTCTCTTTGGGTATTGTGAATAATAGCTTTTTGTACAATGTGAACCTTTATATACAATGTTTTGTATGAACATATGTTTTCAGTTCTTTTGTGTGTATACCTAGGAGTAGAGTTAACTTTTTGAGGAACTGCCAGACTGTTTTACAAAGTGGCTGTACCATTTTACATTCCTATCAACAGTGTATGAATGTTCCAATTTCTTCACATTCTCACCAGCACTTGCTGTTATCTGACTTTTTAATCCTAGCGGGTGTCTCATTCACGGTTTTGATTTTCATTTGCCTGATGGCTAACCATGTTGAATATCTTGTGCTTATTGTTACTTGTATATCTTTGGAGAAAAGTGTATTCAAATCCTTTGTCCATTTTAAAAATGGATTGTCTTTTTATTATTGAGTTATTCAAATTCTTTATATATTCTAGATACAGGTCCCCTTTCTTCACAAGTATTTTTTCCTGTTCTGTGGGTCTTCTTTTTACTTGCTTGATGGTATCCTTTGAAGCACAAAAGTTTTTAATTAAGAAGTCCAATGTTTACCTTTTTACTTTGCTGTGAGCTCTTTGAGTATAGTTTCTTGCCTAGGTCTGTATTCACTAATGTCTCCTCAGCACCTGAAATAGTGCCTGACATTATTTGTGGTCTGAATAAATGCCAAGAATAGTGGAAGTGGTAAGGAAGAACAAACTAGGATGAAGAGTTTTGTTTCAGTGCTTTAGGTGGTATCACATGGAAAATAAGTTTAGGGCAAGACTTAAAAAAAATTAATCATTTACATTTGGGAACTAGGGTTGGGGTAATACTTACTAATTTTTGCTGAAAGCCTTCTGAAAATTAAAATATCAGTTCAGTGGGAAGCCTCACTGTTAACTCCTTTCTTCCCTGGGTTTAACTCTTTGATTTCATTAGAGGAGTAGTTTTCCATGGTGATCATCAAATTTTAGTGTTCATCAGATCACTGGGAGAGCTTCCCAGGGATACGTGGGCCCACTCCTATAGTTTCTGATTCAGTAGGTTTCAGGTGGGGTCCCTGAATGTACATTTCTCACAAGTTCCCAGGTAATGGGGATGCTGTTGGTTCAGGAGCCATGTTTTGGGAACCATGGGAGTACATAATAAATTGATATTATTGGTGTTGTACTGGGGAATCCAGGCGGTGGATAGCTGTTTTTCTAGAAGTAGCCTTACTTACCAACAGTGGCATGTTTACATAAGAATCATCAGATAAGGTCCTCTGTCTGAGGGTCGTATTTCTGCATGTAGTATGTAGAGCCAAGTATGTGAATTTCACCTAAGATCTTGGCTGCAAGTGAGATGAGGAGAACAGAAGGGAATTACAGTATTTTTAAGCTTCTACCATGTCCCAGGTACGACAATTGCTGTGTGTTTTGCTCCTGGTATTGTCTTGAATCTGAGTACACACATCCTCCAGAGAGTGTAGGTGAGTTGCCATGGTGTCTGGTTAGCTGACTGGCAGTAGAGGCTGGCCGTGATGCTCTGCGCACCCACGGCAGCTGGACCATTGTTAAACCACACCATTCTCATTAGGAACCAGAATTGTTTCAGCATGTAGATTCATACAGACTTGAGGTAGAAATAACTGTGGTGACCCTAAGAGATTAGATAAAAATGAGAGCAGCCTTGGTATCTTTTATTTGGCTTATCATTGTTTCATCTGTCTTTACTATGATGTTGGTACAAAAAGGTTTGTGGTAAGATTCATGGATTTTAGGGGGAAAAGTCTTCATTTGAATGACAGGAATATTCTTATAATACTATATTTAAAAGATATAAGAGTATTACTTTAATTCTGTAAATACAATTTTAGATATTTCCATAGGCTCAAAAAGGCCTTGGAAGGAATGTACCAAAATATCGATAGTGATTATTTCTGGTGCAGAGAGGAGCAGTTCTTACTTTCCTACTTAGATGTTTTTTCTTCACACTTGATCCAGTGAGCCTATTTATAGTCATGAATGAATGGAGAAAGCGTTTTAATCCTAATTGCTTTTAAAGACCATAAAATAGCATCTTTGGAGGGTGACGAGGTCAGTCTGTGATGATAGAAGTGAGGTCTTTTTCTCGCCCACTCTGATGACCGCAGCTAAGATGTTGCTAACAGGTAAAAGCTCATTGAACACACGCTATGGACAGTGATGGTGGATCCAGGAGGTACAAAAGAACCTTCAGGCTTATCCACACAGACTTCGCCAGCTTTGTTTCCAATGATTTTTATTTATTGTTAGGTTTTTATTAACTTGAAGCAAGAGCACTGGGCTCCTGAAAGTCTGGGCATTAAGCAATCCAGCCCTGATGCCTTCGTTCTGGGTTGTTTGTCCTACTTGCCGTTGAAAGGCAAGACCTGTTGTTCTGAGTTGTGCTTCCTGGCATGTTTCAGGACGTGGAATGACGGACACTCTCAGAAAGATTTTTGGCAGGAGGCTCACATAATCAGTCACCATTTCCAAAGCAGCTCCTGATTATTTTCAGAGCAGAAAATCGGGTAGGCGCTTAGCAAAAGGTTTTATTCTGAAAGATGAGATTCACATGATCTCATTAGCTGATGAGAACTTATTCTCATACTGTGTAAGAGGAATAATGGTCTGTGAATGGACCATGCACACCATAAAAATACAGCTCGCATTGTGCATGTTGCTTCTGTGAGTTAAACCCCAAGTATTCCACCAAGGAGAATAAGCCCCAACCACATTGTCCTAAAGACCGTCACATTCCCTACCACCTGCAGGTTCCCCTTTGATTTATTAAGAAGGAAATGTAAGAAACAGAAGAAATCCTGACCAGCTGGCAGCTTCCTTGAGAATGGTTTGTTTGTTTGTTTATTTATTTGTGACAGGACCTCACTCTGTCCCTGAGGCTGGAGTACAGTGGTGCAATCACAACTTTTTGCAGCCTTGACCTCCTGGGCTCAAGTGATCCTCTCACCTCAGCTTCCCAAGTAGCTGGGACCACAGGCACCCGCCACCACACCTGGTTATTTATTTATTTTTTTTTGTAAAGACGAGGTCGCACTGTGTTGCTTAGGCTGGTCTCGAGCTCCTGGGCTCAAGCAGTCCTCCCGTCTCAGCCTCCCAAAAGTGTTGGGATTATGGCATGAGCCACTGAGCCTGGATGGGGATGTATTTTAGCAAGAGACATGGGAATAGGCCGATTCCTTAAAAGTTAAGGATTTGCAGGACACAGGTAGATTTTTCTGATGAATACGCTTTCATTTGTTAAGGTCTTTGTAGTTTCAAAACACTGTCACTCATATTACTTAATTGGAAAGTGCTCTGTGAGGGAGCCAGGTCGGAAAGGTAATTTTTATCTTCATTTTACATATGGGGTGACTGAGGTCGATGAAGCTGAGTCGCTCACCAGAGGTCACACAACTGGTCAATTGCAGATGTGCAACCCAGACCTTCAAACCTACATTTTTTCTCTTTGGTTCTGGTGTTTTTTCCACTTCACCATGTTGAAAATGCCCCAAAGTGAGAAAGGGAGGAGAGTGTATGTGTTAGAGGTGGATGGGGAAGAGGAGAAACAGTAGGTCCGGAGGAATAGGTTTTAATTAAATGTCAGGTGGCCAGGCTTCATATGAACCAGGGAGTAGGGTGCATAAATGTCCATCTGAGCAAGGCCAGTATGAAGGGGAAGGGCCGATCGGAGTTCTTGTGAAGGCCGTGGGAGGATGGGTGGGACACAGGCAAACACATGAGAGCAAAACGATGAGCTTTGCTAATCAAGGACACACAGGCCAATTATGGGTTGGCATCAAGAGGGTTGTTTTTTTGTTTTGTTTTGTTTTTTTGAGACAGAGTCTTGCTCTGTCGCCCAGGCTGGAGTGCAGTGGCACAATCTCAGCTCACTGCAACCTCCCCATCCCAGGTTCAAGTGATTCTTACGCCTCAGCCTCCTGAGTAGCTGGGATTACAGGTGTGCACCACCACACCTGGCTAATTTATATTTTTAGTAGAGATGGGGTTTCGCCATGTTGGCCAAGCTGGTCTCAAACTCTTGACCTCAAGCGATCCACCCGCCTCAGCCTCCCAAAGTGCCGGAATTATTACAGGCATGAGCATGGCACCTGGCCTGCATCGGGAGATTAATGGAATAGAATCAAAAAATGCTTTGTTGGAGGGGGTGGAGTCTCCAGGTGTGAGAGGAATAATGTGGCAGGTGGATTTTTTGTAATAAATCTTCCCCACTTGTGGACTACCCAGCCTAGATTACCAATCTGGAGAAGCCTTTCCAAAGAGGAAAATAGGCAAATAGGCCTCCCCTGCCTTTGGGTCTGCCACTAACGAGGGCTTTGGGTTTGATCTGCTGTATGGGGAGTGACTCTAGGTCGTCATTCAAATCAGCTTAAAGCTAAACGTTTGGGCTCTTGTAACTAAAGATCCAGGTAGTGTTGACTTCAGGTGTAGCCTGAACCAGCAGCTTACATGATATTAACAGGGCCCTGTTTTTCCCTCTGTTCCTCTGCTTTGCCATCCACAAAGTTGGCTTCATCCACTTGGGAGCCCCGTGGCATAGGTTCTCCCCTCACATTTGTAAACATGGATGCAGTAGTTCTAGACTTCACAGCAGCATCCCACCCTGTTCAAGGAAAGACCCATGGCTACTCCTGAAGAACAAGCAAGCGTCTGTTTCCCAGAAGACATCTGCTGGTTTCTTGTTAGCGCTGATTGTTTAATGTGCCCATTAGCTTGAACAAGTTAAGAACCACCCCTGGAGTGGGGTAGGGGCCAATTCCACCCAAATGGCATGATTAAAATGGGGAAGTGATAGCTTTGGAAAGGAAGTTTAAGGAAACTTCTGCTAGGAAGAAGGGGAATGGAGGCTAGGCAATAAATTATAGGAGTCCTCCACACCTCCTGAAGGGATAAGGGAATGAAACTTGAGGATATATTTTCTTTGGGGAATCCTTTGTGTGAGGGAGTAACTCTTAGCACAGGCATTAGTCAAGGTAATAGGCTAAGATACTGCCAAAGACATAATCATGTGACAAAGAACAAGAGACTTGTCTTCCTCTCACATGGAAATACTCTAGTGCTTCGCTTTACACTATTATTCTTGGTCCCTTTTTTTTTTCCTGTACCATCTCCTAGGCCTTGTAACCGTCACTGTGATCAAGGATAAGTTATCAAGGTTTTCAGCTCACAGGAAGGGGGAAGAGAAAGTGTGGAGGAGGCAACTCACTGTCTTGAGGGCTCTGGGCTGTCAGTGGAACCCACTTCTCCCTCTCACATCCAACAATGAGCACTTGGTCCATGGCCGTGTGTAGCTGCAAGGACTGCTGGGAAATACAGTCCTTGGCTAGATGACCAGCAACCAGCTTACAGGTCTGTGATTATAGAGAAAGGGGAGAAGGAATTTTGGCTGGGAGTTGGCAGGCTCCATCACAACCCCCAAACTAGGTTTCCTCAGAGGCTGGCCCATTCTGAATGATGTTCCTGTGACAGACACGGTTTCCTCAGAGAAGAATCTTCATCCAAGGCCTTTCATTTTGGGAACCAGGGGTTCCCTGGTTAATGGGGACTAAGGCAGTTATAGTTAGGTTTAAATACGTATGACAGAAAACCTAAAATAACAGTGGTCTGAGCAAGGTAAATGCTTGTGCATTTTTCTCTCATGTAAAGACGTTTGTGGTTGGTGCAGCATCATGGTGGCAGAGATTCGTTTGATTCCACTGTTCTGCCATCTCGGCATGTGCTGTCCTCCTTCTGCTCTAAGATGACTGTCTGAATTCCAGCCATGCCTTCACATTCCTACTGGCAAAAGGAAGGAGAAGGACCTTCCAGGACATTTTCTAGAAGTCACAGGCAGCACTTCCACTGATGCTGCCTTGATCAGAACTCAGTCACACGGTATACCTAGCTGCAAGGAGCACAGGGAAACAGCCTTCTTTGCTGGCATTCAGGAGCCCAGCTTGAAACTAGGGGTTCTAATGCTGAGGAATAAGGAAGAACAGATACTAGGCGCAGCAGGCAGCCTTTGCCAGAGACCGTGTGCCCTGGAGTCTGCACTGCATGCCCTCACTTCTGCCGTGTTAAACTAATCTTCACCCTTAAGGAATGAAATTGTCATAATAGCTGACATGTATTGAGTGTATATCAAGTCTCGGGTACTTTTCTATATCAGTTAGTCCTCACAGCGGTGCTCTCAAAGGAGAGTTTAGTGTAGGATCATTTACAGAGGGGCCATGGGGTCGAGGGAATCAACAGGGGTTTGTGAAGTGCTCAGAGATTAGCAACAGCAGGAAGCCATTACCACCCCTGAAAGGGTCAGGGAAAGAACATGTCACCAGCCTGAAGAGGGCTTAGAGACATGGCCTGAGAAAGGGGCTGCCTGGCAGCAGGTGCAGCTGTAGAATGAAGCCAAGCCAGAAGCACTGTGAGCCTGGGCAGAAGTGGCCCGAGGAGACCTGTCTCTCCTCCCAGACTTTGGTCACCTGACAGTGCCTCCCGTTGCCTGAAGCCCACTGGAAGCCAGAGAACAAGGGAGCCTGGGGAAACAGTTGAGAGAAAGCAGCCTCCTGGGAAAAGAATGGGGCAGAGAAGAGCAGAAAATGAATGGAGGGCTGGTGAGGTGGGAGAGCAACAGAGATCAACCCACATAGTGTTATTAGTGGTGCCTTTTGCAGATAAGGCATTTGAGGGGTGGAGAGGATAAGTCACCCGCCCAGCTGGTGACAGAGGCAAACCTTCTCTGCTTCAGACCCCCATAAGGAATAAGGAAGGCAAAGCAAACACATTTGCCTTCCTTGTCTATCTGTGCAGTATTCTGCACATAGTAGGCATCTGATAAATGGTCAGTGAGTGAAACCATGTGGACAGGCATAGTTTGATATAGGAGGAGAAACTGTCTTCTCTGCCTTTTGGTTGCAGGTTGCCATCTCAAATCTCAGCGAGGCTGTGCAGGACGCAGACCTGCTGGTGTTTGTCATTCCCCACCAGTTCATTCACAGGATCTGTGATGAGATCACTGGGAGAGTGCCCAAGAAAGCGCTGGGAATCACCCTCATCAAGGTAACTCGAGTGCACGCCACCCAGGGCTGCACATTGCTTATCAGGAAATTTCATTTCCTCACACTCTCATCTGCTTGAGATGTGGAGCTGAAGGGGAAGTTGTGGCAGTTTTTCGTTTGTGTTTTTAAAGATGCCCAAAAGGCCATAAAACATACAAGACGAGTTTAGCTCAGGCTGAGAGTGGGCTGCTTTCTGTGGCAGCAGACTAGCAGCAGCCGTGATGTGAGGAGCTGTGCTGCCCCTGCCAGTCCACTCTGGGGGCTCAGCCTGCCATCTGGAAACCACCAGCAGTTCGAATTAGCTGGGAGATTAATAACCGTTAGAGCCCATTCCTGGATATATACCCTAAAGCGTGTGTTTTTAACCAGAACTCCACAAACAACCTCTGAAGGTCCACAGGGTGAATGCGGGAAGTTCATGCACTTAATTGTGGAGGAAAAAAAAATCCTTGCATTCTAACTCATTTTATCCTGTAAGTGAAATGAACATTCTCTTCATTTGTGAATGCAGCTCATAGCCAACGTTTCAGGAACAGTAGTATTAGCAGGATCTGAAACCTTTTGGTCAATAGGAGTCACAGGGCTTTCATTTCACTTTACACCTTTTTCTGATATCTCAAGGTATCGTTTATACTCGTCACTACTTGGAAATTGTGGTAATTATTAGACCTGCCGTGACATCTTTTTCTAATTGCAATAATAAAACAGTGCATATATTACTTTATTGTAAATTTGTTTTTTAAACAAATTTCAACATAATTGGATTCCTGGGTTATTTTAGGTGTTTGGTTTTATGCCTCTGAAATTCTGAGAATGAGTCCATAAACTTCACCAGACTACCAGGGGTAAGGCCCATGTTGTTGGAAAGATTAAGAACTCCCAAGAGCAGATCATGAGGTCAGGAGATCGAGACCATCCTGGCTAACACAGTGAAACCCCGTCTCTACTAAAATACAAAAAATTAGCCAGGTGGGGTGGTGGGGGCCTGTAGTCCCTACTACTCAGGAGACTGAGGCAGGAGAATGGCGTGAACCTGGGAGGCAGAGCTTGCAGTGAGCCAAGATCGCACCACTGCACTCCAACCTGGGCGACAGAGCGAGACTCCAAGACTCCGTCTCAAAAAAAAAAAAAAAAAAGAACTCCCGAGAGAGGCTGTGCCAGAGCATTTACAGATGAATGTTCATGAAGGCAAACCAGAGCAACCCAAATGTCATCAGCAAGAGAACAGACAAATGAAATGTGAACTATTCATTTCGGAATACTATGCAGTAAGTGAACAGAAACGAACCAGAAGTTTCATGCAGCCACATGAGTGAATCTCTAAAACGATATTGTAATTCAAGATAGCACAGGTGAATGGCACAATTCTCTTTATAGACCTGAAACACCAGGGATAGTGACATATAACATTGTTTAGGGACCATCCGATGTGGTAAAATAATCAAGAAAAGCAAGGGAGCGATGCATACAGCATTCAGGACGGTGGTTCACACTGGGGAGCAGGGGTAGAAGGAGGATGAACTTGAGAGGAGACACACAGGGGACTTCAGTGGTGACAGTCACATTCTATTTCTTAACACGAGTGATGAGTACATGTTTATTTTCTTCATTTGATTCTTCTTTAAGCTGTGCATAGGCAGTAGAGATGCTTACTCTTGTAAGTAGGAGACATTTTTCAAGTTGAGTAGCCATGGGACATCTGCTATCCCATGCCTCTTTGATTTGGCGGTTTGTTTTCTCCTAACTTCTTGGCATCCTTGTAGGGCATAGACGAGGGCCCTGAGGGGCTGAAACTCATTTCTGACATCATCCGCGAGAAGATGGGCATTGACATCAGTGTGCTGATGGGAGCCAACATTGCCAATGAGGTGGCTGCAGAGAAGTTCTGTGAGACCACCATTGGTAAGCACTGCCTGGGAGGGGCCCCGGGAGTCTGGACATTGGATGTTTGAACTTGTACATATTCCATTTCTGATATTTTCTGTAATAGACTCTTCACTGTCCCTCTTAACATTCCTAAGTGGGCATTCAGTGGGGCGGGGGTTTACGTAAGGAGGCTATTTTGTGGGACTGAAGTGTTTCAACAACCTCCAGAATGAATATAAATGAATACGGCCAAGAAGACCATTCTGACTTGCTGTGATCCAATAGTGAATTATTGAGGTTAAACACAAAGGTGCAAGGTTGCTTGTACCAAGAAACAGGTGGCTACATCCATGGTAGGGGTCCCCTGGCCTTGGAAATGCAAATTTTCTTTTCTTACAGATGCTAGTATCTGGATCCTCATTGATTCCAATGAGATCTAAACATCGGTTGAATGACCCCCATTTTCAGGTGAATAATAAGACTCAGAGAATAAATTACCTGCCTCAAGATTCCACACTACTGTAGAAGCCAGGAACAAATTTGAGTCTTCTGTTTCCTGAAATAGTCATGAGCCTTTTCTACTCTTACATATAATAGAGTAGATACATTGTTCTCACACTGACGTTATGAAAATTTTCATTTCTTTTAAAAGGGGCTTTGACAATTCATTCTCAAGTGTCCATGTACCATATTAAAGGATGCTTTGTTGGAAGAGTAATATTATTGTATTTTCAGATGCTTTGCAAAAGTTTGTCTACCACTGCAGAACTTACTTTCCCCCTTGTCAAACCTGCAAGCAATATGAATCATTTCTCCGTGGCAGCTTTGTAAGAGGAAGCTCTGAGAGATGTCAGGCTTGCTTGCGTGAGATGAATGCGCAGGAAAATGTAGCTCCAGATTCTTATACCTGCCTATACATAGGACTTTTTAGGGTTTTTTGGAATTTTCTACCTTAATTTTTATTTTTAATTATGGAGGTATTTTACATGATTATTATGGAAGATACAGATAATCGGCCGGGTGCGGTCGCTCAAGCCTGTAATCCCAGCACTTTGGGAGGCCGAGATGGGCGGATCACGAGGTCAGGAGATCCAGACCATCCTGGCTAACACGGTGAAACCCCGTCTCTACTAAAAATACAAAAACTAGCCGGGCGAGGTGGCGGGTGCCTGTAGTCCCAGCTACACGGGAGGCTGAGGCAGGAGAATGGCGTAAACCCGGGAGGCGGAGCTTGCAGTGAGCTGAGATCCGGCCACTGCACTCCAGTCTGGGCGACAGAGCGAGACTCCGTCTCAAAAAAAAAAAAAAAAAAAAAAAGATAGAGATAATCAAAAGAAAGCTATTTTAAAATTTTGATAGTTTTGTTTTATATCCTTTTTCTCTATTTGTACAAACTATTATATTTGTAGTAAATCATATACTGTTTAATAATTGCTTTATTCACTGAATATGTAACAAAAACCTTTCAGTCTGTTAACATACTGTACATCCTCATAACTGCATAGCATTCCATCAACAATTCCATATATTTGGACACAAAACTTTTTTTTGAAAAACAGTATTTTTTGGAGAGGAGAAGTATCACAAATAATATAAAGAAGAAAAGAATAGCCTGTGATATGACCTGCCCAGGTTGTCATTTACAAAAGTGATACACAGGTTTAAAAAAAATTTCAAGCACCATGAGAAGGTGGAAAAGTAGAACTAAGATTGTAATTTCCCATCCATTTCCCTCTTCCCAGAGGGAATCACTGTTAGCAGTTTCTTTTTTGTTTTTTATAATTTCAACTTTTATTTTAGATTCCGAGGATACATGTGCAGGCTTGTTACATGGGTGTATTGCGTGATGCTGAGGTCTGGGTGATGACTAATCCTGTCACCCAGGTAGTGAGCATAGTACCCAATAGGGAGTTTTTCAATCCTTCCCTCCTTTCTCTCCTCTCTAGTAGTCCCCAGTACCTGTTATTACCATCTTTGTGTTCATGAGTACCCAGTGTTTAGCTCTCACTTATAAGTGAGAACATGTAGTATTTGGTTTTCTGTTCCTGTGTTAACTCGCTTAGGATAATGGCTTCCAGCTGCATCCATGCTGCAAAGGACATAATTTCATTCTTTTTTTTTTTTTTTTTTTTTTTTGAGATGGGGTCTCACCCTGTCGCTAGGCTTGAGTGCAGTGTTATGATCTTGACTCACTGCAACCTCCAACTCCCTGATTCAAGCGATTCTCCTGCCTCAGCCTCCCGAGTAGCTGGAATTACAGGCATGTGCCACCACGCCAAGCTAATTTTTGTATTTTCAGTAAAAACGGGGTTTCACCACATTGGCTTCCCAAAGTGCTGGGATTACAGGTGTGAGCCACCGCATCCAGCTGATTTCATTCTTTTTTAATGGCTTTTACTATTAGCAGTTTCTAAATATTCTTCTGCAAAAAATTTGTTTATATATGTATCCTAGGACATACATAAATGAATAGGTCTTATTCTTTTACAGTTAATTCTTTTATTCATCTGCAGTTTTAATGTAGCCTATGAAATTGTTATGTAATTACTCATATTTTCCCAAAAAGACTATTAACTAGTTCGTTCCAACTCAATCGTATCTGCCAGTAATTCTTTCCCAGTTCATTCTGGAAGACTAAATCTTAATCTCCAGTCTCAGTCCCTGATCCAATCCTGGCTGTAACTCTAGCCCTGTTTGTTGTAGGAAAGTTTCTAGTTGGGTGCATTAGGCTTCTTTAGTTTGAAAAGACAGATAAAAGCACACAAGTTACGTTTCTTTCCCTCTGGCATTTCTTTACCTGGTGCTTCTATGCCTTGTCTGTGGGGTGGACTGTGGTAGGCACTGATGACCTGAATTAAATTAAGTAAAGCATTTCTGGGTGGAGTAGCTCATGCCTGTTATACCAGCTACTCGCAAGGCTAAAGCTGAGGATCTTGTGAGGCCAAAAGTTTGAAATCAGCCTGGGAAATGTAGCTGGGAGTTTCCAAAAAAGGAAAAAAATTTTTTTTTAATTAGCCTGGTGGGTAGTACATACCTATAGTCCCAGCTACTCAGGAGACTGCCGTGAGAGGATCACCTTGAGGCTAGGAGTTTGAGGAAGGCTGTAGTCACTGCAGTGGCTATGATCACGCCACTGCACTCCAGCCTGGGTGACAGCAAGACCCTATCTCTTTTAAAAAAAAAAAATTAAGTAAAACATTGAAAGTGAGATAGAATATGAAAGTGGTGTTTTAAAAATTGTTTTATATAACCTGAATTAATTAATTTTGAATTCCTGGCCTCATGGGATCCTCCTGCCTCAGCCTGCTGAAGTACCAGGATTACAGGTGCGAGCCACTGTGCCCGGCCTGTAACCTGGATTTAATCATGAGAATATCAGAATATCAGACAAGCCCAAAGTAAGGAATATGTTACAAAACAACAGGCCTATGACATCTTTGACTCTTTAAAAAAGTCAGTGTCATGAAAGACAATGAAAGGCTAAAGGAGTGTCCCAGATTAAAGAGGACTAAAGATATATTACCAAGCCAGGCGTGGTGACTCACACCTATTATCTTAGCACTTTGGGAGGCCAAGGTGGGATGATCACTTGAGCCCTGGAGTTTGAGACCAACCTGGGCAACATAATGAGATCCCATCTCCACAAAAAATATAAAAATTAGCCAGGTATGGTGGCACACACCTGTAATCCCAGCACTTTGGGAGGCCGAGGCGGGCAGATCACCTGAAGTCAGGAGTTTGAGACCAGCCTGGCCAACATGACAAATGAAACCTCATCTTTACTAAAAATACAAAAATTAGCTGGGGGTGGTGGTGCATGCCTGTAGTCCCAGCTACCCGAGAGGCTGAGGTGAGAGGATTGCTTCAGCGTGGGAGGTGGAGGCTGCACCACGCACCACGGCGCTCCAACCTGGGTGACAGAGCAAGACCTTTTCGTAAAAATAAAAAAGGAGACATGAGCACTGAGTGCAGTGTGGGGTCCTGGATTGGGCAGGGAGGGTTGCTGTGGAAGACAATGCAGAGGTGATTGGTGAGATTTGAATGTGGATTGTATGTTAGATAATAATATTATGTAAACATTACATGTTCTGTATTTGATCATTGCAGTGTGGTTATCCAGGCATCCTTTGTTGATGCATAGGGACCATTTTAAATTATGGTAGGTTCAGGAATCGTGGCCCCCTTGAGTCTTCTGTGGAGGGAAAAGATAGGGCAGCTTCAGGCTTCAAAATCCTGTCATGGTGAACTACAGTGCCCTCTTGTGGTGAGGTCTCCCTTCGTTCTTGGGGTATACCACAGACTCTGAGACTTTTTATCCAGTCATTCCACAAATATTTTTCAAACCCTCTTATATATCAGGCATGGTGCCAAATGTCTAGAATACATAAGCTCCTGATGGATCTTCTAAGCACACAAACACATATGGAATCACAAACTAAAATAAGGGTTTTGAAGGAGTTTTATTAAATAGGTTAATTGCCTCTAAAACTTGGTGTGACAGAGAAAGGGGATTTTCCTGTCTTTGGTTTACATCGAGTTTTGGGCAGCCTTCCCACATGGGTGTCCGGCATTATCTGTTCTGTACAGGTGCCCTGAGTCCCTGCTTACCATATCACTGTTTATGACTGGGGTTTGTTGTTGTTGTTGTTGTTGTTGTTGAGATAGAGTCTCACGATGTTGCCCAGGCTGGAGTGCAGTGTAGAGATGGGATTTTTGTAGAGATGGGATTTTGTAGAGATTTTTTTGTAGAGATGGGATTTTGCCATGCTGACCAGGCTGGTCTTGAAATCCTGACCTCAAGCAATCCACCTGCCTCAGCCTCTCAAAGTGCTGGGATTACATGCGTGAGCCAACACGCTGGCTTATGACTGGTATTATATTAATAATAAAATTAGTGGGCTGGGCGTGGTGGCTCATGCCTGTAATCCCAGTACTTGGGAGGACCAAGGCAGGTGGATTGCTTGAGGTCAGGAGTTCGAGACCAGCCTGGCCAACATGACAAAACCCCATCTCTACGAAAAATACAAAAATTAGCCGAGCATGGTAGCACATGCCTGTAGTTCCAGCTACTCAGGAGGCTGAGGTGGGAGAATCGCTTGAGCCTGGGAGGTGGAGGTTGCAGTGAACCGAGATAGTGCCACTGCACTCTAGCCTGGGCAACACAACAAGACTCTGTCTCATAAATAAATAAAGTCAGTACCTCTTATCCATGATTTAAGGTAATAAATTTTAAAAGGTACCTTTGAGAAAATATGAGATTGCTATAAATCAAGCCCACCTTTTGGATGGACACTGTGTGTTATTTGCAGCCACAGAGGAACCCATAGACCCTACATTGTATCTATGGCAAGCCAAGAGTGTGCGTTCCCCTGCCCATTCCTCAGTTTGTTCACCAGCAACCAAGCATCCAGCTGCAGACAGCTGGATTAAAGTGACGTGAGGGAGGGGCCAGTCTGCAATGTTCAGAAGCATCTTTCGTGTTGGAGGCACTGAGCAGTGGGAGGAGGGCGAGGCTGTAATATGATGTAGGGGCCAGGGGCTGGTTTACCCAGCCAAGATGATGCAAGAGTGTTGCAGAGTCACCTAGATAGCCTGGTGTACTGTTTAAAAAGGAAGAGAACAGTTTGCACAAACTGACATAGTTCTAACATTTGGAAAAGGGGAACTCAGCTAAATGAAAGAACAGTAATACTACAGAGTAGCCTGTGTTTCTAAGTGTTGGATGTAGATACTGTGTTTTATTATGAAACTTTTCAGAAAACAAAAGTAGAGCAGTATCATGAACCTCACGTGCCCATCACCCATCTTTAGAAATGATTAACTGAGCCAGTCTCATTTCATCCACTCCCCACCCTCTCTCAACCCTCAGATGGCCTGGATTATTTTGACATTGTGTCACTTCTTGGTGTAATTTTAGTTGTTGACAATCTTGCTGTTTTTTTGGCTTTTTTTTTTTTTTTTTTTTTTTTTTTGAGATGGAGTCTTGCTCTGTCACCCAGGCTGGAGTGCAGTGGCACGATCTCGGTTCACTGCAACCTCCGCCTCGTGGGTTCAAGCGATGCTCCTGCCTCAGCCTCCTAAGTAGCTGGGATGACAGGTGCGTGCCACCATGCCCAGCTAATTTTTTGTATTTTTAGTAGACATGAGCACTGAGTGCAGTGTGGGATCCTGGATTGGGCAGGGAGGGTTACTGTAGAAGACAATGCGGAGGTGATTGGTGAGATTTGAATGTGGATTGTATGTTAGATAATAATATTATGTAAATATTACATTTTATGTATTTGGTCATTGCAGTGTGGTTATCCAGACATCCTTTGTTGATGCATAGGGACCATTTTAAATTATGGTAGGTTTTAAATTAGGGTTTCACTGTGTTAGCCAGGATGGCTTCAATCTCTTGACCTTGTGATCTGCCCACCTCAGCCTCCCAAAGTGCTGGGATTACAGGTGTGAGCCACCGTGCTGGCTGATAATCATGCTTTTTTGTGTTTTGGAAATGTATAGCTCTAATTCTGATGTATGTTTGTTTGATTTTTGCTTGTTTTATCCTCTCTCTTCCCATCCCCAAGAGGTGGCATAGGATAGAGACGCAGAGCATGGGCCCTGGCAGCCAGAGCAGTGTATGGGTTAGAATTTGGGCTCTCCTTCTACCAGCTGTTTGACCATGGGCAAGTTGGCAAACCTCTCTGGGCCTCTGTTTCCCTGTCTGTACATGGAGAAAATCATAATAATAAGCATGCATGGCCAGGCGCGGCGGCTCACGCCTGTAATCCTAGCACCTTGGGAGGCTGAGACGGGTGGATCACGAGGTCAGAAGTTCAAGACTAGTCTGGCCAACATGGTGAAACCCCCTCTCTACTAAAAATACAAAAATTAGCCGGGCGTGGTGGTGGGTGCCTATAATCCCAGCTACTCGGGAGGCTGAGGCAGGAGAATTGCTTGAACCTGGGAGGCGGAGGTTGTGGTGAGCCCAGATTGCGCCACTGCACTTCAGCCTGGGTGACAGAGGGAGACTCCATCTCAAAAAAAATAAGTAAATAAAAAAATAAGCATACAAATGTCAGCTAACTCCATGATTATTACTTGGGATCTCTGAGTGCTTCTTACCACTGAAAGTCTGTTTTCACATATGATTCTCATTTAGCTGTACCGTAGTATTGTTACCGATGAAGCAGAAGCTGAAGGAGGTTGTATCAGAGGTTTTCATACTTGTCTGCCCATTGGAATCACCTGGGGAGTTTCAAAAATGATTGATGCCCGCTCCACTCCAGAGATTGTAATTTAACTGGTCTGAGATGAGGCATGGGTTTTGGTATTTGTGAAGATCCCCAGATGATTGTTCTGTGCAGACAGGCTTGGGAACAGCTGGTCTCCCACCTTGAGGCAGACAGAGCCCAAGTGCTGTAGTATTCAGTGTGCCTTCTGCTATCTCTGTGTGGTGACATTGATTTGGGAGCCAGGACTTGGCTGGTAAACCTTATGATCCTGATTTTCAGTCTCTCTAGAGCTGGGTAGGGTGGATTTGGTTAACCTCACCCTGACCCCCACCAACCACAGCAGATTTCACATCAGGCTTTGTGTGTAAGACTTTATTTTTGTTTGTTTTTATATTTTAATCAAAGGTTTCCAAAACAAAAAACTATATATAACTATAATAAATATGTGAAAACTAGTGAACGTCATCACATCCCAGGCACTGTCCCAAAGGAGGGGAATATAGTGGTAGCAAAAACAAGTACTCTGACAGCATTTCCATCTTCTCAAATTCAGAGAAAGCAGATGATAAAACCACGTATATGTTATGTTCCTAATTTTGAGAAAAGCTTTTTTTTTTTTTTTAGACAGAGTCTCACTGTGCCAACCAGGCCGGAGTGCAGTGGCGCGATCTTGGCTCACTGCAACCTCCACCTCCAGATCCAAGAGATTCTCCTGCCTCAGCCTCCCAAGTAGCTGGGATTATGGGCATGCGCCACCACGCCCAGCTAATTTTTGTATTTTTAGGAGAGACAGGGTTTTGTCATGTTGGCCAGGCTGGTCTCAAACTTCTGACCTCAAGTGATTCACCTGCCTCAGCTTCCCAAAGTGCTGGAATTACAGGTGTGAGCCATCATGTCTGGCCAAGAAAAGCTTTAGATTCACATTCAGTCAGTTAAAAATGTATGTCAAATTGTAAATGATCACCTCTATTGGAAACAGGATATTTTTACTTTATATCTGCTCCTATGTATTTTCTAAATATTCTATCATGAACATATGTTACTTTTATAGTAAGCAGAAAGTTATTTTAAAGGGTATTAGGTGTGAAAATTAAGATTAGAGACTACTATTAATATCCTTTTTGTCTGACCTTTTGACAGGCAGCAAAGTAATGGAGAACGGCCTTCTCTTCAAAGAACTTCTACAGACTCCAAATTTTCGAATTACCGTGGTTGATGATGCAGACACTGTTGAACTCTGTGGTGCGCTTAAGGTAAAGTCAGCCTCAGGGGAGGAGTTCATCAAGCAAGGCAAATGTTAGCATCATTGAGTCTAATCCTCAAGAATGGGCTCTGTGTTCTGTGCACCCACATCAGCGAAGAATAGTGAATCGAGAGCCTTGTTTATAACTTCCTGTTTTGCTGCAGCCTTTCCTGGGTGGTTCAGTTCCTCTCTTACTGGTGGCTTGCTTTAACTTGTAAATATGGGGGGACTGTGATGTTTTGGTCTTTGGGAAGTTGGCAGCATTGATATTTGGAAAGTATGGGAGTTCCTTGATGGTAGGGTTTCACCCAGGAGCAAACGATTCTATTCATTCACATTTTTCTCCCACACTTCATCCTGAGCAGGAAAAGGATCTTGTTCCCTCTGAATTATGCTACTCTACTTGTTTGGCTGGTTGTTCTTGTTAAGGGGAAAAACAATCTGCTGCTGGTAGAGGTTTTTCTAAGAATAGTTTTGTCTTTGCCCTCTAGAGGGAGAAGATGTGATTAAAGAAGCGCCCTCCATTGGCCAGGGGCTTGCTGGATTTTTGTAAGTGGAGCTGTACAGTATGCACTCTTTTGTGTCTGACTTCTTTAATTGGAGGTGTATTTTTGTTTGTTTTAATGTAAATTTTAAGAGGTACTTCATACAGAAAAGTACAAAAATAGTAAGCATATAGTTTATGTTATCTTTTTTCCCCCTCTTTTGAGGAAAAGGGAGGTCTCCACACCTGGGTTCCTGACTTGTTGACTGCTGGCTTTTAAAGCCGTAGGCACTGTCCCTCACTCTGCCGGGACTTGGGGAACAACCAGCAGAAAGCCGTGCGGCAGCAGCTACCTGCTCCTTCCCCCTCACAATCCAAGTTGCCTTCATTTCACTACCATCTACAAAAAAGAGTGGGGGGAATCGGGGAAATAAAAAGTTCTCAATGTGAATGTCCCTTTTGAGCCACTTCTGAGTCATCTCTTTTGCAGCAAAAAGCCACCCTTCAGAAATTTGAGCACCTAGGGAGGAGGTTAGGCAATTCACCAGTCATCTGTGTCTGTTGGATGGAAGTTGCAAAGGTGGAAAGAATGCCTGTCTATGCTTTCTCATAAATTGAATACGTTTTTTTCGAGTCAGAAGTGAAAACCACTCTCTAGAATTAACATCGTATGTATATGTGTGGTCATGATATACAATGAGCATTTTTAAAAATGGAAGCCAATTAAACGCTTGGGCTCCTGGGGAGCACACATGCATATTTCTGAACGCCTGTGTGGGGCATTCTTTGCATTAGCATTACATTACATGCAGGCCCAGTTACACGTATAAGACACTGACTTTGGCTGCTTTGTTTATTTTTGTTGGTTGAGATTTTTATGTGTTTTTAATAGTCCTTCATTAAACTAATTACCACTCAACAGCAGGGGGCATCATGAATGCCTAATTGCTCAGTGCTGGCCTGAGCTGCTCCAAAACTGTTTTTAAGTGACTGGATGTTTTTGGTGGTCATGGAGAAGCTGTGAAATCCTGCCCAGAACAAAGAGTCTAGCTTGAGGTGAGGGCTTTGGAAAAGCTGCTAACGGGAACCCATGCTGGTCTTGTGTCTGAACTCAGAATGGCTTTCATTTTTGCTGGCAGGAAGACTGTAAGTGGATGTGCCTGCTACCTTGATGGAAAGTGATTCATGGGGGATGCAGGGAGGTGGGGGTTGAAGGCCCTTAACCAACCTCCCTGCAACTTCGCACCTAATCTTTTAAAACGAGATCGGTTACCATCATTCCTATGGGTTTGCATCAGAGCTGAGATTTTTGAAAACTGAGAAACAGGCACTTGTAGCAATTATTAAATCCAACCATTGTCTTGTACAGATAAGGAAATCGAGATCCAAAGAGCGAATGACTTTAGAGTAGCAAACACCAGCACAGTCAGAGCATGAGCACGGGTTTTAAGAGTCTTAGCTTGGTTTCTTTGGTTATTATGTACAATTTGACTTTTGTGGTTAGTAACCAGGCAGCATGAATAAAACGAAGCCCTCTCTCATCAGAGCCTGCCACAGCAAGGACACATGGCCATATGTTGCTTTCATTACATAAACAACAGTGATGGGATGTTCCCCCAGACTATAACATCGTCATATTCCTTGTTTTCACACAACAGAAAGGTGTAAAGAAGGAAGTAAAAATCAAATCACTGACAATCCTACATCCTGAAATAACCACAGTTAATGTTTGTTGTATATACCCTTCCAATGTTTTTAGTGTGTACATATGTGTATGGCTCCTTTCTAAAACAAAAACTAGATCTTATTGTTCAGGTAGTTTGATTGTGCGTGTGTGTTTTGTTTGTTTGTTTTTGAGACAGGGTCTCGCTCTGTTGCCCAGAATGAGTGCAGTGGCACAATAATGGCTCATTGCAACCACAACCTCCCAAGCTCAAGCTATCCTCCCACCTCTGCCTCCTGAGTAGCTGGGACTATAGGCACATGCCACCATGCCCGACTAATTTTGTTTATTTTTTGTAGAGATGGGGTCTCACTGTGTTGTTCAGACTGGTCTTGAACTCGTGGACTCAAGCAGTCTTCCCACCTCGGCCTCCCAAAGTGCTGGGATTACAGGCATGACCCACCACGTCTAGCCACTGATGTGTTTTACTTTTTTTACATACAGTCTTTATTAATATTCTCCATACTAGCCAATTTACAAAATATACATTAACTTTTTGTACTAAAAAATGTGGAGCATTTGACTTACTAGGAAAAATATGAAAACAGCTCTCTACAAGGAGAAAATAGAAAATTCAAAGGATTTATGCATAATCATTTTGTACCAGTGCCTCTTACTACCTTCCGAATGTCCTTCACGAACTCTTAGCTGCATTCATCTCTTAGTAAGGATATATTCTTTTTAAAAATCAACTTTAAGTATAATTCATGTAAATAGGCCAGGCATGGTGGCTCACACCTGTAATCCCAGCACTTTGGGAGGCCGAGGCAGATGGATCACTTGAGTATGGGAGTCTTAGACCAGCCTGGCCGATAGAGGGAAACCCCATCTCTACTAAAAATTACAAAAATTAGCTGGGCGTGGTGGTGCGTGCCTGTAATCCTAGCTACTCAGGAGGCTGAGGCATGAGAATCACTTGAATCTGGGAGGCAGAGGCTGCAATGAGCCAAGACCACACCACTGCACTCCAGCCTGGGCGACAGTGAGACTCTGTCTCCAAAACAAAAAAAGTGTAATTCATGTAATCAAGCTGCATCTATTTAAAGTTTATAATACAACGGCTTTTGAGAGTTGTGTGCATGCACTCATGAAAACCACTACCAAAGTACACAACGCTTCCATTATCCCCAAACAACTCCACGTGTCCCTTTGAGGTTCCTCATCACACCAGCCTCCAGTTGGGCAGCCAACTGATCTGCTTTTATATGCCATCGTTTGCATTTTCTAGGATTTTTATAAGTGGAACTGTACAGTATGCCCTCTTTTGTGTCTGGCCTCTTTGATTGGAGGTGTATTTGTTTGTTTTAATGTAAATTTTAAGAGGTACTTCATACAGCAAAGTATAAAAATAGTAAGTATATAGTTTCATCTATGTTATCTTTTTTTCCATCTGAGAGAGGTCTTGTGTTCCTGGGCTCAAGCTGTTTTCCTGCCTCGGCCTCCCAAATAGCTGGGATTATATGTAGGCACCACAGCACCTGATTTATGTTATTGTTTTGTGTGTTTTTAAATAGTCCAGTGGTCTTTTTTTTTAAAACAACTTTTTTTTTTTTTTGAGGCAGAGTCATGCCCAGGCTGGAGTGCAGTGGTGTGATCTCAGCTGACTGCAACCTCTGCCTCCCAGGTTCAAGGAATTCTCATGCCTCAGCCTCCCAAGTAGCTGGGATTACAGGTGTGTGCCGCCATGCCCAGCTAATTTTTGTATTTTTAGTAGAGAAAGGGTTTTGCCATGTTGGCCAGGCTGTCGCTGGCCAGTAGATGTATTACATCTGTAATGTACATTTTGTAATTGGCTAGTATGGAGAATATTACCAAAGATTGTTAAAGTTAAAAAAGTAAAACACATCGGCTGGGTGCGATGGCTCACGCCTGTAATCCCAGCACTTTGGGAGGCCAAGGCGGGCAGATCGCAAAGTCAGGAGATCGAGACCATCCTGGCTAACACGGTGAAACCCCGTCTCTACTAAAAGTACAAAAAATTAGCCGGGCATGGTGGCGGGCGCCTGTAGTCCCAGCTACTCAGGAGGCTGAGGCAGGAGAATGGCATGAACCCAGGAGGCGGAGCTTGCAGTGAGCCAAGATCACACCACTGCACTCCAGCCTGGGCAACAGTGCAAGACTCTGTCTCAAAAAAAAAAAAAAAATGGTAAAACACATCAATGACTGGACGTGGTGGGTCATCCCTGTAATCCCAGCAATTTAGGAGGCCAAGATTGGAAGATTGCTTTAGTCCACGAGTTCAAGACCAGCCTGGACAATACAGCGAGACCCCCATCTCTGCAAAAAATAAACAAAATTAGTTGAGCATGGTGGCATGTGCCTGTAATCTCAGCTACTCGAACTCCTGACCTCAAGTGATTCACCCGCCTGAGCTTCCCAAAGTGCTGTGGTTGCACGTGTGAGCCACCACACCCAGCCTATTTTTCACACCTATTATGCATGCATTCATAGGGAATCAGTCCCAGCAGCTCAGGCTCCTTCCCATTGGTTCCAACAAAGTGTGCTTCCCTGGGTGGAGCAGGCTGGTACTTCAGTCTAATCCAGGTACCTTTCTCTTTGGCTTCCTTCTTTTTCTGATCATTTTCTTTCATGTGTTTCAGGAAACTATCTCAGCTCTTAGCATAATATGCTCCATACACTCTTTAATTCTCTTGGCAAGAATCTTGCCCATAACTTGTTTACAGCAGTGCCAGCAGCATGCCGGGGAACATTGTAGACTCTTCCAGTTTAGCCATGGTAACACTTGTGGGACATTCCTTTTTGAACAGTGCCCATACCCTTGATGTCTACGATATCATCTTTTTAAAACGAGTTTTTTTAGCTTATGTATTTATTTTTTATTTTTTTGAAACAGGGTCTCAATCTGTTGCCCAGGCTGGAGTGTAGCGGTGCAATCTCAGCTCACTGCAACCTCTGCCTCCTCGGCTCAAGTGATCCTCCTGCCTCAGCCTCCTGAGTAGCTGGGACTGTAGGTGCTCACCACCATACCTGGCTAATTTTTGTATTTTTTGTGGAGACAGAGTTTCACCATGTTGCCCAGTCTGATCTCAAACTCCTGAACTCAAGCGATCCATCAGCCTTAGCCTCCCAAAGTGCTAGGATTATAGACCTGAGCCACCACACCCTGCCAATATCACCTTTCTGATAGATTCACATATATGTGGCCAAAAGAGCAACTTCATGTTTTCTAAAAGGCCTAGAGAGCATATATCAGGTACTTCTCCTCTTTCCCTTTTGTATTCCTCATTTTGGTAAATTACTGGAAGATGGTGATTCTGGCCAAAAGGCTATCATTTTTAATAGATTCTTTATCAGGATTAAGTTTCATTAACAGAGACCAAAAATAATACAGGTTGACCATCTCTTATCCAAAATACTTGTGACCAGAGGTGTTTTGGATTTTGGATTTTTTCGATTTTAGAATATTTGTATTATACTTACCAGTTCATCATCCCTATTTGGAAATCCAAAATGCTCCAATGACTATTTCCTTTGCGCATCATGTTGGTGCTCCAGAAGTTTCAGATTTTGGAGCATTTTGGATTTTGGATTTTCAGATTAGAATGCTCAAACTATACTCGCTGAACAAGGTAGAAGCTTCTTTCTTTCTCATGTAAAATCCAGATTATATATGACAATTCTATTCTACAGAATTTGCAGGGACCCAGGCTTCTTCCAGCTCACTTGGGTGCCTTAGCCCATTTTGTGCTGCTATCACAGAATGCCTGAGACTGGGTGATTTATAATAAACAGAAACGTGTTGGTTCATAACAGTTCTGGAGGCTGGGAAATCCAGTATCGGGCACCAGCAGTTCTGGTGTCTCATGAGGGCACGGTCTGTTCCAAGTGGCACCTTGAATGCTTCTGGAGGGGAGGAGCGCTGACCCTCACGCAGCAGAGGAGTGGAAGAGGCAAACAGAGAGCCACTCCCAGAGTCTTTTTTCTAAGGAAAAGCCTCAGTCCATTCATGAAGGCAGAACACGCATGACCAAAACACTTCCTGTTAGACCCTACCTCCCAACACTGCCACAGTGGCCACCAAATTTCAACATGGGTTTTGGAGAGGACAAACACTGAATGGCATAGGGTAGCATAGGGTGTGGCCCTTGTCTTCATGGTCTGTGAAGGTGACCAGAGCATCAATGTCACATCTGCCTTCCAGGCAGCAAGGTTAAAAGAAAGAAGAAAGAAAAAACAAAAGAAAGGACAAAGGGCACGTGGCAGCTATCTTTCAAGGAAGGTTCTGGAAAATCAACCTTGTCACTTGGCTTCATCTCACTGGGTACACTAGGTGTGACCATAACTAGCTACAAGGGAGGCTGGAAAATCATTTTGGGGATCTTTTTTCTGGATAGCCATACACTTGCATTGAAATAAGAGACTATTATTGTGGAAGGAAAGAATAGATTGGGGATAAAGCAGCAGCCCATGGCACAGGCTGGCACAGGCTGGTGGTGTTCCTTTATGGCGCTGTTCTGCAGTTCTCATTGCTGGGCATGTAGGTTTGCTCCAGGGCTTTGGCTGTGATGAACCATGCCAGGATGCCCAGCTTTGGGTCTCATCTGTAGTCAGGGCCACTGCTCGCCCAAGAGCACCTTCATGTGAGTGAGAGCAAGGCCTACATAGTCCGACATGCTGGCCACTAAGCATATGTACTATTTACATTTACATTCAAGTTAATTAAAATTCTTAAAAACTGAAAATTCCATTTCGGCGTCACAGTAGCTACATTTTAAAGACTCAGTGGCCACGTGTGGCTAATGGCTACTGTATTCGATAGAGCAAATATAAAACATTTTCTATCATTGCAGAAACTTCTGTTGGACAACGCTGCTCCAGCTAAGGCAGCTTCATATTGGTATGACCAGCTTGGTGGGCCAGGTGTGGACCTGCCTCAGCCTTCCTTGACATCTCAGCCAGGCTGCCTTAGACAGGGGTCAGCAGCAAACAACACGTGGTGCCGTTCGTTTAGTAATCCCAAACCCCGCAGACAGTCTCCTCTTAGCAGCTAGCCTCAGGAGTCAGATGGATTGCTGGACTGAGAGAACACAGTGAGTACTGACTTGGGTTTCAGGGAGGCAGTTCTTGCTGGGTGGTGAGAATGTTTGTGTAACCTGCAGGTAGCATGGGCTGGTTCTCCTGTTGTATATTCTTTTTATGGAAAGGTGGAAGTGGGAGAGGAGTTGAGCCCCATCCGACCCACCCTTGTTCAGAACTGGAAGGAGTGCACTCGGGAGTGGATGATTACCTCTGAGTCTTGCCATCACCCAGGAGATGGGGAAGGGCTACACATGTCTGTCTTCTGAAAATTATGGTATTTTTAGCTCCAAAAGAGTTTAAAGCAGATTTAAATGCACAGTGGATAATGATGACTTTCACATCTGAGTGATCTCAGAGGACATCTGCTCAGATGCTATTCCAACACGCTCTGACTGGCTCAGTATGTTTATTTTTCTTTTGACAGTGATAAGTGGTGGAAGGAGAGAACGAGGATTTCAAGATCTGTCATAAGGCGACTAAACTGGGTTGCAGCCCAGGGTCCTCTTAGAAGAGAGGCGTTTATTTACCCTGCACTAGGTCTCCTGATCTCCCCTGGTGGGGAGGTTAGAGGCCTAGTGAAGGCTTCTAGTAGAAGCTTTGGGGTGGTCTAGACTCCCATGCCCTGCAGGGAAGGGGCCGCAGAGGAGCTGTGAGGGAGCTCCCAGGCACCCTCATCTGGCTTTTCTGAGTACAGCAACACGGAAGCACTGCTTTGGAGCTCAGGGCCTGTCCGTACGGTCCTGCTTCGATGGTTCCGGTTGCAGAGAGCTCCTGCTAAATCTTTCCTGTTGGGTGGGGTCAGCTCTTCCTGTCAGAAAGTTCTCATCTGGACTGTGCGGTGGCCTCTCTGTGCCTTTCACTCCCTGGTCCTAGAGCAGCACAGTGTGGCGTGATCTCCTCGGCAAGCTCCTTACTCTTGTGCCTCAGTGTCCTATCATGTTACCATGATAATAGGACCTGCCCTGTCACAATGTTGTGAGGTTTAAATGAGGTCATAATATATGAAGCTCTTAGAACAGTTCAATAAGATTAGCTGTTGCTATTTTTTATTACCTTTTCTTCTCCTAAGCTTTTTTTTTTTGAGACAGGCTCACTCTGTCACCCAGGCTGGAGTGCAGCGGCATGATCTCAGCTCGCTGCATCTCCGCCTCCCTGGCTCAAGTGATCCTTCCACCTCAGCCTCCCAGGTAGCTGGGACTAAAGGTGCATGCCACCACACCTGGCTAACTTTTTGTATTTTTGGTAGAAACAGGGTTTCACTATGTTGCCCAGGCTGGTCTCAAACTCCTGAACTCAAGCAATCCACCTGCCCCAGCCTCCCAAAGTGCTGGGATTACGCCCAACCTAAGCTACCCTTTTTACCTCCCAAGCCTTGATGTAGGCCTGGAGACACTCTCCTTTGACACCGAATTGCAAAGGGTCAGGCAGGTCTTTTGACCAAGGGTGGAGGAAGGGCAGATTTCCCACACTGGAGCAGCAAGGCACAGGGGACAGAGCGGGCTGCAGAGCCAGGCACCAGGAGCACATCCAGACTCCGTCTCTTACCAGTGAGGTGTTCTTGGCAAGCCGCTAAACCTCTCTGAGCCTCAGTGTACCAGCTGGGAAGCAGGAGGGTAGGTGCATGCTTCAGAGTTGTGGGAATGATGATGAGGCAGTGTGTAACTAGCCTGGGCTCACTGAAGGCACGTAATAAATAGGTGCCTCCCTCCTCTGTTGACAGGAGCCCCTTGTTGAACAGAAGTCCATGTTCTCTCCCATTCAGCCCATAGACATTTCCTGGGGTTGGGTTTTCATATAACAGTTTCAGAATGGTTCACGTTGTGATGGACGGGGACACAGGGACACAGTTCAGGGGGCATCAGAGAGCAATTTCAGGAATCTGACGAGTTGGCCAACAGCCTAAGCCTCGCCACATTGCATGGCAACTTCAGTACAACCACTTGGCCAGCTCACCCAAGGGCTGGCCTCTGGGCTTTGGCAGTCAGCCCACCTGCATGGCCCCAGGTGTCAACCTGTTGCCCTAGTACTGGTTGCAGCCCCAGTGCAGGCTACAATTGCACCAACTTCCCTGAAAGAATGTCAGTACCAGAAGGGCCTTGAAAAATCTTGTCCAAGCCCTGAATGTTACATCTTCAGTGAAGATGGCCTGATAGGTGGAGTGGTTGGCCCTAGGTCACACTGTGTCCGTGTAGAGGCTCTCTGGATGTCAGTGCCGTGCACCGCTTCTGTCTCCTTGTAGCCTCCTTAGCTGGCTGCTATGCTGGGAAGGGCGTCCAGACCTAGGTGGGCCCAGCCACAGGTGTTCTTATGGTTCCTGCTGTTTGCCTCTGCATAGTACTCATCCTAAAAGGTCTGGGTGTCCCATCCTGACTCGGCAGCTCACCCCTTCTGGAAGCGGAGCTGCAGAACCGGATCCCACCCAACCCCCAGCGTCTCTCCAGGATCCTTTCACATAGCCTCTGCCTTGCCTCTTCCCTCATGCTGCCTGCTGCTGAGCGTATGTAAGCCGAGAATTGCCCCCGTCCATCATCCCTGCACGTGCAAGTTTGAGATGATTGCTGTCTGAGAACCGATGAAACCTACAGTTCGCATAGCCTGTGTGGTAGGAAGAGGCTGAGAAGCTTTTGCAGGTTCAGGCACGTTGGTACCTTGCGAAGACATATGCACTTGGTCAGGCTGTCAGTTCCTAGGACCAATTCCTCATCAGCTCTGCCTGCATCATTTTTCGAGAATTTTTCTACTTTTTTCTTTCTGTGTTGACTGCAGTGAGAGGCGTAAGCGGCAAGCCCAGTAAGCTCTCACATGATTGCTAAGGAAGAGAAGACACTGGGGGGCCTTCCTATCCCCATCCTTTATTCTCTCGCCCTCTTTATTCCACGTCACCCCGTGGGAGAGGGCAACAGAGGTCTCTGTTCTGTGGGCCTGTGGGGAGTAGACGGAAACTTCAGGAGGCCCAATTGGATGTTTTTGTCATGTGAAGTAGCTTTGTGCCTCAGTCTCCTGGCGAGCAATAGCTGTATCTAAATGACCAAGTCTGTTTGTCATGGTGAGCCCGGCCACATCAATGCTAGTTTGATGTGTTTTATCAAAAACTGCCTGTGTACTAGAGCAGATGTTTTTATTCCCCAGCTCATTCTGTTTTTTCACCTCATCCCTCACATTTTATAGGCCTGATGTGTTAAGAAAAGTTATTCTTTCACTATAAAACTTGGTTTTACTAAAAATACACTTATTTTAACTCATTTCCCAAACTAGCTTCATGTTTTAAAATCTCCCAGGACTCTGTATAGTCACCAGGTATTACTGGAATTGCTAGTGTGGTTAGATAGTTGGATTTTGTTGTTGTTGTTGTTGTTGTTGTGAGTGTTCTTGGTGAAGAAGCTGGAAAAGTGGAAGGGGCCAGGAACCCAGGGGCTCAACTGAAGTTCCCACTGAGTGGCCACCTGTGCAGCTATGCAAGTGTTACTTGTCATAGGTGCTGATCTGACTTTTCCTTCTTATTTGAAGCCCAGCTCAGATGTCACCGCCTCCATTTGGCCTTCCCTGCTTTGAACGGAAACTTGTGGCTCCTGGCACTTGTCAGCACACTCTCTCCCCTCTGCCTTTTGATGTACTTTGTTGTGTCTCTTTTCTCAGTCAGATTGTCAGCTCCTTGAGGACAAGCTCTGAGTCTAACTCTGATCTTTGCAGCTCTCCCCTGGGGGCATCTTCAGCCCCTACATTCCCCGTGGCATACCCCCAGCCCCTGCAATCCCTGTGTGCCTCCAGGGCTGAGTGAGTGCTCCCCGCACAGTGCATACTCAGTGCATACCTGTCGAAACGGAATTTCGGATTCTCAGTACCTTTTATGGAATATCACTTTCTGCTGAGCCTTACAGTTATTTGTACACGTTTTATTTTTCCTGTAAGATCAGGGTTGGGAAACATTTTCCATCAGGGCCAGATAGAAGAGGCTTTGTGGACCATACGGTCTCTGTTGCAACTACTCAAATCTGGGACCATAGATGATGTGTAAATGAATGGGTAGGGCTGGGTTCCCATAAAGCATTATTTACAAAACAGGCGGTTGGCCTAGATTGCCAGTCCCCATACCAGATTCTCAGCTTCTGAAAAGGCAGGCTCTGTGTCTCATTTGCCTTGTGTCTAGCAGAGGCCATGCAAAGAGTGAGTGATCCATAAATACTCATTTGGGGATTATTACATGAAACAAAAGGCTGGAATTTGAGCTGCACACATACAGGCCTCATGACCCAGTGTTTCAGCTCCTAGGTCATACCCAACAGGATTGCCTGCACGTAGCCACTGGAGGGCATGTGCCAGGGTGTCTATGGCAGCACTATTTGTCATGGCCCCAAACTGGAAACTACCCCAGCGCCAGGTGACAGAAGACAATTAAATAAATTGCAGCATAGTCACAAAATGGAGTACTATGCAGCAATTAAAATAAATGTGCTCTATGTAAAAGTGTGGATGAATCTCACAAACACGGTGTTGAATGAAGACAAAGAAGCTACACATAAAAGATTACATATTGTGTGACTCCATTCACAAAACGTTGAAAGGCAGGTAAAACACAGCTATGCCGTGAGAAGTTAGGAGGGTGGTTACCCTTGCTGGTGGAGGCGGCTGTGCTTTTTTCCGTTATCAGTGTGCTGGCTATGGGGGTGTGTTCAGTTTGTGGAAATCCTTCCATCTGTGCACTTAGCATTTGTGTACTTTTCTGTATGAATGTTGTGGTTGCATAAAGCACTCCATTTGAAACAAAACAAAAAGTAAAGTAGTTTATCCAAATATTATTTAACCAAAGACTACTATCAGCTGTTCTGATTTTCTGGCCAATGCTCTTCAACTGCTGACCCCAAATATGGGCTCTGCCCTAGAAGGGGAATAGGGAAGCCTTGTCTCTCCTTTCGTCATCTCTTTCACCCAGGTGTACAAGAGCAGAACCCGGCATTGAGCATTTTGAGGAGGATGGAGCCAATGTCCCTGAGAGCCAATCCCATCTGGTCTGTCCCTGCCTCAGCATCCCCCACCACCTCTGGCATCCATACCCGCAGTGGGTGCTGTAACGGCATCTGGGCTTTGTCATCTCCTTTGCAGAACATTGTAGCTGTGGGAGCTGGGTTCTGTGATGGCCTCCGCTGTGGAGACAACACCAAAGCTGCCGTCATCCGCCTGGGACTCATGGAAATGATTGCTTTTGCCAGGATCTTCTGCAAGGGCCAGGTGTCCACAGCCACCTTCCTAGAGAGCTGCGGGGTGGCCGACCTGATCACCACCTGCTACGGAGGGCGGAACCGCAGGGTGGCCGAGGCCTTCGCCAGAACTGGGAAGGTAGCCCTTCACCTGCCCTCCCGCACCCCCTCCTTCCTCACTTGAGACTCCTGGCTTGGGGTGAGCCGCAGCCCAGTGGAGATTTCATGCCAGCATCTGTTTGCTGGGATTGTTCTCTTTGCCTGGCTGCTTTGTCACTTGACTCTTCTGTTCTTTATCTTTGTGTCTGTATCTTTCCTTGGCCTCCAGCAGGGGATTGAAACTGTTCTCTCCACTCTGCTCTTGAAATAAATGATGCTAGGCCAGGCATGGTGGCTCATGCCTATAATCCCACCACTTTGGGAGGCCAAGGTGGGAGGATTGCTTTAGGCCACAAGTTCGAGGCCAGCCTGCACAACATAGCAAGACCCCATCTCTACAAAATAAAACGAAACTTAAAAATTAAACAAATAAATGATTCTTCAGTCTTTACCATAGTTTTTTTCTTTTTTTTTAAAATCCTTTATTTTTAAGACTATTGAAGAGTTGGAGAAGGAGATGCTGAATGGGCAAAAGCTCCAAGGACCTCAGACTTCTGCTGAAGTGTACCGCATCCTCAAACAGAAGGGACTAGTGGACAAGTAAGTCTCTCAGTCGCCCATGAGACCAGATAAATGTCCATCGTTCCTTTTCTCAGGACTTCCAGCCCCACGGAGATGAGCTAGACTATTTGACAATTGCCCTTAGAACTTATCTGGATTAGTTCAGTCCTTTGTGTGATGTAAACATCTGTGATGAGAAGCATCTACTTACCCCCAAAACATGTGTTTACACGAAACCAGGCTCAACTTCAGTGAAAGGAGCTCAATTCTATAAGTCACGTTATAAAATATGAAGTTTAAGATTCTAGTTTGTCTTGCAGGGTGTTTGGTAAAAGCTACATATTATAAGTTTTAAAATTTGTAAAAATGATTACTTTTTTGTTTTATAAAAAAGTATGGTCAGGTTATTAAAATGTCAAGTCAGAAAAGAAGGAAGGACAGGTTAGCCCAACATTATACCATCAAAAGGGAGCTCTGTTAAGGTTTGGTGCACAGCCTTCTAGTCTCTTCATCGGGTGGGTAGATGGGGCATAGGATGGGATGGGATGGGATGGGATGGGATGGGATGAAGGGATGGATGATGGGTGGGTGGGTGGGTGGGAGGGAATGGGATGAGATGGATGGATGGATGGATGGATGGATGGATGGATGGATGATGGATGGGTGAATGGATGAATAGATGGGTGGGATGGGATGGGATGAGATGGATGGATGGAGGGATGGATGGTGGATGGGTACATGGGTAGATGGGTGAGTGGATGGGTGGGATGGGTGAATGGATGGGTGATGGGTGGGTGGGATGGGATGAGATGGATGGATGGAGGGATGGATGATGGATGGGTGCATGGGTGGATGGGTGAGTGGATGGGTGGGATGGGTGAATGGATGGATGATGGGTGGGATGGGATGGGATGAGATGGATGGATGGAGGGATGGATGATGGATGGGTGCATGGGTGGATGGGTGAGTGGATGGGTGGGATGGGTGAATGGATGGATGATGGGTGGGATGGGATGAGATGGATGGATGGAGGGATGGATGATGGATGGGTACATGGGTAGATGGGTGAGTGGATGGGTGGGATGGGTGAATGGATGGAGGGATGGATGGTGGATGGGTACATGGGTAGATGGGTGAGTGGATGGGTGGGATGGGTGAATGGATGGATGATGGGTGGGATGGGATGAGATGGATGGATGGAGGGATGGATGATGGATGGGTACATGGGTAGATGGGTGAGTGGATGGGTGGGATGGGTGAATGGATGGAGGGATGGATGGTGGATGGGTACATGGGTAGATGGGTGAGTGGATGGGTGGGATGGGTGAATGGATGGATGATGGGTGGGATGGTATTGGATGAGATAGATGGATGGATGGAGGGATGGATGATGGATGGGTGCATGGGTAGATGGTGAGTGGATGGGTGGGATGGGTGAATGGATGGATGATGGGTGGGATGGTATTGGATGAGATAGATGGATGGATGGAGGGATGGATGATGGATGGGTGCATGGGTAGATGGTGAGTGGATGGGTGGGATGGGTGAATGGATGGATGATGGGTGGGATGGTATTGGATGAGATAGATGGATGGATGGAGGGATGGATGATGGATGGGTACATGGGTAGATGGTGAGTGGATGGGTGGGATGGGTGAATGGATGGGTGATGGGTGGGTGGGATGGGATGAGATGGATGGATGGAGGGATGGATGATGGATGGGTGCATGGGTGGATGGGTGAGTGGATGGGTGGGATGGGTGAATGGATGGGTGATGGGTGGGTGGGATGGGATGAGATGGATGGATGGGTGATGGATGGGTACATGGGTGGATGGGTGAGTGGATGGGTGGGATGGGTGAATGGATGGATGATGGGTGGGTGGGATGGGATGAGATGGATGGATGGAGGGATGGATGATGGATGGGTGCATGGGTGGATGGGTGAGTGGATGGGTGGGATGGGTGAATGGATGGGTGATGGGTGGGTGGGATGGGATGAGATGGATGGATGGAGGGATGGATGATGGATGGGTGCATGGGTGGATGGGTGAGTGGATGGGTGGGATGGGTGAATGGATGGGTGATGGGTGGGTGGGATGGGATGAGATGGATGGATGGAGGGATGGATGATGGATGGGTACATGGGTGGATGGGTGAGTGGATGGGTGGGATGGGTGAATGGATGGGTGATGGGTGGGTGGGATGGGATGAGATGGATGGATGGAGGGATGGATGATGGATGGGTGCATGGGTGGATGGGTGAGTGGATGGGTGGGATGGGTGAATGGATGGATAGATGGGTGGGTGCATCCATCCTCCATTGCCCTTCCAGGCCAGTTGTGTGTTAAAGGTGGGCTGGAGTCAGTTTATTTGCCACCTGATTGAGAGAGTGAGCCCTGTAGCACCACAAAAGCTTCTCAGCCTCTCCTGAGGCCACTCCCCAGCGCTACCTGCTCCACAGCACTTTCTCTTGCCGATTTACTGAGCATGATTGTGGGGGACCATAATCATGATGCCAACTATACCACCACATAAATGCTTATGTAGCATATTGTATGTATCCTTAACTCTCCCGAAACACCCTCTGGGGGAGGGGAAGTCTGGTTGCCTAGGACTGGAGGGAGCTGGGCAGCTAGATGGACATGCTGATTTTGGCTAATTCAGAGCATGAGCTTCTCTCCCAGCTGGGAGGAGGGTCATGGATGGCATTGCTGTCATCTCTGGTTGCAGCTCCTTCATCCTAGTTCCGTCAGTTCAGGTGTCTGCTGGTCGCAGTCGCGCATCTTCACCGCCCCCTGCACCCAGCACCCTTCCATCTTTTACCCAGAGCAAATTAATCAGCCATGGAGTTCCATACTGAAAGTTAAAAATGAGGGTGGATGGAGCATTTGTCTTCCCCCTTTAATTTGCACTTTATTTTTCTGAAATGGCTTTTAAAACCAGCCATGCAGAGATGGAAGTTCACAAACAGGCTGCCAAAGGAGGAGAGCTACCTCTAAATTGTGGCTAAAAGGAAAATGCCTCTGACGTGTATGGTTTTCCTTACCTACTTAGCAGCAGACAGTGATATGTTTGTGTGTGGTTGGACTACTTGAATGACCACTGAGCATTTATCAAGAAATTTTTTTAAGTCTCAAAAAAAACCTGTCTGTTTGGTGAGACTCTCCCAGCCAGAATTTTCAGGTGGCATCTGTGTGCTAGCAAGGGCTGCCTTGAGAGGATTCTCTGGATGGACAGGTTGGCTGGGCACTAGTCTGTTAGCTCCGGGGGGACATGGACTAGAACAGCGATTCTGGGGCCAGGAGCTTCCTGTTTCCAAAGCAGGTGTAATCAAGCAGGTCAATCTCTGCTCTGAGCAGGCAGCTCTCCTTGGTCATGTCCCATTTTATTTCTTCTGATCAGAAATTGAACAGGCTGCACCTGTGCTTAATGACATCGCTGCTGGATTGAAGGTGGCAGCACCCTTCTCCTGGGCTGGAGTGTAGAATCCCCTGGGACTCCTCTCCATTCTTTGTACCACCTGCCTCCCGAAGGCAGAGGCCTATTGTTCTCCCTTTGCACCACCTCTTACTTTGATTCCTTTTTTCTTTTTCATTCTGACCACCACTTCTCCGGTCTTCCTCTGTTTCCTACTCCCCTCCCTTCTCTTCTCCATTGCTATAGAAAAAATAGCAGGAGGGCAACATTCAAGGCTGCCCTGTGGTTTATTAGCCATGTGGCCTTGGGCAAGTCACGTATTTAGCTGTCCTGTGCCCCAGTGTTCTTATCCACAAACTTAAGATGGAGGATCAGATGATCGCCATGATCCCTGCTAGCTTGAGCATTCACATTCAGAGGCCTCCTGCTCTTATGGAGTGAAGCACATGGTCCTTAGGCAGAGGTGGCCCCCTCCATCTAGCACCAACGTAACTTCCTGCAGTACATCCTCTTACTCCCTGTGGTACCTTCTTTTCTTGAATAGAACTTTTCTTTGCCTCCTTCTCAGACTCTCATTTTACCTGAATTACCTTTTCAAAGGCCCTGTCACATGTTGAGGTACTAGGGGTTAGGACCGAAGCACGTGAATTGGGAGGAGGGCATCATTCAGCCCGTACACAGCGTGTTCTCTGAGGCGCATGTGGTAAGCGCCTGGGTCTCACTGTGTCACCCGGGCTGGAGTGCAATGGTGCAATCTCAGCACTGCCATCTCCGCCTCCCGTGTTTAACCGATTCTCTTGCCTCAGCCTCCCCAGTAGCTGGGATTGCAGGTGTGTGCCCCCACACCCAGCTAATGTTTGTATTTTTAGTAGAGACTGTTTTTTTACCATGTTGCCCAGGCTGGTCTCCTGGCCTCAAGCGATCTGCCCACCCTGACCTCCCAGAGTGCTGGGATTACAGGCATGAGCTGCCACACCTGGCATGGCTTTATTTATAATACTGTACATCCCTGCACTTAGTCTGAAGTCTGAAACATCTTAAGCCCTGCGTATTGATTAGTGGGATAGCTGACTGGTTTGTCAATTTTTTTTTTTTTTTTTGAAACAAATTCTTGCTCTGTCGCCCAGGCTGGAGTGCAGTGGTGTGATCTTGGCTCACTGCAACCTCTGCCTCCTGGGTTCGCGCCATTCTCCTGTCTCAGCCTCCTGAGTAGCTGGGACTACAGGCACCCACCACCACGCCTGGCTAGTTTTTTGTATTTTTATTATAGATGGGGTTTCACCGTGTTAGCCAGGATGGTCTCAATCTCCTGACCTCGTGATCCACCTGCCTCAGCCTCCCAAAGTGCTGGGATTACAGGCATGAGCCACCGCGCCCGGGCCTCTGGTTTGTCAATTTTTTAAATGAAATGTTGTATTTTTCTTCCTTTCACCTCTAACTTTATTTAGAGAGTCTTCCAAACTGATCTAATTGGCCTTTTAGCATTTTATATAATAGAAAATAATATCTAGATCGGTAGTGTAGCCTAATGGTTGAACATTGGCTTCAGAGTCCAAAATGGTGGTTCAATTTACTCTTATACAGAATGGGGACAATATTTTCTACCTCATGGGGTGATTTTAAGGATTAAACAAGTTACTTGTCTGTAGAAATTTCCCTTCCACACACTTCATATCTCATTAACATCCCATCCACAGAATGCACTTTGGAAATGCTAGTTTTAAAAGTTAGGAGTGCTTCCAGCTGCAAGAGCAACACACAGTTGTAACAGGGAATATGGAGATGAACATTACTAAAGTGTTGGCCCAGGGGCTCTAGCTCTGGATTAGCATCTCAGTGATCCCGTTGGCTTTCCCTTGAACCTCAAGATGGCTGCAGCGGCTCCAGACATCACATTCACTTTTACACTCAGGAAGGGAACAAGAGTAGTCTAGGGTAATAGATTTTTCCTCTAGTGCCTCTCGCGGAGAGTAATCTTCCCCCAGAAACCTTCAGCAGATACATGATGTCTTGCTGCCTAGGACTGTGTTGCTTGGCTAATTCTAGGTGAAAGGCTAGGAAGGTGAGTAGTCTCTTCCAACCTTGGGAAAGGGAAAAGCAGGTTGGAAATGGCTTTGATGGTCAGTCATCTGCTACCACACTTCTTTGGGGACATATGCATTGTTCTTGTTTCAGGAACAGGGAAACATAGCATGGAGGGACAAAGAAAGGGGCTGAAGTTTCTAGGCTTTAAATCCCATCCACAGGAATTTATTCAACGAATTCTCACTGAGCACCTGCCCCTTGCTGTGCCTGGTACCAGGCACTGAGAATACAGTAGTGAAAAAAACAGCCTTGGTCCCCGTCCTCATGGAGCTTTCTCAGTCCAGGACACACTGTCCATCTTGTGGCTGCTATTATAAGCTGTCGTTACTGCACACCCACTATTTGCCAGTTGTGTACTGTACACTTCACACGAGTGATTTAATACTTGCAGCAAGGTTGTGTATCCAGTCCCATTTTACAGATGGGCAAACAGGGTTAGAAGGATTATGAAACTTGCCGAGAGTTAGTAGGCTGTAGAGTCAGATTTGATTAGGTCTACCTGACTCCAAAAAAATAACAAAACGTTCCATACCTTAAAAAAACTACAATGAAAAAACAGCCCTACAACGATAGACTCTCATAAAGACATGTGATCATTAGTACTATTTGTTCTTCTTAAATTATCATTATAAGATTCTGTCCAGCTAATTTTCAGGATTGCCTTTCAAGACTCCGTTGATTCTGCCAAGCTCACTTTGAGCTGTGTGTGTGTATATTTAAAAGCCTGGGCCGGTGCGGTGGCTCACGCCTGTAATCCCAGCACTTTGGGAGGCCAAGGCGGGTAGATCATGAGGTCAGGAGTTCGAGACCAGCCTGAAAAACATGGTAAAACCCCGTCTCTACTAAAAATACAAAAATTAGCCAGGCGTGGTGACACACACCTGTAATCCCAACTACGCTTAGGAGGCTGAGGCAGGAGAATCGCTTGAACCCAGGAGGTGGAGGTTGTAGTGAGACAATATCACGCCACTGTACTGCAGCCCGGGTGACAGAGTGAGACTTTGTCGCAAAAAAAAAAAAAAAAAAAGAAAAGAAAAGAAACAAAGCCTGATGAAATTATTTCTTTAGTGACTTTTCACTTATATCTGTATTCACATCTTGGAAGAAGAGGTAAGCTAAATCAAGCTTCTGACATAAGATGAGTGCTTTGCTCCTCGTAGGTCCTCACTCAGAGTCTCGTGGGAACGTTCCAGCCTACATTATTTGTGGTGATGTGTAGACTGCCTCATCCTTATCTTGGGATGATTCTTTTTGGAGAAGGGAGAGCAATTTAAAGATTTATTTGTACAGCTTTTAAAATAATGACAGAATATAGACTCATCCAAGATTTGACCAAGAGTCAGAGCCACAACTCTTCATGTAAATGACAACAGTTTGCCCTGGTAGGATCACCGTGTGACTTGTTTGTGGAAAGTGTGCTCCAAGCTTAATTAGGCAGAGGATGGTCTAGGTCGAACCAGGATCTGACAGCCACATTCCAGAGGCTCTCTGCAGAACAAATGATAAAGGAATGTAGAAAGTGCGTACCGTGTTTTCCATAGTCACATACTGACCTGCAATCTGTTAGGACAGAAAACCTAACTTATTCTCTGAGGTAAATCTAGTGGCCTAACCTTGTCTCTTCACATTTCTTCCCAACTAGGTTTCCATTGTTTACTGCTGTGTATCAGATCTGCTACGAAAGCAGACCGGTTCAAGAGATGTTGTCTTGTCTTCAGAGCCATCCAGAGCATACATAAAGTGAATCATGCAGCGTGTTGGGGGAAGTTCTGCCTTTCTGATCAATCTTTTGGGTTCACGTGGAAACCAGGACTTAGCAGCATGATGTTTGTTTGACTGTAATCTCATCATGGATATGTATGGAATTTTACAGGATCGTTTTTGAATTGTGAGAGGCAGTTCATTGGCAAAGATGTACTGGGCAGTAACTAAACACACGTGCACACGTGTGAATGGTGGTTTATTCCTCATTCTGTGGATGTTTCTACGAGCCAAAATTAAATGTCTTTTTTCAAAATTGCTTATGAAATTTCCACATAATGGTAGCTTATAAGATTGTTACGATCTCAACTAAATTTTTTAGGTGTAATTCATACGTATTGGAGGATTTTTTTTTCTCATTCTTCTAATGTTAAATTTTAACCAGCATTAACATGGTAGAGTGGAGGAGTGAGTGTGTTCAAAGATCAACATATTTAACTTTTAAACACTATCTTCAAGCCAGCATAATTAACTATTTTGATTGTGGGCTGACCTTTGTTTTTTGAACAATCAGGTATTTTAAATTAGGTAATCCGCTCGTATTTTCCCCTCACTGCAGTTGTCTGCATTTTTAGCCTCTTTTCTCTTCGTTAGTTGTCAGAATGTGCCTTCATCAAGGCTCAGCAGTAACAGAAGACAGAAAACTCACCTGGGATTTTCCTGCTGTGGCTGGCACCTTCTTCTGATTAACAGACACCTGTATGATGCTTTTGGCTAGTTAGTGCATTTTTTGCAAACATTTTTCTTAAGCATCACAGATCCACTGGGGGGTGTGGGGGGCTACTGTTACTCCTCTTGTTAGATGCAGTCACTCCTCCTGGTCAGCTAGTGAGCAGGGACAGAGCCAGGAGTCAAGTGCAACGCCAAGGTGCATGACCCTCTGAGAAGTCACTGGGCTGATTTGACCTCCGACTAATTGGTTGTGGCAAATGCCATGGGCAGCCTTTCCTGAGGCAGTAGGAGGGCTTCCTGCCGCTGAGATCTGTGCAGGCCATCCTGTCTACGGTGCCACTCCAAGGGCGGTCCTCAGTGCAGCAGCATCAGCTTCACTTGGTGGGGAGGGGGTGGTCTCAGAAATGCAGGTTCCCAGGTCCCACCCTGGACCTCCGAAGGGGTATGGCATCTGTGCTTCTGATGCTCACTACAGTTCTGGAACCACTACTTTAGAAAACCTGCTTTAACGTGGCATTCCTCTAATCGTGTTCCCTAGGAAATGAGTGTCCCAAGATCCAGTGATTATTCCAGGTGTTCCCTGGAAAGGTCAAGTGAGTTTGGGAAACACTACGTGTGTACACCTCTTGAAGGTGTAGAATGTATGTTTATGCATCAGTGGAACCCATTTTTCTAGCCCAGCAAGTCCCAAACACATTACACTGAAGAGAGATTTTGGTGAGGAAACTTGCCAGAGTTTTCAGGGAACGCTGTTCTTAGGCTTAGGTGACCTTAGGATAACTCAAGTAGACCCTTCACTCCCTGTGAGAAATTAGGATGAATAACTACCTGTGGTATTGTTGGTTCTGAACTTCTCCAGTTTAGGCCTGCTGTGAATCTTTGATGAAGCTTTAAGGTGACACTGTTGTACAAGACGTCAGCTTTGCTGAAACGCACATTACCTGGAATAAGTGCTTTAACTGTAGAATTAGGATGGGATTTACTGTACTGTTTTGAATGAGATTGGCTTCAGAATAGCATTGCAGTTACCTTACATAGCACTTGATATGTGTTAAAGGAACATATGAATGTAATTTATATATTCCTGGAATTTCAGTTACTTTGTGAGATTTGGGGCTGTCCCTCAACCCCAGTTTAGGATTTCTTTTTTTCTATACCTTGAAATGACTATAAAATAGATTTTCATGGGAATTTTAAAGACTCTATCCAAAACATTTTTGGAGCGTTTTAAAGCCCCATACACAGATGTATACGAAAGCACACAAAACACTCCAGCTTTCAGCAGTTTTGGCGCCGTTAACCCACTTTGCTTGTCTCATGAAAAATCTCTGTTAAAGTATGTACATGGGTAACAAAAAGTTACTTTTAAAGATCCATAAAGGGCTGTAGGCTAATTGTGGTGTCTAGTAAGTAGCATAATGAGATGTGAGGAGTTGGGACTTTGCGTGTTTTGCGTATTTTCGTCTGCATTCAGCTTCTTACTCTGGGTTTGTACTCGAGTGTTATTTCTTTACAAATGCCCTTGTAATGACCACTCTGAAGTCTGCTGACTGTGTCTCTTGAACATACTTAGGATATTCTGCACATTATGGAAAAAGGTAAATTTTATAAGTTTCTGCTCTACTAACTGTAGATATTTATGACTCTGCGAGTTATCTATTTTTATAACCACCTGTGGTCCATTGTTCATTTTAATTCACATTTCTTACAAAGTGTGGTAACAGGGAAGGAGACACCTAGACTAGAAGCTCAATTTGTACAACTTCAGCCAATCTGTGAATGTAAAAACTACACTGTTGCCTTGCTAGGATCCACCCTCCTATAATGTGGAACAACTATCCAAATGAAATCCACCCTAGGAGATGGAGTCAAACTAAACTTGTGGTTTTTCATTTAACTTTTGACTATAACATGGCCCCATGGCATCCACACCAAGAGGAGTGTTGCGATGAGGTGCCAGTGTGCAAAGGGAACTTTAGCTTTTCCACTGGTTCTTATCTGCTAGCCTTTTACATACATGTGTACTATATTTGTTTACAGACTGTAGGTGGATATATAATTTAAAAGCTTGATTTAATAAACATTTAACCCCCTAAACTTGCGCTGTGGATCCTGTTTTTCTTTTTACCAATTTAGGTAATCATTTTATACGTCAGCTCTTTCTTTTTTTCCTGAACTGTGTTTCATTACCAATATCAAAAACAGTTTTCAACAGAAGGGCTTCATCTCTAATCCCAGGCCTTAAATGCATCTGTTTTTATTGTTTACTGATATTTTTATATAATTGCAGTTTAGGATGGAGACCTTCTGGTGAATTTGAAATCCCCTTCTCCCCACTCCATATATACCTTTAAAATCTGGGAAAATCCAGTGCTGATCTCATAAAAATATAAGGGAAATTCCTAGAATCCTAAAACAAATAGGGGACCAATTGGCAGAGTCGAAAGGATTGGGTCGTGAAGCTTATGCTACACGAGAGCCCACCAAAAGCTATGTTGTCGGGAAAAATGAGCTAAGAAAAGCCAGGTATAGGCACAAATAAGGAGGCTGGGCCCCATGGGGAGAAAAATGTTTTGTTTTGTTTGCCACAGAGTCTCGCTGTGTCACCCAGGCTGGAGTGCTGTGGGGGCACACGCCTGTGGTCTCAGCTACTCAGGGGGCTGAGGTGGGAGGATCACCTGAGCCCAGGAAGGTTGAGGATGCAGTGAGCAGAGATCATGCCACTGCACTCCAGCCTGGGAGACAGAGTGAGACACTGTCTTGAAAAGATAAATAATTGAAAAATAATTCATTATGAGTGAAAACCAACAGATTTTTAAAAACAGAGAACCTTAGGATTTCAGATAATTTGAGTAATACCATAGACGCTTTTTAAAAATCATCTGAAATCCTTTATAGAGGTGGGGTCTTACTATGTCACCCAGGCTGGACTGCAGTGGTGTGATCATAGCTCACTGCAGCCTCCAACTCCTGGGCCCAAGCAATCTTCCTGCCTCAGCCTCCCAAGTAGCTAAGACTCCAGGGGCATGGTACCACACGCAGCCTTTTTTTTTTTTTATTATTAAGATAGGGTCTTGCTATGTTGCCCAGGCTGGTCTCAAACTCCTGGCCTCAAGCAGTCCTCCCATCTTGGCCTCCCAAAGTCCTGAGACTACAAGCATGAGCCTGGCCAGATGCTTTGAAAGATATTTTTTAAAATAAAGGCATAAAAGAAGGATTAAAACATAAATTATATGGGAGGGAAAAAAAAATCCCAACCAGGCAGATTTGAAAAGGAACCTATTCAAACATTTAGGAATGAATATAATCATTTGAATTTTAAAAATAGGCAGATGGAAAGATTAAAGACTAGATTAGACAGAGCTGCAGATGGAATTGGCAAACTGGAAATTAGATCTGAGGACATTAAAGTATTAGCAAAGAAAATATTTGAGGATTTAGAAGGGAAGTGGAAGATAGAATAGGACTTGAACATACATCTGATAGGAGTTACAGAAGAGAGAAAAGGGAGGCAATTTTTGAAGAAAAGGCTGAAATTTGTCCCAATTTAATTATGTGCATTCAATGTTGTTATTCTCCATAATGTATCTCCAATAAAATTTAATCACGTGGTCTTTATAACTTTTTATGACTGCATATAAACTAAGTTGATGGTGAACATTTTTGAGGAAATATGCTTTATGAAGAATCTATATGGATAATCTAATTTACTGAAGCTATGATTGATTCAAGTTACTGAAGCAAGTGATGTTACCTTTGGTAGGGATGGGTGACAGCAGGCATGGTACTGTGGGAAGATTTGTTCTAGCTCCTGCTTAACCATTTAATATCCATATTGTTTAGCCAAGTCAGCTAACTTCTCTTTGAAGTTCATTTTTCTCATTGGTAAGTGGGAATAATATCTGTGCAGCCTGCCTCATAGAATTGCTGTAAAGGTCCATAAAGAGCAGGAAATCAACATATTAAAGGAGAAAAGTTAAATGATCATGGCAATATCTGTTTGTGGCAGAAACAATGCCATGTGTTCACTAAATTATTTTTTCTTTCTTTCTTTCTTTCTTTTTTTTTTTTTTTTTTTGTAGATACACAGTTAAATTACATTTCCCAACCTCCCCAGCAGTTAGGTGGCACCACATGATTGAGTTGTAGCCAATGACATAGGGAGACAAAAATGCCACTTTCAGGTGTTCTGTTCTGTCTGATTCTTCATTATTTCTTCTGTGTGTGCTGGTTGGATATCAATTTCCAGTATGTTCTGGAAGCCATACATTGAAGATGATGGACCCCTTTTCAGCCAGGATTCTACAAGACAATGTGGAGAAAGTACCCCCCCCCAATCACATTGGTCTGTGATTGATAGGTATAAAAATTATTGTATTATGCCACTGAGACATAGGGGTTACTTGTTATAGCAGCTAGCATAACTTCATTCATTGCTAAAAAGATGTTTGAGGAGATCCTTTTGTGGTTGATAAGTGTGATGATTGAGTTTTCATGCTCATGTGTGAGATGTGCCCCCACTCAAACCTGTCACAACATCTACTTATTATCAGACATGAAAAAAAAAAATAGATGTTTCAGGAATTTAAAAACGGAACTTGCAGAAACATCAAGAGATTAGGGAAATTTTCATCCCTTGGTCACTACAGCATCACAGTGTCTGTTTTGCCATCACTTTTTTGGACACAGGAGGCTATATATGAATGTGGGCATGCCTATGGGTGTGTCTGTCTGACTCTTCCCTACCCAGGATAACTCTGGCTAAATCCAAATTTGTATATCTAATCGTCTTTCTCTCTCTCTCTCTCTCTCTCTCTCTCTCTCTCTCTTTTTCTCTTTTCTTTTCTTTTTTTTTTTTTTTTTTGAGACAGAGTCTTGCTTTGTCACCCAGGCTGGAGTGCAATGGCACAGTCTAGGCTCACTGCAACCTCTGCCTCCAGGGTTCAAGCAATTCTGCCTCAGCCTCCAAAGTAGCTGGGATTACAGGGGCGTGCCACCACATCTGGCTAATGTTTGTATTTTTAGTAGAGACAGGGTTTCACCATGTTGGCCAGGCTGGTCTCAAACCCCTGACTTTGTGATCCACCCGCCTCAGCCTTCCAAAGTGCTGGGATTACAGGCGTGAGCCACCTTGCTCGGCCTCATCCTTCTTTTTCTAGGACAAATGCCAGCAAGTTCCAGGACTTACAACGTGTGCTTAACATCAGAGAAGTCTTCACCAGGTGGTGATGTCCTTAAGATGTCTTCCTCGTTTCAAAAGCTTTAAGTTAGAAACGTCACTAGATCTTAGATAAGGCCATATGCTACTTGTAACTTCTAAAACCATGTCTGTCTGAAACCCGAAGGAGTGGTTCTTCAGCTCCCCCTCAAAGACTGAGGAATTAAACTTATCTGAATTGTACACATTGTGAGTGAAATAAAGTCATTGGAAAGTACTTTACCATTCAACTCAATGCACCGTGTTATCTGTCAAATTGGTGTTATTTGACTCATTACAAATGAAAATGCTTTTATGCTATGATAGAAGTGTTATTTGCATTTTTTGTAACTAGTCTTATTTTTAAATAATTTTTCAATAGGTAACACAGTCATTTGGTTAAAAAATAAAGCCTGCTTCCCAAGTAGTTATTAGTTTGTAACAATCTCTTCTAGAATTTCATTTCATACACATAAGCAAAATATATATATTCTTATTCCCTTCCCCATTTCTCTACACAAAATTGAGCCTACTAGATGCATTGTTCCTTATCTTGCTTTTTTTTACTTAACATGACATCTTGACAATCTTTTATATCAGTTATTTTTAACAACTGCATGTTTAACTTTTTTACTTTGAAATAATTATGAATTCATAATAAATTGCAAAGGTACCCTTCACCCCGTTTTCCCCTAATATATCAACGCCTAGTTTTTAAAATTGTAAGTTAAAATAACAGTAGCAAAACACTTTCAGCACTGCTCGCTTTCTCTTTCCTTCCTTCCTTCCTTCTCTTCTCTTCTCTTTTCCCTCCCTCCCTCCCTCCCTCCCTCCCTCCCTCCCTCCCTTCTTTCCTTCCTTCCTTCCTTCCTTCCTTCCTTCCTTCCTTCCTTCCTTCCTTCCTTCCTTCCTTCCTTCTTCCTTCCTTCTCTTTTTTCTTTTCTTTCTTGTCAGGGTTTCCCTCTGTTGCCCAGGCTGGAGTGCAGTGGCTCTATCGTAGCCCACTGCAGCCTCCAACTCCTGGGCTGAAGCATTCCTCCTGCCTCAGCCTCTTCCAGTAGCTGGGACTTCAGGCATGAGCCACCACACCCAGCTCATTTTTGAATATTTTGTAAAACCAGGGTCTCACTATGTTACCAAGGCTGATCTTGAACACCTGGCCTCAAGTGATTCTCCTACCTTGGCCTCCCAAAGTGCTGGGATTATAGGTATAAGCCACCATGCCTGGCCCACTTTTAGCACTGTTCTAAGTGCTCTGCGTATACGAACGTACTAATAAAAATGTATCACCCCCATATACAGATGGGGAAACTAAGGCACAAAGAGGATAAAGAATGTGTCCAAATAACAGAGATAGTAATTAATGAGGCCAGGTTTTGGACCTGGGGAGTTTAGCTTAAAAGTCAGTGTGTTCTTAACTCTTAGATAAAACTACATTAACTCCTTTGAGTAATGGGTGTTCATAGTTAAGCAAAAGCAAACAGTGATGTGAAGGGTTGAAAGTGTAATCACTCTTAATTCTTTGGCAAACTTTCATCAGTGTACTGTGTTCATGCATGCGACACATTTTAAGACAATACTGTTTTAAAACTTTTTAAATAGTTTTAATATGGAAGTTTCTGTATCCATATAATCTCCTACACCATTCTGCATATCTGCGTCATTTTCTGACTCTTCCTTAGTTTATTAAAGATAACTATTTGTTTTCTGTCTTCCTTTTATTGTAATAATTGGTGCAGAAAACATTCTTGCACATGGATTTCTGCTCATTTATGTAAGTGAATCTACAGCATAAAAGCCCGGAAGTGGAATTGCTGGCTCAAAGGTATGTGTGTTCGATATTTTAATAGAAACCGCCAAATCCCCCTTCCCAAATATGGCTGCAGTTTATGCTTCTGACCTCACTTTCTGTTCCGAATTACCTCTACAGCCTCTATTAGGGAATTATTTATAATAACCGGAGACCTAAATTGAACCAATAAATCCCAGAAATGTGAGCCTGTGTACTTATCAATCATTTATGTCTCTTCTATCAGTTTCACTGTGAAAAATAAAATTTTTTGTTATCCAGAACTACCATTCATTGTGTGAAAGCAGCCATCTTACTATAGTTGTAACAGTTGGTATTGAAAGTTCTTTTTTTTTTTTTTTTTTTTTTTGAGACAGGGTCTTGTTCTATCACTCAGGCTGGAGTGCAATGGCATGATCTCGGCTCACTGCAACCTCCACTTCCCAGGTTCAAGCAATTCTCCTGCCTCAGCCTCCCAAGTAGCTGGGATTGCAGGCACCCACCATCACACCCGGCTAGTTTTTTGTATTTTTAGTAGAGACAGGGTTTCACCATGTTGGTCAGGCTGGTCTCAAACTCCTGACCTCAGGTGATCCACCCACCTGGGCCTCCCAAAGTGCTGGGATCACAGGCGTAAGCCGCCACACCTGGCCTTGAAAGTTTTTATAGTCACAGAAAGGTTCATTTAAATGATGTTTATAACGAATGTTAAAACAAGAAACATTTTTTTTTTTTTTAACCACAAATTCACTATTTATGCAAAACCTCTTCAAGCTACTGTCAAAACAAGCTGAAATGGGGGTAAGATGCTTTTCTGGGGGAGTTCCAGGTTCTAATTAACTATGACCCTTGCCCACTAGAGGTCGTTCTTCGTGAGTAACTTTTCCCTAGGCAGTTGGCATCCTGTGAAAGACAACATCCTTATTCCTATGGCATTTCGGTCACGTTTTTAGAAGGACACATATTTCTTATGAACTAAGCTAAATTTGTACTAGGAAGCTGCCCAGTGTCTAAGTTTCACTTTGACTTTTAAACTCAAAATGGACCACAAATTTTTCGTTGTTCCAGTAAAACTTTATTTACAAATATAGACAGAGGGCCAGATTTGGCTTGAAGTCTGTCAATCCCTAGGTTAGCAGACAAATTTTTTAAACAAGAAAAATAGAGTTGATGCAGCCTTTCTCTGCAAGGGGACACAGCCTGGGAAATAGAGATCTGGAGCAAAATGTGAGTCCGCAGAATACAAAGGATACAAATGAAGAGATGCATAGAGCCAGGTATGGGGCCAGTGGCATGGAGCTTCCATGCCCTCGCTGGGCACGCCAGTCTCCAGGGACCTCCATGTGTTCAGCTATCCGGAAGCTCCCAGACCACAACTTTTGACATACAGCAGCTTTACTTTCACTGCTGGCCCGTGTCCACCTAGATGTCTGGGGGACTTTTGTTACTTCTTGATCTCTTTCCCTTCCTTGATGTTGGAGATCCACTTATGAACATCTTTATTAAATTTCTGTTTTCTTCTCTCTGTCTCTCATTCTGACACTGACATTCTGACAAAAGCAAAAAAACACTTGCTTCCTGCTTTTTGATTTTAGAAAAGATTCCAGGAACACACCTGGGAAATACTTTTAAAGGAGGCAGTTTCAGCAAGGAGAGTGATAGGAAAGATAAAACCTGTTTGCATCCTAATCTTTCTGGTTTGCTTGTCCGTTATCTTTGGAGATAGCATAATTTTCACTAGGATGCTGTGTAATCATGAAGCTAATGAAATTTAAGCTTCAAGACCCTCACTTGTGTAAATCCTTTCTAAGGCCCTGTACCAAACTTTGTTTTCATAGATTTTTATTTTTCTTAAAGTCATGACCCTCTAAAACTAGTCCATCTCTCGTTTCAGGACTTTAGGGTCAAGTGGGTGTTTAAATTTTAGACCTGTGTGAACTTGGGGAAGTAAGTTCCCCCTAGGCCTTAATTTTCTTGTCTGTAAATAGTATCTTTTGTCTTGGGTTTCTTGAGAAGTCAGAAAACATGTCCTTTGCTTTTCCCAATTCCCTGAACATATTAGGGGACTTCATGATGGAAAGAACCCAGAGAGAAAAGGACAAATCCATATTTGGATTGAATTTCTTGGGGCCTTTGTAGGGAGATGTCCAGGAAGCAAGAGGACACTCTGGACAACAGATCAAAAGGGGATGAGGAGCAGACATGTTGGGTGAGGCCAGTGCCCAGGCAGTTACTGAAGCCAGAGTTGGGTGAAGGAAGTATCTGTGTGGCAGGAAGGAAGAAGTGGGAGTCTAAGCCCAGCACAGTGTCCAGGGTGAGGCCTGAACTTCAGAAGTTCACACTTCATTTCTTGCGGGTAATTTATAAATCTTGCACCCCATTCCTCAGGACTTATTCATTCAGGACCCTGTTCTCATTGATCCTACTGTCCTAAGTGTGACAACCATTCGGAGTCCGTTTAAAATTAATGATTGCAATACCCAGAGTAGTCACTTGAGGGCAGCACTGCGCAAGGGTTATTCAACCAACATCGTTCATTTAACAGATACTTATTGAGGACATGTCGTGTGCTAAGCAAAGTTGTAACTAGGGTCAAGGAAAGCTTTCCTGAGGAAGTGACCCTCGACCCATGAGGCAGGATGGGGTGGAATTAAATAGGGAAGGAAGAGGTGTTCCAGGTAAAGGTAGCAGCATGTACTAAGGCTCTGTGATGGCGGAAAGCCTGGGAGTGGGGGAAGAAGGGACAGTGCGATGGTAGTTGGAAAAGTGAGTGGGATGTGGAGGCAGATCGGGGTTAGAGCTCAGTTTCCAGAGCCTATTCACATTTTCTGAGCGGTTACTACATGTCAGGCCCTTTCCTATAACTTATTTCAAGGAAAGTGGTAGTGGTCCCATTTTGCAAAGGCACAGAGGAGTGGCTACCACCAGTCTTTCTTCAAGGCACCTCTCCTTCCCAGAGCATCCTTGTCTCCACTGGACACTAAGTCCTACCTTTCCTTCAACACATGGGTCAATTGTGTCTTCAAGTTGAATATCTTACTGATCTTTTTGTGCATACATCCTGTCCTGGTGACTGGGCAATTCTCCCTAAGCCAGAGGTTCTACTGATACTGTGTGTCCTCAGTATCTAGCCCAGAGATGACCACTAGGGAGTGCTCTGTTCCAGTCGGTTCCTGTCTGGAAGTAGGCCCATGACACGGCGACGTGGCTGATCAAATAACATGGTGATGTAGTAGATCTTGGCTCCACTTCACCCCTCCCTGAATCCATGCATTTGGTCATGAGACTTTACAGACTTTACAGACAGACTATACTTCCCAGGCCCTCAAATCTGGGTTTGGTCTTGTGACTTGCTTTGCCAATGCAGTGTGGCAGGAGTGATGGTGTGCCAGATGCAAGCAATATATATATTTATCAACTTGACTTTCTCTTATACTTTTGCTCTATTTAGTCTCATTTTTAAGGAGATAAAATATGAACTATATTTTAAATATTTTTATTGCATACAATAGCTCAAATTCATTTATTTTTATCTGCTGTCTTACTTTCCATTATATGAATAAATCCCATTCTAGTTATTCATTTCCCTATTGATGGGAGTTAGGTTGTTTGAAGGTTGTTTTTGTTTTTGTTTTTGTTTTTTTACTAATAAAGAAACACGATGGAAAATATTTCTGTGCTTGCCTCTTGTGTACCTAAGTGAGACTTTCTCATGGGTATATACTAGGAAGCCATGGGATACTCACATCTTCAAATTTACTAAAATATTACTAAATTGCTTTTCAAAGACCTTGAACCAATCTCTTCTCCCACCATTAGTAAAGAAGAATTCTCATTTCTCCACATTCGGCATCACCTGGTGTTGCCATACTAACTTGTGTAGGTTTTTGCCAATCTGATAGGTCTGAAATGGTATCTGGTTGATATTTTAATGTTCATTTCCCTGATTTCCAAGATGTTGAGCTTCTTTCCTTGTGTTCATTGGCCTTCTAATGAACTCCTGTGAGTTGACTGTGCATATCCTCTACTTTCCTTTTCTTCTTCCTTTTTTTTTTTTTGCTCCTGAAAGTCTGTCTTTACATGATCTTAATATTTTATATTCTATATCATGTATATCTGTATATAATATAAAGATAATATATTAAAGACTACAATATAGTATATGCAATACATTTAAAATACATATTATTTGTATATGCAATACAACCAAATTGCTTATATGCACTGCAAAGATCTTCCAGTATTTTATAAAAATTTTATTGAGATGTAGTTCATATATCATACAATTCAACCATTGAAAGTGTACAATGGGTTTTTGTTACAATTTTAGAACATTTTCACAAGCTTAAAAAAAAAAACCTCACCTTTTGGCTATCACTTCCCTATTCCCCCATCCCCAACCCTAAGCAACCACCAACCTACCTTCTGTCTCTATAAATTTGCCTATTCTGGACATACAAATGGAATCATATAATATGTGGTCTATTGTGACTGACTTCTTTCATTTTGCCTCATTTTTCAAGGTTTATCCATGTTGCAGTATGTATCAGAACTCCATTCCTTTTTATGACCAAATAATATTTCATCGTAGGGATATGCTACATTTTGTTTTCCCATTTATCAGTTGAAGTAATGTTTACTGAAAAATGTAACGAAATTCAAAACTGTTTTTAATAGCATCTGATTTCTACTCATCTGATCTGGTTGCTTACCCCTGACCTCTCCTCACACACACAAAAAGTTTGTTTTTGTTTTTTGTTTTTTTTTACCATGATGATCAGGAAGTTTCTGACTGGCTTTGAACTTTACTTCACTGGCGAGAATCCTCCATTCCAATCCCCATAAAGAGGCAGGCCTGGGGACCTTTGTTATCCTGTGTGGCCTGGGATCAAGAGCATCAGCATCACCTGAAGCTCGTTAGAAACGCCGACTCTCCAGTCTCCCAGACCTGTCTGGATTAGACTCTGAACTTGAAGGAGATCCCCAGGTGAGTCCTGTGCCCATTTGCTTTGACAAGCTCTGCCCTGGACCACTCTTTCTCACCCAGGTCCGTGTTGAAATCACCTGGAAGCCTTTGAGAACAATGCCAAGGACCTGCTCGCCTTTCTGAGATTCTGATTTCACTGCTTTAGAGTGGGTACCAGACTTAGCGCGTCTCCAGAGCCCCCAGGGGATCCCACTGAACAGCCAGACCTGATGCAGATCTCTTTGAGGAGCAATCCCAACTTTTGTCTGTAAACCACTGTCATTTAGGGATGTTTAGTCTACATGATTTAAGCCACCAAATTTGCAATTCTGTGAAGCAAAACTCACTGGTTCTCGGTGAAGCAGCTGCAGGCCCCTTTTTAAAGGGACTGGAGTATGACGGCCAGTTACACCTTATGAGAGGGTATTCAAAGTTCTGTTGACAAAGATGGTTTGTGTTTCTAAGAAAACACAGCTGAAGCCCTGTGAAGGGTAGGTTGCCAAGGATGTGATAGTTTTTCTTGGTTCATTTTCAGTTCCCCGTTTACAAATTTGCTATGCAAATTTGGAATGGCTACTACTTTAAGCAGCGTTTACCCAAAAATGACTTCTTCCTTACTCCTGCCAACAGAGTAAATACAATAAGAACGGACATCTTGGGTAGACATCAGGATGTCTCTTTTAAAATAAACCCCATCCTGATCTTATCTTTGCTAAGGAAGCTGTGGCAGCAACAAGCTGTCAAATCAATTTCCCTCCCTTCTCATCCCTCTGAGGATTTCCTTGAATGCATGTGTTTCTGTTCCCTGTCATGTCACTGGGCTCACACAGCAGTCACCACAGTAACCATCTCACGGGCGGGGTGGGGAGTTCAGCATCCACCCTTCGTATCCACAAAAGGCTTTGCCACCTTACTGGGGGGTTGTCTATGTTTCCTTGTCATTTACAACCCTGCCCCATTTCTGTTCCAGATAGTGGCACAGTTATGCTCCAGATGGAGGTGACTTTTCTTGGAGTTAAAGGAAAGAGGAGAGGGATGTGTGGTGTTTGCGCCATGCATCCTGCCATTATCCAACTCACAGATACGTTTGTGCGTCCTCTGGACTTTCTGGCTATGGTCTTTTCAGCCACCTCAGAGATTGTGTCACCTTGGCTTACCGAAGGGAGTGACCACATGAGAATCAAAGGCCCCGGGGTTCCTGAAATCCACACCAGGCAGGGCACATACAGGTGTCAAATCGCTTCTTGGGTTCTCTCCATAAGCAGCTAAATGACTACGCTGTTAACTTGATCTATTTCTCTCATACTGGGCCAGCAAACCCTGCTTTATTTTCCAGATACCTAGTGCTAATTCTCCTGTGTTTGTGACACGTTACTAATTCCAAATCTGGGCTATTTTTCTACTACTTGAGGCAGATTCCTTAGAGGTTTTTAATCTGATAAAGAGTTCTCAAACCTGGGCAATCCAAGGTGTGAGTCTCAGTTTGAGAGAGGACAGACCTCCTTTGACCCAGCAAGTCAGAGATCTTTCCTGGGTGGTGAGTTCTGTGCCCACAGAAGCAAGCATGGCTTGCTTAGCAGTACAGTACCTTGGGCCTGCCATGGACAATTACTTCTGGTTTTGATCTTCAATAAAAACTTCTGCTTCATTTTCTGGTACACTGCCTTTCTGATCACATTACAGGTCTGCACCTGCGTGTCTGTGCACATGTGTGTGTCCTTTGTAAATAACAGCCTGTTCTTTTCTTTCAGCCAGTCCTTGCCTGCTCCCCTGCCCTGGCTTTTTTATTTTTTAAGCTGGTTTCATTCTTTTAAATCAGAACTCCAATAAACAGTTGAGTAACCTGGCCTGAGGTCCCTGTCTCCTGGAGGTGGGAGTATGCACACAATGCTTATTGGCAATTTCCACAGAAGTGTGTTGAGCCACTTGCAATGCGATTTATTTTTCCTCCAGAACAACTGATCACAACTTCTGAGACATCTCTGATGTCCTCTGCAAACTCCAGCGTGCACGTTCCTGCGTGTGCTCTATTGACAAGGATTTGATGTGAACATCGTTTCTTTCAACTTTAGTACGTGTATCTGCAGAAGAATCTGTGTTCTTGTTGGTTCACAGAGCTGACTTCTTCGTTGGTTTCTATGACAGCTTTCTGAAACAACAGGCTGGGGTGTGTGTGTGTGTGTGTGTGTGTGTGTGTGTGTGTGTAGAGGAGGAGAGAGAGAGAGAAACAGTGCCCCATGGATTGATTTCATTTGATCATTATGCCTAGGTTTCCAAGTCTGTCACTCCACTGCATCCCTGTACTGTCATGCCTCTCTTCTACTCCCTTTTCTTTCTTTTTTTTTCTTTTCTTTTTCTTTTCTTTCTTTTTTTTTTTTTTTTTTTTTTTTTTGAGACAGAGTCTCACTCTGTCACCCAGGCTGGAGTGCAATGGCGTGATCTTGGCTCACTGCAACCTCTGACTATCAGGTTCAAGTTATTCTCGTGCCTCAGCATCCCAAGTAGCTGGGATTACAGGCGTGCGCCACCATGCCCAGCTAACTTTCTGTGTGTTTTTAGTAGAGACGGGGTTTCACCATGTTGGCCAGGCTGGTCTGGAACTCCTGACCTCAGGTGATCTGCCCGCCTCGGTCTCCCAAAGTTCTGGGATTACAGGTGTAAGCCACTGTGCCCAACCTTCTCCCTTTTCTTTCTCTGTCCCCTCTTGCTTATTTTCTTCATTCCTAACCATCACACCCAGTTTCATCCACTTTCACACAGAACATTATATATGATTCTAAATTAATTGAACTGAAGCAGTTTTACTGTTCTCTGTTATTAAACGTCAGCAGAACAGAATGATTTCTTTTTCTTCTTAAAGAAAGGAAAAGGGTGGTAATTAAAATGCTTTCTTTTTCCTCTTGAGTTTTTTGGATGCCATATATATGGTTTTGATGTCAAAATTTCAATCACCCTATATGATCCCATTTTTTTTTCAGTTTGTATTAAACCAAGAGCATTTTCCCGTAGTATTAAATATCCTTAGGAAATATACTTAACCATGTATAAGTTGATGGCATTTTTAGTGTTTTGTTTTAATTTGGGGATACACAACCTAATATATCCATTGGTCTATTGCTAGAGGTAGAATTACAGGATTTGAAGGGTAGATTTTCAAAGCTTTCAATAAATATGACTCAACTGCCTACCAGCCACGTATGAGTGCCCAGGTTAGCGCCCATGCATCTGGCATGGAGCAATATCTTGGAAAATACAACTTTGCTCATTTAATAGGTGAAAATGGTATCTTCATATTTTCAATTTGCATTTAAGTATCAGTAAGTTGAAGATCTGGAGATAACAGCACTTAGAAAAGGAAAAAGTTTACTTGCAAGAAATATGGGGACCTAGAAGGAACTGCTCATCAGATAAAAAACACAACAGGTCATTAACACCAAACACTGCAAAATTACCACGGTGACTGAATTTACAGTTGGTGTGTTCATGACAGAAAACCAGCAATTTTCTTACATGGTTATCATTTCTACAAAGGCTGGAGTAGTCTTCAGACAGCAGTTTTGCAAAAGTCTGGGATAAAGTTGTTTGCATTAAATAGTCAGCAACTTATAGGAAATGCTCTGGAGTTCATTTATTTGGGGGGCTAGGATTAGAGAGGGTTCAAAATGTTTGTTTTCTTCTAACCATGGGACATGACGGAGGCAAGAGACCAGTTTTGCTTCCATGAGGTTTTTCAGGTGTAGACAGGACTGTGTATTTCTGCTTGTATAACTATATGTGTCTTTTGCCCTGTTTAATTTTACTGGGACTTACCTTTTGCTTATTGAATTTTGCTATACATTAAACTCCATTGTCCTAAAATGTAAAAAAAATAGCTTTCAGTGTCATTTGCCTTTTCGTTTATGATATTTTTATCATAACTAACACTTTCATCTTTATGTAGTCAAATTGTTCAATTAGTTTCCTTATAATTTCTGCTTTGGCACCACACTTAGAAAGTCCTTTTCAGTCGGGTATGGTGGCTCACGCCTGTAATCCCAGCACTTTGGGAGGCCAAGGCAGGCAAATAACTAGAGGGCAGGAGTTCCAAGACCACCTGGCCAACATGGTAAAACCCCATCACTACTAAAATTACAAAAATTAGCTGTGCGTGGTGGTGCACATCTGTAATCCCAGCTACTCAGGAGGCTGAGGCAGAAGAATCCCTTGAACCTGGGAGGCGGAGGCTGCAGTGAGCCAAGATTGTGCCACTGCACTCCAGCCTGGGTGACAGAGCGACACTTCATTTTTAAAAAAAAAAAAAAAGGGAAGATATAAAATCTTTTTTGGCTTTTTAAATATTGTTTATAAGCATCCCACAGAATGAGAGAAAATATTTGCAAATCATATAACTGATAAAGGAATGATTTCCAGAATATACAAAGAATTCCTACAACTCAACAACAACAAAAACACTCAATTAAAAAACTGACAAAGGGCTTAAATAGGCATTCCTCCAAAGATATACAATGGCAATAAGCACATGAAACGATGCCCAACATCACTAATCACTAGAGAAATGCAAACCAAAACCACAATGAGATACCCCCTCACACTCATTAGGAAGCTTATTTTTTTCATGATATGTAGTTAATAACAAGAGTCAGTAAGGATGTGGGAAAATTGAACATGGGAACCGCTTTGCATTGCTGGTGGGAACATAACATGGTGCAGCCGCTATGGAAAACAGTATAGTGGTTCCTCAAAACCTTAAAAACAGAATTAGCGTATGATCTAGTAGTTCCACTTCTGGGTATATACCCACAAGAATTGAAAGCAAGGGCTCAGATATTTGTATGCTGACATTCATAGTAATATTAATCACAATAGCCAAAAAGTAGCAGGAATCCAATTGTCCACTGAGATGAATGGAGAAACAAAATGTGTTCTACACATACAATGGACTATTCTTTTTCTTTCTTTTTTTTTTTTTTTTTGAGACGGAGTCTCGCTCTGTCACCCAGGCTGCAGTGCAGTGGCGCGATCTCGGTTCACTGCAACCTTGGCTTCCCGGGTTCAAGCAATTCTCCTGCCTCAGCCTCCCGAGTAGCTGGGATTACAGGCACGCGCCACCACGCCTGGGTAATTTTCGTATTTTTAGTAGAGATGGGGTTTTGCCATGTTGGCCAGGCTGGTCTCGAATGCCTGACCTCATGATCCGCCTGCCTCAGCCTCCCAAAGTGCTGGGATTATGGGTGTGAGCCACCGCGTCTTGCCCATACAATGAACTATTGTTTAACCTTAAAAAGGAAAGAAATTCTGACACCTGCTACCACATAGATGAACTTTGGAGATATTATGTTAAGTGAACTAAGCCAGATACAAAAGAATAAACACTGTATAACTCCACCTATATGAGGTACACAGAGTAGCCAAATTCATGGAGACATAAAGTATAGTGGTGGTTCCAGGGACGTGGGGGAGTGGGGGGAGTTGTTTAATGAGTACAGAGTTTCATTCTAGGAAGATGAAAAAGTTTTGGAGGTGGATGGTGGTGATGATTGTGTAACAGTGTTCATGTGCTTAATGCCACTGAACTATACACTTAAAATGATTAAAATGGCAAGTTCTATGTCTATTTTACCACATTTAAAAGATATTTTGCTTACATTTCCTCTTAATACTTCATAATTGCATTGTGTACTTTTCAGAACTATTCTGGCTGAGAAAGCATCAGCAATTCCTATCTACACTTCAAGTGTACCCATTGGTGGTGACAGGTGGTGGCTGGGTGCCTGGTGAAAATGAAATCAAGGCTGAGTTAGAAATGAGGACAGACCTTGAGAGATGGAGTCAGGCGTGCTCCTCAGGCTCTTTTGATGACAAGGAGCATGGATTTTCTTAGACTACCTGTCCCACTTACTATCACCATATAACAAACTACCCTAAAATTTCGTTGATTAAGCAAAACCATTTTATTATATGTCACAACTACATGGACGCTGCATGTTTTTTTTTACCTACCCTTGGAAGGCACATCGTGTTACTTCCACTGCACTGTGTTGACTATGGTAATGTCAGCTCAGATTCAAGGGGAAAGGAATCACAGGCCCCGTCCTGATGGGGGAGTGGCAAAGTCACATTGAGGAGAGCATGTGGGATGGAGGTACTGTTGTAGCCATCTTTGAAAAATAGAATCTCCTCCACTGCTAAGAAAAAGAGGATTTATTATAAAAATACAAAAGACTAGAATTAGGAAAACCCTGGAATGGACCAGTTGCTCTGTCTCTGACCTCTGCATGTCTGCTTTGCCCTCTCTCTACTCAGTTTCTCTCGGTCTTGTTTGGTTTCCCTCAGCCTCTGCTCCTCCCCAGCACACTGGCCTTTGACCCGCTATGGCCTCTCCAGCCTTTCTCAAGCTTCCCAGAATGTGTTAGTTCAAATTCCAGAGAGAGGCTCTGACTGGCTCATCTCCTATGTCTCAGCAACACTTGGTCCAATCAAATGGAGGGGCTGGCACAGGCTGGGAGTAAAGGGAAAGAGGAGCTGGGCGGCTCTCAGATCACCCTGCACTGCTTCTCACACCTGGCTGCATATTCGGATCACCCACGCAGCTTTAAAAACAGACCCGCGGCCTGGGTCCCACCCTCAGAGATTCTGATTCAATTGATCTGGGGTTAGAGACTAAGCATGTGTGTTGTTTTAGATGCATGGTACCCATGCGTCTCCCGAAACCAGGGAATTTGCTGCTCGCTGTGATGACCGGGGAATAGCCGCCAGGTGTGGACAGCAAGCTAGCCCAGGGAGTATCATTTATCAGACAGGGAAAGGAAAACAGGCTTTTCTTGCTTTTTAGCATGTGTTGTTGCTTTTGTTGTTTTTTTCACAAATCTCAAAGAAATTGTGAACTCGAAGAGACTTTAGAGACAATCTAATTCAACACATTCATTTGCAGGTATGGAATAGGGCAACCAATTCGTCCTGGTTTAGCTGGGACTGCCCCAACTTTAGCATTGGAAGTACTGCCACATCCCAGGGAAATCCCTCAGTCCCAGGCAAACCGAAAAGGCTGTACCTTATATAGAAACTCCAACCCATTCGCAGTCACTGCTTGTCCTCCCTGCCCCCAGCTGCTGGCAACCATTTATCCACTTTCTGTCTGTATGGATTTGCATATTCTGGACAGTTCATATAACTGGAATCCCACAATATGTGGCCTTTTGTTTCTGGCTTAGTCCACTTAGCATGTTTTTAAGGTTCATTCATGAAGTAGCAGGTGCACATACTTCATTTCTCTTTATGGCTAAATAACACTCCCTTATATGGCTTTACCACATTCATCTGTTGATGGACGTTTGGGTCATTTCCACTTTGGGGCTATTATGAATAACAGCTCCTGTGAACATGTGTGTGCAGGTTTCTGTGTGGACATGTCTTTAGTTTTCTTGGGTATACACCTAAGAGTGGGATTGCTGGGTCACACGATAACTCCATGTTTAACATTTTGAAGAACTGCCAGACTTTATTAAAGTGTCTCTATCATTTTATGTTTGTACCAGCACAAATACGAAGATTCTAATTCCTCCATAGCCTCACTAGCACCTGTTATTATCTACCTTTTGATTCTAGCCATCCTAGTAGGTGTAAAGTAGTATCTCATTGTGGTTTTGATTTATGTTTCCCTGATGATTAATAATGTTTAACATCTTTTCATGTGCTTATTGGCCATTTGTGTATCTTCTTAAAGAAATGTGTATTCAGATCCTTTGCTCATTTTAAAACTGGGTTATTTATCTTTTTATTACTGAATTGTAAGAGTTCTTATCTATTCTAGATACAAGCCCCTTGTCACATACATGATTTACAAACATTTTCTTCCTTTCAGTGGTTTTCTTTTTCATTTGCTGGAAGGTGTCCTTGAAGCATAATAGTTTTTAATTTTGATGAAGTCTCATTTATCTATTTTTTCTTTTGTTGCTTGTGCTGTTGGTGTTATAGCTAAGAAACCATTACCTAATCCAAGATCATGAAGATTTAAGCCTATGCATTCTTTTAAGAGTTTTATAGTTTAGCTCTCACATTTATTTAGGTCTTTGCTCCATTTTGATGAAGTTTTGTATATGGCATTAAGTAGGAGTTCAATTTCGTTCTTTTGCATATGGCTATCCAGTTGTTTCACCACCATTTTTGAAGAAACTTCCTTCTCCACTGAATGGTCTTGGCACCCTTTTAGAAAACAAGTTGACCATAGATGTATAAATTTCTGTCAGAACTCTCACTTCTATTTCATTGACTTATATATCTATCCTTACACCAGTACCATACTGTCTGGACTACTACAGATTTGCAGTAAGTTGTGAAATAGAGGAATGCAAATCCTCCAACTTAATTCTTCCTTTTTAAGATGATTGTGGTTATTCTGGATACCTTGAATTTCCATATGATTTTTCTTTTTAGTTTTTCTCATTACTGTTGGGTTTATTTCATTTTTTATTTAATTAATTTTAATTGACAAATAAAAATAGTACATATTTATCACATGCAACATGTTTTGAAATATGTATACATTATAAAATGGCTAAATTGAGCTAATTAACAAATCCATATGATTTTCAAGATCAGTTTGTTGATTTCTACAAAAAAATCCAGGTGAGATTTTGATAAGGACCACATTGAAACTATAGATCACTCCAGGGCGTACTCCCATCTGAACAATGTTAAGTCTTTCAATCCATGGACATGGGATATCTTTTCATCTGTGTAGGTCTTCATTGATTTCTTTCAGCAGTGTTTTGTAATTTGAGTGTACTAGTCTTATACTTCTTATGTTAAACTTATTCCCAAGTAGGTTACTCTTTTTGATACTATTATAAATGGAAATGGAATTTTTAGATTAATTTCATTTTCAGATTGTTTGCTTCCAGCATATAGAAATACAATTGATTTTTGTATATTGATTTTACCTCCTTGCTGAACTTGTTTATTAGTTCCAGTAATTTTTAGTGGATACTTCGTAATTTCATATATACAAGACCTATGTCTGCCAATAGATAACATATAGTTTATTTCTTCCTTTCAAATCTAGATACCCTTTATTTTATTTTCTTTCCTAATTAATTTGTCAGTTAGTTGAATGTTGAGTAGAAGTGGTGAGCACAGACATTCTTATTTTGTTCCTGATTTTAGGAAAAAAGCATTTGTCTTCCACCATTATGTATGATATTACCTACGAGCTTTCTTTTTGTAGATGCCCTTTATCAGGTTTAAGAAGTTCCCTTCTAGTCCTGGTTAGTTGAGTGTTTTTGTCATGAATGTATGTTCAATTCTGTCAAATGCTTTTCCTGTGTCTACTGAGATGACCATGTGGCTTTTGTCCTTTTTTCTATTCATGTGGTATATTACATGATTTATTTTCATATATTGCCAACCTTGTATTCCTGGGATAAATCCCATTGTCCAGGGGGTATAATTCTTCTATTTCACTGGTATTTTGTTAAAGGTTTTTGACTACATTTATAAGGGATATTGATCTGGAGTTTTCTTTTATTGAGTTGTCTCAGGTATCAGGGATAATACTGGCATCATGGAATGAGTTGGGAAATGTTCCCTCCTCTTCTACTTTTTGAAAGAGTTTGTGAAGATAATGGTATTCATTCTTTTTCAAATGTTTGATATAATTCACCAAGTGAAGCCATCTGAGTCTGGGGCTTTCTTTGTGAGTAGTTATTTGATTACAAATTCAATCTCTTTACTTGCTGTAATTCTCTACATAGCATTCATCTTGAATGCCTACACAATACTGTGTCAGGTCCAGTGCTAGTTCTTAAATTTCTTTTGGGAGATTTGGACACTAAGAAGAGGGAAAGGGGCTAGATTCGTTCATTCATGTGGGTGTTCTTTCAAAACATGTATTGAGTATCCCGGCTGTGTTCTGTGCTCATCCCTGAAGCTACTAAGACAAAAAAGACAGCCACAGGAACTACCCTTAGGACGAAGGAGTGAACAAGTTGATTTCAGATGAGAGTCTGGGTGGCCACCTGCTGAGTGTGAGAGGAGACCCAGCAGTACTCATTGGTGTTGGAGTCATTCTTAGCTCCAAACAAACGATAATGCCTCAGAGTCCTCTGGCACTTTGTAGGTTATAAAGTGCTTTCACTTATAAAATCTCATAACAGTTGATCCTTAGAGGCAATTCAGCAAAATTCATTATTCCTCTTTGCAAAAGATGGAATACCAATGTTCAGAGAAGGTCAGTATGAATTCAAACTTTTAGGCAGTGCTTCTCCTGTACTAGCCCCATGTAAGGCCCTAGGAGATAAAGATATGACAAGGTTCTTGCCTTCAAGGAGCTGTCAGTCTGAGATAGAAAGAAAGAGACAGGAAGTCAGAGAGACCTAACAGTCTATGATGGTCATCTCACAGGGTGAAATGGAGGCAGAGAGGAGGGGGTTCAGAAATGGTTTCGCCATGAATGTGACCCTTAAAATGTGGCTGGGAGCAACCTGGACATTACACCAGGAAATAACAAAAGTCATTCAGAACTGGGATGATTATATGTCCTAGTTTCCCCAGGATAATACGTTTGCTTCTATTGTCACAGTTTAAGTATCAGTAGCACCCTTTTTTCCTCTCAAAATACATGTTTGCTATATGCATGCTTTCAAAGTATTTCCCTAAAAAACTGTTGTAATTATGAAGGAAAAAATAGTAACTTTACCGTAGAGAAATCTGGCAGATGCTTAATCCAGTAACAAAGATTAATATCTTCACAGATGGTACCGATGGACATCATGTGCCTCCTGTTAAGATGTGCTGAGAGCTTTCCGCGCTACCCACAGAGTGGTCCATACGGCGTTGTTCTGGATTCCAGTCGTAACTTAAAGGGAAACTTTCACAATATCCAGAGCCCTTGATGTCCTACAAATGAAGGAGGAGGATGTCCTTAAGTTCCTTGCAGCAGGAACCCACTTAGGTGGCACTAATCTTGACTTCCAGATGGAACAGTACATCTGCAAAAGGAAAAGTGATGGCATCTACATCCTAAATCTGAAGAGGACCTGGGAGGAGCTTCTGCTGGCAGCTCGTGCCATTGTTGACATTGAAAACCCTGCTGATGTCAGTGTCATATCCTCCAGGAATACTGGCCAGAGGACCGTGCTGACGTTTGCTGCTGCCACTGGAACCACTCCAATTGCTGGCCGCTTCACCCCTGGAACCTTCACCAACCAGATCCAGGCAGCTTTCTGGGAGCCACAGCTTCTTGTGGTTACCGACCCCGGGGCTGACCACCAGCCTCTCACAGAGGCATCTTATGTTAACCTACCTATCATTGCTCTGTGTAACACAGATTCTCCTCTGCACTATGTGGACATTGCCATCCCATGCAACAACAAGGGCACTCACTCAGTGGGTGTGATGTGGTGGATGCTGGCTCGGGAAGTTCTGCGCATGCATGGCACCATTTCCCGCAAACACCCGTGGGAGGTCATTCTTGATCTCTACTTCTACAGAGATCCTGAAGAGACTGAAAAAGAAGAGCAGGCTGCTACTGAAAAGGCTGTGACCAACAAGGAAATCAAGGTGAATGGACTGCTCCAGCTCCTGAGGTCACTGCTACTCAGCCTGAGGTTGCAGACTGGTCTGAAGGTGTGCAGGTGCCCTCTGTGCCTATCCAGCAGTTCCCTACTGAAGACTGGAGCGCTCAGCCTGCCACGGAAGACTGGTCTGCAGCTCCCACTGCTCAGGCCACTGAATGGGTAAAAGCAACCACTGAATGGTCTTAAGCTGTTCTTGTACGGGCTCTTAAGGAACATGGAAATAAGGTTGATGGAAAATAAACATCAGTTTCTTAAAAAAAAAAAATATTGTGTTGAGAAGGGCCAGGCACAGTGGCTCACGTCCATAATCCCAGCACTTTGGGAGGCCGAGGCGGGCAGATCACATGAGGTCAGGAGTTCGAGCCAGCCTGGCTAACATAGTAAAACCCCGTCTGTACTAAAAATACAAAATTAGCTGGCCATGGTGGCGTGTGCCTGTAATCCCAGCTACTCAGGAGGTTGAAGCAGGAGAATTGCTTGAACCCAGGAGGTGGAGGTTGCAGTGAGCCAGGATCACGTCACTGCACTCCAGCCTGGGCAACAGAGTGAGACTCTGTCTCAAAAAAAAAAAAAAAGAAAGAAAGAAAGAAAACAAAAGAAAAAATGTGCCAAGAAGGACACAACAGCACTTTTGTGATATTGTTGCCAGAAATATATAAACCGCATCTGGTCACTAAGAAATATCAGACAAACCCCAACTAAGGGACATTCCACACAACAACTGAGCCACAAAACATATCAAGGTCATGAGAGACAAGAAAGACTAAGGAACCATTCTAGATTAAAGGACGCTAAAGAGAAACGACAACTAAATGCAACACATGGTACAAGATTATATCCTGAATGGAAAAAAAGTACATCAGCAGGCCGTGTGAAATCTGAGGACTGGAGATTAGATAATGGCACTGCTATCCATGTAGAACGTCCTTAGGTTTAGGAAATACACATAGAAGTAATTAGGGTTTTTTCAAAGTGCCACAGTTTGGATGATAAATGGTGATGGTGTGGTCTCCCTTTCCAGAACCCAGTGAGAACCCAGCCCTCTCCACTCCCAGGCTGTGGACCTGTCACTGTCAGCCACCTCAGATGGCCACTCAACTCCTCACCACTGAGAGGGCATTCAGATGAGCCAGCGGCTGGTGTGCCCCGGGACACACAGGACCCCTTGTCAGCACCATGCCAACCTGTCCACCCATGAGGTGTCTCTGTTCCTCCAGCACCTTAATTCCCTAATAAGGTCTCAGCCAAGTGAAACCACCACTCAGCTTTTCCCGGCAGTCAGAAGTAAGAGTCTCAAACAAAGGAAAAAAACAAACGGGAGAAAAGTTGGCCTTTTTGTGGTCATTTCCACTTTCTTGTTGGGTGGGCCGAGGCCTCCTCAGACCGGATTCTCTGAATATGTCCTACGTGGTCTGTAGGCTAAATGGTTACTAGAGAAACTGTGTTTTTCTTCCAACTACATCCTTGCACCCGACTTACGGGTCTCTTAAAATCAGGTAATCCTCTAGGGCCAGAATACGAGATGTGGACATCTTGGGCAAGCTAATAATTTGGCATTCCCTTAAACTGATGTTCCGTAAATATTTGTTAATGGGGAGCAGAAGGAACTGATTTTCTGTTCATACATAGGCAGTTTGACTCACTGAATATACCTCTGCTGGCCGGAGCAGAGTCAGTGGACTTCAAATAACGGGCAAAAAATATTTCCCCTGGATCTGAAGTCCTAATTCTTTCTCCAGCTTTTTTCTTCTTTTCTTGTCCTTCTTTTTCTTTCTTTCTCTTTTTTCTTTTTCCTTTCTTTCTTCCTTCCTACCTTCTTTTTTTTTTTTTTAATTTTTATTTTTTCAGAGACAGAGTCTTGCTCTGTTGCCCAGGTTGATCTTGAACTCCTGGCATTAAGCCACCCTCCTACTTCAGCCTCCTGTGTAGCTGGGACTACAAATGCATGCCAGTTTTCTTTGGGATTTTCGGAACCAGGCAAATATTTTTAATATCAGTTACAGAATTAAGTTCTTTTATGATTCAGTTTATCACTTACTATCATCTCTGCCTGCCCTGTGCCTCATTTTTATATGTATTTTACTTTATTGGATTTTCCCCCTTCATCTCTGTTCTGTGTTTCTTTTTTTCTTTTTCTATTTTTTTTTAAGAAAGGGTCTCACTCTGTCGCCCAGGCTGGAGTGCAGTGGTGCGATCTTGGCTTACTGCAACCTCTGCCTCCAGGATTCCCAAGTACCTGACATTACAGGTGCACACCACCATGCCTGGCTAATTTTTGTACTTTTAATAGAGACAAATTTTCGCCATGTTGGTCATGCTGGTCTTGAACTCCTGGCCTCAGGTGATCCACCCACCTCAATCTCCCAAAGTGCTGGGATTACAAGTGTGAGCCACCGCACCCGTCTCTGTTCTGCATTTTCATTCCACCCTTCTCCCCAACAGCACTCATTATAATGTGTAGTATTTCCTTAGCTATGACCCTACCTTTGAAAAATACAGAGCACAACTTAGTATATGTATGCATTTTAAGTGCATGTAAATGTAATCCAGCTTTAGCTGCATCAGGATGATCTGGAGAAAACACAGATCCCTGGACCAGAGAGTCTGATTCAGCAGGTCTGCATGGGGCCTGAGAGTTAACATTTGTAACAGGTGGCCTGGGGATTCTGAGGCTGTGGACAGTGGACCACACATCAAGCTGCACAATTCTAGATCTCCCTCTACTATAAAATAAATAAAAAATAAAAGAAATAAAATGATAATAATACAAAGTATTATCATTCAACATCATGTTTTCAAAGTCTGTCTATATTATGGACGTACCTTGAGTTCATTGCTTCCATCTGGTCCAAGTGTCTGCCTCTCTTCAACAGTGTACTTTCCTACCCTCCCAATGAGGGACACCTTAGGTTGCCTGCAACTCCTCTATCACACAGGATGCTGCAATGAATGTTGTTTTCCAGGTGTCCTCATGTACCTAGGAATGAGATTTTCTGGGTCATATATCCAGGAGAGGAGAATACTGGGCTGTTAGGTACATATTTGCACATCTAATTTCTCTAAGTATTTTCAGACTGCTTGTTCTCCAGGCCAACAAAGCCGAATCCACTCCCACACACCATGGTGCATGAGGAGTCCACACACTTCCTGGGAGACATAAAGAAGTTTTAATTTTGATAATTAAAAAAAATCTGTCAGTCCCTGTAACAGCAAGATTATAAACAATCTTTGGTTTCAGAATTTTACCTCACCAACACTGCATGCTGCAAAAATCCTGGGCAGCCACGTCTGTGCCCATGAGGAACGCCCACACACACAGAGGCACACACGCCTCAACCCCATGACACAGCCTGGCTCAGCACAGGCAGCAGCCATGTTTATTCTCCTGTCTTACTTACCCTCATAAATCAGAGGCCTGCTTGATATGGCTCCAACTTCTGCTCCATGAAGCCTTTGGAACCGGAACTTGCTCCAGGGTTGTGAGAAGACCATTAGCTCCCTGCAGGCTGGACCAGAAGCTCTGTGGCAGTGGCCAGACAACCCATTGTCTGGGATTATCTGATTTCACTCTGTAGGGTTGTTTTCCTGTTGTTACCTGATTCTCTCAACAATGAGCATAAAAATAGAATCTTCCTGACTAGCCCAGGGTTTTAAAATTACCAACAAAAGGGTGCAGCAGATGTCTTTTTGGACTTCAGATTATTTTTTAAAGGCTATCCTCTTTGGCACAACCAAAGGTAAATTGAATATTGCATTCAAATAACCCACTTTTCCTTTCTAGAGGGGAAAGGGGAGGATTAGTGGGCGTATGGTAATTTGTACAATCCTCTAAATAACAGGTAACTACAACCAGTCTGGTTACACTGACTGAAATGCCAGGAACCCTTTGGAAAAAAGTGGTCAACTGATTTGGAGAATAGTAAATGTGACTTTTGAAAAGCAGATTTTAAAAATTTCAGGGAAAAGTACATATTCATTCTTTCAAGTATTTATTTTTTTAATTGACAAATAATAACTGTACATATTCATGGGGTACATAGAGATGTTTCAGTACATTTAATGTACAACGATGAGATTAGCGTAATTAGTGTATCCATCAGCTCAAACAGTTATGATTCCTTTGTGTTGGAATCATTCGATATCCTCCTTCTAGTTATCTAGCCATTTGAAACTGTATAAAATATTATTGGGTTTGTGGGGGATTTTTGTTTGTTTTGTTTTGTTTTCTTTCCTTTTTTTTTTTTTTTTTTTTGAGACAGATTCTCACTCTGTTGCCCAGGCTGGAGTGCAATGGCATGATCTCGGCTCACCGCAGCCTCCGCCTCCCGGGTTCAAGCGATTCTCATGTCTTGGCCTCCTGAGTAGTTGAGATTACAGTCATGCACCACCACACCTGGCTAATTTTTGTGTTTTCAGTAGAGACGGGGTTTCACCATGTTGGCCAGGCTGGTCTCGAACTCCTGACCTTAAGTGATTCGCCCTGCCTCGGCCTCTCAAAGCGCTGGGATTTTAGGCGTGCACCACCTCGCCTGGCCTGTATAATATATTATTGTTAACTGTAGTCATCCTACACTGGTATAGAACGTTACAACTTATTTTTCATAGCTAGCTGTTCATTCAAGTTTTTTATTGAGACTTTTAGAACTAGTGTGGTACTGTTTATTCCTCTGTCCTTCACATTTTGAAAAAAATCAACAATTAATTTAAAAGCAAAAACCTTAAAATCCATGCTTATCAACTTTGCAAATGAAACCCAAACTCAAAGAAATGGCAAATAAAAGAGATGGCATAATCAATATTTAAATGATTTCAACAGATCAGAATCCTGAGGTGTAGCCAACAAGATAAAAGGGAAATGACAGCTGTGTTTATGTATAAAATAAATACAACTGCACAGGTATGGGACGACAGGTGCCTGGCATTGTCCCAGTTTGTATGGCACATGGTTTGTTGTGGAAATCAAGATAATGCAGTTTTAGGCAGCATGAATAGGACGAAAGAGTGGTGGTCAGGAAAAATCAAAGCAGCACCTGGCACTCTGCATGCCCAGCTCCCCAACACCTGACACTCTGCATGTCCAGCTCCTTCGAGATACAACACACTTCGTGAGGCAGGGATTGCATCTGTCCTGTGCTCTTCTAGATCCCTGGATGACAAGTAGTGCCTGCCCCCCACTTAGGCGCTCAATGCCTAGTTGATGAAAGAATGAAGAAATACCATATTCAGTACAGCACTCCCCTTTCAGAGGGAACATCCAAAATGAAGATCCATCTTGAGGAGGACGGTCAGAATGGTGTGGGGTTTGGATTCTGGGTACGACTAACTTAGGCCACAGAAAGTCTGGGCTGAACATGTGTAATGAACCTGATAACATCTTAAAATATCCAGAAGGTGGTCATGGGAAGAAGTAGAATTGTGCTTCTTGGTTCAGAGCCCAGAAATGCACTGCTGGATGACAGAGAGGCAGATCTGGCTTTAATGTAATACCCTTTTCATAGTGAGGACTGTCGGGTGTTGGAAGATGGACAGCCTCTTACAGCAGCGTGTTCTCTCCCACAGACATATTCCAGCAGCACCTGATGACTTTGAGGGGATCCTGTTGAGTTAGGAATTTTATGTCCCCCAGAATTATGTTTCTTGGGTTTCCTCAATTATATTTAAAAAAGGAAGAAAACAAACAAACAAAAAGTATCTATAATCCATTTCCAAGGAAACCACCCGAGGTGAAAATAAAAGTATTAAGAAACATTTAGGCCAGAGGCGGTGGCTCAGGCCTATAATTCCAGCACTTTGGGAGACTGAGACAGGCAGATCACTTGAGGTCAGGAGTTTGAGACCAGACTGGCCAACATGGTGAAACCCCATCTCTACTAAAAATACAAAAGTTAGCCAGGCGTGGTGGCGCATGTCTGTAATCCCAGCTACTCAGGAGGCTGAGGCAGGAGAATTGCTTGAACACAGGAGGTGGAGCCAAGATCGTGCCACTGCACTCTAGCCCGGGTGACAGAGTGAGACTCTGTCTCAAAAAAAAAAAAAAAAAAAAAAAAAAAAGAAAGAAAAGGAATATTTAAGACATTATTTTATTTTTATTTATTTGGTTTTGGGAGATGGGATGTCACTTGTTTCCTCATCTGGCCTTGAACTCCTAGGCTCAAGGGATTCACGCCACCAGCCTTCTGAGGAGCTAGGACTACAGGCATGAGCCACTGTGCCTGGCTTTTAAAACCTTATGTTAAATTCTTCTTGTTGAAGCTTAAATCGGTAGTGGAAATAAAGGCTATCATTTTTTAGCTGGATCCAGATTATAAAAGGTCTTGAATATTTGGCCTCCCAAAATCTAAATTGTATTCAGGTGGTCTCAAGCAGTTCTTGCTTTTTAGGGCCAATGCTGGCCTTCAAAATCTGAAGGGCTCCTTTGTTAATTAGCTAGATTAACCATTCCACAATAGATACACACTTCAAAACATCATGTTGTACATGATAAAAAAAACATACAATGATATCCGTCCATTTAAATAAATAATAATTTCAAACAAAATAAAACAAAAATACTAAGTGTTCAACCAAAGAGATTGTTCTGAGAAACATATGTGAGTTGACTGCCGCCATCAAGGATCATAAAACTTACAACTTTACACCTTCTCAGAGCAGAAACTTCCAAGAAGAAATGGATCCTATTTATTGCTAAACCTGCTGGGTTTGTTTCTTTAATCATAAATCTCCACAACTTCCACCTAAACCTCTAGCTACATTGGCAGAATTGGGTCTATAAAGTAATACAAGTCCTCCCTTGGGATGGCAGGCCGGGAGCCCATTTATCCAAGGAGCCACATTCTTGGTCGCCCGGAGGAAGGGGAGGGAAGAGCATTCTTTATGAGCAATGCCTCCAAGACTGCATGTCTTAAGGTCAGGGTCTCTTGCCTATGGTGGATAGTTATTAATGTGTCTGCTCAGGACAGGACACCCCCCTTCTTCTGGCTCTACTCCTCACCCTCAACCTGTTCTTATCCTCTTGTTTAGAGTCATCTGCTTTCAGATCTCACACCCTAAGCCACAGGGATTGGCAGAGGTAGGGCCCCAACTCCAAGTAAACCAATAACATTATCCAATCTTGTACCACAGCAATTGGAACAAAGATGCAACCCAAACTGGGCCAAAGGTAAACAGGGCATTCCTCTCGGATGATGGAGCAGAAGTTGGGAACCTGGGAATTATTGATGCCTGTGTCTTCCATGCCTGGCAGAAGCTAACTCAAGGGAATGAACAGGATACCTGGGTGGCAGATTGCGCTTCCACAAAATGGCCACAGTCATATTTCCCATCACACATGTTTTTCCAGAACCTGGCCACTCCCGAACAAGAAGTGGAGTCTACGGTTGTCCCCATCCCCTGAAACAACTGGGTGGGCCTTTGTGACTGCCTCCATCAGTAGAGAAGGGCAGAAGTGATACTATCTGACGTCTGAGCCCAGCCCACAGAAGCCACCCAGCTTCCTCCTGGCTGTCTTTGGGGATGGCTTGCCCTTGGAACCTGGCTCTGCTGCTATGAGAAGCCACATGAAGAGACCCACCTAGAGAGATCCCTCCAGCCTCAGCCCTGGCTGATTGTCTAGTTGACAGCACCAACTTGACGGCCTGACTGAGCCATCTTAGAAGCAGATTTTCCCCAGTTGAGGCCTGCAGCTGACACCACATGGAACAGAGACTTCCTTTCCTTCCCTACCAAACCCTGTTCAAACTGCACAGTCATGAGCATAATCGTGTTGTGGGGCTGCAAACTTCAACATAGCACGATCTGCTCTCAAAGGATTCACTTTAAAGAACTGTGGGATGGTGGATAAACACGCAGCTGACTTGTCATGGCTGGCTCTTCCTAGCAGTGCTTTGCCTATAGCTGTACTGGGGAGAGACCTAGGTGTTGAATGGCTGCCTTCTTTCAGGAAGCGGTATTGAGTAATGAGCAGGTAAGCAGATTTGAGATCTAAAGGAAGCCAGGTTAAAATCTCAATGTCAATCACTTTTTTTTTTTTTTTTAACAGAGATTGTGCAATTTACTTCTCAGTTTCCCTGACTATTAAATAGAAATGTCTTAAGCTGAATTTCTCAGAAAGAGACCCGAGAATAGGATTCATGCACAAGTGACGTATCAGGAAATATTCCCAGGAGACAGGGAAGGGAAGAGGGCCAAGCTAAAGTGCTATATCAAGCCAGATCCCGTAGAGGAAAGTTTTGGTTTAGTTCCACAAGGGTTTAGGGCTACTGGGGGAAGGAGGTATGCAAACTGCCAGGCATTTGCAACTAGGCAGCCCAAGAACCATTCTAGGACAAAGAAACCAGAGACTCAGGTGCTGGCTGGGGAACTTGCATGTAGGGAAATGGTAAAGGGATCCACAGGGATAAGGAACACGAACAGCACCAACCAGGGGATGACAGCACTGCTCACACCTAGTTATGTTGCTGTGCCTGGCTTCTGGTAACTGCTTAAGAAGCAGGAGGGAGTGAAGAAGAGGAATAGGAGGAGAAGAAGAGGAAGGCGAAGGAGAGAGGAAAACGAAGGGGGAAAGGGAAGAGGAGGAGGGGGAAGAAGGAGGAGGAGTTCTGAGGAGGGCTAATACCCCATTGGGCAGTCACTCTGAAAGAGAAGAAACAGAACTGGCTATGCTCAGACTCGCTTCTTTACATTTTGTGACCAAAACACAAACCTAAGGGTAAACATCCTGGGCTAAGTCAAGCATCCTCTCCTCTCCAGACCTAATGAGAACGTATCTTGCACTATGGAGAAGAATCTGGAAAGTGCCCGGGTCAGTATGGGTCACACAGAGGAGAAGAATTTGCTCACAGAGTCACAGCACACTGGCAATCGTTTTGGTAGAGCAGTGGATATCTGGTCTAGCCAGTGGACAGCCGGATATTAGTGAAAAGAAGGATTGAAGGATGGGACAAAACTGTAACACAGCTGGGATTTGCGAGAAAGGCTTTCCTACAGGGTGTGGTCCAGTCATTATCACTGTGTGACAATCCAGGCTAAAGAACAACCATTGTATTACGCTCGTGGATCCTACAGGCGCAGGAATTGGGACGGACTTCATATGGCTGGCTTGCCTCGGCTGCACAGTGTCGGAGGCCTTGACTGGGAAGACCTGGAGGTTGGGATCGACTCAATGGCTGGGAGCTGGAATCAACTGAACCCTTACTCACGTGTATGGTGATTGATTCTGGCTGTTGGTCGGGACTACAGCTGAGCCTTTTGGACATAAAACCTGCATGTGACTGCTTAGGCTCCTGAAAGCATGCTGGCGAGGTTCCGAGAACAATTGTCCCAAGAGAACCAGGCAGAAGCTGTTTTGTCTTTTATAATCTAACCTTGGAAGCCATGTAGTATCGCTTCCAACATAGTCATATGCTCACCCAAATTTCAGAGGAAGAAAAACAGATCCAAATTCTCCATGGGAAGAGTTTTAATATCACATTGTAAGAAGAGAATGTGGGAAGATGTGGGAATTTTGAGAAAAAAAAAAAACCGCTATAGGCAACTGGTACATAACCCTGAAGGAAAAAGGGTTATCAGTTTGATTAATTTGAAGAGAAGTCATTATACATTAGCATATTAAAGCTCTGGAGTGTCCAACAGTAAGTCGATCTTATCACTTTGTTTGACACAGCATATCTCCATTTTTTTCTGCTTCATACTAGTACATAGAACACTCTAGTGGACACCTGCCTAGACTAAGTTCACCCCTTCAGGAAACCCTTAACCCCACTCAGAATTTGAGTATGTAGGATGAGGCAACTTCTGTCATTCTTTCCCCACAAACAGTCCCTAATGAATTGGACAGAGCTGTATTCTTGGGAAAAACAATTTATTGCTTCTCAGCTCTGAATGCAACCTTCAGTATATGCTCTGGGATCAGCCTAGGATTCTTTGAAGCATTTCTTCTTGAAGTAGGGCATGATGTTCCTTAAACTTCTCTGTACAGGGCGCTGGAGGAAACTGCAGGAGGAAGAGACTCTCCTGTCACTTCCCGAGTGAACCCGGGGTCAGTTACATGGGTCCCGGGACATCCAGTAGAGCCTGCCCCAGCCCAGGATACAGTCCTTCTGTGACATTACAGCCTCAGCCTGGCGATAGCCTTTCCATGGCCCTCTTGTCATGGAAACCAAAGCTCCGGTGCAGTCCATGTACCCTGAGGGGCTCCTGTCCCCATGCAGACTCCCACGCTCACCCAAGCCCAGCTCCCAGGCTGCCCTCTGGAAGGTGGCCTTTTGCTTTCCAGCAGCTGCAGGCCAGCTTTGGTCCAGCAGAATTGGAAACCACTCTGCTGCCCAGTGGGCTGAACCATACCTTCTCCAGCGAGATGTGAACCTCTTTCAAGTTTGTGCTTCCTTTGGTACCTTCCCTCAGCCCAGGGCACCATATAGCGTTTTCTTGTATCTTATTGTTACTCTTTTAGCATAGTTAACACTTCTTATATAAAACCTCCTCTACTTCACCTATGGTGTGGTTCTTTCTCCTGAATGGACCCATACTGTGAAACGCATGATATTACAGTTCATTTATCCAAAGCAAAGCATCAAGAAAGAGTAGTCAGGGTAATCATTTCTGATTAAGAGGAAAAAAAAAAAAAAGGAATTGTAAATTTCAAATAATATGAGGCTCTCATGTCAGCAATTTGTGTTAAGTGTTGAAGTGCCTACCCCACACCACCCACCCTTTTATTTTTTTTTGAGACAGGATCTTGCTTGTTACCCAGGCTAGAGCGCAGTGGCACGAACGTGGCTCACTGCAACCTTGACCTCCCACAGCTCAACCTCCTGAGTAGCTGGAACTACAGGTGTGTGCTACCACACCCAGCTAATTTTTAAATTTTTTGGGGAGACGAGGTCTCCCTATGTTGCCCAGGCTGTTCTTGAATTCCTGGGCTCGAGCAATCCTGCCACCTTGGCCTCCCGAAGTGCTGGGATTACAGGCATCAACCACCATGCCTGACCTTAAGTGCTTTTAATATCAAATAGTTACTTTTAAAATGATCTGCTTTAGCATGGAGTCATCCTTTAAGTCACTAGTCTGAAAATGAATAAATCCAAATCACATAAGAAATACAATGGATTAGTTAAGGATGTGTGTGTGTGTGTTTCATGTGACCAAGATCAAAACAAAACAAAACCAACCTCCCTAAAAAACCTCAAATTGCTTGAAGAAGAGATGGATTACATTGGCTTTCATAACCACAATATCCAAAGGCAGTGCTGGCTTCAGAATCAGTGTGATCCAAGCCTCAAATGATGTCTCCATGGGTGACTTTTTTTTTCTATGCTTTTAGATTTCTTCTCATACTATACCAGCTGCTCTCCCTCCAGCAGTGTCAGGTTCCCCTGTGTGGCAGCAAAATATCCCCAGAAAATACCTTCCTGTCTCACTAGTTCTGATTGGGATATATTCCCTTTGCTGAACCAGTCAAGTGGCCAAGATGGTGACTTAGGCCAGTCAGGGCTCAGCCTTAGAATCAGTCCCATCTAAACCACATGGCTGACAATGAGGAAACAGTGGTTTCCCAAAGGAAATTCAAAGTAATGTCTTAAATTCAAAGTCATGTCTTAACTGCAGAGTAGATGCTAAGCAGCTTTTTAAAATGACAAGTGTGGCTGGGCGTGGTGGCTCACTCCTAAAATCCCAGCACTGTGGGAGGCCGAGGAGAGTGGATCACTTGAGGCCAGGAGTTCGAGACCAGCCTGACCAACATGGTAAAACCCCGTCTCTACTACAAATGCAAAATTTTAGTAGAGCGTGGTAGCACGTGACTATAATCCCAGCTACTCCGGAGGCTGAGGCATGCGAATTGCTTAAACCCAGGAGATGGAGGTTGCAGTGAGCCCAGATTGTGCCACTGCACTCCAGCCTGGGCAACAGAGCAGGACTCTGTCTAGATAGATAGATACATGGACAAGTGTCATCTGTAGAAAGGATTCTAAATGTGAAAGTAATACAAAACAGAAAGATCATGCTCATTAGGGTGAAGAATTTGTGCCTTCTGCTTACCTTCCAGAACTTTGGAGAAATAGGTCCATCTTAAGGGAGAAATGGTGGTACAATAATGAGTAATATGAGAAAAATACTTCAGAATGCCAGCCCCCAAATCTTAGGAATCTGACCTGTTATCATTTTTAAATACATGTGAAAAAGTTGATCATTTACGAGGCCACTCCTAGCCCATTTGGTGCCTTTGTGCAAAAACGCAATCCTGATCCAAGACATTTTACTGACAACTACCAAAAATAGGCATACTTATCCAGATCTACAATGTCTACAGTATGAATGGTGCCTCCACAGAGGGTGACACAATGGGTACAGCAGTATGCAGAACACCAGTGCCCTCACTCCAATGGTTTAAAACACAAAGGCACTTGAATAGTATGTCTCCTTCCTTTCCCTGGTTTCACTGATCAGAGGCAGTGTTCCCAGAGAATTTGAGCTTCCCAAGATGTTTCCTTATTCTTCGTCACCTCTTGGGTTTAGAGAATACCAGGAGAAGAAAAAAGGTACTAGAGATTGCTTCACATCAGATAAACTGGCTTTCTTCCCAGCTGAAGGCAAGTGATGGCTCATTGTTCTAACTGCATATCCATGGGTACATTGATAATGTGCTTCTGATGGTAACCCTAGAGTACAACATCTTTTATCTACTTACAATATTTATGACCTCTGATTACCATAGTGGTTGTTAATAGATATTAATATGTAGGACATCCTACTAAACTGCAGTGTAAATACCATTCTTCCTTGATTCTGTACATGATACAATTTCCATATAGAAATTACTACCTGCTCCCAGGATATTCAGAAATTATTATCGCTACTGTTGCCACCAAATGTCCACTGGTTTTCAGAATTAAATTTCACATGAATGACTATCTCACTCCTTTAAGACACTGCCGGAAAAAAATGACCTTTCCAAATGCCAATATAATCATGTCATTCTTGTGCATAAATATTTCAAAGTTTTCCCCCTCTTTTAAGGATAAATTTCATACCTCTTAGCATGGTATGCAATGGCCTTCATCAAAGTATAATTTCGAAAACTGAAAAAATTAGACTTTCATACAAATATGGAACAAAAAGGTCAAAATTTATTGAATTCATTAATTAGCAAGGGAACCAATCAGAAAATAGAGCTGGACTGCTTGGGGAACTAGGATTTATATGATCCTTTAAAAAAAGGTTAGAATAAGTTTGCTAGATTAGATATAAAGCTGGTTAATATCCTGCAAGGCAATAAAATTGTAATCTTTGGCATTATTTTTCTACCAGACAGAAATTATTTGCACCTCTGCTAGACACAAATCTACTAATTTACATGGAACGTTACAAAGTCTGAGTCCTTAATTAATAGTAAGTAGCAAAATCTGCTGGCACTGTGGCTCACATCTGTAATCCCAGCACTTTGGGAGGCCGAGGAGAGTGGATCCCTTGAGGCCAGGAATTTGAGACTAGCCTGGTCAACATGGCGAACCCCTGTCTCTACTAAACATAAAAAGATTAGCCAGGCATGGTTGCACACGCCTGTAATTCCAGGTACTCAGGAGGCTGAGGCACAAGAATCGCTTGAACACAGGAGACAAAGATTGCAGTGAGCCGAGATCACCCCACCGCACTCCAGCCTGGGTGACGAAACAAGACTCTGTCTCAAAAAACAAAAAGGGCTGGGCATGGAGGCTCACGCCTGTAATCCCAGCACTTTGGGAGGCTGAGGCAGGCAGATAGCCTGAGGCCAGGAGTTCGAGACCAGCCTGCCAGCATGGCAAAACCCCGTCTCTACTAAAAATACAAAAAATTACCAGAGTGTGGTGAAACGCACCTGTAATCCCAGCTACTCGGGAGGCTGAGGCAAGAGAATCACTTGAACCCGGGAGGCGGAGGTTGCAGTGAACCAATATCGTGCCACTGCCCTCCAGCCTGGGCAACAGAACAGCGCCACCACTCTGAGGTTCATGTCCCTTTCTCCTCTACTGTAAGGTCCTAAAGGTCAGGGAAGACTGTATTCTCTTCTACTCTATGAACCATTACATTTCTTCAAATCTAAAATTTCATCAACTGTAAGATATATCGTTATTTTGTGTCCAATTAATAAAAGTGGAGAGAAACTCTGTCAAGACAAATACAAGGAGTTTGTCTTTAACTCTATTGTATTAGAGAGGGTTCTCTACAGGGACCAGACTAATAGGATAGATGTATACATGAAGGGGAGTTTATTAGGAGAATTGACTCCCACGATCACAAAGTGAAGTCTCACAATAGGCCATCTGCAAGCTGAGGAGCAAGGAAGCCAGTCCGAGTCCCAAAACCTCAGAAGTAGGGAAGCTGACAGTGCAGCCTTCAGTCTGTGGCCAAAGGCCCAAGAGCCCCTGGCAAACCACTGGTGTAAGCCCAAGAGTCCAAAAGCTGAAGAACTTGTAGTCAGATGTTCGCGGGTAGGAAGCATCCAGCACAGGAGAAAGATGGAAGCCGGAAGACTCAGCAAGTCTGCCTTTTCCATTCCTGCTTTTAGGCTGGTGGCTGATGAGAATGGTACCCACCCAGACTGAGGGTGTGTCTACCTCTCCCAGTTCACTGACTTACATGTTAATCTCCTTTGGCAACACTCTCGCAGATACACCCAGGAACAATACTTTGCATCCTTCAATTCAATCAGGTTGACAATATTAACGATCACAAGTCCACCCCTTGTCAACTTGAAACCATACACATTTCCTGAAATCATATATAATCTCCAAATGAAGACAATAATAAGGTCATAATTATACCTAACATAATACAGCTATCCTTTGTACAACCGGAAGCACACTAATCCTTAACCTAAATGTTTTTACATAAAGTTAACACCACTTAAATGCTGATATAAAGTCAAAAAATCTTAAGTCACATAATAAAGGAAAAAGAAAGGAAATTTTGAATGAAGATATTTTCTTAGTACAAGTGTATACATGCACAAACGTATTCTTAACAAAACAAGGAGAAAATATTCACAATTACGGTCCTTGTTTCTGCAACTGGTCACATGGTCGTAGCTGGTATTGTTGACTAACTTCTTCTACTTCCCATTCTGTATTCTCTTTGCCTTCAGCAAGCACCTCAGCAGGTTGTGTTTATTTATTTACTTATGTTTTTACCTGGTGGAATGACCCAAACCTTCATTCCTGAAGGTTCCCGGCCATTTGTAGTCCTGCCTGGATTGGGCTATTGTAGTTTCCCATTGACCTTAATTACAGGGCATGGTAATACTAAGAGACCCCCTAATGGATCTCCTGTATTCCACACATACTCTTCCTTACCTCCATTGTGGAGTAGCAGACTGATTTCATCTTGGTAGTCCAGGTCAGTCACCCCAGCCAACATTGTAACTCCCTTCTTAGCCTATTGACTTAAAGGTAGGAGGAGCCCAAAGTGACCAGGTGACAATCTTAACTTCCAGTTTAATGGAAACGTTGTTGTGTCTCCTGATGGCAGCATTCCTGCCTCTGGAACTAAGACCTCTAGACCAGTATAGAACATAATGTCATGGGAATATCTATTTTTCAGTAAACACTGTCTGACTCTCAGAGCAGGCCTAATGGCTAAATGCTACCTGTTCACAATATCTCACAGGGAAGTCATTAGCGAGGACAATGACCCTCCCCTAAGATAACATGTGAGGCTATGTCTCTGATAGAATTCTCACTGAGAGCGGTGGCGGTGTAGTAGATGTGGTTGCTGCCCCACCCAGATGGCCTTACCTGGCTGGCAGAATGATTCCCTAGCTGCTGCTGACTGTTGGCTGCTAACAGGTCACAGCTCCCCACCTTCTCCAGAGAACTGCACTCAGAACCACCTTGTTCAGAGATGCATATTCCCAACATGAGAAGGTGTGGCACCCAACGCCATTGGCAGACCGAAAGAGGGGTATACAAGCCCAGCCTCTTACCCCAAAGTGGGAAAACTCCCTCTCCAGGGTTGCCCATGAGATCAGACTGAGGCTGGACTTGGGCTGAACCTACATCATCACTTAGCTTCAATCTCTGGCCCTACGCTGCATCCTTTAGTCCCTTACAGGTTTTTCCTGAGATCATGACCTCAATAAATCCCTTACACAAAGGCATCCCCATCTCAGGCTCTGCTTCTAGGGAACCCAACCTAAAACAAATGTGGCTTAGGAGGAAGAACTATTGGAAGAACCTTGTCTGAGACTGAGCCTTTACTAACCGAATGATCCTAGTTAAGTTATTTAACTTCTTTTTATGGGTTCATTAAACCAATGTATATTGGGCTAATCGTGTGGCCTACCTACAGGATGGTTAAGAAGATGCCACAAATATAAATGTGGAAACCCAGTGCAATCTGTAAAGCTCTAAAATATAAGGACTGCTTTGTAGGTGCACTCCCACGGTCCCATTACAGCACTCAGCGCCACCCACTCTGAGGTTCATGTTCCTTTCTCCTCTACTGTAAAGTCCTAAAGGTCAGGGAAGACTGTATTCTCTTCCACTCTATGAACTATTACATTTCTTCAAATCTAAAATTTCATCAACTGTAAGATGTATCATTATTTTGTGTACAATTAATAAAGTGGAGAGAAACTCTATCAACTAAACTATGAGACAATGACTCCTTATCACTTAAATTTTTTGTTTTGTACTTCTTGAAAGAGCTCTTTTGGATTTATTTTTATTTTTTATTTTTATTTATTTATTGTGAGATGGAGTCTCACTCTATCGCCCAGGCTGCAGTGCAATGACGTGATCTTGGCTCACTGCAACCTCTGCCTCATGGGTTCAAGCGATTCTCCTGCCTCAGCCTCCCGAGTAGCTGGGATTATAGGTGCCTGCCACCATGCCCAGCTAATTTTTGTATTTTTAGGAGAGATGAGGTTTCAGCATCTTGGCCAGGCTGGTCTTGAACTCCTGACCTTGTGATCCACCCACCTTGGCCTCCCCAGGTGCTGGGATTACAGGCATGAGCCACTGCACCCAGCCTGGACTTCTTTTTAAAAATTTTTCCCACCATCTTGTTTTGAAAATTTTCAGTCATACAAAAAAGTTGAAATTTTATCCCCAATTATCTACCACCTTAACGTTTCAAATTAATTTTGGATATGGTATGAGGTAGAGAGCAAATTATTTTTTCTAGTTGGTATCCATTGTTCTGGCACCATCCATTGAAATATTTTTATTTTCCTATTGGATTACTTTGGGCTTTTTAATAAACTTATTTACACAAATTTTTATCATATCTTCCTCTTGTGTATATGTAAAAGGAAAATATGTTTATTTATACATATATAATATATAGATTGTATATGTATCATATTGTCCTCTAAGACATCCAGAGTATCGTATATATTCAGGATCTTTTAAGAAAGTGCTCCATTCTTCCCAGCTGGGAACAGTGGCTCACGCCTGTAATCCCAGCACTTTGGGAGGCCGAGGTGGGCGGATCACGAGGTCAGGAGATCGAGACCATCCTGGCTAACACGGTGAAACCCCATCTCTATTAAAATTGCAAAAAATTAGCTGGCTGTCGTGGTGCATGCCTGTAGTCCCAGCTACTTGGGAGGCTGAGGCAGGAGAATGGCGTGAACCTGGGAGGTGGAGCTTGCAGGCGCCAAGATCGCGCCACTGCACTCTGGCCTGGGTGACAGAGTGAGACTCTGTCTCAAAAAAAAAAAAAAAAAAAAAGACAGCGCTCCATTCTTGTCTCCAGGTTTTTCCCAATGCTTTGACACCCATTTTGTGAGTCTTAATGATTTTTCTGGGTCAATAGAAGGGTTTTAGACAATAACCAGGACTCATATTTCTTCTTTAAATGCTTTTTAAATGATTTGTTGACTGATATCATTTGAGTATGTCTTCCCAAAAAACATGTGTTGAAAACGTAATCCCCGATGCAACAGTATTGGGAGGTGGGGCCTAACGTGAGGTGCTTAGGTCATGAGGGCTCTGCTCTTAAGGATGAATTAAAGCCAATTCTAAAAGGGCTTGAGGCTGAGTTCTATCCACTCTCTCTTTCTCATCTTCTCTTTGCCCTTCCACCATGAGATGATGTGGCAAGAAGGCCCTCACTAGATGCTGACCCCTTGATTTTGAACTTCCCAGCCTCCAGAACCATGAAATGATAAACTTTTTATTTTTCATTTTATTTAGTTTTTGAAATGGAGTCTTCCTCTTTTGCCCAGGCTGGAGTGTAGTGGCATGATCTCAGTTCACTGTAGCCTCTGCCTCCCAGGTTGAAGTGATTCTCCTGCCTCAGCTTCCTGAGTAGCTGGGATTACAGGTGCCTGCCACCACACTGAGCTGATTTTTGTATTTTTAGTAGAGACGGGGTTTCGCCATTTTGTCCAGGCTGGTCACGATTTCCTAACCTCAGGTGATGCGCCTGCCTTGGCCTCCCAAAGTGCTGAAAATACAGGGATGAGTCACCGTGCCTGGCCTAAACTTCTGTTCATTATAAATTACCCAGTCTCACATATTCTGTTATAGCTGTACAAAATGGACTAAGACTGACCAAAACATTAAAGGAATTACAACTAAATTCACAAACGTGTAAGCAGTGACAACTACTATCTGGACAATAGCGCTTTTAAATTTTTTCTTCTTTTTTTTTTTTTGAGATGGAGTCTGACTCTGTGCCCCAGGCTGGAGTGCAGTGGTATGGTCTCGGCTCATTGCAACCTCTGCCTCCCAGGTTCAAGTGATTCTCCTGCCTCAGCCTCCCGAGTAGTTGGGATTACAGGCACGTGCTACCATGCTCGGCTAAGTTTTTGTATTTTTAGCAGAGATGGGATTTCACCATTTTGGCCAGGCTGGTCTCAAACTCCTGACGTTGTGATCCACCTGCCTCGGCCTCCCAAAGCGCTGGGATTACAGGTGTAAGCCACCACGCCCAGCCCAATAGTGCTTTTTAGACACCATTAGCTACCTCTCTACTTTTGAGATGTCAAACTGTTGGGGGAAAAAGTCTAATCTAGTATTGTATACCCAGTGCCCAGGACTGTGCCTGCCCACCAGGTGACCTTCAGTAAGTATTTCTTAATTAAATAAATTAATTTTTTATCTTACAGATTCCTTTGACTTGCTATTGTTCTCTGTTTCATAGTTCTGGCTTATGAAATATACGGTCATTATGTTTGCCAAGCCCCAAACCATCTGCTTAATAACGATGAAACTGTGTTTTGGGAACACTCTTAATTACTGTGTTATTTGCTTTCTTTGATTTTGCTATATGCAACCTCAAGAGTGAAGGGAATGAGGTACCAAATGAAGGTGCCAAAATAAAACACATAGCTTTTGAGGAACTAATGTGGGTGAGGCCTTGAAGGCAAGTTTTTAAATTCCAACTAAAATATACTGGTGCCATCATTCTTACGATTGTTACAGATGCTACTGATTGCTGTTTGGAGCAATGCTCCAAAGTATATGTGATGTATATATGATGTACTATGAAGTACCTAGTACTTTAAGAAAAATTTATTTTCAAACTCATTGCCACTAAATATAAACGTGTTTGGGCCATCAATATCATTTGTTACGTTAAATTCAGTTATTCAAACTAGGAGGGATAACTCCTAGAATTTAAAACAATATTGTCCATCGAAGCCCATTACATGTTATGTTGTTGACAACTACCCAGGCCTGTGACCTGGTATCTTGTTACTTTCACTAATTAAAAATGTTAATCGGTCCTTCTCCTATATAGAAACCTTGTAGAAAAATTTTATGTGGGTATAAAGAATTCAAAGGGCCTCTTGTTATATTTATAGCAGGATTTTCCCAAAATGATGACTTGATGTTTCAAAAACAAGTGAGAAAAAGAAAAAGAAAAACAAACAAACAAATACTTTCCTGGCTTGGATAGTATACTATGGTTATATCTGATGTAACCACTGGGGGAAGCTGGCTTCAGGGTTCCAAGGACCTTTACTGTGCTTGCAACTTCTTTTCTTTAAAATTAAAAATAAAGAAATGCTCTTTTGGAATCATTGGATTTCAAGATTATAACTGGTAACTGATTTATACTCAATTAACAAGTAGAGTGACATTGACCTCCAGAAAAAGTATCTTTGCATTGATGTATGCGTGTGTGTGTGTGTGTGTGTACAACACATATTCACTTTTTTTTTGAGACAGGGTCTCTCTCTGTCACCCCAGCTAGAGTACAGTGGTGTGATCACAGCTCACTGCAGCCTCGACCTTCCAGGCTCAAGCGATCCTCCACCTCAGTCTCCCAAGTAGTTGGGATTACAGGTACACGCCACCACATCCAGCTAATTTTATTTTTATTTTTGATAGAGATTGAGTTTCGCCATATTGCCCAGGGCTTCTCTCGAACTCCTAGGCTCAAGCCATCCACCTATCTTGGCCTCCCAAAGTGCTGGGATTACAGGCATAAGCCACCGTGCGTGGATTGTTTTTTTTTTTCTTTTGTTTTGTTTTGTGTTTTTTGGACAGTATCTCACTTCATCACCCAAGCTGGAGTGCAGTGGTCCAATCATGACTCACCGTAGTCTCCTGGGCTCAGGTGACGCTCCTACCTCAGCCTCCCAAGTAGCTAGGACTACAGGCACACATTACCATGCCCAGCTAATTTTTTATTTTTTGTAGAAATGGGGTCTCACTACGTTGCCCAGGCTGGTCTGAAACTCCTGGCCTCAAAAGCCTCCTTGGCCTCCCAAAGTAGTGGGAATACAGGCATGAGCCACCACGCCTGGCCAAAAACCTTTTTAAATCTTGCTTAAATTAAAAAATACAGTTATTGGCCGGGCGCGGTGGCTCACGCCTGTAATCCCAGCACTTTGGGAGGCCAGTGTGGGCAGATCAACTGAGGTCAGGAGTTTGAGACCAGCCTGGCCAACATGGTGAAACCACGTCTCTACCAAAAATACAAAAGTTAGCTGGGCATGGTGGCAGGTGCCTGTAATCCCATCTACTTGGGAGGCTGAGACAGGATAATCACTTGAACCCGGGAGGCAGAAGTTGTGGTAAGCCAAGATCGCATCACTGCACTCCAGCCTGGTGAGTGAGCAAGACTCTGTCTCCAAAAATAAATAAATAAATAATAAATAAAATAAAATTATTGTTACTTCTGAAGAGAAGAATAGAAAAGAAGCAATTTTCATTTCTTGCATTTCTTTATTGTTAGACAATGAGTTCTTACTGCTTTCACAATTTAGTGGTAAAAAGTGCTTACGGTAGCCATTTCCTTAAACAACTGTAAGACTCAAATTATCCAGTGATAATTTTCCTAAATATTCTTTATTATCAGAGGGAAATCTTATTCCCCTTTCAGTCTTATGTTTTGGGAATAATTTCAGCAGAGGAATAAATTTATGAACCAAAACTACTATTTCTACTACTCTACTAAATAAAAGTGAACTACCTGATATTAAAACTGAATCTTAACATGCATTTCCCTAAGGATTCTAGACTTTTCAGAAAGAACTAGATAGTTATTATAATTCTATAAACTATCATTTTTATGTTTTCAAGATTAAAACATATTATTCTACAGCCACACGCAAGTCAGGCACTATAAATAATTTTCTTTTCAGCATGGGATTATCCGTATAAATATTGAAAGATCTTAATACTTGTTGACTGCAAGGGAGATTTCATTCTCCAAACTTTGGTTTTGGAGTGGCAGATCCTGTTCCGTAAGAAAATTTTGAAATCATTGCTGTTTGTGGAACACTCCCATATGCCTTGGGTGATATTTACCTCCTCCTTTGTCTTCCTCTGCCTCGTATCTTCTTAAAGCTCTATCACTCAGTCAAAGGGATTTCAAGTCAATTCATTTTTTCTTTTTCAGTCATTACTAGTGGCCTATTGTGATTAATGAGCAGGCTCAAGCACAATACAATAACTACAATGAAATAATTAAGACTGGGCTTAATAAAAAAATCTCAATGGAAGATATCAATCCTTTGTTGACTTTAGTTCCTCAGTAAACATTTCCAGGGTACCTAGCATGTCTCAGATTCTGTTCTTGGCACTGAGGACAAAAAGATAAAAAGAAAATAAAGGGCTCCCTTCCTCAGGGAACCCACAATCTCAGTAGGGAGATGCCACAACTCAGGGTGACCTGTGCTATAATTAGAGCAACCGGGCAACTGTCCCCAAGGTGGGACAGTTTTAAGAGTCAGAGGAGAAACTATTGATACAACAACTGGAAAAAAACATGTACACTCAGATTGTCACTGGCTCTAATGAAAGTTTACATAATATGTTATGGGAACAAAAAGGAAGGAGCTGGATGAAAAAACAACTGAAATAAAAATCACCATCCATTGCGATCCCCTAGTACTTTTAAAGCTAGGCTTTTAAAAATAATGTGCAATTAAATTATTTAACTTGTGAAGAACCTTTATTCAAATGGCCATGTATAAAAGGCACTATTAAAAGCAAAGTTGCCCAGTGTAATTTTTGAAAGTTGTATGAACATTTGGGTACATGGAGAAGGTTAAAGATAATTTATTCCTGGAACAAGTCTGTCATAGAAATATTCATTTAATATCAAAAGTTAATAAACCAGCTCTAATGGAGTATTTATTTGAAAGCTCCCATCCAAAGCTTTCCTTTTTTACCCATTGCCATTCCCAGCACTGTTTAAAACTTCAATCCGAGCCACTGCAGATAATTATATGTGCTCGTCTGGCATAAGGAATAAATTAAATTTGCATGTAATTTTCCACAATGACCTATATGATGGGCAATCCTATTTTATACTTTTCCCCCCCAGAATGACAATAAATAGCACTAGATATATATGAAACTATACCTTGCTATGGTTTAAAATGTCTAATTATTTTTAGTTTACTCACGATGGTATTTCTAGTCCACAAAAGCACAGGTTCTTCTAGAGGGACTTATAACCATGTAAAATAAATTTTCTGTGTGTGTCTTTAATGGCTGTGCCTGTTGACAAATTTGTTTGTTTTCCCAAGTCAGCTGCCTCGGGTCAGGTGGGCTGCACGCATTCTGTGTACAGAGGCTTTCAGAGGGAGCAAAGTCTTATTTGCTATCCAAACAGGCCATTCCACCAGGGCAGGCTGGAAATGATATTTGCATGTGTGCAGCAGATACCTGAACAGTTGGTACGCTGTAAAAAAACATCTGGACACCCATTATGTGGTATTTGGACAAATATGGATCATTGCTTGTCTGTAGGGAAAGGAGTGCTGGGCTTAGGTCCTAACTTTGAGCACTCATCTATCCAGGTTGTTCTTGTATCTGTGAGGTCTGGGGTTCCACATTCTCTAAGCCTCCTCCCTACCGAAAGAATCCTAGTCCAGTCCATAGCCTTGAGATAACGCATCATAGGGAGCAGCTGATGCAAACCATTTTTGTTTCATATAAACTTTCAGGCTTAATAAGATGGGACAACCATGACGACAATGTGCCAAAGGGGAAGCAGGAGGTGACAAAGGAGGAAATGCTGTCATCCCTATTTGAATACAGGGCTCTGCCACTGGCCTGTGAGTCTACCATGGCTGGCTTTCTTTGGGATATTTAAATGCATAAAGATCCAGGGTATAAAATAAGACCTCAGAAGTCACCTATAACAACACCTAATTTTCCAACAAATAATTATGATTTTCACCCAAATAATAATTACTACTCCTAATAATAAACTTTAAGAAGGCAGACCCAGGTTTCATGGGGTCAGAAAGTTTTGTAGTTTTGAGAGTCTTCTTTAAGAAAGAGAATACACAACTAGGCAAAATAAATAAATAAATAAATAAAGACATTCTTAGAAGTCCTCCTGGGGCCTTTGGAAGGGCCTGTGCAATTGAGGGGCTTATAGATTAAGCGTAATTAGTGTCACAGTAAGTCTGCCTCTTACTATGTGTTCAATAAATACTTGTTGCATAAATGAATGAAAAGTAAAAACAAACCCTAACATTTCTAGGTCTCAAGAACTATATTGAGTACTTTACATGTTATAGACTCATTGGATACTCACAACCATACTATGAGATCAAAATTGCTAATAGTTATTGCTACTTGATGGCAAGCAGCGGCTGCTCTTGGTGCTTTACAATATTTAGCAGTATAATTCTGACAAGAGCACTAGAAGGCAGGTGCTCTTATTACAATTCCTGGTTTCCAAATAAGGAATCCAAGGCACAGAGAGGTTAAGTCCATTGCTGATGGTCACATAGTTAGAAATGGCAGAGCTGGTATTCAAAGCCAGGTAGTCTGGCTTCAGAATCTATGCTTCTGGCTACACTCCAGCCTCCTAGATAAGGCTCAGAGAGATTCAGTGAAAAGTCAACTTTGTTCATGCCTGAAATCAGCCCAAATCTCTCTTGCATTAGCCTATGTTACGCAGTTCTTTTTTTTTTTTTAAGACAGAGTCTTGCTCTGTCACCCAGGATGGAGTGCAGTGGTGCAATCTCGGCTCACCAACCTCCGCCTCCAGGTTTCAACTGATTCTCATGCCTCAGCCGCCCAAGTAGCTGGGATTACAGGCGCATGCCACCACACCCAGCTAAATATGTTTTTAGTAGAAATGGGGTTTTGCCATGTTGCCCTGGCTGGTCTTGAACTCCTGGCCCCAAGTGATCCACCCTCCTCTGCCTCCCCAAGTGCTGGAATTACAGGCATAAGCCACTGTGCCCGGCTGGTATACACTTCTTAGATAACACAAATATTGCCTGTTTACTAGCATGGGAAGCAAATACTTCTCAGCTCAGTCTTCATTAGAACCCAGACTTCGCTGAAACATAAGAGAAAAGGAAGAATTGAGTTGAAGTCACATTGAAAACCCAGTGGAAAAAAGGAAAAAAACATTAGATGTCTTTCCATTCAAGATGATGATTTCCAGGGTTCAGAAGGAGTTACCTTAATCATTCTCTCTCCTCACTGCCCGTGGCCATTAGCCCAGACTAGTGAATCTTTCTCCCAATGAAGCCACTTGACATCAATGTAATTTTAAAAGATTCCAATTCAAATGTATTTCGGTCATATTCCACTTCCTCCACCACCACCACCACCACCACTCACCCACACACACACATCTTGTAATAACATCAGGGAACTTGGATTCAAATACCTACTCATAAGGAGAATGACTGGGCCATCCCTCCAGGAAGTGGCATGCATTTCCTTATATCCTTGGGAAAGGTACTTAACCTATTTGAACCTTCATGGTTTTTCCCCTGTAAATTAAATCAGGATGATGACTTTGGGTTGGCTGAGCTCGCTTTGCTCCTGTGGATCTCCTCTCTATACTTTCCCATCCTGCTCTGGGTACCAGACAGCCCTCTTTGGCCCGTGGGGGCCCACCTGGCACTAAGCCTCGGCCACTGCACAGCCCCTGCCCCATGTGGTTTTCTACCCTTTCCATAACTTCTCAAATAGTTATTTTATTAAACCCTTCTCAAATCACCCAATCTGATGGTACCGTCAGTTTCTGGGCGGGTCCCTGACTGATACAGATATCTTAATAACTAGGATGTTGTGAGAATTAGGGAGAAAGGAAATTTGGAAAATTGTTTTCTCTACGGACAGCTAAAGTGAGGCAGCTGGGCTTTCAGTAGGGAGAGGGAAAAGGAGAGGGTTGCGCAGCTGCCACAAGCCCCTCCCCCGAAGCCTAAACTTCCCAAGGGCACCATCACTAAGTCCCCAAGCCAGCAGATGTAACACACCTGTGACAGGTGAGGAGCCGGGCCTCCAGGAGAGGCATGAATGTTAGATGTGAAGCTGCTTAAAATGATCCCACCTGAAAACCGACAGTGTTCATTCTCAAACGGCTCTGCAAGATCACAGCCTTGAGTGTCTGAATATTAGTAAGAACAATAGGAAAAAGTATTCCCTGGGCATTTGCTATGCCAGACACAAGTCTCTTAACTTATCCAATGTTCACAAAATTCCAGTTAGACTGTGAGTACTATTATTACATCCCCATTTTTCAGACAAGCGATCTGAGTATGTACGTAGCATGCACAAGGTAAAAAATGCTATAATACTGGCTGTTCTGGTTATCTGCTGCTGTGTGGTAAACCGCTCCAAAACTTGTTCATGTAAAACAACCACCATTTTTTTGTGCTCAGGGAATCTAATGGCCAGGAATTCAGACCAGGGCACTACAGAACTCGCTGGTCTTTGCTCTATAATGTCTGGCTATCAGCTGGGAAGACTTGGGTAGCTGGTGGCTAGAATAATCTGAAGGCATTCTTATTCACATGTTTGACACTTGGGCTGAGATGACTTGACCATCTGGGCTTCACTTAGTCAAGTTGACTTCACTCTTCAACCAGAGTGTCTGCATATGACTTCTTCATGTGGCTTGGGCTTCCTCACAGCATGGAGGCCCTCAGAGTAGTTAGACTTCCTACGTGGTAGCTCAGGGCTTCAGGAGTAACTATTCCAGTGAATAGGATAAAAACAGTATCTCTGTTTATGATCTAGCTGAAGTCACGTAGTATCACTTCCACCCGCATTTAAGGGTACAATATACATGACAGGACATAGACTTCACATCCTGGTGGGGGAAGGGTCAAAGAATTTGCAGCCACGTTTAAAAACCATTAGAGTGAAACACAAATGTGACCCTAGTCAATGCCTCAGTTTAGCCACCATTTCATTGGGAATGACCTAAAAAATGTAATCCAGCACCTGAGATTTGGATAGTCTTTTACACTGTACAAATCAATTGCTTGATTTGTGAAACTTATTTCACGGGGTATTTCTATCCCTGTTGCACAGTTAAGGAAACTAAAGCAGCTCTGAGACTTAAGCAACTTGCTAAAGCCAAATGGCTAGTCATTCTGACCTCCTGACCCCAACTCTAGGGCTCTCTCCTGTAAACACTGGTCTTGACTATAGCAAGTAGCTTGGGCTGTGATTCAGAGGCTCCAGTTACACCACTTTCAAAAACATCTCTTCTAACAATAAAAGTTTGATTCCTGTGGGTTTGGAAGGAATCACTGCTTTTGGCGGTGTGCAAATAGCATAAGGTGAGTATGAACAATTACCTGTCTCTCCTCCATAGGGCATGATTTAAGGCAAAACCCTGTTGGGAAACAGAAGGGGCTTAAGTGGCAATGACAAAAAGGTCAAGGGAGAGGAAATGCCACTACTGAAAGACATACTATGAGCCTGCGGCTATGCCAGGTGCTTTATTTCCTTCATTTCATTTAACACTTCTAAGGACACGACAACATTCTCTCCCATCCCATATGCTCTTGTACAATCTGATATTGTCACTCCTCCAATGAGAACTGGGGTCTAATTCCCATACTCTTTAGTCTGGGCTGGCCTTACAACTCACTTGCAACTAAAAGGATGTGAAGAAAATGATGTCATCTGACTCTCCAGGCTAGGTCAGAAAAGGCTGTATAGCTTCTACATGGTTCTCTCGGGATGCTTGCTCTGGGATAACCCAGCTGCCACGTAAGAAGTCAACTAAGGGCTGGGTACAGTGGCTCACGCCAATAATGCCAGCACTTTGGGAGGCAGAGGTGGGTGGACCACCTGAGGTTGGGAGTTCGAGACCAGCTTGACCAACATGGAGAAACCCCATCTCTACTAAAAATGCAAAATTAGCTGGGTGTGGTGGCACATGCCTGTAATCCTAGCTACTCGAGAGGCTAAAGCAGGAGAATTGCTTGAACCCAGGAGGCAGAGGATGCAGTGAGCCAAGATTGCACCATTGCACTCCAGCCTGGGCAACAAGAGCGAAACTCCATCTCAAAAAAAAAAAAAAAAAAAAAAGTCAACTAAGATTGTCATTCCAGATAGGCCACGTGTATGTGCCCCACTCAACTGTCCCAGTGGAGCCCAGGCTTCCAGCCATCTCCACCAAGGTGCCAGGCATGGGTGACACCATCTTGGATTCTTGCAGCCAATCCATCCGCCAGCTGTGCAACCTCAGCTGACACTACAAGGATCACATAAATGACGTGGCCAAGTCCTGCTCAAATTCCTGACCCACAGGATCTGTGAGATATAATAAAATGGTGGTTGTCGTAAGTCATTACCCGTTGGGGTAGTTTGTCAGGCAGCAAGTGTAATGGAACACACGCCTTCATTTCCTGTAATCTTTATGACAATCATTATTTCCAGATTAGGAAACCAGGGGAGAAGAAATTAAATAACTTGTCTAGCACTGGCCAGCTGATAGCTAGGGCTATAGCCTGGATCTTTAAGAGCAGGCAATCTCTGCTGCTTCTACTGCCACATGTTCCTTCTGGTGGGTGAGAGAGAACCCGGATGAGAAGGCTGCAGAATGCTGAGGAGAAGCAATGCCTCTCTCATGATTTGTCTCCAAGATAATTAATTATGGGAACAAATACATCTCCCACAGGCTGTGGAGTTAGACTCGAGCAGCCACCACCATGGCCTCAGCTTCAGAAAGGTCTTGGAAAAAACTGTTCGTTGTATCTCTCCGGGGTTCACGAAAGACAGGAAGCAGCTGGGGAAAGAGAGATGTCTGTCACCAGTCGTGAAGTCTCTCTGGGACAATGATTAAAGTCCCCTTTACTGCCTGTCCACAGACTGACTTCCCATCTCAGTTCATGGCAATTCCATTCATCCCGAAGTTCAGACCAAAAACTCTGGAGTCATTGCCAATCCTTTCTTTCATATCCCCATCCAATCCATCAGCAAATCCCGTTGACTGTATCTTGAAAATATATCCAGAATGTAACCACTTCTCATCTCCTCCCCTGTGACCACCAGCATCAAGCTATCATCACCGCTTGTCTAGATTATTGTGGTCACCTCCTCACTGGTCTCCCTGCTTCCTGCCCCCTTGCCTATTGCCACTGCCAAGAGGCCTTTCCTGGCCATCCCAGATAAACAGCACAGTCCCCCTGTAACCTTTCCTCCTTGTGAGTTGTCTTTCTACATGGCACTTGTCTTCATTTATGATTTATTTTCTGTCTCCCCCTTTGTATGGAAGGGATTTTGTCTGTTTTTTTTTTCACTGCTTTATCCTCAGCACCTAGCACAATACTTAGTGTGTAATAGGCATATAATAGTTATCAAATGTCATTGAATGAATTGAATCACACACTTCCTTAAAAATCTGATGACAGCAGAGACCTGCTCAGATCAATACTTGGGCAGGCCTCGTTTTGCAGACAATTTCTGGGAGTCTCCAGATTTCCTGTATCCATGCAAGTTAAGAGCCTCTCTCTGCTTTAGAGTGCCAGTTTCAAAAGGCAGGAAGTATAACCTCTGAATTCTAGAGAGTTGGATGTCAATCTCTAATTAGACTCCAGTCAGGTATCTAGTTATTTAGATTATTCTTTTATCCATTCAACCAACATTTGTTCAGTGTCAGCTGTGTGATAAGCTCTGTGCTAAGACCCTGTGCTAGGAGAACAGAGGTATCTATTCTTAAGGCCCTTAGATCAGAAGAAACATCACCAGGTAAACACCTAACTCTAATAAGATCACTTCAAAACTGGAGTGTTGTGCATTGTTCAATGAAGACCTAAGGGATGGCATGACTAACTTTTCTTACTTGACCTAGGAAGAACCCACAGAGAAGGATAAGCTTGAATTGGGTCTTGAAGCATGAGTAGGAGTTTGTCTGGCAGACACCAGGGAGAAAGGGTGAGACAGGCAAAGGGCCAGCAAACATCCTGGCATCCACAAAGAGAAAGCCACACATTTAGTCTAAAAATTCAACTTCAACAAAACTGTCTTAGTTTAGACTTCCCCTGGAAGCAGATGTGCATCAATGATTTGGGCATAAGTCATTTATTTGGGGATCTGAAGGGAGTATGGGAAGAGAACTGTGAAGTAATGAGGAGTAGAGAAGGCAGCTAATGGAGGGGGCATTGCTAAATTACTTACAGACACTGGGCATCTGGAGGTTAACCCCGAGGGAAGCTCTAGGAACTGATGTACAACACATGGCTCAGAATTATCTCATTCCAGGATAATGAAGCTAGGATATGTAGGAACTGACTCCTGAGCATTGGGAGTTATCATTGAGGGCTGCATCTCCATTTTTCTATCTTTCCCCAACATATTGGCTTGGTCCTCAGACCAGCTTTCTCCATACCAATCACAATGGCAAAGGGAAGTGGGATAAGCCCCAATTGCCCTGAACCAATCATGGTCTAGTCAAGGAGCTGGGGGTGGGATCAAACTCATTCTTCCATGATGGCCCCCATAGTGGAGGGGTTGATAGGTTTGGGGAAGAAATCTCAATGGCTATCAATTCCCTCTTTTCATACATGAACTCATCTTTCAACTTCAAGATATAGTTTAGGAGGCTCTGAGGAACCGTGGCATGTGTTCATAGTTCCAGGTGGCTGTTTGTTTGATTTGGTGGCTCTCTAGATTTGGGGAGATGACCAAAGTCCTGGTTGGTTCAGTCTGCTATGTCTGACTCTGCCATATTTTACCAGTCACTGCTTGCTGAAAAGCCTCCTACCTCCCACAGATTTTAAGTTCTCTGGTTTTGAGTTTCAACATCTCCCTCAATCAATTTTAGGAAACGTGATTCTTATTACTCAAAAAAAGAAAAAGAAAGGAGTGGGGGAGATTGAGAGGTGACATTGAAAAGCCCTGGACTGGGGTGATGATTGACATTCCGGGAGAGAGCACAGACCCTTTCCTGTGAGGCTAATTTTGAGAATAATAAAGCAAAGGGGTCCCCTCCCTCAGTGAAAGCTGCCTTGACATAAAAGGACAATTGTTCTGCAGTAGCTTTCCATTATTTCCCTCTGATGCTATCTAGCTAAAGAAAACCTGAACTGGCTTTGACGGGTTCTGGAGAGCTTTTTAGTTTAGCTGCTCACAGCAGGAGCAAAGCATAAATTGAGCAGCCCAGAAGGCTGAGACCTTAAGCAAAATGGAAAATTTCCCCAGGTTGAGACATTGAATCAATGACAAATGGCATTCTGTGCTGTGGACACCAAGGTGAGCATCAGGAAGCCTAATATTTATGTTTTCCTTTCCCTGCCTTCAAAAAGTGGCTTGGAAGAGAGAGAAAAGTCCAGGCTGACGCCTAGGGGTGTGGTTCTGGAGATAGAAGAGGTAGAGAAATAGATAGGCATAACTTTTTCAATCAATTCTTGAAAAGATTCAAATAGAATCTTTAGGGCTATATTTTTGCCTGGAGTTACTTACTTTAAATCTAAATCAAATAGCGCAATAGGATAACTAGGATAATGGCTTTCTTGGAATTCACTGTCCTAACAGAAAGGAGATTTTCAGGACTGACTCTTTAGTTAATTTGGGGGCAGGGAGAGAAGTGGAGAGTGTGGCAAGGGAAGACCCTTAAGGCCATGGTTCTCAAATTTTGCTGCCTTTACAGTCACCCAGGAAGCTCTTGAAAAGCTCAATTCCGGCCAGGTGCAGTGGCTCACGCTGGTAATCCTAGCACTTTGGAATGCTGAGGCAGGCAAATCACTTGAGGTCAGGAGTTCGAAACCAGCCTGGCCAACATGGTGACACCCCCATCTTACTAAAAATACACAAAAATTAGCTGGGCATGGCGGCAGGTGCCTGTAATCCCAGCTACTTGGGAGGCTGAGGCACGAGAATTGCTTGAACCACTTGAACCCTGGAGGCGGAGGTTGCAGTGAGACAAGATCACGCCACTGCATTCCAACCTGGGCAACAGAGTGAGACTCCATCTCAAAAAAAGAAAAAAAAGAAAAAAAAAAAAAAAAAAAGCTCAGTTCCCAGACTGTACTTCAGATCAATTAAATCGGAATCCCTGGAGGTGGGATCTGGCTTCAGTGTTTTAAAAAACTCCCCAAATGACTCTGCTGTGCAACCAAGTTTGAGAATGAGGGTCTCAAGGTGGCATTTCTCAAGTCTAACGTGCACACAAAGCACCTGGGGATTTTGTTAAAATGCAGACTGTAGTTCAGCAGGTCAGGGGTGGGGCCTGAGATTCTGTATTTCTAATAAACTCCCGGGTGATGATGATGTCACTGGTCTGTGGACCACCTTCAATAAGCCAATCTTCGGATGTTTCTTTAACACCTGAAGGGAATGGAGCCACTAACAAGTCACAGAACAAAGCAAAGCACTTTTCAGAACACACAGCTCCCCACTTAAAACCTTTCTGAGAGGATTCTTCTGTACTGTTAAGATACACTGCAAACATCTTACTATGGCCTACAAATTATCACCTGGGCAACTTTTGACAAAGCACCAAAAAATCATAGTCTCTGGGGTAGGGCTTGGACTTTGGCAGATTTTTAAGATTCCCCAGGTGATGCTGATGTGCAGCCAGGGTTGAGAATCCTGTCCTAAGTCCCTGTAACAATGTCCTAAGTCGTTGGCTCCTGCAGTTTCTATCAGAACAGCCCTTTTCCCAAATCCCCATGGCTATATTCTCTCTGGGCATTGTTGACTGGATGAAAGGCAGGCAGTGGGCTTAAGCTACAACATTGTGCCCCTTCCCTGGGAAATTAGGTGTGAGACCCAGCTTGATCTGGCTATTCCTGTGTATTAGTCCATTTTCACACTGCTGATAAAGACATATCCAAGACTGGGCAATTTACAAAACAAAGAGATTTAACAGGACTTACACTTCCACGTGGCTGGGGAGGCCTCACAATCATGGTGGAAGGCAAGGAGGAGCAAGTCACATCTTACATGGATGGCAGCAGGTCAAGAGAGAGCTTGTTCAAGCCTGTAATCCCAGCACTTTGGCCCCAAGACGGGTGGATCACGAGGTCAGGAGATCGAGACCATCCTGGCTGACACGGTGAAACCCCGTCTCTACTAAAAAATACAAAAAACTAGCCGGGCGAGGTGGCGGGCGCCTGTAGTCCCAGCTACTCAGGAGGCTGAGGCAGGAGAATGGCGTGAACCGGGTTGGCGGAGCTTGCAGTGAGCTGAGATCTGGCCACTGCACTCCAGCCTGGGCCTCAGAGCGAGACTCCGTCTCAAAAAAAAAAAAAAAAAAAAAAAAAAAAAAAAAAAAAAAAAAAAAAAAAAGAAAAAGAGAGAGCTTGTGCAGGGAAACTCCCATTTTTAAAACCATCAGATCTCATGAGATTCATCACTATCCCAAGAATAGTGCAGGAAACAACCACCTCCATAATTCAATCACCTCCCACTGGGTTCCTCCTATGACACGTGGTAATCGTAGGAGTTACAATTCAAGATGAGATTTGAGTGGGGACGCAGCCAAACCATATCATCCGGTTAACCCAGGAAATATGTAGTGGGGAGCAGTTGGTCACTATTTCCCCCAAGTAGACTTGTAACAGAGAAAGCTGCTCTCCCACAGGAATCCAAAGAAGAAAAACAGTGGAACTTGGGACTTGGGGCTGGGGGGTGGGGAGGTTTCCAGGTCTCCCACCTTGAGGTTGTACATGGCAGAGTATGCGAGAATCTCAGTAACTACCACCTTTATCTCTGGAAGAGGGCAAGTTTCCAGGCTGAGGGGCTTCATGAAACTGTCCCTGCAGCTTAGAAGGTCTAATGTGACCCACAAACCTGGAATAGTCAAACCTTTTAGGAAAGATTCTTAAAAATCAGCTTAAATGTAGCATTTCTGTGTCATAGCAACATCCACCTCCTTTAAAATTTATAAAAAATGAGCAGCTATTTTGCAAGCTTCAAGAATAAGGGCTTTTGGGGTCTCAAACTGGTTCTATTTGTAAAGGAATCATCAGTCTTTAATTTCTGCAGCTGCAACTTCTAAATCTAGGCTCTCTGTTGACTTTGGGGGTATAATTGCATGTCTTCCCTGCTTTCTCATCTATGAACTGGAACTAAGAGTACCAATCTGATCAGATTGCTTTGAAGAATAATAAAAGGGTTATGAATCATGTTACAGACATGGAAATGTCTCTTATGAATGAGTCACCATCTCCAGGAGGCACTGCTGTAGAGTAGTGAAAAAGAGGCCTTTGGTGAAGACTTATTGAAATCCCAGCCTATTCAACTATCCAATTATGTGACCTTAGACCAATTACCACCCTGGGCCTCAGACTCCTCATTGCAGATACTGGCCAATACTCCCTATTTTGCAGAACTTTTGTAGGAACTGAATGAGATAATATATGAAGACACCAGATATACAGTAGGTGTTCAAAGATATGTTTCCCTTCCCACTGTGACCTAGATTAGTTAGGGTATACCCCTTGTTACAGTATGGCTGTGATGAAAGACTACCTTTCCTCTCCAAATAACAATGGCTAAAATCAGCTAAACACTTCTTTCTTTCTCATGTAACAATCTGAACACTGGGAATTCAGGCTGATGGATAGTTCTGGGCTTTGGGAACCCTAGGCTTTTTTTTTTTTTTTTTTTTTTTTGAGAGACAAGGTCTCACGCTGTCACTCAGGCTGGAGTGCAATGGCATGATCATGGCTCTCAGCAGCCTTGAATTCCTAGGCTCAAGCAATCCTCCTGCATCAGCCTTCCAAGTAGCTAGGACTACACGGTCATGCCATCACACCTGGCTAATTGTTTGTTTGTTTTTGGTAGAGATGGGGTCCCCCACATTGCCCAGGCTGGTCTTGGCCTCAAGTGATTCTCCTGCCTCAGCTTTCCAAAGCACTGGGATTAAAGACCACTGCACCCTGCTGCACCCAGACACTTCCTATCGTGCGGTCCTGCCAACTTCAGTATGGAGCATCCGTCTTGTAGTTGAAGATGGTGATTTTTAGCTAGGAGGAAAGAGAGAAGGGGCAATGGACAGCAATCCTCTCCCCTTTGAGGGCATGGCCTAGAAGTTCTGCTCTCATCCATCGGGCTAAATGTAAGCTAATGGCAAATGCAGCAGCCCTATTTTTGAGATGAAACCCCAGCTCTACCATTTACTATCTGTGTGGCCTTGGCCAAGTCATTTAACATATTGGTGCTCCTGTTTTTAAACATTTCATGAAGTTATTGTGAAAAGTACATGGGTTAGTATATCTAAAGCATTTAGGAGAATTACTCAGCACATATAAGAGTATAAACTATTATTATTTTTATTTGTGTAGCTACTCGGCCACCCCTAATTGTGAGGGAGACTGGGAAGTATCTTTAATCAGGTGGCTGTGTGTCCAGCTAAGGTTTTAGAATTCTATATTTGAAGGAGGGAAGAGTGGACACTAGCAACCAACCAGAGTTTCTGCCATATCTGGGTAGTTAAAACAAGTGAAAAGACTACAGAAGGGACGTGATCGTAATCTCTAATTTGGGTCTTAAAAAGCCTACATAGGCTAGGCACGGTGGCTCACGCCTGTTACTCCAGCACTTTGGGAGGCCGAGGCGGGTGGATCACCTGAGGTCAGGAGTTCGAGACCAGCCTGGCCAACATGGTGAAACCCCATCTCTACTAAAAATACAAAAAATTAGCCGGGCATGGTGGCGGGTGCCTGTAATCCCAGCTACTCGGAAGGCTGAGGCATAAGAATCACTTGAACCTGGGAGGCGGAAGTTGCAGTGAGCTGAGCTTACACCATGGCACTCCAGCCTGGGTGACAAGAGCGAAACTCCATCTCAAAACAAAAGCCTACATAAGGCCAGGCATGGTGGCTCATGCTAGTAATCCCAGTGCTTTGGGAGGCTGAGGCAGGAGGAGGACTTGAGGCCACTAATTTGAGACCAGCCTGGGTGACATAGTAAGACTTTATCTCTACAAAAAACAAAAATTTTAGTTAGCTGGGCATGGTGGTGTATGCCTATAGTCCTGGCTGCTTGGCAGGCTGATGTGGAAGGATTGCTTAAGCCCAGTAGGTCGAGGCTACAGTGAATTATCATTGCACCACTGCACTCTAGCCCAAGCAACAAAGTGAAACTCCTGTCTCAAACAAAAACAAAACACAGCCGGGCGTAGTGGCTCACAACTGTAATCCCAGCACTTTGGGAGGCTGAGGAAGGTGGATCACCTGAGGTCAGGAGTTTGAAAGCAGCCTGACCAATGTGGTGAAACCCTGTCTCCACTAAAAATACAAAAATTAGCCAGGCTTGGTGGCGCATGCCTGTAATCCCAGCTACTTGGGAGGCTGAGGCAGGAGAATCACTTGAACCTGGGAAGCAGAGGTTGCAGTGAACTGAGATCCTGCCATTGCCCTCCAGCCTGGGCAACAAGAGTGAAACTCTGTCTCAAAAAAAAAACACAAACAAACAAAAAACCCTACATAAAACTCTTCCTTGTGTGATAAAGCGAATGTGCACCATTCCTAGAGATGGAGAGAAGAAAAATAATAACAATATGTGAGGCTCAGTGCCCAGCTGGATCTTAACTGTCCACAATGCCATGTTTGGAGGCCTCATAATATTCTGACTTTATGAAAAGTACCATGTTTTTTAACCCCTTTCTCTCTCCAGATCTTGTTGAATGCTTACCATCTGCCAGGCGCTAGGCTAGGTGTCCATGGTGAATTCTCTTCTCTCTGGCAGTGCCATCACGCTCTGAAGTTTGTGAATGCCCTCACAGGCAAGGCACCAGGACTCCCCAGTGTGAAATCACGGCTCCCATGAAGGCATCCCCTGCTCCTTCCCCACCAGCCCCCACCCTCCCAACGTGTCAGGAGATCTAACTGGCTTTTCTGGTTACAGATTCACTAGGTCAAGGGAGGGGAGGAACAGTTTGTCATGCAGTCATACACCTAATGCTAACATTACTTCAGCTTGTGCAATGGGAGGCCTAGAAACGCGGACCCAAAGCCTCTCCCCCAACTCCCAAGGCAGGCACAGGCTGGGCCCGAAGGACCAGTTACTTACCTTCCAGCAAAGTGGATTTGAACATGGAAAGTAAAAAACAAAGGAGTGATTCTTGACATTATAAAAGATAGGCAATAGAATTTCCAGAAAAACCCTGTAATACATTTTACCTTTTGTTTGCTGGTAACTCTTCAAGATTGCATACTTAAATATATCTTTTGTACAAAGTTGATATTTTACTGATGTTTCTTGGTGGTAACTCTTTAAAGACCCTAGCCACCTTTAAATTTCTCAGCTCCATCATGTCTCCTCAAATAGTTTATTGTCCATAAACATTTAAATGTTTGTTGGCTCCTTTGGCTCAGAAGAGCCCTCCAATTAATTCTTTCTAAAGCCAAATAACGTGGTAAGCAAATAACCACTCTGTAAACTGCTTGCCTAATGTGTTCCTTTCAGAGAGTCTTCTGGTGAGGCATGTTATGGGTGTAATTACTCTGCTTTTTTTTTTTTTTTTTGGAGACAGGGTCTCCCTCTGTCACCAGGGAGTGCAGTGGCGAAATGGTGGCTCACAGCAGCCTCAACCTCCCAGACTTAAGCGATTCTCCTGCCTCAGCCTCCTGAGTAGCTGGAACTATAGGTATGTGCTACCATGTCCAGCTAATTTTGGGAAGGGTTTTGTTTTGTTTTGTTTTTGTAGCTATTGGGGTTTCACCATGTTGCCTGAGCTGGTCTCAAACTCCTGAGCTCAAGTGATCAGCTCGCCTCAGCCTCCCAAAGTGCTGGGAGTATAGGCATGAGCTGCCATGCCTGGCCTGTTGTCCAGTTTTTTGATGTGCTTCTGATTTCATTTTGCAACCATCGTGGCACTTCTTTAGGGGTTGTTAGCTTTGGATGGACAGGCTCCTGCTCCTCCTTGGGCAGAGAAAGGCGTTGGCATTAGGACCTTCATATTCACCTTTTCCAAGACCTTTTAAGGGGGCCTAGAATTTTTGTCAGTAAAATACAAATAAAGCCTACAGGTTTTGGCCCATGTACTTTTAACAAGGTGCTATTAACATGCACAAGGTATTTTTAGCAGCCACTGCCTTGTGATTTCCCATGATTCCACGGAACTCCTAGAGCAGGTCCTCCAAACTCAGCTGATCTTTTCTCTAAAACCAACATCCATCTCACTTGGGCTTCATCCACAAACACAGTCATTCATGGGTTTCCATCCGCTTGTCATTAATGCTGTTTCCTTCTTTGAATTGGGCCCCTTCAAGACATGTTTCAGGTAAACCTGCCCTTTCTTCAACAAACCTCAGTTACTTTCTGCTCTGCAACCTGATCTGTGGTTAACTAAGCCACCCTACAGAGGACAAAGTGAACTGTGTGTATCCACCCACCCCCACCCCATCCTCCAGTCCTCTTACTGATTTTTGTGGAAAAACGTATGTGTGTATACATTTAAGTATATATAGAAATTTAAATTTTCTACTGATTTGTCAAAGTAATTGCTAAAAAAAGTAAAAAGTCTGAAGACCAGGAAAAGACTCAAGGATTTCACCCTTCTAAGATTATACACACACACACACACACACCCTGTGCCCTTTCACTATCCGGAACAGGATGTGAGTACGGTTTGATCTCAAGCTTCATAAATGCTCATTGATGGAATTTCTCCACATCTGCCCCTTTGCCAAGCAGAATTTAGTGAACATTTATTGAAGGAATGCAGAGGGAGCAGGGATGGCCCATTGTCTCCTATGGCTGCGGGGGCAGAGGGTTGAAACTCCCTATAGCTGCATTTCTCAGCAAACACACTGGTCATAATGCATCTTGTTGGGACAGGTTGTGTCCCTCCTTCTAGAATTTCCTCCTCTGTCCTCTTGTTCTTTCCTTAGCTAACTTTGAATGGCCCTTGAAAACAGTTTAAATGGCTGCTCCTTGAGGAAACTGCCTGAGCCCCAGGCTGACCTCACCAGCCTCCCCTTACATGGGGGTGGCCCTGGGCCCACCTGTGGCCTGGCAGGGGTCCCACCCATCACTGATGTACTGGTCTCTCTCACTCTCTTGATGACTTATTCATTAAGGGAAGGGATAGTGTCTTATTGAGTTATGTATTTTAATAGTGAGTGGCATATTAGATAAATAAATGTTGAGCCAATGGATGCAGCTAAGAACTTTGAGAAATCCATCTTTCTCATTAAGGTCAAGACTCCTAAGAATTTTGTTTTAAAAGAGACAGGGTATTGCTCTGTTTCCCAGGCTGGAGTGCAACACTACAATCATGGCTCACTGCAGCCTCAACCTCCTGGGCTCAAGCGATCCTCCCACCTCAGCCTCCCAAGTGAGTAGCTGGGACTACAGGTATGTGCCACCATATCCAACTAATTTTTGTATTTTCTGTAGAGACAGGGTTTCACCATGTTGCCTAGGCTGGTCTTGAACTCCTAGGTTCAAGCAATCTGCCCACCTCGGCTTCCCAAAGTGCTGGCATTACAGGCATGAGCCACTGCCCCCACACAGAAAATTTTTTTAAATCAGTGACCTAATAAAATGATTCAAAGAGTTAAGATAGTGCTTGGCACAAAATAGGCCAACAATAAATTAGTTATTATTACATCTTCTAAGAATGCCTACTTCTAAATAAGTTAATTCTTAACATCCCTCCATAGTCTCCCAATCTGAAACTCCCTGGCTCAGAAAGCCCTCTTCTGCCGTTAGCAGCATCCCATTTGTTTCACGTTTTATTCACCACTCTTCTAAATATTTCCTCCAGCTACTCTGCTCTTAGAGTCACCCTCTTGACCCAAATTTTGTGTCCTCTGAGGCCTCCGGAGGGCCTTCCAGGGAGGTGGGGGTCCGAGGCAGCTGGAGAGAGAAGAGAAAGTCTCCTTGCTTTGTCTGAATCCGAAGGCGTCAAATGATGGTCCTCGGATATGTTTGTTTGGCCCACAAAGGCGACACACTGTGTTTTGAAATAAAGGATACCAGCTGCCAATATTTATTAATAAAAATTGGGATTTCTGTCAACACAAGGCCAAAATTCTTTTTTTTTTTTTTTTTTTGAGACGGAGTCTTGCTCTGTCGCCCAGGCTGGAGTGCAGTGGCACAATCTCGGCTCACTGCAAGCTCCGCCTCCCGGGTTCACACCATTCTCCTGCCTCAGCTTCCTGAGTAGCTGGGATCACAGGCGCCCGCCACCACGCCCAGCTACTTTTTTGTATTTTTAGTAGAGATGGGGTTTCACCGTGTTAGCCAGGATGGTCTCGATCTCCTGACCTCGTGATCCGCCTGCCGCGGGCTCCCAAAGTGCTGGGATTACAGGCGTGAGCCACCGAGCCCGGCCACTAGGCCCGAATTCTTTCAAGGCAATAATCAGGTGGGGCAGAAACTGAGATGGCCCCTTTAGAGCACTCGTGCTCCTGTTCACCACAGACCCCCTGCCCCCGCCCCAACTCCCTATTCTGCCCCAACGGAGTTCAAATGCTGGGGCTGATTTCACGACACTCGCAGTTTCTCCAAGTGTTATTTTCCCCATAGGAAGAGGAAAGTGAAGTATTTCTTGTCCCTGTGTCTCCAACTAAAGAGAAAAATGAGAGTGAGACCCAGGAGGTCATATGTTTTGAGAAAAATACAGTGAAGGTACTCTTTGTGTAAGTAAAGAATTTGATACAAAGTTAATATGTAAGCCCAAATGTGTCTGGTTCAGAAGAATACAATTCAAGAGGCCATTCTGAAAACAATCTGGCTCAATTCACTTATTTTCTTACCTTATATGCCTCACCGTGTTGTCATTTGGGCTGAAAACCTCTGGTCAAATTGACAGAGCCTCTTGGAACTCAAATCCACCAGAGATCCAAAAGTTCATTAGTGAATGGATTTAGGTTCCATCTCTTCCTATTTTCAAACTGAAGATGGACTAGGCTCACTGGTGGCTTTGGGGACTGGAGTTGGAAGAACTCTCTTACTTCTCAGCCAAGCTCCTGATTTCTTTCCCTACAAGACAAGTATTAATAGCAAGATGAAGGGAGGCAGAAGTTCTAAGATGGATAAACCACAAAATCCAGTGTGCCTGGAGAGTGTGAACTACTGTTTGGATTAGAGAGCTCTATTTTTAATCAACCGTAAGTAATTATTTTTATTTTCTTAACTTTTCTTTTTGCAACAATTTCAGTCTTTAAAAAGTTGCAAAAATAGGCTGGGCATGGTGGCTCAGGCCTGTAATCCTAGCACTTTGGGAGACCGAGGTGGGCAGACTGCCTGAGCTCAGGAGTTCAAGACCAGCCTGGGCAACACGGTGAAACCCTGTCTCTACTAAAAATACAAAAAATTAGCTGGGCATGGTGGTGGGCACCTGTAGTCCCGGCTACTCGGAGGGCTGAGGCAGGAGAATGGCGTGAACCTGGGAGGTGGAGGTTGCAGCCTGGGCGACAGACTGAGATTCCATCTCAAAAAAAAAAAAAAAAAAAAATAGTAAAAAGATTTCATATAAACTTTTACCCAGATACTCAAAATGTTAATACTTGAGTACAAGAATTAAAATCACCAGGTGCAGTGGCTCACGCCTGTAATCTCAGCACTTTGGGAGGCCGAGGCAGGTGGATCACGAGGTCAGGAGATGGAGACCATCCTAGCCAATATGGTGAAACTCTGTCTCTACTAAAAATACAAAAATCAGCCAGGCGTGGTGGTGCATGCCTGTAATCCCAGCTACTCAGGAGGCTGAGGTAGGAGAATCGCTTGAACCAGGGAGTTGGAGGTTGCAGTGAGCCGAGATTGCGCCACTACACTCCAGCATGGTGACAGAGTGAGAATCTATCTCAAAAAAAAAAAAAAAAAAAAAAAAAAGGAGTCAAAATCATGAAATTAACACTAATACAATGTTATCATTGTATCAATGTAACACTGACACAATGTTTATCTGATCTACACAATTTATTCTGATTTCACCAATTGTCCCACTATTGTTCTTTTTCCAGCCCAGGCTCTAATCCAGGATTTCACATTGCACTTCACTGTCAGGTCTCCTTAGTCTGTTTTAGTACGGAACAGTTCCTCAGTGTTTGTCTTTCATGAACTTGACACTTAATAAACCATCTCTCAATTTCCGTCTGTCTGCTCCCTCCTCAGGATTAAATTCAGGTTATGCATTTGGTAAGAATATCACAGAAGTGATGTTGGTTCCTTCTCACTATATCACATTAGGAGATACATAATGTCTGGTGATATCCCAAAGGTTTCTCCACTGTACACTTATGAATTTCAAAGGGAGAATAGTATCTTCTGAAGACTTTGAAATGAATCTTTTTGTTATTTTCTTTGTTACTTCTATTTTTCAAGAGATAATGTAAATATCCTTTTTCTCATCACACTTTCACCCAACATCCATTGATGATTCTTGCATGAAACTACCATAATTTATTTATTTATTTTTTTTGAGACAGAGTCTCGCTCTGTTGCCCAGGCTGGAGTGCAGTGGCGCTATCTCAGCTCACTGTAAGCTCCACCTCCCAGGTTCATGCCATTCTCCTGCCTCAGCCTCCCGAGCAGCTGGGACTACAGGCGCCCACCACCACATCCGGCTCATTTTTTGTATTTTTAGTAGAGATGGGGTTTCACCGTGTTAGTCAGGATGGTCTCCATCTCCTGACCTCGCGATTCGCCCACCTTGGCCTTCCAAAGTGCTGGGATTACAGGTGTGAACCACCACGCCTGGCCTAAACTACCAGAATTTAAAACTAGAATTACAGTGAGGAGAAACATAAACCTATGAAAATTACCTAAAAAACGGGAATGTCCCTGGTCCTCTCTTTCTCAGAGAGCAGGTGGAAGTTATAAGCCGTCCATTTTTTTCTTTCAATTATTAATGAGTCCTGGGCTTCCACTGAATGGCCTTGACCCTACAGACCTTTGAGAGTACTGTGTCTCATAACTTTGGCTCATTGGGTAATATGGCCTTGTGGCATCCATATTTTAGACTCTTCATAAACCCTACACTCCATGCTAACAGCTCTTAGATTTTTCTGTCATCTATTTGCACAGGACCTGCTCATCCTGACACATGTGGTGTCACTTGGGCTGTACCTGTTTCCATTTTCTTCACCATTTTTACAAATCAAATACTTCCCAGAAGTCTCAGCTTGAAGCTTTCTTCTGCATTAAGGCATTATGGGGGTACAGGGCTTAGCTTTTCTTTTGACATTTTTCTGTACTTAAGAATGAAGCTTGGAGCCAGCATGGTGGCTCACACCTGTAATCCCAGCACTTTGGGAGGCTGAGGTGGGAAGATCACTTGAGTTTAGGAATTTGAGACCAGCCTGGGCAACAAAGTGAGACCTTATCTCTACAAAAAAATAAAAAACGAATTAGCTGGATGTAGTTGTGCCCGCCTGTAGTCCCAGCTACTCAGGTGGCTGAGTGGGGAGGATTGCTTAAACCTAGGAGGCCAAGGCTGCAGTGAGCTGTGATTATGCCACTGTACTCCAGTCTGGGTGACAGAACAAGACCCTGTCTGAAAAAAAAAAAAACCGTTTGGGCCTCAGCATTCGTTCAATACCTCCTATAGCAGGGGGCAGACAAGGAAGGGTAATTCATATCTCTTGAGAAGTAGTAAAAAGAAATGCATAAAATCAATGAATTGTAAAACAAAGAAAAGAACAAAGCTCATGGAAATCCAAAGAAATCACAGAAAAGGTGGCATTTAAAATGGGCCATGAAGATTGCAGATTCTGAGCTCTGTGTGAAGGTAGGAGGCTTTTAGGCAAAGAGGAAAGCTGGCTATGGGCATAAAGGGATCACACTTACAGAGATATATGCAAAGTGTATCTGGGGCTGAAACAGTATGCATTCTAGAGTGGTTGAGAAAAGTGATCATAAGAGATAGGCTGAAGTATCTTATATAGGCCCTTATGCTGTGCAGAGTGGTACCTTAGCCTGGGGTTTCAGGACAATAATTCTTGCAGGAAGATGGAAGGTGGACTGGATAAGGGTGTTATTGGAAGAATGGGCACCAATCAGTAGAGTTTCAGGTGGAAGATAATCACCCAAATGTAGGCAGCAGTTAGAAAGGGGCAGCTAGTTTTCAAGCAACCAGTGTATATTTTTTTCTCTGCAATTCTGAAATCTCAAAAGCTGAAAACCAAAACTTTTTTCCTGAGCTTGCATAAAACATATTTGGTAGAAAAACGTAACCTAAACTGATGCAAAGCTATTTATTATCTTTATCTCACCTAGATTAAAAGACAGCCATAATTCTTTACTGCTCCTCCCATCCACAGGTAGTGTCTGTTTCCCCTCTGCATGAATCTGGCTGGCCTTGTCATTCATTGGCTTAGACCAATAGAATGTGGTGGAAGTGAGTCTATGTAGCCTTCAGGGCTGGGCCTTAAGAGATCTGCTTCTGCATTTGCCCATCTTAGAAAGTCTCTTCCAGCAGCCAGCTGCCAGGTAGAAGCCCAACCACCACGAGCTTATCCATACTGTTAGAAAGCCCAAAGTTGCACGGAGAAGCAAGTTGAAAGAGCACTGAAATGCTCAAATGGGAATGAAGACTTTTTGGATTTTCTAAGTCCTGCCATGTCACCAACTGAAAGCAGCTGAGTAAATGACTCCAATCACACCATGCAAAGCAGAAGAACCTGCCAGCCAAACCCTTCCCAAATTCCTGACACAACAGATTTCTGAGCAAATAAAATGGTGATTTTAAGCCACTAATGTTTTGTGAACATTTGTTACATTGCAATAGATAATCCAAGCATATACTTAGGTAATTCATGATTTTCCTTGCAGAAAATTAGTAGAGTGTCACCCCAGACCTTACCGAAGGTATTATGTAATATATGATACATGCACATTTTACCTTTCTAAATTGAAAAACAAAATCTGAATTTAGAAATTCATCTGACCCCAAGAATTTTAAGAGAGGATTGTCCTTTATACTATGGAAAGAGAGTTGTCTAGACTCCCTGTCTTTTGCGTTCACTAAATGTCATGCATGATGGTTGAGTCTCCTCCAGACATTTCATGTATGTATCTCTTATTTCCCCATACTCATTAATAGTTTCTCTAAACCAGTAGCTAACTTCAGCAAGCATCAGTGTCTTTTGGAAGGCTTGTTCAAACACAGCTTCCTGGCTCCACCCTCAGAGTTTCTGATTCAGTGGGTCTGGGGGTGGGGCTTGAGAACTTGCATTTTTGATAAGTTCCCAGGGAACTTACCTGCTGTTGGTCCAAGGACCACTTTGAGAACTACTGCTCCAGGGAAAAGTGCTATATTTTAAATTTTAAGAATTTACCCACCAGCCCAAGGTGCTTACCAAATACACATGGATGGAATTTCTCCGCATCTTCCATCTTTGCCATGCTTTTAAAGCCTCAACTTTTACTCCCGGAGGTCTTCCTGGCTAGGTCCTAGACTTAAAAGACATTAATTCCTTGTTTTATTAGATTGTCGTTTTTGCTTTCTTCTCAGCACATTCGATAAGACACTGTGAAGAAAATGTCCCTTGTGATCTCTTTTTTAACCTGTCTTGGAACAAATCAGCAGAAATGCCTTCACTGTGAATCAAAGTTACCCTCGATTTATAGCCTTTTCTTCCTTTCCTTATTTCCTTTTCTCTTGGTGGCTTCCAGATAAAATGTTTCTTGCTACCGTTTCACAAAATAGAAGGAGGGACCAACAGGAAGATAATCTTTTTGTTCAGAGGCCCATCTGTCAAAGCCTGCATTTTAGAGACTGCATTACTGAGGCCCGAAAAGTAGAGCCACTCGCTCTGGGTCATACAGCCGATAAACGCAAGCACCCGAGCTCAGTTCTTCCTGACCCTGTTACAAACTGCCTCAGTAAAGGAGGACCCCCAACCCCTTCCCATGCCAGGAAAGCACCGCTCATTTGTCCTAAAGTTAACTTTACACAAATCACACCTTTCAAGCCTTCTTGAAACTTTTTTTTTTCCCTCAAGGGTGACGGGACGGTCACGCTGATTCATCTTGGCCAGGGACCCCAAACATCTCCCCTCCTCCAGCCCAGGCGCCGTCACCCAGGCTCCACGGGTCCGCGGGACAGAGCCGAGGAGAGCGCCTGGAAGCGTCGCGCCCTCAAAGCCAAGCGATTAAGTTGGTTCCTCAAATTGTTCCCGACAGGAGGGGCAGGAAATAACACCGGGCTCTGGCGGCGGCCGCAGCAGGAGGGGGAGAAGCGCGGGCCGTCTCCCGGGCAGTGCTGGCGGCCTCTCATCGATTTCGGGTCTAAGGTCCGGCCGGGTCATCATTCCTGCCGTTTCCCGAACATTCGCGGCACCACATCACCCCTGCCTCGGTCGTCGCTCAGTCACTCCCTCCGCGCCGAGTCCTGGAGCGGCGGGGTTCCTGGAGGCCTGGGTTTCCTTAAGGGGCCCCAATGCCCGCAGCCCCCGACCCGCCCAGGTGGAAGGAAACAGGTCACTGGCGGCTGCAGGCCCGGGCCAGGCGGGGCCTGACAGAGGCAAAAGCCGGGAGGGGAGCGGAAGACGGCCAGGAGGACCCCTGCGCCCTCTCCTCCGCGCCGCCCGCCGGGCTGCCAACCCAGCCACCCTGGGTGCGACGCGGCGCCTTCTCGGCAGCTGGGAGTCGGGCAACAGGTGAAGACGCTGGGCGTCCGCTGCGCCTCCGCGGGGCGGTCCCTCTCCTGCCCGCCTCCCGCCCGCCCCTCTCCACGCCCCCTCCCCTCCTCCGGGCCTCCACCGCCTTCCCCCGCTGCCCGGCAGCCTCCCCTCGCTCGCTCTCCTCTTCCTCTGGGGCCGCAGCGCAGCTCGGGAGCCCGCGCACCGAGGCGCTAGGGGCGCCGCGCACTCGAGGGACACGCGTCGCGCCTGGACAGCCCCCGGCGGGCGCCCCCTCGCACCCCCTGCCCCGCGCCGGCCGCGCTCCCCTCCCCCGCGCCTGTGTCCCAGGGGCGCAGGGCCGCGCGTCCAGCCGCAGACCCGCCGGGGGTCCCCGGGGACGCGCCAGCCCGGCAGTGGCTCGACGATGGAGGACCCGCAGCGCGCCCGCTCGCACACGGTCACCACCACCGCCAGCTCCTTCGCAGAGAACTTCTCCACCAGCAGCAGCAGCTTCGCCTACGACCGGGAGTTCCTCCGCACCCTGCCCGGCCTCCTCATCGTGGCCGAGATCGTGAGTGCGGACGGGCCGGGGGGGGCGGGGGGCTCAGCTGGACCTGGGCGCGTGCTGCCGCCGTGCTTCTCGGGATGGAGCCTGCTCACATCTTCCCGCGGGCTTTAGGGAACGGTTTTGCTCAGCCTCGCCTTCTTCCCAAAGTGCAAGACTCTCTAAACAAGGTCCAACAAACTCTGGCTCTCCTGGGAAGAAAGGGTTGTGATCCTCAGGATGTCTTGCTGTGGGAGAAATGCAGCTTGGTGGGCCCTCTCGTGCGGCAGCAAATCCTGGGAGCAGGTTACTTGGGTTAGTGGCTATTGAGTTTGTGTTGAGTGTCAGAGAAACCTGGTGTCTTTCTCACCTGATCTCCACGTGGATGGCTTCTTCCCTGAAAATAAAGCTTTCCTAAGATCAGGGGAAGAGGAAAGGGCTTCTTTCTTTTCCTAATTTATCTCCCCGGTAGTAACCTTGAGGTGAGTCAGGAAAATTTTCCTGAATAAAATCAGAGTGCCGCAACCTATTTTAGGACCAAAGAGGTCTTCTGCAAGGTGCTGTGCACATCCTGGTTTAGGCTCAGAACATTCCTGGGAAGGAGGCAGGGCATGGGCGTTCTTCTCTCCATTGGAGGGCATAGAGGCTGGAAACTCACGTGATCTCCCCAGAAGTCCCAGCCAGTCCTTCATGGCTGAGAAAGGACTAGAGCCCTGTCAGCAGCTAGAGGTGGTCACTGTTTGAGTCTTCTTCGTGTACCAGAGTGTTGTCAAGCCCTTCAGATGTCCTCATACCCTCGTGTAATCCACACAACCACCCTCCCCTGTGAAGGCCTAGAGAGGGGACGTAAATCACACCGGTGGATGGTGAAGCATGGATTCAAACCCAGGCCTGCCTTTCTGCAGGGCCCCGCTAATAACTGCGAACAGTTGAGACAGCTGCCAGCTGCCTCAGCAGTGCCCTTCTGCCATCTCTCATAGACTTTTGTTAAATATTTGGGAATTCAAATCGAGCCTATGTAGGAGTTAGAGAATGGGCACACCATCACGGTGCAGAAGTGACTGAACACCTGGCCAGTTCCTTTGAGAAACCTGAAGTAAATCCCGTGTACCTCAAGTAGCTTGCTTGCTCCCCCAGTCTCAGATCCCACCCGGACCTGCTCTGTGAAGCTCCTGGTGGTCATAGTGCACATAAGGTATGAGAAGTGTTGGCTTAGCTCCTCTCCCAGCTGGTTGCCTCAGCAGGTATTGAGGACTTCAGGAGACTCAAAAGCCGAAGGTATTAGAATCGCCTTGCAGGGCCTGGCTTTTAGGAGTTCAACAAATATTTGCTGTGCAAATGGAGGAGTTGGCAGGCTCCTGTGCTTCAGCAGCGCAAACAAAAGCTAGAATGAGGGAGATGGGCCTTCTACCTTGGGGTGGATTTGGGCCAGGCATGAAGCATAACGCCATTTTTTTTTTTTTTTTCTGATTTATGATCAATATGCTCTGTGTACTGCACTTTTCAGGAAATACAAAATGAAAGAAATGTAAATGGCCCACAATCCCATTACTAGAAATAGTCACTGTTGACATGTTAGCATGTATCCTTTTAGATTTCATTTAAGTTGTTTGAAAAAGATGGGAAAACATGTAAGCAAAATCACCCTTATTACTACTATAGTTTTTATTTTTGACAGAGATAATTATGCACCTTTTTTGTTTGTTTGTTTGCTTTGTTTTGAGACAGGGTTTTGCTCTCTCAGCCTGGGGTGCAGTTGGCACCGTCATGCCGCCTTGTCCTCTCCGGCTCAAGCGATCTTCCCATCTCAGCCTCCCGAGTAGCTGAGACCACAGGCATGCACCACCACAGTTGGATAATTTTTAATTTTTTTTCTAAGGACAGGGTCTCTCTGTGTTGCCCAGGCTGGTCTGAAATTCCTAGGCTCAAGCAATCCTCCTACCTTGGCCTCCTAAGGTGCTGGGATTATAGGCATGAACCACTGTGCTCCACATTATGCCCATATTTTAAAGATTCGGTCCTACAGGCAGAAATGTACGTTTCTCCGACTATCTTCATCTCTTAGAGCTCTAAACAACATGTTTATCATGCTGTTTTTTGGTGTTCCCTCACCCACCCAGTGGTAGATATTATCCATTGCCTTTCTACTCTGAAAGGTGAGGCTTTAGCTGGGATGCCCTCTTCCCTGCCTCCAGTTATACACACCCTCTTCCTGTCTCCCAATATAGGTCCCCACTTAGGATGGCTCAACTTAGGATTTTTCAGCTTTACAGATGTTGTAAAAGCAGTATGCATTCAGTAGATATCATACTCTGAATTTTGAATTTTGTTCTTTTCCTGTGCTAGTGATACGCGGTAGATATTTTTTCATGATGCTGGTCAGCTCTCAGTCACCCACGCCATCACCAGCGCAAACCACCCATCCTCTCCAGCGTGCCGTGATTCTGCCAGCCGTAAGCTAACCTAAGTGTTCTGAGCACGTTTAAGGTAGGCTAGGCTCAGCTATGATGTTTGGTAGGCTGGGGTATTAAATGCATTTTTGACTTTGGATACTTTCCACTAGGGTGGGTTTATCAGGATGTAACCTCATTGTTAAGTCAGGGGGCAGCTGTGTAGTCTTCAGGTGATTTGGCTTAGATGAGCAGCCAGTGTTGACTTATGACACTGTACATACCACTTGCAACTGACCCACTGAGTAGACTATGAATGCTTTTCCTTTCCTGCCCAATTTCTTTTTTGCCCTGGTGTTACTAATTCTCTTTTTTCGTTTCATATTTCTCCAGCTATTTAGTCACTAATTTAACCCTAGTTATTTAAGTCTCCTGTCAAGAAGCTGAGAGACTTTGGGTATTCTGTCGGAATCATCCTCATGACCGGCCTCTCTGGGAGCCTCTGGCCTGGTGGCCTGCGCACAGCTGGCCGAGTGGACTGTCCTGCACCATTACCCTGAAGATTCTCTTCCTTTCTTTCCTGGGTTGGATCCTCTGCTTCCCATGTCCAGTGTCCTCTGTCTTGCCTCGCTTCCACTGGGGGCACACAAAGCCTCTTGTGGTTTTCTAAGAAAGCATGCATGTGGAAATGGAAATTTGCACCTTTCAGAATATCTTGATTCTATACACAATTCCTAGTTCGACTAGGTAAAGAGTGTTAGATTGAAAATGTTTTTCTTCAGGATTTAAAATGTATTCTTTTATTGTCCTTTAGCTATTCTGATCTAGTTTTGCTTTGTTTTGTTTTGTTTTGTTTGAGATGGTGTCTTACTTTGTCACCAGGCTAGAGTGCAGTGGTGTGATCACAGCTCACTGCAACCTACCCCTCCTGGGCTCAAGTGATCCTCCCACCTCAGCCTCCCCAGTAGCTGTGACCACAGGCATGGGCCACCATGTCTGGCTGATTTTTTGTGTATTTTTGGTAGAGACAGAATTTCGCCATATTGTCCAGGCTGGTCTCGAACTCCTGAACTCAAGTGATCTGCCTGCCTCGGCCTCCCAAAGTGCTGGGATTATAGGCATGGGCCACTGCACCTGGCTGTAAAAATTTTTACTTCAATTATTTATCTCCCTCTACCCCCTGACTTCTGGAAATGTGTTGAACCTTCTTTTTCCCAGAGATCTAAAATATCACAATGATGTGCCTTCATTTGAGTGTGTTTTCTCCCAGTGTACTGGGCACCTGGTGTGTTCTCTCAAGTAAGGGAAATTTATGTAAGCTTTAGGAGACTCCTCCCCCATTTTACAAAGGTATTTTTAGTAAACAAAATACAATTTTTTTTTTTTTTTGAGACAGAGTCTGGTTCAGTTGCCAGGCTGGAGTGCAGTGGGTCTCATAATGTCACTCAGGCTGGAATTGCAGTGGCGCAATCCCAGCTCACTGCAACCTCTGCCCCCTGGGTTCAAGCAATTCTGGTGCCTCAGCCTCCCAAGTAGCTGGGATTATAGGCGTACACCACCACGCCTGCCTCATTTTTGTATTTTCCATAGAGACAGGGTTTCGCCATGTTGGCTGGGCTGGTCTCCAATTCCTGACCTTAAGTGATCCACCCACCTCAGTCTCCCAAAGTGCTGGGATTACAGGTGTGAGCCACCTCACCCAACCAAAATAAAACAATGGCTCTTTTAAAAGTTTATAAAAAATAAACATTTATACATTGTTGATCGGGCATGGTGGTTCACACCTGTAGTCCCAGCACTTTGGGAGGCTGAGGCCGGCAGATTGCCTAAGCCCAGGAGTTTGAGACCAGCCCAGCCAACATGGTGAAACCTCATCTCTACTGAAAATACAAAAATTAGCCCAGCATGGTGGTAGGAGTCTGTAGTCTCAGCTACTCAGGAGGCTGAGGCAGAAGGATCACTTAAGCCCAGGAGGTCGACGTTGCAGTGAGCTGGGTTTGCGCCACTGCATTCCAACCTCGGTGACATTGTGAGACCCTGTCTCAAAAAAAAAAAAAAAAAAAAATCACATTCTTTTAAGTTAAAGGTATAGGTTGGGAGTGTATCCTTGGACACAGTTTTGGATAACTGTCTTCTCAGCTGCAGTTCACTCAGACTGACTTTTACATTACAAATTCGGGAAGGCAGTACAGCTCACTGTGGTTGAATGCATTTGACCTGTGTTCAGTTTCTGGTTCTGCTCTTCACCATGTGCAGTGTGAGCCATTCTTTCAATTGGAAAGTATCTCATAAAGTTGTCAGGACCCGAACCACACAACTGTGCATGAAATGCTTAGCAAAATACCCTGGATTACTCTTCAGTTATCTCCTTGTCTCATTGCCTTCTCTTCAGCTTCCAGTTTTTGCTGTTTTGCTTCCAGCCTTTTCCTTTGGTATATTTTAACTCCAGCAAATGCCAGACAAAAATGAGGCAGGCATGGTGGTGCACGCCTATAATCCCAGCTACTTGGGAGGCTGAAGCACCAGAATTGCTTGAACCCAGGAGGCAGAGGTTGCAGCCAGAAACCATCAAACCTTCTAGCTCCCAGGACTTGACCTTCCACAGCTCCCTCTCATGTGCTTGTCTGGGGGCTGGGCTATGTTGATCAGGAGTGAATTCAAAGTTGGTCTACCATGAACTGGAAGATGCTTGAATACTCATCCCTGCTGCTATAATATCTTGGCAGAGAAGCCAATGTAACATCATGTGGAAACCAAACCATGGTAGTTTCCTTTGTTTTAAAGTTTTATAACAAGCTAGAAGCAATCCAGTACTTGACCTGTGAATTGTAGGATGCTGTGATCTCATAACTATTACAAGTACTTGAAGAATGAAAGTGGTTTGTAAGAAGCTGAGTAAATTGTGCCCTTCCTGTTATTGATGACTTCAAAATGAATTATAGTATCCATGTAATAATGTTAAGTCACCTTTTATTTATTTACTGTCATGAGCAAACTTAGTTGGGAAGGATAAATAGGGTTTACTGAGAGCTGGAATTTTAATTATTCTATTGCCCTGTTGAATTCCTTTAAAAAATAGTGAACATGGTTTCCATTTCTTAAAAACAATACCCGACATTTGTAGAAAAAACTTTTATTTATTAATTTTATCATTGTTGTTATTATTTTTAGATAGAGTCTTGCTCTGTCCCCCAGGCTGGAGTGCAGTGGCGTGATCTTAGCTCACTGCAACCTTAGCTCACTGCAACCTCTGCCTCTCAGGTTCAAGCGATGCTCGTGCCTCAGCCTCCTGAGTAACTGGGATTATAGGTATGCACGCCATCACGCCCGGCCAATTTTTGTATTTTTCGTAGAGACAGCGTTTCACTAAGTTAGCCAGGCTGGCCTCGAACTCCTGGCCTCAAGTGATCCACCCACCTTGGCCTCACAGTTGTTCCAAAATTTAAGTTATGTATCATCTGTAATTTTTTTTAAAGCGTAGTCTCTTGTAAACCACTCTGTTTCCTGCTGTGACCATCTGTGCTGGATACCTTCCATTTGTCCTTCAGATTCCCTCTCCACCGTGCTCCTGTATGGACTTCTTAAGGGCCTCCCTGCCCTCTGATGTCCCACTGGCTGTATCTACTGGTATCATCAACACTCTCGGGTGAGAGGAGAGCAGGTTCTGGACCTTCATTCCCCAGGGTTCCTCCCTGCTGGGTCTCTGCTGGTTGTCTGTGTCCCTGCACAGAAGACAGGCTACCTAGCAGCTCTCTGCACACTGCTCTTTTCCCTGACTTCGATAACTATTTGCTCACCCCCGCTTCTGATTGCCAAGTACTGCCCTATAGCTTGCGGTTTTCCTGCACCCCGCTGTATAAACAACATCCTTATTAAACCCTACTCAGATTACCCAATCTGAATGTGCCTGCTTTCCTGCTGAGACCTGATATATTACCTGTTTTCATCAGTGATTAATTTCTCATGACATTCATAATGGCCACATAGTATTCCGTAAATATCCAGGCTCCTACTGTTCAATGTATGTTTATTTCCTCCTTTTAAACATCTTTGAAGCTAAATCTTTCTGGATGTTCTTTAGTGTTTTTTGAGGATGATTACTTAGAATTGATAAGAGGGTATATGAATCTTCTTTAAAGGTAAGTTTATTGGCCGGGCAAGGTGGTTCACACCTGTAATCCCAGCACTTTGGAAGGCTGAGGCGGGAGGATCACCTGAGGTCAGGAGTTCAAGACCAGTCTGGCCAACATAATGAAACCCCATTTCTACTGAAAATACAAAAATCAGCCAGGCGTAGTGGCGGACACCTGTAATCCCAGCTACTCTGGAGGCTGAGGCAGGAGAATCACTTGAACCTGGGAGGCAGAGGTTGCAGTGAGCCGAGATCGCACTACTGCACTCCAGCCTGCGTGACAGAGTGAGACTACGTCCCAAAACAAACAAACAAAAAAGATTATTAAGGTATACAGTAAATCCACATTGTTTAGTGTAGCGTTCTGTGAGTTTTGGCATTTGTGTTTTTGAAAAACAGCTTTATTGAGATATAATTACATATAAAATTGACCTTTTTAAAGTCTGCAACTCAGGGGTTTTTAGGATATTCACAGAGTTGTATAGCTATCACCACTGTCTTATTTTAGAATTTTTTTTTCCCCCTGAGATGGAGTCTCACTCTTTCGCCCAGGCTGGAGGGCGGTGGCACAGTCTCAGCTCACTGCAACTTCCGCCTCCCAGGTTCAAGCAGTTTACCTGCATCAGTGTCCTGAGTAGCTGGGATTATAAGCCACCACACCTGGCTAATTTTTTTTTTTTTTTTTCCTGAATTTTTAGTAGAGATGGGGTTTCACCATGTTGGCCAGGCTGGTCTCAAACTCCTGACCTCAAGTGATCCACCCATCTTGGCCTCCCAAAGTGCTGGGATTACAGATGCGCACCACCACGCCCAGCTAATTTTTGTATTTTTAGTAGAGATGGGGTTTCGCCATGTTGGCCAGACTGGTTTCGAACTCCTGGCCTCAAGTGATCCACCCATCTAGGCCTCCCAAAGTGATGGGATTATAGGCATGCGCCACCATGCCCAGCCAAATATTTTCTCTTTTAAAAATTTTAAAAAATGTCTTCCTACTGTCACTACCCTTATTAAAGAACATTTTCACCCCTCAAAAACAACTTCATCCTTATTAGCAGTCACTCCCCATTCCTCCCTTCCCTCAACCTTTGGTAACAACCAAGTTAACTTTCTATCTTTATGAATTTGCCTCTTCTGGACATTTCACATAAGTGGAATCCTATGTGGCCCTTTTGATCTGACTTCATTCACTTAGCATCATGTTTTTTAGGGTCATCCATGTTGTAGTATGTATCAGTACTTCATTTTTTTTTAATTGTCAGATATTTCACTGATGTATACATTATTTTGTTTACTTATCAGTTGATGGAGTTGTAATAGGTACTTCGTGTTCATGTTTTAATACCTGAATCAGGGTGCAGCTTATAATCGATGCCAAATTCATATACTGCTAAAACAAACAGAAACCTGGCAGCTGGGATTTCAGTCTGGATTCTGTTGAATCTATAGATCAATTTGGTGAGTACTGCCATCATAACAAAATGAAGTCTTATAACCTATAAACATGGGATGTTCATATTGCCTATTATGAATAATGCTGCTGTGAACTTTCATGTACAAGCTTTTCTTTTCTTTTCTTTTCTTTTCTTTCTCACAGTCTCACTTTGTTGCCCACGCTGGGGTGCAGTAGCGCAATCTCGGCTCACTGCAACCTCCGTCTCTCCAGTTTAGATGATTCTTCTGCCTCAGCCTCCTGAGTAGCTGGGATTACAGATGCCTGCCAGCATGCCTGACTAATTTTTGTATTTTTTTAGTAGAGACTGGATTTCACATGTTGGCCAGGCTGGTCTGGAACTCCTGACCTCAGGTAATCCACCTGCCTCAGCCTTCCAAAGTGCTGGGATTACAGGCAAGAGCCACCCTGCACCTGGCCCAAGTTTTCTTTTTTTTAATTAACAGTTTTGTTTTTTTTTTAGAGACAGGATCTCACTCTGTTGCCAGTCTGGAGTGCAGTGGCATCATTATAACTCATTGTAACCACAAACTCCTGGGCTTGAGCAATTCTCCCCCTTAGCCTCCAAGTAGCTAGGACTACAGGTGTGGGCCACCCTGCCTGGCTAATTGTTTAATTTTTTGTAGAGACAGGGTCTTGAACTCCTGGCCTAAAGTGATCCTCCCACCTTGGCCTTGCACAGTACTGGATTACAGTCATGACCCACTCTGCCTAGCTCATGTACAAGCTTTTATGTGTACGTATGTTTTCAGTCCTCTTGAGCATTTAGCAAGGAATGGAGTTACTGGGTAATGTCATATCTTTATGTTTAATATTGAAGTGGCTCAGTGTGGTGGCTCACGCCTGTAATCCCAGCACTTTGGGAGGTCAAGGCAGGCAGATCGCTTGAGCCCAGGAGTTAGAGACCAGCCTAGGCAACATGGCGAAACCCCATTTCTACAAAAAATACAAAAAATTAGCTGGGCATGGTGGTATGTGCCTGTAGTCCCAGCTACTCAGGAGGCTGAAGTGGGAGGAGCACTTGAGCCAGGAAAGTTGAAGCTGCAGTGAACTGAGATTGTGCCACTACACTCCAGCCTGGGTGACAGAGTAAGATCCTGCCTCAGAAAAAAAAAAAAAAAAAAAAAATTAAAGCACTGCTAGACTGTTTCCAAAGGGACTGTACTGCTTTACAATCCCTGCTGCAACTTGAGAGTTCTAATTCTTCACTTTCTCATCAAGGCTTATTTTCTTTGATTCTGGCCATCCTAGTGAATGTGAGATCGTATCTCATTGTGGATTTGGTTTGCGTTTTCATAATGACTAACAATATTGAGCAATCTTCATGTGCTTAATGGTCATTTGTACATTTTCTTCAGAAAGGTTTTGTCCATTTTAAAAATGGGTTAATTTGTCTTCTGTTGTTGAGTTGTACAAGTTCTTTACACACTCTGGGATAAATTCCTTGTCAGATATATGATTTGAAAGTATTTTTCTCCCATTCTGTCTGTTATCTTTTCACTTTTCTTGAAGATGTCCTTAGAAGTGCAAAGGTTCCTAATTTTGAAAAAGTCCAATTTTTATAGTTTTTCTTTTGTCATTTGTGCTTTTGATGTCATATCTGAGAAGGCTTTGACTAATCCAAGGTCACAAAGATATTCTCTATTTTCTTCTAAAAGTTGTAGGTCTTATATTTAGGTCTACGATTCATTTTGAGTTCATTTTTGTCTATGATGTGAGGGAAGGGTTTAACCCCAATCTTTCACATATGGATATCAATTGTCCCAGCACCATTTATTAAAAGACTGTTTTTCTCCCATTGAATTATCTTGGCACTCTTGTTGAAAATCAAATGATCATAAATATGATGGTTTATTTCTGGATTCTCAGTTATATTTGATTGATGCACATCTCTACTCTTATGCCAGTACCATGCTGTATTGATTACTGTAACTTTGTAGTAAGTTTTGAAATTCAAAATGAGAGTCCTCCAACTTGGTTCTTTTTCCAAGTTGTTTTGGCTATTCTGGGCCCCTTGCATTTCCAAATGAATTTTAGGATCAGCTTGTCCTACAGTGCCAAAACAAACTACTGAAAACCTGGTGGCTGGGATTTCAATCTGGATTCTGTTGAATCTATAGACCAATTTGGTGAGTACTGCCATCATAACAAAATCAAGTCTTATAACTTATGAACATGGGATATCTTTATATCTATTTAGGTCTTCTCTAATTTCTTTCAACAATATTTTGTAATTTTCAGTATACATGTCTTGTGCTTCTTTTGTTAAATTTCTAATTATTTTATTCTTTTTGATGCTATTGCAATTGGAAGTATTTTCTTAAGTTCATGTTTGGATTGTTCAGTGCCAGATTATAGAACTCCAATTGAGTTTTTATTTCTCTTACTTTATATAAAAAATTTATACAAAAAAATTACAAGGTTTCACCATGTTGCCCAGGCTGGTCTCAAACCCCTGAGCTCAAATGATCCACCTGTCTCGGCCTCCCAAATTGCTGGGATTACAGGCGTCAGCCACCATGCCCAGCCTCCAAATGAGTTCTATATCCTTTCTCTTGTATTCTATAACTTTGTCGACCTAATTTACTAGTTCTAATAATTATTTTGTGGTTTGACATATGTTTTTAAGGCTTTTGGTGTTGCTGCCAAATTATACAAAAAAGTTCATACCAGCTTGCATTCGAATGGTGTTTCAGCATATAACAAGATTTATTTCTGCAAATACTCAAATTTTCTTTAGATATTTGCCAACTTGTTTGGGGTAGGAGATATTTGGAATAATAAAAACCAATTTGGCATGGACACCAACTGGTCAGAGAGAACATCAGCTATAAATAATATTGAGGGGAGCCTGGACATGTGAAAAAGAGCAAATTGTTTTTATTTGCATTTCTGTGATCATTAAAGTTGAACATTTTAAATGTGCTTATTAGACATCTATTTTTAATTAATTTATGTTTTTTTGAGACAGGGTCTCACTCTGTTGCCCAGTCTGGAGTGCAGTGGTGTGATCATTGCTTACTGCAGCCTCAACCTCCTGGGCTCAGGTGATCCTCCCACCTCAGCCTCCCAAGTAACTGGGACTACAGGCACACACCACCACACTCGGCTAATTTTTTGTATTTTTGGTGGAGACAGGGTTTCACCATGTTGCCCAGATTGGTCTTGAACTCCTGGGCTCAAGCAGTCCACCAGCCTCAGCCTCCCAAAATGCTAGGATTACATGCCTAAGCCACCATGCCCAGCCACATGTTACTTTTTATTAGTATTCGTGCCACTTTTTTTGTCAGAAATTCTAATATGTATGAAATTTGTATGAAGATAAACTGTTATCTTCCTTTAGCCTTCTGGGCATTACTTAGCTAAACAGGGCTTCCCCAGCCCCAGGGTTACACAAATACTTGAAGAAAATACAGGATAATTTTTTTTTTTTTTAATATTTACTTTTTTGGTTGGGTGTGGCGGCTCACACCTGAAATCCTAGCATTTTGGGAGGCTGAGGCAAGTGGATGGCTTGAGCTCAGGAGTTTGAGACTAGTGTGGGCAACATGATGAAACCCTGTGTCTACAAAAAACACAAAATTAGCTGGGCATGGTGGCGTGTGCCTGTAGTCCCATCTACCTGGGAGGCTGAGGTGGGAGGATGGCTTGAGCCAAGGAGGTGGAGGTTGCAGTGAGCCATGATCGTGCTGCCACTGCACTCTAGCCTGGGCAACAGAGCCAGACCCTATCTCAGAAAAAATACAATAAAAATATTTACCGTCTTAAATTTTAAGAAAATCTTCTTGTGTGTATAATGTAAGAATTTTACTTTTTTACCCAAGTGGATATCCAATTGCATCACTATTAATCATATTTTATTTCCTTATATGCAGAACTATTTCTTAACCCTATTTTGTTCTATTCCTGTGTGAATTCCCAGGCCCTTTTAATTATTATAGTGTTATGTATTTTAATATTCAATAGGGTAAGCCATACAAAATTTTCTGTTTCTTTGCTATCGCTGTATACTTATACTAACATTTAAGGTGATTTTTAGAATCAGTGTTTCTTCAATTCCATTTCAACTTGGATTGTGATTTCATTATATTTATAAACTAATTTGAGGAGTTGACTTTCTATTACCAGATCTTACCATCTAGGAATGTTGTATCTCTTCATTTATTCAGTTTATTTTATGTTCTTAAAGTGCTGAGTTTTTTCCAGATTAATCTTAGGCATTTCTTACTCAGTTTTAAGTATTTTCAATTTTTGATAAATTAGATTTGTCAAAAATGAATTGGATTTCACTCATTTCTGATTATTTGTGATGTATAAGAAAGCTGTTAATTTTAAAATTTTTGTCTTGTGTGTAGCTATCTTGAGTTATTCTCATACTTTTTGAATATGGGTGGTTTTCATTTTCTTTTCATACTTTTTTCCATTACTGCATAGACTAAGATTTCCAGTATAATGTCAAATAATTGGGATGATGTAGATATCCTTGCCTTGCTCATAACTTTAATTGGATATTTCCAGTATTATAATGATAGTACTGTTTTAACTGTAGGGTCTGTTATTCTTTATTGAGTTAAGGAAGGGAAGTTTAACTGTGTCCCCTTTTTAATTAGGAATGATTTGAGCAGTAGGAATGGAAATGGAGCTAGGAGATAGGATTGTTTTGGTGGGGAAGTGCTTTTTATTGAGGTGATCGTTTGAGTTTTGTTTATTTCAGTTGGCTAATGTAGTGAACTGTATTAGGAAACCTAATGTTGAATTATTCTTGTACTCTTGGGATATCCTCTACTTAGTTATATGATTTTAATAAACTATTGAATTTAAATGTTTTTTACTCTTGGATTTGATTTATTAATATCATATCTAGGGATATTGTGGCTATGTGCATATGTAAAATCAGCCTTAGTTTCCTTTGATGTGTTGCATTTTGTCTGATTCTAATCCTGTCAGACCAGCTTTTTTTATAGCATTTATTTATTTTCTTGTCCCTTTATCTTTTTTTTTTTTTTTTTTGGAGACAGAGTCTCACTCTGTCGCCCAGGCTGGAGTGCAGTTGGCGCAATGCTGGCCCACTGCAACCTTTGCCTCTAAGGTTCAAGTGATTCTCCTGCCTCAGCCTCCCTAGTAGTTAGGATTACAGTTGCCTGCCATCACGCCTGGCTAACTATTTTTGTATTTTTATTTTAGTAGAGATAGGGTTTCACCATGTTAGCCAGGCTGGTCTGAAACTCCTGACCTCAGGTGATCCATCCTCCTCGGCCTCCCAAAGTGCTGGGATTACAGGCGTGAGCCACTGTGCCCAGCCTCTTTATCTTTTTAAACTGATCATGGTAATTTATTTTCACCATGCATTTCTCCAATTTCTTTTTTAAGAGACCAGTTCTTGCTGTGTTGCCCAAGCTGGAGTGCAGTGGCTGTTCACAGGTGAAATCATAGTACACTTCAGCCTTGAACTAATGACCTCAGACAATCCTCCCACCTCAGCCTCCCAAGTAGCTGGGACTGCAGGTGAGCACTAATGTGTCCAGCTTGTCCCTTTATGTTTTTATTTTTTACTTTTTGGGGGAGAGGATGGAGTTTCACTCTTGTTGCCCAGGCTGGAGTGCAGTGGCACGATCTCAGCTCACTGCAACCTCTGCCTCCCAGGTTCAAGTGATTCTTCTGCCTCAGCCTCCCGAGTAGCTGGGATTACAGGCGCGCACTCCGTCACACCCAGCTAATTTTTGTATTTTTAGTAGAAACAGAGTTTTACCATGTTGGCCAGTCTGGTCTCGAACTCCTGACCTAGGGTGATCCACCTGCCTTGGTCTCCCAAAGTGTTGGAATTACAGGCGCGAGACACTGCACCTGGCCTTGTCCCTTTATTTTTTAATTGAGTGGGATTTGTATAACATAAAATTAACCAGTTTAAAATGAACAATTGAGTGGCATTTACTACATTTACAATGTTGTACAATTGCCACTTCTAATTCCAAAACACTTCATGTCCTCCAAAAGGAGACACCCCTTTTATTTTTTACCTTTCCTTGTCATCTTGTTATAAGTACATCTTCTATATGTGTCATATAGTTAGATTTTATTTCTATACCCAGTCTGAGAACTTGTCTTCCAATATAGGAATTTAACACATTTATATTTATTGTGATTATTTAGAATTCTTAGAATTCTTTAGAATTTTCCTTATTTTTTCCTCTAGTGATTTAAAGTTATAAATTCTATTTGTTTGGAGTTACTTTAAAATTTTTACCCAAATTTTAAGCTAATAGTTTTCTAAATATCCAGATAATTAATCAAGATATATAATTATATGATTCCATTCAAAGGACAACACTTTCCTCCTTACCTATTCCTGACCATGTACTTTATGTCAGCCAACTTTCTCTGGATTAAAAAAAAAAAAATGACAGCTTTATTGAGATATAATTTACATACTGTAAAGTTCACCCATTTAAAGTATACAACTAAGTGGCTTTTAGAATATTCACAGCATTGTACAATCATCACTACAACTACTTTTAGAACATTTTCATTACCCTAAAAAGAAACCCCATACTCACTAACATATATTCTCCATCTCTTCCCAAATCCTCCCTCCACCAGCCCTAGTCAGCTACTAATCTACTGTCTGTCTCCATAAATTTGCCTATTTTGGACGTTTCCTATAAAAGGAGTCCTATAATATATGGTCTTCTTTGACTTCTTTTTGTGGCTTCTTTCACTTAGCATAGTATTTTCAAGATTTATCCATGTTGTGGCATGTATCAGTATTTCATTTCTTTTTTTTAACCAACTAATAGTCCATTGTGTAGAAATACCACATTTTATTCATCTGTTCATGGACATTTGGTTGTTTCTGCCTTTTAACTATTGTTAATAATGCTGTTAAGAATATTTATGTAGAGGGTTTTGTGTGGATATATGTTTTTATTTCTCTTGAATATATTTCATGCTGTTAAGAGTGGAATTGCTGTCATCATATAGTAACTCTCCATTTAACTTTTTGAGGAACTGCCAGACTATTTTTCAAAGTGCATGTGCCATTTTACAATCCCTGTACTACTTTTTAAAAAATGATTTCTTAGGAATCATTGCTTGGCAGTCATCTTAAGATTTCCACCCATATTACTGAACAACTATTTAGACTTAACCACAAGTTTAAATTTGTTCACGATATTACTTTTCATGTTATTTTTTGTGTCACTTACTTTCTTGATTTTTCATTTTGCTGGAGATACCTTTTTGCATAATTCTTTTAGAAAGGGTTTGAAAGTGGTAAACTTTTTGAATCATTGCACATCCATAACATCTTCTTTTACCTTCATACTTGAATAATAATTTGGTTAGTATAAAGCTATAGATCTCAAAATTTCATTAATTTTTACTCAGTTCTTTTTTTTGGAGGGGTGAGGACAGGATCTAACCCTGCCACCCAGGATGGAATGCAGTGGCATGATCTTGGCTCACTGCAGCCTCAACATCCCCAGGCTCAGGTGATCCTCCCACTTCAGCCTCCCGAGTAGCTGGGACCACAGGCACTTGCCACCATGGCCAGCTAATTTTTTTTGTAGAGACAGGATCTTGCCACATTGCCCAGTCTGGTCTCAAACTCCTGGGCTCTAGTGATACACCTGTGTTGCCTCCCAAAGTGCTGGGATTACAGGTATGAGCCAGCATGCCCAGCCAAGACAATTTTTTAAAATTAATTCTTTGAGGATATTGTTTCATTGTCTTCTAACATCCAGTGTTTTTTGTTTTTTTATTTGTTTTGTTGTTGTTAGACTGGGTGTCACTCTGTCACCTAGGCTGGAATGCTATGGCTCAAACATGGCTCACTGCAGCCTCAGCCTCCTGTGTAGGTGGGACCACAGGTGTGCACCACCATGCCTGGATATTTTTTTATATTTTTTTTGTAGAGATAGGAGTCTCACTTTGTTGCGCGGGCGGGTCTCCAATTCCTGGGCTCAGGCAATCCTTCTGCCTCAGCTTCCCAGAGAGCTGGGATTACAGGTGTGAGTCACGGTACCTGGCTGCATTCAGTGTTGTTAATAAGCGACTTGATGGTCTGGTAGTATCTAAACAGGCCTGTTAGTCTCAGTATCTCCCAGACCTTGACCATTCGTGAATGTACATTCCCACAGACTTTGTTGCAGCAGAGTCTTGCGTGAATGATGTCTTGTACTACTACCCATGCAAATGTACACTGGTGGTGTAGCAATAAATTGTAGGTGAAATGGCGGTGTTATATACAGGAGAAATGGCTTATGAAAGGCAGTTTTGTAACCATGTAAGATAATTATAGGGAAGTTTCTTCAGGTTGATGTGGTTTGGAATAAAAGATTGTTAAGGCCTTCCTTGGAGTTTCCCAAGTTCTGATGGGATCTCTCCCTGCCCTCACTCTAATCTGGGAGGACTCAGGGAGACAAGGCCCATCTCTCAGGACAGCTCTAGCCTGATATTTCCTGGTGTTACCTGCTGAGAATATGTTCCTTGCATCTATTGCAGTAAACTGTAACTTCTATAATGTTTGTCAGAGGGCTAGCTTTCGCTGGGCTTCAGATCCACTCCTCTGTGGGAATCAGGTTCTCTTTTCCTTTTAAGTAACTAAATGGTCTTTTTCCCTCCCTAGAAGCTTTTGAAATTGTTTCCCTAACTTTAGGGATCTATGGTGATATCTCCCTAGATACCACTATATGTCTGGAAGAGGCACGATCTCGGATCACTGCAACCTCTGCTTCCTGGGTTCAAGCAATTCTATGTCCCAGTAGCTGGGATTACAGGCACGGCCACTATGCCTGGCTAATTTGTGTGTTTTTAGTAGAGACGGGTTTTTGCCATGTTGACCCAGCTGGTCTCAAACTCCTGACCTCAAGTGATCCACCCACCTCAGCCTCCCGAAGTGCTGGGATTACAGGAGTGAGCCACCACACCTGGCCTGGAAAGGCATTCTTTATTTGTCCTCCTCGTCACTTTTTGGGCTCTTTATGAGTACTATACAAATCTAGCTTCGGCATAGGGAAATTTCTCTTATTTTCTGTATTGGTTCTTTGTTTTCTCCTTTAAAGGAATCTTAATTCAATCCAGGAGTTCCAGGACAGATTAAACTATCTTCAGTATCTCCTAATTTTTCTTTCATGTTTCTCTTTGTACTTTGCAAAGAGTGTAATTTTCTAGAAAAATTGCACTTTAAGCCCAAATTCAGATTTCCAGTTAAGTATGCTCTGCCTTTCAACCCATCTATTGCTTTATTATGGCTTTGATAGTTTTAATTCCCAACAATTAGTCATTCTAAAATGTTTGCTTTTAGTCTGATCTCTTTTTTATTGAATCACTGTAAGGATCTTGAGTGTATTTTCTTTGTTACTGAGAGACCACTTCTGCTTGCTGAATCTGTTGCTTCTCCTGTGCTGTTTTCTTCAGTCATTTGGCGATTAATGGTTGTCCATGTTTGTAATCATAGATGAAATGACTGGAGCCTGTTTGCTCAGCTTAAGTGAGAATCCCGGTACCCCGGCAGTGAAGATGGGTTTTCGTCATGTGATCTGCATCTGGTGGTTTTTCAAAGGAAAGGAAATATTGACAGGCCTGGGAGGGGGAAACTAGGGGTAGTGGAGCTGCATAGGCTTTCTTATGATGTGTGCAAATAGCTTGTTGAAGCATCTGGAAATCTCAAATCTTTACTGGGGGCTATTTCCAGAAGTAGCTGCTGCAGGGGGGGGGAGATAATTCACTCAGTAGTTTCTAAGTCTTTAAATGTACTCCTTAGCAGATTACCCTTGACTCATTCCTTCTCCGATTTTGGTTATTGCTTCGAATCCTTGGCTTATCTGAGGGTGTTTGGAGGCTTGCTTTTTTTTAGTGGGTCCTCTATTTTTCGCTCCAGAGCTGCAGACAAGAAACTCCCTTGGTTATCATTGGTTTGTTCTGAAGTGCCTTCCAGGAAGTTCTCTCTGCTCCAGACTGCTGTTGCTGCTTTTTGTAGCTTTTCAGCACTACTACGTATTTTTTAAATTTGGGGGTGGGAGACATTTCAGTGGAATTTGGGAAGGATAAAGAGGTCAACATACAGGTTTAGCTACAAAGAAGTTCAGTAGTTTTGTTACTCACTTATAGATATTTTTAGCATCTATTAGGAATATTGACCCTCTTTGTTGTGAATATTTTTTCTAGCTTATCTCTTAGTTTTATTTACAGTGCCTTTTTTTTTTTTTTTTTTTTTTTTTGAGATAGTCTTGCTCTGTCACCAGGCTGAAGTGCAGTGGCACGATCACAGCTCACTGCAGCCTCGACCTCCCAGGCTCAAGTGAGCCTCTCACTTTAGCCTCCTGAGTAGCTGGGACTACAGTTACATGCCACCATGCCTGGCTGATTTTTTTTTTTTGTTGCCCAGTTCTCAAACTCCTGGGCTCAAGCAATCCTCCCGCTTTGGCCTCCCAAAGTGCCATAGTGATTTTATTTACAAAATCTAAAGTTTATCTTCAAATCTCTCAGTCTTATTGTCTTCCCCATGTTGGGCATCATCCTTAGAAAGTACTGTCTCACTAACATGTCAGCAAAGCCTGAGTTCTGTCCCCTCACTTCCCCACACCCCCGCCTCTGGACAGCATGAGCTTCACCACTCGTTCCACCTTCTCCACCAACTGCCGGTCCCTGGGCTCTGTCCAGGTGCCCAGCTATGGCGTCCGGCCAGTCAGCGGCGCAGCCAGCATCTCTGCAGGTGCCGGGGGGCTCTGGTTCCCAAATCGCCGTGTCCCACTCCACTGGCTTCCAGGGTGGCATAGGGTCCGGAGACCTGGCCGCGGGGACAGCCAGGGGTCTGGCAGGAATGGGAGGCATCCAGAACGAGAAGGAGACCGTGCAAAGCCTGAACGACCACCTGACCTCCTACCTGGACAGAGTGAGGAGCCTAGAGACCATGAACCGGAGGCTGGAGAGCAAAATCCGGGAGCATCTGGAGAAGAAGGCATCCCAGGTCAGAGACTGGAGCCATTGCTTCAAGACCATCGAGGACCTGAGGGCTCAGATCTTCTCAAATACTGTGGACAATGCCCACATTGTTCTGCAGATTGACAGTGCCCGTCTTGCTGCTGACTTTAGAGTCAAGTATGAGACAGAGCTGGCCATGCGCCAGTCTGTGGAGAATGACATTCATGGGCTCTGCAAGGTCATTGATGACACCAATGTCACTTGGCTACAGCTGGAGACACAGATCGAGGCCTCTCAAGGAGGAGCTGCTCTTTATGAAGAAGAACCACAAAGAGGAAGTAAAAGGCTTGCAACTTGCAGATTGTCAGCTCTGGGTTGATTGTGGAGGTAGACGCCCCCAAATCTCAGGACCTTGCCAAGATCATGGAACACACCCGGGCCCAATATGACGAGCTGGCTCGGAAGAACTGAGAGGAGCTGGACAAGTACTGGTCTCAGCAGACTGAGGAGAGCACCATAGTGGTCACCACACAGTCCGCTGAGGTTGGAGCTGCTAAGATGCCGCTCACGGAGCTGAGAGGTACACTCTAGTCCTTGGAGGTCGACCTGGACTCCATGAGAAATCTGAAGGCCAGCTTGGAGAACAGCCTGAGGGAGGTGGAGGCCCACTACACGCTGCAGATGGAGCAGCTGAGCGGTATCCTGCTGCACCTGGAGTCAGAGCTGGCACCGACCCGGGCAGAGGGACAGCACCAGGCCTAGGAGTATGAGGCTGTGCTGAACATGAAGGTCTGCTGGAGGCTGAGATTACCACCTACCACTGCCTGCTGGAAGATGGCGTGGACTTCAATCTTGGTGATGCCCTTTACAGCAGCAACTCCGTGCAAACCATCCAAAAGACCACCACCCGCCGGATAGTGGATGGCAAAGTGGTATCTGACCAATGACACCAAAGTTCTGAGACATTAAGCCAGCAGAAGCAGGCTGCCCTTTGGGGAGCAGGAGGCCAATATAAAGTTCAGAGGTCATTGGAAAAAAAGAAGAAAGTACTATCTCACTAACAAAGCTAAATATAATGAACTATACATTAATATTTTACCTATATTTTTCTTGTGCTTTAAAATATTTAACTTTAATATTGAACTGCATTTCAGCAGAAATATAAAGTTGGGCTCTAATTTTGTTTTCAAATGTCTTCTCAGTTGTCCCAACATTGCATATTGGTAAATTCATTGTACATTCCCTTACCTGGATTGCTTTCTGTTTTTCATTTACTACTTGTACCTGCTTGGGTTCTACTGTACACTTTCTATTCTTTGTTTCCATGTTAGTTCTAGATTACATGTTAATATCTGATAGGATAATCTATCCCAGCTGTGATTTTTTTTTAATTTTTTTTCCCCAATTTTCACATGTTTATATGTTTCTTCTTCAAGTTGACCTTTATAACTTTTTTCACAGTCACTGCTGGTGCCTCCTTTCCTTTGTCAGATTATATTGGATTTTTATATGACACATAGATTAATTTTGGGAAAATCATTTTATACTACTCTAGTTCCTAAGAGGGAAACTTTTCAGCTATTTCTTTGTCTCAGGTTATGTCTTAGTATTGATTCTTAAGCTCTTCAAGGTCTTTCCCAGTCTAAAATGCTATGAAGGTTGGATACAGTGGCTCACACCTATAACCCCAGCCCTTTAAGAGGCCAAAGCCAGAGGATTGCTTGAGGCCAGGAGTTTGAGACCACCCTGAGCAACATAGTAAGACCATGTCTCTACAAAAAATTTAAAAATGAGCCAGGTGTGGTGGTGCATGGCTGTAGTACCAGATACTTGGGAGGCTGAAGCAGGAGGATTGCCTGGGCAACAGAGTGAGACTGTGTCTGTCTCTTAAAAAAAAAAAAAAAAAGAATAAAAACTAAGAAAACAAAATGCTATGGGTTTTACAGTGCAAATTAATAATACATATCTTATTTATTGTCATAAAAATGTGTTGAATATTTACTGTGTGCCAGAATCTGTGTCTAGCCCTTAGAATATAGTGGTAAATAGCACTTTTCTATGTTTGTTGAAACAAATGATCAATTACAGGATTTAAGACATGTAAAGAAAAATATGCTTAAAAAGATATTAAATTATAGTAGGAAAAACTCAAGTTTTCAAATTTGAGGTGAAATTCAAGAGACATTTATTCCTTGTAGGTATTTGGTCCTTTATTCACCCCATAGAGAGAGTTAAATCTAAAATTTGGCAGGAAAATACCATTTGTTTGTTTTTGCTAAGATTTATGAGTAGCACTGTTTCTAGGAAGGTGCCTGTACTTTTAGAGAAACACTCTACCATTTAAAGGGTTTTCACGTTCGTTATCTCACTTGATAATAAACCAGTCCCAGGTTGTGGGGAATCCCTTCTTTCTCTCATTTCCGTTTCTAGTTGAGCCATGATTTGAGGAAACAGTTCTTAAATAACACATGAACGAGTCAACCACACCCTTGTGGAGTTCAGCATGAAATAAATGCCATCTGATTGCTTGTCCATCCTCTGTACACACCCATGAGATTCATGGTTCCAGCCTAGTAATATGCCCCTTTCATGGGAAAGTAGAATATTCATTGTCTTAGAGTTCAACTGAAGATGTCAGTCTACTGTAGCTGGTTGAAGCTGCAAGGGATTTATTATGCATCATTAGTTGGCTTCCAAAATTTTTGGTAGGGTTGGAGGAGCAGGCTCTAGGCTGAGCTTCCAGGAGCATCTACTGGAATCATACCACGGAACTGGCCTGCCATCAGAAGGAGGGCAAGGAAGCAGGATCTACTCTCATGTCTGCTGGGTCCTGGATGTCCATTGTCCCCATTGCGAGTCATGATACCAAATGGCTGCCCCCTGACTTGCCTCTCAACGCTATGAAGCAAGGAATGGGACGCTGGGATTTCAGTTTTCTGTGGACTGACGCAGAAAAACAAGTACCTCCACAGCTATGTCTGCCAGCAGGAACATAGAGGCATCCAAAGCATGTCCTTTGGGCCATGGTGTTGTCTTTTTCCTTCTAAGTCTAGGTTGGGTGTGCCTGCCGAAGCTACCTCATTGTGTGGAACCCGAGCTGTGGTCCAGCTTTCCAGCCTCTAGTGAGAAGTAAGGCACACTGCAAGGGGAATGTGGCAGAGGTGAGTGGATCCACGTGGAGTATTTACTACATCCACTTCATTGGATTCTACCTGGGTCACTGTGTTGGAGGTGGAAGGCCACCTGTGATTTGTGTTGCTTCTAAAACATCGTAAGGACTTGCCCTATTTCAGTTAAGACACACATTTGATTTCTAGCTATGTAACTTTTACAACTGACCTGATACTTCCTGGACTTCCATCTGTAATAATGAGAAAGATAATGACGATGTCACGTTAGTAGAAGATAAAGTGAGCAAAAATACATCGAAACTCTGTCTCAGAGGTAAATATTAGCTTATTTCTTGGGTTACTATAGGCTTATTTCTTCCCTTTTTTTTTATCAGCCGGTCTAGATGTTGTAGATTAATTCTGCTTGGACTGGGCTGTATTTGGAATGAGTGGTCATATCAGCCTCTAGTGAGTTTTCACACACTCAGCAGTGAGCGGGAACATAGAATTTAGCCTCTCTGGTATATACTAGGGTTAGAATCAGGATCATACCTGTAACTAAAGAAAGCTTAAAAGCTATATTAAAAACCACAGAGACCTGCTTATTTGAACTTTGAACATAACGAGTTCATTTAGACTATGCAAATGATTAGTAGAATGATCTAGACACCGTCATGAGTGATGCCAGCTCTGTAGGTAGAGTGGGAAGATTCCACTGATTTGTCTTCCTATAGACTTTCTTCAAAGAAGTCCTAAAAAACCATGGGGTAGTCAATTTTCCAGAGGTCTGAGTTTAGTGACCTGTGTTGGAAAACATGCAAAGCTCTGATCTCATGCCTTATCTTGCCTTGCCCTTTCCTTCATCTATTCAAAATCTAATTATAACAGGTGCCGCTTTCTGTGGGGAAAATGGGGATCTTTATTGTGTATTTTAACCTGCCTTGTTTCCAGAAAGGGCTTCAGGTAGGACAGAAATCTTTAAATTTAGGTTTTAAAGGATGCAACAAGTAATCTACATCAATCAAAAACTGAAAAGCATCAAAGATCACTTTGTTTGAAGCACTAAACACTGAGCAGGCTTGAAGGGATATTCTCAGATAAGTCACCTTTAGAGACAAAAGGCAGTTATGTTGCCTGACACTGTTCACAGCAGTCTCGGAGTAAACAATATTGAGAGCTTGTCAGCTAATCTCCCTGCAACTTTAGTTTCAGGGGGGAGAAATGTCTGTGTTCTTTGAAGCTCTGACCTTCTTTTGGTCTCAGGGAATTTCCTCTGGGAGAGAGATGTCTGAAGAGATCTATAACAGGTATATTTAATATTCTACTAGCTTATGCTTTGGAAATTATGTCTAAGATTCCTTTTAATTGTGACATGAATATTGAGCAGTTTTCCTTTTTATTCACATTTCATATCATGAACTAATGTTCATACCTCCCTGGGAAGCTAATGTGAGATTTTTAAACTTCCCTTTATGTGATTAGGTTGCTTTTGTGAAAGGTGGAAGACCAAAGCTCAGTTAACTAGGTCACTGGTTACTACCAGGCTGGTTTAGCGGCTAGCCTGTGGAACAAGAGCTCAGGTGGGAGCTGACGCTTATGTTTCCAGTCTCCCAAGGTACGAAAAAGGTCAGTCCACAAGAGTTAGGTTGCAGATTTACATAACTGAGAAGTGGGGAGATGTTTTCTGCGTGCCCCCAGAACTAAGATTCCTTCTTTGTTTCACTAAAACTTTTTTGTGTAAAATATCATACAGTACTAAAACCCATATACAATTTGTTTTTTTTTAAGAGATGGGGCCTTGCTCTGTTGCCCAGGCTGGAGTGCAGTGGCATGATCATAGTTCACTCTAAACTTGAACTCTTGAACTCAAGCAATCCTCCTGTCTCAGCCTCCTGAGTAACTAGGATTACAGGCTTGCACTACCATGCCTAGCTAATTTTTTTTTTTTTTTTTTTTTTTTTTTTTTTTTTTTTTTTGAGACGGGGTCTCACTGTGTTACCCAGGTCTCACTGTGTTACCCAGTCTGGTCTCAAACTCCTATACTCAAGTAATCTTCCTGCCTCGGCCTCTCAAAATGTTGGGATTACAGGCATGAGCCGCCGTACCAAGCTACCTGGCTAATTAAAAAAAAATTTGTGTGTGTGGGGATAGGGTCTCACTATGTTGTCCAGGCTGGTCTCAGACTCCGGGCCTCAAGCGATCTTCCTGCCTTGGCCTCCCAAAGCTCTGAGATTATAGATGTAAGCCACTGGGCCTGGCCTAGACTTTAAATCATGATCAAACAAGTAACCATATGCAGCCACTAAGGTTAAGAAATAGAACATTACGATATTTTAGAGACGGCTTGTAGCCCCTGCCCTCTTCTGCAGAGGTAACCACTATCATGTTTTGTTTTGTTTTGTTTTTTCTTTAAGCATGTATGCATTCTGTATCCTTTTCTTAATTTATTTTTTATTTTATTTTATTTTTTTGAGACAGAGTTTCACTCTTGTTGCCCAGGCTGGAGAGCAATGGTGCGATCTCAGCTTACCGCAACCTTTGCTTCTGGATTCAAGTGATTCTCCTGCCTCAGCCTCCCGAGTAGCTGGGATTACAGGCATGTGCCACCACGCCCGGCTAATTTTGTATTTGTAGTGGAGATGGGATTTCTCTATGTTGGTCAGGCTGGTCTCAAACTTGCGACCTCGGGTGATCCGCACGCCTCGGCCTCCCAAAGTGCTGGGATTATAGGCATAAGTCACCGCGCCCGGCCACATTCTGTATTCTATAAAGTTCAAAATTTTCCAAGTATTGTTTACCTTGCCTCATTTTGCATCTTATGGAATACAGAATCACGTGGGATTTCCTTCTCTGACTTGCTTCTTCCATTCATCATTGAGTGTTTTCCATATTGACATAGGTAGCTGCTGTTCCTTAACTTTTAAAGTTTTACCATTTTATTTTATGAATGCACCATGATTTGCCCCTTCTAGGTTGATGGCCTCCTGGATTGCCATCTTTTGAACTGATTAACTTTGTTTGTGTGTGTTTCTCATTCCCTTTTGTTTGTTTGGAAGTTATGCTGTATTCTTTTAGTAGATCTCTAGCTGTCTTAACATGCATACTTAGTCTATTATACAGGCTAAAATTAAACAGTATTTTTATCCTGCTCCTAAACAAATACAAAGACCTCAGAACTCTAAATCAGATAACATTCTTCACAATCTATAGTATTTTCTTGTTATTTAGTGTTAGCTACTTTTCCACCTACAAATTAAGCATTCTAGTTGTTTTACATAGTCAACAATTTAGCTTTACTCACAACCCACATAGTTGCCTTATATCTTTGCTCATTGTTCTTTCTTACACCTCACATCTCCTATTTTTCTCTGGAAACCTTTTTCTTTCTCATTCTTGAAAGATAATTATACAAGTTACAGAATTCTAAGTTGGCAGTTATTTTTGTCTCAGTGCATTTGAAAGTATCATTCTTCTATCTTACTGGTCTCCATGGTTGTTGTTGATGCTGGCAGTCAGAATTGCAGATTGCCATTCTTTTTCTAAATTTAGCTACTTTAGCTTAAAATTTTTTTGTCTTTGTATACAGCAGCTTCATTATGATATGCCTAGCTAAGGTTTTCTTTTTATTTATCCTTGGGTTTGATTGAGATTCTTAGATCTAATTACTACTCTTTCAACAATAATGGAAAATTATCAGCATTATCTCTTAAAATATTGGGAATATTGTCTTTCCCATTTTATTTCATCTACTTCTAAAACTCTAAATATGTATTAGATCCTTAGACTCTATCTTCCGTGTCTTTTAAACTGATAATTTTCAACTCTGGGTTCCTGGGCTGCATTTTAGTTATTTATATAACTTCAATTTTAATAATTCTTTTTTTTAGCTGTTTAATCTATCATTGGATTTTGAATTTCAATTCTCTTATATTTCTAGAAATTCTTGAACTTTTCCAGATCTACTGTGTTCTTTATGGCCTACATAGACTCAGACCCAACCCAAATGACAGAATAAGTGTGGTTATAAATTGAAAGGGAGATCTTTTAACCCTCCACTCATTGCCAAGATTGAGATACTGAAGTTATCTTGCTGCTCCCTCTGGACACTGAGTTAATTTCTTGTCCATCCTCACATTGAAGGGATGGCCTTTTAAGATCCCAACTGTACATGGGTGGTTTCCTGTTAGACTTTCTCCTTAAATGGGCCCTTTGCTTTGTCTCCAACAACCCTGTATCTAGATGAAAGTTTGACAAGGGATTTGAGTAGATATTTCACCAAAGATATACAAACAGCCAATAAGCACATGAAAAGATGCTAAACATCATTAGACATCTAGACATTTAGAGAAATACATTCCAAAATCACAATGAGATGCCGCTTCACACGTATAAGGATGGCTACAATTAAAAAGATAGTAACAAGTATTGGCAAGGGTGTGGAGAAATTGGAACAAATATATGTATATGTGTGTGTGTGTGTGTGTGCGTGCGCGCGTGTACGTGCCCAGGCTGGTCTCAAATGCCTGGGGTCAAGTGATTCGCCCATCTCAGCCTCCCAAAGTGCTGGGATTACAGATGTGCGCCACCGTGCCCAGCTAAAATATTTTTAAACATGTTGCTGAGCTGGCATGAAAAGAAAGTATTCCAAGTTATATGTATATCTGTACACACACACACACACACACACATAGATACACACATACATGCTTTTTCAAGGTCACGAATGTTCATCGCAGCGTTATTCATAATAGCCAAAAGGTAGAAACAACTCAATTGTCCACTAACTGATGAATGGATAAACAGAATACCCATACAATGGAATCTTATTTGGCAATAAAAAGAAATAAAATATTGATACATGCTATAGTGTTGATAACCCTTGAAAACATTATGCTAAGTGAAAGAAGTTAGACACAAAAGGCCACATATTGTCAAATTCCATTTATGGGGAATGTCCAGAATAGGCCCATCCGTAGAAACAGCAAGTAGGTGAGTGCATTAGCGTGTGCTGGGAGAGGGAGGAATGGAGAACGATTGCTGATAGGTGTGAAGTTTCTTTTGGGGATGATAAAAATGTTATCATCTGAAATCAGATAGTTGTGGTAGTTGCACACCTCTTTGAATAGTCTAAAAATTACTGAATTCTACACTTTTAAAAGGTGAATTCTATGATGTATGCATTATATCTTGAAGTAGTTTTAAAAAAGGATAGAAGCTCAAGAGTCCTCAAGATTTAACAGACTCTCAGGGTGGAAACTGATTTTGGCATTGATGACTCCCAGGATTCTTGTTTTATTTAATGTTTGGCTTCTTGGGATATTTTCTTTTCATGCCAGCTCAGCAACATGTTTAAAAATGTTTTAGCTGGGCACGGTGGCTCACATCTGTAATCCCAGCGCTTTGGGAGGCTGAGATAGGCGAATCATGTTTGAGACCAGCATGGGCAACATGGCGAGACCCTGCCTCTACAAAAAATTACAAAAATTAGCCGGGCGTGGTGGTGCATGCCTGCAGTCCCAGCTACTTGGGAAGCTGAAGTGGGAGGATTGCTTGAGCCCAGGAGGTTAAGGCTGCAGTGAGTAGTGATCGTGCTACTGCACTCCAGCCTGGGTGACAGGGTGAGACCCTGTCTCAAAAAAAAAAAAAAAGAAAAAATTCATGTTTTACCCATACTTGTTTCATTTGGGAGGATACCCAGTCTGTCACAGTGTCAGAAATTGAAGTCAGAATTCCTTTAATTTTCTTTATTTTAAGAAAGTTCAAGGCACTAAGAAAAGTTGTAAGGACAGTGTAGTGAACTTCCTCACACATTCACTGTAATTTCTCAAATGTAAATATCCTGCTTCATCCTCCCTCCTTCCTGTCTGTCTGCTTCATATTTTATGGAACTATTTGAGAGTAGGTTGCAGACATCACATCCCTGAATACCCTAGCTATTCCAGCATGCGTCTCTAAAGGACAAGAATATTCTCCTGCATAACCACAGTGTAACTATCATTCTCAAATTTTACCAAATTGTCCTAATAATGTTCTTTATATTCTTTTTCCCTGTCCAAGATAGAGCGTAAGATCACACATTATATTTTGTCATCATGTCTCTTTAGTGTCCTTTAGTCTAGAGTATTCAGTCTTTGTCTTTCAGGACCTTGACAATTTTGAAGAATCCAAGTGAGCTGTTTGGGGAATGCTCTGCAAATTAGGTGTGTGTGGTGTTTCCTCGTGAGTAGATTCAGGTTATGTATTGTTGGCAGAAATCCCACTGAAGCAATGTTTGTCCTTCTTAGTACCATACATCAAGGGGCTTGGGATGTCAGTGTATCCCATGATTAGTGCATGTAACCAGAATCACTTTTCTTTTCTTTTCTTTTTTAAAAGACAGAGTCTCACTCTGTCACCCAGACTTGAGTGCAGTGGTGCAATCACGGCTCGCTGGAACCTCAACCTCCCAGGCTCAAGCAGTCGTGCCACCTCAGCCTTCCAAGTAGCTGGGACTACAGGTGTACACCACCACACCTGACTAACTTGGGTATTTTTTTGTGGAGACAGGATTTCGCCATGTTGCTCAGGCTAGTCTCGAACTCCTGAACTCAAGCAGTCTACCCATCTCAGCCTCCCAAAGTGCTGGGGTTACAGGTGTGAGGCATCACACCTGGCCAGAATCACTTTTCTGCAAGCTAAATGTGATCTTTTTCTGAGCAGAATGACACAGAATTGGGAGCCAAACAGACCTGGCTTTGAATCTTGGCCCTGCTGCTATTAGCTCTGAGATCTTAAGCAAAATATTTAACATGTTAAAGCATCTGTAAAATATGTCTAATAATACCCACTTCTTACGATTATTGAAAGAATCGAATAGAAATTCATGTAAATTGTTTAGCACTGGCACATTATAAGAACTCATAACTCTTGTTCTGGGGGAGGTGATAGTATCCAAATGGCATGGGGACCTCTCCGTCCCTCAAAGCTATTGGTGAAATTGCTCAGAATCTCTGTGATGAACACAAAGGCCTCCCATGTATTTCTTTTTCTTTTCTTTTCTTTTCTTTTTTTTTTTTTTTTTTTGAGACAGAATCTTGCTCTGTCACCCAGGCTGGAGTGTAATAGTGCGACCACAGCTCACTGCAACCTCTGCCTCCAGGGTTCAAGCAATTCTCGTGCCTCAGCCTCCAGAGTAACTGGGATTACAGGTGTGCACCACCACGCCCAGCTAATTTTTGTATTTTTAGTAGAGGTGGGGTTTCGCTATGTTGGCCAGGCTGGTCTTGAACCCCTGGCCTCAAGTGATCTGCCTGCCTCAGCCTCCCACAGTCTAGGATTACAGGTGTGAGTCATCACTCCTGTGTCCTTCAGTTAATTCCCAAAGAGCCCGTATTCTCTTGCCCTTTTCCGCCTTCTACCCCACCTCCTTTATCCTTTGCTGTCATCCATCTCTGGTGTCTGTAAAAAGCTCACTGGTCCCAGTGGTGGGTTGGTTTTAGGTGTTGACCGATGACCGGTACAGAGGCTCTTGGAGAATGCAAAGACCTACCTCCTGTTCCATTCTCCTCCCACTTCTGTTTGATCTCCCTTCCCTCCTGGATTACTCATCCTTTTCCTCTCCAAATCCTTCTCCTTCTGTTGTGCAGGGAAACTCTCCAGCTCCTACCTCCAAACTGTGTATCTTAATTCAGTGAGGGCACTGCAGAGAAAACACTTCTCACCAAACCCAAAGCAACTCCCTAGAGGGCAGTGGGCCTTATAAACAGGAACTTCTTTTCCTGTAACATGATTGTTTTTATTCTTCTTATTGTGCAACAGCAATGCCGTGGGTATTTCCCTGATGTTTATTTTGACTTGAGAGCATAGCAAGTGGTTTGAACCTGTATGAGCAATACTTTCATGGGCACTGCTTGACTGGCAATTAGAGTAATTGCCTGTGGCTAACCATGGACCTTTGCACAGGTGCTTTACCTGAATCCAGAGGAGAAAGCTGGAGTCAGCTGAAATTGTGCCCAAAGATCTTTGTTCTGTGGAGGGGAGTATGAGCTGGGGCCCCGTGCAATGCTGATGCCACTTTGGTTGTTTTCGTATAACCCATGTTGTCAGTGGTTCCCACAAAATGAGCATTGGATGTTGCACCTTCTGCGTCTTCCTTTATGCCACCTCCCACTCCTCCTCCACAAAGCTGTTTGTCTGGATGAACTTGTTTGGTGAGGCTGCCAGACCTTCCATATCAAACTGAGGGCTGCCTTTTTCACCTGCTGTTTTTAGCTTCATGATTCTAATATCTAGCCCTGTCTGCTGAGGAAAAAAAAAATTGTTTTTTTGAGATGGGGTCTCACTCTGTCGCCCAGGCTAGAGTGCAGTGGCACAATCATAGTGCCCTGCATCCTTGAACTTGGCTCAAGGAATCCTCTTGCCTCGACCTCCCGAGAAGCTGGGACTACAGGCACATCCCACCATCCCCGGCTAACTTATTAATTTTTTTGTAGAGATTGGGGTCTCACCATGTTGCCCAGGACAGTCTTGAGCTCCTGGGCTCAAGCAGTCCTCCCACCTCAGCCTCCCGAGTAGCTGGAGCTACAGGTGTGCTCCAACGCACCCAGCCCTGAGAAATTATTTAGTCTTGAAAAGGAGAGAAGGGGAGAAGAGAAAGGAACAGAGTTTAATCCTGGTAAAGGCCACTGGTGTCCAGGGAGGCCCTACATGGTGAGACTGTGGGCAAGTAAGGCCCCACCGTGGTTGCTGCTGCTGACTTAGAGGCTTTGTCTTTCCATTTTCCAAGGATTCTCCTTCCTTTCTTTCTTCCTTTCTCCTTTTTCCTTTCCTTTCCTTTCCTTTCCTTTCCTTTCCTTTCCTTCCCCTCCCCTTCCCCTTCCCCTTCCCCTTCCCCTTCCCCTTCCCCTTCCCTTTCCTTTTTCCTTTCCTCTCCTTTCCTGAGACAGAGTCTCACTATGTTACCCAGGCTAGACTCAAACTCCTGGGCTCCGGTAATCCTCCTGCCTCAACTCCCAAGTAGCTGCGATTACAGGTGTGTGCCACCACATCTGGCTTATTCTCCAGGGAATGGGACTGCATTTGAGGGTAATGAGAGTTTGCAGGCACTGTGTTGTGTTGCCCAAACTCAAAGGACTCTATTACCGTAAGTTATGTTACTTGTTCCAATGAAGTTGTTATTTTGGAGAGGGCTGTGGACCAGAATGATACCGGGCCCCAGACCAGTTGTGTTGGCCTATCCAGTGCTGAAAATCAGAATTAGTTGCCAGTATGTGAATATCAGATGTCATAAGAAAATCTAGATTTCCATGATCTCTTGGAAAATTGGACAAATGCACAGTACTGAGCCTACAGTTCCTCATGGCAGTAATCCTTTGGAGCCAAGAAGTGGCCGCCCTCTGCATATAAGAGTGTTGGTCAAGATGCATGTTTGACTGTTGTAACAAAGACCAAAACAAGTGGCTTAAACAAAGTAGAAACTTGTTTTTCTCTCACGCGACAGTCAAAGCACTAATTGCCCAGGGCAGATATGATAGCTCCATGGTGTCAGAGACACTATCTACTTTTGTCTTGTTTTGCCCTGTTCTCTGCAGTGGGTTCCATCTTCTGGTCCAAGATACTGCTTCATTTCCCACCTCCTGCCTGCTCCAGCCTTCAGCAGGATGGAGAAGTAGGTCCCTTTCTTCAAGATCCAACCTGGAAGTTACATGTATCATTTCCTCTGGCATCCTATTGGTCAGAATGTACAGCATGGCCATGTCTGACTGTAGATGAAACTGGGGAAATGTGGTCCTTATCCACGTGGCCGTGTGAATAGCTAAAACCCACTTCTTGCTAAAGGCAGAAGGTGAGAGTGGATGGTATGGACAAACTATATTCTGTGCTGTGAGGGGCCTTCCAGTCACTTATTTGCTACTACCCTCAGCTCTCTCCAGTCTTCCCATAACTGAGGCCAAGAGGCATTGTCATTTGTTGCCTTATAACTGATGTGTTTTACTCATTTATGTTACCTGCTTGGTCCTTGTAGACATTTGAGTTTGCCTTCTCAACTAACCCCGATCATCTCTTTCAATATACCTCCATGCTTTTATATGTGTTGCTGCCTCTGTTTAGAATTACCTGGCCTCCCTTTCAGGCCTGGCAAACTCCTTCTCTGGATAACACAGCCCCATGCCTCCCTTCCCAAACTGAGTTATCTCTGTTGACATAATCTAATACATAAGCTGCTAATGTTACATAATACCTTTTAGTTTACTTACTTTATATACTTGATGCCCAGAACAGCACTGGGTACATAAAAGACTAACGGTCAGTCCTGTTTACTGAGTGTTCATTCATAGAAAGACACTTCCTAGAACTTCAAAGCATTTTTAATATCTAACAGTGAAATACTGTATTAGTCACAACCTGTACAGCTGTAGATGATGGAAACTTGGCTAAATTGGCTTCCATGACAACGAAAAGGAGGAGGACTTACTGGCTCATGTATCTGACAAGCTGAGCTATGTATCAAGCTTCAGGTATGGCTGGAACCAGGAGTTCAATAGATAGCAGGACTCAGTCTCTCTCCTCAGTGTCTTGGCTGTGCTTTCTTCTGAATAAACTTCATTCTTAGAAAGACTTCCCCTGCATGATGACAAAGATGCCACCCACAGTTCTGTATTTTTCTTATAGTTAGTGACTTTTTAAGAAACCATCAATCTGTTTCTTCACAGTGGTAACCAAGCACTTCATAGTGGCCACCAATCAGGAGGAAGTCCCTGATTGACTTAGCTCAGGTCACATGGTCATTCTCGGTCCAGTCAATGTGGCCAGGCATAAGTGAGGGGGGAGAATAGGGTCTGGAAGCAGGGAGCCTAAGGCTGATTCACGCTGATTTCCTAGAACGGAATCAAAAGGAAAACCCCAACTTTCCATGCCCAGGTAACGAAAGGATCAGAGGCTACTTCCTTTGCACCCCCACCCACTTTTTCTTCCTGGCAGATGGAAAATGGAAAGTACTCTGATTGGTCCCCTCCTGCAACCAGTCAGACTGGTCGTGGGCCTAGTCTTCATTTGCATAGGGGTATAACTTTGTAACTTCACTTCAGCCTTTGATTGGTCACCTTCTGCAATCAATCAGACTGGTCATGGGCCACAACTTTATTAACATAGGATGTAACCAAGTAACCAATGAGAAATCTCTAGAAGGTATTTAAACTCCAGAAAAGTCCATAACCAGCACACTTGAGCCCACTCCCACACTGTAGAGTGTGCTTTCGTTTCAAAAATCTGTGCTTTCATTGCTTCATTTGTGTGTTTTGTCCAATTCTTTGCTCAAAATGCCAAGAACCTGGATGACTCACACTGAAGACCCCTCACTGGTATTATAAGTGCTCTGGCCACACTTGGGTTATCTGTCTACTTCTGGTACCTGGCATGGAATCAACCCTACTCCAATTACATTGAAGGAAAGATAGGTCTCCAAGACAAGAGAAAACAGGCAAAAAAGAAAAAAAAGTGACAATTATATTTGGAACTACCTTTGTCTCATTTTATAAATAAAGCAGTTGAGGCTGAATGATTATAGTAACCGAAGGTCACAACCAGGAAGCGGCAGAGGTGGGATTCACACCAGTTCTTCCTGACTCTAAATGGTGGACTGTTAATTCACTGTACCCAGCTATTTCTGAAGGGAGTTATCCTGGAACTCCCCAAACCCCATCTCTGCATGGGGACAATCCTGAGGTTTGATGCTCCTGTGTATGACTGTTAGAATATAGAGATATCTTGTAGGCCCATCATGGCAGGATTTTGTGTAGGAGCACATGTTTAGCTGTAAGCTCTGTTTTCCCTGGCACCTCTCTAGTGGCTACACTGTACCTGAAAATATTTCTCTTACCCATCAAAGAAACTCTTTACATTAATAAAAGTTGGAAGAGTCAGGCAGCTGGATTCGTCTCTTCTCTTGGAACATTTTTTGTTAATTTAGCACATGCATTCTCATTAAGGGGCGGTGTTGCTTGCAAGGGAGCAAAAACAGGTTCTTGGCGGTAGGGAGGGAAATCTTACCTTTTTAAAATGAATAAAGTACATATATACATGTGGTATGTAAATAGACAGTTTATCTGTGATGTTAAAATTTCCTGGCGATAATATGCTGTGATGAATGCCATCTTGAAAACTGTAACAAATCATCCCTCTAGGTCTCATTCTTCAACGGTTGTCACCTTTTTTCTCTGCTCCACCTTTGCAGCAAAACTTCTTGAAAGAGTTGTCTTTATTTCCTAATTCCTCTCATCCCATCTGCTCCTGAACCCTCTCCAATCAGCCTTGTCACTAGTCTACCCAAACAGCTCTTACCGAGGGCACCAGTGATGTCTGTTTTGCCAAAGCCAAGTGGTCAACTTTCAGCACTTACCACATTGAGCCTGCAGGCCACATCGACACAGTTGACCCCTCCCCTCAAACCTTTAAATATCTTATTTTCTTGGCTTCAAAGGTCACTGTCCTAATTTTTTTTTTCTTGTCTCACTGGATGTGCACCTCATCATCTTTCCTAGTGCCTCCTTGTCTCCCCAACTGTAAACACAAGAGTGCCAGGGCTCAGGACTTAGAACATTCCTCTTCTCCATCTACATTCATTCCCTCAGAATCATGGCTTTCAACTCTCTCTGTAGAGTATATATACTGAATGTATATAAATGAGTATAAATACTCATTTCTAGCCTCAGCCTAGACTTCTCCCCTGGATCCCAGATTTGTATATGCCCACTCACCATCTTTTCTAATATGTATCATAGGGAACTCAGGCTAAGTATCAATTTTGGGTTAATACAGAGAACAGAGAAACATATTAAAAGAACCCATGAGGACACAGTCAGCAAAATCCAGATTGTATGTACAGGACCAATGACCCAGTTTTTTCAAAAAACAAATTTAAAGAAAAAGTAATAGAGGAGATGCCTATAGATTAAAAGAGATTTAAGAGAGAAATGTCAATCAGTTGCAATATATGTACCATATTTGGATATTGATCCAAGCAACCATAAAATAATTATGAGATGATCAGGGTTATTTGAATATTGACTGGGTATTGGATATTATTGTTAATTATTTTTAGCTATGAGAATGGTGATTTGGCGATATTAGAAAGAAATTCAAAAAAATATACCCAGAATGTTATCAGTTCTTACCACCTGCAGTATAATCACCCTCAGCCAAACTAACATTCTCTCTTGTCTTATTTTTGTATTGCCTCTTAGCTGATTTCCCCGCCTGTAACCGACCCACTACACCAGTCTGTTCTCAGCACAACAGCCAGAGATATCCTGGTAAGATGTGTCATGGTATTCCACTTCCCATTGCATTTGGAGTGAGAGAGCCAGTCTGTTCAGTTTCAGTCTACAAGACCCCATGGGTTCCTCCCTTACCTCTCTGACCTCATATCCCACGCTCCAGTCCTGGGTGAGCCGCTCTGGCCCCCTGACTGCTTTTGTGACACAGCAGGCATGCCCCAGCTCTAGGCGTTTGTATTTTCTCTTCCCCGTGCCTAGAACCCACTTTCTCCAGGTCTTATTTCAGCACCTCCTTTCCCTGAACACTCTATGTAATAAGTTAACCCTTATCTCCTTAGCCTACCTAATATTTTCCCATAGCGTTTGTCACCATCTGACATATGTACTGTTTTTTAGTCTGATGCTTCCACTAGAACATGAGTTATGTGAGAGTAGAAACTGTATTTTTCATTGCTCTATTGTTAGGACTTAAATTGCACATAACAGGCACTAAATAAATGTTGAAAGAAAAATAATTTTTCATGCAGGGGGAGAAAATGTTTATAAATGTTTAGGGAGGAGCATGATAATGAAATCCCTAACTCAGGGAGTTGAGAATCCCTGCTTTAGCCTTGGGAAGCATGTGGTCATCTTGTCCCTGCTCTTACTGTTGCTGCTGTACTTACATTTCTCTCTCTTTTACACCTTGGGATAGTCTGTTTTATCACGTTATAACGTGTCATACAGCAAAACTTTGTGAATTAGCTCTAACTGGGGGAAAAGCCATTTGAGTTTCTTCTCTTCAGACTGAGCGCTTGCTGTCTGGCTTCTGTACTGCAGTCGGGGAGCTGCACATCGCAGGCGCATGTAACGTGACCAGCACATCCCAGGGGAGTTAGCTTCCTTCCCCATGCATAAGCTGGAGCCTGCGGAACAGGATGGGGACAGTTTACTGAGGTGCCATTGATCCCAGGACACGTCTAGGCATTTCAGGCCGGGCAGCTGACCATCATATGGGTCTCTCCTACACAGCAGGATGTTTACTGTGTCTGCCTTTCATGATTTATCTTGACACACAAAAAAACTTGTTTTTTACATGCCCACACACATCCCCTCCCCTCCCCTCCATCCCACCCTCCACGCTTGGAGAACTAAAATGTCAGGGAGGCCTGGAGGAGGAACAAGCAAGAAATGAGGCAATCCAGGCAGGCACTCAGATGTGCCCTTAGTTTATGGCCAGAAAACAGCGCTCTAGGTGTGTTCAGATGACTGTAGCACCTTTTCTGAAACTCCATTTGTAAATATTTATAGCACACTTCTTTCCAAAAAGGATTTGAAGTAGCTTTATGAGTATACATAAACCCACACACAAATATACACTTCGGGCTGGGCGCAGTGGCTCACGCCTGTAATCCCAGCACTTTGGGGGAGCCAAGGTGGGTGGATCAACTGAGGTCAGGAGTTCGAGACCAGCCTGGCCAACATGGTGAAACCCTGTCTCTACTAAAAGTACAAAAAATTAGCTGGGTGTGGTGGCACATGCCTGTAGTCCCAGCTACTTGGGAGGCTGAGGCAGGAGAATCACTTGAGCCCAGGAGGCCGAGGTTCCAGTGAGCTGAGATTGTGCCACTGCACTCCAGCCTGGGCAACACAGCAAGACTCCGTCTCAAAAATAAACAACAAAAAATAGATATATATGTATACACACTTAGATTTAACAAAACAGGAGTGGAAAACAAGAAACCTGGCCTGAAAGAACAGGAGGAAGCAGTGAGGGAGTCTTGAGGGTTAAGTTGGGATCTGTGAGGGGAATCACATGCAGCTGGATGCCCTCTGCCAGCCCAGTGCCCAGGGAAGCAGGGTGGGGCTGCCTCACCTTGTCCTGCCCTTCTACCAGCCTGTGCATTATATCTCATACTTTTTCCCCTTTAGTCATCACGTTGGGTTATCTATTGAAAAATCCTAGTAGCCAACTATATAGTATCATTTAAAAGTGGACGTAGGACTTTGAGGAGACATTCTAGGTGATCGGTGCCTGTCTCCAGCCCAGCCTGTGACCACAGCTCGCAGGGGGTGTGAACTGCATCTATTCGTCTTTGTACTCCAGTACCTGGAAGCCAGGAGGAACTCAATAAATATTTTACTGTATAAATGAATGGCATTACAGTTCTTCTTACAAGAAAGGAAGAAGCCTGTCAGTTGTGAGGGAAAGGTTTTTGTTTTTGCTTTTGTTTTTTCCTGGTTCTATTTTGAGCGTTCTCTCATGTGGGCGGTTATATTAGGAATTTTGAGTGGTGTCCTGGGTTTTGTTCTTAAGAAAATTGGCAGAAATGCAGACACAGGATTCATGTGACTTTCCTTGTAAAGGGGAAAATTGAAGTCCTGACTTTGATGAGCAGTTTAATGCAGAATCTGAGAGGCCCCAGCGAAGGTGATGAAGGGACACACCTTTTTGTCATATGACCTGGTTCAAGAGCAAGCAGAGATTCCTCAGGGAGGGTAGAGGACGGTACCTAAATGTTAATTGCTTTCAGGGCCACTTTGGGTACATGCTAGAGGTGGTTCAATTTGGGATTATGTAATATAGTAGTAAAAAGCAGGGACCTTGCATAGAATTATACACAAAAATATACCACAAAAAATAATAGTACAACTGGGTGCAGTGGCTCTTGCCTGTAGTCTCAGCACTTTGGGAGGCCAAGGCGGTTGGATCACTTGAGGCCAGGAGTTTGAGACCAGCCTGGGCAACATGATGAAACCTGGTCTCTACCAAAAATACAAAAATCAACTGGGCATATTGGCACACACCTGTAATTTCAACTACTCAGAAGGCTGACACATGAGAATTGCTTGAACCTGGGAGGCAGGTTTCAGTGAGCCAAGATGATGCCACTACACTCCAGCCTGGGTGACAGTGCAAGATTCTATCTCAAAAAATAATAATAAATAATAGTAGTAGTACGTGTAAACATGGGTGAAATCTATGTGAAGTGTATTGCGCTCATTTCGGTTTCCTGGTTGTGATAAAGTACTGTAGTTACATAAGGTGCCACTAATTAGACAAATTGGGTGATGGATATATACGACCTCTCTACACTGTTTATGAGTCTATAATTCAAAATTAAAAAGCAGGACATTGGCAACAGAGTTGGATTGAATCCGCCATTACCCCAGCTGAGAGGTGACCTTTTTCTCCTAGCATTTAACGTAATTCTTAACTACCTATTTGCTCTTTGCCTTTCTCCCCCAGGAAAAAGCAGAAGCTGAGTCTGTTTTGTTCATGGCTAAATTCTCTGTCCCCTAGCACAGCGTGTGGCACCTGTGTTTTGAAGTCAGATGTTTAGATGAAAGAGTAATTGTGGACACAGGTGACTTAAATTCTCTCAGGCTGTCTGCAGTTAGGTCAATACCTCCCACTCAGGGCAGTGGGAGAATTAAATGTGTATAATGTAGCTAAAGCTTAGGACCTTCTGCAAGCAAACACTCAACTCCAGGAGGTGGCAGACTTTTCCTGTCAAGGGTCAGATAGTAGTGGCTCAGGCTTTGCAGAGCATGCGCTCTCTTTTGTAGCGGTCCACCTTGGCCACTGTAGCACAAACGCAGCCAGAGACAATCGGTGCATGAATGAGTGTGGTGCATTTAAAAATGCAACTTTAAATCTTTTAAATTGCAAATTAAAAATAAGGCTTTTTATGAATCTGAAATTTGAATTCTTTCCAACCATTTCAATGTATAAAAGTCTCTCTTAGCTTATAGGTGCTGGACTAGATGTGGCCTCAGTTCCACAGTCTGTGCACTGTGATGGGCACCATCACTTTTGGCAAGCTCCTTCTCCACACTGCTGGCCACTGGGGTACACAAAGAAGCCGCGGAAACTATATAACTTGGTGGCAAAGTTAATGTTCCCCACAAAAGCATATCTGTGCAATGAGTTTCTCTCTGGGCTGGGACGAAGGCTGCTCCTGTGGCCCAAATAAACCCAGCATGCATTTCACATGGGAGGCTCTGTACGTTTGGCACCATTTCCCATAGGAAGGTGTAACACACGTGTTCTAGGCAGCTTGCTGTAGAGCAGAGCTGTCCAATCTTTTGGCTTTCCTGGGCCACACGGGAAGAAGAAGAATTGTCTTGGGCCACATATAAAATACGCTAACACTGACGGTAGTTGATGAGCTGAAAAAAAAGGGCGCAAAAAAACTCATGTTTTAAGAAAACTTAAGAATTTGTGCTGGGCTGTATTCAAAGCCATCCTGCAGGTGGGACAAGTTTGCTGTAGTGTGTTGTCAAGGTGCACTTGTCTGCTAGAAAGGGCAGATGGATGTGGGCTCCAGCCCGGCCTGATAGCCTCTCAGCTGTGAGCATGGGCAGATCTCTCAGACCCTCTGAAACTTGGTTTCTTCTGCTTTCAAGGTGGAATGGTGAGGTGCAGTGGCGTCCTCCTTGTGGCTGCTTTGCTTAATTTGGGGTTAGCTAATATCTGTTAAATTCCTTTTTCTGTCTAAAATAGCTATACTGACCCAATCCATTACAAAGTTGCTTTGAGGACTAAAACGAAACAATTTAAGGTGCCTCGCATTTAACCATCAGTTTTATTGGGCACCTTCTTAATGTTTGAATCTACAAAAGGTAAGATCATGTACATTCTTTCAGACACACAGCCATTTACTTCTCTGAATTTGAAATTTTTCTTCAATTTTTTGTCTTCATAAGAATTAATGTGTTAGAGTCATAAATTTTGTTTTCAAAGTTTTACCTAAAACCCTCAGATATCTTGCTCCTAAGTAGGTTAAGGACCAATGTGATACTGCCGTCAGTCTTAAAATCTTGAAATCCTTCAACTGTTAATACCATTAAACCATTACGAGCTGATTTATTTTTGTAGTGTCCAAGTAAATTTTAATATAGGTTGGGTGAAATCTAGAAAAGTTGTATATTTTGTCTTTATGTATGATAGGAATTACAAGGAAGTGCCAATTCAGAGTAAAGTTAAATGAAAACATGAGAGTTAGGGAAATAAGGCTTTGTTAAAATACATAAATGCCTTCTGTGTTCGATTAGATTGTGAGAATCCGAATAAATATTTTAGAAAATTATTCTTTGAATAAAAGTGCACGTTATTTTATGTATCCCTCATTATTTAATGTATTCCCTCAACCATATGGAGATGGTAGAAGAGATATTGATTCAGACTTTGGTTGTGAGTGAAGGAGATAGGAAAACTATCTGGAGGCTGCTGGTAGGATTATAAGGAAAACCACTAAAGAACCTGGAAATATGTTCATATGCCAGCTGCCCCTCACCAGACAGGCTTCCGTGCTTGAAGTTTGGCAAGAGAGAGCTAATCCGCTTACGACTTTTAAAAAAAGTATTTACAAAATCTTAATTCACATGATATATACTATTTATTTGACATGTTTTATTATGGATCATAAAACTAAGGTTCTGGAAGATTAAGTCACTTGCCAGATATCGCATAGTTAGGCCTGGAATCTGAACACAGTTGGCCTGACTTGCAATCCATGGTCTTTTGACAACATCTTTGTTTCTCTGTGTTCAGGACTCTGCTAACACAGGATTTTACGTGATGGGTCTTGCTCTCAAGGAGTTTACAACTTAATTGAGGAGCTGACTTTCATATGTGAGAGTAATGAGAAGAAAATACAGCTATCATTTCTTTTTTTATTTTTTAGAGACAGGGACTTGCTCTGTCACTCAGGCTAGAGTTCAGTGACATGATCGCCCACTGTAACCTTGAACTGCTGAACTTGAGTGATCCTCCACCTCAGCCTCCCCAGTAGTTGGCACTGCAGGCACCCACCACACCCAGCTAATTTTTTAAAAACTTTTTTGTAGAGATGGGGGTCTCACTGTGTTGAGTAGGCTATACAGTTGTCATTTCTTTTCTTTTCTTTTTTTTTTTTTTTTTTGAGATAGAGTCTCACTCTGTCACCCAGGCTGGAGTGCATTGGCTCAATCTCAGCTCACTGCAACCTCCACCTTCCTGGTTCAAGCAATTCCCTTGCTTCAGCCTCCCAAGTAGCTAGGATTACAGGTGCATGCCACCACGCCCGGCTGATTTTTTGTATTTTTAGTAGAGACGGCATTTCACCAAGTTAGCCAGGATGTTCTCCATCTCCTGACCTCGTGATCCACCCGCCTTGGCCTCCCAAAGTGCTGGGATTACAGGCGTGAGCCACCGTGTCCGGCCACAGCTGTCATTTCTAAAGCACCTTTTGGTTTCCAATGAGCTATCTCATTTGTATTTCCTACCACTATGAATTAGCTGAGGTACATGCCATTAGCTCATTTTCATGGTGAGGAAACCATGAAAAGGCTCAAAGAGTTAGTGACTTGCCTAAGATTATACCAGTAAGTGACAAAGCCATGGTGTAGTACTTTGTGTCTTGCAGTTTCTTTTGTACCAGAAGTCACAAAATCAACTGCATACAGGGGCCAGGAAGGCAGAATATATGAGTAAAGCATGTTGTAAGGCAACAGGGAGCAGTGGGTTTGTGATGAACCGGAGACTGAAACTTCCATCTGAAGAGGGCACTGGTACTTGGCTACAGCTGGTTGTGCCCATAAAGAAGGGAAAGCCCCAGTGATAACAGATCTAATTTCTCAGAGATGCCCTAAATCTGAATTCTAATTTAAAATCTCCTGATGAACCTCCTCTTTAAAAATTCTCAAAACACTGAATTAACCAACACTGTGTGTGCTGAACAAAACTGTCTTTTGGGCCTTGAGTTTGAGAATGAACTCTGCTGTATATTCTATGGCCTCTAAGACAAACTCTGATGGCTTTTCCCCAAATGAGTAAGAAGTCAGGAAGCTTCAGAGAGCCGTGGTGTCAGAAAAGGCTTCCTGGAGGAGGTGGGATCAGAAAGGAGCCTTGAAGGATGGATAGTAGAAAAGAAAGGAGGGATCCTTCCAGGCTAGGAGAGGGGAGAGAATATACAGTATTGAGCACAACACCTGAAATATTATCTGAGGTAATAATATTAGCCGTGATGCCAGTATGCTAGTATATTAATAAGAAAGCCAGTCTAACTGAAATAGATGCATAGAAAATGTAGGATCAGCCACCCAAACCTCCAGCAAATACCATACTTAGTGATGAAACATTAGAAGCTTCCTTTTATAAAATCAGGAACATAAGGATCCTATTACCATTTATATTCATCGTAGTACTGGAGGCCCTAACCAGCGTAGTAAGACAAGAATAAGAAATATAAGGATTGGAGGAAAAGGAGGCCAGTCATTTTGGTGCACACCTCTGTAATCTCAGCACTTTAGGAGGCCAAGGCAGGTAGATTGCTGGAGCTTAGAAGTTCGAGGTCCGCCTGGGCAACATGATGAAACCCCATCTCTGTAAAACATACAAAAAGTAGCCAAGTGTGGTGGTGCACACCTGTAGCCCCAGCTACTTGGGAGGATCACATGAGCCTGGTCAAGGCTGTAGTGAGCTGAGATTGTGCCATTGTACTGCAGCCTGGATGACAGAGTGAGACCCTGTCTCAAAAAAGAAAAGAAAAAGAAACAAACAGTCATTATGCATAATCAGTATTATCTACAACAAAAATCGAAGAGAATTTACAGAATAGTGTTCAGCATGATTGCTCAATGTAAGATCATAATACAAAAGTCAATTCCACTTCTGCATACAAACAATACACAGTTTGCAAATATAATTTCTAAAACTTACTACATATATTACCTTTATGGAGCAGACCTGTGAAACTTCATAGAAAGATAAAGATCTAAATAAATGGGAAGCTGTACCATGTTCATGAATGGGAAGCATCAGTATTGTAAGATGTCAGTCAGTTCCTAAACACATTCGATGTAACTATAATTCAAATCACAGTTTTGTGTGAGTATGGATAATGTACATGTATATTAAACCGCTTCTAAAATGTGTTATATGTGAAACAGGTAATCGAAGGCCAGCTTTGGAGGACTTTAGTGCTGGAACATGGAGTTTAGAACTGATCCAACCTGCTGCTGTTTCTCAGACTAGGGCCAGTGCTTGTATTTTCAAGCATTAAAAACACATTTTTGTGTTATTTTAACAATTCAAGCAAATTCTGGAATTTAAAATTCGCCCAAGGGCTTCTGGGTGATTTCAGGCTAGACACTTGTGTTTGTGTTTGCGTCACATTTATACCGAGTTACAATCATGTGTCATGGGCTGATGACAGAAGAACAAGGCAGACTGATTACATAAGCATCTGGTTAGACCAAGTGTAGGCCAACTAATCTTACAGCCAGCAAAGGCTTGCAGCAGCTAGTGTAAAATGGTTGAAGAATTACGAACCTGGCTCATTTTTGTATTTTTTATAGACACGGGGTTTTGTCATGTTGCCCAGGCTGGTCTTGGACTCTGGAGCTCAAGTGATCCCCTCACCTCAGCCTCCCACAGTGCTGGGATTACAGGAATGAGCCACTGTGCCTGGCCAATTTAATTTTCAAGATTTTACTGCTAGCAATATGTAGGATAAATGGGAGATAAGAGGCAAAGGTGAGTTTGAGTAGAGAAGAATTTTTTCTTTCTTTCTTTTTTTTTTTTTTTTGAGACGGAGTCTCATTCTGTCACCCAGGCTGGAGTGCAGTGGCACAATCTCCACTCACTGCAAGCTCTGCCTGCTGGGTTCACACCATTCTCCTGCCTCAGCCTCCCGAGTAGCTGCGACTACAGGTGCCCACCACCACACCCTGCTTTTTTTTTTTTTTGTATTTTTTTAATAGAGACGGGGTTTCGCCATGTTAGCCAGGACGGTCTCGATCTCCTGACCTCGTGATCCGCCTCCCTCAGCCTCCCAAAGTGCTGGGATTACAGGCGTGAGCCACCGTGCCCAGCCGAGAAGAAAATTTATTGAAGGTCAATTGTTGACAAGTCATTAGGCACTTACTCCCCTCAAAACAACCCCATGAGATAATTTCTCCCTTGTATAAATGAGGAAGTTGAGCCTCAGAAATGTTTAGTAACTTATCCAAAGCTACATAGCTAGAAAGTGAAGCAGGTAGGTTGTCAGTTCAGACTGCGTTCTATCAAACGATAATACAGGGATGAGTAGTAGCCACTCTGGCATGGCCACAGGGGAATCCAGATGAAGGAATGAATCTGGAAACCTTAGTTTTGAATTGCCCTTTCCCACTAGAAAACCTGTGATACCCATCACCTACCTGGTGTGTGGTCTGTTAAGCCTGTGATCTAGGGACTGTGTGGCTGGGTCCCAAGCCCGGCCTCCTTAAACCTAGTTCCTAGAATGTATGATTAGAGGGGGAGCCCTTTCCTGCCACTCTGTATAACTAGTCACGACTAGTTTCATGGCCTGTATTACTGTTGTTTTTTATTACTTGTTGATTGCATATAGGATGTAAATATTTTCTTGGAAGGTGGAAAAATAAATTAGGTGAGATTATATCTACTTGAACTCTTCCTGCAGGTGTATAGCTCTCATTACCTTCTATCCGGATCAACCTTGTGGTCTGAGTTTTAACAACCTGGCCTGGAAACAGAATGTTTTGTGTTTCAAGGAGAGATTATTGGAGAAAATGTTCAGGAGAATCCAAGTATTCATGAGCTTGAGTTTGTGTGTGGTAGAAATGTCTGCCTCCCACATTCAACCCACGCCACCTTGAATTGTCCCCACCTTCATCATGCAGGGCAGCTTGAAATCAGAGGAGATTGTGAAATTGGAGATTTCAAAGGAACCTTGAGCTCCTCTCGTATAGATGCCTCGCAGATAAGACTGGGGCCAAGAGACAAGGATGCTTTGTGAGTTTCTGGAAACCCAGCTGAGTCTTGATCTAAAGCCTCTCCTGTTTCCCATATGTTGCAACTTTGTGTTTCTCTTTTCTCAATTAAACTCAATTTTCAAATAGGCATAGACTAGGTAATCTATCTACATGGTTCAAAAGTATGAAAAGCTGTGCACAGAAATCTTGCTCTCCCCCGCCTTCCTGCCATTAACGCTACCTCTTACACATGACAACTTTAGGTTTCTTATTTCCCTTTCTTTACATAAACAAAGGATACTGTTTATCCTTTAGGCCGGGGTTTCTCAACCTGGGCAGTGTTGACATTTGGGGCTGGATAATTCTCTGCTGTAGGGGACTGTTGTGTGCATTGTGGGATGCTTAGCAGCATTCCTGACCTCTACCTGCTAGATGCCAGTAGTAGCAGCCCCCTGACCTGAGTCATGGCGACAAAAATGTCTCCAGAGGTTGCCAAATGCTCTGTGAAGGGCAAAATCACATGTAGTTGAAAACTACTGCTTTATGCAAATAGAGGCAAATGTGAACATGTATTTTGATTTTCACCCTTTTCCTTGAGCAATCTATATACATAGCTTCTCTTCCTGACATGCATATATCCTGATAGACATCTATCCATATCCTAATAGATAGATATATATCCATGTCCTGATAGACATCTGTCCATGTCCTGATACATGTATCCCAGAATAGATGATATATGTGTATATATATGTGCATATATGTGTGTGTATATACATATTTAACTTTTACATGTATAGATATCCTAGAGATCTCTGAATCAGTGGAGGCTGCCCTCACTTTGGCAGCTGTGTAGCAGTCCATGGTGTGGAGGTGCCATCATTGATCGAACTTGTCCACTGTGGTTAGTTGGGTACTTGTTTCCAATCTGTAGCTATTAAACTGTGCTCAGGCCAGGCGTGGTGGCTCACGCCTATAATCCCCACACTTTGGGAGGCTGAGGGGGGCGGATCATTTGAGGTCAGGACTTCGAGACTAGCCTGGCCAACATGGCGAAAGCCCATCTCTACTAAAAGTACAAAAATTAGCCAGGCGTGGTGCACACCTGTAATCCCAGCTATCCGGGAGGCTGAGGTAGGAGAATTGCTTGAATCTGGGAGGTGGAGGTTGCAGTGAGCTGAGATCGTGCCACTGCACTCTAGCCTGGGTGACACAGTGAGTGAGATTCTGTCTCAAGAAATAAATAGGCCAGGTGTGGTGACTCATGCCTGTAATCCCAGCACTTTGGGAGGCTGAGGCAGGTGGGTCACCTGAGGTCAGGAGGTTGAGACCAGCCTGGGCAACACAGCGAAACCCCATCTCTACTAAAAATACAAAAATTAGCCAGGTGTGGTGGCACGTGCCTGTAGTCCCAGCTACTCAGGAGGCTGATAGAAGTTGCTGTGAGTTGGGATGCTGTGCCACTGCACTCCAGCCTGGGTGACAGAGGGAGACTCAACCTCAATAAATAAACTGCTCTGCTCTGTGAGTAAGCCTGTTCATGTGTCATCCTTCTTTGTGCAGGTGTATCTGTTGTGCAGGTGTATCTGTTGTGCGGGTGTATCTGTTGTGCAGGTGTATCGGTTGTGCGTATCGGTTGTGCAGGTGTATCGGTTGTGCGGGTGTATCGGTTGTGCAGGTGTATCGGTTGTGCGGGTGTATCGGTTGTGCGGGTGTATCGGTTGTGCAGGTGTATCGGTTGTGCGGGTGTACCTCTAGGTTAGGTCCCAGAACTGGGGTTGCAGGATCAAGGATAAATACATCTCATTTTCGTGGCCACCTCCAGATTTCTCCTCCATGAGAGTCGTGCCCTTTGGTACTCTTATCAGCAGTGACTTGAGAGGCCAGTTTCTCCACAGCCTCACCAACAGGATTGTGAAACGTTTGAATTGTTGCCTATCCCATAGATGAGCAGTGTCTCATGTTTTGTAACCTGCCTAACATTGATCCAGCCTTACGTAGCATGAACAAGGAGCTAAGTGAACTCAGCCTAGTCTGCTTTTCCCTGAGTGGCAAGTGTCCTGTGCACGTCTGTGTCCGGGCCTTTGTGCTTGCTGTCCCTCTGTCAGGAAGGCTCTTCCGTTTCACTTCAGGCATTTTCACATCCTATGAGGCTTCCAGATGCCTTCTTCTCCAAGAAACATTTTCTGATTGTGCTTTACGCTCCATTTTCATCCTTCTCCACGTTCCCTCTAGCTTACTGCTGCTGCCTTGTGCAGCTGCCAGTCACATAGCTATTGCCCAGAGCCAGGTGGGAGTCTGCGCTCAGACAGGTCTGGTTTTGAATTCCAGTCTTACCACTTACTATCTCTGGATCCTTGGTCAAATTTCTTCTTGGAGCCTCAGTTTCCTCACCTGTAAAATGGGAACAATACTTCCCTAGGAGAAGCCACATGAAGTATGCAGCAGCAGATAGGCATTTAATAAACATCAGCTCCTCGAGGGCAGACTTGTCTTCTTGTTTTCTGCCCTGCCTTCCATGTGCCTTTGTATGTGGTAAATATTGTGTCTATTCTTTAACACACAAAACTGTGGCCGAATGTGGTGGCTCACACCTGTAATCCCAGCACTTTGGGAGGCCCAGGCGAGCGGATCACTTGAGGCCAGGAGTTTGAGACTAGCCTGGCCAACATGGTGAAACCTGTCTCTACTAAAACTACAAAAATTAGCTGGGCGTGGTGGTGCACACCTATAATCCCAGCTACTCGGGAGGTTGAGGCAGAAGAATCTCTTGAGCTTGGGAGGTAGAGGATGCAGTGAGCTGATACCGTGCCACTGCAATCCAGCCTGGGTGACAGAGCAAGACTCTGTCTCAAAAAAAAAAAAAAAACTTTATAGAAAGTGAATGGTGATTTATTCAGCCATTATTTGAACACATATTTTGTTCCAGGCATAGATCTAAAAACTGAGGATTTAGGCTGTGCGCAGTAGCTCATGCCTGTAATCCCAGCACTTTGGGAGGCCAAGGCAAGTGGATCACCTGAGGTCAGGAGTTCCAGAACAGCCTGACTGATATGGTGAAACCCCGTCTCTATTAAAAATACAAAAATAAGCTGAGCATGGTGTCATGCACCTGTAGTCTCAGCTACTCAGAAAGCTGAGACAGGAGAATTGTTTGAACCCGGGAGGCGGAGGTTGCAGTAAGCCAAGATTGCGACACTGCATTCCAGCCTGGGCAATAGAGTGAGACTCCGTCTAAAAAAAAAAATCACCTGAGGATGTAGCGGTGGAAACAGAAAATCCCTGCCTTTGTGGAGCTTGCATCCAATTAGGGTGATAGACACCCAATGAATAGAAGTAAATGATACAGTAGTAAGTGTAGATCCAACTACTGTATATCGTTTTGTTAAGGAGCTGTAAGTTCCTTGGGGGCAGGAAGGATGACTGCCCTTCATGGAACCTCCTCAGAGCCTAGTACAATGGAGGAAACGCAAACCCACATCTATTAAGGTCTCCCCTCTGCTTAAACCCCTAGCAGCTCCTCGTGGCCTCTGGGCTATGGTTCAGACCCCTTTCCTGGACTGCAAGGCCCTGTGTCGTCCGGGGCCCGCCTTTCTCTTATTTGTTGCCTGGATATCTATCTACCATATGTTCCAGCCCCACTGGACCTCCAGTTCCTAGAATGCTCCATGCTGTCTCATCTCTGCTTTATTCTACCTGCTATTCCACTTGCCTGTAGTGGTTTCCATGCCTATCTCACCTGGCTAATATCTATATATCCTTGAAATCCTTTTGTTCTCTCTTGTATGTCACTGCCTTCAGGAAACCATCCTTGATTTTCCCCCCTCAGTCGGGGTCATGTGCCAGCCCCGCTGTGCTCAGTAACAGTCAGGACTTCTTTGCTTCAGACCTTTTTTTTTTTTTTTTTAAATAAAGATGAGGTCTCACTATGTTGCCCAGGCTGGTCTTGAATTCCTGAGCTCAAGTGATCCTCTCACCTCGGCCTCCCAAAGTGCTGAGATTACAGGCATGAGCCACCACACCTGACCCAGACTTCTACAGCATTACAGGGTAATTGCTGGTTTACTTGTCTGAATCTCCCTAATTGTTCAGCCCCCTCCGGCGTAGGCATGTCTCACCCATCTGGTGGTATGTATCTGCAGTGAGTACCTGGCACAGTGAGTTATGGCTAGACAGATTAGACAGATGGATAGCTGAAGCGTAGAATAGGAAGTGGATACATGTTCTGACTTGGCTCTCCTCACAGGGGCCAGCCCAGTCGGAACCTGTTTTCCTTTGTAGAAATCTTGTTTCCCTTTGCCCCTCCCTTGAGACAAGCAACAGGTCCTGCTTCTGGTCCATCACAGGTCTGATGACCCTGGAATGATCACTTACCATTCTGGGGCATTTATTAAATGACCCACTGGGGCTGCAGGATTGCTTAAGTGCAAGGGCTCTGTTGATGTATTCCACAGGAATGGCACCCCTTAGGGTTGTGTAATGTGCCCATGTTGCATTAGATGTTCCTACCAGATCTGAGGTTCCATGGGCAGGGGCCTCCTGCCTGTCTCACCCAGGTTTTCCCTGGGAGGAGCAGTGCCTAATTAAACCACAAAGGGAAAAACCAGGGCAGCTGACTGTGTGTTATTGTGGCTGGTGATGCTTGACCTGGCCAGTAGAGGGCAACAGAGCCATCCACCATGATCTCCACATTTTTCTTATTGTAAATAAGGGATCCTCAGGATGCCTTCTCCGCCCCCTCCCCATGTGTTTGCTCTCCTAGGACAGTTGTTTTTCTGGAAGGTTTGTGGTCTAGCCATTGAACAGAGAGAAAAACATCCCCTTAGGATGTGTTGGTGCAAAAAGATGATTTTAGAAAAATTGCCCTCTGGGTTTGAAGAAAGATTACATCATTTTCTCACCTTGAACGTACACAGTCTGGGGATATCTAACTTTATTTTATTTTATTTATTTATTTGTTTGTTTGTTTATTTATTTTGAGATGGAGTTTCACTCTTGTCACCCAGGCTGGAGTGCAGTGGTGCAGTCTTGGCTCACTGCAACCTCTGTCTCCTGGGTTCAAGCAATTCTCCTGCCTCAGCCTCCCAAGTAGCTGGGATTACAGACGCCCGCCACCATGCCCAGCTAATTTTTGCATTTTTAGTAGAGATGGGGTTTCACCATGTTAGCCAGGTTGGTCTCCAACTCCTGACCTCAGATGATCCACCCACCTGAAGTGTTGGGATTACAGGCATGAGCCACCGTACCTGGCCTGTACCTAAACTTTGATGAGGCCATTCTCATCTATGACCAACATTTGTGACTAAAGCTCACCTTGGGGAATACAGTGGTAGCCTTGCACAGAGAATGCTGTGGCTAGCAGCAGCCCTGTTCAGGGTGGCACAGACATGCCAGGCTGCTTTGTCTGTCTGAAATCCCAGCAGTGTCATCACAGCATCTTGTGCAAAACATTGATGGTGAAAGATAACAATTTCTTCTATTGTTCACCAGCCTCATTTGGAAAGTTAATTACCAGCTTGTGGAAGTTAAGGAAAAATAAAGTTCTTAAACTCAGAGGGATTTGGCAGTTTAAAATAAAGGTCTGTGGGTGGGGAAAATAAGGTTTGTGTGTGGGAAGGATTTGGGAAAATGGGCTGGGTACTAATTTAAGGACTTGAAGTGTTTATGAGGGAACCCTGGGTAAGAATAACATTTTTAAAATTGGAGATGATGAGAAATTCAAGGACTGAGGTAAAGAAGTCTGGCTTGTGTTCTTCAGCTGGTTTCATGGTCGTTAGCAGCAGCCATTGCTCAGAACACCAACAAAAGCTCTCTGATCCCCTAACTAAACCTTTTTTTTTTGGCGGGGGGCAGGGATGATGCGGGTGGGGGCTGGAGTCTTGCTTTGTCACCCAGGCTGGAGTGCAGTGGCGCAATCTGGGCTCACTGCAACCTCTGCCTCCCAGGTTCAAGCGATTCTCCTATCTCAGCCTCCCCAGTAGCTGGGATTACAGGCTCCCACCACCATGCCCAGTTAATTTTTGTATTTTTAGTAGAGACGGGGTTTTGCCATGTTGGCCAGGCTGGTCTCGAACTCCTGACTTCAAGCAATCCACCCGCATCGGCTTCCCTAAGTGCTGGGATTACAGGCGTGAGCCATCACGTCCAGCCCCTAATTAAAAACTCTGTATAAATATTTGAGGATCTAAAATACAGAGATACTATAAACATATGACTTTTTTTTCTTTTTCTTTTTCTTTTTTTTTTTTTTTTTTGACTTTCTGAAATCTTTCGTTCTCTTTAAAAAATTTCAGAATAAGAACTCTTGGTCTCTTTCCAGGGCGATCCTTGCTAGGTATTTTTCTTATATCCAGCTTCTGCTAATTAAATTGAAACAATCCTGACTTCGTATTTCACTTGCTCTCCTACCATTCAGCTCCTTATCAGATTGCTGCTTTAAAAAAAAATTTTTTTTTGAGAACAGGGTTTCACTCTGTCACCCAGGCTGGAGTGCAGTGGTGCAATCTCAGCTCATTGCAGCCTTCTCCTGAGCTCCAGCAGTTCTCCTCAGCTTCCCAAGTAGCTGGGACTAGGGGCATACACCACGACACCCAGCTAATATATATGTGTGTGTGTATATATGTGTATATATGTGTGCATATATACACACACATACATACACACACACACACACACACACACATATATATATATATATTTTTTTTTTTCTTTTTTAAGAGACAGGGGTCCAGGCTATGTTGCCCAAGCCAAATCAAATGATCCTCCCACACAAGCCTCCGAAAGAGTTGGGATTATAGACACGAACCACTGTGCCTGGTCCAGACTGCTGCTTCAAATCCCTCTTGGGATCACACCTCAGAGTCCTGACGTATTTTCATAGAAAACAGCCCATGGGCCTAGAGCCTGTATTATCATACAGTGTGAGGTGAGAAAATTTCAAGGCACGATTTCAAAATGTTAATTTTTCTTCCTTTACTCCTTCCTTTTGGAGAAGAATTTAAAAAGGACCGTTGGTTTGAATCAGTGAAAATACTGGCTTAGGTTACTCTGTATTTTGTAAACTTGTTGGAGTACTTGGTTTAACCGCTGAAATGCCAAGATTCTATTTAGCTCAGCTGTCTCTACACCAGAGATCAACTTCCCTTTTATAGGAGTCATTGATTCAAGAGGAAAATATAAACTTGTATTAGGTCATTTTTAAGAAAACTTTTTAAAAAATGTTTGTGCCTACATAGTAGGTGGGGTACATGAGATGTGTTGATGCAGGGGGTACATGAGATGTGTTGATGCAGGCATGCAGTGCATGATAACCACATCTTGGAAAATGAGGTGTCTATTCCCTCGTGCATTTATCCCTCGTGCATTTATCCTTTGAGTTACAAACAATCCAGTTATACTCTTATTTCTTTTTAAATTTATAATTAAATTATCATTGACTATAGTCTTCAAGAAAAATTTACCTGAAACTTAGAAAAAGGTTCAAGAAGATGACTGAGTGCCCTTTTAATATCCTACTAGAACAACACTGTCTGACAAACCCAGCAAAGATCATCTGATATTCTAGGGAAAAACATAGCCATGTTTTTCTGCAGATGGCCAGATAGTAAATATTTTGGGCTTCGTAGGCCAAAATATGTACTCTCCGTAGCTACTTAACTCTGCCATCATAGTGTGAAAACAGCCACGGGTAATACATAAGTGAATGGATACAGCCACTGTAGGTGCTAAAAAGGGATGATGCCTTTCTTCTCCATCATGAAAATCATGGCCACATCTCTATAACAAAAAGGTTAACAGACAAAAAGCATAACACATTTCTTTGATCATAGTTTTACATGACACAGGAGTCTTCAGATCGAAGACCCAAAGATACAGGGGAAGCTGTCCATTTTTATGCTTAAGTTTGATGATGAATGGATAGCTGTGTGGAACTGTGGTTGGACCAAAAGGGTATGATCTAATGCTAATAGGCTGAGGGAGGGAACCCAGCAAGGGCTGTGTGTTCAGATTCTTCTTGGACTCTCTGCAGCATAATTTGCTTCCAGGAATGGGGCAGAACCCTTTCTGGAATGGGGGTCTTATGACCTACGACCAAACAAGGTCAGTCAGATTATTTCTTCGTGGCCAATTCTTACACAGAAAAGTAGGGGAAAGTTTTAGATTTTATGATTGGCTTTGGGAAAAAGGGTTTTGGTTTCCATGATCTCCACTGGGGAAGAGGGATTCTAGTATCTGTGGCTTGCCTTTTTGGGGGAAAGGGGGAATGAGGCTGAGAGGCAAGCAGGAGAAGGTCAGAGAGAAACTGCTTCTGAGTCCTTACTTTAGGGTATTGTCTTCTGAGCCCTAACACTGTTCCAATAAAACTTTATTTATAGACACTGAAATTTGGATGTCATAGCATTTTCATGTTTCATTTTATGTTATAAAATATTCTTTTAGGCCGGGCACGGTGGTTCACGCCTATAATCCCAGCACTTTGGGAGGCTGAGGCAAGTGGATCACCTGAGGTCGGGAGTTCAAGACCAGCCTGACCAACATGGAGAAACCCTGTCTCTACTAAAAATACAAAAAATTAGCCAGGCGTGGTGGTGCATGCCTGTAATCCCATTTACTTGGGAGGCTGAGGCAGGAGAATTGCTTGAACCTGGGAGGTGGAGGTTGCGGTGAGCCAAGATCGCATCATTGCAGTCTAGCCTGGGCAACAAGGGCGAAACTCCATCTCAAAAAAAAAAAAATTATTTTAATTTTTTCAACTATTTAAAAATACAAAAATCATCCTTCACCTGCAGATCTTACAAAAACAAATGGCTGAGATTAACAAACTGCAAATGATTTTTGTCCAGTTAAGATGGGAAGGGTTTTCTAAGGCAGAAAAGGAGCATCGGGGGCACTGCTTTATGCCTGGCAGGACGTTAAGCAGGTTTGTTTCTAAGTTTCCAGCCTTATTCCAGCATTCATCTTTCCACAGATGTTTTGCCCTGCTTAGGTTTCTGTGCCATCCACCTTTGAGCCAGCTTTGTCATTCCGCTTAAGTTGACAAACTCATCAAGTTACAGAAGCTTTGGCATATGCATACTCTATATGAGTCAAGAGCTGACCTTTTCCAAAAAAAATTATACTTTGACAGCCATATATATGGAAAGCAACATAAGACATTTTAAATAACAATATGTAAATTTCTATCCTTTTGTTTTTAAAACTAGAAACAGGGCAATTAAATAATCATTTAATATATGGGCAAAAGGATTCCACCTTATCTTTCCCTCCTACCAGTGGTGCAGAAAGTGGTCAAGGGAGAGTGGTGGATGAAGAGGGATGGGGAGACACAGTCCTTGGGAGGGGTCCTCTGCCTACCTGAACTTCATCAAGTTCAGGTGTGTGAACTTGATGTGTGGCTCCTCCCAGCATCAATGGTGACATTGCAGTGGAGATTCCTGAAATCTCATACAGGTTTCCACTAATGATTTTAGTTTCCAGCCAGCAGTTCTTATCATTGATATGAAACAAACAAACAAAAAAGAAAAATAGTATTTTTCAGAGAGCGTTAGTGTGAAAAGGCAGGAGATGTCAGAGAACATTGGACTGAGTGTCAGGAGGTTTCCGTTTCAAGTGTGCCTAACCAGCCATGTGACATGGGGTAGATCACAGTACTTTTGTTTTTGCATGTGTCAAATGAAAAGCTTGAATTCATAGTCATTAATATTCTTTCTGGTGCTAAAATGTTTGCAACAAAAATAGAGTAGACCCAAATTCCTTTTGGTGGAATTAACAGTGATCACTGACTGCTGACTTTTTTTTTCCCCCCTAAATAAGAATAGCATAGACTGGACATGGTGGCTCATGCCTGTAATCCCAATGCTTTGGGAGGCCAAGGCAGGAGACCAGCATAGGCAATGTGGTAAGACTCCTGTCTCTACAAAAAAAATTTTTTTTAATTAGCTGGAATGTGGCATGTGTCCTAACTACTTGGAGTGGGGGCTGAGGTGGGAGGACTGCTTGAGCCCAGGAATTGGAGATGCAGTGAGCTATGATTGCACCACTGCACTCTAGCCTGGGTGACAAAGACCTTGTCTCAAAAACCAAACAAAATACCCCCACAAAATAACTACCTTCAAGTTAATTCTTTATTGGAACAAGTAGCACAGCATTGGATAGAAAAGTACAAAATGGAATTGACTGTCCCTATATGCTGTTCAGTTTATGGTTGTTCCCGACATCTTAGGTCACTTTCCAGTTCAAAGTTAGTTTTAAGTCTGAGAACAAAGATTTCCTTGCCTAAGGGAGGATAAGATGAAACAAGGCTCCCAAAAGGCGATTGGCCCCCTAACAGAGCTGGAACAGTGGTGAGACAGATGGAAGTAGAAGAGAAGGAATCAGAGGCCCTTTTGAATTTAAAAGTAGACTTGTGAGTGCTTGGAATTCCCTGGATTTTCAAGCCTAGAGAAGAGATTGGAGCAAATTTCACAAGGCATGGGTTTTTCACCTATTTGAGGAGGTGAGGAATCTGTTGAAAACAGAAGAAGGCTTGGTCCCTCTCCTTGGAAACCTGTGCACATACACACCAAGTTTTGTCTATAACTTCAGGATCTTTCAAGACCCGTGGCATGAAATTGACTGGCTGAATTTGAACAGAGGAACCCTGGGGCATTAGATGTAGAACTTCGTTGTCTTTGGAGAGGAGCCTGGTCGCACACTTAAATACCCTGGTGGCCCCATTTTGTTTTATTAAACCAATTTTGTCTCTTTAATCCCCAGCTCTTAAAATCACATGCCCGATTGCACAGCTTCCTCCCTTTCTTCAGCACATCATTTTCTATCACTATTACATAAACTCTAAATTGAGTGTCCAAATTGCACAAGTCTAGGATCCAAAATAAATGTAGGTTGCAAATAAGTAAGGTTCTTAAAAAAAGATCTTTGTCTTCTCAAGTTGCTGATAGTTACTGCTTGCTGGGAACTGTAAGCCTTTCCTGGCAAGATTTCTCAACATTCTCTTGAGAGCAGTTGTGTTAACAAGTTATGAAGATTACTTTAATGCTCTGCTTGGAATTCATTTCGTATCTGCATAAATCTTCAAGGCCATTATCATATCAGTGAAGTATTTCTAGTATTTTTGAGAACTCTGATGTATCAAAATCTCTGAGTTCAGCTCATTCTTAATGTGGTGACAGGGTCAAACATGTTGGATTAGATTCAGGTGTTTCATTTTTGTTTTTATCTTATGCCTCCAAACACTTAAAAGTAAATTGAGTCGCTTATCTTCAGATTTGAGACAGGAAATACTATTTGGTTCTTATACATTTTTCCCGTATGTTGCATTTCTGAAACATTCTGGCTTGTTTACACATTGATGGCAACCGAGCTTCTCCCCCCTCCACCCAACTGTAATTTTGAAAAATTTCAAATCTATAGGACAAGAGAACAATATAGACTCGTTCGCTTAAATTTTGTAGACTCCCTCATATATTTGCCAGTTCACGTTTTTTTACATCTGCTTTCTCTCTCTGTGTGAATGTGTGTGATCATATTTTTGTTGTGGTTGTTGTTAAACCACTGGGAAGTTGCAGGCCTGACGTTTATTCCCTAGGTGTTTCAGTATGTATTTCCCAAAAATCGTTAAATAACTCTTAAATTATTTAAATTAACTGTAATACCTTCACAATCAAGGAATTTAGCATCAATTCCTAATATGTGATGCAGTCCATATTCAAATTTCCTGCATTGCCCCAAGAATGTCCTTTACCTCAGCCTTTTGAGGATCCAGTCAAGGATCAACAGATTTCATTTAGTTGCCATGTTTCTTTAGTCACCTTTAATCTGGAAAAATCCCCAGCCTGTTAGACCATTTGGGTAAGAATACAGCCCAGGTGGTGCTGGCATGTATCTGGTTGTGATCACATGATGATTGGTTGTACCAAAATCAGTGTTGCCAAGTTTGGTCACTTAGTTACAGTAGCATCTGCCAGGTCTTATAAAAGAGACCCTATTCTCGTGTAAAAGTCTGGATGTTGGCAGGGGGGTGAAAATGGGGGTCCTATTCTGAGACAAGGAGAATGAATTCTTCCCCAACAGACGTGGCCTCTCTGATTGTAACATCCACTGATGTTCTTCTCAGCTGTACTTTGATTTGTTGTTGGAGGTGGCATAGGGGAAAGGAAAAGTATAAAGGAAATGTATTCCATCAGCTCTTTGTAGAATCATTTCCATTACTCCTTTATTTGTATAGTTACAAGAAATGAATTATGTGAGTGCTCTGTATTTTCTAGATTGTGATACTCAATCTATATGAACAAAAGAAGCTTAGTTTACTTGTCTCTGTAGAGAAACCTCCAAGGCAAATATTTGTCTGGAGTTAGTAGCCTGCAATGATTACCGAAGGTCCAGATGAGGTTATTAAAATGCCTGGTGTTTGCCCTGGTGGCACACACAAGATAAATGAGGCAGAATTCTTTCAGCTTGGTTACGTGTTGGTTTTTCATGTTCCAGTTAATAGTACAGAGTAGGAACGTCTGCTTTAGCAGCCTCAGCTAGATAAAAAGCTTCTGCAGTATGACAGAAATCAGCAGTCTATAGCATTGACTTAAGGAGACAGATTTAAACTTTGTAAATAAAAGATTTGACTAAAGCTTATGAGGAGGAATATTTCTACATAGATGAGAAAGCCCAAGTGAATTTTGTATTTAATCTTTCCCCATAGGGTAGTGAACTAAAACATTAGTTTGGGCTAGTGGCTGAGAACCATCTCTTTAAGAAGGAAATATTTTGGCAATCTAAATCTCCCTTAGGCAGTATTAGGTAGAGAGTGATGTAATTCCTGATCTCAAACATTTTTGTTTCAAACATATTAAATGTTTCTACAAAGCCATCTTCGAGTTGTGGCTTTATGGACTCAAGCGGCTAAGGCAGTGGTTCTCAGAGTCAGGGTGCCGTGTTTTTTCCCTAGGGAACATTTGGTAATGACTGGAGGCTTTTTCTTTCTTTCTTTCTTTCTTTCTTTTTTTTTTGAGACAGAGTCTTGCTCTGTCACCCAAGCTGGAGTGCAGTGGCACGATCTCCGTTCACTGCAAGCTCCGCCTCCCAGGTTCACGCCATTCTCCTGCGACTGAAGACATTTTTGATTGTCACAACTAGGAGCGTGGTATTAGCATCAGGTACAAAATGTCACTAATGCCAAGGTTGGAAAAACTGCTTTACTGGATAGGAAACGTTTATTGACAAATGTTTGCAGTATATGAGATACTGGGTGTTCCAAGAAAATGAAGTCCTAGACCCTGCCTTCAAAGCTGGTTAGATCACAGCTGTTGACAATCACAAAACTATGGTAAATACACTTTCTTATTCATCTGCAAACCTTAATGATCTGAGAGAAGATGGCACAGCAGGCTGTAAACAGGAGCCCCATTTGGGCTGGGATTTACCAGATGAGTAGGCATTACTAAGTGTGGAGGTTTGAGAAATCCCACTCTTCAGTTCATACAGCATCATCCTTGGTCCATGGAGGCCTCCTACTGTTTCCTCATTTGTGCCTTCTTTCCTCCATGCTGTTGGCAACCATATTCATGGGTTAAGCATAATAGAACTCTTTAATTTTGCGTATTTTTTAAAAAATAAAATGTGTATTGACTATAGATAACTTACGTAAATGGAATTGTGTTAAGATATCTCATTCAGTTCTTTTCCAGTTAACCCTACGCTATTAAAATCGATTCATGTTGTTATGGACCCATCTATTCTGTTGCTTCGGATTGCTTCCTGATACTCCTCGGAGTGTGTAGCAGTTAGTATGCTTTGTGATAAACCATCCCAAACTTAGTGACTTAAAACGATGGTCACTCCTTTTTCATGAGTCTGTGGGGTTGGTTGAGTGGTTTGGCTGATTTGTGTCTGGGTCGGCTGATCTCAGCTGGTGTCACTCATTCATCTGTGATCTGCTGGAGACTGCATGATTTAAGAGGGCCATGGTACATTATTGCTATCCTTCATCAGTTTGGCCTGAGCTTGGTCACCTGATGGCAAGGCCAGGAATTCAAGGGAGGAGAATTGCTCAAGGCCTGTACTTGGAACTTGAACACAGTCATTTCTGCCATATTCTGTTGGCTAAACCAAGGCATGAGTCCAATCCACAAGTCCAATCTAGATTCAAAGTGTGGAGAAATAGACTCCACCACTTGATGGGAGGAGCTGAAAAGTGACCTTGCATAGGGAGTTTAATTAGAGCCATTGATTAGTCAGAGTATGCATCCACCACCTTTTACCTATTCACTCTTCCAGTGATGGAAGCCAAAGTTGATTCCAACTCTGGATGCTGTGATAAATATCTTTGTACAAGTCACCTTATGGAACTGTTTGATAATTTGGGAGCTATATTCTCAGGAGTAAGATTGCTGAGGCATATGGTTACATGTATCTGGAATGTCTGTAGGAACAGCAGGAGATGAGACTGGGGACTTCCTTGTTGAGAAGTTGGGACTTGGTGCTAAGGTTTAGTGGGCAACCTTGAGTTTTAGGTAGGGTTAATGCATTTAGACTCATGTTTTAGAGGGATTATCTTGGCAAGAGTGTGAGGGTGGAAAAGACAGATACTACGTTAGGTCCTTGGGTGCCTCATTGGAAGCTGACTTAGGCCAGCTGAGAACCTGAATTAAGGTCATAAAAATGGAGAGGCCAGGCACAATGTCTCATGCCTGTAATCCTAACACTTTGGGAGGCCGAGGCAGGCGGATCACAAGGTCAGGAGTTCGAGACCAGCCTGGCCAACATGGTGAAACCCCGTCTCTACTAAAAATACAAAAATTAGCTGGGCGCGGTGGCGGACACCTGTAATCCCAGCTACTCGGGAGGCTGAGGCAGGAGAATCACTTGAAACTAGAAGGCAGAGGTTGCAATGAGCTGAGATCACACCACTGCACTCCAGCCTGGCCAACAAGAGTGAAACTCCGTCTTAAAAAAAAAAAAAAAGGAGAGAGGAGGTAGAATCAACCCGACCTGGTGGCTGACTGAATGAGGGAAAAGCAGGAGTCTAGGATGACTTCCTGGTTTCTGTCTTGGGTAGGTGGGGAGATGGTGTTGGCATGAGTTGCTGGGAATAAGGGAGAAAGAACAGATCTTGGAGGACATGAGAAGTAGGTCCTTTTTGGGCAGTGTTGAGTATAGGAGACCGTGGCAAGGCAGAGATGTCCAGAGAGCGTACTTACATATGTAGGTGCGTAGCTTGAAGAGAAGTTAAGGTTGAAGATGAAGATGTAGGACTTTCCAGTCAATGGGAGGAGGTGACTGCTGGGGGTGGGTTTGTCTAAGGCAATGGTTCTCAAACTTTATCTGCATCAGAATCACCTGGAAGGTTGTTAAATCGGAGGTCACCAGGCCCCACCCACAGAGTTCCTGAGTCAGTAGCTCTGGAGTGGAGCCATAGAATTTGCATTTCTAACAGGCTTCCACGTGATGCTGATGTTGCTGGTCTGGGACCACACTTTGAGAGCCAGTCTGGGGCAAAGGTACAAATGGAGAAGGCCCTGGCAGGCCATGGTCAAGGAGCGGGCAAAGGGAAATAAGTCAGCTAAAGCATTTAAGAGAGTTTAGGCTCGGAGAAGCCAAGAGAATACTGAGATACCCAGTTAAGACCATTCCTTTTAGCGGCTCAGTTCAAAAGGAGAAGAGAGCAGAAAATAGAAGACACCACAGGGTGTCGAGGATTTTTCCTTACCATTTAATTGTTATCGTAAGAGACTTAAGCATCCTTTCAGGATGAGAGTCACACCTCCTTCAGACTCTACCAACTCCTTGTCTCTAACTTAGCACAGGGAGGAGGAGACATTCAGACTAAATGGTCGTCCTTTCCACAGCATCAGAAAACGCAGAAGCAGATTCATGTCTACAGTGGGAGAGATGTTAGTGATATACTGTGAAGAAATAAAAAATCAAGCTACAGAGAATATATTGAGTTGTCTTTATAGAGGAAAACAATTATGTAAAGTCCCCCTCCCTAGGCATGGTTATGCTTAAAAGAAAACAATTGCAGGAGAGCTCTTGAGCACACAGCTAAGCATTTCCACCCCGCAGTTTCTTCTCCAGAACTTAGCTGCTTGGATGGGACAGTGGAGAGTGCACTAGAGTTGGAAAAGGCATGAGATCGGGGCTGTTACGTTGTTCATGACCTCAGCATGACTTCACCTCTCTGTGTCTCAGTTTCTCCATCTGTAAAATGGAACTAATTATGGTACCTACCTCAGAATCATGATGAGAATTAAATAAGAATACATGGAAAGCCCTTAGAACACTGCAAGGTATGTATGAGGTACTCAAAATAGACATAATCTGCTCTTAATGTATTTTAATATGGGTTGATAGACACAATGATGCTTAGTGAACTTTAATACATATTATCCATTAGATCCTATGGTGCAACTGTTACATGAAAATAAGGTGGTAACAGCTCTAGGAACCTAAGGTTCAAAACTCTTTCAGAGTTTGGGGCACAGCAGCCCCACCAGTTAGAGATGTTCCTTCCTGTGCTGGAAAGTCATCGTGGCAGCTCTGTATCAACCACGACTGGAAGGGATTGGCCCCTGTCTTCAGACAGCCATAGTCCCTGAGGTTATGGCATTATGAGGTTGGGAGAATCAGGAGGTTTAAAAGGTCATTGGATGTTTCTTAGTGAGAGCTCGGGGTCCTAGGGAGTGCTGAGTCTGTACCAAGTTGCTCATCTCCAGACAAGCATCCTTCACTCACTCACTGCTGGTTCACAGAAATGGGGGGTGGGGCAGAGCATTGCCTGAGCCTTTCTAGACTTGGTGCTGTGGCAAGAGCATGCCTGAGCTCTGAACCAATTTACCAATTTTAATTTTATTTTATTTTAGACAGAGTCTTGCCCTGTCACCCAGGCTGCAGTGCAGTGGTGCAATCTCAGCTCACTGCAACCTCCACCTCCTGGGTTCAAGTGATTCTCATGTCTCAGCCTCCCGAGTAGCTGGGATTACAGGTGTGCACCACCACACACGGCTAATTTTTATATTTTTTAGTAGAGACAGGGTTTCACCATCTTGGCCAGGCTGGTCTCGATCACCTGACCTCAGGTGATACACCTGCCTCGGCCTCCCAAATGCTGCAATTGCAGGCATGAGCCACCATACCCAGCCAACCAACTTTTTTCTTATGCCCCCATGCTCGACTCTTGTGTCCATGTGGTATTCCAGACTTACAGAACCTAGGTGTCTCACTTTTCCTCAAAGGTCAGCCATGCTTTCAGTAACTTGGCTATTCTCATTGAGCCTGTGGTCCATCAGAAGTCCAGAACAGGTGTTCATACGCTGTGCTAGCCCTGTCTGTGCTCCTGCGGTTTATGATTTCCCAAGTCACAGTAGGGAATGAGAGCTTTATGCAGGGAAGGCCCCCTCATACTGCAGGCATCCTGAACTTTCACTGTTCACACCCCCCAGGCATCAGATGACTGAGTTCAGTCACCCTCAACCTTGCCTCGTCAGCCCTGCTTTCTGCAGGACCATTTGAGGTTCTCACAGCCAGTCTTTATTTTCACAGCTCAGTTTTTAGAAAAGAGAAAGCAAATTAAGGACATCTCAAAATGAGACTAAGTGAACATAGGAGATCCATCCATTCTGATTTTTACTGTTCTCACATGTGTAGAAAGGAGTAGTGGAGCTGTGGATGATTTAAAAAATTTTGCGGGTTTTTCCCCCAAAAATTTAGTTTATCAAGGCTAAAGTGTGGCTTTGAAATTAGGTACCCAGCTGTGGGGGGCAGATCTGGGAGACGGCTCTCCAAAGGAAGGTCGCATCAGCATTCCAGCATGGCAGAATTCGCATCAGCATTCCAGCATGGCAGAATTCGCATCAGCATTCCAGCATGGCAGAATTCTAGAGCAAAGGGATTTTGCTGATACTGTCAGGCTTCAGCTTAAATTTACAGTTCAGCTGTGTTTTTGCTCCAAGAAAAAAATATACCCGAGCTGTAGATACACTGTCTGGAGATGCTTTAGAAATCTCCCATCCAGTAAATAACGTCTTAATGGGAGGCCTTGTCGTTGCCAATGAGGGGTGCCAAAGGAAGAAATGAGTTCAAGTAAACTAGGCCGGACTTAAAAATAGCCGTTTACTACTTTCTCCTGGCGTTATTTTCCTGTAGCGCGAGGAAGAAATCATACTGTGAGGCTCGACACAGCAATCATGTGCGCCATTTCCTCCCAGGAACCTGAGAATTTCTCTCCAGGATTATCCTTATGGTCAGCTATGGGCTCAGCTTTTGAGTGGTGCCAGGTGTGACTCTGAATATCTAAACAAACTAGGAAATACTCTGACTTGTTTTATGGGATTGGTTTGCATTTTCATGTCATACAAGTATAAAGAATTGTGAATTGTAGAAAGTTGGAGGAAAACATAGAAATTTGGAAATATACAAAGTTGGAAAAAAAATGTTAAACACCTAAGCTACTATAATTTTTGCTTTTCATTCTGGACATTTTTAGAGCATATGCTTAATATTGCAATAATTAATAATGATTATGATAAAGACAAGGTAAACAATTGAACCTTTCAACAGGTGAATGAATAAACAGTTGTGGCATAGTCAACAATGGGACACTGCACAGCAATGTTAATTACTAATGTACACAACCTGGATGAATTTTAGACATTGTGTTGAATCAGAAGCCAGACACAAAAGAGTATATACGGTATCGGGGTGGTCAGCAAACCACAGCCTACAGGCCAACCCCGCCCCAAGACACAAGCTAAGAATGACTTTTATATTTTTTAATGACTGTGGAAAAATTAAAACAAGAATACTATTTTGCAGTTTGTAAAAAATTATATGCAATTCAAATTTCAGTGTCTACAAATAGTTTTATTGGAACACAGCCATTCACTTGTGAACTGTCTATGGCTGCCTTTGTGCTCCAAGGACAGAGTTGAGTCATTGTGACGGAGACCATATGTCTGCAAAGCTTAAAATATTTGCCATCTGGCAGGACTTCACTCCTTCTGGAAGCTCTAGGAGAGAATTGGTTCCCTTGTCTCTCCAGCTGCCTTCCTGGGCTCATGATTCCTTATTCCATCTTCAAAGTCATCTTCAAATCTGACTCTCCCGACTCATTTTTCACCTTTGTGGACCCTTGTGACTATATCAGGCTCATCTGGTAATCCAGGAGAACTTTCTCACTTTAAGATTCTTAATCACATATGCAATGTCCTCTTTGCCATGTGAATAGAACAACTCCTGTTTCCTCTCTAGTATTCATCATCAGCCCACTTCTGTGGCCACATGTGCACTTCTTTTTCCCACACCAACCAATTCTCCACCAGCTGGATGTCCTATAAATCAATTCAATTCTGACAGTAACTAGAGTTAGCACAGATCTCACAGGTTGAAGTCTCAGTCCCACAAGACTGCCCCTACCCACTTCAAACGCCAATTGTAAGTAGTAGGTCCTGTTGACCTAAAGGAAGACACTGAGGCAAATTAATATAGGTAGAGAATTGGTTTGGGATAAGTTGATGACTGCAGCCCAGGAAGCACTGGGAAGTCCTCTGGAGAACAAAAGAGAAGCTTCAGCTTTTAAAGAAAAATTGTTTTTCAAGAATTCTCTCCTTGGTTTACAGAAGTAACATTGATGAGTGACTGGCTATACATTGTTGAACTATAGGGTATGGGTTATGTCCATACCCATAGTATGGCATCATTACGTTAATTTATAGCTATTTGTGGTGGTAGTTTAGAGCCCTCATAGCAAAGCAACTTGGAGATGATTACTTAGTTCAAGCACAGAGAGGGAGGATGTGACCCCTGAAATGAACTGTCTCATTTCAGTGCCTCCCTAGGCTTGATGATTTAAAGGGGGGCTGCATTCCTCAGAGAAAAAGTTTCTTTTCTTTCTCAGTCCCCAGGTTACCCACAATTTCTGTCTGACTTAGCTACAAATTGAAGTTCCTGTGATCTCCCCCCACACCACCGCCACACACTCAGGTACAATCACTTGCTAGAACAGCTCACAGAACTCAGGAAACACATTTACTGTAAAAGATATTACAAAGGATACAGATGAACAGCCAGAGGCAGGGGTCCCCAGGGCAAGGCATGTGGGCAGGGGCATGGAGCAGCAGCTCTGTCCCCTTGGAATTGGAGGTCACCATCCTCCTGGCATGTGAACGTGTTCTTGCTCACCAACCTGGAAGCTCTGCAAACTCTGTCCTTTGAGGATCTTATGGAGGCTGCATGACAGAAGCACGCTAGATTAAATCACTGGCCATTGGTGATCAACTCAATCTTCAGTCCCTCTCCCCTACCCAGAGGTTGGGATGCCGGGCTGAAGGTTCTAACCCTCTAATCACATGATTTGTGCCCCTAGCAACCGCCCCCCATCCTGTGGTGGTTATCCAGTGGCTTTCCAGAAATCACCTTTTTAACATAAACTCAGGTGTGGTTGAAAGGGGCTTGTTGTTAAATAACAAGACTTCTTTTCACCTTTATTGGTCCAGAGGTGTTCCAGGAACCAAGGACAAAAGACCAAATCTTATAATAAAAGATACTTCTATTGCTCTAATCACTTAGGAAATTATAAGGGTTTTAGGAGCTATAAGGCAAGAACCATGGATGAAGACCAAAATGTACATCTTATTTCACAATATCACACCATATAAGGTAACATATTCACAGGTTCTGAGGATCAGGACATGGACATCTCTTGGAGGCCATTATTCTGCCTACCACCAATGGCGACAGGAGGCAGCCAACTCCTGCCCCCAATGAAACCCCACCTTAAGCCTAGAACAGCCTGAAAGCTGAAAAATCGGACTGCTGGTCCTGGATGAAGCCCACTCTTTCCCAACTGATTCTTTCTGAATAATGCCCACCTGAGCACTGGGAGGACAGGGTGGGGCCTTGGAAAGTTCACGCCATTGGCAGCAGGGAGGAGCCTGGCGTTTCGTGTTCCTGTGTAGTGAGCTGGGATTCAGTCAGTCAGGCAGAGAGCCTATTAGCAGGATTCCATCTCACTTTGCTGAGTTGTTTTTCCTTTTTCCTTTTCACCCAGTAAATTCCATTCCTCACCCTTCTATGTGTCCACGAGCCTAATCTTTCCTGGTCGTGTGACAAGAACACTTTTTTCCTATAACAGCACAATGAGTCATTCTTCCTCCCACTCTTCCTTCTTCACCTAGTCTTTTAAAGCAGTGCTTTGCAAAGTGTATCAGTTACCTATAACTTGTTAAAATGGATTCCAGAGCACTAAACCCCCAGAGATTCTGACCCAGTAGTTCTGGGATGGGTCCCAGATGTCTGCATTTTTAACAATTTCTCCAAGAGATTTGGATGCCGGGCCAGGCCTGGTGGCTCACATCTGTAATCCCAGTACTTTGGGAGGCCAAGGTGGGCACCTTGCTTGAGCTCAGGAGTTCGAGACCAGCCTGGGCAACATGACAAAACCCCTTCTCTACTAAAAATGCCAAAAAATTAGGCATAGTGGCATGAGCCTGTAGTTCCAACTACACAGAAGGCTGAAGTGGGAGAATTGCTTGAGCCTGGGAGGTTGAGGCTACAATGAGCCATGATCGTACCACTGTACTCAAGCCTGGGTGACAGAGCGAGACCCTGTCTCAGAAAAAAAGATTTGGATGCCAGTAGTCTAAGCATCACACTTTAGTCTGAGCATCTGAGAAGATGACTCAGTCTCAGAGAAGCTGCCAAGGCTAGTTCCTGGAGAGGGTTCCACAGGATCTAGTTCTCATTTTTGGAGACTGGTACAGCTGCAGTAGCAGCTATACCCTACAAAAGTAAAGCATCATTACTTTGTTCTCCATCAACCATTGGGCTATCTGGAGAAAGGGGAGCAGTGTGAGTTAAGAAAAGGGCAACCTTGTTATTTTGTGGTTCTATGACATGAGAGCAATGTTGGGTGTACAGGACTGTGGGGGCTGGTTGAGGTACCAGAGGATTTGCTGATGAGTGCTGGAAGCTCCAGACCAGTGGCTGCTCAGCAGAAATTGAGAGAGGGTTGATGCAAGTTCCTAGTTCCAGAGGAGCCAGCCCTTCAGACCCCAGGGGTGTGAAGGCAGGTCCTACTGGGGAGAGGCTGGGTAGGCAGAGTATGCCAGAAATTTTATCTTTTTTTTTTTTTTTTTTAAGATAGAGTCTCTGTTACCCAGGATGAAGTACGGTGGCACCATCCCAGCTCACTGCAACCTCTGCTTCCCGGGTTCAAGCAATTCTCGTGCCTCAGCCTCCCAAGTAGCTAGGATTACAGGTACATGCCACCACACCCAGCTAATTTTTGTGTTTTTGGTAAGATAGGATTTTACTCTGTGGGCCAGGCTAGTCTCAAACTCCTAAGCACAAGGGATCCACTTGTCTTGGCCTCCCAAAGTGCTTGGATTGCAGACATGAGCCACCACACCTGGGCCAGAAATGTTAATATGCCTTTTTCTTTCTTTCTTTCCATTATTGATAAGGAAGGAACATTTTCTAGGGTGGGCTCAGGGTAGGGGGGTCCAATTGAGGCCTTGTTGATGGAGATATTGATAGCCTTTTACACAGATCTTTATTTTTTGTGTGTTCTAGTGAACACAGGTGAAAACTTAGTAAGTGCCAAAAAAAATTCCATCACAGTTGTCCCTGTTTCCCTGTTCATACTTCCTGACCTTTGAGTGCCCCAATGAGCCTTTGGTCTTTAGTTCAGTGGTGAACTAAGTGCTATGGGGAAACAAAGGTAACTAAGCCACAGCCTCTGTTTTCTTCTTCTTCTTCTTTTTTTTTTTTTTTTGAGACAGGGTGTCACTCTGTTACCCAGGCTGGAGTGCAGTGGCATGATCTCGGCTCACTGCAGCCTCTCCCTCCTGGGTTCAAGTGATTCTGCTGCCTCAGCCTTCCGAGTAGCTGGGATTACAGGCGCACACTACCACACCTGGCTAATTTTTGTATTTTTAGTAGAGATGAGGTTTTACCATGTTGGCCAGGCTGGTCTCAAACTCCTCACCTCAAGTGATCCACCCGCCTTGGCCTCCCAAAGTGCTGGGATTACAGGCGTGAGCTACCGCGCTCAGTCCTATTTTCAAAGACTTTGCAGTTCAAGGAAGAGATGTGGACACTGAACCACAAAACAGGGCAGGATGAACCAATTGCTAGAATAGAGGCACCACTGGCCAGGTGCTCAGCGAAGGCACCCACAGTGGGATCCCCGGAATGTTAAAGCGAAAGAGATTCCATGGCTGAGCAAGGTTGGAAGGCCAGGTTAGCTTTAATATGACACATTTCCAAGAGATGGCTTGAGTCCAGCTTTTCCCAGATTTGACCATGAACCTTTGCTTCATAAACTATTTCTGAGAACATGCTTTGAAAAAGGTGACTTATGGAACAGATGGCATATTTTTGGTGGCTTGTGTAGTATTAAATACTAATTCCTAAACTATCTGGAGTTGACAACCTGTACTTACTTTCTTTTCAGAAACCCAGATTCCTCTCGCTCCCTCTCTTTTTAATGAATCAGATCTATTTTGAGAAACTCCTTAGTTCTCCTTAGTTGTGTACTCTCAAATAACTACACATCCTCTGGAAAGTTACAAAAGAACATTACCAAGATCTAACATTTTACTTGATCTTTTCTGTGATTTCGCCTTTTTACTTTCTCAAGTCCATTCACTAGTTAAGCAGATTTGATGAAGTTTTGGCCATTGTCTTAAAAATAAAATTCCCCTGAGAATACTTCTGACTTTCCCAGATGCTCGGTGTTTACACATTGTGTCCTAAGCCTTGACAGATGGGCAACGTTTTAGAGCAGCTTAGTAAAAGGTTGACAGAAGGCATGACAAGAATGCAACCTTTATTGTTGAAAGGTTTATGGCTAAATGTATAGAGCCTGATGGAGATGTTGAATCAATTGTTGAGCTCTATGCTACCCGAATATGAAATGAAAGCTGCACATAGAAGTTCCTGCTTGTTTGGGAATTTTTTTCCCCCTAAAACAGCAGCAATTTTCATTGAAACTCCAGATTTATTCAGGGGAAATAATATTTGGGAGTGAGATGGGAAGGTGAGTTGAATGACTTGAGTTGAAAGCTAAATTTTTCAGTAAAGTTTTTAGAAACCAGTTATTACATGGCAGGATCAAATCCCTGACTGTAAGTCCAGACTTGAAAGTCAATTTGCCAATATGGTAGATATCTTCCTATGATAGGAGGATGTTTTTGCATATAATTTATTCCTAAAAATGCAGGACAAGCCAGTGTTTGGAAATTGAGCATTAGACTTACATATTACTCTAAGAGAACTGAATATTGGAAGTGTCTTGGGATCTAAATTTCTAACGCTTCAGAGAGCTCTGCACAGATAGGCAGCCAAGGGAAAGGGTGAAGTACATCTGAAATCCGCTTGTCACTTGCAAGCTGTGGGACCTGGGACAGGGACTCATATCTGTGCTACTTTCCTCTATCTGAAATCACAGTTGGTCATAGGATTGACCTCAGGGCCAGGCTAGGATTAAGTTTTTCAGTACATGGAAAGGGCTCAGAGCTGCCTGGACCACAGGGACTTCTCAGTAAATGTTAGTTTATTTTTTACATAAATACTTAAAATATAGATTAAACAGTAAGTATGGACAATTGTGATTACTTTTTTAAAGTAAATTCCTCACCTTTACCTTGGTCCATCTTACTTGAAATGACAGTTAGTAGGAAAATAAACGTTAATGTTGGAAGAAAGACTTACTGCTAAAGGGAAGGAGGTAAATGGTCATGACTTTGGATTTTATTTTTGAATTCACACATTGTTGGTGGGAAATAAATTGGTCTAACCTTTATGAAAGTCAGTTTAACAGTAGCCATCACAATGATGAATGCAGGTACCCTTTGACCTAGTAGTTATACTTCTGTATAAACTTACCCTAAGGTGAACCTGAACACATACAAAGTGGCATGTGTAAAGGTGATACTATGCAACACTGTTTGCAGTAGGAAGAGACTGGAAACAACCCAAAATGCTCACCAATAGGGAACTAGTAGACACACTGTCTTACTCAGGAATACCAACTTTGTAGCAGTTTAAAAAGAAATAAGGGCCGGGTGTGATTGGCTAATGCCTGTAATCCAGCACTTTGGAAAGTGGAAGTGAGCAGATCACGAGGTCAGGAGTTCAAGACCAGCCTGGCCAACATGGTGAAACCCCGTCTCTATTAAAAATACAAAAAATTAGCTGGGCGTGGTTGTGGGCACCTGTAATCCCAGCTACTTGGGAAGCTGAGGCAGGAGAATCACTTGAAACCAGAAAACAGAGGTTGCAGTGAGCCCAGGTCACACCACAGCACTCCAGCCTGGGCAACAAGAGCAAAATTCTGTCTCAAAAAAAAAAAAAAAAAAAAAAAAATGTGTTCTAACGTCTTAGAAAAGATCTCCCAAATGCAAATGTGTTAAATCAGGAAAGCAACCTATGGGATGTCGGGGGGGATTAATTATGACTTTGGAAAGATACACAAGAAACTAAGAACATTGTCCACCTCTAGAGAGTAGGCAGGAAAAGCCGTGGCAAGGAAGACCCCAAAGGGTGATTCCAGAGACAAGGAGACTTCTCCCAGTCTAACCTCTTACACTTTTTCATTTTTTAACCATGTCAATGTGTTATCTATTTGAAGAATTAAAATAATTAGAAGGAATTCAACCCCACCCTTCCTCCTTTTATAAAGGTGTCTGCAGCAAGCCGCAGCCCTGTTAGCAGTGCTGAGACCCTGGGAGCTTCTTTCTGTGTTTAAGTCTCAGGAATGGCTGGTTTTATTTTTATCTGATTGTGGGAAATGTGAAACTGCGCACAATAAAATCCCATCTGCCCACTACTCAGCTTTAGTCATTATTAATTTATGGTCAGTATTGTTTCATCCATGTCCCTACCTGTTCTTCCAGCAGGATTTAAATGAAATTCTAGATGGCATATCATTTCATCCATAAATATTTTCATAGGTAGCCCTAAACAATAGGAATTTTCCTTAATATTTTTGAAAATATTAACTTTTTATTTTTTTATATATATATATAATTTTTTTTTTTTTTTTTTTGAGACGAAGTCTCACTCTTGTCACCCAGGCTGGAGTGCAGTGGTGCAATCTTGGCTCACTGCAACCTCTGCCTTCCAGGTTCAAGGGATTCTCCTGTCTCAGCCTCCTAAGTAGCTGGGATTACAGGCACCCACGACGACCATGCCTGGCTAATTTTTGTATTTTTAGTAGAGACGGGGTTTCACCGTATTGGCCAGGCTGGTCTCGAACTGCTGACCTCCGGTGATCTGCCCACCTGGGCCTCCCAAAGTGCTGGGATTACAGGCATGAGCCACCACATCTGGCTATAAAATATAAATTTGTGAGTTAAGCTTAACTTCTCTCCTCCTCCTCCTCTCCCTGTCTCTCCCTGTGCCCCCACAAAATCACAATACTATCATACTTGAAAATTTGCCGTGCTAGGTTTTTTTAAAAACATGAATCCTCAGTGCATACTTTTAAAGTTTTCTCCACCTTGCTTTTTAGATGCTCTGTAGAGAATTACTTCCAGCATTTCCTACATGTTAAGTGGCCCTTTTTAATTGAACCGTCTAGTGACTGTCATCCTGTGAACATGTAATTAACAGTATTAGCACTAGCATCAGCAGTTCTGCTTTTCCATCTTCCACTCACTTTAATAGGCTAATAAAGGTAAAAGGCAAGGAAATATTCAGATATTTGTGCAAACTCTTGCTGCTGTGAAGACAGGCATGGCAGAACTGTCAAAACAGTCCTTGAGGAAACAACCCTAGGAAGTATTGGTTTTTCAGCTCATGTCAGGATGCTTAACATAAAAGTCTTTGGGGGTTGCAGTCAGTACTGTGCCAAAATTGAACTTGAAATTTGAGGCCCGTGTGTACTTTCTTACGTAGGTATGCTCTGCTCCCTGCCGCTTGTAGGAGAGGCAGCACCAGGAAAAACTTGTGTTCCTTCCGACTGGAGACCTGATGATTCTCTGATCTAAAAATCTAAATTGACCCCTTGCTGGGCTGTTCCCTCAGCTCCTGAGCAAGCTTCCCTTGTGCATTTGAAAGTGTATTTGATTTTAGAGAAATGAAAACACACAAAAGCTGTACACAAGTGTCTTTTGCATCATTCTTTACAATAGCCAAAATGTAGAAACAATCCAAATGCCTGTCAACTGATGGATCTATAAACAAAACGTGGTATACCGAACAGTGGAATATTGTTCAGTCATGAAAAAGATTGAAGCACTGTTACATGCCACAACGAGGAGGAATCTTGACAACTTTAAGGTGTATGAAAGAAGCCAGACACAAAAGGCCACATCTCACATGATTGCATTCATGTGAAATGTCCAGGATAGGCAAACCCATAGAGACCATAGATGAGTGGTTACCTTGGCCTGAGGGTGGTAGGGGTGGGAGAGAATGGGGAACAGCTGCTAATGCAGAAGAGATTTCCTTAGGGTGATAAAAATCCTCTAAAGTTGATTGTGATGATGGCTATACAATTCTATGAATATACTAAAATCTGTTGAATACTTTAAGTGGTTGAATTTATGGTGTATGAATTATCTCTCAATAAAGCTGTTATGTATCAAATAGGATTCATTTACACTGATGCCTCAAGATATGCCCAGAGGTCTTCACTGGCATTTATTTTTATCTTTTTCTTTGAGTTGGGGTGCAGTGCGGCACCAGGGTGGGGGGTATGCTGGGTAATACAAGGGTACAGGAAAACCGGTGTCCTTTCATCTTTAAAACACTGTGTAAACTTAGTTCCTCTCCTCAAAAATCACCCATGAAACAGTGGTGACTTCGTTTGGCCCTGTGGTCTTATTTTACTTCCAGTTCTTTGTTGGAGTTACTTTAACAGATGATAAAGTAGCTCCTTCCTTCTCTACCCACTCCCCTCAAACTAAATGTAAAGCATCTTTGTACTTCATAGACAGCAGTCAATGACTTTCCTTTTTTCTGGAGTTTTCCTGGGTCAGGAATTGCTTTAGTCTTCAAAACACAGTATTGGTATCAGCTAAAGACAGGCCCTTTTATTTACAGGACCCGTCAAGCAGACAGAGTTTAAAAATAACACCAAGTCAGCGGTGTGTTTTCCTAGGGTGAAGCAGGGAGCGGCCAGCATTGTTTCCCAGAGAAACGCGACTCTGGTGAAACAACACTGGGTTCATATGTCAGCTTATTCCCTTGAAAAACTGCTGAATGTAGAAAACCGTGGTGGGAAGAGGGGCAGGAGCGCATTCACCCCGGTGTGCACGTGCGACGGGGGCCTGGGTGTGCACGTGGACCCTGATGCCTCTGTGGAGCCCTGTGAGGAGGAGGAGGGAGGTCAAGCTTGACCTTTTCAGTGCCATGTTGTGCTGAGGAGGTGTGTGCCCTCCCGAGTGGGAGCCCCCAGCCTAGGACCCCCCAAACTCCATTTGCTGTGAAGGGAAATTATGACCATAATCTGCTGAATCAGGAGCTGGCAAACTACAACCTGGGGACCAGATCAGGCCTACTGCCTGTTTTTAGAATTTTTTTTTTTAAGACAGAGTCTTACTCCCATCCCCCAGGCTGGAGTACAGTGGTGCAATCATGGCTCACTGCAGCCCTGACTTCCCAGGCTCAAGCAATCCTCCCACCTCAGCCTCCCAAGGGGCTGAGACTACAGGCGCAAGCCACCACACCTGGTAATTTTTTTTCTATTTTTGGTAGAGACAGGGTCTCACTATGTTGCCCAGGCTTGTCTTAAAATCCTGGGCTCGAGTAATCCACCTGCCTTGGCCTCCCAAGGTGCTGGGATTACAGGCGTGAGACATGGCACCTGGCCCCTGATTTTGGAAGTTTTTGTTCAAACACAGCCATGCCCATTCGTTTATATGTTGGCCACTTTCCGGCCTCAACGGCAGAGATGGGTTAGCGCCTGTCTGTCCTCTGAAGCCTAAACCGTTCATTATCTGGTCCTGTCTAAGAGAAAGTTTGCTGACTGCAGTGCTAAATAATGGAATTCCCTTCCCATGGGAGGCCCCGAAGAGGCCTTTATTGGTGGTACTTGGAATTTGAGTCTACTGTGTGTATGAGGAAAACCACGGGTCCCAGAGCTGTATGCCTAGGGGTTTAAGAACCCAACTGAGCGTGCAGTCCAATTCAGATTATTGTGACATGGCACATTGGCTGTGTATTCATTAGATGGCTTGTTTTTGGTTTTTTTCCTCCCTGGAGTAGTCAAGAAGGTAATTATTTGGTCATCTTTTAAATATTTTTGAGTGGTGTGTTTATTAATTACAAGAGCATTTGGAGTCAGTGAGGAGCAGGCATGAGACTAATTTACATTTTGCTTCTAAAGGATGAAGTTGTATGACACCAAGTTTAATGTTTCCCCGTGAGGATTTGTAATCTCCTCATGGACTGATAACCTAAGTAGCTTCCTGACTGGGCTGCTTCTCATACTGCCCTGGTAATGGATACCTGTTATTTGTTCACAGTGTTTCTAGGAATTGTTAGTCCTTCTAACAGACTCACATGTATGGTGGCAGTGGGAAGGGTGTGTTCACTTACTGTGATATCCTCCCACCGACCTTCCCACCCCAGCCATGGCATAGATGGTTGGTTCAAAAGTGGGTGCCTGGCCCAAGCTGAGCCAATAGTGGCATAGCGTTCCCTGGGAAATTAGACCTCAGACCGAGTTGCTGTAAGTCTCTCTCTAAGTGACCGGAGCTCTAACATTTACAATTGGGATTGCCTTTTTCTTTCATGTGGTTGGGATACAGAATAATCCAGAGACCGAGATAGCAGAAGGGGACATCTTGCATTCCCCATGACATCTTGGAAGATCTTGGTTCCTGCTTCTCCAGAGTGGGTCTTTTATGGCTTGGGCGGGGTGAGACCTCAGGGGATGCTGCAGAGGCTCTCACCATAGACCCTGGCCCAGGTGCTAGCCCTGAGGCCTGGCCTTTCCTACAAGCAAAGAGACAGTGAGGTCAGCCTAGCAGTTGGAGGACCAGGGATGCTGCAGCCAAGGGGAGATGATATTCAGATGCTTTGGTGGCAAGACTAGGAGTGAGACCTCCCAATTGCACATCTGGCAGCTTTTGAGCTCCCGAGGCCAGCCTGGCTGGGGGCAGGAAGGATGGGGACAGCTGGACAGCTATTGAGGGCATGTTCGGGTAGCTTTCTACTAGCCACGCATCCATCCAGGTTCCTGTCCCAAGTTCACTTCCTTGAGATGCATTCATGGATTTCTGGGAGCAAGCAGCAACAGTGGAATAACCGTTTTCACGTTCTTCCCCAACTCACCATCTCTATCGTATGTAGTTTACAAAAACAAGCTTGTTTTACTCCATGTGTAAAATATATTTTTTTAAGTTATTGTGGGCATGGCCAGATTTTGACTCTCATACTTTGTAACTTTTACCTATAAGGTAACCTTGTAACTTTTACCCCCAATAGTCCTTCCATATAGTTACCTGTTGTTCTTAGACCAGAGACTGAATCATCACATGCTTCCTTGGAACTTATGAGACTCCCAGAGCTTTGTAGTAAAGCCCCTTTCCTTCTCAGGTTCACACAGAGGACGTCTGTGACCCTGAACTGCTGCATCCCCTTGGGCATTTTGAGCATAACTCTAGAGATGGTCGAAGATCTTATAAATGAGTAAAACCTCTAGAAGTCAGAAAATCAGGTACAGATTCGGCCTCTATTTGCCTGCTTTGGGCAAGTTGCCGAGTTAGCCTCTGTTTCTCCACTTTGAAAACGTGGATAAAATCAACACTATCAAGTTGTTGCAGAGATGAGTGGTGATACTTAGGAAGCCCATGCTAGAGACTCCAAGAGTGTTCACTGTTTCTCTTTTTCTCCCCTGCAAAATGATGCAGGCCAGGGCCAAAACTGACCAGTTCTGCTAGTTGCCAACAGCTCTGTAGAAAATTGGATGGAAGAAGAAGTAAATGGCTTTGAATCTGTTAAAAGTGAATTTGGGAGATGGATGGTAAACTTTGAGATGCCAGCCCTCCTGTTTCTACTGCTGGTTGAGTCGGCTGCGCTTTAGTTTTCTTTTTGAACCCCTTCCTTAATTTCCATGTCTTTCACAATTATCAGACTTTTCATTTCACCAGTGGTTTGCAACATGACCTATTACCCCATTTATTTAAGAATAACAAAGTAGAGATCTGGTTATGAAGTCGTATGCTTATGACATTAAAAAAAAAAAACTTTTTCCAGTCTGGTAGCTGAATCTGGTGAGTTTGGAAAATCTACTTCCATCCAAAAATGCTTTCAAGCTATTCCCAGAGAATAAGGGTTCCCTGGGCCTTTCCTTCCAAAAGAGAACGCAGACTTGTTATAAATATTATCAATACCTGTCTGTTAACATTTGAGAGGAGGGTTTGTTGTCTACAGCGCGCAAGCTGTTGATTTAAGTGTGGAATTGTCTCAGGTTTATTGGCTAATTTTGGCTATGTCTTTCCCTTATGTAAAACTATGCCATGCTTCTCTAAGAGGGTGGAAAGGTAGCAGATGGTCTGTTTTTCCTCATTTAGGGAATTATTACTGTTAAACTTGTCTAAGGACAAAGATGGCAAGGTCTTTTGGCAGCATCTTACCCAGGAAGGAGCTCAGTGATGTAGAGGAGGCAGAATTACCTACCAACCCCCTGCATCTGGCTGGGAATCAAATTGACATCAGACAGGTTAACGGGAGAGAAGTGTATAGATTTATAGATTTTTACACATATGTGGGAACCCCCATAGGAAAACAAAGACCCAAGGAAACTGCAAAGCCCAAATGCTTATCTACTAGGTTGGACAAAAAGAGGCAATCGTGAAAAAGTAACATAAGAGGAGACCAAAGGAAGATCAGAGTTATGTTAGGAAGTTCTGTTTGCACAGAATTTTCTTGGCCTCAGTTCCCCACTTCTGGTGATAAGAATGTTCCCTTTCCTTCTGGGGCAGGGAGGGCATCTTTTTATCTCCTGCTTTCAGGAAGAAAAGGGGGCGGTCAGAGCACCCCTCTTGCACCTGTTGTTTTCCAAGTGTCTTTAGCTCAAATTAATCCTATGCCAAAGTAGCATATTTCAGGGTAGCATATTCTGCCATCCTTCAGTGAACTGTTTAAAATTTCAGCTCACTTGGCAGCAGCACTTATTCCAGTTTTAGTGGGAGCATTGATTTATGACCATCCCCAGTGGGTCATTACATGCCTATTTAAATTGTGAAATAGACCAAGGGGTGCTTCTGTGTAACTCAGTTACAGGGGGGAAGTTCCAATAATAGAGATGCATTATTATTTGCATGCTTAAAAAGCCTCCACAATTGTCAGTTCACATAAAAGGCCATGCTGAGCCATGAATAATCACTTGCTCCTAGAGTAGGGGAGGGGACTTCTCTTTTTTTTAAGACGTAATGGAACAGAAATGTCACAGTAGGCATCTAAATTAACAAGTCTCGTTTCTGTAAGCCTGTACTTTCTAAGCTTTTCAGCCAAACTATCTCACGCCTCTGAGAGTGAACTTACTCTCTCAGGGGTCTTAAGGTGAGGCCCGGAACTACCCAGGTTAAATTTTAGTGTGAAGTTTTGTTTTACTTTTTAAATTTCTGTGAGCTGTCTTCTCCCCTACAATATTTCTGGTTGTGATTTTCAATGAAAATGTATTTATTTATTTCTCTGTGACAGTGCTTCTTCCCTACCTAACTCCCAAATTTTTGAATAAAAGTGATTCTCCATACTCCAGCAGATCTCCAAAATTAGTTGGGCACTGCACAGTTTTCCTTCTCATCACTCAGTAGTCACAAAGGAAGCCCAAAGGGGTGAGCAGCTAACTGTGAAATGCCCGTGGAGCTTTCGAGCCCACCGAGGGGAGGGATATTCCTCTCCCAGGGGCAGTGGCATCAGTGGCTTCAACCAGGATGGGGCGTTTATTAGTGAGACTTGTGAAGCAGCCAGTGCAGGATGACTGGCATGAAACCTTCTCTCAGGAATGCAGGTCTGCTCCCAAGAGGGGCAAAGGCAGCCAGGAAAGGTGCAGAATCCACCCTGGCAGGGCCCTCCCCACTATACCACTCATCTGCTGGCCTTCTAGGCAACATTGCATCGAAGCAAATCCTGCTGACTAGTCACACTCGATCGCATGACTGGGTCTCCCCATACAGCCATTGGCAAAGGAGATCTTGAAGATGTGCCAACTCTGCAACACTGATGCCAGAATAGGTTTTCGAAAATGCCTCTAGTGGCCGGGCGCGGTGGCTCAAGCCTGTAATCCCAGCACTTTGGGAGGCCGAGACGGGCGGATCACAAGGTCAGGAGATCGAGACCATCCTGGCGAACATGGTGAAACCCCGTCTCTACTAAAAAAATACAAAAAACTAGCCGGGCGAGGTGGCGGGCGCCCGTAGTCCCAGCTACTCGGGAGGCTGAGGCAGGAGAATGGCGGGAACCCGGGAGGCGCAGCTTGCAGTGAGGTGAGATCCGGCCACTGCACTCCAACCCGGGCGACAGAGCGAGACTCCGTCTCAAAAAAAAAAAAAAAAGAAAAGAAAATGCCTCTAGTTCTATCACTGCCTGCTCAGTGACTAAAATCTGAACTCCTTAACCTGCCATTCCGAGCACTCCAGTGCGGCCCCAACCACCCTTTCCCTCTATACCTCACATTACCGTCCAAAGTGTTGCCAACTTTATGGCCTTTTACCATGTCCTCAAAGCAGGTAGGTGCCAAATCCCAGCCTCAGCCCGGCCTGGAGTACAACTGCTCACACTGAGGTCCTGACTTTTCTTTCTCTCTCTCTCTCTCTTTTTTTTTTTTTAACAGAGTCTCACTCTGTCGCCCAGGCTGGAGTGCAGTGACATGATCTTGGCTCACTGCAACCTCTGCCTCCCAGATTCAAGTGATTCTCTTGCCTCAGCCTCCCAATTAGCTGGGACTACAGGTGCGTACCACCACGCCTGGCTAATTTTTGTATTTTCAGTAGAGACAGGGTTTCACCATGTTGGCCAGGCTGGTCTCAAACTCCTGACCTCAAGTGATCTGCCCACCTTGGCCTCCCAAAGTGCTGGGATTTCAGGTGTGAGCCACCAGGCACAGTCAGTCCTGGCCTTTTTGAGGCAGTGAGTTCTCTCCGGGCACCCAGAGTCATTTATTGGTCAACCCCATACCCCAAGAATGAAGCTCTCAACATGTCTTGATGGGATTCCACTTCCTGGACCCTTGCCGTTGGCTACATTTGCAGTGCTAGTTTTCTATTTGTTTTATCTCCCTGGCCACACTGAACATTCTTCGAGGGAAGGGGCTCTGTCGTCTTTCTTGTATACACTGGCCTTGTGCATGACTTCCTTCGTTGTCCTGGTGTCCAGTAACCTTAGTGACCTTCATTCTGCTGCTACAAGAGTTAAAAAAAAAAAAAAAAAAAAAAAAGAGGTTTTCACAAAGGTGCTGTAAACAGGTGCAATCCAGGAAAAGTCAAGTTTACATGGAAACTAAATTAGAAAATGGTTGTCCTTCCAAATAGAATTATATGCATTCTCTTCTGAATAGTACTTCTCTGAGGCTTTTTTTTTTTTTTTTTTTTTTGAGAGGGTGTCTCGCTTTGTCACCCAGGCTGGAGTGCAGTGGCGCGATCTCGGCTCACTGCAAGCTCCACCTCCCGGGTTCACGCCATTCTCTTGCCTCAGCCTCCAAGTAGCTGGGACTACAGGCGCCTGCCACCACGCCCGGCTAATTTTTTGTATTTTTAGTAGAGAGGGGTTTCACTGTGTTAGCTAGGATGGTCTCGATCTCCTGACCTTGTGATCCGCCCGCCTCGGCCTCCCAAAGTGCTGGGATTACAGGCATGAGCCACCGCGCCCGGCCCCTGAGGCTTTTAAAATAAATTTTGATTTACAGCAACTTGATAACATCTTTTAGAAAAAAATCCCTTAAAATGTTGGGCCTCACCTAGATTTAAAAATATGGTTGTTGATGCATTTTTAAAAGATATTAGAAAGGCAATATTGATGGCTGTTAAATTTAAAAATAAAACATACTCCTAAACTCAATAATTCATCACCCTCCAAGGAGGATTTTATTTTTAAGGAGTTGCCCTACTTTGATTGCCTGAAGGTTTTGATTCTTCTCCTCTTGGAATGAAATTTGAATTTGAGACTGTCAAGCAAAATTGGATTTTTCTCAGTTGCAAAATACCAGATTCAGCATATAGGGGCTTTCAGAGGGTAACTGGAGGGTTCCATTCCCATCTGCCAAATTATATAAACTGTGCTGCAGCCTCTCCTAGTATTTAATGTAGGTAGAAATTTCATTTTTTATGTGGCAGGTCAAAAAGATTGAAGTTTGGAATACATTGAGAGGAGAAACTGCCTGCACCATCTTTAGTATTATGGCAGATTGGCCACTTTCTCCATGCAGATTCTTTTCTATTATAGCAATAGGTGAACTTATAATCAGTGAATATTAGAACCCATGAATACATTTATGTGCTATACATTTGTATGCTATAAGGATATGTGATTTTTGCAATCAAGAAAGCAACACTTGACTAGGTGCAATGGCTTATGCCTGTAATCTCAACATTTTGGGAGGCTGAGGCAGGAGGATCACTTGAGCTGAGGGGTTCGAGACAAACTTAGAAAACATAGTAGAACCTCATCTCTACAAAAAAATTTAAAAATTAGCCTCATTTCTACCAAAAAAAAAAAAAAAAAAAATTAAGTGACTGGGCACAGTGGACCATGCCTGTGATTCCAGCACTTTGGGAGGCCAAGACACGTGGATCACTTGGGGCCAGGTTGGCCAAGACTAGCCTGGCCAACATGGTAAAACCCCATCTCTACTAAAAATACAAAAAATTACCCAGGTATGGTGGTGCACACTTGTAATCCCAGCTACTCAGGAGGCTAAGGCATGAGAATTGCTTGAGCCCAGGAGGTGGAGTGAGCTGAGATCATGCCACTGCACTCCAGCTTGGGTAATAGAGTGAGACTCTATCTCCAAAAAAAAAAAAAAAAAAGTAATCCCAGCTACTTGGGAGGCAGAGGTAGGAGAATCACTTGAGCCCAGGAGGTAAAGGCTGCAGTGAGCTCTGATCGTGCCGCTACACTCCAGCCTTGGCAACAGAGCAGAACCAAAAAAGAAAAAAGAAAAAAAAAGCATTTAGTTGGTTTTTTGAAAAGATTGACAGAATTGACAAGCCCTTAGCTCAGCTAAGAAAAAAGGAGAAAGGACTCAAATAACAAAAATCAGAAATGAAAGAAAAGAAATTGCTCAAAAAAAAGTTGAAGTATCATAAAAGACTTCTATAAACAATTATTTGCCAACAAATTGGATAATCTAGAAGAACAGATAAACTTCTAGAAACATGTAACCTACCAAGACTGACTCATGAAAAATCTGAACAGACCCATAACTACTAGAAAGATTGAATCAGTAATCAAAAACCTCCCAACAAAGAAAAGCCCAAGGCCAGATGGCTTCACTAGAAAATTCTACCAAATGTTTAAAGAAGAATTAACACCAGTCCTTCTAAAACTCTTACAAAAAATTGAAGACAGAATGCTTTCAAACTTATTCTACAAGGCCGTCATTACCTTGATACCAAAATGAGACAAAGATACTGTAAGTAGACCAAGATACTATACTACAAACCAATATCAATATTGATTCAAAAATTCTTTTTTCTTTTTTTTCCCCAATACAGAGTCTAGCTCTGTCACCCAGGCTGGATGCAGTGGCGCAATCACTGCAACCTCCACTTCCCAGGTTCAAGCAATTCTCCTGCCTCAACCTCCCGAGTAGCTGGGATTACAGGTGCCCGCCACCAAGCCCAGCTAATTTTTGTATTTTTAGTAGAGATGGAGTTTCACCATGTTGACTAGGCTGGTCTTGAACTCCTGACCTCAAATGATCCACCCACCTCGGCCTCCTAAAGTGCTGGGATTACAGGCATGAGCCACCATGCCTGACCTGATTAAAAAATTCTGAACATAATACTAGTAAACCAAATTCAACACAGTAAAAGGATTATATGTGTTCAACTGGGATTTATTTCTGAAATGCAAAGATGGTTCAACATGAAGACTGATGTAATACACCACATTAATGGAACGAAGGATAAAACCATATGATCATCTCAATTGATGCAGAAAAAGTACTTGGCAAAATTCAACACCGTTTCATAGTAAAAACACTAAACATACTTGAAATAGAAGGAAATTACCTCAACATCCTAAAGACCATATATGACAAGCCAACAGCTAACATCATATTCAGTGGTACAAAAAAGATTTTTGGCTAAGACTAGGAGCAGGGCAAGGATGCCTACTCTTTCTACCTCTGTTCAACATAAGACCAGAAGTCCTTTCCAGGCAAGAAAGAGAAATAAAAGACATCCAAATAGGAAAGGAAAAAGAGTGATTATCTATGTTAACCAATGACATGACCTAGTATGTAGAAAACACTAAAGATTCTACCAAAAAAGCTGTTCAACTAATAAATTCAGTACAGTTGCAGGATACAAAATCAACCCACAAAAAAAATCAGTTGGCAGTTCTCTGTACTAACAATGAGCAATCAAAAAAGGAAGTTAGGAAAATTCTATTTACAATACAATCAAAAAGAATAAAACACTTAGGTAAAATACTTTTACACTGAAAACTACAAAACACTGCTGAAGGAAATTAAAGGAGACATAAATGGAAAGACATTCTGTTCATAGAGTGGAAGATGTAATATTGTTAAAATGCTCATACTACCAAAGATGATTTACAGATTCAGTGCAATCCCAATCAAAATCCCAGTGGCTTTTTTGGTTTGTTTTGTTTTGTTTCACAGAAATAGAAAAAAAAAATCCTAAAATTCCTATGGAACCACAAAGGACCCCAGAGAGCCAAAACAGTAGAAGGAAAGAAGAATAAAGCCACAGGCCCCACACTTCCTGATTTTAAAAGGTGATACAAGCTGGGCACAGTGGCATGCTACTTGGGAGGCTAAGGCAGGAGGCTCTCTTGAGCCCAGGAGTTTGGGACTCTAATGAACTATAATTTCACCTATGAATAACCACTGCACTCCAGGCTGGGCAACATAATAAGGTCCTTTTTAAAAAAATGCATATGTTTGTTTTATATTTATATAAAACAAAGCTACATAAAGGTACTGGCATAAAGACAGACATATAGACCAATGGAACAGAATAGAGAGCCAGTAATATACGCTCATGTATGTAGTCAAATGATCTGTGGACATTCATAATTTGTGATCAATATGTGTCATTTATGGATAATAGATCATTTTCCAAATGGTCTATGGAAAAATGGACAAACATACCAAGACTACACAATGAGAAAGAAAAGACAGTCTCTTCAACAAACAGTTGGGAAAACTAGATATCCACATGCAAAAGAATGAAGATGAATCCTTACCTGACACCATGTATAAAAAGTAACTAAAATAAATTATAGACCTAAATGTAAGACCTGAAACTCAAACTCCTAGAAGAAAATGAGAAAAGCTTCATGACACTGGACTTTGCAATGATTTCTTTCATATGACACTAAAAGCACAGATGGCAAAAGCAACAGTAGACAAATGGGACTATCCCAAACTTAAAACATCTGCCCAGCGAAGGAAACAATTATTACAGAAAGGGAAAAGATACCTGCAAGCCATGTATCTGATAAGAGGTTAATATCCAGAATATATAAAGAACTCCTACAACTCAACAACTACAACAATAAAAATCAAATTTTAAAATGGGGAAAGGACTTAAGTAGACATTTCTCAGAAAAAGATATGCAAATGCCAACAAACATATGGTAATATGCGCAATATTACTAGTCATTAGGAAAATGCAAATCAAAACCATAATGAGATATTACCTCACACCTGTTAGGATGGCCACTATCAAATAAACAGAAAATAGGTTCTAAGATGGCTGAATAAGAACAGCTCCAGCCTACAGCTCCTAGCGTGAGCAACACAGAAGATGGGTGATTTCTGCATTTCCAGGTTCATCTCACTGGGGCATGTCGGACAATGGGTGCAGGACAGTGGGTGCAGCCCACTGAGTGAGAGCTGAAGCAGGGCAAGGCATCGCCTCACCCAGGAAGCAGAAGGGGTAAGGGAATTCCCTTTCCTAGCCAAGGGAAGCCGTGACGAACAGCACCTGGAAAATCGGGTCAGTCCCACCCTAATACTGCACTTTTCCAAGGGTCTTAGCAAATGGCACACCAGGAGATCATATCCCATTCCTGGCTCAGTAGGTCCCATGCACACGGGGCATCCCTCATTGCTAGCACAGCAGTCTGAGATGGAACTGCAAGGTGGCAGCAAGGCTGGGGGAGGGGCACCAGCCATTGCTGAGGCTTGAGTAGGTAAACAGTGCGGCTGGGAAGCTCGAACTGGGTGGAGCCCACCGCAGCTCAAGGAGGCCTGCCTGCCTCTGTACACTCCACCTCTGTGGACAGAGCATAGCCAAACAAAAGGCAGCAGAAACCTCTGCAGATTTAAATGTCCCTGTCTGATAGCTTTGAAAAGAGTAGTGTTTCTCCCAGCACGGAGTTTGAGATCTGAGAACGGACAGACTGCCTGCTCAAGTGGGTTCCTGATCCCCTAGTAGCCTAACAGGGAGGCATCCCTCAGTAGGGGCAGACTGACCTCACACGGCTGGGTACCCCTCTGAGACGAAGCTTCCAGAGGAATGATCAGGCAGCAACATTTGCTGTTCAGCAATATTCACTCTTCTGCAGCCTCTGCTGCTGATACCCAGGCAAACAAGGTCTGGAGTAGACCTCCAGCAAACTCCAACAGACCTGCAGCTGAGGGTCCTGGCTCTTAGAAGGAAAACTAACAAACAGAAAGGACATCCATACCAAAACCCCATCTGTACATCACCATCATCAAAGATCAAAGGTAGATAAAACCACAAAGATGGGGAAAAAACCAAGCAGAAAAGCTGAAAATTCTAAAAATCAGAGTGCCTCTCCCCCTCCAAAGGAACGCAGCTCCTCGCCAGCAACGGAACAAAGCTGGACAGAGAATGACTTTGACAAGTTGAGAGAAGAAGGCTTCAGACGATCAAACTTCTCCGAGCTAAAGGAGGAAGTTCGAACCCATCGCAAAGAAGCTAAAAGCCTTGAAAAAAGATTAGACAAATAGCTAACTAGAATAACCAATGTAGAGAAGTCCTTAAATGACCTGATAGAGCTGAAAACCATGGCATGAGAACTATGTAACAAATGCACAAGCTTCAGTAACCGATTCGATCAACTGGAAGAAAGGGTATCAGTGACTAAAGATCAGATGAATGAAATGAAGTGAGAAGAGAAGTTTAGAGAAAAAAGAATAAAAAGAAATGAACAAAGCCTCCAAGAAATATGGGACTATGTGAAAAGACCAAATCTACGTCTGATTGGTGTACCTGAAAGTGACAGGGAGAATGGAACCAAGTTGGAAAACACTCTGCAGGATATTATCCAGGAGAATTTCCCCAACCTATCAAGGTAGGCCAACATTCAAATTCAGGAAATACAGAGAATGCCACAAAGATACTCCTCGAGAAGAGCAACTCCAAGACACATAATTGTCAGATTCACCAAAGTTGAAATGAAGGAAGACATGTTAAGGGCAGCCAGAGAGAAAGGTCGGGTTACCCACAAAGGCAAGCCCATCAGACTAACAGAGAATCTCTCTGCAGCAACTCTACAAGCCAGAAGAGAGTGGGGGCCAATATTCAACGTTCTTAAAGAGAAGAATTTTCAACACAGAATTTTGTATCCAGCCAAACTAAGTTTCACAAGTGAAGGAGAAATAAAATCCTTTACAGATAAGTGAATGCTTAGAGATTTTGTCACCACCAGGCCTGCCCTACAAGAGTTCCTGAAGGAAGCACTAAACATGGAAAGGAACAACCGGTACCAGCCACTGCAAAAACATGCCAAAATGTAAAGACCATCAATGCTAGGAAGAAACTGCATCAACTAACGAGCAAAATAACCAGCTAACATCGTAATGACAGGATCAAATTCACACATAACAATATTAACCTTAAATGTAAATGGACTAAATGCTCGAATTAAAAGACACAGACTGGCAAATTGGATAAAGAGTCAAGACCCATCAGTGTGCTGTATTCAGGAGACCCATCTCACGGGCAGAGACACACATAGGCTCAAAGTAAAGGGATGGAGGAAGATCTACCAAGCAAATGGAAAACAAAAAAAGGCAGGGGTTGCAATCCTAGTCTCTGATAAAACAGACTTTAAACCATCAAAGATCAAAAGAGACAAAGAAGGCCATTACATAATGGTAAAGGGATCAATTCGAAAAGAAGAGCTAACTATCGTAAATATAAATGCACCCAATACAGGAGCACCCAGATTCATAAAGCAAGTCCTTAGAGAGTTACAAAGAGACTTAGACTCCCACACAATAATAATAGGAGACTTTAACACCCCACTGTCAACATTAGACAGATCAACGAGACAGAAAATTAACAAGGATATCCAGGAATTGAACTCAGCTCTGCACCAAGTGGACCTAATAGACATCTACAGAACTCTGCACCCCAAATCAACAGAATATACATTCTTCTCAGCACCACATTGCACTTATTCCAAAACTGACCACATAGTTGGAAGTAAAGCACTCCTCAGCAAATGTAAAAGAACAGAAATTGTAACAAACTGTCTCTCAGACCACAGTGCAATCAAACTAGAACTCAGGATTAAGAAATTCACTCAAAACCTCTCAACTGCATGGAAACTGAACAACCTGCTTCTGTATGACTACTGGGTACATAACGAAATGAAGGCAGAAATAAAGATGTTCTTTGAAACCAATGAGACCAAAGATACAATATACCAGAATCTCTGGGACACATTTAAAGCAGTGTGTAAAGGGAAATTTATAGCACTAAATGCCTGCAAGAGAAAGCAGGAAAGATCTAAAATTGACACCCTAACATCACAATTTAAAAAACTAGAGAAGCAAGAGCAAATACATTCAAAAGCTAGCAGAAGGCAAGAAATAACTAAGATCAGAGCAGAACTGAAGGAGACAGAGACACAAAAAACCCTTCAAAAAATCAATGAATCCAGGTGCTGGTTTTTTGAAAAGATGAACAAAATTGATAGACTGCTAGCAAGACTAATAAAGAAGAAAAGAGAGAAGAATCAAATAGACGCAATAAAAAATGATAAAGGGGATATCACCACCGACCCCACAGAAATACCAACTACCATCAGAGAATACTATAAACACCTCTACGCAAATAAACTAGAAAACCTAGAAGAAATGGATAATTTCCTGGACACTTACACTCTCCCAAGACTAAACCAGGATGAAGTTGAATCCCTGAATAGACCAATAACAGGCTCTGAAATTGAGGCAATAATTAATAGCCTACCAACCAAAAAAAGTCCAGGACCAGACGGATTCACAGTTGAATTCTACCAGAGGTATAAGGAGGAGCTGGTACCATTCCTTCTGACACTATTCCAATCAATAGAAAAAGAGGGAATCCTCCCTAACTCATTTTGTGAGGCCAACATCATCCTGATACCAAAGCCTAGAAGAGACACTACAAAAAAAGAGAATTTTAAACCAATATCCCTGATGAACGTTGATGCAAAAATCCTCAATAAAATACCAGCAAACTGAATCCAGCAGCACATCAAAAAGCTTATCCACCATGATCAAGTGGGCTTCATCCCTGGGATGCAAGACTGTTTCAACATATGCAAATCAATAAATGTAATCCAACATATAAACAGAACCAAAGTCAAAAACCACATGATTATCTCAATAGGTGCAGAAAAGGCCTTTGACAAAATTCAACAGCCCTTCATGCTAAAAACTCTCAGTAAATTTGGTATTGATGGAACGTGTCTCAAAATAATAAGAGCTATTTATGGCAAACCCATAGCCAATATCATACCAAATAGGCAAAAATTGGAAGCATTCCCTTTGAAAACTGGCACAAGACAAAGATACCCTCTCTCACCACTCCTATTCAACATAGTGTTGGAAGTTCTGGCCAGGGCAATCAGGCAGGAGAAAGAAATAAAGGGTATTCAATTAGGAAAAGAGGAAGTCAAATTGTCCCTGTTCGCAGATGACATGCTTGTATATTTAGAAAACCCCATTGTCTCAGCCCAAAATCTTCTTAAGCTGATAAGCAACTCAGCAAAGTCTTAGGATACAAAATCAATGTGCAAAAATCACAAGCATTCTTATACACCAATAACAGACAAACAGAGAGCCAAATCATGAGTGAACTCCCATTCATAATTGCTTCAAAGAGAATAAAATACCTAGGAATCTAACTTATAAGGGATGTGAAGGACCTGTTCAGGGAGAACTACAAACCACTGCTCAATGAAATAAAAGAGGACACAAACAAATGGAAGAACATTCCATGCTCATGGATAGGAAGAATCAATATCGTGAAAATGGCCATACTGCTCAAGGTAATTTATAGATTCAATGCCATCCCCATTAAGCTACCAATGACTTTCTTCACAGAATTGGAAAAAACTACTTTAAAGTTCATATGGAAACAAAAAAGAGCCCGCATTGCCAAGACAATCCTAAGCCAAAAAAACAAAGCTGGAGGCATCACGCTACCTGACTTCAAACTATACTACAAGGCTACAGTAAGCAAAACAGCGTGGTACTGGTACCAAAACAGAGATATAGACCAATGGAACAGAACAGAGCCCTCAGAAATAATACTACACATCTACAACCATCTGATATTTGACAAACCTACAAAAACAAGAAATGGGGAAATGATTCCCTGTTTAATAAATGGTGCTGGGAAAACTGGCTAGCCATATGTAGAAAGCTGAATTTGGATCCCTTCCTTACACCTTATACAAAAATTAATTCAAGATGGATTAGAGACTTAAATGTTAGACCTAAAACCATAAAAACTCTAGAAGAAAATCTAGGCAATACCATTCAGGACATAGGCATGGGCAAGGACTTCATATCTAAAACACCAAAAGCAATGGCAACAAAAGCCAAAATTGACAAATGGGATCTAATTAAACTAAAGAGCTTCTGCACAGCAAAAGAAACTACCATCAGAGTGAACAGGCAACCTACAGAATGGGAGAAAATTTTTGCAGTCTACTCATCTGACAAAGGGCTAATATCCAGAACCTACAAAGAACTCAAACAAATGTACAAGAAAAAACCCCATCAAAAAGTGGGTGAAGGATATGAACAGACACTTCTCAAAACAAGACATTTATGCAGCCAACAGACACATGAAAAAATGCTCATCATCACTCACCATCAGAGAAATGCAAATCAAAACCACAATGAGATCCCATCTCACACCAGTTAGAATGGCGATCATTAAAAAGTCAGGAAACAACAGGTGCTGGAGAGGATGTGGAGAAATAGGAACGCTTTTACACTGTTGGTAAGACTGTAAACTAGTTCAACCATTGTGGAAGACAGTGTGGTGATTCCTCAAGGATCTAGAACTAGAAATACCATTTGACCCAGCCATCCCATTGCTGGGTATATACCCAAAGGATTATATCATGCAGATTATAATCAGATTATAATATATATCATGCAGATTATAATCGGCAGATTATAAATCATGCTGCTATAAAGATATATGCACACATATGTTTATTGCAGCACTATTCACAATAGCAAAGACTTGGAACCAACCCAAATGTCCATCAATGACAGACTGGATTAAGAAAATGTGGCACATATATACCATGGAATACTATGCAGCCATAAAAAAGGATGAGTTCGTGTCCTTTGTAGGGACATGGAGGAAGCTGGAAACCATCATTCTCAGCAAACTATTGCAAGAACAGAAAACCAAACACTGCATGTTCTCACTTATAGGTGGGAATTGAACAATGAGAACACTTGGACACAGGGTGGGGAACATCACACAGTGGGACCTGTCATGGGGTGGAGGGAGGGTGGAGGTATAGCATTAGGAGATATACCTAATGTAAATGACGAGTTAATGGGTGCAGCACACCAACATGGCACATGTATACATATGTAACAAACCTGCACATTGTGCACATGTACCCTAGAACTTAAAGTATAATTTAAAAATAAATAAACAGAAAATAATGAGTATTGACAAGAATGTGGCGAATTGGGACCTTTGTGCCTTGTTCATGGGAGTGTAAAATGGTGAGGCCACTCTGGAAAACAGTATGGAGGATCCTCAAAAAATTAAAAATAAAATTTACCATATGACCAAACAATCCAACTTCTGGGTACAGATCCAAAAGAATTAAAAACAGGATTTTGAATCTTATATTCAGCTGATTAAAAAAAAAACAATGGGCCGGGCGCGGTGGCTCAAGCCTGTAATCCCAGCACTTTGGGAGGCCGAGACAGGCGGATCACGAGGTCAGGAGATCGAGACCATCCTGGCTAACACAGTGAAACCCTGTCTCTACTAAAAAATACAAAAAACTAGCCGGGCGAGGTGGCGGGCGCCTGTAGTCCCAGCTACTCGGGAGGCTGAGGCAGGAGAATGGCGTGACCCGGGAGGCGAAGCTTGCAGTGAGCTGAGATCTGGCCACTGCACTCCAGCCTAGGCGACAGAGCGAGACTCCGTCTCAAAAAAAAAAAAAAAAAAAAAAAAAATGAACAAATAAACCATACAAAAAAAAAGGATCTTGAGATATTTGTACATTCATGTTCATTGCAGCATTATTCACAATAACCAAGAGTTAGAAGCAACCTGAATGCACATCAGCAGATTAATGGGTAAAGAAAATGTGGGATATGCATACAATAGAGAATTATTCAGTCTAAGAAAAGGAAATTCTGTTATATGCTACACATGGATAAACCTTGAGGACATCATGCTAAGTGAAATAAGTCAGTCGCAGAAAGTCAAATACGGCATGCTTTCACTTATATAAGGTATCTAATCAAACTCTTAGAAAGTAGAATGGAAAGTAGAATGCCAAGGGATAAAGGGAGGGTGCAAGGGGGAGTTGCAATTCAGTGCATCTACAGTTTCACTTTTACAAGATGAAAAAGTTCTAGAGATCTGCTACACAGCAGTGTGCAGACAGTCAACACTACTATACTGTGTACTTAAAAATGATTAAGGTGTTAAATGTTACATTCTTTTGAAAACACACACACACACACACTCTCACACACGTCATGAATAAAAAGGAAAAAAAAGCAACACCTGGCCAGGCACAGTGGCTCAAGCCTGTAATCCCAGCACTTTGGGACGCCAAGGCAGGCGGATCATGAGGTCAGGAGGATCACGAGGTCAGGAGCTCGAGACCATCCTGGTTAACACGATGAAACCCCGTCTCTACTAAAAAAGAAAAAAAAAGTAGCCAGGCATGGTGGCGGGCGCCTGTAGTCCCAGCTACTCGGGCCTGTAGCCCCAGCTACTTGGGAGGCTGAGGCAGGAGAATGGTGTGAACCCAGGAGGCGGAGCTTGCAGTGAGCCGAGATTGCGCCATTGCACTCCAGTCTGGGTGACAGAGCGAGACTCCGTCTCAAAAAAAAAAAAAGCAATACCTAAATTGTGAGGCAACCGTAAAATAAATGAGGATTCAAGCAAATTTTGGATGAAAAAGTTGAAATCCTACAGAAGTACAGAGCAATTAGAAAAGCAAGACATTGTCCATATGGGGCTGGGTTAGGTGCAGCCCGTCACAGTGGACGCAGCACAAAATGTAAAGCTGGGGTGCTGGTTTCTAGTTCCACCTGCTGCAGACCTGCAGTGGGGACAGTTACCTTTGAGCATCAGTAGCCTCAGGCGTATATAAGGAAGGTGACCTCTGCCACGTGAAACCCAGCTGGAAGAGAGGGGGGGCTTATTAGCTGGGATAGAATCTCAAGCAAAACCACAGTGGGTTTTGATACCTGAGGAGTGGCAGAGAGGAGTCAGGAGATGAGGGGTGGGGAGCTTGGAGAGGGGCACAGAAGGAGGTGATAGGAATGGATATCTGGTGTGTAGGGTAAAGGCCTCATGGGGAGGGGCTGAGAAACAAGGTTGCTGAGACATGAATTCAGGCTGGTTAGGGAAGTGCCTTCTAATGCTGTCCTGAGCACCCTCAATGGCCTGGATCCTTCTTGAATCTGTATAAAGCAGCCAGTCTCTGAAAATAGAGACCATTCCATGGGGCCTCTAGGGGATCCCTATAACAGGAGAGAAATGCTTAGCGAGACAATCTTGGTCGGTGATTCTCAAACTCTGTTGGACTTGGGAAAAGAGTTAACTTCCCCACCCAGTTCATGGCACTGTACCCTCCTTGGTCCTCAAAAGGCCCCCCTTGTTTGGTTTGTTGCCTTTTATTCTTGTTTCTTACTGTTATTCCCTCCCCTTCTCCCATGGGTTACCATTAATAATATGTGTTTGATGTATATGCTGTTTGTATGTATTCTTATAAAACAAGAAGGTTTGGAATGTGTGTGCTTTTAACATGCATAGATGGTAGCAGTCTAGAGCAGCAGTTGGCAAACTGTAAAGGGCCAGAATAGTAAATATTTTAGGCTTTATGGGCCATATGGACTCTGTTGCAACTACTCTACTGTGTCATTGTAGCACAAAAGCAGCCAACGACATATGCAAGTGAATGAGCACGGCTATGTTCTAATAAAACTTTATTTATGGACACTGAAATTTGAATGTCATATTTTTATATGTCACAAAATATTCTTTTGATTTTTTTCCAACTGTTTAAAACCACTTGTAGCTTGTGGGCCGTACAAACACACTGTGGCCAGATTTGGCTACTGGGTTGTAATTGTGTGATTCCTCATCTAGCTCCTTGCTGCTCAGTATGTTCTGTGGACCCACAGCACGGGCATCACCAGAAAGCTTGTTAGGAATGCAGATCTCAGGCCTCATCCCAGACCTGCGGGGTCAGCACCTGCATTTTAACAAGATCCTTGGTGATTGTGTACACACTGATGTTTGGGAAGCACTGGGCTACACATTTCTTTTTTCTTTTTAATCCTTTCTCATTTAGCACTCTTCTAAAGACCAAACCATTTTGCTAGACCTAATCCATGTCTTGTAACTGCAGCACAGTATTTCCATATTCATTTTTCCACCAAAAAAAAAGAAAAGGGACAGAGACATTGGAAAGATTACCAGTTGTCGAGGGTTAGAAATGATGCAGGTGAAAGATGAATCGGCAGAGCACGGACTGTTTTAGGTGGTGAAAATACTGTGTGCTGCTCTGATGATTGATACATGTCATTATACATTTGTCTAAACCCATAGAGTGCCTACTACCGTGAGTGAACCCTAATGTAAACTATGGGCTTTGGTCAATAATAATGTGTCATTAATTGGCTTATCAATTATACAAATTATAGGGGAGCTCAGGGAGGCGAGAAGGGGATATGTGAGAACTCTGCATGCTCCAATCAATTTTTCTTTTTTTTTCTTCGAGACAGAGTCTCCCTCTGTCGCCAGGCTGGAGTGCAGTGGTGCAATCTCAGCTCACTGCAACTTCCGCCTCCCAGGTTCTAAGCGATTCTCCTGCCTCAGCCTCCGGAGTAGCTGGGATTACAGGCGTGCACCACCACACCCAGCTAATTTTGTACTTTCAGTAGAGAGACGAGGTTTCACCGTCTTGGCCAGGCTGGTCTCAAACTCCTGGCCTCAGGTGATCCACCCGCCTCTGCCTCCCAAAGTGCTGGGATTACAGGCGTGAGCCACCATGCCTGGCCCAATCACTTTTTGTGTACCCAAAACTGCTCTAAAAAATAGTCTATTAACAAAAAAAAAAAAAAAGAGGGCGAAGGAGCATGTCCCAGAAACTCCCCAATTCAGCACAATTTGAACTTTTTGAAGCCAAAAAGTTTTTCTCTTAAAAATACATTCAAATTTGTATTTGTCAGATTCTTTTGCCTTAATGTGACAATTAAATTTTAAATTTCTTTCTACTTAAAGTGCACCTCCCCCCACAGTTAAAAAAAATTGTGTAAAGTGAAAGCTGCAGGAAGATGTGTTGTTACTACCCTGTGACATCCCCTGCTCATGCCTGCCCTCCACTGCCTCAGTTGAAAACTGAAATCCTAGGCCAACTCCTGCCTTCCAGGTGAGGCCAAGGGTGTCCTGCACTCTTGCTCCCCTAGCCCCTGGGCCATCTTGGTGAGGGAGGGAGGGTAGGGAGATGTTGCTGGCACATTTGGGGGCTGGGTCTCTCAGTGCCTACCTGAGTGCCTCAGTGCCTACTATTGCTCCCTGAGTAATAGCATACCTTTGACATACTGTGCCCAAGTGGGGAGGCCTGGCCAGGGGCAAGAACTCTGTCCTGCCAGGGCTCTTATGTCAGATATGGAAGCAAGGACCTGGCTTGGTCTCCAGGGGCACTGGTGGGTTTGCCAAGCTGACATCAGGCTGCACCCCCATCCGACTCCTTTCCTGGGAGAGCTGGGAGAGTATGAAGCCTTCCTGTACATCTCATTCTCCCCACCTTGAGTGTATTTGTGCTCATCTCTTTATGGGTGTAGACAAAGAAGGACCACTGTGGCATGTCGGAGTCAGGCGCAGTAGGTGGTGGAACTCTCTAGTAAGCTGCACATCTCCCGTCGGAAGCAGACCAGCTTGCCTGGGGAAAAGGCCACATGGAAATGTGTGCAGTCAGACTCACCTCCACGGAGGGCTTGACATTCCTAAACTTGTTTTCAGGCGCCAGGTGGTCAACTCTCTCCATCTCTGCAGCCATGAGTTTACTGACCTTGGCCATTGGACCCTACTGAGCCTGGTGCAGCTGGCAGCTGTGGGGGCAAAGGCTAACTGGGTAGAACAGATGTGTTGGAGGTCACCTGTTCTCGTGTGTTTCCTGGACTGATCATTATGATTCAAGGCCCTCCCAAGTTTTCTTCTGTTTGAAAGAAGGTCCAATAACCCAGGAATTTTAGAGTTAAGAATGGACATGACAAAGGAGTATAGATTCCTAAAGAGCATGTCTGTCTGCCAGGCCCTGTCAGCTTCACAAAAGCAAGGATACTTGTGGGGCGGGAGATCAGAACTCTTCCCTGGAAGATGAAGCGCAGTCTTGCTTCCTGCACTCAGAGGCAGTTAAACATCCAGAGGGCAAGTGGACTGAGGGAATGACAGACTCCAGAAAGCAGCCCTGACCAAGTGGGAGAGGCCCTCCAGGGCAGCGACTCTCAGCACGAGGACATGGATTCTCACACCTGCCAGCGCTGGGGCAAATGCTTGGCATCTTTGGTGGAAACAAGCATTTCATCATCCTCCTTGTTTGATTTTTATTTCATTTCTTTTGAGATTGACATTAAAGAGTAGCCATGTGACTTTTGATACATGCACAGTTGTACAACTGCATCTGAACCTTTTTGTGTGATGTCCCTCCCTCCCTCCCATCTTCCTCCCTAGTGCCTAAAGGTAGAAGGACAGAGGTGGAGCTATCCCAAGTAGAGCCGGTTCTCAGGCTCTGTGCAGTCCCTTCAGGGGACCTGTGATAAAGTGGAGTCGGCACAAATCAAGGCTTGTACATGTAAGATTTTATCTTGACCTCAAACTGAGCTGTGGACCTGAGGCAGTGCTGGGAGGCTCTGTAGCAGAAAGGAGTCCTTAGACCTGGCTTTCAGCCAAGGCTCCAGCAGCTTTGCAGAACATAGTTTTGAACATAGCCTTTCACTGCTGTGGGCCTCGGTTTCCCTCTCTAAAATAGAGACGATCATATCTCCATCATACAACTGTTGTGTGGCTAAATGAGATGTGAGTGATGTAACTGGTGACGTCCTATACAAATACTGATGGTACTGGAGGTGAGACGTTTATTGTCATTCAGTAAACGTTTCTCTCCCACACAGAAATGGAAAAAGCTGTTTTTATAGGGACTCTTGCCTCCTCCTCACTACTCTCTCATCCTCTTTCCTGTTGTTTCTTTCCTGTAAGCCTTTATCTCAGTTCTGTTCCTTAGGAGATAGCATTCATTTTTTCCTTCTCCTCTTTGCCTTTTATCCCCCCGCTTCACCAAAATAGAAGGAAATTGTCTGTTTTCTGTTGCTATGACTGAATACCTGAGACTGGGTAATCTATTAAGAAAACCATTGTTTCTTCCAGTTTTGGAGGCAGGAATTCCAAGGCCAAGGGGTTGCAGCTGATGAAGGCCTTCTTGCTGGTGGGGACTCTCTGCAGAGTTTTGAGGCGGTGCAGGGCATCACATAGCAAGGAGACTCACGAGGGACAGCCAGACTGGCTTTTAAAACAGCCTCCCTCTTGTGATAACAAACCTACTCCCATGATAACTCATGAATCCATGAATGGATTAATCCATTTGTGAGAGCAGAGCCCTCATGATCCAGTCACCTCCTAAAAATGCCACCTCTCAACACTGCTGCATTTGAGGACCAAGTTTCCAACACATAAACTTTAGGGGACACATTCAAACCACAGCAGAAACCAACATGTGAAATGGAAAAGTGTTTAAAGAAGTAAGTAAATGTGGGAGCCAGGTTAGCATCTGACCACAGACAACACCATCCAGGCCTGCACAGACAGAGGTGGCCCTGGAATATCACCAACTCCAATCCTCTCACTCTAAGAGTCTTCTTTTCACACAGTTTGTTCAGTGTTCTTGAAGACTCTAAGCTGTTTGGCTGGGGCTGGCTGCTACTTTACTTATTGGTGATCCAGGACCATGATCCAGGTGTTTTTCACTGATTCTGGGGGAAGATTTGTGTTCTTTGTGAGTCCTGAGAAGATCTTGGATTGGGTCATCAGCATCCAGTATTCCTCTTAAATCCCTGGTGGGTGGAGCAACCCATGAGAAAGAGGGAAGAATATAGTGCTTCTTTTTTTTTTTTTTTTTTTTTTTTTGAGACGGAGTCTCGCTCTGTCGCCCAGGCTGGAGTGCAGTGGCGCAATCTCGGCTCACTGCAAGCTCCGCCTCCCAGGTTCACGCCATTCTCCTGCCTCAGCCTCCCGAGTAGCTGGGACTACAGACGCCCGCCACTGCGCCCGGCTATTTTTTTTCTATTTTTTAGTAGAGACGGTGTTTCACCATGGTCTCGATCTCCTGACCTTGTGGTCCGCCCGCCTCGGCCTCCCAAAGTGCTGGGATTACAGGCGTGAGCCACCGCGCCCGGTCTATAGTGCTTCTTAATAACACTTGACCTGCTTGGGAAGACACCTTGCTGGGCTCCTTCCCAGAAATGCTGATTCAGCAGGTCTGGGTGTGACCTAAAAGTCTGCATTTCTCACACGCTCCTGGGGGAGGCTGATCCTGCTGGACTGGGACCGGACCACATCATTGGAGAAGCCAAGGCTACAAGGTAGAGGTTGGCAAATTACAGCCCAGCAGCCAGGTCCTGCCAGCTGCCTGTTGTCAAGAAAGTTTTGGTGAAACACAGTTGCTCCCATTCATTTACATACTGTCTATGACTGCTTTCATGCTACAGTGGTAGAATTGAGTCGTTGTGGCAGAGACCATGTGGCCCACAAAGCCAAAAATATTTACTATTTGGCCTTTTTTTTTTTTTTTTTTTTTTTTGATTGAGACGGAGTCTTGCTCTGTTGCCAGGCTGGAATGCAATGGTGCAATCTCGGCTCACTGCAGCCTCCACCTCCTGGGTTCAAGTGATTCTCCTGCCTCAGCCTCCTGAGTAGCTCGGACTACAGGCATGCACCACCACGCCCAGCTAATTTTTGTATTTTTAGCAGAGACGGGGTTTCACCATGTTGGTCAGGATGGTCTCGATCTCTTGACCTTGCGATCTGCCCGCCTCGGCCTCCCAAAGTGCTGGGATTACAGGTATAAGCCACTGTGCCCGGCCTGGCCTTTTACAGTAAAAGCATGCCAACCTCTGCTCTTGCAGTTCCTCAGCACCCTTAGCCCAGTGGTTCTAATTACAGGCATGGGATACCTCCCACTCCTCTCTTTCACTGACTGAGTACCCTAGGACCACTACTGCTAAGAAATCAACTCTGCTAAGCATTAAATCATATTCTCCGGAAGAAAAAACATGAGACTGATATCACTGCTTTTACCTCTATCTTTGTAGATCACAAAACACCTTAAGACCCTGTAGCAACCTAGGTGGTGCTGTACCCATCTTGTGGAGGTACAAACCAAGGCTCAGAGGAGAAAAGTTATGCCTGTGGTCACACAGCAAATTAGTGACAAACCCGGGTCTTCCAGGCTTTGTAGCTAACACACTACCTATTGTATATAAGGCAAAATTGGATGGTACTTGGTATATTGGTCATCTAATTCTGTGTAACAAATTACCCCTAAATGTAATGGCCTAAAGCAGTAGTAGACATTTATTATTGCTCACAGTGTCTGTACGTAAGGAATTCAGGATCAACTTGGCTGAGCAGTTCTGGCTCAGGTGTTTTCCTGAGGCTCCATCAGATGTCAGCCAGAGCTGCAGTCATTTAAAGTTTAACTGGGGCTGGAGAATCCACTTCCAAGGATTCAGTTTGGAGAATCAGCATCACTCACGTGGCTGGCAAGTTGGTTCTGGCTATTGGTGGGAAACTTCATTTCTGTTCCATGTTGACCTCCCTGCAAGGCTGCTTGAGTGTCCTCACAACGTGGCTGCTAGCTTCCCCAGAGGAAGTGACCCAAGAGTGAGACAGCTGGGGGATGCTATCTCCTTTTTATGACGCAGCCTCCCAAGTCACATAGCATCATTTCTGCTACATTTCTGTTTATCAAAAGCAAGTCAGGAGTCCAGCTTACCTTCAAGAAGAGCGTCAAAGAATTTGTGGGCATATTTTAAAACCAGCCCAGTAGGCCGATTTCCATTCCCTTGCCTGCTGGGAAAATTCAGGGTCCTGTGGTGTTGTCACAGTGCCGGTCTTTAGTTGATTGTAGAATGTGAGACTAAAGTCCTAAGCAAGAATAAGGTAATTCACAAATTACTAGCAACATCTAGGTCTCAAGTTTTGTTCTGTTCTGGAGTAGTGTACCCAAAGAAATCCTACAGATGAACTTCAGAAAAGGTCAGAGAGGGCCAGAAGGAGATGCCCATCTTCATGCTGTGTTTGAAAACAGACGACCACGTGTTTCGAAATCCTCCCACACAATCCAGACATGCTTCTCCTAAAGGCCAGCTCTCCATTCCCAATTAAAAACTACCTTTCTAGCCCAGAGGCCAAGTGCCTTGTTGGAGAAAGCAGCAAGGCCTGAAGCCCTTCGGTTGTACTGGTTGATGCTCCACACAGTTCTCCTATAAAGTATTAAACACACTTCAGTAAGAACTTTGTAGGGGTAGGCCGGGTGCGGTGGCTCATGCCTGTAATCCCAGCACTTTGGGAGGCTGAGGTGGGCAGATCACGAGGTCAGGAGATCGAGACCATCCTGGCTAACACAGTGAAACCCTGTCTCTACTAAAAATAAAAAAAATTAGCCAGGCAAGGTGGCAGGCGCCTGTAGTCCCAGCTACTCGGGAGGCAGGAGAATGGCGTGAACCTGGGAGGCGGAGCTTGCAGTGAGCCGAGATCACACCACTGCACTCCAGCCTGGGCTATAGAGCAAGACTCCATCTCAAGAAGATGAATACATAAATAAAAAGAACTTTGCAGGGGTAGAAGGAGGAGGCTGTGAATTTGTGGATTAAATTTGCCCTTCCAAGTCTTTGTACTAATTCATCCTTAGCCAGCTGACTGCATTTCTTGTCAGATCTGTTTCCAGGCAACGTCTGGTACTAATGGGTGAGAGTCGAGTTTATTCTTCCATGCTCTGCCACCTCTGTGCAAGGCGTTTTAAGTGTAGGAACTCATTCAGACAGATGGTAAACTCTGATCTCTCTCCATTGAACAGGGTCTGGTTGTAGCTCCTTAGTCTTTCATAAGCAGTGTTTGGATACCCTCTAGTGGATAAGTGAAGGCGGTCGCCATGCTTGCTAAACAGAAGGGCTCCGAACCTGGGATGGGAGTGGAGGTGACTGGGGCTTGAAGAGCCCCCTTTGACTCTGGAAAACAAATGTAGGGAGAGGTCAGTTTGAGGATAATGTAACTCCTTGATGGTCCAGGAAAGAGGTATACTCTTTCATTGTATAATTGTCTCCGGCTTGATATATTTAATAACCTGATTTGAAAAACAGGTAACAAAAACATAAGGACATATATATGTGCATGTGTGTGTATTTCCTAGGGCAAAGAGTGTATGTGGTGGTAAACAGGAATTGGCAAACCTTTTCTATAAAGGGCCAGATAGTAAATATTTCAGGCTTTATCGCCAAGAGGCCACACATTCTGTTGTTGTAGTGTGAAAAGAGCCATAGATAATACATTCATGAATAAGCATGGCTGTGTTCATTGACTATACAAAACAATGAGCCACATGTGGCCATGGGCCAAAGTTTGCCAACCCCTGGTGGAAAAGAAAGAACTGAATTGTGTTTGTCTCTTGCACTAGATGGCAAATTCCTCCTGTGCAGAAACCCAAGCCTCATTCACCTTTGTACCCTGGGCACTCAGTATTGTGCCTAGCCTGTGGCAGGTGCCCACAGCCTGTTTACTGACTCAATAAGGCTCCTATGTCAGACTCTGTAATATGTCACCTTTCTTGCAAGATTTCTTGGAATTCATTGAATTAAGAGCCCCGTGCTCTCTAACTTAGATGTTTAAGCCATCAGAGCAAATAGGATTAGTTGCCATCCTGTTTTCCATGTACTTGTCCTTAACCAAGATGCCATGTGAAAGACCAGCGCTTCAAAAGGCCTTGTCGTGATCAGCCCTATTCAGTCTGAAGATGGCACTCCCTAGTGGGCCAACAGTGGTGGGCAGCTGCTGGGCATCTTGTTTTGCAGAAGTGGGAGTGGGTTTGCGTAGAGGCTTCTGCTGCCTTTACTAGAATCTCCATATGCCCGGAACCTTGCACATGGGAAGGGACTGGCTGGTGGCATTCCAGGTAATGTCCCATCCCTAAGAACATGGCAGGAGCCGGCTTCTCTGTCTCAAACACCAGCCTATTCCTCTAAGGCAGGCTTATGGTCTGCCAAACTGCTCTGTTATTTTAAAGTATTAATCACAATAGCAACTATCATTTGTAGAGCTTATTGTCTTATGTGGATTTTAGAAAATATGTATTATCTCTACGTATTGATGAAGAAACTGAGGCACAGAAGAGTTAAATTACTTGCGGCATGGTGTTGATGTGTAGTACAGTAAAACTTGAGGCCGGGCATGGTGGCTCACGCCTGTAATCCCAGCAGCAATTTGGGAGGCCAAGGCAGGCGGATCACCTAAGGTCAGGAGTTCAAGACCAGTCTGGCTAACATGGCGAAGCCCCCTCTCTAATAAAAATACAAAAATTAGCCAGGTGTGGTGTCATGTGCCTTTGATCCCAGCTACTCTGGAGGCTGAAGCAGAAGAATCACTTGAACCCAGGGGGTGGAGGTTGCAGTGAACCAGGGTTGCCACTGCACTCCAGCCTGGGCAACAGAGCAAGACTCTGTCTCAAAAAAAAAAAAATAAATAAACTTGGACTAAGTTTTTTAACTCACTGTGCCTTGGTTTTCCTATCTATAAAATCATCATGATAAAACCTATTTTAAGGCTGGGTGTGGTGGCTCACGCCTACAATCCTAGCACTTTGGGAGGCCGAGGTGGGCGGATCACCTGAGGTCAGGAGTTTGAGACCAGCTTGGCCAACATGGGGAAACCGCGTCTCTACTAAAAACATAAAAATTAGCTGGGCGTGGTGGCATACACCTGTGATCCCAGCTACTCGGGAGGCTGAGGCAGTAGAATCTCTTGAACCCAGGAGGCGGAGGTTGCAGTGAGCCAAGATCACACCACTGCAGTCGAGCGTAGGCAACAGAACGAGACTCCATCTCAAAAAAAAACCAAATAAAAACAAAAACCTATTTTAGGGGGCTAGCTGTGTGGGGCAAATGAGGTAAGGTACAAGAAGCGTTTCCTTACTCCATAGTAGATACTAGACTGTTACCAGGGGCTTGGGTACATAGGTCCTCGATAAATATTGGTTGAATAGATGAAAGCTATTTGCCTAGTCACACAGGTGGTAACAGTTCAAAGCCCCGCTCTTCCTACCAGGCCAGATGGCCTTGGCATTATACCATTTAACCAAACAGGAACAGGAGCATGCTCACCATGGTATTGAGGTGGGCCATGTGGCATTCAGGTGTCCACACAGGGCAGGGAAGACAGAGGTTCAGGGTTAAGCATTCACGGTTCACTTAGCCTGGCATCGTATTGGCGTTATTACTTATGAGAGAACTCTCAGGCTCAGTCCGTACATCCAGGGAGCTGGAAATAGACTTCTTGGCTCCACACAAGTGTAAAAAGCTTCAGTTACAGAGAAAAGTAGGTGTTTTACCTGAGAAACAAGAGAGGTGTTCCTCCTAAGAACCATTGTAAACCCTGGCAATAATATTAGCATAGTAGTAATAGTTGCCACAGCACCTCGAAAGCACTGTTGTGCATACACTGATTAACTCATTTTGTCCTCGCACACCCTAGGAGGGAAGCCTCTGTATCCCCATTTTACAGTTGAGGAAACCAAAGCTCGGGTTAGTAACTTGCCCGAAGGCTAATGGAATTCAGGTAGACTGACTCCACAGTAAGGATTTTCCCCATGAAGCAAACTCTGCCTTTCGGTCTGCTATTACCATGTGTGGTAGTGTCACCTCAGTGAGACAGGAAGGAGGAGGAAGGAACAGGGAATCAAACAGTGAAGACTATAGGGTAAATAAAAATAGCACCAGATTGGAAGATGCCACTGAACACTAGTTCTGCTTTGACCCCTGACTAGCTCTATGACCCTAGGCTGGTTGCTTCTGAACGTGTGCTGGACTTCTCTTCATTTGTAAGCATCTCTTCACGTGTGAAATGAGTTAATCAGTCCAACACTAACATTCTCTGGCCTTCAAACCACTATGGGATAAGTCTTGGCTTTAAGAAAAGGTGCCATCCTTGGAGACTGCTGTCTGATGCCAGGCCTTCTTTGCAAGTGGATTCCCACCTGGTCTTCATGTATCAAGTCAAGACCGCCAAAAGACCCATGTCACCAGCTGGGGTGTCTGTCTCAGAGTTTTGGCATTCCTCCCACCACCCAAATTTTGCCTGGCTAACTCATTCACCTATTTGTCTCTGACTTCCTCTGACCTTCCAGACTGGGTTGGGTCCTTGTGCTTTACATTCTTGTATCAGCATGGTTTCTTTTCATAGGATTTATTATAGCTTATAATTAAATATCAATTGACATACCTTCTCTAGGGCCAGACACCATGTCTTTTTTCCCCATCATTGTACTGCCATTGAGACCTCAGGTGTTTTGTTTTTGTTTTTGAGATGGAATCTCACTCTTGTCACCCAGGCTGCAGTGCAGTGGCATTATCTCAAGTCACTGCAACCTCTGCCTCCCGGGTTCAAGTGATTCTCCTGCCTCAGCCTCTCAAGAGGCTGGGATTACAAGCATGTGCCACCACGCCCAGCTAATTTTTGTATTTTTAGTAGAGACAGGGTTTCACCACGTTGGCCAGGCTGGTCTCGAACTCCTGACCTCAAGCGATCTCTCCGTCACAGCCTCCCAAAGTGCTGGGATTACAGGCATAAGCTACCACGCCCAGCCAAGACCTCAGGTTTTTGAATGAATGAATGTTGCCACATGTGTGCCGTATTAAATGTGCACCAGAAGTAGAACTGCCAGGCACGGTAATAGTGGTTGGTTCTCTTCTGGCAGACCACATAATAGCAAATCTGCAATCACTGATTTCCAATGCCGCTTCATTGCAAGGAATTAGTATGATAAATGATTTAAAATCTAATGAGGTATTTCAGAGGTATGCTGAGATCTCACCAGAGCAATGCGAAGCCAGATGGGAACAGCTGGTGCATTGCTTCTAGGTTAGCCTAGTTAATTGTCAAAAGTTACCTGTTTTCAAGGCTAGAGTATATTTTCAATAATGGTACTTCTGCCAGTCAAGGCTAAAGTCAAAACTAAATCAGCCAACTGATGTCCTATAGCAACGTAGCATTTCCTGCCCCAGCAACAGTGCCTAGAAAACCTGTGTCCTAATAATGCTCAGTAGGTATTTGAATAAATGAGACTTTCTAACACTGCTATCAGATAATTCCTCTGAGCAGCAGAATAGCTGTCACAAAGCTCGCAGATACCGCAGGGAGTCCTCAGGGACAAACTTATTGTCTTTCTGGAAGATTTTGAAAATTGTGCCAGAATCAGTGGCTCATACCGGTAATCCCAGCACTTTGGAAGGCTGAGGCAGTAGGATCACTTGAGTCTAGGAGTTCGAAATCAGCCCGGGCAGCATAGTGAGACCCCGGCTCTACAATAAATTTAAAACCTAGCTGGGCATGGTGACATGCACCTGTCATTCCAGCTACTTTGGAGGCTGAGGTGGGGTAATCACTTGAGCCCAGGAGGTCGAGGCTGCAGTGAGCTGTGATTGTACCACTGTACTCCAGCCTGAGTGACAGAGCAAGACCCTGTCTCAAAAACAAAAACCTGACATTTGTTTTCTTAGTCCATAGAATACTCGAATACAGATGATGTGGGGGTAGGAGAGTACACACAAAGGACAGAGGAGGGCAGTTGAAATCAGCTCACTGAGAGCTGCAAGAGGTGAGATGATTTTCAATTTAAAAAATTTCTTCAGGCTGGGCATGGTGACTCATGCCTGTAATCCTATAATAGCACTTTGGGAGGCTGAGGTGGATTACGCCTGTAATCCCAACACTTTGGGAGGCCAAGGCAGGCAGATCACTGGAGGTCAGGAGTTCTAGACCAGCCTGGCCAACATGGTGAAACCCCATCTCCACTAAAAATACAAAAATTAGCTGGGTGTGATCCCAACTTGTAATCCCAACTACTCAGGGGGCTGAGGCAGGAGAATCACTTGAACCTGGGAGGCGGAGGTTGCAGGGAGCCAAGATTTATTGTGCCACTGTACTCTAGCCTGAGCGACAGAGCGAGACTATGTCTCAAAAAAAAAAAGAATTTTATTGATGCAAAATGTCAATATGCCTGAGACTGAGGAATCCTAATCTAGAGAATAAACTTTTACACTAATGACAGAAGTGGGGCAATCAACTCGCAGCTTGCAGTAGAGCAAAGGGTAAGGACTTAGCGACTTTCAAACAGCTTCCCACCAATCCTCCTTATTTTAGCTGCTCCTCTCCCACCCCCAACCTTCGTTTTCTGTCCTAGAGCTACCTGAGTCTTTTTAGACTTTGCAGTGAAGTTGGTTTGTTTCTTGACTTACCTGTTAACCACCTTAGAACTCAGCTTTCTCAGGGTCATTAAGTCAGTTATCCATTGTTCATATGTGTTCTAAGTCTGTTTTTTTTTTTTTTGAGACGGAGTCTCGCTGTCACCCAGGCTGGAGTGCAGTGGCGTGATCTTGGCTCACTACAACCTCCACCTCCCGGGTTCAAGTGATTCTTCTGCCTCAGCCTCCCAAGTAGCTGGGACTAGATAGAGGCATGTGCCACCATGCCCGGATAATTTTTTATTTTTAGTAGAGACGGGGTTTCACCATATTGACCAGGCTGGTCTCGAACTCCTGACCTCAGGTGATCCATCCACCTCGGCCTCCCAAAGTGCTGGGATTACAGGCATGAGCCACCATGTCAGGCCTAATTTTTGTATTTTTAGTAGAGATGAGGTTTCACCATGTTGGCCAGGCTGGTCTTGAACTCCTGACCTCAGGTGATCCACTCGCCTCGGCCTCCCAAGGTGCTGGGATTACAGGCATGAGCCACTGCACCTGGCTGTGTTCTAAGCTTCTAAAAATGTTACTGTTGTCTCTTTTCCTATTCAACCCATCCTCTTGAAAATTTTAGAAGGGTTTTTGGAGGGAGCAAAATTAGGTGTTCAGTCTGATATACTTTCCAAGAATGCTAAAATACATGAAATACATGTTGAAGCTACAGTCATTGGCACTGACACAGCAGATGAACACAGGTGAATGGAATGGAATAAAGATTCCAGAAACTGCCACAATATATGGGAAGACACCGATAAGTGTCTATCTGCTAGAAAAAATAAAATTTGCCTTTATTTACCCCATGTATAGAACTCAGTGCTAGTTGGAGTAAAGATGTAAGCATATATACAAAACTATAAAAATACAGGAGAATGTTTTTGTAATCTTCTGTTGAGAATGACCTTGCTAAGAAGGTAAAAAAATAAGAGTTAAAGAAAATCAATTATGTCAGCCAGGCATGGTGGTTCACACCTATAATCTCAGCACTTTGGGAGGCCACGGCAGGAGGATCACTTGAGCCCAGGAGTTCGAGACCAGCCTGGGCAACATAGCGAGACCCTCATCTCTACAAAGAAATGAAAATCAAAAAGTTAACCAGATGTGGTGCATTCCTGTAATCCCAGCTACTCCTGAGGCTGAGGTAGAAAGATCACGAGCCCAGGAGGTAGAGGTTGCAGTGACCCTTGATCATACCACTGCCCTCCAGCCTAGGCAACAGAGTGAGACCCTGTCTCAAAAAAAAAAAAAAAAAAAAAAAAATGTAAAAACTTAAAACTTCCATAGAAAAAAGACTGTATGGCTTTGAAAAATAAAACTGGATCGGGAAAATGTTTGCCACATATATGGTTGGTTACCATCTCTCTTAGTAAAGATCTCTACAAATCAGAAAGTGACTTTTAAAAATCTATGACGCCAGGCATAGTGGCTGGCCAGGTGCAGTGGCTCACACCTGTAATCCTAGTACTTTGGGAGGCTGAGGCGAGCAGATCACTTGAGGTCGGGAGTTTGAGACCAGCCTGGCCAACATGGTGAAACCCTGTCTCTACTTAAAATACAAAAAATTACCCAGGCATGGTGGTGCACTCCTGTAATTACAGCTACTGGGGAGGCTGCAGCATGAGAATTGCTTGAACCTGGGAGACGGAGGTTGCAGTGAGCCAGGATCACACCACTGCACTCCAGCCTGGGTGATGGAGTGAGACTGTCTAAAAAAAAAACCACACACACACTGACAAAAAAAAAAAAAGAAAAGAAAAGAAAAAGAAAAACTATCAGGAAATAAGAGGAGAACTCTACATGGTTGATGGCATTATAAGCATTCAAAAACATGCTCTACTGTCCTTGACACTGATGAAGAAAAATGCAAATTAAAGTAGAAACAAGATGCTATTCATCAGTGGTTCTTCATGTGTAGTCCCTGGGCCAGCAGCATCAGCATTACCTGAGAGCTTGTTAGAAATGCAGATTCTCAGATGCATCCTAGACCTGAATCACAGGCAAGTGGTAGGCCTAGCCATTTGTTTCAACAAACCCTCCAGGTGATTCTGATGGTCAAATTTGAGAAACCAGGAGAAAGAAGGAACTACCTTCGGTATTGCAGATGACTCTCTCACAGTATTTAGCAAGAGATGTCAGACATAAGACTGAATACTATAGGATCCATTTATATGAAGATCAAAAGCAGAAATTAATCTAGGATGATAGAGAGCAGGGCAATTGTCACCCTTAGAGGAGAGGAGTAACTAGAAATGGGGGTAAGGTTTTCAGGCGCTGGCAGTGTTCTGTTTCTTCATTTGGATGCTGGTTACACAGGTTTGTTCAGTTAGTGAAACTTCCCCAAGCTGTTCACTTAGGATTTGTATACTTTTCTTTATGCTATATTTCAATACAGCAGTGAAAGTTAAAACAGTGAGAGTTCTGTTTTTTAAAATCAGGTTTTTAGCCATTAAAACATAGAAATTTAGTCTGGTGAAGATGGAAAACATACATATACTGATAATAAACTCATACAAGCATTTTTTTTTTTTCCTCTAGAGACAGAGTCTCGCTCTGTCGCCCAGACTGGAGTATAGTGGTGCAATCTCAGCTCACTGCAACCTCCACCTCCCCAGTTCAAGGTATTCTCCTGCCTCAGCCTCCCTAGTAGCTGGGATTACAGGCACGCACCACTACGCCCTGCTAATTTTTGTATTCTTAGTAGAGATGGGGTTTCGCCATGTTAGCCAGACTGGTCTCAAGCTCCTGGCCTCAAGTGATCCACCTGCCTCAGCCGCCCAAAGTGCTGGGATTATAGGCGTAAGCTGCTGTGCCCGGTCAGTAAATTAGTACAAGCTTTTGCCAAACAATTTGGTAGTACCTCTAAAGCTTAAAATATGTATTCTAGAAATTTTCCTCCTAGACATCTCCTGGAATTCAGGTATACAAAGGCATAGGTTATAAAAATGTTTCTGGGTATTTTTGTACATACATAAAGAAGACAACCTAAATTTCCATCAATGGGGGATTGGTTACATGAATTATGGAAGACTGAGCAACTGTTAAAATTGGCAGAGATGCGTGTGTAGTAGTGTGGAAGGTTGTCCTCTATGGTATTACTGACTGAAAGAAGCAAGTTATAGACTCCGTGAACAGAGTGATCCATATTTATACGGGAGAAAAAGAAAGATGTGCAGGCAGTGGTTATAAATGCTCGGAAAGAGGCTAGAAAGGGTAAATACAAAATTGTTTATGTTGGTTTTTCTTGAATTTTTATAACTGGTGGATAGGGATGGGGTTGTCATTTCTTTATATACTTCTGTGTTGTTTTTTTTTTTTTTTTGAGATGGAGTCTCGCTCTGTCGCCCAGGCTGGAGTACAGTGGAACAATCTCAGCTCACTGCAAGCTCCGCCTCCCGGGTTCATGCCATTCTCCTGCCTCAGCCTCCCAAGTAGCTGGGACTACAGGCGCCCACCACCACGCCCGGCTAATTTTTTGTATTTTTAGTAGAGACAGGGTTTCACTGTGTTAGCCAGGATGGTCTTGATCTATTGACCTCGTGATCCGCCTGCTTCGGCCTCCCAAAGTGCCGGGATTACAGGCGTGAGCCACTGTGCCCGGCCTACTTCTGTGTTTTTTATTTCATTTTATTTTATTTTATTTTATTTATTTATTTTTGAGATGGAGTCTCCCTCTGTCACCCAGGCTGGAGTGCAGTGACGCAATCTCGGCTCACTGCAAACTCTGCCTCCTGGGTTCAAGCGATTCTCCTGCCTCAGCCTCCTAAGTAGCTGGGACTACAGGCATGCCCCACCACGCCCAGCTAATTTTTGTATTTTTAGCAGAGACGGGGTTTCACCATGTTGGCCAGGATGGTTTCGATCTCTTGACCTTGTGATCTGCCCGCCTCAGCCTCCCAAAGTGCTGGGATTTACAGGCGTGAGCTACCGTGCTTGGCCCTGTGTTAATTTTTTACCTGCATTTATCACTTTGAAAGGTTAGTTTTGCCATTAAAAAAAAAAGTCTTAGCCTAAAAAAAAAAAAAAATGCTTATAATGCTTATCAGAGAAAACAAAAACAAACAGTATTTTTGTAGTCTAAGCAAATAAAGATTTAGGTTTATCTTAAAGCAGAAGATGAGTAACATTTTTGAAGAGTGGTTTTTATCAGTATTGGCTATGGTGGAGATAAAAGGTTTGCTTCTTGATATATTTCAGTTACCTAGGAAATTCACTTGGGTAGAACAATTCTTTTCTTGACAGAGACATTCTTTTTACTTTGTTTGCTTGTGAGGTCATGTGTCAAGTATTCCTGTTCTTTGAAAGACGGCTCAGTTAACAATATTGTGCCTTTGTGTAAAAGATGACCACAGCCAGCAAACTAGACAATGCAGCCCGGGACAGCAGGCTTCACTTGTGTTAATAATGAAAAACGTTTTTGCATTCAGAGCCAAGAGCTGTGAGTTGAGCCTGTTTATCTGGATACAGACTTGTGATGGAAACTCTTAAGCCCTTGTGATCACACAGAGAGATACTATCAACACATCTACAGTGCCTCTTCACTCACTGTTATGTTTCCTATGTGAATCATCCACAAAGGGCCGTTCTGACCCTATCTCAATCAAGAAGCCTGAAATGTTTCAGACGCTGCCATGCCGGATTACATCTATTACCAGTCTTACTGATCCAACAGAATGTCAAACACATTGTATAGATTACCTGTCAGAATCAGTTTGGGCCAAAAACCTCATTAGTGTGAGGCTTAGCGCCTTCTGGAATTATATCCCATTCTGTGTGTCTTCACTTTCAATAAGTGTCGTTGCCACAGATGTAAACACAAAAGCACATCTCCATTAAGCATCTTGTCTCTGGAATTCATATACTAATATCAAGCAGATAAAAGAATGTTGATGCTCAAATCTAAAGAGCAGAAACAACAACATTTAGAGTCTTAGCTGTTCCCCGGCACAGGCACCCAAACTGTACCGGAAAAGTGGCTTCTCTTGGGAAGCGGTTTAACATGTCCCGTGGAAACCTGTCTGATGGCTTCAAGATCTTCACAGGAAGTCTTCCTTCTTAAAGAATGGCCTGAGGTCTTCTCTCTTCACCATCCACTTCTTCTAATCCCTGTTTGAAGGTCCCCAACTACCTCAAACTGAGTAGTTTGAAAATTTAACTCATGAACAACACTCCCTTAACCTGTTCCTCTTCCACTGTTCCAACAGAACAAGTCAAACCCTGATCTACTCCAGAAATCTTTCTAGAGACCTAGGGATCATTCCATTGTATCCTCTCCCTTCTCCTCCCCCAACCCCATATCTAATCCATTAAAGTCCCATCTGCTGAAATTTGTCTTGAATTCACTCCTCAATATTCACTGCCACCATATTGGTCTTGAAGACTTCATATTCTTCCCTCTTGGATTATTGCACGCTTTCTGAATTTGTCTCCACACCACTGCTCCCCCTTTCCCCTCCACATGTCCATTCTCTACCTGCAGCCAGAGTGGCTTTATAAAAAAATCTAGCCTAATCTTAACATTCTCTTGCTTAAAACTCTCCCACTGCCCTTTGGATAAAGCACAAAATCTCTAGGCCTCCTGGGCTCATATCATCTCACCTTCCTCAGGTCTCTAACATTTTGCACCAATATCCTAACTTACTACTTGTTCTTACAGGTTCTAGAAGGTAGCAGAGCCCTTCCCACCTTCAGACCTTTGCCCACGCTGTGCCCTCTGCCTATAACGTTGCCTTCCCGCTTCTGTCTCGCCAGTGCTTTCAGCCTTCAGGTTATTCTTCAGCCTGGACTTCTCCGATGCTTCCTGTGCCTGCCAGCAAGGTCATTTCCCCCACCACAGACCTTTATCATACCCTTTACCTTCTTCATAACATTTGCCACAGTTGTAATCTGTCAGGTATTTCCCTCCACTAGACTTTAGTTCTCTACAAGCAGGATCTATACAATTTGTATAGCACTGTCCTTGGAGCCTGACAGCAGGAAGCCCAGATATTGTAGGTGCTCCTGTGTTAAACAAATAAAGGAAATCTGTCTTCCAAGCCTGGTGATTAGAGTTACTTTAGTATTTTGTTTCATATACCACAAAGAAAGCTAAACCAGAAATGAAATTCTTTGTCCTAAGTCACACACAGCAAACCAGGACTTGCAGGGCTAAAACCCACCCTGGACTCTTGTTACTGTGTCCTGGGCATGTGGTTCACATCTCAACTTTCTGGGACTTAGGAATAAAGTCCACTTGGAAGGTGCTAGAATGTGAGTGCATACCTTGCTCTAGCCTTCCTTTGTCCAGGACTCAAGACACCTACAGTTTAGCTCAGTTTCCTTTTCCTTGATGAAGCCTACCTTTAGTCAGTGAGTGGTGTTAATTTGTTTGGGTATGGTCTTCCTCATCAGCAGTTGGATGACTATTGCTGGGGTAAATGCACAACGTGTGGTAAAATAGTGTCTACATCTGGACTGGGCTGTTGCTCATTCTCTCTTCTGAAAGCTGTCTCAGACCACATGTTACTGGCCATCTGTGAGAACAGCAGGGAATGCCCAGAGGTTCGTCCCTTGAAAGCAGATCAGCTCCAGGGACCACCTCCAAGTGCACCTGCAGTCTTGTTTCCTTGGCAAGTATCAGCCTGGGAGCAAATTCCAGCCATGGATGTTGTTTTTCACCAAGTGGTGTTTTAAAACCCCTGATTAGTGCTCATATTTAAAATCAAGATTATTATGTACAAGCTTGAGTTTCTGTGTTCTCCTGGGGTGGAGGAGACCTGGCAAAACCAGCCCACAACTATCAGCTAGGGCTGAATTTTAAGAGAACCCCCTAAAACAAGACATTATTGATCCCTGCCTGGACTGCCATGGTTACCTTCCTGGCATTTGTAGGCACATGCGTTTGCAAACCCTGTAATATTTTTAAGTCACGGCAGGGGAAGGTGGGGATATATGCATGAAAGTTGTAATTGACTTAGCTGAGCATGGTTCTGCACACCTGTAATCCCAGCTACTCAGGAGGCTAAGAAAGGAGAACCCCTTGAACCCGGGAGGTAGAGGTTGCAGTGAGCCGAGATCGCACCACTGCACTCCAGCCTGGGTGATGGAAGCAAGACTCCATCTCAAATACATCAATAAATAAATAAGTTGTAATTGACATTCTGTATAATTTTTTTTTCTTTGTCCCTACTTCCTTCTTTTTCTTTATCTTCTACTTTCCCTTCCTCTCTCCACTGCTTCTACCACTTTACAGGTTCTGGGGCTGCTGGTATGGACGCTTATCGCTGGAACTGAGTACTTCCGGGTCCCCGCATTTGGCTGGGTCATGTTTGTAGCTGTATTTTACTGGGTCCTCACCGTCTTCTTCCTCATTGTCTACATAACAATGACCTACACCAGGATTCCCCAGGTGCCCTGGACAACAGTGGTAAGGAAGCCGTGGGTGGTGGTCTTGTCCAGTGCCTGCTCGGTAGGATGGCATTAGTCCTCCACTAGTCAATCCAAGACTGTCTCTCTGCCCAAAAAAGGTGGGCCATACCATGGAGAACCCGACACAGCAGACAATCTCAACATCCTCTAAGTGCCTCTCAAGTGGCTTACAGCTGGGTGTGAAACTGGGCACATCAGAAGGTCCAGAAATTCCTTTCAGGCAGAATTGCAAACCAATTCTCAGAAGACTGAATCAAGAAAAGCCAGGTTCTCTCATGTAGACTCTCATTTTATTATTTCCCTGTGAACAATGTCACGTGGAAATAAATATGTCAGGGCACCAACCTCTGCAGGTCATGCTTCCTACAAACCTCTCCTGGGGCTGTGGCCTTAACCCTTTGTACATCACAGCTCTTTGATGCTAGAGCACGTTGTGTATGGAGTTAGCATGCAAATGAAAATTGAAATTAGAACACCTAGGTGTTCTTCTATATTTGAAAAATAGAATTGTCAGGAATGACTGGATTCTCATCCTGGCTCTGGCACCATGCTGGATGCAGGATGGTGAACATGCGGTCCAGGGGAAACAGGTAAGAAAATGAGAAGATACAAAACCCTGTGGCACACACTGCAGTGGGGCTGTGTAGAAAGTGTGATGGAGGCTGCCACCTCAGCTTAGGATGACTGGGAACTCTTCAGAGAGGAAGGGACATTTAGCTTCATCCTGGAGATCGAACACACACATCCTAAGTGGATTCACAGAGATGGAAGGTGGGTTCCCCTTGCCTTAAGAGCATTGACAATCTGGTGGGGAAATTCAAAGTAGCTAAATGATTTACAAAAGAAATTCCAGTGGTACCACATCTGTTTATGTATAAAACAGAGCTCTCCAGTGATACTATTTTTTTTGTCTGTTTTCAACCAATATGTGAGAAAAAATATTTAATTCCAAATAACTGACTTATGAACCAAATTTGAAATATAGTCTATTTGTAGTTATAGACTAAGTTAAGTTGGCAGACTTTCAGACACCACTATCATTGTTCAGAATGCACCTGGCTTTGTTCTTTCTATGTTGCTAAGTCCCCCAGGAAAACAAGTCTTATTTTATTTCACAAAAGCAGTTTGACTGACTCTTGACCATTTCCCCAAATCCAAAAGTAAGGACTCTTTATTAAGGTTTTCAAGAAAGCGTTGCAAGTTTGAAAAGTAATTCCAAACAAGGTGCTTAATCACGGTCTAGGGTGGGGGAAGCAGCCTTGTCAGAACTGGTGTTTTGCTGCCTCAGGTGGGCGTCCGGAGGGAAAGACTCGTTTAGATGCTGGATTCAAAAACAGTTAGCACCTTGAAGTAATAGTAACTACAGAAGCGCAGGATGAGGGAATAATCAAAGTTGGTTGGAATTTAAGGAATGCCATTTTGGAGAAAGTTGTGTTCTAGGGTGGGTCTTGAAGAAAGTGCCTGTGAACTTGAAAGAAGAGGAACTTGGACAGTGTAGTAGGGGAGCAAATTGTTGGGATGGAGGAATAGACAGTACCCTTGTTTCCCCTTTTGCCTGAGTCTCAATTTCTAGTATGTTATCTAGATCAGCAGTTGGCATGCTGTCTTTGTAAAGGACCAGATAGTAAGTATTGTAGTCGTCTTGGGCTATACTCCCATGGCCCAGCCACTCAACTCTGCCTGCAGCATTGAGAGAAGCCATAGGCAATTTGTAAATGAATGAGCATGGCTGTGTTCAGGTAAAACTTTATTTACAAAAACTGATGGTGGATGGGCACGGTGGCTCACGCCTGTAATCTTAGCATTTTGGGTAGACACCTGAGGTCAAGGGTTTGAGACCAGCCTGGCCAACGTGGCGAAATCCTGTCTCTACTATAAATACAAAAATTATCCTGTTGTGGTGGCGCATACCTGTAATCCCAGCTACTCGGGAGGGTGAGGCAGGAGAATCTCTTGAACCCAGGAGGCGGAGGTTATAATGAGCTGAGATCACGCCACTGTACTCCAGTTTGGGTGACAGAGTGAGACTCTGTCTCAAAAAAGCAAAACAAAACTAGCGGTGGGCCAGATTTGACCCACAAGCCATACTTTACGGACCTCTTGTCTAGATCATATATAGCCTTTCTCTTCTCCAAGCCTAAAACTCCTTCCCTGATTTATTACATTAAAAATTTAAAAATATTGCCTTTAATGGGATTTTAAAAAGAATATTAACAATGCCTTCTTCCGGCACCCCTAGTTTTAAAATGCTTTGATTTGCATTATCAGAATTTATTATCATAAGGTATGTCCCCATTTTATAGATAAGGAAACTGAGGTTTGGAGTCTTATGACTTTGCACAGATTTACACACAGCAGGGGTCCACATCTCTTGACTTCCATCTGCATTTTTTTTCTGATCTCATCCTGCTCCAGGCCTCCTCTGCCTGAGTGGTAGGTAAGAACTGCAACCAGACACCAGGAAACCAGGACTCCTAGTCCCTTTAGAAGGGTTTAATCATTATCCCCCTTAAGCAAGGCTGTCAGCCTCCAGGTCAGGGGTTGTACATTCACATGCATGAGGCACCAGTCAGGTCTTACAAGTGAGTAAACTCGGCATGGTATTGAACCTTGCCACCCAGACACACTTTCTTAGCATCTTAAACAACTTGAGAATATTCTCACTTCACAAATAAATAAGCTGGAAATGTGCTCCCAGGATTGCTAAATGTTCTGTTTGTTTTCTAAGGCGATCTAGAAATCTGGGCTTTGGTGTGAACTCTCCCAATTTTAAAACGCTTACAGCCATATTCTTAAAATTCATTTGCTGCTGGCAGAAGCTACAGGTCAAACATGTCTGATTTCTGGTTGGGGTTTATGTTTACTGTTACAAATAAATACACCTTTGTAACTTCTTAAAGCATTTGTGAGTTGGGCACATGGTGTTAACCAAATATCCAGAGTGGAGACTGGAAAAAGTTTCCATCTGTTAACAACTAAAGACTCTGACTAAACTTCTGTATTTTCTACTACCCAGCAGAATCTCTTACAGAACAGCCTGTGGGGGATTCAGATCCCAGCCCAACTGTCGTGTCCCAGCACAAATCAGGAGCGTAGCAACTGTCAGGCTGGGACTTCGTGCTGAGGCAGCTGACAGGCTCCTGGTGCCGAATTGGACTGCCTAAACTCTTGCTACTCAAAGTGTGGTCCCTGGACCAGCAGCATCACTGGGAGATTATTAAGAATACAGAATGTTAGGCCCTACTCTAATCCTGATTTGTACTGACTGAATCAGAAATTCTGTAGAGGGCTTTAGAATCTCTATTATGACAAGATTTCCAGATAATTCTTAGGCATCTAAAGTGTGGGAAACACTGGTTTAAAAAATATAGATCCATAATCCCTGAGTCAAAACCTTTGGGTCAGATGTGAATTAAGAGTTTGTTTTGTTTTTTTTGAGACGGAGTTTCACTCTTGTTGCCCATGCTGGAGTGCAATGGTGCAATCTCGGTTCACTGCAACCTCCACCTCCCGGGTTCAAGCAATTCTCCTGCCTCAGCCTCCCAAGTAGCTGGGATTACAGGCGTGCAGAACCATGCCCGGCTAATTTTGTATTTTTAGTAGAGATGGGGTTTCTCCATGTTGGTCAGGCTGGTCTCAAACTCCCAAACTCAGGTGCTCCATCTGCCTCGGTCTCAAAGTGCTGGGATTACAGGCATGAGCCATCGTGCCTGGCCTAAGAGGTTTTTTTTTTTTCTTCTAAATGTTAGAAAGGTAATAAGGTAATTTGGTGCATTTATGTCAATATGTGACATGTACCCCTGAGTCTGGGACTGCACTGTAATGAGACAAATTCATGTTTCTGCAAGAACACGTGGATTTTCCTGCTAAGAGGGATAATGAGGACCACATTGCTCCCACGTCAGCTCAGGTCAGCTTTTACTGCCAAATGACTTTTGAATTTACCCTTGCTTTTCAGAGGATTTAGGGAATCTACGATTGCAGAGAAGGGATTGGTAGACTTGGTTTTAGTCCCCGGGGAACTTGTCTGGGAGACCACTGCAGAAACCAGAGTTTTATAATCTCCCATGTAGCGCCTCCATTGATAAGGCATGAACTTTGCATTGGAGTCTTATCTTAACAATAGCTCATTCCCTTAATATGTCTAGGGAGGTAGAAAGTGACCTATATCCATTTTTAATGTGCAGCAGGAACCACAGCTGGTTCCTACTGGCACCTCGAAGCTCCTGGGCCACAACTGTTATGATACCATTTATTCAGGGAGGCTTGGATAGGTTTTCCAGCAAATCTGATTTAAGCTAAAAGGTCAAAGCAATAACATTTGCCTTCTTCATAGCACCAAGCACTAGGGTCTACACACGTGTGTTTCCTGAGGATTCATTCTCTGTAGCTCATCCTGCTGACCTCACTGCAAGCCTTGTGAGCTCCAGAGAGCAGGGGCATTTGTCTCCCTTTACCAGTAAAAGCAGCTACTATTTCTTTTTCTTTTTCTTTTTCTTTTTCTTTTTCTTTTTTTTTTTTTTTTTTGGAGATGGAGTCTTGCTTTATCGCCCAGGCTGGAATACAGTGGTGCATTCTCGGCTCCCTACACCCTCCGCCTCCCAGATTCAAACAATTCTCCTGCTTCAGCCTCCTGAGTATCTGGGATTACAGGTGTCCACCACCATGCCCAGCTAATTTTTGTATTTTTTAGTAGAGACGGGGTTTCACCATGTTAGCCAGGCTGGTCTTGAACTCCCGACCTCAGGTAATCTGCCCACCTTGGCCTCCCAAAGTGTTGAGATTATAGGCTTGAGCCACTGCACCTGGCCAGCAGTTACTATTTCTTAAGTACATGCTGTGTGCCAGATGTCACACTGGGTCCTTTATATTTTATATCATTTTATTTAATCCTTATAGTAACTCTGCAAAGATGGAATGCCTTATTTCCATTTTGCAGATGAAGAAACTAGGACACTGAGAGGATGCTTGAGAGCCAGGAATGGAATGCAGGTCTTCTAATACCAACCACAGTTGTGAACCTTGGCGTCTGTTTGGCTCCCAGTATACACAGATGTTCCAGTTTCTCTTGCCCCTGGAAGTAGCCATTTCCACTGTGCTATCCTGAGCAGGAAGTGCCAGCCCAGATGTTGGGTCTTGGCAGTCTTTTTAGCACAGCAGCTCTAAAGAGCACCATTTGTTATTACAAATCTTCCAAGAGGCCCTTCTACTAATGATGGTGCCAGAACTGAGCACATGACTTATTAGCAGGGGCTGAGAGTCAGAAAATGAGACCTTCCTGTTGGCACTGTCTCCAGCCAGCCTGCCTGAACCTACAGGCCTCAGTCCCTGCTGTCACCTGGTGGGATCACGTTATAATCAGGATTCACTGAGTCTTCCTGTCTCCTCTTAACCAGTCAATCCAAACGCCTTAGCTTGACGGGCACAGTCAAGTTCTAAATGACTGCCTCTGGCCTCTAGCTGATACAATCCTTAAACAGGAATAAGAAAAGTAAGCTACTGTGTATACTTTATAGTTTACACAAATCTTTAGCAATATGTCTCCTTTGAGATGGATGAGATTTGTATCGTTTTTCCCATTTTGTAAATGGAGTACAATCAGTTTGATGGTAGGTTTAATCCCTATAAGAGAGGTCCAAAATAGCATTGGTTTAAAACTTATGTCTCTCTCCTGTGATAGTCCCAAGGTAAGTCACCCATTCTATAAGATTACCCGTGCCCCAGGTTCCTCCTTTCTTGTGTCTCTGCCATCTTTAACAGTTGGCCTGTGGTCCAAGGTGGCAGCTTCAGCACCTGCCACCACATCTACATCCTAGTCAGGGGGAGGGAAGGTAAAAAGTGGGCAACGAAGGGCACACTTCTTCCCTTTAAGGCATAGTGTTGACATTGCATATGTTACATCTGCTCACATTCTGTTAGCCTAAACGGGGTCACCTGACCACATCTCCTTCCAAAGGAGGCTGGAAGGTGGAATTTTTAGGTGGCCATGTGCTCAGCTGGAAACTCCGTTACCATATAAAAAGAGAGAAACAGCAGGGGACAGCCAGCAGCTCTGCCACCGATGAAACAGCTAAAGAGGTTATTTGCCCAAAGCCACATAGCTGTGAGCGCTACTGGCCCATCTCCTGGATCCAGCAGCCCTTCTTCTAGTTGCTTATTATATCTTACTTCTTTTTTGGTTGTGGATTCAAAATATACCTTTTTAGATGAAACCTACATGGAGATTCCCAACAGACCTGAATTAGTGTGTCTGGGGTAGGGCCTGAGAACATGCTTTTCTGACAGATTTCCGGATAGTGCTGATACCACTCCTGTACTTTTAGTAGCACTGAGTTCCTTTACTAGCTGGTTGTAGACAAGGTGGGGAGGGAAAAGGGGATTCTTATCCAGCATCAGCCTATACCTTTTTCTCAGCCTTTGCCCAGACCCAACTTTCTGTCAAGCATGAGTGTCTCTTCCACTAATGTGTGGTAATAGGGACTAGAGAGCCAGAAAAGCAAGCCGCAGGTGAGGAGGACATCCGTACCACCCTTAAGAAATGAACTCTGGGCCAGGTGCAGTGGCCCACGCCTTGTAATCCCAGCACTTTGAGATGCCAAGGCAGGAGGATCACTTACGACCAGGAGTTCAAGACCTGGGCAACATAGCAAGACCTGTCTCTACTAAAAATAAAAATTAGGCTGGGTGCAGTGGCTCACACCTGTAATCCAAGCACTTTGGGAGGCCGAGGCAGGCAGATCATGAGGTCAGGAGATTGAGACCATCTTGGTTAACCCGGTGAAACCCCATCTCTACTAAAAATACAGAAAATTAGCTGGGTGTGGTAGCACACGCCTGTAGTCCCAGCTACTTGGGAGGCCGCTGCACGAGAATCACTTGAACCCAAGAGGCAGAGGTTGCAGTGAGCCAAGGTCACACTACTGCAGTCATCCTAGGTGACAGAGTGAGATTCTGTCTCAAAAAAAAAAAAAAAAAGAGAGAAAAGAAATGGACTCTGATGGAAAAGATGTGTACAATGCTGATTATACTAATAAGAGGGATATTTAAATAAATGCTAAAAAGAAAGGCAGGTGAAGCTCCAGGGGAGCCATCCTTCCCAACTGTTCCCTTCAATTTTCGGCAGTTTGGGTATGCCAGATGGTGAACCTAGGTAGCTATGTCTTTAAACTCTTGAAGACCCAATATCAGATGCCTGAAAATCTTGCCTTCTTAGCTGTCTGATTAGATGTAACACCAGGGACAGGAGCTGCTCATTATTCCCCAGTATCCGTTTTCTTCTGTAGTAATAGAAGTTTCTGTTGAGCCTTGGCCACTCTGCCACTGGGTGGGCCCTGGGACTGAGTTCCAGCTGAGAGGATGTTAGCAGCGGTGATGTGTGAAGCTTCATGGCCCTAAAGTGAGGCTGCTGCTTTTCTCCTCCCCCACCTCCCCTTCCTAGCTGCTGGGATTCTGCTGTGGTAGTGGGACACCTCCCGGGCCATGTGGAGAATGGTGAGACCCTAGAGATGACCAAGTATTGAGGATGGAGCCTGTGTCCCTGTCACCCTGAGGCTGCCGGACCAGCTCTGGCTGCCTACGCCTTAGATAGGAGTGAACTCTCTTTCCTAAGCCACCATCTTGGGCCATGTCACCACAGCCAAACTTACTAACTGTATATTATCTCAGGGCTTCTTTCCATTATCTTGAGACCTGAGATTTATCTTAATATGTCCACAAGTACTATGCGTAGCTGGGTAAAAATAAGCCAGTATTTGAGGAAGGAAAAAAAAAAAAAAGAGAGAACATTTTCATACCAAGGAGGGATTGACTTTCAGAAAACAGTGGACTTCTCTCTCCTCCCTTCCTCCAAAAAAAGAAGTTGGAAACCTTTTGGGTTTTTTGTTTGTTTGTTTGTTTTGTTTTTGAGACAGAGTCTCACTCTGTCACCTAGGCTGGAATGCAGTGGCATGATCTGGGCTCACTGCAACCTCCCCTCCCAGGTTCAAGTGATTCTCAAGACTCAGCCTCCCGAGTAGCTGGGATTACAGGTGCCTGTCACCACGCTCGGCTAATTTTTGTATATTTAGTACAGATGGGGCATCACCCTGTTGGCCAGGCTGGTCTCAAACTCCTGACCTCTCAGGTGATCCACTCGCCTCAGCCTCCCAAAGTGCTGGGATTACAAGTGTGAGCCACTGCACCCAGCGGAAATTTTAAGTTACTATATTTTCCTTGTAGCTCTCTTTCACCATGGCCCAGGGAACTGGCATTTCAGTTGGAGGAGCTATAAGGTTTTCCAACTTGAAGACTCTCTGATCCAGGGCCTATTTCTCTATAGCAACAAGACCTCATGTTTCTATGAAGCTCAGTGACATTCTAGAGCCCTCTGAAGCTTCACGTATCCCTCCTTCACTTCTGTAGCCCAGATTTCTTTTTTTAACTTTTATGATGATCCTGGTTTCTTTGCTCTTCTCTTTTCTTTCATCCCTCCACTTATTTTCACTACATTTCCTCCAACCTAGGCATTCCCCTGGACATGTTTACTTTTGGGAATGTTAAACAAGACTAGGGAAGTCACAAAGTTAGGTACTGTGAGATAGTGCCTGAGAGAGGCTTCTAATAACCTGGCAGAGCCCCCAGTGTGGGGAGTGCACAGCAGGAGAATGCCCCTGCTTTCTACTCACGTCTCTACCAAGCTTCTTCCCCTTCCCCATTTCTTTCCAAGGGAAATAGCAGTTTGTTGTTTCTCTAGAGTTCAGAAAAATGGGCCATCCTTACTGAGAGATGGGGTCATTGCATGTTCACAGGCCCTAGACTCAGAGTCTTTCTTTCCCCCATCTCCCCTCTGCCCCTCTCATCCACATGGGTTCATGCACAAGGCCCGGGACATCAGGGCCGTTCTGGCCAGGCTGAGCTTTCCCTGAATTCTCTTTCATTCATTCTCATTCTTTCCTTGTATAAAGAACTAGACATGCACGACAGCCCTGTAACACATCCTCAAAGATGTTCACTGCAGTAGCATTTGTAATCCTGGAAAAATTAGCAACATTGAAATGCCCATCAATAGGCAAAAAGTTAAATTATGAAGTATTAGTGGCGAGACAAGACTAAATGGCTTGGCAAGTACTAAATGTGCGTAACTCTATATTCTAAGAGGTGATAAGGGGGAAAAATACCAGTAAGAGCTTCTGTGTGAATGCACAGATGTGTTTCTAGACCAAAAAGTAAACAAAAAAAAACAACCAACAATCCTAATGAGTCATTCAGTGAGACCAGGGCTTCTTAGGGGACAGTTTCGGCAGCCTGACCCTGGGTCTGACTGTGATGAAGCCCTTATCTTAAAGGTGAAGTGCCCTGACCCGGGGACAATGTGAGCACAGGTGGAGTTGGTGACAAAGACATCCAACCTCTGCCACAATGCTAGGGCCTGCAGTGGGAAAATTCTATGTACCTTTTTTTTCTCTGAGAAGAAAAAGATTGCTTCCTCCCTTTCCCCTACCCCTTCCTCTGTCTCCAAGTTACCGAGGGAAAGATGTTAGACCACAGAGGGCCCGCTCCTTGAGAGGCATCCCCCTTCCTCCCCAGTTGGTTTCTGCTCTGGTTTCACCTCACCACCGCCCCTCCCCTGTTCAGGCAGGACCCAGCTTTGCATGGTTCAGAGCATGGTTTCTTAGAGTTTAGACATAACTGAAAACCAAATACCTACCGGGACTTACATATCTTCTCTAAAAATAGGAAAAAATAAGGTTAAGCCAAGGGTAACGTTAGTTCCCAAAGGGCTGTAATAGTGTCTATAACCGCCTTTTTAAGAACTTACAGCTAGGACAGAGAAGCTCACTTAAATATCCCTCCCTGTTTGGAACAGGGGGTTAGGGAGTCAGCTGGGTCTGTTTTGGGGGGGCACTCTATTGCACCTCTATGTCAGGGACACATGCAAGGACCACAACTGCTGCTGAGGGCCAGGGGCTGAGGCTGAGCCCACTGAGTGGGCGCCACTGCTGCCTGCCATCCTCAGACAGTGTCAGCTTGGCTGACATCTGGATGAGATGAGGCTCAGGAGCAAACCGAAGAAGCAAAATGACTGAAGGGGCGGCATGCAGTCTCAGTGTCTTGTGGGGGCAGGGGGTGGCATCTGGTGTGAGCTGCCGTAAAACCCTCTCCTCTCGCACTTGCTGCCTCCCCAAGGCCCTGAGAGCTGCCTTCCCACCGCCTTGTCTCCCACCCTCCCACAGGTGTCCCACTTGGGCCCCTTCCCACACCAGAGGTACAGCCGTGGTCACTTCTGAAGTCCAGAGATGTGCAGACCCTCCCCTCTCCCTAAACACTCTGCCCCTGTGTCCCCCCCCAGGGCCTGTGCTTTAACGGCAGTGCCTTCGTCTTGTACCTCTCTGCCGCTGTTGTAGATGCATCTTCCGTCTCCTCCGAGAGGGACAGTCACAACTTCAACAGCTGGGCGGCCTCATCGGTGAGTAGCCCTCCATCCCCACATGATCGTCCTCTTCCCTCTCCAAGGCTTGCTTGGGGCTGGGGAGGATAGAGTCATCTGCAGGAAAAAGCAGCGCTTGCAGTAGTGACAAATTAGCAGTTGGCTTATTGGTTTGAAAATATCTAAAACTGGCAGGGGGCAGGGGCCCTCCTGGCCTGAAGTGGGAAAAGGCTGGGAGATGCTTGAGTGAATGAATGCTGAATGACTGGAACAAGATAAGAATTCAAGGGAGAAAAACTGTTTAAAGCATGCTAAGAATAATTCTACTGCCTATAATTTATTAAGTGGGAGAAGGTTGCAGAAAATGAACAGAATATGATTCCATTTAGTTTTTTTTAAAAGTAAAAATATTTGTTTATGCATTGAGAATGCCCAGAAAAATATATACCAGTAGAGGTTCCTTCTAGAGAATGGGATTGGGAAATGAGGGGAGTGGGACGAGGAACTTCTACTTTTCTTTTTTTTTTTTTTTTTAGAGAAGGGGTCTTGCTCCATCACCCAGGCTGGAGTGCAGTGGCATAATTATAGGTCACTGCAACCTGGAACTCCTCGGCTTGAGCCATCCTCCTGCCTCAGCCTCCTGAATAGCTGGGACTAGAATCTGCACCACCATGCCCAACTAATGTTTTCACTTTCTGTAGAGACTAAGTCTCGCTATGTTGCACAGGCTAGTCTGGATCTGGGCTCAAGTGATCTTCCAGCCTTGGCCTCCCAAAGTGCTGGAATTACAGGCGTGAGCCACCACACCTGACCTTACTTTTTAATTTATATACTTCTGTTTGCATTTTTAAACCATAAGTGTGTATTATTTTTCTAATTTAAAAAAAAATACTGGTATTAAGAATCTCTCTGAGATTGGCCTTAAAATAGCCCATCTCCAAAAGAAGCCTATCGGAGGAGGGGAGGCAGTTAGACAGAAATGCCAGAATGATTATGTCAAAGCTAATTGATGGTACATGGGGGTTCATCATATTCTTTACTTTTATTTCTATTTGAAGATCTCTATTTAAAAGTAGATTGGTCGGGCACAGTGGCACATGCCTGTAATCCCAGCACTTTGGGAGGCCTAGGCGGGTGGATCACCTGAGGTCAGGAGTTCGAGGCCAGCCTGGTCAACATGGTGAAACCCCATCTCTACTAAAAATACTAAAAAATGAGCCGGGGGTGGTGGTGGGCACCTGTAATCCCAGCTACTTGGGAGGCTGGGGCAGGAGAATCGCTTGAACCCAGGAGGCAGAGGTTGCAGTGAGCCGAGATCATGCCATTGCACTCCAGCCTGGGCAACAAGAGCGAAACTCCCTCTCAAAAAAACAAAATAAAATAAAAGTAGAGCACATGGATGCCGGTGACATTAAAAATCACAAGCTTCGTCAAGACTGGGCTCAAGTTAACACATAGCAAGAGTGGACTAGAACTGGGTGGACGCTGCCCCATTAATTCAGAAGCGCCTGCATTTCCTCCTCCCTGTTCACACCACACACACCATGTGGGCTCACTGCTGACTCTGGCCCACTCCACTCATTTATGTGAACTGACACTGTAGCAATCCCAGATTGTACCCTGGACCTAGGTTGTCTGTGCTAAATTAGAAATGATACACTTTTCTCAGATGCACTGCCTCTGCATTCACTCCTAAGTGAACTCCCTGAGGTTATTTGAGCAAAACTACAGGCTTTCACATGTTCTCCAAAATAAAAACAGCATAGCCAGAAGTCATTTGAGAAGGATAGTAATTGAACCAATAAAGTAGTTTTAGATGACAAAGCCTGGTATCAAGAGAAGGTAGTGAGTGCATGATTCAATGGAGGTGAAATGATAACTTTTGCTAATTAGGATGTGCCCTAAACCCCACTTCTATTATGCTTTGTTTTCTCCAGTTCTTTGCCTTCCTGGTCACCATCTGCTACGCTGGAAATACATATTTCAGTTTTATAGCATGGAGATCCAGGACCATACAGTGATTTACCATTTTGATAATTAAAAGGGAAAAAAAAGGAAGACTCTCACTGTAAAAACAGCTGTAGGTATAATGTATATTCCCAGAGAATTGTATTTAACTAATTAATGTTTTTTATATTCTTAAATTTGCTCACAAATTGTGGTTTGTTACAATTAAACTGGATACTTATTTGCACAGTGTTGTAGCTTATAATGAACTCTTAAGTATCTTATTAATGTATTAATGTCTTCATAGATGGTATTTTCTTAGACAATGTTTAAATAGATAAATTGCTAATATCGAGAATGTATCAAGTTTGTAAACCTAACTTTTAAGATGCCAGATTCTTTTTTGATTAAATGTTGCAAAATCCCAACTAATGTGTTTGATTGGAGAAAGGAGACCTACTGTTGAAGCCGGAGGCTAGGCTGTCAAGGCTGGCAGGAGGCTGGGAAGTCTCCCTCTTCACAGGGCTGCATGGTATGATATTGTCAGGAGACACTTATCCATAGTCCCAGGGCAAAGAGGCAGGAGATTCATCTCTCCAGTTCTGGGGATCATCGATCAGTGTTCATGATTTTCATATGCTAACAGGTTGCCCCAGAAAGCACCTATTCAGACCTGGCCTTGGACATCAGTGATAAGCTCATGGGAAGTTATGCTACTAAGTGCAGTGACTGACGTGCTTGTGATGTTTTTTCTAATATGCATTAGAAAAAAATATATAACCATTAAAAGGATAAATATCTGAATATATTGAATATATCTTAAAATTATCTTGCTGACTGGGCACCGTGTCTCATGCCTGTAATCCCAGCACTTTGGGAGGCCAAGGCGGGCGGATCACGAGGTCAGGAGATCGAGACCTGCCTGGCCAACATGGTGAAACCCCGTCTCTACTAAAAATACAGAAATTAGCTGGGCATGGTGGTGGGCGCCTGTAGTTGCTTGGGAGGCTGAGGCAGGAGAGTCGCTTGAACCTAGGAGGCAGAAGTTGCAGTGAGCCAAGATCGCACCACTGTACTCCAGCCCGGTGACAGAGCGAGATTGTGTCTCAAAAAAAAAAAAAAAAAAAAAAAAAATTGCTTACCACAGTAAGACGTGTACTATCTTTTATGAAAACTACTGGGCTGGGCCAGGCATAGTGGGTCATGCCTATAATCCCAGTACTTCGGGAGCCTGAGGTGGGTGAATCACTTGAAGTCAGGAGTTCGAGACCAGCTTGGACAATATGGCAAAACTCCATCTGTATCAAAAATACAAAACATAAGCCGGGCATGGTGGTGCGCCCCTGTGGTCCCAGCTACTTAGAAGTCTGAGATAGGAGGATCCCTTGGACCTGGGAGGCAGAGGTTGCAGTGAGCCGTGATCATGCCACTGCACTCCAGTCTGAGCAACAGAGTAAGGCCCTGTCTCAAAAAAAAAAAGAAAAAGAAAAAGAAAAACATAATAAGACACTGCTGGACCAAAAGGTTTCAATATTCCAAATCTTCAGTGCAAAAACATTGTAACATCATTATTAGATATTATCAGGTAAGGAGAAGAACTCAGCAAGGCAGTATGTACTTAGAGGAAGTGTTTTTAGGTAGGACGGTTCTTGTTAGTACAGCAGTGTATCTTGGATGACTTTTCAATATGAGCTTTTGAAAAACAAAAAACCACAGAAACGTTAGTGTAGTTGATGAGAATGCACAAAGCTGAAGCTGTGCGCTCTGTTGATATGACTCCCATGGCCTCTGCCTCTTGGTCTCTCACCTGTTTAGCAGTGCTGTGTTTTTCTGTTTGTGCTGGTTCTCTTTTTCTGATTCTAACTCCGTATCCAAGCTCTGATTACCCCTACACAGGAGAGTTGAGATTTCTTCAGTGTCTAGTCATACCCACCACAGACCTTTGAAAGTACCAATGAAGAATGTTCTGGGGTTGTGGACTAGGCCCCCCCAAAGAGGTAGTGGGGAGGGGAGCTCCAAAAATGAGAGGTGAGTGTAGGGTATGGATGTGTGTGAGTGGGTGGTGTTGGCGGGCACACAAGGCCACTCTGTGCCCAAAATGTAGCAAGCCATGGAAGGCGGAGCTTCCATAGCACAGACCTGTAGGCAGCTGGTGCTGTGATCTTTGGGGAGCTGATTCCCAGTCATCAGTGATTTTTTTTTTTTTTTTTTTTTTGAGAAGGAGTCTCACTCTGTCGCCCAGGCTGGAGTGCAGTGGCGCGATCTCCGCTCACTGCAAGCTCCGCTGCCTCCTGGGTTCACGCCATTCTCCTGCCTCAGCCTTCCTAGAAGCTGGGACTACAGGCGCCCGCCACCACGCCTGACTAATTTTTTTGTGTTTTTAGTAGAAACGGGGTTTCACCGTGTTTGCCAGGATGGTCTCGATTTCCCAACCTCAGGTGATGCTCCTGCCTCGGCCTCCCAAAGTGCTGGGATTACAGGCGTGAGCCATCGCGCCTGGCCGTCATCACTGATTTTGCAGAAAAGCTGAAATAACTAGTCCCAGTTGGCATGCTCTGCCTTTCCGTCCAGCTCTCCCTCTCACACTCACAAAAGCATGTGCACCTTTCACATACCCTGTGGGTTTTTCAAGTACTTTATGTTGCAAACAACACTCCATAAAAGTCAGAAAAACAGTAACCTACAGAGGCCTGCTTCTGGAAACAGAAAGAAGTGTGCGTTTATGCTCCATGCAAGCATGTGTGTGTCATTTCTATAATGATGGCCACATTTATAGAATGTAACTTCTCGGGTGAAGAGTGCCATAAACCACACTTTGAAATGTTCTTCAAGTAGACTGTAATTTTACTTCTTTCTTGAACTGGTAGCACCAAGGCATCTGTTTCAAAAGAACAATGCCTAGTTTGTGTCCATGCAGAGGCACTTGCTGTCTTATTTTATTGGTGTTTTTTCAGAAGCATGATCCTTTATGTTACCTGAGAGTTCACTAAAACAACAGCAAAAAGCATTTATTTTTAGCTGAAAAATTATTATTTCATCTTTTGAATACTGAGGCTTCGTTCATGAATAAGCTTTAAGTATAGGTTTTTAGACAACAAAATGATTCTCCATTGTTCAGATTGGAGCTGTAAGTTGTGTATTGGGTTTGCTTTAATTTTTTTTTTCTAATAACAAGAGAAAACAAAGCCACACACAATGCAGTCAACATAAGCATAGGTTTCTGGGAGCTTGAAAAATATTATTACAGGGATAGTATACAAGGTACTTAAACTCATCTCTGCCATCTGCACTTGCCATCTGCATTCACCTCTCAGCCATTCCAAAACCTTCATGTCCTCTTTGGCGGAGCACAGTGAGTTTTTAACTTGATATATTTACCCACTCATGGCAAATCAATAAAATGCTTTAGGCAATTAATCTCTCTTTATTGCTATTTGCAACTTTCTTCTCCCAAAAGATAAATATTTGGCCAACCTTTGAAAACTACAAGAAAATCTAGAGAAGAGGATGTTCGATATCAGTAATTTATTTTTTATTTTTAAGTTGCTGCCTTCACAGGAAAATCCCTTCAGGGCATCAGCACAAAAAAGATTATAAATACTTGAAGTATCTCTGTAATAGAAGGTAGACATTTAGAAATGCTAACTGAAGATGCAGCCCTGGGTAGATAATCAACTTAAAGTCCATATTTTTGTCCTCTAGACAATTATTATTTTGATTGAAAAGATGAGTTTTCACAGAAAAAAATTGGTTTTATTGAAATTTAATTGAAAAGATAAATTTTCACAGAAAAAAAAATCTGGACATATGATACGTACAAGCACATGCGCACACACACACAAGCACACACACTCTGAAAGGTGGCAGCCTGAGCACTTGTTAACTTGGATGCACATGAATGTTCTGCTGGCAACATCTGCCGCCAAATGTGAATTGTAAGCAGACACCTGGGAAGGAAGGTAAGATAACTTCCAGTGTTGATGATGACCTAGAATAATGGGGAAGATTATAATGTATGTTGTTATAAGTTGGGGAGTATATAAACATGGGTTTTTGGTAAATATAAAAGAAGATAGGGTTTGGGAGAAAGTGCTTGGCATCACAGAGTGATGACTTTTCAGAAACTTAGGAAGGCAAGTGGGAAGAAAGGTGTTGATTAAAAAGATATTCCATTTGGAAGATATGTTTTGAGAAAACTTTCCTATCTATGGCAGCATTGTTTTTGCTAGAATATTCAGAATAGCTAAATGAACCCAGGGCATAGTGAACCTTGTGGCTGCCTCCTCCGCATCTTTTCTTCCTCCTCATAGTCTCAAACTGCCCTAGTTTTTATTCAGTATCCAGAACACCCTCTTATAGCCCCAGTGTTTTGTGAGAGGCCGACTCCATTAGCACTCTAGGAATGTAGCCTACGGCTCTGCCTCAGCTCATCAGCATGAGACCACCCTCCGCCACAGTGATTGGTTCAGAGATGGTCATGTGACCCAGGGCTTGCTTGGGAGTTCTGGGAAAGAGGCATGCTGTGTACGTGTGTGTTACGTAATATACATTGACCCTTTATGCCAGGCACTGTACTAAAGGGCTTTCCATCTATTATCTCATTTAACTCTCAGAAGGGGAACCCTGCACAGTAGATACTAGATTATCCTCACTTTACAGATGAGGAAACTGAGGTACAAAGAGGTTAAGCAATTTTATAAAATGTTATAAAAGTCATCTAGCTAGCAAGTGTGGAGAGCAAGCATATCAACTGCTGGGGTTAATGTATTATATATTTAAAGCACCTGGCACACAGTTGGTGCTCAACAAATGACTTCCTTTCCTTCATTTTTTTAAATGTTTTGTTTTAATTGACAATAATTGTATGTATTTTGTGGGTACAATGTGATGTGGCTTTGGGGGGTTTTCTTTTTATTTTATTTATTTGTTTATTTATTTATTTATTTATTTATATTTTTCGAGACAGGGTCTCACTCTGTTACCCAGAGTACAGTGGCACAATAATGGCTCACTGCAGCCTCAACCTCCGGGGCTCAAGCAATCCTCTCACCTCAGCCTAGCTGGGACCACTGGGACCACAGTCATCTACCACCACACCTGGTTAATTTTTTATTTTTTTCGTAGACATGAGGTGTCACTACATTGCCCAGTCTGGTCTCGAACTCTGAGCTTAAACGATCTTTGTGCTTCAGCCACCCAAAGTGCTGGGATTATAGGCATGAGCTGTGCCTGGCCACAATGTGATGTTTTGATTTTTGTATAGACTGTGGAATTATTAAATCCGTGCTTACTCTTTTTTTTTTTTTTTTTCTCTTCTTTTGAGACAGGGTCTCACTCTGTCACCCAGGCTGGAGTGCAGTGGCAGAATCACGGCTCATTGAAGCCTCGACCTCCCTAGACTCAGATGATCCCCCCACCTCAGCTTCCCGAGTAGCTGGGACTACAGGCATGTGTCACCACGCCTGGCTGATTTTTATATTTTCTGTAGAAACAGGGTTTCGCCATGTTGTCCAGGCTGGTCTCAACCTCTCAGGCTCAAGCGATCCACCTGCCTCTGCCTCCCAAAGTGCTAGGATTACAGATGTGAGCCACTGCGCCTGGCCTGCAGCTCTTTTGATGGAGCTCTTAGAACCAACAGTCCTCTCCTTGGGTGAGAAAATATGTAGCCAGAAAGTCGTTTGCAAATACTTTGTGACCACAAGGGGGAGTCAGTCATAGGATAACAGTAACGAAGAATAAAGATGTGTTAAGAAACTTCATCAATGACAACATCATTGAACCACTGAATCAGTTCAGCCCTGAATGCTACCAACCTTTGACTTTGCAATTACATGAGCATTTCTACCCACTTAAACTAATTTCCATTACTTGCAACAACATGCATTGTCACCATTACACAGGACATCCTGGCAAACAGCTTTCAAGCAAGTCACCACAGGGGCCTGTAGAGATGGTAGTGATGATAAGAGGAGCCACCTTTAGCACCAGTGCTATTTAGCAGTAGAAGGGTACATAAAGGGACATTTTGAGAGCCCATTTGAAAGTGACTCGGGCCTTCCTAAAGTTATTGCTGAAGGTGGCAACAGCATGGGAAAATCCTAGAAAGAGAAAGAGCTGGGAGGATGGGTACTCAAAGGAGCACCGCGTGACCTGTCTTTGGCCATTGCAATAGGAAAGCTGAGTGTGGAGGAGGAACACGAACCATCTGGCCTCCAGCCATTTTAACTTAGGAGAATTCCACCGTATTGTGTTGTCGTAAAGGCAAATAGTCACTGGAGAGGTGGCTTCTCTCTCTCTAGGTAAGTTGAGCATTAAGTGCCAAAGAACGTTGGGAATGAGGTCTAGACCTAAACTCTTGGCATTTAGGAAAAAGAACTTAGATATCAAATATGGTGCAATCAAAACCACAATGAGATACTATTTCACACCCTCTAGAAGGGCTAAATTTTTTTTTTAAATACCAGGTGTTGGCAAGGTTATGCAGCATCTGGAATTTTTATACATTGCTGGTGGGAATGTAAAATGGTATAATAACTTACAAAGTTAAACCATACTTACAACCCAGCAATTCCAGTCCTAGATATCTACCCATAAGAAATATATCCACCAAAAGATTGTGCAAGAATATGCATAGCAACTGTATTCATAGTTGCCCCAAACTAGAAACAACCCAAATGTCTATCAAATGGTGAATGAATACATTGTGTATCTATACAATGGAATACTGCTCAGCAATAAAAGGGAACAAACTACTGATACAGGCAACAATGTGGATGAATCACCAAAACATTATGCTGAATGAAAGAAGCCAGATGAAAAAAATCATTTGATTCTATTTATATGAAATTCTAGAAAAGGCACAACAAAGCTGTAGTGACAGGAAGCAGATCAGTGGTTGCCTGGAAATAGGGGTGGAGCCGTTGGCTTAGAAAGGGGCACACGGAGATGTTCTGAGGTGACAAATACTGTACATCTTGATTGTGGTGGGGATTGCATGGCTGTATACATTTGTCAAAACTCACAAAATAGTCACGTAAAATGGGTGTATTTTAATATAAATTATAGCTTGATCAAGTTGATTTTAAAAGAAAAAAAAGTGGGATATTTAAAAATGTCCACTGTAGCCCTTCTCCCATCTGCCATGCTGTTGAATTGTTTATTACCTCCTATGTCCCATCTGGTTTGTGATCTTTTGGAGAGCTGGGAAGGTGAGGTTTCATCCCCATCTTCCCTCTGGAGCTCAGCACAGTGCCTGGAATGTAGTATGTGTTCAATTAAATGTCTACTGAAGTGAAAAGACTAGGAAGTTAAAGAAGAGTCCTGGAACACCGTGAAGGGTTATCAAGTCAGAAGACAATAGAGGTAAACCAGTAGAGAGGGCAAGCTTAAGAGAGGTCTGTGAAATGACAGCTGTGAGGATGAGACACTGCCAGGAGATGCAGGAGGCTACAGCTGGGTGATGAGGCCACCAGGAACCTGGAAGTGAAGAGCTGAATCTGTGGATGCATCTGTGTTGCCCAGAAATAGATTGTCAGAACAGTGCTTGATAAATAGCAGCTACCAGGTGGCTAATGAACTGGGTACCTGGGAAAACACACAACCAGTACATGGGTTTCTAGAATATAGAAATGACTGTTTATGAGCTGTGGAGCCAAATAACCTCCAACCATTTAATGATACGGTATTAGGTTGAGCCACGTGAAATGGTCACTATTAGACTCTGTCCTACAAAAATGGCAATTTCATACAACTCAACCTACAACTTTATACTTGAGTTTCAAACATAATATCGGTTGATCCTCAAATCTTTGCCTTGGCCGGGTGCGGTGGCTCACATAAATCCCAGCACTTTGGGAGGCCGAGGCGGTTGGACTACCTGAGGTCTGGAGTTTGAGACCAGTCTGGCCAACATGGTGAAACCCCGTCTCTACTAAAACTACAAAAAATTAGCTGGGCGTGGTGATGGGCGTCTGTAATCCCAGCTACTCGGGAGGCTGAGGCAGAAGAATCTCTTGAACCTGGGAGGCGGAGGTTGCAGTAGGCCAAGATCTTGCCACTGTACTCCAGCCTGGGTAACAGAGTAAGATTCCATCTCAAAAAAAAAAAAAAATATATCTTTGCCTTACATTAGGCAGGTGTCCACTGTTCCATTTATCTGATAGGGACAATGGAGGCTCCATTGAGTGGTCAATGACTTGCCCATGGTTACACAGTTAGAATAGCTTGGGCTGACACAGATTTTCTCACTCCGTCCCAACTCCTCCAGCCTAGTTTACTGAAGACATCTGAACTGCGAGGAAAGGAACCAAGTGAAAACTCTGCAAGGTGTGGGGATAAGGTAGTACATTTCCAGAAATCTATTTGGCATTATATATGAAAAGTCATATATATGTTTGTTCCCTTGATTTGAGGATGTATCTCTTAGGAGTTTAAGATTGATGCAGAAAGATGTTAATCATGTCTTTAATCCAGGGAAACAACTGGAGTCAGCCTAAAACCCTAACGGCAGGAGAAAGCTGAAGTAAGTAGTTAAATCTACTCAATGAGCCTTCAGAAATTAATCTACTCCCAATATCCCCTCCCAAGATTATTCAGAATCAGAATCAGCTCACACCATTATTAATGACTCCACTTTGTATTTTTAACAGATACATTTCTCAAGCTGTGCTGAACCGTGGTTGCTAGATTGGTTATGAAATCGAAGATCAGTTAACATGTTGTCTTTCTAAAAATACATAATGGAGAAAAGTTGTGCACACAAAAATATCAGTAGCACTAAAAACTGTTTACGAGGAGTTTTTAGTAGAAAATATTTATGGTGTAACTTCAAATTTACAAAAGGCAGAGCAAACTTGAGTAGTAAAGAGTGGCAGGATTGCAAGGTGATTTTTTATTTTGTTTTTCTGTATTTCTCCCAATTTTCTCCAGTAAGCATAAAACACATTCATAATCTGGAAATAAATATTTTTAACTAAAAGACAAGATAAAGCAGTAGTCTTACTAGGTTGAAATAATCAGGATCCTACTTGTGGAAAAATTAAAATCTTCCAGCCTCTTTGCAAAGGCAAATAAGCAGCCTGGGCAATTGCATGAGGACCACTGAGAGGACTGCACATGTTGCCTTTGCCTTTTTTTGGGAAGGAAGTGTAGTCAGCTTTGGTCATCATTTATCTCATTTACGAAAGATTTCATGGATAAAGTAAGAAAGAGAGCTAAGCGTGAAAGAAGTGGATTTCAGTCTTTAAAGGTTATTATCTACTCAGTGGCTGCCTGCTTGCAAATCCCTCATTTACAAATTTTGAGTAACAAGATTATTGTGAAAATTTACATCTGTTTACTTATGTATAGTAGGAAAAAAAAAACTATGAGAATTTACATTTGTATTCCTACCCTACATGGAGAGAAGTTCTTGCATTCACACTATTCTGCTGTCTTACACAATTCTAGAATATTCGTTTACCATACTTAGACAATGTATAGCATGTAATAGTCTTCTGTGATTTCTTAAATAACACGGGACTTTAACTTTTTAAAAATAAGGGATAGCTGAGCATGATGGCATGTGCCTGTAGTCGCAGCAATTTGGGAGGCTGAGGCAAGAGGATTGCTTGAGTCCAGGAATTCGAGACCAGCCTGGGCAGTATAGCAAGACCCTGTCTCTACAAAAAAAATAACTACAACAGAAAAATTAGCCTAGTGCGGTAGCACATGCCTATAGTCTCAACTACCTGAGAGGCTGAGATGGGAGGATTGCTTAAGCCCAGGAGTTCGAGGCTGCAGTGAGTGCTGACCATGCCACTGCACTCCAGCTTGGGTAGCAGAGCAAGACCTTGTCTCTAAAAAAGAAATAAAATTTTAAAAATAAAATAAGGGATGATGTTCATTATGAATAATACTGTAATCCAACAAAGTACCACCCCAAATGGCCTCATTCTTAAATCCTGTGTCTACTTTTCATAGATTTACAGGCTCTTTCCTCACTGTCCAGACTGACAGTACAGTCTCTCTTTTATGATCGTACATCTCCCCTCTGCAGCAGTCTAACCCCTTCTAATGAAGTGTTCTTAATTTTCACTAGACTTGTTGGAATGGTATATAAAATGAGAGCTGGCACAGGCTGAAGGGCAGCATCTCTTATAAGTTTAGGGCATGATCCTTAATGCTTGAGCACTTAAACTTGGTCTTAACTAAATGTTTAAGTTTAGAGAGAAAATATTTGCAAAGTGCAAATCTAATAGGGAAGTAAATACAATAAAATATATAAGGAACTCAAGAAAAAAACAACACAATTTTTAAATGGGCAAAGAACCTGAACAGACATTTCTCCAAAGATATGCAGATGGCCAACAGGTACATGAAAAAATGCTCAACATCACTAATCATCAAGGAAATGCAAATCAAAACCACAGTGGGGTATCACCTCTCACTTATTAGAACAACCTTTCTCAAAAAAGATAAGCGTTTGGAAGGATAAGGAGAAAAGGGAACCTTGCACGCTGTTGGTGGGAATGTAAATTAGTACAGCCATTATGGAGAACAGTATGGAAGTTCCTCGAAAAGTTAAAAATAGCACTACCCTAAGATCCAACAATCCCACTTCTAGGTATACACCCAAAGGAAAATAACTCAGCGTGTCAAAGAGGTATCTGCACTTTCGTGTTCATTGCAGCATTACTCACCATAACTGAGAATGGAAGCAACCTGAATGTCCTTCAACAGACACATGGATAAAGAAAATGTGGGCATACAGTGGAATGCTGTTCCACTTAAAAAAAAGAAGGAAATCTTGTTATTTGCAACAAGGATGAACCTGGATGACGTTATGCTAAGTGACATGTCAGGTGCCGGAAAGACAAATACTGCATGATCGCACTTTATAAGAAGTCACACTCCACAGAAGCAGAATAGAATGGGGGTTGCCAGGGGCCGAGGGGGAGGAGAGAGGAATGTTGGTCAAAGGGTACAAAGTTTCAGATAGACAGGGAAAAAAAAGTTTAAGCCTTAGTTAAAAGGCTTTTATCTTTCTTGCTTGTTTCCTCTTTATTGTTACTATGTTTACAGTTTTATAATATATTTACATTCAGAAAAAAGGCAAAGAGATAGTCCCAAGTTTTAAGGATAAAAACAGTTTTTAATGTTTTAAAAAATGCTTTTGATATTTTGAGAATGATCAAGAGATTTGTTTTCTGAAAGAATTCTTGATTGGTCCTGAATGCAAAACATAAATGGTATATTCGTTTGCTGGGGCTGCCGTAACACAATACCACAGACTAGGTGGCTTAATCAACAGAAATCTATTTTCTCACAGTTCTAGAGACTAGAAGCCCAAGATCAAGGTGTCAGCAGATTGAGTTTCTTCTGAGGCCTTGCTCCTTGGCTTGCAGACGGCCACCATCTCACTGTGTCCTCACTTAGTCACCTTCTCACCGTGTCGCCTGTTCCTAATCTCCTCTTCCTACAAAGACACCAGTCATATTGAATTAGGGCACACCTTACCAACCCCATTCTAACTTAATTACCTATGTAAAGGCCCTGTCCCCAGATACAGTCATATTCCAAGGTACTGAAGGTTTGGCCTTTAGCATACGAATTTGGTGGCGGATCAGGCGAGGCATAATTTAGCCCATAACAAATGGTAATCCTTTTTTCTCCCCAGATACATGTATTTTCCCTCTGTCTCTGTCTGTCTCCCTGTCTCTCTGTCTCCACTTTTTCCTCTCCTTTCTCTGCTGGTAGCTTCATAAAGAAGTACCAGTTCTAGGCCGGGCGCGGTGGCTCACGCCTGTAATCCCAGCACTTTGGGAGGCCCAGGCGGGCGGATCACGAGGTCAAGTGATCGAGACCATCCTGGCCAACATGGTGAAACCCCATCTCTACTAAAAATACAAAAAAAATTAGCCGGGCTTGGTGGCTTGCGCATGTAGTCCCAGCTACTCGGGAGGCTAAAGCAGGAAAATGGTTTGAACCCAGGAGGCGGAGGTTGCAGTGTGCCAAATTGTGCCACTGCAAATCCAGGCTAGTGACAGAGCGAGACTCCGTCGCAAAAAAAAAAAAAAAAAAAAAAAAAAAAAAAGGACCAGTTCTGGCAGAAAGCATTAGCATAAAGACTAATAATACCCTACACTTGTGTGGTGTTTGACGGCCTTTCTCAACATTTCAAACCCATTTCTGGGTGAACATTTCACAAATGCAATCACTGAGGTCCGGACAATGTCACTTGCAGGCAGGCCAGCAGCTGGAGTCCCACTTGCTTATTCCAGAGGTCAAGAGAAGCAAAACTGGCCTTAACGCAGACCTTCTCACTGTTTACGAAATGAGGGGTTCCTCCCCTTTTCCCGCCCTTTCTGCAGGTACAGCCAAAAGCATGAGGAAGCAACTCTCCTGCAAGTTATAACCAATAGAGAGCACTCATGAAGCAAAATGTCTGCAGGGAGGCCACGGTCTGTCTACCTGGGGAGACACGGCAAATAATCACACAGGAAGTCATCAAAAAATGAGAGTCAACTGTCTAAAGCTTCACTGCCTGACCCATGAAATGTCAGCGTGCCCTCACTGGCCAATGTCAAACCTCTTTTTGCCAATCATGTCGAAACACACAAACATCAGTGGTGATCTGCCTGCTGGTTGACAGTCAACTTTATGTTGGTTTTTCTAGAGATACATTGCGGGGAGATTGGGTAATGCAGGGACCACCTGTGCAGTTCAGCGCCAAATCATCTCTTGCCGGCTGGAACTAAGTACAAGTTGCCAGAGCCGGGAAACAATTGTTAGCAAATTTTATTGTCCACCTGCAACTGTGCACAGAGCTCTGTTTTGGGAACCCGAGGGGACCCTGGACAATGCACATAAGCTGGGCGAGGGCTACGCAAAAGAGGGTGGGACTAAGCCAAGGGCAACCCAGAGGGGCGTTTTGTTTTGTTTTGTTTTTGCTAGGTTCTGGCTCAAAGTGCTGTTTGCACTTGTCTGCCAATACTCCCAACATGCCAGGCCCAACCACTTTCATCCCAGCCTATTTCAGAGGCCACTAATGGGCACCAAATACCTGAATAAGTAAAATTTCATTTAGTCCTTAGCCCAGTGAGGTAAGATATGTGAACCCCATTTTGCAGATGTGGAGACTGATATGCAGAATGGCTCTGCGGCCCCTAAATTCCAATCCAGGTCTTCTAAATCTGAATCCAGTCCTCTTTCCACTTTTTTCTTGAATTCCCAGATGTTTCCTCTAATTTATTCCCCACTTTTTTTTTTTTTTTTTTTTTTTTTTTTTTTTTTTTTTTTTTGAGGCAGAGTCTTGCTCTGTCACCTAGGCTAGAGTGCAGTGGCACAATCTTGACTCACTGCAACCTCCGCCTCCTGGGTTCAAGCAATTCTCCTGTCTCAGCCTCCTGAGTACCTGGAATTACAGATGCACACCACCACGCCCAGCTAATTTTTTATTTTGAGTAAAGGTGGGATTTTGCCATGTTGGCCAGGCTGGTCTCGAATTCCTGACCTCAGGTGATTCACCTGCCTGGGCCTCCCAAAGTGCTGGGACTACAGGCATGAGCCACCACACCTGGCCTGTTGCCCATTTTTAAGTAGACAGTTATTCTGCATGCTCAACAAATAATGCAGACTGAGCTTTCATGTTTAGAGTTAGACTCAATTTAATAGAAGAGTGAAGTTGATCTTCCCTGTTTAATGACAGTCATAATTATTCTTGGGCTGCATAGCAATTAAGCATAACTAAATAGTAAACAGGTCTCCCCCTGTCTAATTTAAAAATTATAAAGCTCCACTACTGCATACCAGGCATTGTGATTGGTGCTGAGGATGTCAGGATGAAGGCCAAGAAGAGCCTGCACACTTCAGAAGACTTAGTATGTACCAGGCACTGTGCTGAGGACTTTCCATGCCTTAATTTATTGAATCCTCACAGAAGGCTTTGCAGATTCTGTTTTCCAAAGATGATCACAACAGTATCATCATACACCTTCCTAATCCAGTGGTGGAGTTTATTTCAGCATCCCCTTCAATGTGGGCAGGCCCTGACTGGTAGCACACAGAGGGAGTAATGATGTTCAGTTCCAGGCGTAGTCCTTATCTGTCTTGGCAGCTTCTTCTTGCTTCCTGGAATACCTACTCTGCAATGTTTCCTCTCAGAACCCAGCTATCATGCTCTGAGAAGCCCAAGTCATGTGGAGAGGCCACACGTGGGCATTCCAGTGACAGCCCTCACTGATCTCCCATCCAACTGCCAGCATCAGCTGTCAGCCATGTAAGAGCCATCTCGGATGTCCAACCCAGCTGAGCCTTCAGATGACTGTATCCCCAGCTGCATTCTGACTACAACAGCATGAGACTCCAGATGAGAAACACCCGGCTGAGCCCAGTCAAATCACAGAACCATGAGAGATAACAACAGATTATTTTAAGCCACAAACCTTTGTGTTGCTTTGATTTGCAGCAGAAAATAATTGGATTAGGAAACATAGGTATGAGTTTTCATCCCCATTGGGACAGATGGGAAAGCGTGACCCATCTGTCCCATCTGGGTTTAGAAATTTCCCGATTCCACAGAGCTGGTAGGTGGCAGATTTAGGATTTAAACCCAAGGCAGCATAACCCTGACTGGCGAGTTTCCACACATGACTTCTTCTTTCTATGAGCTCCCAGTCTCAAAAGAGTCAGCCAAGACTTAAGTGAGATATGTCACACACACTTCCAGTGTGGGCAGAGGGCTGGGTGCATGTGCATACAGGAGTGAGGTAGCTCACCCACATTTGCCATATTATCTTGCCACCTATCTAGCCTCAGGTAGCACCACCCACTTCTTGGACCTCATGCTTAAGCCTGCATGAACTTCATACCCTCTAATCTGTCATGCCCAAGTACTTACCTGGAACTCTCCTCTCTACCCACCCAAGGCTGGTTAACACATCTTTATCCTTCAGTATGCAGCTAAGATGGCCCCTCCTTCGGGAAGCCTTCCCTGACTTCCCCATCACATCCCTGACAGGGTAAGGTATCACCCCATGGGCTCCCATAGTACCCCACTTTTATCATTAGCATTTATCATACATATTGCCTGTTTTCTCAGTCTGCGCAAAGAACATGTACGCATGTGCCTGACACAGGGCCTGGCACTTTGTCGATGCTCAGTAAATATTGCCATAGGGATTACTCATCACTCAAAGAAGGCTTCTCAGAGGCCGTAACATTTTGGCTGGACTTGGTGAGATTGGTGGACATTTGCCAGGTTAGCAGTTTTCAACCAGGGTCATATATGCATCGAAATCACCCGTGCAACTCTTCCCAAACATGGATGTCCAGCCCCTGCCTGAGCACACTGAATCAGAATCTCCAAGGCTGAGCCTGGGCAGGGACAGTTTTCATAGGTTTCACAGGTGATTGCAAATGACAGCATGGGATAAGGAAAGATAAGACAGAGATCTCATTATCATCATCATACTCATCATCTTACTATCAGCAACAGTTCTCAGTATTTGACATATCTTAACCCCTTTGATCCTCACAGTGTTCACTGTCTACATAAAGCACAAATCCTAAGGTGGGCATCCACAGTCCTGTGGTATCTCTCCAGCCAAGGCCCCCAGCCCTTTTCCCCATGTCCCCACACTCCAGTCACGCCAAAGGACTGGGAATGCCTGGAATCCATGGTGCGGTTTCATGCCTCCTTTCTCAACATGTGTCATTCCCTCTTTTGCCCACCCCATACATTTTTAATCGCCCTTCAAGACCTAGTTCCAAGCACAAATTCTTTTTTGAAACTTTCTCCTCCCAGTTCAAGACAAGCTGGTTACTCCCAGCTTTGGGCCGTCCCTTACAGGGATGCTACAGCTCTGCATTAATCCCACAAATATAAACAGTACTACTTTGGGCCAGGCACTCTGCTAAATAATGCTGGACACAAACAGGGAACCGTCTAGCCCAGACCTCTACTCCTCCCAACGGAGATGACGACCACAGCTTCCTCAGTTATCGGACTCTATTTCCCTGTATTGCTATGGTTACTAACTCCCTGGGGGAGGGAATTCTTCTGGGAAGTGTTCGGTCAGGCATGCGGAAGGCTCTCAGTAACATTTGCTGAGTGAGGGTTGTGAGCAAATAACAAGGTGAATCCTCCTCTCCTCCCTTCCTCTCTCAGTAAAACTTTTCCCCAGCAGCTCTCAAAATTCCTTGGATTACCTAAATCCAAAAAGTCTTTTATTTCACCCTTAAAGATGGTCTTTGATGCTTACGGTTATGGAAATGGCAACCTACAGGAGCCCCTCAGCCCTCAGATAATGAATCCTCATTGTTCCATACATAAGGACTTAGGAAAAATGATAAAATCAGTCACATTTATTACTATGAGCCAGACGCTACTCTAGGCAGTTTCCATAGTTCTTATCCCATTTAGATCTCGTAGTTACCCTGGGGGCTCATTTCTATTGTTGTTCCTCTTTACAGAGAAGGAAATGGAGGCTCAGAGAGGCCTGCCCAAGGTTGCATATCTAGCAAGTGATGGAACTAAGGGCCAAACCCAGGCAGTTTGGTTCCAGAGTCCTGCCTCTCAGTCACACAGCCAGGTAGCACAAAGACAAAGGTCTCAGGGTCCCACCTGGCCCTAAAGACCAGGTGTCCTGGCTGGCCCCACTGTGGTGGGCACATGCCGCTCTCCCTCTGCTGGGCCTGGGCCACTCTCTTCTGCTCTGCCCTTCTTATTTCCTCCCATGGCCCATCCAGCCTCCTGGCTTCCACCTTCTCTCTATGTCCCAACTGCTAAATCCCTCTCAATGCCTCATATTCAAACTCCGCAGGAGACAGGATCATCAGTGGAGCTCCCACTCTTACTAGGCAAAGTTCCCTTATAAGGCCACTCCAAACACTACTGGCCAACCCACTGATGGGCTGCCCTTGGCTCAGGAGCCACCCTGATGCAATACATTTCCAATGGATATAAGGCAGCTGATTGGGGATTCTCAGAAGGACCTGAGAGTTTGACTGATTTACAGAACCCAATAAACTTTTACAAATTCACTGGAGGCCGGACGCGGTGACTCGTTCCTATAATACCAGCATTTTAGGAGGCCGAGGTGGGCAGATCACGAGGTCAGGAGATCGAGACCATCCTGGCTAACACGGTGAAACCCCGTCTCTACTAAAAGATACAAAAAATTAGCCGGGCGTGGTGGCAGGCGCCTGTAGTCCCAGCTACTCGGGAGGCTGAGGCAGGAGAATGGCTTGAACCTGGGAGGTGGAGCTTGCAGTGAGCCGAGATCACGCCACTGTACTCCAGCCTGGGCGACACAGCGAGACTCCATCTAAATAACTAAATAAATAAACAAAAAATAAATAAATTCACTGGAAAAAGATTTTAAAGACTGATATTGGAAGAGTTTCATGGATACCTGATGCCTTTGCCTGCCTGGCATAGCTCAGACTTCCTAACAAAATACCATAGCCAGGTGGCTTAAACACCAGAAATTTATTTGCTCATAGTTCTAGAGTCTGGAGAGTGCAAGATCAAGGTGCTCCTCAATTTGGTTCCTGTTGAGGGCTCTCTTCCTAGCTTGCAGAAGGCTACTTGCTCGTTGTATTCTCACATGGTGGAGAGAATGCCAGCAGGCTCTCTGGTGTCTTTTTTATAAGGGCACCAATCCCCCTCTGAGGGCTCCACCCTCATGATCTCACCTAAGTCTCATTACTGCCCACAGGCCCCATCTCCAAATGTCATCACATTGGGTGTTAAGGCTTCAACTTATAAATGCTGGGGGGACACAAACATTCAGTCCATAACACTGCCTAATATTCACTCCCCTTTCTGATACTCGCACCCTGATTTTCCTTTTTGGAACCACCCCTTCCTCACTCAGTTCCTGTGGTTCTACTGGGCTGAAACTATCCCACCCCCAGCTTCATGGGTAGGTAGAACTTGACCTGGCCACCAAAAATGTTCCACTTCTCTGGTCATAGTAATTCGTTGAAAGATGGAACCATGACCCATATTCGGACCAATGAGAGATAGTGCCTATTATGGACTGAATCGTGTGTCCTCCCTGCCCCAAATACATATGTTGCAGCCCTACTCCCCAATGTGACTGTATTTGGAGATGGACCCTTTGGGGAGATAGTATGGTTAAATGAGGTCATAAGAGTGGAACCATAATCCAATAGGACTGGTGTCCCTTTAGGAAGAGACACCAGAGATCTCTCTGTCTCTCTCCGTGCCCACAGAGAAAAGGCCATGTGTGGACACAGCAAGAAGGTGGCCATCTAAAGTTATAAAGAAAGGCCTCACCAGAAACCAACCCTGATGGCAACTGGATTTTGAACTTTTAGTCCCCAGAATTGTGAGAAGTGAATTCTTGCTGAGAAGTCACCCACTGTGTGATATTTTGTCATGGCAGCCCAAGCAGACTAAGACGGTACCAGAGCCAGTGGAAAAGACAGGCTGTTATAACGAAGGTGGGATTATCATGTAAGCCTGAGCTGTCAGAGCTCATGAGAGGGCCTGCCTGACAGAAAAGCCAACACAGAGCAAAGTGAAGCCAGGAGATGGAGGTCCTGACTGTGCCTGAGGAGCACCTGGATCCAGCCATGCCTGAAGTGGGTCTATACCTCTGCACATCACAGTTACTCAAGCCAATGAATTATTTTGTTTTGCTTTTTATTAGTTTGTTTGTTTTTGAGACAAGGTCTCACTCTGTTGCCCAGGCTGGAGTGCAGTGGCACGATTATGGCTCAGTGTAACCTTGAACTCCTGGGCGCAAGTGATCTTCCCCCCCTCAGCTTCTTAAGTTGCTTGGACTACACACCTGGCTAATTTTTTAATTTTTTGTAGAGATGGGGGTCTTACTATGTTGCCCAGGCTGGTCACAAAATCCTGGCCTCAAATGATCCTCCTGCCTCAGCCTTTCAAAGTATTGGGATTATAGGCATGAGCCACCATGCCAAGCCTATTTTGTTTTGTTTTGTTTTTAAAGACAGGGTCTTGCTATGTTGCCCAGGCTGGCCTGGAACTTCAGGGATCAAGAAATCTTCCTACCTCAGTCTCCTGAGTAGCTGGGACTACAGGCAGGCACCACTGCTCCCAGCTTGAATGAACTCTTCTTTTTGCTTGATTTTAGTTTCTGTCACCAAAAGCACCGTGACTAATACAGAGTCAACTCTAATTTTATTACTTTTTTCATTATATCTGATCAGATATAACATCATAAGCACACTGGTGAAAAAGAGTTGTAGTCAGAGTACCACTCGAATTGAAGCTTTAAACTGTTAATAAGCCACCTGCAATCCCTCGGTGCAAAGAAAAGGAGAATTTGGACATCTTGATTTCTCACCTGGTATTCAGAGGTCACTGACCTGGCTGGCTCCCTCTTAGAGTGTGACATCTTTAAAGTGGGCTATGAAGCCCTTTGCCTAAGACCTTGCTTTCCCAAGGGGCAGCTATTCACACCTAGCAGACAACATGCTAGTGTAGACATCTCAGTGCACTTGGCAAGCCTCTGAAGCCTCTTCTTGTAAGTCAGGCCAGCAATGGCCCTTGCACTGGCAAGCATCTTGCTCAAGCTCTTAAGTGCTCATAATAAAGTGATTAACACAGAGTGTCCAGGACAATGATTATTTCCTATCAGAGGTGGGTGGTGCATTAGTCAACAACAGGCAGAAAAGCCCAGCAATGTTTCTGAACAGACTCAGAAAGTGACAGTTGTTCTCAAACTTGAGTATGCATCAGAATTGCAGAGAATGGTGGTGAAGGGGGTGGGGAGTGAGGGTGGGGTTGGGAAGACTTGTCAAGACACACACTGCTGAGCCCTACCCCTAGAGTTTCTGATTCAGCAAGTCAGAGTGGGCCCCTAGAATCTGCATTTCTCACAAGTTCACAGGTGCTGCTGGTCGGGGGGCTATACATTGAAAATCACTGTTAGAAGACTGCTGAATTGGATAAAGGCCCCTCAAAGGAGAAATGATCCAGCACTTGTTTTTTCTGCTTCCCTGAAACCGTCATCTCAACAAAGATGCCCTGTCATCTCCATTGTGGGTCCTGAAGCCTTGGACAAGTACAGGAGTGAAATGTACATCTACATAAAAAATCATACACAGTGCTAACTTCATGCCTGTGGGTATAGAGCCAGAAATGTCACAGCACGCCTGCATATCTATCACATTGTCACAACAGCCCCTAGATGCAATTGTTCCTGTATTACAGAGAAAGAAATGGAGGTACCAGGCAGCTGTGACTGTTTCTACAGAGAAGACACACATGGAAGGCAATTTATTTTGGTCATGAGAATTGTCAAATGTACATAAAGGTGGAATAAATAGTGTAATAAATCCCCAAATGTCTCAACTGCAGTGGACTCTGGCAATGACAGTGGTTCTCAAATTTGAGTGTGCATCAGAATCACCTAAAAGACTTGCCAAAACAGAGATTACATGGGTATCATCCACAAACAAGAATTATTAGGACTTCGCCACATTGAAAACTCTTTTGATGACAAGACAGCACTGGCAGGGAATAAACTTACAAAGGTAGTTTTATGTTTTGCTTTGTTTTGCTTTGTTCTTGAGGCAGGGTCTTGCTCTGTCACCCAGGCTGGAGTACAGTGTTGTGATCACGACTCACTGCAGCCTCAATCTCCTGGGCTCAAGTGATTCTCCCACCTCAACCTCCTGAGTAGCTGGGACTACAGGCATGTGCCACCATGCCCAGTTAATTTTTGTATTTTTTGTAGAGATGGGGTTTCGCTATGTTGCCCATGCTGGCGTCAAACTTGGGCTCATGAGCTTGACTTTGGGATTACAGACACGAGCCACCGCACCCAGCCAGATTGTTTGATGTTATCTCCAAATGAATAAATGTAAGTATGGCCACAGGGACACTGCTCAAAAGGAACATTGATAACATACCTCGTTTTGGTAGTCCTGTTCGGGCCTGTCTTCATTTTTATTTTTTTTTCTTTTTCTTTTTAAGAGATAGGGTCTCACTCTGTCCCCCAGACAAGAGTGCAGTGGCAAGATCATAGCTCAATGCAACCTCGAACTCCTGGCCTCCAGGGATCCTCATGCCTTGACTTCCCAAAGTGCTGGGATTATAGGCGTGAGTCACCACGCCTGGCCTCTTCATTTTTCAAACAACCCAGAAGGGATACAGAATAGAATGTCACTTGGATAGCTGTTTGACAGCTTTTTCTTTTCTTTTTTTTTTTCCTTTAATTAAGACAAGGTCTTGCTCTGTGGCCCAGGCTGGAGTGCAATGCCGCTGTCATGGCTCATTGCAGCCTCAACCTCCTGGGCTCAAAGGCTACTCCTGCCTCAGCCTCCTGAACAGGCATGTGCCACTGCGCCCAGCTTATTTATTTATTTATTTATTTATTTATTGAGAGGGAGTCTCGCTCTGTCGCCAGGCTGGAGTGCAGTGGCTCAAGCTCAGCTCACTGCAAGCTCCGCCTCCCGGGTTCACGCCATTCTCAGCATCCCGAGTAGCTGTGACTACAGGTGCCCACCACCACGCCCGGCTCATTTTTTTGTATTTTTAGTAGAGACGGGGTTTCACCGTGTTAGCCAGGATGGCCTCGATCTCCTGACCTCGTGATCCGCCCACCTCGGCCTCCCAAAGTGCTGGAATGACAGGTGTGAGCCACCGCGCCCAGCCCAGCTAATTTATTTTTATTTTTTGTTTTTTGTAGAAATGGGATCTGGCCATGTTGCCCATGCTGACAGCTTCTAATACAAGCAAATATATGCTCTCCTTGTAACCAGTAAGTTCACTTGCAGATATTTATCCCAGAGAAATGAGAGTTTGTATCCACCAAAAAAAACTTGTAACAGAATAGTCACTATAGCCAGAAAAGAAATGAGAGAGGTGGAGAAGGAGGGAGGGAGGAAGGGAGGGAGAGAGGTAGGCAAGCCGGCAGGCAGGCAGGCAGGCAGGTAGGTAGGTAGCAAGCTAGGTGTCCATCAACTGGGTAAACTTTTTAAAAATACGGTATCGGCCGGGCGCGGTGGCTCAAGCCTGTAATCCCAGCACTTTGGGAGGCCGAGACGGACGGATCACGAGGTCAGGAGATCAAGACCATCCTGGTTAACACGGTGAAACCCTGTCTCTACTAAAAAAATACAAAAAACTAGCCGGGCGTGGTGGCGGGCGCCTGTAGTCCCAGCTATTCAGGAGGCTGAGGCAGGAGAATGGCGTAAACCCGGGAGGCGGAGCTTGCAGTGAGCTGAGATCCGGCCACTGTATTCCAGCCTGGGCGACAGAGCGAGACTCCATCTCAAAAAATAAAAAAAAATAAAAATACGGTATCTTTACACAGTGGAGTACTACTCAGCAATAAAAAGGAAGGAACTGATATGAACTACTTATATTCCCAACAGGATGGATCTTCTAATTTGTTATGTTGAATGAGAATATTCTGTATTACTTCAAGTTTATGAAGTACAAGAACAGGCAAAATGAACCTACAGTGACAGAAAGCAGAATACACTGTAGTAGTTGCCTGAGGCTGGATGGGGAGAGGTCTTAAGAACGGGGACAGGGAAGGAAGGTAGGTCAGGAAGGCCCACCACGGAACTTTCTGGGGTGATGGGCACGCTCTATTTGTTGATCTGGGCGACGGTTACACAGGTGTACACATATATAAAAATTAGTGGAGCTGAACACGTAAGGTCTGGGCATCGCACTGTATGTAAGTTAAACTTCAGTAAAGTGCTCTCGGCACACATCCGCAGCCACACCCACACAAAATCCCAGGAGGCTCAGTACCAGCTGTGGTCCGGGCCTTACCCACTTCGGAGAGGCCACGACCCAAGGCATCCGGTTTCCTCTCGCTCCAGTTCAACTTCCGCGCATCTACGAGGGCCGGGACTGCCGCTACCTTTCTGGAAGGCGCCGGCTGGCCAGTCACCGGCTGAATCCCGCCGGAGGCGGCTCCCAGTCTCCGGCTGCGGGGCAGGGACCCGGGTGCCCCGCCCCCGCCCCCGCCCGCCCCCAGCCCGCCCCCAGCCCGCCCCCAGCCCGCCCTCCGTATCTGGCCCCTGGGCAGCCGTCCGGGGAGGCGGCCAGCGAGTTGGGGCCGCGCGATGTCGCACGGAGCCGGGCTCGTCCGCACCACGTGCAGCAGCGGCAGCGCGCTCGGACCCGGGGCCGGCGCGGCCCAGCCCAGCGCGAGCCCCTTGGAGGGGCTGCTGGACCCCAGCTATCCCCGGACCCACGCGGCCCTGCTGAAAGTGGCGCAGATGGTAAGTCAGCGCGGGGCGCGAGGCCGAGGTCCCACGAGGCGTCCCGGGAAAGCAGGGGTCGGGGAGCGGACGCGCCGGGCGGCTGGACCGGGCCGGAGCCCAGGGAGCATCGCGCGGCGGGCGGGGGAGCGCGTCGCTAAAGTTCGCGGCAGGCTTCCTCCGGGAAAGTTGCGGCCGCAGCCCCGGCGCTGGAGCTCAGTCCGCCGCGCTAGAGCTCAGCCCCCAGCGCCGCCCCCGACCTTGCTCCCGCGGACCCAGGTCGCCAGGGTTGCAAGTTTCTCCGGCCATCCCCCTGCGGAGCCTGACCCTCCTACTGACTGAAGCCACGGGCTTAGTTCCTTTCCGTCTTTCTTCCTCTTCTCTGGGCCGCGCCGCTTCGAACCCGTGTCGGGGGTGGAAGAGTCGCCCAGGCGGCGGCGCTGAGGCAGCGAAACCCTACCTCCTCCCCGTCCACGGCCTCCTCTCTGCTCCGAACCCAGCGCGGCAGGGCTTCCCTGCTGTGTGTGCAGTTTCGCTCGAAGGAGGAGGTCAGAGGGTCTTCCGTTCCATGGTAGGGAAAAAGAACTGGGACCACTGAGACGGCCGTCCTGGTCCCCTGCGCTCTCAAGTTCCGAGGGAGGGCCCGGGTCTCAGGGGACTCTGGAGGACAGGTGGTCAGTTGGGAAAGGCCTGTTCTCAGGGGCTGGTACTCATGTCGGGGAGCCAGACTGTTGAATGGGAGTCACCCGTGGAGCCAGGCAGGATGAGTGTCTGGGCTTGGATTGTGACCAGCTCAGCACAAGGGCCTTCTACCAGGCCAGACGTTGCCTGGCCGATTCTCTTGTTCCCCACTCTTTTCTTTTCTCCCCTCCCGTTTTTTTCTTCTTTAAAAAACACCTTTTCCGTTTGTATGATGTGTTTTGAAACTGGGTTGGGCTGTTTGTGACTCTCCACCATTGTAATGTTTGCACCAAGAATGGTGGGGAGGGGAGCGGTAAGTTTCAAAAAGAGGTGTGGGGAAAGGAGTGTGGGGCTCGGACAAGGTCACAGACCCAGAAGCTGGGGCCTACTAAGGTGGACTGGCCCCAGGGGGTTGGGCACAGGACGTCTGTGCATCTATAGCACTGCTATACCAGACACTGAGTGTGCATAAGGTGGCCCTCATGTTTTGCTTGGGCCAGACCTAAAGAGAAGGGGCGCTGAGTTCCTGCCTCCCTAGGAAGTGTGTCTAGATAAACCAAAAATTAGGAATAGAGGCATTTTAGCAACGTACAAAAAAAATCTGGTGCTGAGCATTGTTGGGTTTGAGCAGGGCATTTTTTGGCCCAGGCTAAGAGATCTGATCAGCCAAATAGAAGAGATCAGCCCATCTCACCATCCTTAAAAGAAGGGCTGGGGTGAGACAGGCCCTACCTGAGCATTGGAAGGCATGAGTTTGGTAGACAGAGAATGGGATCAGAAGCCTCCATCTTGGCCCATGAGTTTGCTGGACAAAGATATTGTGGGATGAAAAGTCTCCTTGTTGGTCTATGAGTTTGGTACACAAACATAATGGAGATGAAACCTGGGCAACATAGCGAGACTCCCATCTCTACAAAAAAAAATTTTAAACCTGGTGTGGTGGCAGAGGCCTCTAGTCCCAGTTACTTGGGAGGCTGAGGTGAGAGGATTGATTGAGCCCAGGAGGTCAGTGAACTGCACCACTGCACTAGTCTGCATGACAGAGGGAGATCCTGTCTCAAAAAAAAAAAAAAAAGATACAAAGAAAGGGTAATGGAGATTAGAAGCCTTCATGTGGTCCATGATTTTGATGAATAAAGATATTGGGAGATGAGAAATCTCCATCTCATTTTAAGCTCCTCAGCTAGCCTCTGGCCTGTGGCCCTTGGGCCAATTTACAAGTGACAAGAGTGGGGCCTGTTGATCTAAAAAAGAGAACAAAGACTTGAAGAATTTCTCTATGTGGCTCCTGCTTCTCTGTGTGCCCCTCTTAAAACCATGCTGAGGAGTCTTACACCTGCCCTGGAGGATTCCCCATCACTGCCGCAGGCTTGTTTGATCAGACCCTCTGGGAGCAAAGTTGCCCTTGCAGGATGGCCGTGTTAGTCCTAGTTAGGGCTATCTGCTTGGGCCTCTTGTCTAACTCCTCCCTATTTTCCCCCTTCTCCTCCTTTCTAAGGCTCTGCTTGGGCATTTGAGGCTCATTTGTCTTCTTTGCTGGAAAATGCTTGTTTAGCCAAGTTTTAACATTGGAGAAGGACAGAAGCAGCTAAATTAATGGCACCCATTGGGCTCTCTTTCTATGGGTCTCTCATTTTGACTATTGATTTCTCAGTTGCATGCTGAACAGGCTGACCCTTTTGTCCTCAGCTTCTCATGAAATGTTTTCATCATGATCTGATCAATAGATCTGCCAACACGTTGTCTTAAGAAATCACTGCAAAGGCTGTTCCATTGGAGAATGACTTCCCTTGTCTTGGGCCTCTTCTGGGTCCACCATTACTAGAAAATGAGTTTCTAAGTGAATGTGTATACTTGACATGTCATTTATACGTGTGTAATTTTTATAATCTTCTGGCCATGATAATTCAGTTTCTTCGGTCTTCCTTTTCAGAGTAGAGACACAGTCACAAGTTTTGACTTTTGACTTTAAGGACTCTTTTTTTTTTCTTTCTTTCTTTCTTTTTCTTTTTCTTTTTTTTCGAGAGGGAGTCTTGCTCTGTCACCCAGGCTGGAGTGCTGGAGTGCAGGAGGAGTGCAGTGGCGCCATCTCAGCTCACTGCAAGCTCCACCTCCTGGGTTCATGCCATTCTCCCGCCTCAGCCTCCTGAGGTAGCTGGGACTACAGGCGCCGCCACTACGCCCAGCTAATTTTTTTTTTTTTTTTTTTTTTTTGTATTTTTTAGTAGAGACGGGGTTTCACTCTGTTAGCAAAGATGGTCTTGATCTCCTGACCTCGTGATCCGCCCACCTTGGCGTCTCAGAGTGCTGCGATTACAGGCGTGAGCCACCGCGCCCGGCCTTTTCTTTCTTTCTTGAGAGGGAGTCTTGCTCTGTCGCCAGGCTGGAGTTAATTGGCACAATCTCAGCTCACTGCAACCTCCGCCTCCCGAGTTCAATCGATTCTCCTGTCTCAGCCTCTCGAGTAGCTGGGACTACAGGCACGCAGCACCACACCCAGCCAATTTTTGTATTTTTAGTAGAGATGGGGTTTCCCATGTTGGCCAGGATGGTCTCGATCTCTTGACCTCATGATCCACCCCTGCCTGTGCCTCCCAAAGTGCTGGGATTACAGGCATGAGCTGCTGTGCCCGGCTAAATGACTGTTTTTTTTTTTTTTTGAGAGAGAGACAGAGGGTCTTGCTCTGTCGCCCAGGCTGGAGGACAGTGGTGTCATCATGGCTCACTGCAGCCTTGACCTCCTGGGCTTGGCGGTTGTCCCACCTCAGCCTCCTAAGTAGCTGGGACTATAGGCACCCACTATGATGCCCAGCTAAATTTTGTATTTTTGATACAGATAGGGTTTCGCTATGTTGCCCAGACTGGTCTTGAACTTGGGGGTTCAAGGGCTCTGTCCACCTCGGCCTCCCCAGGTGCTGGGATTACAGGCTTGAGCCACTGCACCTGTATGAGACTCTTTTTTTTAATAGCTATATTTTTTAAACCCTATTATTGTTCTTGATAATGTTCTAGTAATTATATACTATATACCATGTGTGTATAATCTCATGAAATGTTTCTAAGAATCCAGTGAAGTAACATGTTTGATAGGTAAGGAAACTAGCTAAAGAGTTAAAGAGACACTAAAGTCACACAGCTCTTAGCAGTAGTGGTGGAACCGATCCAGACCTAATGGCCTGATCTCTAAAACTCATAACTCTGGCAGAGTTGTTGCTTGTTAATAGTTCTAGGGAAATAAAAGCCACAGTGAGATAACACTTCACACCCACGGAGATGACAATAGAAAATAACAAGTGATGAAGATGTGGAGGATGTGAAGAAATTGGAACTCTGATACAGTGCTGATGAGAATGCAAAAATGGTGCAGCCACTTTGGGAAACTGTGCAGTTTCTCAAAAATTACCGTGTGACCCAGCACTTCTACTCCCAGCTCTACCCAAGAAAAATGAAAACAGATGTCCACATGAAGACTTACATGTTCATATGTGTTCATAATAGTATTATTCATAATCACCAGAAAATGAAAACAACACAGCTGCCCATCAAAAGATGAATGTATAAACAGCAACTAAAACTAGGTGGTACATTCATACAATTGAATATTATTCAGTCATAAAAAGGGAGAATGAAGTACTGATGCCTGTAACCATATAGATAACCATGAAAACAGTAAGGTGTGAAAAAAAGCCAATCACAAAAGACCACGTGTTATATGATTCCATTTATATGAAATGTCCAGAATAGGCAAATGCATAGACACAAAAAGTAGATTAGTGGTTACCTAGGTCAGGGAGCAGGGGTTGAAAGGAAATGGGAGTGACTGCTATAATGGATATGGGATTTCTTTTGGCGGTGATGAAAATGTTCAAAAAATTGGTGATGGTGCCGGGTGCGGTGGGTCACGCCTGTAATCCAGCACTTTGGGAGGCCAAGATGGGTGGATCACCTGAGGTCAGGAGTTCGAGACCAGCCTGACCAATATGGTGAAGCCCTGTCTCTACTAAAAAATACAAAAATTAGCTGGATGTGGTGGCAGGCGCCTGTAATCCCAGCTACTGCGGAGGCTGAGGCAGGAGAATTGCTTGAATCCGGGAGGCAGAGGTTGCAGTGAGCTGAGATTGAGCCATTGTACTCTAACCTGGGTGACAGAGCGAGACTCCGTCTCAAAAACAACAACAACAACAACAAAATTGGTGATGGTGATAGTTGCACAGCTCTGTGAATATATTAAAAACCACTGAGATTTACACTTTAAATGAGTGAACTGGATGGTATGTAATTATGTAAACAGACCTGTCGATTGAGTGTGAGGGGGCAAGGTGTGCTGCCTGCAGCCACTGGGTGTGGGGAGGCAACAGCTACACTTCAGGAAATCCCTGTGGTGTTCCCGCCACACCCACTCCTAGAAGAAGGGGAGTCCCCTGCAGGAGTCACAAAAGGTGGGCTGAAGGGCATCCCCTGAGTGCCTGAAGGGTCTGAGCTGAAAGGGATGCTCTGGGATCTGAAGGGGTCTAGATATCTTTGCTGTGGGATTAAGGAGGCCCCAGGATGGGGCTTGTGGCCCTGCCAACACTCCCTATCTATTTGTTCATTCAGCAGACATTTATAACTGCCACATTCATCTCCATTTGTGCAGAAGCAGATGACTGTGACAAAGTTCTTGCCCTCAAGTAATCTGTGGTTCAGCTTGTCATGGGAAGAGGGGTCTTGTCCCAGATCCCAAGAGCCAGTTCTTGGATCTCATGCAGAAAAAAAATCGGGGCAAGTTGTAGAGTATAGTGAAGTCAAGATAGTTACTAGAGATGACTCAGTTACAGAGTAGAGAGTCTTCAGAAAGCAAAAGGAGGAACGCACCCATTGCAAATACAATGCTTGCTTATACAGGTTATTAAAAATAGTGTACTTTATTACAAAAGCTTGTGGTCAGCTTGTGACAAGCTATTAGTATTGTTACTTTCCTATGTGATTATTGATCTTAGTGAGAATTTATGAGTGGGCCATTATTTTAAAAGCAGAACCTATTCTTAAACTAAGAATACTTTTTCTTCTTAAAGTACTGGGACATTTCCATAAGTTCTGGGTCTTTATTTAGTTAGTTAATATTATTAACTCAGGCCGGGTGTGGTGGCTCACGCCTGTAATCCCAGCACTTTGGGAGGCCGAGGCGGGCAGATCACTAGGTCAGGAGATCGAGACCGTCCTGGCTAACACGGTGAAACCCCGTCTCTATTAAAAATTCAAAATATTAGCCGGGCGTGGTGGCACACGCCTGCAGTCCCAGCTACTCGGGAGGCTGAGGCAGGAGAATCACTTGAACGCGGGAGGCAGAGGTTGCGGTGAGCTGAGATTGTGGCATTGCACTCCAGCCTGGCAACAGAGCGAGACTGTCTTAAAAAAAAAAAAAAAAAAAGGCCGGGCGCGGTGGCTCAAGCCTGTAATCCCAGCACTTTGGGAGGCCGAGACGGGCGGATCACGAGGTCAGGAGATCAAGACCATCCTGGCTAACCCGGTGAAACCCCATCTCTACTAAAAAATACAAAAATCTAGCCGGGCGAGGTGGCGGGCGCCTGTAGTCCCAGCTACTCGGGAGTCTTGAGGCAGGAGAATGGCGTGAACCCGGGAGGCGGAGCTTGCAGTGAGCTGAGATCCGGCCACTGCACTCCAGCCTGGGCGACAGAGCGAGACTCCGCCTCAAAAAAAAAAAAAAAAAAAAAAAAATTATTAACTCATTCCCTCAGCCATAAACATCTTGTGACCAAGAGTGCCCAACCCCCTGGGAATGTAACCTAGCAGATTTCTCTTGGCCTTTATTCAAGATGGAGTCACTCTGGTTAGGATGCCTCTGACAAGCTGAGGGGATGAACAAGTACCAAAATTGGCTGTTCAGGAAGGTAAAAGTTCTGATAGTTGCCCACCTTATGGAAGAGGGTCAGAGGGCAAAGGTGATATTTAAATTGCATCTTGACAGATGAGTGTAAGTTTTTCAGATTGGGAGTGGCTCATTTACCCCTTTAGTGCCTTTATTCAGTATATGTTTAAGTTAGAGATAAGTGATATGTTAGGGGTGGGAAGGAAAAAGATGTAGCAAGAAATGAGAAAGTATTGGGGTAATTATCTTAATCATCCCATCCCAGACACTTAGAAATGGGTGCCATCTTATCCATTGAGCATCTGCTATGCTCTTAATCTTATGCTGTGTGAAATACAGCTATTAACAAGATAGACTCTTTCTGCCTGTGCAGCAAAACAGACTGTGACATTTGCATAACCATAACATGGACAGAGAATCAGAATGTATTTCACAAGCGGCAATGATGGAAATCTAAATATCTTCCGGGAGGTTCATTTATTTATTTGGCAAATATTTGTTGATCACCTGCTGTGATCAGCTAACTAGTAGGTGATCACGACTGTGTGCTAGGGCACTGTGGAAAGAAGACAGCCTCTTTATACTCAAATAGAGAAAATAAACATTAATCGAAATGGTCATGAATATGTAATTACAAACCGGTTCCAAATTATGAAGGAGAAGTACTCAGTGGTATAGAGCATATACTAGGGGGTGTGACCTTTTGGGGATTAGGAAGGGTGTTTCTGAGGAAGGGACATCTGATGTGAGCATGAGGAAATTGCATCACAAGCAGAATAAAGAGCATTGGCCGGCGCAATGGCTCATGCTTGTAATCCCAGCACTTTGGGAGGCTGAGGCAGGCGGATGGCTTGAGCCCAGGAGTTTGAGACCATCCTGGGCAACATGGTGAAACCCAGTCTCTACAAAAAATACAAAAATTAGATGGATGTGGTAGCACGTGCCTGTAGTCCCAGCTACTCAGGAGGTTGAGATGGGAGGATCGCTTCAGAGGTCTAGGCCGCAGTGAGTGGTAATCGCCACTGCACTCCATACAGCCCAGGTGACAGAACGAGACACTGTCCTTCCATCCCCCCAAAAAAGAAAAGAGCATGGACCCTGGCTCTTAGTGAAGGGAGGAGTATCTCTAGGGCTGGAGGGGAGAGAACAGGGTGGGAGTATTGGGAATGAGACTGGAGGTGTGCAGGGACCAGACCCCAGGGTCTGCCAAATCTTGGTAAATATATAGTCCTTAGTCTAAGAAAAATCAGCAAAGCATCCTATCAACTCACCATTCATGAAGGGACTCCTAACTAGGGGCTGTACCGCCCCCTAGGGGTTATTTTGGAATTTTATGGAAGTTTTTTTTTTTTTTTTGGTTGTCACAGGGATTAGGGTTATATTACATTTTATTCATTTCAGAATAGTAATGCAAACTGGAATTTTGACAGTGCGATTTTGACAGTGCAAAATACTTTATATCCTAAAAGGGTGTTTTGTCTGAAATAAGATTGAAGGAGCCTTCCCAGACTGGGTGCTAGGGGGGGTACACTAAGGTTTCTTGTCAGGAGGGTGGGTCCTAGAGACCCTCTAAGAGGCCTGGGCAATTCCAGGCTTCACTTTGGGAGTTCACAGCTTAGGTGCCAAGTGGAATTCAGCTGTGGGGGATGTCTGCCTCTGGTACAGCTGTGAATAGACCTGTTAGCACAGAACAGCCCAGCCTCATCCAGAAGGGCCCACCCCTTTATATTCTGCTTTAGACCTGGATGGCGGGGGTGAGGCGGGGGTCTAGTTTGGTTCCCAAGTACAGTCTGCACACCCGTGTCCTACTTCCTGGAAGCTGGAGAGTAAAAAGCAGCAAAGAACCTAACTGCCAAGATTCTTTGACCTCAGCCCATTCCTGACAAGAAACTACTTTCCATCAGTGACCAAACAAATGCAAAACTAAAATATAATAAAATAAGTTACTGACTTTATTCCTGCTAATAAAAGTAATACTTGTTCATTGTGGAGACTTTGGGGAGAACAAGAAGAAAATAGATTCACCCACTCCCTCTTCCCCAAGACTAAAAAGTAAAACTATTTTATAGTAGATACACATAATTTTGGTGGTGGGTTTTTTGTTTTTTTAATTGAGACAGTCTCACTCTGTTGCCCAGGTGGGAGTGCAATGGTGTGATCTCAGAGTGCAGTGGCGCGGTTTCAGCTCACTGCAACTTCCGCCTCCCGGATCAAGCGATTTTCCTGCCTTAGCCTCCCAAGTAGCTGGGATTACAGGCATGCGCCACCACACCCGGCTAATTTTTGTATTTTTAGTAGAGATGGCGTTTCTCCATGTTGGCCGGGCCGGTCTCGACCCCCTGACCTCAGGTGATCCACCCGCCTCGGCCTCCCAAAGTGCTAGGATTACAGGTGTGAGCCACAATGCCCAGCTGGTGGTGTTTTGCTTTAAACAAAACTAGGATGATTCTATACATATTTTGTAAATGCTTTTCTTTTTTTTTCTTTTTTTTTTTTTTTTTTTTTTTTGAGATGGAGTTTCGCTATGTTGCCCAAGCCAGAGTGCAGTGGCGCAGGCTCACTGCAACCTCTGCCTCCTGGGTTCAAGCCATTCTCCTGCCTCAGCCTCCCGAGTAGCTGGGACTACAGATACAGGTCACCACGCCCAGCTAATTATTGTATTTTTAGTAGAGACGGGGTTTCACCGTGTTAGCAAGGATGGTCTCAATCTCCTGACCTCGTGATCCGCCCACCTTGGCCTCCCAAAGTGCTGGGATTACAGGCATGAACCACCATGCCTGGCTGTAAATGCTTCTCTTGCTGTTTGTTTAATATGTGGTGCATTTTGTTCATCTGCAGTTTGGTTTCTAACAGTGCTGTCGTGGCCAGTCATGGAGGTACTGTGGTTGTGTGTAGCATGGTACACTGTGGCTCAGGGAGCCTCCAGTTCTGCCTGCATACAAAGGAAGCTGTGATGAACCTCCTTGTAGAGAATCCTGGTGTACACATCTGTAAATACTTCTTCAGGATAAACCGCACTGACCTTTTCTGAGAGAGAAATGAAGTGCCTCTTGCCCTACTCAGGTGGCTGGCATAAAACAATTCTCTAGACTTTTTAACATCTAGAAATTAATGAGCACCCCTTTATCATCCAGGAGTTTCAAGGAGCCAAGTGTGATAGTAATAGTGTTTAAGCTGTCATCGTATTTTTGGTGTCTGATGATTTGGAAAAGGAACAGTGACAGACAGACTAGAAAATTCAAAAATGTTTTTAAATGTTCTTCTATTTAAGTAATGGCCTCAGTATCTGCATATATTTGAAGAATGGAAGTTCCAGTCTTGTGGAAGACCTTATCTATTCAGGCTGCAGAGCTTAAGGCTTTAGTAATCACTGGCAAGAATTCCCATCCAGGACACCTCAAATAACCACTTACACTCCGGCTGGGAATCACTGGCTGGAGTGAGGCGATAGGGATGGAAACACCAGCCCAAGGTCCTCCAGGCTTCCCGGCAGCCAGGGCGAAAGCGGGTAGAGGAGGGGTTCGGGGTTGGTTTTCTCCACTGCAGGGGCCCTAGAGACCCCCGCCCCCGCCAGCACGCCAGGACCCTGGAATCCTGGGGGATTCCTTGTGTGGGCCGGTGTATTTATTTAAATTCTCGTTGCAGCGAAGGCCGCCCTTCTGTCTTCCTGCCAGCCCTGGCGCTTCCTGTGCAGCGCCACTGGACAGCCATCTGTTTCCTCCCCTCTGCCATCTGCCTCGCGCCCGGCCCAGCGTGCGGCCCTGGAAGCCTGGCTCGGCCGCCGCCCGCGCACGCTGGCCTTCTTTGTTACCACTTTGGTTCAGTGGTTTCCTGGGCTCGCTGCTCATTCCCTGGCAGGGCTTGCAGCGTCCGGGGCGACTCCTGGGATCGGGAAGGGCCTGGCTTCGAGCCCAGCGCCGGCAGCAGCCCGGGGACTGCGGAGGGGAAAGGGGGCTGGGACGCGGGCACTGCTCCAGGCACCCCGCGCTCCTGGGCGGAAATCGCGAGCACAGCCCTTCTCAGCCTCCTGCAGAAAACGCGCCTCACCTGGCTTGTGTTTAAATCAGCAAGGGCAGTGACGCGGCTCTTCCTTTTCCTGGGGCAGTCACGCTCCTCCCTCTGCCGAGCCCTCTCTCTTTAGTTTACTTTAAGCAAAGGTTTTGTTTGTTTGTTTGTTTGTTTGGTTTAGGTTTTTTTGAGACGGAGTCTAAAGAAGTCTCCAGTCTGTCGCCCAGACTGGAGTTCAGTGGTGCAGTCTTGGCTCACTGCAACCTCCTCCTGCCGGTTTAAAAAAGATTCTCCTGCCTCAGCCCTCCCAGGTAGCTGGGGCTCCAGGCGCGGGCCATCACGTCCTGCTAATTTTTATAATTTTAGTAGAGACGGGGTTTCTCCATGTTGGCCAAAGTGGTCTCGAACTCCTGACCTAAAGTGATCCACCCGCCTTGGCCTCCCAAAGTGCTGGGATTACAGGCGCCCTGCCAGTTTACTTCAGATAGTTGGAAAGACCGATTGATAACCAGAGAGGCGGTAACCCGCAGTTTCCACTTACTACTCCCAAAGGGTTGCTCTGAAGCTTAAAAGCTGTGTTATGCTCTTTTATTTTATTTTATTTTATTTTTCGAGACAGAATCTCGCTCTGTCGCCCAGGCTGGAGTGCAATGGTATGATCTCAGCTCACTGTAACCTTCCCCTCCTGGGTTCCAGCAATTCTCCTGCCTCAGCCTCCCGAGTAGTTGGGATTACAGGCTCCGGCCACTGCGCTTGGCTAACTTTTGTATTTTTAGTAGAGACGGGTTTCACCATGTGGCTAGGCTGGTATCGAACTCCTGACCTTGTGTTCTGCCCACCTTGGCCTCCCAAAGTGTTGAGATTGCAGGTGTGAGCCACCATGCCTGGCCACTCATTTTTTTTTTAAAGAGAAAAATGAAGTTCCTTCTGAAATAAATGGGAAGGGGAAAAGGAGAAATTAATTAAATGCTTTTGGGTACAGAGTGAAGTGGAGCCTTCTGGAAAGCAGAGAGAATTACTGTAGTGTGAACTCTGAATACTTTCAGTCTCTTCTTCCTCTTCAGATTTCCTTTATTCCCTGAGAAGCCAGCGTCAGCTCTCAACATGGTTTGTGAAGAAGTCTCTTTAAACATTTCCTCTTAAGTTATGAGAGTGGTACTTAACTAAATAATAGTACTTTGACCTCCTTAGGTGACAGCCACTGGGCTAGGTGGTTTTTGTTTTATTTTGTTTTGCTTTTGGTTGTTCTTGTTTGTTTTTGAGACAGGGTCTCACTTTGTCATCCACGCTGGAGTGCAGTGGCGCTATCTCTGCTCACTGCAGCCTTGACCTCCTTGGCTCAAGCGATCTTCCTGCCTCAGTCTCCCTAGTATTAAACAGCTGGGGCTGCAGGCGCAGGCCACCATGCCTATCTAATTTTTTGTAGAGACTGTGTTTTGCTGTGTTGCTAAGGCTAGTCTTGAACTCCTAGGCTCAAGCGATCAGCTCACCTCGGCCCCGCAAAGTGCTGGGATTACGGGCATGAGCCACAGTGCCAGCTGGGCTAGGTATTTTTTTATATGTTACCTTGCTTAATCCTCACAACAATATTATGGGGTGGGTCGTATCATTATCTCCAATTCACCAAGGAAACTGAGGCACAGAGTCATAAATACTGAAGGTGGATTTGGAGCCAGGCGGTCCAAGTCTACCACTTGAGCTCTTAAAAGGACAATTTGGAGTATTTTTTTTATGATCATTATGTTGTGTATATTTTCCTGTGTCATTAAACACTGTTTGAAAATGGTGTTGTGATCACTGCATTCAGTCCGTTACTTGGTCGTACTCTATGTTCATTTGGCTCTTGCTTGATGGGCAGGCTGTGGCAGATCTAGAAGGAGGTGCTGAGACATAACAGCAGGTACTAGTGATGACTTCATCCTTTGCCAGAGATGAATTTGGCTGGAGTGGGGAAAACCCCTCCCTGGGGTATTGAACCGACTAAGTATATGCCATATTTTAGGAAGCATTTTCACATTACCCAACATTATTATTATCTTCATTTTTAAGTTCTAAGTTTCTCCAGGAAGGACTGGGAAGAGAGAGGGGATCTAAAGTTTCAATTCCTGCTCTACTATGTCTGGTGATTTTACATGCAATTTCCCTTTGTTTTACCTTTTCTTCCTTTTTTTTTTTTTTTTTTTTTTTTCTCTTTTTTCTTTTTTTTGGAGACAGAGTCTCACTCTGTTGCCCGGCCTGGAGTGCAATGGCTTGATCTTGGCCCACTGCAACCTCTACCTCCCAGGTTAAAGCAATTATCTTGCCTCAGCCTCCTGAGTAGCTGGGATTGCAGTTGCATGCCACCATGCCCTGTTGATTTTTGTAATTTTGTAGATACGGGATTTCACCATGTTGGCCATGCTGGTCTCGAACTCCTGACCTCAAGTAATCCCTGCTCCTTGGCCTCCCAAAGTGCTGGAGTTACAGGTGTGAGTCGCTGCGCCCAGCCTGTTTAACTCTTCTAATGACTCTGTGGAGTATTCAGTTTTTCCTCCTTTTGGTTGAACAGAGCTGAGAGGTTAAAAGTTAAATACATAGCTGTCCAAAGTTGAATACATCTATTAAGTTGTGGATCCAGCATTTGAACCCAGGTCCAGCAAGTCTTCTTTTTCCACCGTGGTGTGCTGTCTCTCTGTGTACAGAAAGCAGTCCCCCACACTAGCCTACCATGGTACGCACACCTGAGGGTGACTCCTAGTCAGTCACATCCTGTGTAAGTCCATCCTCTTGAGTGTGAGTGAATTCTCTGACTTGCTTCTAACCAATGGAATATGGCACAGGTGGCAGGATGTCATATGCCAAGGTGAAGGGATGTTGCAGATGCAGTTAGGGTCTCAAAGGAGTTGATTCTGAGTTAATCAAAAGGTTTTCCCCAGGTGGGCCTGCCCTCATCAGGTAAAAGCCTTAAAAGAAGTACTGGGTCCTTCCCAAAGGGAGAGAGTCTCCTGCTGGCCCTGAAGAAGTAAACTGCCTTGTTGAGAGCGAGCCTGTGAGGGGCCATGTCACAAGCATCCAAGGGTCATGCCTGGAAGGCAGAGCAGCCCTCAGCTGACAGCCAGCAAGAAAGTGGGACTTCAGGCTGGGTGCAGTGGCTCACGCCTGTAATCCCAGCACTTTGGGAGGCCAAGGTGGGCAGATCACAAGGTCAGGAGATCGAGACCATCCTGGCTAACACAGTGAAACCCCATCTCTACTAAAAATACAACATAACCGGGCATGGTGGCGGGCACCTGTAGTCCCAGCTACTCGGGAGGCTGAGGCAGGAGAATTGCTTGAACCTGGGAGGCGAGATCACGCCACTGTGAGCCGAGATCACGCCACTGTGCTCCAGCCTGGGCGACAGAGCGAGACTCCGTTTCAAAAAAAAAAAAAACGGGACTTCAGACCTGTGGCTACAAGAAACTGAAAGCCACTAAGAGCCATGTGAGCTCAGAAGAGGACCCCAAGCCTGGTCAGCCTCTTGTTACAGTCTTGTGAGACCCTGAACAGTGGACTTCTGCCCAGACTCCTGCTCCATGGAAACTGTGAGATGATAAATGAATGTTGTGTTGAGGTGCCAAGTTTGTGGTAATTGGTTGTAGAGCAATAGATAAGTAACGCACTCACAAAAGCCTTTTTATCCTGCATCAAAGCTGGAACTCTGATGGCTGCTCCTCAGCAAGGGAAGATGGAGCAATAGCAGTGCAGGGGGCAGCAGGGGCAGTGGCCATGTTTATCACTGGGCTCTGGTCACGTAATCATTAGATTCATATGGAGTAAATCCATGTATCAAGTTATTGCTCTTGGCATCCTGTGGCTTGTTTTACATGCAAGAACTCATTCATGATTACAATATCCCTATGAGATGTTAGTATTCCCACTTTACAGATGAGGAAACTGAGGCAGGGAGTTTAATTATCTTGTCTGAGCCAAGTGTGGTGGTGCGTGCCTGTGGGCCCATCTACTCGAGAGGCTGAGGCGTGAAGATTGCTTGAGCCCAGGAGTTCAAGGCTGCAGTGACCTCTGATCTGTGCCACTGCACTTCAGCCTGGGTGACAGAGCAAGAACCCATGTCTTGAAAAATTAAATAAACAAACAAATAAATATCTTGTAAGTTATACAGACTGACTCCATCTCCAGGCTGTCAGCCTCTTCTCCGTGGTGTTTTCTTGGAGCAAGTCCAAAGCAAAATCCTGATGCAAACAATAACTGTGGTTGTACATTGTTAAGTTGTATTTACTTTTTTGAATAGATAACATTTACATGATCAAGATTCAGAATGTACCAAAGTCCCCCAATTTTCAGTTTTCCTCTCTGGAAATATACAGGAGGCTACTGGTGATACCAGTTTCTTGTGTAACCTTTAGGAGTTGTTTCACGCTTCTGTGTCGGCCTCCCTTCCTGTGCCAGATAAGAGCATACCTACACTCACTGCTGTGTACTTTTATAACCTAACTTTCTGACTTGGAGGTAATTCCATATCCATTCAGAAAGTGTCCTCATTCTCCTCCTTTTTTATAGCTGCATTGTATTCCAGAGAATGGATTTACTATATTTATTTAACTAGTCCCCTATTGACAGCCGTTTAGGGTATTTCCCCCTTTTGTTATCTAGCCTGCTGTAATGGTTACTCTTGTACATATCATAGTCTTGTGTGTGTACAAGAATATGAGAAGGAGCAACTCCTGGAAGTGGAGGACTTGCACCAAATGTTGCATGCGTTTGAACATTTTTTCATCTGTTCTGAAACTCACGTTCTCAAACATCAACTTGTGATCTTCTCCCAGCAGGTTTTAGGGGTCTTCCATGTCCGCTGTCATGGAGAAGGACTCTACTTAGTGTTGAGACAGTGTTCAGAGTTCCGCTGCTCTCATGACTCTACTTAGTGTTGAGACAGTGTTCAGAGTTCCACTGCTCTCATATCCCACTCAAATTTCTTTAGCATATTAGGAACCAGAGGAGTCTAAGTCGGGAACAAGAAGACCTGCTTGACTAGCTTTTTTCTTAGTGTTTCCCAAGGTTCGTTAACACGGAGTGTTCAAGTCAGCTTCCCTAAAAGCAGAACTAGATATGGGGATTCTTGTGCAACTGGTTTATTGAATGAGGAAAGAAAGCAAGGGTAGAAAGAGGAGGACAAAGACGTGTTTCAGAAGCCCAGCCTCAGCCTGATTCTATGGGCAACACTGGAGAATGAACTGCACCACAAAGATTGCCCTGTTCTGAGGCAAGGGAGCTGGGCTTTTGTACACCTTTCGTTGCCTACAGACCAGAAAGGAGGGTACATAAACTCCCAGGGATCTCTGAATCAGACAGCTCTAGTTGTCCAGTGGAAACCACTAGCAGAAGGGTGCAAGCATAACAAGTTAGCAGCAGCACCTGCAGTAGCTGGGGGATGGATGCACAGACTTGGTGAAAGGGAACCTGGGAATCTGAACAGGGCACCAAGGGAGTCTTTTTCCTTGGTAGCTTATTCAATGACAGAAGCAGTCCTTGAATTTCTGCTGAGAAAAACAGAACAATAAAGACAGAAGAAAACATCAGAGAGTGGTTCTCAGATGGCAGGGTGGGGGCAAAAGATGGAAAGTACATTCCAAAGAAGCACGGCTTCTAGCCTTCCACAGATGATGAATAAAGTATCCCCAGATTCCCCCAAACCATTAGAATGCCAAATAAATCTTATTGCATCCTAGTAGAATTTTTTTTTTTTTTTTTTTGAGACGAAGTCTCCCTCTGTCGCCCAGGCTGGAGTGCAGTGGCGCAATTTCGGCTCACTGCAAGCTCCGCCTCCCAGGTTCACGCCATTCTCCTGCCTCAGCCTCCCAAGTAGCTGTACTTGGGACAGTCCCAAGGGACTATAGGCGCCTGCCCCCACGCCCGGCTATTTTTTTTGTATTTTTTAGTAGAGACGGGGTTTCACAGTGTTAGCCAGGATGGTCTCGATCTCCTGACCTCGTGATCCGCCCACCTCAGCCTCCCAAAGTGCTGGGATTACAGGCGTGAGCCACCACGCCCAGCCCCTAGTAGAATCTTTAAAGATGAGCTACTGCAACCCAAAAACATATGTATTAAAGTGGTCAAGTTAGTATTGCTTAGTCTACTAGTTGTGAATTGATTGCTATCTTTTTAGTGTTTGTAGACATATAGGATGATTTAAGTCTCTTAATTATACATTTTTGTAACTTTTTTTTTTTTTTTGAGACAAAGTGTCACTCTGTCGCCAGGCTGGAGTGCAGTGGTGCAATCTCGGCTCACTGCAACCTCCACCTCCCAGGTTCAAGCAATTCTCTTGCCTCAGCCTCCCGAGTAGCTGGGACTACAGGCATGCGCCACCACACCCAGCTAATTTTTTGTATTTTTAGTAGAGACGGAGTTTCTCCATGTTGGCCAGGATGGTCTCAATCTCTCAACCTCTTGTCCTTGTGATCCACCCGCCTGGGCCTCCAAAGTGCTGGGATTACAGGCATGAGTCACTGCGCCCGGCTGTAACTTTTTATTTATAAATAATCCCAGGTTTATACAAACTTTTGAAGAACAGCACAAAAAACTCCGCATATCTCCCTCCCCCAGGTTCTCCATTTGTTACCGTTTTACATTTGATTGTTTTCCATTTGTATACATGCTATTATTTTTTTCTCGGAACCATTTGAGAGTGAGTTGCAGGCATCATGCTCTTTTGTCCATCAGTACTTCAGCATGCGTTTTCTAAGAAGAAAGACCCCTTCTTACGTAACTGCAGTACAGTTACTTAAATCAGGAAAGTAATAACACAAATGCTATTACCTTATCTACAAGCTTTACTCAGATTTTGCCATTGACCCACTAATGTCCTTGGGTCTAGGATCCCATCCCAGATCATAAGGTGTATTCAGTTGTCACATCTTTAATTTCCTTCAATCTGGAACAGGTTCTCAGTCTTTCTTATTCTTCATGACCTCGACATTTGTGAACAGTCCAGGACAGAGCGGTGCCTTTGTTGGATATTAAAGTCGGTTTGGTGGGACCCTCTGATTCTCAGCATTTTGTAGCTACACTGAAGGCAGAAGACAAAGAAAGAAAAGAAATCATGTTTGGCGTAACTTGTCTCAATTTGAATGCTTTTGTTTTCACCAAAGTCCCTTTTGCAGGTGTCTTATCTGAAGTTAATAGTTAATAGTTAAAGTTGAGCTTTGCTGGATGTCCTGTTCTTTTAAAAAACCTTAGCTCAGATGTCACCTCCTTGGGACAATGGCTAACTACCAAATCTTATTGTGTGAATTTGATGTGAATCACCTCATTTAATCCTCACAATAGCCCTATCATTTAGGTACTCTTATTTTGCTATTGTATAGTGAGGAAACAAAAACAAACCCAGGTCTAGGGTGTGCCTGCTTCCCCGCTGGACTGCCCCCTCTCCTGCCTCAGAAGGGCCTTCCCCAGCCCCTCAGCTTAAGTATTCCCCTGCACCACCCTGCTACCATCACTCTACCCTGTCTCCTGGTTCTGATTGCATTCCAGCACTTTGCCAGCCAGAATCCCTTTGTTCACTTAATTACCTGTTGATGGTGGGCCCTCTCTACCAAGCCCTGAGCTGCAGAGGCGCAGCCATCTTTCTGTTCAGGTCACCACGGGGTGTCCAGTTCCTAAGGTGGTACCTGGAACACAGGAAATACTCATAATCTTTTTGCAAATGAACACATGCGTATTTTCTTTGACAAGGCCTTTGGTAATAACACTGCTTTCCAAAAAGTCAGCATGGGTGAAGTGCTTGAGAGACTTGGGTCTCCTCCAGAAGATGAAATAATGCTGTGTCAGACACGTGCTGAGGAAGGGGGCTGGGGTGTGGGCCCAGCAGTGGAAAGAGCCCTTCTGCCGGGCCCAGAACAGGCCATGGGGCCTGGGGCACATATCTTCAAGCCTGTGGGCCAAGAAGCTGGGAGAAGGCACAGGTGGGTACCCCAGCAAAGAGAGGCTAGGATGCCTGTCCTGGAGCAGCCCACCCTCCCCTCCACAGTTTGCGATAGAGATGCAGTTTCTGTAGCAGCTGCTAGCCTGTTGTGATAGCACCTTTCTTTTTTCTTTAGTTGAGTTGACAGGTTTCGGCAGACTCACAATCAAAACAGCAGAAGCAAACACAGACAAGCAGAGGGATGACAGAAGTGTCTGTCAGCTCATCAGGCTGTCAGGGCAGGGTTTCTAATTTAAAGCAACACCAGGAAACACTGAAGAGTGGCATTACTATATTGGATTAAAGGCTAAAAGAATCAAATGCCAGAAATGGCAAGCTCAGTTTCTAATACCATTCCTCACTCGAGTGTTAGCCATTTGGTGTGGTCCTAGCTGTGGCTCTTTGCCTGGCAGAGGCGCTACCTTAAGTCACTTCATCAGATGTTTATTGAATGGCTGCTGTGTCCCAGCTCTGTGTCACCCGCAGGGGATACAGCTGTGAATGAGACAGAGCCGGCTTCTCTGTCGCTGAAAATCAAGACCCTAAACAAGGATGGTATTTCACCACATTGAAGGCACCGTTGTTTTAGGCACTCCCTAAGAAAGAAAGAAAAATATTTATTATGTGGTAACACAAATCTTTCTTATCGTTTAGAATTTTTGTCTTATGCTTATTGAAATGACTTTTAATTAAATAGATTTTATATATTTTTATGAATATATAAAAAGGAAAATAGGTAAAGAAAAATAAATTGGTTAAGATATCCCTAAAACTTGTTTTACAGCCAGAGCATTCTCTTCTAAATCTTTTTGTTTTTAGAATATTTCTACACGAGCTATTTTCCTCTATGCCATCAAGAGTGTGAGCCGTGCAGCATTTCTCAGAAGAATCCATACAAAAACTACAAGCCATCAGTGCTGGGTTTGTGCACTGGCTTTTGACTCCCACTTTGGGAATGATGCTAAGCGACCCCTGAGTCACTGTCCCTGCCATCAGTCCCACACCCTAGGGGTCAAGGTGCTCTACTCTTGTCTCTGGGATTTTCTTCCTCCTGCTGGCACCTATGCCACACGTTTTGATGCTGGTGTGTCTGACCTTGCCACATGCATAGGCAGTGATAACTACACAACTGTTTTTCCAGTGGCCATTGAAACACCCCGACTTGGCCATGTGCAGTGGCTCACGCCTGTAGTCCCAACACTTTGGGAGGCCGAGGCAGGTGGATCATTTGAGGTCAGGAGTTCGAACGAAGCTCCAGGCTGAGACCTAATGCACGGGAAGGAGCAAGGCAGGAGGAAAAGGTGGAAGGGTGTCCTGGAGGAGAGAACAGTCTCTGCAAAGGCCCAGAGTTGGGAGAGAAAGTAAAGGGTTTGCAATCTTCTTGGTCAGTTCATAAAGTAGGCTTTTTGCTAGTGGTGAAGTATGGAAGAGCTGTTAGCCACAAAAATGGTAGTGGTTCTGTTGGGCTTTGCCAGCATCCCCACCATAGCTGACTGCCTCGTAGAAGCTGCTGGAGGAATTAATGATGCAGTGGGCATGTTAATATACCTAAATTAAAATATCCATTGTAACCTGGGCATGGTGGCTCACACCCGTAATCCCAGCACTTTGGGAGGCCGAGGCAGATGGATCACCTGAGGTCAGGAGTTTGAGACCAGCCTGGCCAACATGGTGAAACCCCATCTCTACCAAAAATGTAAAAATATTAGCCGGGTATGGTGGCGCACGCCTCTAGTCCCAGCTACTCAGGAGGCTGAGGCAGGAGAATTGCTTGAACCCAAGAGAGAGGTTGCAGCGAGCTGAGATCATGCCACTGTACTCTAGCCTGGGTGACAGATTGAGACTGACACACACACACACACTCACTGCATCATTAATTTCTCCAGCAGTTTTTCTTTCATCTGGGTCTTAAGTTGAAGGATTTTATAGGTCTAGCGTGTTTTTTTTTTAAGTTTTTGAGATGTTTATGTTATTATACAAATATGAATAGGGAAATATTAATATAATTAAATCTGAAAGTTATTTGAAACAACTAAATTCACCCATAGGCCCACCATTCCACAGTTTCTACAATGTTATATTTTGGCCCTTGTTTGAGAATATGTGTGAAGTTTGCAGGGCTGTTACCCTACTGACAATAATAGATTCCGCTTTGTTGCTTATTTTTCTATTACAAAATTTAGTATTTGGTAATGTCCCTGTTGCTATAAAAGCTTCATAATTGCGCATAATATATACAGTCATCTAAGTGGATATTTTTAAATTTACGTGACCACTCACTTTTAAACATGTAGGTTGCTTTTGAGCTTTTAGCTACTGTAAATGATATTATTCTGAACATTTTCAGGGGTTGGCAAACTACAGCCCACAGACCAAATCTGGCCTTCCACCTGTTTTTGTAAATAAAGTTGTATTGGAACACAGCCAGACCCATTCATTCATGTATTACATATGGCCACTTTCGCACTAGCACTTCTATAAAGATTGTGTGGCCCCCAAAGCCTGAAATGTGTACTATTTGGTCATTTACCAAAAAGAAATTGCCAATCCCTGTTTTACAGTATGCAGTAGAGTTTTCTTTTGACTTAGATTCTTTTCCTTAAGATAAATTCTGAGAGATAGATATTTATTCATAGGATATATAACTTAGTGTGTTGATTTCAAAATAATCTCTATTTGTAACATGAATATGGCCTTAAAGACATTGACATATCAGAACAAATGAATTAGCTGATTCATTGATACATTCATTTATTAACTGCTATAAGATTAGAGTGATTAGAAGATACTATTAACACACCTTTGGTCCATTTCATTTGTACTCAGAAATAACTAATCTTCATCTCCATTATAACTCCTCTAGTAGCACCCAGTTTTTTTTATTCACAGCATTTCTCATAGTTTTACATTTTTTTTTGTTAGTGCAACACTAGCTGCTGTAACAAATAACTCTCAAATGTTACTGGTTTGACACAACAGCTTTCTCTCTCCCCCATTTAGGAACCCCAGCATGGGGGTTCCTGGTCCGTGGGCAGCTTTTTCCTTTGTGGCTATTCAAGTTTGGGCCAAGATTTTTTCTTTTTGAGATGGAGTCTCGCTCTGTCACCAGGCTGGAGTTCAGTGGCACGATCTCGGCTTATTACAATCTCGGCCTACTGGGTTCAAGTGATTCTCCTTCCTCAGCCTCCCGAGTAGCTGGCACTAGAGGCATGCACCAGCACACCCAGCTGATTTTTTTATTTTTAGTAGAGACGAGGTTTCACCATGTTGGCCGGGATGGTCTCAATCTCCTGACCTTGTGATCCACTCACCTCGGCCTCCCAAAGTGCTGGGATTACAGGCGTGAGCCACCGCGCCTGGCCGGGCCAAGATTTTTCTATTCTTTTTTAACTACTTTTTTGGGGAAAGAGCCCACTTAAACACTTGCAGTGAACATACTGTTGTGTGCCCAGATATCCCCTTTATTGCTGAGGCATTCATCCCCCGCAGGTTCCAAGAATGTGACTTACCGAGTCCCTCCCCACAAATCGATGTCCACCAAAGGGACTCTCCTCACCCAAGATGATGCCTGTCCTCTCCCTGGGGACAGCCTGTATCCAGTGGTCAGTGGCGGGTCAGGGAGGCCTGGTCTCCTTGCTTCAACAGAGAAAACTCTGAAGAGCGGTCCTAGCTTCAGCACTCCTCAGAGCATCAGCCAAGGCCTTTATTATGACTGCTCAAATCCTCCCTCCACCTGGTCCTGCCTGGCTTACTCTCCCACTGTTATCTCCTGGAGAGTACTCCCCAGTTAACTTTTTGAATGCAAGTATCTTTCTCTGAGTCTATTTCCAGGGAATTCCACCACCCCAGACCCAAATGACCAAGCTACATGTTCTTGGTTCAGTTTTCATTCTTCACTCTCCATTGACTTTGAAAGTTTGCACCTTCTTTACTACTGTATTTCAGCACTACTGTATTTCACCACTGTGTTCACAGCTTCTGTTTGGTGCAAGTCTCTGCTCTTCCCCGCATCTTTGGCATTTCTTACTAAGGCTCCTTTTATTGCCTCATTACCTTAGGAAGAGGTGAAGTACAAATTACCAAGATAATAAATACTCAGACTGCACAGACCATCTGCCCCTGAACAGATGTCCACTTTAGGTCAATGTCAGTCTCCATCCCTGGGGCAAGGGGAGAGGCGAAGAAACTTTACCATTGAAGCTTCATGGGAGGAAAAGGGACGCTGGGGAAGTGTGGCTTGTATTGAGTTTCTGATTCATACACAGGAAGAGATTCCTTCCAGAAAATTCAGCTAAGGAAGAGGAAATGATAACCCAAGAATGTTACGATATGGAACTTGCCAATTGTTTACGACAACAGAAGTGCTGCATGGACCCAGTGAGAGTTTTACTTTTGCATTTAGCTCTTGTGGGCAGAGCATGTGATGCATGCCAGGAAGTGTGCGTAGTGCTTTTCAGGTATTAGAAGAGCTAACTCTCTAAGTGGGTTACTATTTGTCACCCCTACTTTCCAGGTGGAAAACAGGCCCTGGGAGGTTACATAGCCTTTCCAGGTCACACAGCTAAGAGGCAATAGGAATTTGACCCCAGAACTGGTTGACTCCAAACCCAGGCTCTTAATCTGTATTTCCTCTCTTCTGTAGAGGCCAAGGTTGTCCACAGTCTAGCCCAGGGACCAGCCAAAGTACTTTGGCTGGGGAGGGAAGTAAACCTGTCCAAAATGCAGATTCCTGGGCCCCAGCTCAGACCTACTGGATTAAGAACTACTCTGGCTGACGAGATCATGCCACTGCACTCCAGCCTGGGTGACAGAGCAAGACTCCATCTCAAAATAATAATAATAATAATAATAATAATAATAACTCTGGCTGAGGGGCCCAAGGACCTGCATTTTAACATGTCCCCTTGTGGATGCACTCTCTAAAGGATGAGAATGTCGATTAGTGACTTTCTCACTGCCGTACAGATCACAGGCCACCTTCATAACTTCCCTTGCCTTGTGTCAAGCAAACCAGCAGGGACCTGAGACCATCAGCACCTTTGTGACACCTGCAGGTCATCTTCCACTCTCATGCTGCCTTTTCAGTAGGCCCTCCTGTTGGGATTGAGTACTTTCTTTCATGCTGCTCTTCATCTCCTGATAAGGGAGGGAAACTGGGGCAGTGGAACTGCTGGATTCCTACTCCTCAGTGAAATCTTGGGTACGTCACCTACCCTCTCTGTGCCTCAGTTCCCTCTTCCGTGAGATGGGGGTGATAATATTACCGGCACAGGGTTACTGTGCAGATCTTCTCTGAAGTATTTAAGCTCTGAGTGAATGTTAGTTATTATTTTATTACCTCCTTTCAGTAGTCTAGTGAGATCTTTAATCTTTTCTCCAGAAGTCAGCTGAGTCTGTTCTTGCTATTCCATATTCATAATATTTTCTACAAGGTCTTCATTTCCTTTTTCCCTTTGCGCACCTCCACTTTGCCTCTACAAATCTATGCTAGTCCCTTTGATAAGAATATTAGATTAGCACAGGTCTGTGTCCGCATGAGGAGAGAGTCCACTTGGTCTTTGTTCAAGGCATTTCAGACGTTTGATTTTGCATTTAGCTGTCATCTGTAGAGCATATCATACATGCCAGGCTCGTGTTTTTGACTTAGCATAGACATCAAGGTGATGAAGAAAGAGCATTGGGTTGACTCTTGGCTCTGCTGCCCACTAGATGGGTAATCCTGGGTAAATCACGTCCCCTCTCTTGATCTCAGTTTTCTCTTATGAAGTAGGGGGAGATTTTTTGAGATCAGCATTGTTCTAATCATGATATATATGTGCACATAAGTACTTTTTTTGTGTTGTGTTTTGTTTTGTTTTTGAGACAGAGTCTTCCTCTTGCAACGCAGGCTGGAGTGCAGTGGTGCCATCTCGGCTCACTGTAGCTTTCACTCCCGGGTTCAAGCAATTCTGCCGCAGCCTCCCGAGTAGCTGGGATTACAGACATGCACCACCACGTCGGGCTGATTTTTTTTGTATTTTTCGTAGAGACGGGGTTTCAACATGTTGGCCAGGCTGGTCTCGAACTCCTGACCTTGTGATCCGCCCGCCTCGGCCTCCCAAAGTGCTGTGATTACAGGCATGAGCCACCGTGCCCAATCATATGTACTTGTTAAGAATGAATTGCTGGGCAAGCTCAAAAAAGCCTGGGCTCTGATGTAGATGAACTGTGAGTACTGGGGGCTATGGCATTGCTGGAAGGTTTTCTTTTGGTATCAAGAAATTCCGGGGCAGAGAAAGGAAGAGTTCTGAAAAAGCTCTATGGAAATGAAGTGAACTTCTTACAAAGTGTACTAAGGGCTGGGACGTCTGAATTTCATCTCTTCTTCACAATCTAACTCTCATTCCGCAGTAGTGTGATTGTGCCATTTCTTGGCGGATGTCTTTTTCTTTTAAGTTTTTTAAATAAGAGTTTTATTGAGATAGAATTCACATACTATAGAAATCATCGATTCAAAGTGACAATTCAGTAGTTTTTGGTCTATTCACAGAGTGTGTACCGTCATCACCACAATCAATTTCAGAACACTTAGAACAGTTCTGTGGGTTTTGGCAAATGCATAGAGTCATACATCCATCACCACAGTGTGTACAGAACAGTTCCATCCCCCTCAAGTTCCCTCATGCTGCCCCTTTGTAGTCAGCCCTTTCCCCACCTTGTAACTCCTTGCAACCATGGATCTGTTTTCCATCCCTATAGTTTTGCTGTTTCCAGAATGGCATATAAATGGAATCATATAATATGTAGCTTTGGGACTGGCTTCTTTCACTTAGGAAAAGGGGTTTAAATTAATCCATGTTATCACATGGATAATAAAAATATTCTTTCTATTACTGAGTAGTGTTCCACTGTATGGATATGTGTCTGTCTACCAGTTGAAGGACATCTGTTTCCAGATTTTGGCAATTATGAATAAAGTTGCTATAAACATTCACTTACGCATTTTTCTTGTGTATATACATGTAAGTTTCCATTTATCTTAAGTAAATACCTATCTGTAGTTTTGTTGGTTTGTATGTTAAGTATATATTCAAATGTGTAAGAAACTACAAAATTATTTTTTACAGTGGCTATACCATTTTGCATTCCCATAGCAATGTATGAGAGTTCTAGTTGTTTACCACACTTGCCAGCATTGGATATTATCAGAATTTTCTAGTTTGGATTTTGTTTAATTTTAGCTATCCCAATAGGTATGTAATGATATCTTACTGTGGTTTGTTTTTGGTTTTTGGGTTTTTTTTTTTTTAAGACAGGGTCTCACTCTGTTGTCCAGGCTGAAGTGCAGTGGCACGATCTCAGCTCACTGTAACCTCCGCCTTCTGGGTTCAAGCAATCCTCCCATCTCAGCCTTCTGAGTAGCTGGGACTACAGGCGTGTAACACCACACCTAGCTAATTTTTGTATTTTTTTTAGAGACCAGGTTTCCCTATGTTGCTAAGGCTGGTCTCGAACTCCTGGGCTCAAGAGATCCACCTGCCTCAGCCTCCCAAAGTACTGGGATTACAGTTGTGAGCCACCGTGCGTGTCCTTATTGTGGTTTTAATTTCCATTTCCCTAAAGACTATAATGTTGAACACCTTTTCATGTGCTTATTTACCATCCACATAGCCTCTTTGGTAAAGTATCTGTTCACATTTTTTGCCCATTTTTAAAAATAGGCTTCTTGTTTTTTTATTTTTAGGTTTTGAGTATTCATTGTATATTCTGGATAAAGTTCTCTGTCAGAAATGTGATTTACAAAATATTTCCACTGCTCTGTGTCTTGCCTTTTCTTTCTCTTAGTCTCTTAAAAGAGCAGGGCAAAAGTAAACTTTGATAAAGTCTAATTTATCAGTTTTTTTTCCTCATGGATTGTGTTTTCAGTATCTTACCTAAAAACTCTTTTCTTAATCCAGGTCACAAAGATTTTCTCCTATGTTTTCTTCCAGAAGTTTTACAGTTTTATATTTTAGGTCTGTGATCCATTTTGAATTAATTTTTGTATAAGGAGTTAATTATGGGCCAAGGGTCGTTATTTTATATGTGGATATCGAGTTGTTCTAGCACTACTTGTTGACAAGGATATCCTTTCTCCACTGAATTACTTTACACTTCTCTCAAAAGACCAGCTGATTATATTCATATGGGTCTATTTTTGGAGTCTGTTTTGCTGCATTGATCTATTTGTCTGTGCTTTCACCAGTACCACACTGTCTTGATGACCATAACTTAATAGTAAATCTTGAAATTGGATAGTGCTCTTTTGCAAAATTGTTGTGGTTATTCTGATTCCTTGCCCTTTACATATGAATTTTAGAATCAGTTTTCCAATATTACAAAAATAACAGTAAGCCTATCGCTGGGATTTGATTGAAATTGTGTTGAACCTGCATATCCATTTGAGGAGAATTGGCTCATTAACAATACCATGTTGTTCAATCCATGAACACGGTGAGCCCTTCCAATTATTCAGGTCTTTGATCTCTTTCACCAGTGTTCTATCGTTTTCACCATATTGTAAAAGATTTACACCTAATAAATATTTCCCTTTTTGCTGCTATTGTAAATAGTCCTCTCCTTTGCTTTTAATTTTTAACTTGTTGTTCATTGCTAAGATATTGAAATGCAGTTGATTTTTGTAAACTGATTTTGCATCCCATGACATTACTAAAGTTATTTATTAGTTCTATGGAGGTTTTTAGTAGATTCTTTGGGATTTTCTACATAGATCATTATGTTGTCTACCAATGAAGTAGTTTTGTTTCTTCCTTTTCAATCCATATGCCTCTATTTTTCTTACCTTATTGCAACTCGCAGCAGTATGAGAATGTGAGAAAAGACATCCTTTCCTTGTTCCCTATGTTAGGGGAAAGCATGCAGTGTCTCACCAAGTATGAGTTAGCTGTGGGTTTGTAGATGCGTTTCTCAGTTAAGGAAGTTCCCTCCTATCCTTGCTTGCCGAAAGTTTTTTTTTTTTTTGTTTGTTTGTTTGTTTTTTACCATGACTGGAGATTGAATTTTGTCAAATGCTTTTTCTGTCTCAATTCATACTAATATATGAGTTTTCTTGTTTTGTCTATTCATAAGGCATATACCTTTGAAACATCTGGAAGTACTGAACCAGTCATGCATTCCTGTGACAAACCTTAGCTGTGGTGCATTTATGTTTCTTATATATGTTGGATATGATATGCTAATACTTTATGGAGGGTTTTTGATAGCCTGGAGTTTCTCTGTAAGCTTGTTAATGACTCAACCCACTTTGCATCCTTCCTTTTGAGATATTCATGTATTCATAGTCTAGTGTGGGTTATTCTGAATCCAGGTCTCTCTTTCCTCTCTCTGTGATTGGTGTTCTTTTGGCTTTCTGTGTTTCTCCTTTTTGCCTACATGTTAGGAAAACATGAAGTTACGCAACTCAATTCAGGAACAGGATTTAGGAAGAAGTATTTGAGTCCAGTAGCTAGATTCAAATTGATTTGTTTCACATTATTGAGGTCCTACCAAGTGCTGAGTCCCTGTTGTCACCTTAGAAGAACAATTTATTTGTGTTTATCTGAGCAGTCTAGTTCTCCATTAGGAGGCACATGAGAGGTATTGCTGAGGATGAACCTTTCCTCCATGTCTCTTTGTGGCCCCCCTGTTTCCTCCAGAGGCATCCAGATCAGGGCGGAGGCAGAGTCCGCTTCATGGGGACTGAAAGGCCTTCTTTGTCTTTCCACCAGGAGACTTTTGCAGTGGCCAGGAGGCCTGAGAATGACCCTGCAGGCAGGGCAAGGGGAAATGTAGGCAGTGACCAGGTTCTGGCCTAACAGGTTATTTTTAAAAAGTGAAGCCCAGGGAGGTGGGGAACTTTCTGAAGGGAGGTCTTTGTTTTCACTTGGCACTTAGATGACTCAAAATTGAGAGAGCAAAGGAGAATACAGGCTGACTCTTCCCCGCCTTCTGAAATGACTTCAGCTCCCCCTGGGCTGCAGGTCACAGTGGTCATGCCTTTGAACGGTTGAAAAGGCTGGAAGAGGAAGAAAGGGGCAAGGTGTCCACGCCACTGCCTGCCTGACTGAAGGGCGGTTTACCACAGCTGGCTTTTTGTTCCCTAGCAAATACAGCGGCCAGAGAGCAGGTGGGAAAGGCCCTCTCCGGGGTGTTGTTCCTCAGAGCTGGGTCTGGGGGCAGGAGAGGGGGCCAGCTAATGGCCTGCAGAAGTGGCAAGGCCTGCTGCCTTGCTTGCTTGACTCAGCGGTTTAGTTTCTGGAAGAGTTTGCATGGATGGAATCGCTTGAGCATATTGTCAACAATCTGAGGCAGCCAAGCAAGTCGGGGGAGTTTTTTTGTTGGTCTCACCAGCTGTCTGGACCCTCCCATTGGAGGCGACCCTGCTCCCCACCTCACCATGCAGCCTGGGTCCCTGGAGGCTCCCTGGGACATTCCTGCCACCTGCTGCCCTCCTCTCCCACCCAGCTCCTCTCCCACCCAGCTCCTCTCCCTTTTCTTCTGGCCAGTATTCTGATTTCAGTCCCCATTACCTTGCTAGAACTGACACAGCCTCCTACAAACTGACTTCTGTGTCTCTTCTCTCCCATCTCCAGTCCACCTGCTACTAGATTCATTTTCCTCAAGAACAATTCTGCTGTGGCTCTTCTCTGCTCAGTAACCTTCACTGGCTCCCCATTGCCCACCCAGCGTATCTGCTTCCTCAGCCTGGAATCTGATCCCCACTCCATCCCGCCCGCTTTGCTTCCCATCACACCTCTTCACATACCTGTGCCGTTTGCCTAATATGGACAACAACCCTCTTGTTCCCAAATATACTCTTGTGCTTTCCCACCCCTGTGCCTTCTCTGGCTGTGTTCCCACTACCAGAAGCCTCTGATTCCCCTTCTCTGTGTGTTGGAATGCTTTTGTGGAGTCCACACCAGGGCCACGTCTGCTCTTCATCAGGGCCACGCCTGACCACCTCCTTCCTCTATTCCTCACAAATTGTAGCTCTCTGGTAGTATCTATCCCCTGGTTTGTTGCCATTACTTGCGTCTGCATCTTAAGCTCCTTACCATTTAGGACGGGGTCCGTGTCTAAGCTGTCCTCATCTCCTGGTGACAACACACTGCACTCAGAGGAATGATCACTTTTGTGCTACTTTGTGCCAAGACCTCAAACATTATCCCATTTTTTTCCTCCCAACAAACTTCTGAAAGGAGTTTTAATACCTAACATTTGTTGAGCATTTACTGGAGCAGTACCAGGCTGTTCTAAATATTTTGCCTGAATTCGTTCATTTAATCCTTGTATTAACTCATCAACTCTTTGTGGTACGTTTGATTATTGTCCCTCATGCCAAAGATGAGGAAACTGAGGCCCAACGGGGTTAACTAGCCCCTACTGGCTGTGTTGAATGACTGTCTGACCTGTGGGGGTTGCTAGCCATGCTTTATTGCTCCCGTTTGGCCTACCTTCCTCTGATGGAAGGCCAGCCTTTGGCTAACACTCAGACTTCCTTCCCCAGGCCCCACAGGGCACCATGCAATGATCACACGTTCTCCACAATAGTGATTTTTCATCCGTGACACACGCTTACAAATCCCTTAATGGCTTTTGTATTCTTGCTTTGTCGTTTTTTATCCCAGACTAATTTCTTCTTCCCCAGGCTGGCACTTATTTGGCATTGTGCTGCCTGGGGTTTTAATCAAGGCGGCCTACACCCACACTGTGAAACTCAACAGGCACTCACTTGTGGCACGGGCCCAGGGCTGGGTGCCAGGCCTCCTGCTGGGACTGGCCCCACAGCTTCTCCAAATATTTATTTCCCCAGGGTAGTGGCCAAAGTACTCAGCAGCAGAACTATTTCTTCTGTGTCAAGGTTCCTTAGGATTCTCTTTGGCAAAATGGCAACCAGTGTCGTCTCGTATCCCTAATGCCAAGCACAGAGCTGGACATGTGTTTGGCCGTCAATAAATAATCCTTGAATGAATCACTTCATTCTCCTTTCCTTTTTAAAAGCTAGGGTTGCCTGACTGGGAAACCAGGAAAATTCTGTGAACAGATGTATCAGTTAGCTTTTGCTGGATAACAAATATAGACACTCCTCAACTTATGGTGGGTTACTCTTGAGAAATCCATTGTAAGTTAAAAGTCCTGTTAAGTCAAAAATCCATTTAATACCCTCAACCTACCAAACATTATAGCTTAGCCTGGCCCACCTGAAACATGCCCAGAACACTTACATTAGCCTACAGTTAGGCAAAATCATTTAATACAAAGCCTATTTGGTAATAAAGTGTTGAATAACCCAAGTAATTTATTGATGTTTTACTGAATGTGTATCACTTCCATACCATTGTAAAGTTGAAAAATCATAAGTTGAACTATCATAAGTCCAGCCATCATAACTGGGCACAAAACCTCAGTGGCATACAACAATAAGAGTTCATTGCTCACATGACTGAGGTCAGCTGGGGATTGACTGCGCTCATTATAAATTAGGCTTGCTTCTGTGGCTGGGGGTTGGCTGCTGTCATCCGATCTGGGCTGGTTTCAGCTGGGGTAACTGCAGTGACAGCACTGTACATGTGCCTCTTATCCTTCTGAGGCCAGCTGAGTAGGGAAAAGTGGTCAGATAATTGCATTGTCACGAAGCACACGTTGGGTGGTATGAGCACACCAAACTCAAAAGGACCTTCCTCTGCTGTGGCACTGAAGAGTGGCCACATTTCATTTTAAGAAAAATCAATATGTAGATATATTTGCTGATAGAACTCTCTTTTCAGATGGAATCTTAGAACATGAGTAAATGATTCTTATAAGCTGCTCAGGGGTAGGGGCCGAGAGGAGGGTGGAGGCAGAAGTTCTGTGTCTTCCTACTGCTCCTTCTCAGTTTCTGTGGCTACTGGGAAGCCAAAACTAGGAGCTCTCGAAAGTGCCTCTGTCGCTGACATTCTTCATTGACCTGAAGCAGAGCGTGGATGCCCCAGGCCCAGCAGTTAGCCCTGTCAGAGTCTCTAGCCTGCAGAGATTTCAGAACGAGCAGAACTGCAGTAATGTAGTATGGAGGTGTGGGTTTCTCACACTTTTCTCAAGGTTTGGCCACCAGGGTGGTTTCATTCTATAATATTCAGTAACAAGCTTCTCAGAGGTGACAGCTGCCTTTTAGCTGAGCCATCCTGAGAGTATCTGCTGAGGATGCATTTTTAAGCCAGACCCCCAGGTGCAGGTCACAGATGGTGTCTCTCTCACCTGTGCCCGTGACTGTCCTCTGGATAGATTTCAACTTCCCTGTGCAAAGAATCAAAACATGAAACCCAGAACGGTGCATATGTTACTTTCAATAGAGGCCAGATAGGGCCTTTTTCTCTTTAAGTGCTTTTTCTGTAACGGATTACTCAAAAATTTAATGGTGTAAACCAATCACTTACTCTCACAAATTCTGCAGGTCAGGAATCCAGGCAGGGCACAGTGGAGAAAGCTTATCTCTACTCCACAATGCCTGAGGCCTGGGCTGGGAAGATTTGAAAGTTGGGGCCAGAGTCATCTGAAGGCTTACTGTCTCACATCACAGTTGATGCTGGCTGGGGGCCTTATAGGCCATAACACCTACATATGGCCGCTCCCGTGCTCTAAGCCTCCCGTAACATGGTGCCAGGGTTCCTAGGGCGAGCAGCCTGAGAGTGCGGACCAGAAAGAACTGGTATGGTAGACTGCGACCTCGCCTTACAGATCACGTCCTGTCACTTCCATCACATTACAGGCGGCCACCAAGCCCTGCCCAGCTTCAAGGGGAGAGGAAACAGATTGTACTTCTTGATGGGGAGTGGCAAGGTTCTGCAAGAGCATATGAGACTAAGAGTATCGCAGTGGCCGTTTTTGGAAAACACAGTCGTGCTACATGAATGCAGTGTTGGGTGTTCTTTTATATCCCATTACCAAGAATATCTGGTTACAGGGAGCTTGTTTAAGCCTCTTGCCCCCTCTCCCAGACCACTGAGGCCTTGGGGAAAGGTGGTTTGTTTTTTGTTTTTTTTTGCAATGGGGGGGATACAGGGTCTCACTCTGTCACCCAGGCTGGAGTGCAGTGGCATGATCATGGCTCACTGCAGTCTCAACCTCTCAGGCCTCCAGCAGTCCTCCCAGCCTCAGCCTTCCGAGCAGCTAGACCACAGGTGTGCACCACTGCACCCAGCTAACTTTTCAATTTTTTGTAGAGACGGGTTTTGCCGTGTTGCCCAGGCTGGTCTCGAACTCCTGAGCTCAAAAGATCGGCCCACCTCGGCCTCCCAAAGTGCGGGGATTATAGGCATGAGTCACTGTCCTGGGAAACCTTTACAGTTAGAGCTTTGCTGAAAACAGAGGCCAGAGGCCCAAAACGTAGAAAAAACATAGAAGAGGCAAGAAGCAGTGTCAGTGGTTAAGAAGACCTTGGAGCCAGATGGAAAGGACTGAAGCCCAACTCTGTGCAGACAGCTCTGTGGCCTAGAGCAAGAGCCTCTCTGTGCCTCAGTTTCCTCATCTGCAGAATGAGGGGAATAATAGGGTTGTCATAATAATTTGACAGCCCTGTGCCTGGCACATAAGTGCCTAATGACTATTAGCCATTTATGAAACTAATTATCATTATTGGTATTATTTCAGCTCCTTGTAAAAAAAAGCTTATGTCTCAGCAAGGGCTATAGATCCTGCCCCACTCCTGCCAGTCCTGGAGAAGATGTCTTGGCAGTCACTCCCTTTTATTTTGTTATTGGCCTCATCAGGGAACCTGCGGGAAACATGAGCTCCTAATCCCAGTAAGACCCTACCTGTATATAGGGATTTCATCTGTCTGATTTTATCTAGTTACCCAGGTCTTAGAATCTTGACTTTCCAGGAAAAAAATTTTTTAAAAAGAGCATTTAATGTATTTTCTAAATTTTTCTCATTTGTAAATTAACATGCTCTGTTTCCTCAATTCTAAGCTCCCCCCAACCTTAAGATCATTGATTTTTATAACTTGTTAGGTTGGTGGGGGAAGAGTGCCAATCTGTTGTATAGTACATTCCAATCTCAACAACACTAAAATATAGAAAGGTACAAATTGGAATTAAGGAAACACATTGAGTTCACTAGAATTTAGAAGTCTAGAAAAACACCTTAGAACTCCTTATAATTAGGTTGGGTGTGTAGTTTTAGCAGGATACTTTTGAGCAGGAGAGGACCCCGGTCGGCACCTGGTCACAAGCATAAAACTGGGATTTGGCTGGGTGCGGTGGCTCACGCCTGTAATCCCAGCAGTTTGGGAGGCTGAAGTGGGCGGATCACCTGAAGTTGGGAGTTTGAGACCAGCCTGACCAACATGGAAAAACCCCGTCTCTACTAAAAGTATGAAATTAGCCAGGCATGGTGGTGCATGCCTATAATCCCAGCTACTCAGGAGGCTGAGGCAGGAGAATCGCTTGAACCTGGGAGGCAGAGTTTGCGGTGAGCCAAGATTGCACCATGGCACTCCAGCCTCAGCAACAAGAGTGAAACTCCGTCTCAAAAAAAAAAAAAAAACAAAAACTGGGATTTGCCTGAGCAGACTAGAATATCTGCTCCCCTAACCTAAAACCCTGAGTTAAAACTAGAGCTAACCACAGTTAACACACCAGGCCCTTGGCTTCCATTTCTTCTCTCAGTGGTTGTATTTTCACACCATGAGTCTTTCTTAAGCTTTTTAATATTTATGTCATGAGTATTTTCCCATGTTATGAAAGCATGATTATTTAAAGCTACATTTTTCACAATTACAAAAGTAATAATATTTTTAATACAAACGTTTAGAAAACACAGAAAAAGCATGAAGGGGAAATAATCACCCATAATACCGTGACCCCCAAAGAGTCCCAGTTAGCATTTTGTCCGCAGTACTTTTCTTTAAATATATTATCTGTGGTTTTATTAGGGTGGTGGAAAGGGTGGAGTTACAACTTCTATGCCTGATTTTTTTTTTCTTTGCTAGGTGAATGTTTTTGTTAATGGCTACATAGTATTTTGTCATAAGGCTAAACTATAATTTCTCTAATTAACAAGTACTATTTCATATCTACAGGTTTTGTAATTTTTCCACTTTTATAACACTGTCATGACTGTTCTTGTAAATAAATCTTGGCCTATATGCATGAGTGTTTTAAAATTATTAGAGGTGAAGTTATTGGGTCACAGAATATGCATTTTTTTTTAGATATTCGATACTTTAATGCTAAGTCCAGAGGTGCCTTTTAGACCCAAGCTCAACCATCAACCCTTAAATGTTAGTAGTTATTTCACTACTTATTATGTACTTTATAATGTGCTATATTATATACTTACTTTGTGTCAAGCACAGTGCTTTATATGTATTAACTGATTTTACCCTCATCACTTCCTTGTAGAGTATATGATCACTTCCATTATATAGGTGAAGAAATTGAGACATGATAAAGTTAAAGCCACACCACTTGAAAATGGCACCAGCCATTGAACTGAGTGGAAATACAACTGGGTTTACATAGAAATGAACTCAGGGCATGGCTGGAGGGACCACTCCCTGGCTAATATCTATGAAAGGTTACTGACTTCTCCAGACGAGCTGAGTAGCCATTCCTAGAAGCCCAATACTTAATCTAAGGAGGGACAAAAGTCTGGTCCCACTGAGTAGGACAAACACATAGTGAGTTCTTTTATTGAGTGGCCGCCTTGTGAGATCCAAAGAAACCCAAACCCTGCCTGGATCTGAAGGAAGTTTCTTCTCATGAAGGGCGTGAGAATGAGACTGGAAGGAGCTGTGGCACATGCTAGAGAAAGCATGGGCAGGAGAGATGCCCTCAGTATGGGGACCAGGAGGGCACAGAGTGCTTCTTAGACGGTCTAGAAGTGTATCATACCATAGCCACTAGCCACATGAGGCTATTTAAATTTAGATGAATGAAAATCAAATCAAGAATTCAGTTCTTTGGTCACACTAGCCCATCATAAAGGCTCAGTCGTCACAGGAGGCCATGGGCTGTCATATTGGACAGCACAGGTAGAGAACATTTCCATCATCACAGAAAGTTCGATTGGAAATCTGATCTAGAAGCAGGAGTTTGGCAGGCGCGGATTAAGGGATGGAGAATGACCTGTAGTCTACTTCAATTTGGACATGGGTCACGCATGGGAAAGTAGAAGCAGACGTTGGAAAGGGAGTTTGGGGCTATTCCTTGGCATGTTCAGTGAGCCTCATTTTGTGTGGAGTTTGTATTAGACCTCTGTAGTATTTAGAATAGATCGTTAGATCAAGCTCTCACGTGTCTATCATGCCCATAGCCTCTTGTGAGGAAGCTATGCCAGTGTGTGGTATCACCTAACCCTGGGCCAAACTGGCTAGAGCAGGGACTGCATTAGCCATAGTCTGGACACAAGGAAGGTCGGAGGCCCATGAAGTGACTGGTAAATACGGTCCTCCCTGTGAAGAGTGTGCTGTGAGAGAGGCTGGGTCCCAGAATACATGGCAGGGACACACAGGAGCAGGAGAGAAGGATGGCCACTTGTGGCTATACCCTGAGTGGTGAGGAAGGCCCGCCAGCTCTCTCCAAAGCCTGCCTGAGAGGTGCTGAGAAGGCTCCCCAGGCCCTTTGCAACAAACCCCATTGCCAGAGGTGGCCAGAGTGCAGCCTCAGTCCTCCCTGCAGCCTCAGAGTCCGACTCCTGGAGCCACCTGCCTGACAGTGAATTTTCCCTTCATCTCCTCCTCTCAGTACCAACCGGATCCGGGTACCTCATGGAGGAGAAATGTAAAATAAACAGGAGTTTCAGTGAGCTGTCAGGAAGGGGGTTAAGCATGTGCTGAGCCTCTAGAGAGTAGGAAGTCAAGGGTGTCTGTGAGATTCAGGCAGGTGAGAGGTTTAGAAAGGAGCGAAGCTGAGGTGTTGTGGGGTTTCTTCCCTGCTGGGGGCTAAGCCAGCCTGGACTTTGGCTGTAAGGAGTCAGTCTCATCTTAGTGTGAGCCCTTTTGCTCCTTTTTCTGCTTATATAACATCTTTGTTTGGCTTGTCAAATTGTACCATGCCAGACATATTTCCAGACACCTCAGGCTCTCGTCGCTGCCAAGTTGATCCAAGCAGCTGGGTGGTTTTTCCAGCCAGTCCTGATCGTCGTTGCTCCAGAAGGTTTCTTCTGGTCTTCACAGAGACTTAGATGAGCTGTGTTCAGCCCACCTTGCACCTGAGAGTCATGGAAAGCCGCAGACGACAGCTGTCCACCTGCGGCCCACCTGGCCCCACTCAGACACCAGCCAAGGTTTGCTTGACTGCATCAGACCTGCTCCCACCTAGGCTCTGCGCTGGTATTTGCACTGGTGACTTGTGACCGGAGAGCCTCATTGTTTGGTCTGGCTGTGGTCAGAATGTGAACTATTGCACTTTCATTCAGTTTATGGAAAGGAACCAAAAATCGTTGTCTACTCTTGGGTGAAGCCCTATTGTGTATCACACTGTTCAAATTGCTTATTAAACAGAATTATTATTTTATAGTTTTAAAAATGAAAAGAATAAATTCACAACTTCCTCTCACGCCTTTAGGGGAAGAGTGATGACTGCAAATCTGAATCCTTTTTTCCCCCTCCCCTCTTTTGTCTTAATGACTGTTAGTTCTTTCTCTAAGCTTATTGAGCAGTGTATTTTTTTTTTATTTATTTTTTGAGACAGGGTTTCACTCTGTCACCCAAGCTGGAGTGCAGTGGCATGATCTCGGCTCACTGCAGCCTCCACCTCCTGGGTGCAAGTGATCCTCCCACCTCAGCCTCCCGAGTAGCTGGGACTACAGGCGTGTGTCACCATACCTAGCTAATTTTTATGTTTTGGTAGAGACAGGGTTTCACCATGTCGACTAGGCTGGTCTCAAACTCCTGACCTCAAGTGATCCACCTGCCTTGGCCTCCCAAAGTGCTGGCATTACAGGCATGAGCCACCACGGCTGGCTGGAGCAGTGTATTTTTAAAACACTTTTTATGGAAAATTTCAGCCATGCACAAAAGTAGAGAGAATAGCACAGTGAACACTTGTATACCTGTCACCCGACTGCAACAGTCACCAACTCATGGTCAGTCCTTGTGGAGCTGTGGTTTCACTGCCATATTATTGAACAGCTTTATTGAGATACAAATTAATATCAAGAGTCATTCTTTTTAAGTGTGTGCAATTCAGTGATTTTTAGTAAACTGACAGAGCTGTGCAGCCATCACCACAATCCAATTTTTGACATTTCTGTCACCTCCCCCACCCAAAGATCCGTTGTACTCATTTGCCCCCATATTGTTGTGAAGCAGATCCTGCGTTGTTTCATCTCATCTGCAATCATTACAGTATGTGTCTAAACTGCTGGCCAGCGTGCCTGCTTGTCATGGCGGTGCCTGCTCAGGCAGTCCCCATTCTGCTGATGCCTTTATAAAAGCACATGTGAGCAGCCGGGCGCGGTGGCTCACGCCTGTAATCCCAGCACTTTGGGAGGCCGAGGCGGGCGGATCATGAGGTCAGGAGATCGAGACCATCCTGGCTAACACGGTGAAACCCCGTCTCTACTAAAAATACAAAAAATTAGCCGGGCATGGTGACAGGCGCCTGTAGTCCCAGCTTCTCGGGAGGCTGAGGCAGGAGAATGGCGTGAACCTGGGAGGTGGAGCTTGCAGTGAGCCGAGATCGTGCCACTACACTCCAGCCTGGGTGACAGAGCAAGACTCCATCTCAAAAAAAATAAAATAAAATAAAATAAATAAAAGCACATGTGTTCAGGGCTACTCCCTATTACATACCCCAAAGAGCCCATGCTCAGCCTGCTGGCCATTTTTACTGTTGAGAATTTGATTCAACCCCAGATTCAGTTCTACGTGACTTATTGACAGCCTACTATGTGCTGGGCACTAGGGACAAAACAGGGAATCCATGTAGTCCCTGCTGTGTGCACACAAGGTCAGACTGTGCACATAGTTGATGATGCAGTCATCAGAGGCAGCCTCGATGGGCTGTGCGCTTAGTAGGCTGCTTGTCTCCAACTGAAGCATCATTCTGCCCTGATCTGAGTGTGTGTGTGTGTGTGTGTGTGTGTGTGTGTGTGTGACACAGCGCTCCTGATGACCCTTTGCTTCTGAGTATAAAGCCCCTACTTGTTTCAGGATGGACAAGAGAGAGTGACCGTGCTGCTCTCATCCCACATGTTAGAGAGAAGACTTCACACCAGGGTGATGGTTTTGTGTTTCTTTACTCACCTCTCCTCTAGACAGTACGTGGAGACGGAGTAAGAACGTGGCCCAGCACAGTGCCTGGGCTACAGAAGGCCCTCAGAAAAAGGATATAAAATTGCATTTGTTCATTCAATCACTTATTCAGCAGATATCTATGGAGAACCAATATACCATTCGAGGTTTCTGGCACTGGTAAAACAACAGTGAACACAACAGATCATCACAGGACTCACATTCTGGGGTGACAGACAGTAAGCAGACAGGTAAAATATACAACTTCCTGGGCAGTGATAAGGGGATTGAATTGAATGGGTGGCGTCTGCAAATGAGAAAATATCTTTTTAAGAGGCAGAGGATAAAACTATGTGTACAGTATGATCCGTTTTTGAAAAGAGGAAATAGTACATATGTGCTTGAAACATACATACATGAAAATAAATACCTCGTAATGCCAGAGGAGGTGGTTATCTCTGAGGGGTAGCATTATGGGTAATTTTTGTTTTCTTAAATAGACACCTGCCTGAATTAATTTCTACAGTGAGCAAGTATTGTTTCTATAACTAGAGTAACACTTTTATTAAAGCAAGAGACTTGACATGAGCAACCTATCTAATGGGCTGAGCCTTGTGAGTTGGAGTCCCAGAGCCCTGCTGGCCAGTGTGAGGGAATCTGAGGCAGTGTTAAACTACGGACTTTCCTTCTGTCACCTAGCTCTCAGTGCTCACTCCCAGGTGGGACAGAACTTAGGCCCTTGACTGAAAACAGAGGCCAGAAGCTGGGACAGGGGGCTCTGTATACAAGCAAGTGCAGCCTGCAATGGAGCAGCATAGTGTTTAGGAATAGGGACTCTGCAGCTGCAGGCCATGGTCCCAGGCCTGGCTCCTTAACCTGGCTGTGTGACTTTGAGCAAGTTACTTGACCTTCTGTGCCTCAGTTTCTACATGAAAAGATGATAGTAGTACTTACCCCCTAGGACTGTTGTGATGAACTTAGTTAAAAATTTTAGGGGCCGGGCGCGGTGGCTCATGCCTGTAATCCCAGCACTTTGGGAGGCCGAGGCAGGTGAATCATGAGGTCAGGAGATCGAGACCATCCTGGCCAACACGGTGAAACCTCGTCTCTATTAAAAATACAAAAAATTAGCCAGGCGTGGTGGTGGGCCCCTATAGTCCTAGCTACATGAGGCTGAGGCAGGAGAATGGCGTGAACCCGGGAGGCAGAGCTTGCAGTGAGCCAAGATTGCGCCACTGCATTCCAGCCTGGGCGACAGAGCAAGACTTTGTCTGGAAAAAAAAAAAAAATTTTAGTCCGGGCACGGTGACTCATGCCTGTAATCCCAGCACTTTGGGAGGCTGAGGTGGGCAGATAACTTGAGGCCAGGAGTTCCAGACCAGCCCAGTCAACATTGCTGACTTCAGAGGAGACACCCCCTACCCTGGGGGTGGGTACAAGCTCAAACCACAGAGTTGTTTCAGCCCAAGCGTACTTCTTGAGGCCTCCCTCTGGGATGTGCTCCCTCTTAAGAGCCTTGGATTCAGATAGACCTGGATTTGCTTCTTGGTTCCACCACTTGCCATCTAGGTGATCTTCCTTGGGTGAGTGACCTGCCCTTGGTCCTCACTTTCTTTAGATCTGGGAATTGGGCAGAGTGCCACCTGGCCACAGTTGTGAGGATTAAATGTACCAGCATTGCGCTGCCTGGTATCTAGCAGGTGTTCAGTAGATGATTGCCGCTCCACTTGCCTCCTCCCACCATGGGCTTCCCAAATCACTCCCTGCTTCCATACCTTCCGCCCTGCCTCGGCTAGTGCTTCCTTTGCCCCTGGGGATTCCCATGGCCCTGACCCCCCAGACATTTTCCCTGCCCATTCCTCGCTATGCTGTTCACTTTTGGTGACCACATGTCAATAACCAGTGGTGAGGCCGGGGTACCCTTTGGAGCCACAGCCTCTATGGCGAGGGACATCATTGCTATGGCAACAAGAGGCAGCAGCCCTGAAGAGGGTGCCTGCTGAGCTGGGCTGCCTGGGTCCCAGCTCTGGCTCTGGATGCACTAGTTGTATGATCAACTCAAATAACTCAATGTCTCTGTGTCTCACCTTCCGTTTTATACAGTGAGGAGACTAATAGTGCCTACCTTGTAAGCTTGTGAGGCTATGATGGCACACAGATGTAAGGCACACAGAGCTTGGTGCGCGGTGAGCGTACAATCAGGGTTAGTGATTACTTTTGCTCTTCTTGTCATCCTAGGATTCATGCTGATAGCCATAGCAGATACCCCTCTCTTTGGGGTTCAATCCTCAATGCCCTGTGCCATCCCCACATTGTGTCCGCTGCCCTTGGTTCCCTTTGATGACCTGCTCCTCCAGGGATTTTCTTGTGGAGATGGCCGTCCACAGCCCCGTCCTTTCGCTCTCATGCCTGTCTAAAGAAGCATGTCCTCCTGCAGTGATGACAAGACTGAGCGGCAGAAAATGCTCTTTTTGCTGTCTTGAAATTTAGTCAGCCCCAAAAGAAACCAGGAAATTGTGTCAGACACCGAAAGAGAAACCAGCTAGAGAAAAACCATTGCTTGTTGCAAACCAAAATTTGTGATTTCAGTTCAGTTCAACACAAGCACCAAACCACCAGGTTTGCTACACAATAAGTGTCAATGGTGCTTCTTGTCCTTTTGGACACAGTGACATTTTTGACAAGTTGAGCTTTCCAGCCCGATCTTTCTTTCTTTCTTTTTTTTTTTTTTTTTCGCTCTGTTGCCCAGGCTGGAGTGCAGTGGCACAATCTCAGCTCACTGCAAGATCCGCCTCCTGGGTTCACGCCATTCTCCTGCCTCAGCCTCCCGAGTAGCTGGGACTACAGGCGCTCACCACTACGCCCGGCTAATTTTTTGTATTCTTTAGTAGAGACGGGGTTTCACCGTGTTAGCCAGGATGGTCTCGATCTCCTGACCTCATGATTCACCTGCCTCGGCCTCCCAAAGTGCTGGGATTACAGGTGTGAGCCACTGCGCCTGGCCCCAGCCCGATCTTTCTAAATGTGATCCTGACGACCTTTGCCAGTGAAGTACAGTGGTGACTCAGTGATGTGATTGGGGTACAGGCCATCTGTCTGGGCTGCACCTGTTGTGAGAAATCGGTTAGGGATGAAGAGAACGTGGCCTGGCTTGAATAACAAGCAGAGAATGTTCTGGCCCCATCACTAGCCAAGAATCTGGAACCTGAATCCCTACATCATACCCACACCCTGGGTAGTCTGCCTGGAGAGCCTGAATGGCACCCTCTGGGGGCATTTGATGAGCACATTCTACCAAGTGGAAAGATGCTCTGAGGGCAGCCTCCAAAATCACCTCTTCTCCTAGTCACAAGGGACCTTGTGCTGGGTCCCTAATTGATGTTTGGCAAAAACACAGCACAGTTCTCTCCTAAAGTCCTACAGACCAGTGAAGGAGGGAGGTGGGCTTTTTAAATGCAACAGAGTGTCATGGAGCTGTCACAGAGGATGATGGGATGAGCCCAGGAACCATTCATTCACCCAGTGTTGAACTGAGCGCCTACTATGTGCAGGACACATAAAGGATACAAGTGAAACCAACAGGGTCCCTGTACTCGTGGAGCTTGCATCCTAGGTGGGGAGGTTAGCAGTAAACAAGTTAACCAACAAACATAGATATAGTACAGGTTGCAAAGGTACCCTAAGAGAATATTCGGGACCTTCCTGAGGGGCAGGGTGTGAGGAACTCTAGGAACCCAATGTGTTTAGAGAAGCAGAGGTAGCTGGGATCAGAACCTGCAGCTCCACTGGGCCTCATTAGAGGATGCTGAAACTGATTCAAGAGTATGGGACTATCGAAGGGTTTTACATTAAGACTTTAAGGTGTTCTAAAGTTGATGATGATTGCTGTGCGGACAGTGGATTGGACAGTGGATAGAAGTTTTTATTAATGGTGGCATTTCAACCAATGGGGAAAGAATGAGCTGTCCAGTAGATAGGTTAATACAGTCGACTGACTGACTAGATACAGTCAGAACCCTACTATATGCTCTAGTTCATGCCATCTACAAAAATAGATCCCAGGCGGGGCGCAGTGACTCACACCTGTAATTCTAGCAGTTTGGGAGGCCGAGGTGGGTGGATCACCTGAGGTCAGGAGTTTGAGACCAGCCTGGTCAACATGGTGAAACCCTGTCTCTACTAAAATACAAAAAAAATATCTGGACATGGTGGTGGGCACCTGTAATCCCAGATACTTGGGAGGCTGAAGTGGGAGAATTGCTTGAACCTGGGAGGCGGAGGTTGCAGTGAACCGAGATCACGCCATTGAACTCCAGCCTGGGCAACAAGAGTGAAGCTCCATCTCAAAAAATAATAATAATAATAGTAATAATAATAATAAAATAAATCCCAGATGATTAAAGAGCTAAAAATTGTATGTATATTTTTAAAGGCAGCAAATATTTATTTTTAATGTAGGAGACTATTTTATTTATTTATGAGTTAGGTTCTCACTTTGTCACCCAGGCTGGAGTGCAGTGGCCCAACCACAGCTTACTGCAGCCTCTAACTCCTAGGCTCAAGCGATCCTCCTGCCTTGGCCTCCTGAGTAGCTGGGACTACAGGTGCATACCACCAGGTCTGGCCAATTAAAAAATTTTTTTTGTAGAGATGTGGGTCTCACTATGTTGCCAAGGCTGGTCTCGAACTCCTGGCTTCAAGTTATCCTCCTGCCTGTCTTGGCCTCCCAAAACACTGAGATTACACCTACTGCACCCAGCCATTTTTTTTTTTAAATAATTTTGAGATAGAGAACAAGACACAAAACCCAGAAACTATAAAAACTGATGTATAGATTTGACTGTATAAAAACTTTTAACTTTAGTCAAACAAAAGACTAAAAATAAAGGCAAATGAGAAATGGAGAGAATATATTTGCAATATCTATAAGAGACTAAGTAAGTTAGTATTTAGAATATAAAGAGTTCTTTGAATTCATAATAAAAATAGAAGCAATAGAAAATTAAGCCAAGAACATGAAAAGGCAGCAGCCAATAAACATATGAAATGATATGTAATCCACTAGTAATTAAGGAAATGAAAATTCAAATAAGATATTATTTCCATTCTTTTTAAATACTGTTCATCTGTGTTGGCAAGATTCCCTGTGGAGGGAGACAGGTATCTCTTTTGGATAACATTTTGGTAACAAACAACAAAATTTTAAATGTGCATATGCTTTCACTCAGTAATTTCACTTCTAGGAATCTATCAGAAATATTCATACAGAGACTGGGCGCCATGGCTCATACCTGTAATCCCAGCACTTTTGGGAGGCGGAGGCAGGCAGATCATGAGGTCAGGAGATTGAGACATCCTGGCCAACACAGTGAAACCCCATTTCTACTAAAAATACAAAAAAGTAGCCAGGCGTGGTGGCGGGCGCCTGCAGTCCCAGCTAATCGGGAGGCTGAGGCAGGAGAATGGCGTGAACCTGGGAGGTGGAGCTTGCAGTGAGCAGAGCTTGCACCACTGCACTCCAGCCTGGGTGACTGAGAGAGACTCCATCTCAAAAAAAAAAAGAGAAAAAAGAAATATTCATACAGTTACCAAGAAGTACGTCTAATGCTTTGCCAGGTTGTTTGTATTAATGAAAAACTGGAGATGTGCTAAATGCCCACCAATAAAAGATTAAGTAGGTCTGCTCAACCAGAGGCATTTTTGCCCCCCAGGGGACCTATGGCAATGTCTGGAGACATTGTTGATTGTTGCAAGTGGTGATTGGGTAAAGGCTGGTACCTCATAGGTAAAGGCCAGGATGCTGTGATAAGACAACCTATAGGACAGCCACCTACAACAAAGAATTACCCAGCCCCCAATGTCAGTAATGCCAAGGTTGAGAAACCCTGGGTTAAATAAAGCCACTGCCGTACTGGGGAATAGTATATAGCCAGTGAAAAGAGAAAGGTAAAATTATATTTGCATGACATTAAAGATCTCTAAGATGTGTTATTTTAAAACTGCTTTTTTGAAACTTAATATGTGATTCTTACAATGTAAGAAAACTAAGTGGATTTTTAAAACTACTACATATCACTTCCCCTCCCCAGAGGCAAGTGCTGTTACCAGATTCTTATGTCCTTCCAGAATTAACGCCAGCGTGGACAAACATAGAATCTGGTTTTCGGTATGCTGTAAACAGGTGACTCTGCTGTGCAGTGACATTCAGAAACCAGTGGTGCATCACTGACCTGCCCAAGTCCCAGAGCTCAGGACCCCTGACATGTTTCCTAGATTATTCTCCCTCCCTCGGGTTTCTATGGCATTTTCATTGGTAGATACAAAACAGAACTATGTTTTGGTTTTGGGGAGGATAGGGCCATGGGCAGGACCCTGGGGCAAGATTCTGATGTTGGTGAGTGAGACAGGACCTAGAGGAAGCCACGGGGCAGGTTTCTCAGCCAGTGGGTGTTAATGAGATTGCACAAAGGCTATCAGATGATGGTGACTTTAACAGGGAGGCACGGGTACATCTCCTTACACTCAGTGCAAAATTCAGCCAAAGTTGGGAGCATACCACATTCCTCTTCCTGTCTGCCACTGCCAAGCAGTCATTTATGGGCCCACTTGCATTTACAAATGCAGGTTCCAGGCACTGCATCCTCATCCGCATCTCTGACTTTCTGAACAAGCCTGGCTTTCATATCCTGGGGATTTCCTGGAAAGCCTCTTAGAGTTGGGTCTGAGACTTTTGATGTTGGCTTTCATGAGTTACTTCTCCGCCTCCTGCCTTCTCTCACTGAAGTTTCATTCCAAGGTCAGACGCAGGGAGAGTGGGGTTGGGTGACCTACCAGCATGCAGCTCAGGGCTTCCAAAACAGAAGGTGTCTGGGCGGCATCGTTAGCCAGACACAGGCACACTCAGTGGATCAGAGTTGGCAGAGGCACGAGGGCTCAGGTCTGCTGAGGAAATGTTCCCCAGCATGGGTGGCAGGAGACAGGGTCCTGAGACCACCAGACACCTCCCCAGCCCAGCTCAGAAGCAGGCATCTCTTGAAAACTGCCTCTTGAGTTTTCTCTAGAGTTTTTCATCTTAGACATCAAAATCTCATTTCTTTCTGGAAGGATACTCAGCCAGGCTGAGAACCTGGGCAAACTTTCTGGCACCTGGCTGGCTGCGGGTGTACACTCAAGCTGCAACCAGACTAGTTTGGTTCCACAGTCCTCAGGGGACCGTCACTTTCTCAGATCATGTCAGCTTGCTTCATCTCTTGTGAAATTTAAACCCTCTGCTCCTTCAAAAAAATAATCTTTCTAGTAAGAATTCTGACAGAATGGAGTCAGAAAGGACACGGGTTTCGGGGAGTGATGTTTTTAATCTGGAATTCTAATTCCAGTGACTCTGTGGTGTCATGGCTGGTCTGTGGGACCCTTGCTTTGAGTTGAGGGCTCTTGCAGTGTTACTTTAAAACCCCTGGACATGGCTGGGCACCGTGGCTCACACCTGTAATCCTAGCACTTTGGGAAGCTGAGGTGTGTGGATCACTTGAGGTCAGGAGTTTGAGACCAGCCTGACAAATATGGTGAAACCCTGTCTCTACTGAAAATACAAAAATTAGCTGGCCGTGGTGGTACAAACCTGTAGTCCCAGCTACTCAAGAAGCTGAGGCAGGAGAATCACTTGAACCCAGGAGGCAGAGGTTGCAGTGAGTGGAGATTGCGCCACTGCACTCCAGCCTGGAGCAAGACTCTGTCTCAAAAGAAAAAAATAGGCCGGGCTCAGTGACTCGCACCTGTAATCCCAACACTTTGGGAGGCCAAGGCATGCAGATCACGAGGTCAGGAGATCGAGACCCTCCTGGCCAACATGGTGAAACTCTGTCTCTACTAAAAATACAAAAATTAGCCGGGCATGGTGGCGCATGCCTGTAATCCCAGCTACTCGTGAGGCTGAGGCAGGAGAATCCCTTGAATCAGGGAGTTGGAGATTGCAGTGAGCCAAGATGTTGCCACTGCACTCCTGCCTAGCGACAGAGTGAGACACCATCTCAAAAAAATAAAATAAATGAAATAAACTCCTGGACATTTATGTTAGATATTTTATTTTTATGACAGTTCAATATAAAATAAGAAACCGTTATGAGAGGAGCTAGAAGGCACCTTAAGAGACAAGTGAACCCTTTGGACAGCATCACTTGGAAGTCACTCTACACAGAAACATTGTCTTCCAGGAGCCTCCCAGCTGCTTCACTCGGTCCTCAAGTTGGAACCCCTACCTCCAGTCGTCTCTCAATTCAGGCGTGTCTGTTGATGTGCTTTTTTTTTTTTTTTTTTTTTTTTTCCGAGACGGAAACCTCGCTCTTTCGCCCAGGCCGGGGTTCATGCCATTCTCCTGCCTCAGCCTCCTGAGTAGCTGGGACTACAGGCGTCTGCCACTACGCCTGGCTAATTTTTTATATTTTTAGTAGAGACGGGATTTCGCCGTGTTAGCCAGGATGGTCTCGATCTCCTGACCTCGTGATCCACCCACCTCGGCCTCCCAGAGTGCTGGGATTACAGGCGTGAACTGCCGCGCCCGGCCGTTCATTTGCTTTTCTAACTGGGAACATGAAGACACCTGAGAGGGGTAGAGCTGGCGGGAGGAGGGCAAGGATAAACACCCCAGCGCCTTTTCCCCACTGTTGTCTTGTTCTTTCTTCTATTGTCACCTTTCCTTTTTTTTAACTTGTATATTAAGTTCAGGGGTACACGTGTAGGTTTGTTATATGGTAAACTCATGTCATGGGAGGGGGTTGTTGTACAGATTATTTTGACACCCAGGAATTAAGCCTCTAAATAATTCAGGGGGCCCCAGCATTTGCAGAAGTTACCTACTGGCTTTAGAAGGATTTCTGAAAAGTTTGATGTCAGTGAAATTTTTTTTGTTTTTAATTTAATGTGCTGGCTAAGATGCTGGCTATTTAAACTTGGAATGAATGAATCCCTGGGCAAAAAGGAAGCTTTTAGGAGCATGCATAAGCACACACCATACTCTGGCTAAATTCGATTTTCTAAAATTGGGCTTTCCTAAAGAAAGGCATATGGTAGACGGCCATAGGCCAAGTGAACCGAATTCAGGAAGTGTTATTTCATGAGCACGTTTCCCAGGGAGGTTTGAGATGTTTCTAACAGAGCAGGAATGCACTTCCTGTCACACAGTACTCAGCCCTGGAAGCTCGGAGCGGGAAGACCTGCACAGGCCCCTTTTGTGCGCTGGGAAACTTCCACATCCCTGTGTCACCATGATAAAGAGCTAACTTTGTCTTCAACGAAGAGTTGGAAAATTATTTTAATCTCTGCATTAAACTAGATGCAAAATTGCCTCTTTACCTAGGAATCACACTGCATAATTGCACATTATCTACATTTTCAGTCATGCCTTGAATAATACTTCTTGAGTTCATGAGGAGGTCAGTGTGGGGCTGGGAAGACCCCTAGACTTCCCCGTGTAGGTGTGGCCTGGAAGTAAGACTGAGGTAGCAGCTAAGCCCTGGCGATCATTCACACTTCTGAGTAAGGCAGAGGTGTGATTCATTGTATCACCATGGCTGGCTAGCTTCAGAGGAACCGAAAAAATGAAAACACTTGGCGTTGCTCATTAGCAAAGGGAAATACACAAATGTTGAGGGACTCTTCGTGTCAGAGCCACACTCTTCTGTTTTGATCTGGTAAGCAGAGCGCTCTCCATGCCCACTTCAGGCTTCCGGCTGACAGTCCTCTCTTAGCTGTTGTACCTGTTGCTGAGGATCTTGGTAGCGGGCTAGCCACAAGGGGCTTTAGAAACTAGGAGCATTTCAGCATCAACTGTTTTAACTGGAGTTAGATCCATTTTGTGATTTGATTTGATTTTTATTTTTTAGAGACGCATTCTCACTCTGTCTTGCAGGCTGGAGTGCAGTGACATAATAATAGCTCACTGCAACCTCGACCTCCTAGGCTCAATTCATCCTCCCACCTCAGCCTCCCAAGTCGCTGAGACCACAGGTGCACGCCACCATGCCCAGCTAATTTTTGTATTTTTTGTAGAGACAGGGTCTTGCTTGTTGCCCAGGCTTCTCAAATTCCTGGCTTCAGGTGATCCACCTGCCTCGGCCTCCCAAAGTGCTGGGATTGCAGGCGTGAGCCACTGCACCACGCCCCATTTTGTGATTTAATTCTCATTGTAGACTGACATTTTCTACAGCAGTTTTTCAACAATAGTATTGTAGTTGAGGGGCCACATTTGGGGCTGGAGCTGGGTAATTCTTTACTATGGGAGCTCTCCTATTTATTGCAGGGTGTTTAGCAGCACCCTGGGCCTCTACCCACTAAATGCCAGTCGCAACCCCCATCCCCGCAAATTGTGTAAACCAAAAATATATCCACACATTGCCAAATGTCCCACAGGACACAAAATCGCACACCCATTCACATACCGCCCCCCCACACACACACACACGCACACACGCCTGTAATCACAGCGACTTTGGGGAGCTGGGGCAGGCGGATCACTTGAGTTCAGGAGTTTAAGACCAGTCTGGCCAACATGGTGAAACCCCATCTCTACTAAAAATGCAAAAATTAGCTGGGCATGGTGTTGCATGCCTGTAGTCCCAGCTACTCGGGAGGCTGAGGCAAGAATCACTTGAACCTTGTAGGCAGAGGTTGCAGTGAGCCAAGATCATGCTACTGCACTCCAGCCTGGGCGACAGAGTGAGACTCCATGTCAAAGGAAAAATAAAAAAAAAAAACACTCCTCTATAGGAAAGAGGCAGTATAAAATAATTTTTTTCCTAAGTTGGTTGTGCATTTTAAATAGATTCCTGACTGGAAACAATGGCTTACGTCCATAATCCCAGCACTTTGGGAGGCCAAGGCGGGCGGATTGCTTGAGCTCAGGAGTTTGAGACCAGCCTGGGCCACATGGCAAAACCCCATCTCTACTAAAAATACAAAAATCAGCTAGGCATGATGGCACACGCCTATAATCCTAGCTACTTGAGAAGCTAGGGTGGAAGGATGGCTTGAGCCCAGGAGGCAGAGGTCACAGTGAGCTGAGATTGGTTCACTGCACTCCAGCCTCAGAGACAGAGCCAGACCCTGTCTCAAAAAAACAAAAACAAAATAAACAAATAAATAAATAAAATAGATTCTAAGATTTTACACACATTGAACCCTGTGTGTTACTGGTTTGTCCCCTACATGGAGTAGACAGGTTTTCTCTTTGAGTGGCCTTCACAGAAGCTCTGACTCTTACTCATTCTACTCTCTTGTACTCATGCATTGCTAATAATATTTCATCTGATTATTAATCCAGTAGCAGGCTGTTAAGCATGTTCACTCGTGCTGCGATATTTCTTAGTGAGCTCTCACCACATGCCATGATGGTGAGCAGCCTCATCTCTTAAACAGGATTCCCGCAGGGTTGAGAACCCGTCCACCTTTCTTGGCTTGTTATGATGAGAGCTTACACTTTTGGGAGGTAGAACTCCATCTGACGTGGAGGAACATGGTCCTTAGAGTCAGACAGATCTGCTTCAAATCCCACTTCTCCTGCTTACAAGCCAGATAGCCTTGGACTGAGATTGAACCTGCATGCCTCAGTCTACCCTTATGAACACGGGGATGATTTTGTCTACCTGGCAGGGTTCTGCATGGCCTTAATGAGATCATGTATGTCAGACATCAGTAAATGGTAACTTGTTATCTGTCAGTTGATAGCTATAAGGTATGAATTGCCATCTTTGTAGGTCAAAAACCATCAAATATTGGCAACTTCATACAATTGGACCTAATGTGTAAACCCCAGGTCAGCATCACGCTGTCGTCTTTGCTCTGTGGATATCCAGCAGATGAAAGGGATGGTTCTGCTTTTATATTTTACTGTTTTCCTGCTGCTTCTGAGGGGGCTTCCTGCCAGCACAGTCTAACGAACTTCAGAGAGGACAAAGTCAGTCTCTGCCGTCACCAGTGTTCACAGCCAGCGTGTAGTTTTCAAAGTGTGTACCACATGAAGTTGTACCTTCCAACCTTCCAGCCAGTTTGTGTGGAAATAACCTGAGTTGTATTAATAGCAGTTCTTCAATTTTGGACTGCCGGGGGATGCTTGGTTTGTTTTCCGTTGTTTATTCCCTGGGTGCCCGTCTTGGGCAAGCATTTCTCTGATGTCTCTATTTATGTGGCAGGTCACCCTGCTGATTGCCTTCATCTGCGTGCTGCGGAGCGCCTCGTGGACCAACTACAGCGCCTACAGCTACTTTGAAGTGGTCACCATTTGCGACTTGATAATGATCCTCGCCTTTTACCTGGTCCACCTGTTCCGCTTCTACCGCGTGCTCACCTGTATCAGCTGGCCCTTGTCGGTAAGAGAGTGGCCTGGCCCTGTCCTCCTCGTGCACAAGTCAGGATGTTAGCTGGCATACTGAGACCTGACGGAGTTTTTCCCATCTGCCCATCTCACCTCTTTAACCATTCTTTGCTGCCTCTGCCCTGAATTTCCTATTGTTTGGTGAACATCTCTGCCTGATGTCCTGCTGGTTTTTAAAACTCACTTTCCAGCTACAAGAAGGCTGTGACTATTGCCTCGTGCTTATGTTCTCAAGCAACAGAGAATGGCTGTGTGTGTATGAGTTGAGAAAAGGAACACGGAAGGAAGAGTATTGATGCTGTTGTGAGGATTGAATGATAAGATTTTCTGGCTAAAAGGGACTAGTAGGGGCTGAAGAGACAGTCAGAAGTTGCTAGACTGTTTCTTCCCACTGTATTATTTTTTTAAGTTTCATTGAGATGCAGTTCACATGCTGTGTTGTTCACCCATTTCAAGGGTACAATTCAATGGAGTTTAGTATATCTCCAGAGTTGTATGACCATTACTACAGTCATCTTCAGAACATTTTCATCATTTCAGAAAGGAATTCCATATGTTTTAGCTGTCACCTCCCTAACACTCATCCCTCCTGTCCTAAGCAATCACTAATCTTCTGTCTCTAAAATTTTTCTACTCTGGACATTTCCTGTAAATGGAATTGTATTTGTGGTCTTTTGTAACTGGCATCTTCCACTTAGCAGAATGTTTTCATGGTTCATCCATGTTGTAGCATGTATCAGTATTTCATTCCTTTTTTTCTTTGTAGAGACAGGGTCTCACTCTGTCACCCAGGCTAGAGTGCAGTGACGTGATCACGACTCACTGTGGCCTCAACCTCCCGGGCTCAAGTGATCTTCCCACCTCAGCCTCACAAGTAGCTGGGACTACAGGTGCATGCTACCACACCTGGCTAATTTTTGCATTTTTTACAGAGATGAGGTTTCACTGTGTTGCCCAGGCCAGTCTCAAACTCCTGGCCTTAAACAATCCTCCCACCTTGGCCTCCCAAAGTGCTAGGATTACAGGCATGAGCCACCATGCCAGCCCTTTTTATAACCAAATAGTATTCCATTGTGTGGATAGACCAGACTGCATTTTGTTTTTCATTCATCATCAGTGGACCTTTAGGTTGTTTTTACCTTTTGGCTGTTATGAATAATGCTGCTATGAACATTCATATGTAAGTTTTTTGTGTGGGCATATTTTCATTTTTCTTTGGTATATATCTAGGAGTGGAATTGCTGAGTCATATGGTCGCTTTGTGTTTAATTGTTTGAGGAACTGCCAGACCGTATGCCAGAGTGGCTGCACTTTTACATTCCCACCAGGAGTGTATGAAGGTTCCAATTTCACCACATCCTTGCCAACACTTACTATCTTGACTTTCTGATTCCAGCCATTCTAGTGAGTGTAAAGTGTTATTTCCTGTGGTTTTGATTTTCAGTTCTCCAATGAGTAACGATGTTAATCATCTTTTCATGTGCTTTTGGCCATTTGTATATTTTCTTTGAAGAAATGTCTATTTGAGTCCTTTGCCTATTTTTTAATTAGGTTATTTGTCTTTTCATTATTGAGTTGTGAGAATTCTTCCTATAGTCTGGATAAAAGTCCCTTATCAGCTATATGACTTGAAAATATTTTCTCCCATTCTGTTGTTTTTCACTTTTAATGGTGTCCTTTAAAGCACAAGTTTTTAATTTTGATAAATTCAGTTTATCTATTTTTTTTTAGCTCACGCTTTTCTTATATATAAGAAGCCATTGCCAAATTCAAATTGTGAAAATGTACTTCTATGTTTTCTTCCAAGAGTTTTATAGTTTCAGTTCATATATTTAAATATTTGATCCATTTTGAGTTAATGTTTTTTGCATAGGGTGTGAGGTAAAGATTCATTTCATTCTGTTGCATGTAGATATCGAATTATCCCAACACCATATGTTGAAAAGACTATTCTTTCCCCCATTGAATGGTATTGGCATCCTTGTTGAAATCAGTTGAACATTAAATACATGGATTTATTTCCGGACTCTCAATTCTATTCCATTGATCCATATGTCTATCTTTATGCCATTATCACACTATTTTGGTTACTGTAGCCTTGTAGTAAGTTGTAAAACTAGGAAATATGCAATTTGTTCTTCTTTTTTAGGGTTGATTTGGATCGTTACAATTCCATATGAATTTTAGAATCAGGTTTTCAATTTCTGCAAAAATCAGCTGGGATTATAATAGGAATTATGTTGAATCCATAGATCAATTTGGAGAATATTGCTCTCCTAGTCATATTAAGTCATATGATCCATGAACATGGAAAGTTTTTCCATTTTTTAAGATAATCTTTTATTTCTTTCAATGTTTTGTAGTTTTCAGAGTAAAAGTATTTTTTGTTTGTTTGTTTTGTTTGAAATAGGATCTTGCTCTGTTAGCCAGACTGGAGTGCAGTGGCAAGATCATAGCTCCCTGCATCCTCAGACTCCTGGGCTCAAGCAATCCTCTTGCCTCAGCCTCCCAAGATACTGGGACTACAGGCATGAGCCACTGTGCCTGGCCTGAACTCTTAAAATTAAATTTGTGTCAAAGTATTTTATTCTTTTTGGTGCTATTTTAAATTGATTTTTTTCTTATTTTTATTTCCAGATTGTTCATTGCAAGTGCACAGGAGTCCAGTTACTTTTTGCATATTGATTTGTGTCCTCAACTGTGCTAAACTACTTAGTAGTTCTAATATATTTTTCTAATATATTTTTAGTGGATTCCATAGGATATTCTATAAACAGGATCTGCAAATAGAGATATTTTTACTTCTTCCTTTATAATCTGGATGCCATAACATTGTCTTGCTTTATTGCAAGAAATTAGTTGAATAAATTAGACAAATATTGAATAGAAATGGCAGAGCATCCATCATTATCTTTTTCCTGATGTTAGGAGGAAAGCATTCCTTCTTTCATCATTAAATATAACATTGGGTGTGAGTGTTTTGTAGAAGCCCTTTATCAAGTTGAGGAAGTTCCCTTCTAGCACTACTTTGTTGAGTGTTTTTATCATAAAAGAGCCTTAGATTTTGTCAAATGCTTTTTCTATAACTACTGAGGTGCTGAGTTTTTCTCCCATTATTAATATGGTGTCTTACATTGTTTTTCGTTTTTTTGTTTCTGTTTTTTTTAGACAGGATCCTGGTGTGTCATCCAGGCTGGAGTGCAGTGGTATAATTATGGCTCACTGCAGCCTTTATTTCTCAGGCTCAAGCGATCCTCCCACCTCAGCCTCCTGAGTAGCTGGGACCACAGGTGTGCACCACCATGCCTGGCTAATTTTTTTTTTTTTTTTTTTTTTTGGTAGAGATGAGGTCTCCTTATGTTGCCCAGGCTGGTCTTGAACTCCTGGGCTCAAGTGATCATCCTTCCTTGGCCTCCAAAAGTGTGGGGATTACAGGCATGAGCCCTCACACCTGGCCTGATTTGTTTGTGTATGTTGAACCAACCTTGCATTCCTGGGGTAAATTCCATTTGGCCATAATGTATAACCCATTTTATATGCTGGTATGTTCAGTTTGCTAATATTTTGTTGAGGATTTTTTGCATCTGTATTTAAAAGAGATATTGGTCTGTAGTTCTCTTTTTTTCTGATGTCCATCTGGTTGTGGTATCAAGGTAATACTGGCTTCACAGAATAATTTAGGAAATATTCCCTCCTCTTTTATCTTTTGAAAGAGTTTGTGCAGAATTGGTATTAATTATTCCTTAAATATTTGGTAGAATTCAGCAGTGGCACCATCAGGGTCTGGGCTTTTCTTGTGGGCAATTTTTTTTATTGTTAATTCAAACTCTAATTTTACCATCTTTTCAGATTGTGTCATTTATTCTGGAGTCAATTTTAGTAGTATATATGTCTAGGAATTTGTCCATTTCATCTAAGTCATTGAATTTATTGGCATGCAATTTATTGTATTTCTTATATCCTTTTTATTTCTGTAATGCAGTAGTAATGTTTCCTCTTTCATTTGCATCTTCTCTCTCTCTTTCTCTTTGATCAGTCTAGCTAAAGATTTGTCAATCTTGTTGATCTTTTCAAGAACCAGTTTTTGGTTTCATTGATTTTTTTAATTGTTTTCCTATTATGTTAATAAATTTTGCTTTAATCTTTATTATTTTCTTTCTTCTGCTTACCTTAGGTTTAGTTTGATTTTCTTTTCCTAGTGTCTTAATGTATAATATAGTTTGGATATCTGTCCCCTCCAAATCTCATGTTAAAGTTTGATTCCCAGTATTGGAGGTAGGGCCTAGTGGGAGGTGTTTGGATCATGGGGGCAGATCCCTTATGAATGACTTGGTGCTGTTCTAGTGGTAATAAGTGAGTTCTTGCTCTGTTAGTTCCCATGAGAACTGATTGTTAAAAAGAGGCTGGCACCTTTTTCCCCTCTCTCTTGCTTCCTTCCTCTTGCTATGTGATGCCTGCTCACCTTCACCTTTGCTTCAGGAAATAGAAGCTCCCTGAAGCCCTCGCCAGAAGCAGATGCAGGTGCCATGCTTCTTATACAGCCTGCAGAACCGTGAGCCAAATAAACATCTTTTCTTTATTTATTACCCACCTGTGGGTATTCCTTTATTAAAACAATGCAAAACAGACTAAGATGATGTGGAAGGTCATCATCTAATTTGAGACCTTCCGTCTCCTTTAATATTGGCATTTACAGCTATAAATCTCCACCTGATAACTGTTTTACTTGTATTCCATAATTTTGGTATATTATATCTTCATTTTCATTCATCTCCAGGTATTTTCTAATTTCTCTTACGATTTTTTTTCTTTGATCCATTCATTATTTAGGAATATGTTGTTTAATCTCTATATATTTTCCTGATTTCCCTTTGCTCTTGATTTCTAATTTGATTCCATTGTATTCAGAGAACATATTTTGTAGTCCTTCTACCTTTATTGAAGTTTGTTTTATGGTCTGATATGTGGTCTATCCTGGACAACGTTCTGTTTACATCTGAGAAGGTGTATAATGTACATCTGTGTACATTTTATACGTTGTATATTTGCATATTATACTTTTGTTGGATAGAGTTTTTATACAGGATTTTTAGGTCTGGTCATTTTATGGTGGTGTTTGAATCTTCTGTTTCCTTGTTGACCTTCTTCCTGGTTGTTCTATACATTGCTGAAAGTAGGGATATTGAATTCTGCAACTATTATTTTTGAATTGTCTGTTTTTCTCCTTCGTTTTCTTCATTTTTCCCTTCATGTGGTTTGGCTCTTTTATTAGGTGTATATATGTTTATAATTGTTATATCTTCCTTATGGATTCAGCTTTTCATTATTATAAAATGTCCCTCTTTATTTCTAGTAACTTTTTTTGTGTTCGATTCTATTTTGTCTAATGCAGTACAGACACCCTGGCTTTCTTTTGGTTGTCGTTTGCATGCCATATCCTTATCTTTGAATATAAAGTCTCTGTCCCATAGACAGCACATACTGTAGTTATCTCTTGTTTTGCTTTGTTTTTTTAATCCAATCTGACCACCTCTGCATCTTGATTAGATTGTTTAATTGTTCACATTTAACATATTACCCACTGTTATCTTGAGAGAAATTTCCTTTGTGTTTCTAAGTTCTAAGGACCCTTTCAAAGCTATGGCATTTTTTCTGCTTCTTTTGAAAACAAATTCCTCCGGGGCTTACCTGATGCAGATACTGAACAAGCAAAGGAGAGAACAGAAGCTCAGCGACAAGCACAAGAGTGGGCTGCGTGGGGAGTGAAAGTTGGAAGGACAGACTCAGCCACACATTTCTGGTTAGATACTATGCAGGTACTTCCGGCCAGGATTCTCTCAAGTAGGTTTTCTCTGCCCCGTGTCATCCTCCTCTGTCTTAATAGGTGAGAATCTTGGAGGTGGGGAACTTGCAGTTACTCATCTGCTCTTTAGTTAAAATCTCTGTGATCTATCTTGTGATATTCCTTTCTAGTCACTAAGGGAGAAACCAGGGTCTTTGATTTTACATAGCTTTGAGAGGAGCTACAGCTTTAAATTGGAATGCTTTTCCAAAATTTAATAGCTGCCTGCCCTAAGGGACAAAACTTCATGAAGGAATGATTTCTAAATTCTCATTGAAGACAACTGAACATGGATGTACCCTGGATTCAGGGCAAGCACTGGAAGTGGCCCCCAGCCTCAGTTCTTCTCTGATCTGATGTTTAATGGGAAAGAGAGAGGGTGAGGTGGAAGCTTTCCCTCGCTACTGAAAGGCCTGGTCTCATCCAGGGCCTGCAAGGATGCTGATTAATCATGATGAGTGAGTGGGGTGGAGATACACAGCCCGTGGGCTAAGGCAAGAAGCAGAGGTGGAACTGGTCCCGCCAGTGGATTCATCGGCAGAGCTTGGCCGGGAGGGCACTCTTCTGGAGAAAAGAGAAGAGGGAACAACTGAAAAAAAAAAAAAAAAGGAGGGGGCAGGAAGGCTCAGGAGTGAGAAAACCAGCTGCCACCACACATCCACAGGCACGTCACGGAAGTGCCACTGACCTCATTCTAGAGTCTGAGTCTGACAGGCCCCTGGGAATGAACACCTCTCAGGTCCACACTCGGGGCCGTTCACATAGTGGGCAGACACTCCAGTCAGTCACACAAGACCAGCATATTGTTAGCCCAGAACTTTCTCTGAAGCAGAAGAGAAAGGCAAATATCTCTTTAAGGCACTGTGCTTCTCAGAGCTGGAGCTTTGTTTAAACTCTCCAGCCGGGAAGTTGCAAGAAGCTCGTTTGCCTTTTAGTAGCTTTAGCCAAAGGTGAAGGCACTGTCCACATATTGCTCTCAGGAGTAGAGGAGTCCTTAGTGGCTATCTCTGCTCACACCGGAAGCTTCCTTTCTCTCTGTCCTCTTCCCTTCCCACCTGCCCGGCATCACTTCTGTCTTGCTTGGCCTCTTCCTGTTCAGCCCCCACATTGGCTGCCTGCGAGCTGCATTGCTCATCCCATCTGCGTGTTGCAAGGGAGAAGAGGAAGCGTCACTGTCTCCCTTTCTTTTCATCTCTTCTGATGCCCAGTTGCTCTTCCCGAACCAGGAATAGACCACCCTACCCACTTCTTTGCTTTGTTTCTGCCCCCAGGAACTTCTGCACTATTTAATCGGTACCCTGCTCCTCCTCATCGCCTCCATCGTGGCAGCTTCCAAGAGTTACAATCAGAGCGGACTGGTAGCCGGAGCGGTGAGGACGTTTTGGGGAGCCTTTAGGAATGAGTTCATATTTAAAATGCTCATTTTCTTCCTGATGGGGGAAGAGAAGGGTTTGGTTTCTGGGGCATTCCTTTCATAGAATCAACACCTACCTTGATCCAGTCATCAGCTCTCTTCAAAGAGCCTTAAGCAGAGGCGTCCAGTCCCAGAAGGTGGATTGTCAGGGCTGCTGGCAAATTCAGAGCCCCAGCAGCCCAGGCCTCTCTCTCTTACAGCCACTACTGAAATCAGGGGGCCAAGCAGGTTTTAATTCACACACCCACTCTGATCGTTTGCTCGTTGGCTGCCTCAACACTATGCGGAGACAGATTCTGGGGCCTCTTTTGGGCCCAGTGGGAAATGTACTGTGATCAATTAGAGATACATGCCATGAGCCTGAGCTTTGCCATTCCTGATTTTTAACAGCATTCAGGCCAGGAAATAATACTCCTGTATCTTTCAGAGGCAAAAATTGATCCATCTGATAGCCATAAATAGAAGCAGATGGAAATATACAGAAATACAGTCCTGTGAGATATATACATACATATATATGTATATACATACAGATGTATATACTATTTTTTAAAGAGTCATAGATTCATCTGATTTCTGATTTAGCTGTTTCTAGTTCAGTGACCTGTGGGCCAACACTGATTGGCTTCACTGATGAGTAGACAAGATTTTAAAAATGAGTTTTATGAAAAGCTCTCTGAAGCGAGATGTAGCAGCATGCACCTGTAGTCCCAGACCCTCGGGAGGAATGCTTGTACCGGGAGTTCGAGTCTGGCCTGGACAACATACTGAGACCCCGTGTCTTAAAAAAAGAAAAAGAGAAAAAGAAGAGCTCTTTCTGTATGTGACATTCATTGTCCTTCACTTACACATATTACCAAAACTTTCCAGACTTTGGCCTGGGAGTGGGTTGGCTCCTGGAATTCCACTGAGGGATGGAGTCTGTCCTCTGAAGGTCAGCATGGGGGCAGAAGGTCACTGTAGAGGGTGGCCAAACCTCCCAACACTGATGCTCCACATGGCCCTCCCACAGCCCACCGCCCCACCCCTCTTCCCCCTCTCTCTGCCCTCTCTGAAGAGAGGGATGGTTGCCCCCTGCAGCTTAACACCTGCCCAGCTACAGTGCAGGGTGCTGAAAGAGGCATGCAGGAGACCTGTGCCCACTGTGTTTCCGGGCCCACTTGGGGAGATTCCCACTGTGTTTGGTAATTCAGGTTGCACGTAACTGTTTAGCCCTGGAATGTCTATAGCTAACATTCATCATACGCTGTTTTGTACCTAGGACCAAACCTGGGCTATGAGGAAGTTAGAAGAAATTTTTCAAATATGGTCCCTGCTTATAAGAAAGTGGTCATCTAGCTTAGGAGACAAGACACATGAAACAATTAGCAAACAAGGCATTGTAGTCTAGAATAGCATTCTGTAGCAATATAATAAACTGTTCAATTATGCAATGCAGACACTTGGAGACTGGGATGGTATATAATGTGCTAATTGTGCAGAAAAGACAATGAGAGGCCGGGACAGGCTCTTAATAGGCTAATTATGTGCTGCAGACAACTGGTACAAAAGGAGCCCAGGAAAAGGAACCCAGGGAAGAAGTGGGGGCAGCTGTTTATGTAAAGCAGCATCTGGGCTTGAAAAGAAAACCAAACCTTGTTGAAAATCCTACCCTTTAGCTGCCCCTGTGCCATTCTCACCGGACGCCAGTGCTGGTGTAGTGAAGTGGAGGCCATTGCGTGGGTCCGAGAATACCTAGGCACCGGGTACTGCAGAGCGCGGACTCTGGAGTCAGGCTTCCTGGGCTCCCATCCCATATCTGGCCCTTGCTGGCTCTGTGGCCTTTGGCAAAATAGTTGACCGCCTGTACCTCTGTTTCTTTAGTTGTGAAATGGAGGAGCAGGGGTGGGTAATCGTAGCTCCCGCCCAGCTGAGTTGTGAGGGTTAAAGGAATCAATACACCCACAGAGCCTCACACCCTGGTAGGCAGGTAGTAAAGTGGTCAGTAAGTTTTCACCACTGCAGCTCCCAGTGTTGTTCACAAGCAAGGAAAACGGCTGCAGGCTTCAAAGCCCAGAGATTCCAGAAGAAGCTACTGCCTCTCCCTGGACCATTTGATGAGCCTGCCCACAGGCGCTCTTCCTCTCCCAGCACCCGAATCTCATCTACAAGTGAGGGGGCTGGGCTAGGTCAGCCTTCCTCACACTTGAGCGCCGGATGACCCTGAGAAAGGGAAAGGGTGCTGCCTTAACTTAGTTTAGTCTAATATTGTTTAATATGTACAAACATAAACCTAGATGTAAAGGCCTCGGCTTCTGGCTCTTATACGGCTGTAAAGCCAGAACGGAACAGAAAACCATTACAGATAAAATGCGAACAACGCCACTACACCACAAATCATGTGAACGTTCAGATTTTTTAAGCCCAAATTAAAATTTCACCCTTTTCTTCTCTACTGGTCTAGGATAATCCAAGTCCATTGGCTTAGCCCCAGCTCTCTTGTAAATGTAAACCCAAACCAGGCACTGAGGCTGCCAAAAGACCGAGAGGCCTGGCTGCCAGCCCTGACCTGGCCCAACCTGGGGGACCGGGGCCAGTGGCTGGGCCTCTTGGGGCTTCCTCTCTGCACCTGATCCAGGATGAGGTGGTTGGGTTAGATGACTCTCCAAGCTCCTTTCTGGCCAGAGGCATGAAGGGAACAAGTGCAGAGATGAGAAGCAGACAGGATTGCCTGAGTAATTGGCCCTACGGCCTGTGAACTTCCTCTCCCCTCTCTCCACTGCAGATCTTTGGTTTCATGGCCACCTTCCTCTGCATGGCAAGCATATGGCTGTCCTACAAGATCTCATGTGTAACCCAGTCCACAGGTGAGTTCTGGTTATCTGTGCACAGAGGATCTCTCGGGAACAGGGGGATGGCTTGTTCTTGACTTCAGCCATAGGGACAAACCCTGCTGTTGAGAAGGCTGTGTCCCAAGGGGACTTTAGAAGTAGTATTAGAGCACAGGGGCCGGCAAAGGGGGAGATGTGGCCCCAGAATCTCCCCTCACATGCCCATCTCCACACATCCAAGGATGCCCTAGCATTTCAGCCTTGGGTGGCCAAGCTTTTTTCTCTTGCTTGCTTGCTTGCTTTCTCTCTTTCTTTACTTTTCTTTTTCTTTTTTTTTTTGAGATTGGGTTTTGCCCTGTTGTCCAGGCTGGTGCAGTGATGCGATCAGAGCTCACTGCAGCCTCTGCCTCCCAGGCTCAAGTGATCCTTCAACCTCAGCCTCGTGAGTACCTGGAACTACATGTGTGCAGCATCACCATGCCTAATTTCAATTTTTTTTTTTTTTTTAAGAGATGGAGTCTCACCATGTTGCCCAGGCTGGTCTCAAACTCCTGGGCTCAAGCAGTTGTCCCACCTCAGCCTCTGAAAGTGCTGGGATTATAGACATGAACCACCGCACCCAGCCAGCTTTTTCTTAAGTTTTCTAATGACAAAAATAAAATGTAGGTTTTTAAAAAATATAGATAAAAACATATTTTTAATAGAAACCGTCTGAGCCAGGGACAGCAGTATGTACCTATAGTATCGGCTACTCAGGTGGCTGAGGCAAGAGGATCACCTGAGCCCAGGAGTTTGAGACCAACCTGAGCAACATAGTGAGACTCTGTCTCTAAAAAAAAGAAAAATGTATTTTAAAAAATTAAGAAAAAGCCATCTGTCATCACACTACCCAGAAGTAGCACTGAGTATCTATCCTTTCGGTATTTTCTCTCTGAAAAAATACGTATCTGTTGCTTTTATTAAAAGGATCAAACTTCATGTGCTGTTTCATAACCTGTTTTTTCTCCTCCTTAGCCACCTATCAAACATTTTCCCAGCATCATTAGGAATTCTTAGTGGCTCCGTGGGTTGCAGCATTAAGTCCATGGCATGACTGGGCAGTTTATTTAACTTGCCTCCTGTTTGAAGGCATTACTCATGGAATCCTACACTAAGCCATGGAGTGTAGGATTTCTCTAATAAAAATTGTCTAGAACAGGCGGATTCACAGAGACAGAAAGTAGACCTACGGCAGCCTGGGGCTTGGGGGAGGGACTCAGGTGACTGCTAATGAGGATCCTGGGGCTTGGGGGAGGGACTCAGGTGACTGCTAATGAGGATGAGATTTCTTTTTGAGGTGATGCAAAGGTTCTAAAATTGTGGTTGCGGAGTCCTGTGAATATACTGAAAAACACTTTAGATGGGAGAATTGTATGGTATGTGAATTATGAAAATATCCCAGTAAAGCCGTTTAAAGAAAAAAAAGAAGATTTTTAAAAGTAGAGAATGTAGGGGGAAAAAGAAGTTAATAGGTGATGTCTAACAGGATAAATCTATAAATATTAGTATAAGTCGGTTTTTTAAATTATGGAAGAATCACCAAAAGAAACAACTAAATGGCTTATGGAGGTTACTGCTGAGGTAAGACTGAGGTGTGGGGCGTGGGGATGGGAGTCTCCTCTGTGCTACCGAAGTTTTTTCTTGTTTGGAAATGTATTTTTAAAAAATAGAATCATCTCAGTGAAAGTCAGCGCTGGGTGGAGGACAGAGGTGCCCCCCGAGCAGAACTTGGAGTCAAACCTGTGGAGTGTGGCTTGTGGGTGGACCACATCCCTGGCAAGCTGTCCTGACTTTGCCATTTCCTTCCCAAGATGCAGCTGTCTGATGAGGGCACAACCCCTGGGCCCCTCAGGAGCTTTGCAAAGAGGACGTGTACTCCAGGCGAGGCCTGTGGACCTGTGTTCCCGTGCCAAAGTCCTGTCAGGCTGGTGGGAACCAGGAAAGGCCTGCCCCCTCTTCCTGCTGTCCCCGGAAGCCAGCTCCCAGAGCTCCTGAGCCAGCCAGAAACTCTTCCTCCAGCCTTCCGGGGAGACTATTCCTCCCCTTCTGGAAAAGGAAAGCAGCCTCCAGGGAAATCTGTTTTCTGCCTTCCTGCTTCTAGAACCACCTCAGGTACTGATGAACCCCACTTAGCACAGCTGGAGGGGTTTGTGAATACTCCTGCCTAAATCCCTTCTACTTCACTCCTCAGGGGGGAGTGAAGCGCCTTAAGAAACAAAGTCCCCTCCTAATTTATCTAGCTTGTCAGTCCAGTCTTAGAGATACCCTCTTTCCTGAAGCGAGGCGTGCCTGTAGAAACACTATGTGGTTAGCCTGTCCCTAAGGAGATCTTGCGTCTCCTCTCCGTCTCTGCCTTTGTTACCATTGTACACGTTTATGCGTTTTTTAATAAAATATTGACTCGGCCAGTTGCACAAGGATTTCTTATTGAACCAGATGAAGACCGTAAAACCCGGCCTGAAACAGTTTCCATTCAAGCTTGTGTCTGGCCCGTGGCCCTCCACCCGTGCTCTGAGGGTGCCCCTTGCTGAACTGCTGAACTTCAGGTTTTCTCTCCATCTTGGGGGATGGTATAGCAGGGCTGAGTTTTAGGTAAATGTGCAGGTTCTCATTTATATTCACGTCCTCCTTCTCCTGGAAAGAGCTTTAGCGCAAGCTAAGGATTGTGTTTACACTGTGATGATTAATGATCTTGCCCTAAATGCGCGGTTTCCCTGATCTTGAGCTGCTCAGTTGGCTAGAAAAAGGAGGGATGGAACAATGTTTGAGCAACCCTGTGTGCAAGCACCTACATTCACGACCACAGCCAATAGCAATGATAGTGACTCCAAGGGGGCAGGTTATAGGACCACATTTTTAGAAATGAAATCGGGGCTCTAGCCCAAGGCACAGGGCAAGCCAGTGGGGAGGTGGGCTCAGGATCTAGGTTCGTCTGACTCCCAGCCCCATCCTTGCCTCTGCTGAGTGTTGCCGGAAATGGAGGCAGCCCCTGTGGGCTTTGAGCTGGAGCTCTGGGGCTGCTCTTGTGGCTGCTGGCCAGCTTGGGGCATCGGGCTGTCTGGGATGATCTAAGGAAGCAGCACCCGTGGTGTATCTGGAGCCCTGTGCTGCTAACGGGGGGGGATCCTGTGTAGCAGCTGGGCCGGAGCAGGAACACGGCTGAGCTGACCCTGGCACGGTCGGCTCCTCCAGGGCAATGGAATGGAGGAGCCTCAGCTGAGGAGGGCGCGGTCCAGGTGAGGCAGTGGGTCTGGGAGCCCCCTGCCCGTGTAGTGACAATGTGGGCCTCGCCAAGCAACGAGGATCCAGGTGTAACCATTCGAGCCTCCCTCTAAGAGGGCAAAGTTGGGTGGAGGACAGTTGGAGGAGTAGTAGCAGGAGCCAGAGTCTGCTCAGTGAGGAAGGAAAGCAAAACGCAGAGCCAGGTGAGGCCTCCACAGACAGCGAGCAGCGGACCGTGCAGCCAGCAGCTTGGCTGAGGGGTGGCTGTTGGAGCCCACAGGGCCTTTTTAGAAACAAGGGTTTCTGTGACCTCTCAAAAACTGTCTGGTAAAACCACACCTTCTAAATAGCCACATCCCTAGCACCAGGGAGTAAATGTTTAAGCAAAGAGCTAAGGATGATGGGAAGAAAGGCTGGGAGCCAGCAGATGTGGGGTTGAGTCTAGCTCTGCCATTGACTAGTCCCCGACATGGTGCGGGTCATCTCGCTGAACCTTGGTTCCCCCTTTGTGTAATGGAGAGAAGAAGCCCATCCTGCCTGCCTGTGACCTTCCTGGAATTCAGTAACCTAGCAGCGTGCTTACCTTAGCGTTATCTTAATCCCCAGAGAGGTACCAGAATGACAGGAAATGAGCAGGTGAATGTTGCAAAAGTGATTGACTCGCCTGGGTGTGAGGGAGCTGGAGAACATAATTTACTTTTAGTTCCCTGGACCTTAAATTTTGTTATAGTCAAGATTGGAAGCTGAGGGCAGTTTTCAGCCGAGCGCTGGGACCCATGGTGGACAGAGGGCAAGGTGAGACACCTGTAGGGAACTGGGTGGGTGAACATACCCCAGCAGCCGGCTCTGGGCTGAGTTGTGGGGGTCCTCCCCGAAGCGGACACTGGCTTTTCACTTTTGAAGTAAGACAATGGGCTGGGCGCGGTGACTCACACCTGTAATCCCTGCACTTTGGGAGGCCGAGGCAGGCGGATCACAAGGTCAGGAGATCAAGACCATCCTGGCTAACATGGTGAAACCTCATCTCTACTGAAAATACAAAAAATTAGCCGGGCGTGGTGGCAGGCACCTGTAGTCCCAGCTACTTGGGAGGCTGAGGCAGGAGAATGGCGTGAACCCGGGAGGCACAGCTTGTAGTGAGCTGAGATTGTGCCACTGCAATCTAGCCTGGACGACGGAGCGAGACTCCGTCTAAAAAAAAGAAAAAAGACAATGACCTTCCGATCCTCTGCTCCTTCAGCTCTTTTAGCCCCGGTGGCGCCCCAGCCAGTCAGTGACGTTCTAGAAGCAGGGCCAGCACCTTTGAGCCCCTGTAATCTTGGCAACCTCTGCACACAGCTGGCTTTCCATTGGCAGTTGAGGATGCTGTTGACAGTAGGAAGAAGGAGACCCTCTGGTTTTCCTATGGTGACTCACTCCCCCTGGACACAGCTTCAACCCTAGGCAGTGAATATCTAAGCCAGGGGGGCAGTACCATTCAGCTGCCCCATGGAGGATCAGCCTCTAAACCCAGGCATTAACTCATCACAGTGCAGCGTGCCCTGGGGGAGCCGACCAGCCTTCCTCCAAGAAATTGAGATGCAATAGGTCTGAAATGGGAGCCAGGAATTCCTAAGCCTTGTCCACAAAGTGGATATCACCTGGCAGCTGGTTAGAATTGCAGGATCCAGGCCCCACAAAGACCAACTAAAATAGAATCATCTGCATCATAACCAAGTCCCAGTGGTGTGTGTGCATTGCAATATTTGTGAGATACTGTTGGAATCAAAGACGCTCTAGGGTGGGTGCAAGTCTGAGGCTGGTTTCACCGAAGGAGGAAGGAGATGAGAAATGGTGTCAGTTGGCGGGTGTCTGAAGTAAACCCTACTTCTCACTGCATCCACAGCTGCATTGGAAGAAAGATCCTTTTAAGAAGTAGCTAATGGGCTGGGCGCGGTGGCTCATGCCTGTAATCCCAGCACTTTGCAAGGCCGAGGCGGGTGGATCACCTGAGGTCAGGAGTTCCAGACCAGCCTGGCCGACATGGTGAAACCCCGTTTCTACTAAATACAAAAAAGTAGCTGGGCGTGGTGGCATATTCCTGTAATCCCAGCTACTTGGGAGGCTGAGGCAGGAGAATCGCTTGAACCTGGGAGGCAGAGGTTGCAGTGAGCCGAGATTGTACCATTACACTCCAGCCTGGGCAACAAGAGCAAAACTCCATCTCAAAAAAAAAGGAGCTAATGGATGCTGGGCTTAATACCTAAGTGATGGGTTGATCTGTGCAGCAAACCACCATGCACCATGGCACACGTTTGCCTGTGTAACTAACACATGTTTACCTATGTACATCCTGCACATGTACCCTGGAACTTAAAATAAAAGTTGATTAAAAAAAAAAAAGCACCTCCACTGCCTCCTGTCTTGGTATTTTCGAATTCCTGACCCTTCCCAAATTCTGGCTTCAGCCCTCAGAGCCCCTTGCCCCTCTGGGCACTGTGGAGAAGACCCAGAGGCAGAGCAGAGGGCGTGGGGAGCAGCATAGTCCCTGGATCCTGGGAGCTTTCGAGGAAGGCTGGCCAGAGCTCTGGGGCCTGGGGCGAGGAACATACAAGCACTCTCCAGCCCCAGGGGACAGGTGAGACAATAACGTGCTCCACTCCCCTCCCACTGAGGCCAGATGTCACAGAGCTTTGTGAACTAGGAAGAGGGAGCTCACTGGAAGGAGGGTGACCGTACTCCTGCTGCCCCAGGGAGGAGAAGCTGCAGAAATGAAGGGGCTGCTTCATGCTACCTGGGGGAACACCTGAGTTTCTGTGCCCCGCTGGAGGTAAGGAGAGGAGTTTGAAGAAGATAGTGATCTCGAGATTTCCGTATTTTGTACTGTTTATACTTGTATAAACTACTCAAAAGCAATACAGACAGCCTTAAAGAGGCAGGAAGTTCTGCCACAAGCTACAATACAGATGAAACCCGAGGACGTTATGCCACGTGAAATAAGCCAGACATGGACAGACAGACACTGCATGATTCCACTTACAGGAGGTACCTAGGGCGGTCAAAGTCATGGAGACAAAATCTAGAAGGGGGGTTGCCCGGGGCCGGTGGCGGGGAACGGGGGTTATTATTGAATGAGTACAGTTTCAGTTTGGGAAGATGGAAAGTTCTGGAGCTGGATGGTCATGGTGGTTCCACAACAGTATGAATGAATGCACTTCATGCTACTGAACTGTACGCCTAAAAATGGGTCAGATGGTCAATTTTATTTATTTTACCATACTTTTTAAAAAAGCAATTCAGGGCCAAGTTCAGTGCCTCATGCCTATAATCTCAGCACTTTGGGGGACTGAGGTGGGCAGATCACCTGGGGAGTTCAAGACCAGCCTGGCCAACATGGTGAAACCCCATCTGTACTAAAAATACAAAAATTAGCTGGGCATGGTGATGCACACCTGTAGTCCCAGCTACTCAGGAGGCTGAGACATGAGAATTCCTCGACCCTGGGAGGTGGAGGTTGCAGTAAGCCACCGCACTCCAGCCTGGGCAACAGAGCAAGATTCTGTCTTTTAAAAAAAAAAAAAAAAAAAAAAAAGTCAATTCAGGACCTATGTCGAGGCACCTCAGTAGCTGAAAGAGCAAAAATTACACCAACCCAAAATGGCAACCCACAGCCCAACAGCAGCCACCCCATGTTCTAACAGCTAAGCATTCTGGGTCCTGGAGAACACAGCTGTGGGTGCATTTGTCTTCTCTAATCCAGGCTCTCTGGGAGCTGTTCAACCCAGGCGCCTTGTGGAACCCAAACCGTGCACCCACCACCCCTGCTCCCAGAGCAGTCACAGCCAGGCAGGTCCAAGCAAAGATGTGAGAGGAGGAAGGGGTGTGCCCATGGGGGGAAGGGCAGGGAGCCAGGAGAGCCATCATGGCAACCTGAGGCCCCAGGAAAGGGTGTTGGCACCCGTGGCCAAAAGGGGCACTGGGAGATGAAGCCGACAGCGGTCTGCTCACATCCCCCTCCACAAGCAGCCAGTTCTCTGGCCATGCTCCTAGGGAGGGAGGGAGGAAGGAAGGCCGAGAGCGGTGCCATCCCTTGGGCACGCTTCTGCCAGGTTTTCTCATTACCCATAAGAGTGGCAGAAAACTGTTGCTCAGCCAGGCTCTGGAAGACTGCAGCATCTGTGGGGTTTTCCGTAATGGGGGCCGGGGGGCGGGCCTGTGGCAATAGAACTCCCAATCTTTAAGGACAGTGAAACAGGGAGACCCAAGGAGAAAGCCAAGTGGAAGGGAGGTTAGTGATGGAGCTGGGTGTGAGCCCAGGCCTGGCTGTCTTCTGGGCGTGGCCTGGGACCACCCCACTGCGGGCTGCTGGGATGACAGGGCAGGGCCAGAGCTGGATGTCTGCAGACAGACCCAGAGGGAGAACAAGTGTGTTCCTGAAGGGGCCCCCTTAACCCGGGCCTGAGGCGCCCCCTGTGCCACAGCCTGGTGCTGAGCTCAGCCTGGCTTCCAGCCAGGCCACTGAAGAGGCCCCAGGTGGGGGAAGATAGACCCAGAGCTGGCCCATTCTCTGGGCCACCCACCTGCAGGCCTCTTCACTAGCATGAAAAGCAAACTTCTGTTGCCATGGAAACACAGCAGGTCTTTGGGGCCCATCCTCAGCAACCACCACTTCCCTCCTTTGTGGCAGTTTCTGAAGCTGCATCCTGTGAACTCTCAGAGGTGCTTCGGATTCACAGATACCCGATTTTATGAGTAAAATATATGCAAACACTTAAAACACTCTCCAGCCTTCAATAGCAAACACGGACACTGGGAGCCCCTCAGCCTCCGTGCCCCCTGCCGGGGGTAATTCACCTCGTGCAGCCACCGTCAGTGCAAGGCCACCCAGAGTGTGAAGCGAGCTGCTAAAAACCCCGCCCGCCACCCCACTGGGCAAGCCTGGACTCCTCCATCCTGGGCAACCCAGACGCAGCCGCGGAACGAATCCGACCGTGGAGCTGCAGCTGCAGTTATCTCCTTACTTATCCAAGTTGTGGACTTTCCAAATTAATCCCATTGTTCCTATGCACTAACTTTATAATAAGTCAATGTTATCAATGTAAATTAGTCACTGGTATTCATACCATATTTCCCGTTTTATATAATGGAGTTTCATGCATAATTTAGATTGAAGAGGGGGATTTCTCTGCTATAAAAAAAAAAAAAAAAAAAGTGGAAACCACTCACATAAAGGGAAATGCCAGGAACCACCGGGGAGCAGGCGGATGGAAAGGGCCCAGGTTGGAGGAGGGCTGGGGAGACAACCGGTGGACTGTTTGGGTTTTATTGCCATATTCTATGTACATAGAAAACAACATAGGCCGAGTGCGGTCGCTCAACGCCTGTCATCTCAGCACTTTGGGAGGCTGAAGTGGGCTGATCACTTGAGGTCGGGAGTTCCAGACCAGCCTGACCAACATGGTGAAACCCCATCTCTACTAAAAAGACAAAATTAGCCGGGCATGGTAGCGCATGCCTGTAATGCTCGCTACTCGGGAGGCTGAGGCAGGAGAATCACTTGAACCCGGGAGGCGAAGAGGTTGCAGTGAGCCGAGATCAACCATTGCACTCCAACCTGGGCAACAAGAGCAAAACTCCGTCTCAAAAAGATAAAATAATAATAATAATAATAATAATAATAATAATAATACTCCACGTAGAGTTGTGTAAAAAAGGAAATGTTACCACAGCATGAAGTGTGCCACCTGGCTCAGTTTCGAATAGTGATAATAGCCAGATAATCGTCACGCGGAATACTGATTTGACCAAAACTATGACAAATCTCATCAGCCGGGCAGGGGTGCATGTGGAGCGAGCTGCTGTCCAAGTGCTGCCAGATGCCCCAAGTGACCCAGAGAAATGGTCATCTGGATTTCCAGGCTAAACAGTTCCCGATTTTTAAATGTTGCCAAGTATCTTTTCAAAGATACACTTCAGGCCAAACACACCTGCTGGGGCCTAGCTGCAGCAGCCTGCCCCCATGTAGCGACCCTTCCCGGCAGGGCCCTCCAGTGCTTGCCCCAGGGTCTTGGCAGTTCTCGGGGAAGTCGGGGCCCCGCCCGTCTGGCAGATGCTTCCTCCCCAACCCAGGGGCAGCGCGCTGGGCGGAGGCCCTCCCTGGGGAGCCCCCGGGGTCCCCGGCCAACAGCTGTGCCTGCTGCCACTCCTCCCAGCTGGACACAGCTCTCCTGTAGCGAAAACAAAACCCACCGCGCAGGTGGCTGCGGGAGCCCGCACGCGACGCGCCCGCTCTTGGCCACGCACGTCCCCTGGTGGCCATCGGGAAGCATAGCCGCCGCATCCCTTGCGGAGAGCCACACCTCTGGAAAGCTAAGTTCAGGATTCACATTAGAAGCATCCACTTGCACGTTTTTTTGTTGTTGTTTTGTTTTGTTTTGAGACAGTCTCAGTCTGTCACCCAGGCTGGAGTCCAGTGGCACGATCTCAGCTCACTGCAACCTCCACCTCCCAGATTCAAGCAATTGTCCTGCCTCAGCCTTCCGAGTAGCTGGGATTACAAGCGCCCACAGCCACACCCGGCTAATTTTTGTACTTTAGTAGAGACGGGATTTCACCACGTTGGTCAGGCTGTTCTCAAACTCCTGACCTCATGATCCACCGGCCTTGGCCTCCTGAAGTGCTGGGATTACAGGCATGAGTCCCCGCGCCCAGCCTGCACGTTTTATCTGAACCTCAGGTACACAGATTAATCATCATCCGGAGTTTATAACACTCTTACACTCTAATCATGGTCCATGCATGGCCTCCTTCCTCCCTCCCTCCCTATTTTTTGTTTATAGTCAGCACTGAAGCTAGAATCATGACAACTTACATTTAACTGTAACAATATGCTATTTCAGCTCATCACCCTCCCATCTTTCCCCTCCCAAGGTAACCTCCCAGATCCCCCATTCATCAAGGGTTTGCGTTATCTTGTAATCTTGGTACTTCATAATTAAATGGAAAAGATACCACGCTGTATGTAATCTTCCAGACTTTATTCACTCACCATTATGCAACATGTTACATCCTCTTGGCTCACCTATCTCTTGATCCAGCCACCACTGCAGTGCCAGCCCTGCAAGGCCTATGACCGTGCCATGCCAGCATAACCTGATAGCTGTGCTTTGGGCCTTCAACTGTCACCTTGGCGCTTTCCTGTGGACACTGCCATGGGACCTGCTCAGCGGCCACACAGTGCAACTCGCAAGCGCAGGGGAATTCACTCCTTGTGCGGTAACACTGACCAATGGGACACAGGAACCAGTGCGTGCACTCTTCCTCCTTCTCTCCTGGACCAGACCACCCTGAGGCACATTTTACACAGCTTCTCAGAGGACAGTCCTGTGGGATCGAGCAACCAATCACACAGTGGTGGCTAACTCAGTAATATCCTCATACTGGCTCACTCTCCTTCCCTGCTTCACTCATGATGATGGCTCAGCAGGCCACGTGGATACAAGCTGAAAATGTGTGCTGGCTGCACTAATAGCCTTATTCCAGGGATAGCCTTGAAAGAAATACTGAAAGGAAACACTCCCAGTGGGCAAAGCTCTGGGCAGTGCATCTGATCATCTGCTGGAAAGAAAATATACAGACTCAGGGAGTGGTGAACGGCTTGGCTGATTGGCCAGGGGACTGGAAAGAGAAAGATCTCAAGGCCCCAGAGGGATGGGTGAGACAAAACGAGTCTTCAGCCACTAAACTTCTCAAACAAGCAAGTCATTTGAAAAAGAGGTGGATTTCTTACAAAATGCAAGCCCTGAGTAATGAGGCCACTGAATGTCAGGAAAAAAAGCCCAGGAAAAAACCCTGCATAACACACATTATGGCTGAAAGCCAGGTATGGATGGAATGAAAGGGACAGGCAGAGCTGGACTAACTAGGGGGCTGTAAGGGTGCTCAGAACAGCAGATGACCTGATACAAAACCTGGAGTGGATGTCACAGTTCCTGTGGAGCAAAGATCTAAGTCTCAGCTGATACAACTCAGTCTGGGGCAAATGACAGCAGAGGGACAAGAATTAGATATGGGGTTGCATCCTCTGATTCACTCCCACCCAGGAGGAAGCCCTAAATATTCCTAAACTTACTACGTACTGGCTGCGGTTTTGTGAGGTAGGGTATGTGTGTGTGTGTGTGCCTGGATTGTGCTTCTTTTGCAAGAACTTGTTCACTGGATACATTTATTGTGACCCCTGTTGGTGACTCATATCAGGAGCAGTCAGATATATACCCCAGGACGGTGTTTACTCATAAAGCTTGCCAAGCATAACATTTGAAACAATGCCTCTTTCTGGGAGAAGAAAAAGTATTTGGTCTTCTCACACAGGTTTTATACCCACAAGAGGTGCTATACAGAGCTTTCTTTCTTTGAGATGGAGTTCTGCTCTTGTTGCCCAGGCTGGAGTGCAATGGTGCTATCCCGGCTCACCACAACCTCTGCCTCCCAGGTTCAAGCAATTCTTCTACCTCAGCCTCCCGAGTAGCTGGGATTACAGGCATGAGTCACCACACCTGGCTAATTTTTTTGTATTTTTACTAGAGATAGGGTTTCTCCATGTCGGTCAGGCTGGTCTCGAACTCCCAACCTCAGGTGATCCACCCGCTTCGGCCTCCCAAAGGAGCCACTGCGCCTGGCCTATACAGAGCTTTCTTTAAGCTGAACATCCCTGTCTGTCGAATGGATGCTGGGAACTCTACTGTGGATTAGGGAAGCTTCAACAAGAGTGTGGCCACCTTTTGTTTCCATTGTGCTGACATAATAAAAGTGAAGGAATGTTTTGCTGCCATCCTACCTGGTACTTGGTTTGCAACCTAGGGTATTGCGAATGCATTATTTTAGATCCCCCTGCTTTCACCAGCACAGCATATAGCACACTTTTATTGCCCTGAATTTCCCAGTGATATGGCATCGGGGGTTGGACAAACCCAGTACAGTGTGAACTGGTGGCGTATGGGCAGGCATTTCCGTCATGTCTGCACAGAGAAAACATGCCACCCAAGCACCACTGACGAAAGACAGGTGGGCCCTGAGCAAGGATAAAACCCAAGTGCCCTGCTTTTCAAGTGACCATCTTGGGGGCTGTGTCGCAGCTCAAATAGATACTTCACAATTAAATCAATAAAAACTTTGTAATAGCCACAAACTACAAAAAAAAAAAAAAAAAAAAAAAAGAAAAGGAAAGAAGAAGAAGAAGAAGAAAAGTGACCCAGCAGCAAAATTGGCTGCCAGACAGTACATCCCAACCTAGAATATTCATTCCTACAGCCTCCACCCCCACACAGTACATCCCAACCTAGAATATTCCTACAGCCTCCACCCCCAGACAGTACATCCCAACCTAGGAATATTCATTCCTACAGCTTCCACCCCCTCAGACAGTACATCCCAACCTAGAATATTCCTACAGCTTCCACCCCCAGACAGTACATCCCAACCTAGAATATTCATTCCTACAGCCTCCACCCCCAGACAGTACATCCCAACCTAGGAATATTCATTCCTACAGCCTCCACCCCCAGACAGTACATCCCAACCTAGAATATTCCTACAGCTTCCACCCCCAGACAGTACATCCCAACCTAGAATATTCATTCCTACAGCTTCTACCCCCAGACAGTACATCCCAACCTAGGAATATTCATTCCTACAGCCTCCACCCCCAGACAGTACATCCCAACCTAGGAATATTCATTCCTACAGCCTCCACCCCCAGACAGTACATCCCAACCTAGGAATATTCATTCCTACAGCCTCCACCCCCAGACACTACATCCCAACCTAGAATATTCCTACAGCCTCCACCCCCAGACAGTACATCCCAACCTAGAATATTCCTACAGCTTCCACCCCCAGACAGTACATCCCAACCTAGGAATATTCATTCCTACAGCCTCCACCCCCAGACAGTACATCCCAAACCTAGGAATATTCCTACAGCTTCCACCCCCAGACAGTACATCCCAACCTAGGAATATTCATTCCTACAGCTTCCACCCCCAGACAGTACATCCCAACCTAGGAATATTCATTCCTACAGCTTCCACCCCCAGACAGTACATCCCAACCTAGAATATTCCTACAGCTTCCACCCCCAGACAGTACATCCCAACCTAGAATATTCATTCCTACAGCCTCCACCCCCAGACAGTACATCCCAACCTAGAATATTCCTACAGCCTCCACCCCCAGACAGTACATCCCAACCTAGGAATATTCATTCCTACAGCCTCCACCCCCAGACAGTACATCCCAACCTAGAATATTCCTACAGCCTCCACCCCCAGACAGTACATCCCAACCTAGAATATTCCTACAGCTTCCACCCCCAGACAGTACATCCCAACCTAGGAATATTCATTCCTACAGCCTCCACCCCCAGACAGTACATCCCAAACCTAGGAATATTCCTACAGCTTCCACCCCCAGACAGTACATCCCAACCTAGGAATATTCATTCCTACAGCTTCCACCCCCAGACAGTACATCCCAACCTAGAATATTCCTACAGCTTCCACCCCCAGACAGTACATCCCAACCTAGAATATTCATTCCTACAGCCTCCACCCCCAGACAGTACATCCCAACCTAGGAATATTCATTCCTACAGCCTCCACCCCCAGACAGTACATCCCAACCTAGAATATTCCTACAGCCTCCACCCCCAGACAGTACATCCCAACCTAGAATATTCCTACAGCTTCCACCCCCAGACAGTACATCCCAACCTAGAATATTCATTCCTACAGCCTCCACCCCCAGACAGTACATCCCAACCTAGAATATTCCTACAGCCTCCACCCCCAGACAGTACATCCCAACCTAGGAATATTCATTCCTACAGCTTCCACCCCCAGACAGTATATCCCAACCTAGGAATATTCATTCCTACAGCCTCCACCCCCAGACAGTACATCCCAACCTAGGAATATTCATTCCTACAGCTTCCACCCCCAGACAGTACATCCCAACCTAGGAATATTCATTCCTACAGCCTCCACCCCCAGACAGTACATCCCAACCTAGGAATATTCATTCCTACAGCCTCCACCCCCAGACAGTACATCCCAACCTAGGAATATTCATTCCTACAGCTTCCACCCCCAGACAGTACATCCCAACCTAGGAATATTCATTCCTACAGCCTCCACCCCCAGACAGTACATCCCAACCTAGGAATATTCATTCCTACAGCTTCCACCCCCAGACAGTACATCCCAACCTAGAATATTCATTCCTACAGCCTCCACCCCCAGACAGTACATCCCAACCTAGGAATATTCATTCCTACAGCCTCCACCCCCAGACAGTACATCCCAACCTAGGAATATTCATTCCTACAGCTTCCACCCCCAGACAGTACATCCCAACCTAGGAATATTCATTCCTACAGCCTCCACCCCCAGACAGTACATCCCAACCTAGGAATATTCATTCCTACAGCTTCCACCCCCAATTCATGAGACATGTGGCCGCATTTGTGTGAGGGCCCAAACAACAAAGAACCTTAGAATCAGCCCAGAAAGCAGTAAAAGAAGCCTTGCCCTAGAGCCTCTATTTCCTTCAGACCTCAAGGAACTACAGGGGTCTGGGACTAACTGCATGGTTGATTAGAGCCTTTGGCAAACCAGACTTCTCTGGTTCTTCTAGTCTTCGACCTTTTGAACTTGAAGACTTCTTCCTGCTGCTGAGAAGCCACTGCCAGCATCACTGAGCCCTACCTATACAAAACAGTCTTCAGCTTGACATTCTCATCCTGCAATTCTGAACCAAGTTTCATAAATGGGTGGGACAAGCTCCAGAACATCCCATCACGAGAAGAAAATGGATCTTCCAATTAAGGGCCAAACCCTGCTCCTCAGCCTTTAGCCATCTTCTGGGTGGGCCAAACAGGTGGTGGCCCACGCAGGAGACAAAAATAGTGTCTTTCCTACCGTTTTACCAAAACTGCTGGTTTAATGAAGGTGCCACCTGTGAAATAGGCCACCTGACAAGAAAGCATCACTGAAGAAAGAGCTCACCCACCTCTGAGCAAGCAGGGCCTTTGGAATGCTACAGCCATCCAGTGATGGCGCAAGGGTGATGGCCCACAGCTGTGGGCACTCTGTGCAATGGGCTGAACTCCAGATGGGACATCTGGCCACAGAGAGTACTGCCCTAAGATTAAACATGCTGCATGGGCTGTCACTAATGGCCCATCTGTATGGTCAGATCCTTGGGCCAACCAGGACTGGACCAGAGAAGACATACCATATATTGGGTGGCACTTACCTTGGGGACATGTAACTATTTAATTACAAACTCAGTATTTATCTATATGGTTATATGAAGCAACCACATCTAGTGAAAAGCATTTAGAGTGAAAAAGTCAATCAAACATACATGGCCATCACCTCCATTACAGACTGATCAACCTGTGCTCAAATCCACCATAGGCATGGAACCACCATAAAGGATTGAGATGCCCAGTGATCAATTATGGAGGCCATGTTTAACTGCAAAGACTGTATTATCTGCCAACTATACTGGACTCTTCAATGCGGACTTCTACAGGGACAGCTGGTCCATCTTCATCTATTTACAAGTTGTACAAGCTGATAATTCCCTGTGCTTACCCGAGCTCCCTTCAATGGATAGATGAATGGTTCATTTTGTTCAGATTTTTGTGGACAGACTAAAACTTGGATACTTTATTAAGCAGGTGTTCTATGGCCACCTTCCTCTGCCTGCTATGTACTTATAACAAAATGGCAGCTCGTGGGTCCAGAAAAAAGGACAACCTGGGTCATCCCTAAGACAGGATGACAGATCCCAAGTGATCTGGTGTAAATGTTTGACCCTAGAAGTGCATGGGGACCAAGGGGAAGTGAATCACTCTCTCTTTTTCTATTACAGGTATGAACAACAGTCCCAAATGTCCAGATTCTACTACTCTTCCAGTTCTCATGTTGTTAAATATGTCACCCCTGACCCAGCCCAGCTGTAGAACCCCAAGGGTCAGGGGTTAAGACAAATGTGGATGGCGTGGAGGTTTGTTTCCTCCCTCATGTTAGTAGCTTATTGGAGAGATGGCTGAAAAGGTCCAAATCAGCGCAGTGGACTAACATACTGAGTCCAGCCCCTGAACCTTTGGAAAAGCCCCTTTTTGAATACAGCCATTTATTACTCTACCAGGGGCTTTCATTCTTATAAAATTGCATAAGTACTGTTGCCTCCTCCAACTTCCCTATAAACACGTGAGGCACCACGGGTCAGGTCCCTCTCTGCATGTAGTCTCTTTATGTCCAGCATAAATTGTGGGATAATGAAAGCTTGAGGAACTGTGCGTACTCAACATGTTGTGTTTTGTTTTGTTTTGTTTTGTTTTTTTTGAGACAAGGTCTCACTCTGTCACCCAGGCTGGAGTGCAGTGGCGTGATCTCAGCTCATTGCAGCCTCGAACTCCCAGGCTCAGGTGATCCTCCCACCTCAGTCTCCCAAGTAGCGAGGTCTCCAGGCGCATGCCACCAGGCCTGGCTAATTTTTACATATTTTTTGTAGAGACAGGGTTTTGCCATGCTGCCCAGGCTGCATACTCAACTTCTAATCTGCTCGTTTCCCCAGTGCATTACTTTTATCTGTACTACGAAGCACAATGTCATATTAAGCTAGACAGCTTTCCATCTCAGTAGAGAATTTCTGTATTTCACTGTGTGAATGTATTCCCTTGTTCAGTAAAAATATTCTTTAATCAGAGAATGCTCATTGATGGCAGGAGCGACTGCTCTTGATTTTGAGGGCACAAGTTCAAGGAAATAGATAGATGAGTGGGATATAAGGAATGAGTGCCTGCTCAAGAATGGCCCCATCCTCCATCCCTCCCTTTACCATGCCCTTTGCCCCCTCACTCTGTAGAACCTCCTCCCTCTGACCCTGGGCTTGGGAATGCTAACGAATGTGATAAAAGCGGCCTGAAAACCACTTACCTTTGGGGGCTTGTCCCTGTTGCCCCTGTGCCACGGCCAAGTGAATATTCCCAGGCTTGCCTGCGGAAGGGATATGAGAGACACACGGGGGGCCAGTTTCCCCAGCTGACAACAAGCTGACCCAGAAGCGTGAGCTTCCCATCACCAGTGAGCCTGCACCCAGATATGTAAGAGCCCTGCGGCCTAAACCATAACCATAGACCCATGAACTAGTTTTTGTTTTAAGCCACTGAGTTTTGGCGTGACAGTATTCATCATTTTTTGTGGTGACAGATACAGGAGGTGCCAAGGGTGATTTTTTTTTTTTTTTTTTGAGATAGTGTTTCACTGTCACCCAGGCTGGAGTGCAGTGGCACAACCTCGGTTCACTGCAACCTCCACCTCCCGCTTCAGCCTCCCAAGTAGCTGGGACTACAAGTTTGCACCATCACGCCCGGCTAGTTTTTTGTATTTTTGATAGAGATGGGGTTTCGCCATGTTGCCCAGGCTGGTCTCAAACTCCTGAGCTCAAGTGATCTGCCCGCCTTGGCCTCCCAAAGTGTTGGGATTACAGGCGTGAGCCACCGCACCTGGACCCAAGGGTGATTTAAAACTTCAGGGTCTGCATCCATGCCACCTACCCACAGAGGCTGGTTTCTCTGTAGCCCACATAAACCTGAGTTTTAACGTAAGAGGATTCCAAAGGAAAAGCAATGGATTGACATGGGTTTGTCCAGTGCCAACGGCAGGTCCCATTCTGCTTCTAGTGGAACAATCCTTCTGGGCATTAAATGTTCTGTCTTCAGATGAGAGAAGGAGGGCAACAGGTGGCTAGGCAAGGTATCCAGAGGCTATGCCAAGTGCAGAGGTGATTAAGTACCTGAGGATCAAATGAAAAGGACTGAGCCACTGGAAACTTAGAGTCACACTCCCAAATGATAAAATGGAACCAATATGAGAAGGAAGACTCCATTAATCCAACAAACAGGAGAATTAGCACCAAAAGAACTTAAGATCTTAATAGAATGGTTTCAAAGAAAATGTAGTATATGAAGTCAAAAACTCAATAGACTTGCTAAATAGCAAATTAGTTAAAATTCAATGAATAAGTTAAAAACAGCTTAAGAAAAAAAATTAGCATTTGAGGCTATCATCCATCTTCAAACATCTGCAGCACAAAGAGATTAAAAAAGTAGAAAAAAAATTGGAAGGTTAAATATTAGAGGACTGAATGACAAAGGCCCACATACATCTCATAAGGAATCTAGAACAAGAGAGAAAATAAGAAAATTTCCAAGTGAAAATAGATGAGAATTTTCCAGAAATTCAATTTCATTCCTCAGATTAAAGAAGCACAACACGGCCGGGCGCGGTGGCTCAAGCCTGTAATCCCAGCACTTTGGGAGGCCGAGACGGGTGGATCACGAGGTGAGGAGATCAAGACCATCCTGGCTAACACAGTGAAACCCCGTCTCTACTAAAAAAATACAAAAAACTAGCCGGGCGAGGTGGCGGGCGCCTGTAGTCCCAGCTACTCGGGAGGCTGAGGCAGGAGAATGGCGTAAAACCCGGGAGGCGGAGCTTGCAGTGAGCTGAGATCCGGCCACTGCACTCCAGCCTGGGTGACAGAGCGAGACTCCGTCTCAAAAAAAAAAAAAAAAAAAAAAAAAAAAAGAAGCACAACACATCCCCAGCAAGTTAAATAAAAATAAATCCACAGACATCTCCAGTGAAACTCAATACCAAATTCAAAGATACAATCTTAAAAGAATCAAAGATTACCTAGTATGAATGCAGGCTGACATCAAGCTTTTTGCAACATCGGGGCCAGATGACAATGGAATAACATAATATCTTTGAAGTAATGAGAAAAAATATTATCAATCTAGAATTCTTTTTTTTTTTTTTTTTTTTTTTTGAGACAGAGTCTCGCTCTGTCGCCCAGGCTGGAGTGCAGTGGCCGGATCTCAGCTCACTGCAAGCTCCGCCTCCCGGGTTCACGCCATTCTCCTGCCTCAGCCTCCTGAGGAGCTGGGACTACAGGCGCCCGCCACCTCGCCCGGCTAGTTTTTTTGTATTTTTTAGTAGAGACGGGGTTTCACCGTGTTAGCCAGGATGGTCTCGATCTCCTGACCTTGTGATCCGCCCGTCTCGGCCTCCCAGAGTGCTGGGATTACAGGCTTGAGCCACCGCGCCCGGCCTCAATCTAGAATTCTATACCCACCTTAGCTATTTTTAAGAGTAAAGGTAAAATGAAATTTCACTCTTGCAGAAAGGACATCCAACACCAGAGTTAGAAAACAGTAACCAAAAATAAGGTGGGATGCAAAGACTAAACTATGTTGGTAAATCTAAATAAGTAATGACTGCATAAAACAACATTAATAGTTAATTTAGGAAGTTGATAAGATAAATGTAAAATACTAGGCAGTAACAACATAGTACATGAGAAGAACTGATGGCCATTAATTCTAAGGTCTCTTAGTGTTATTCAGGAGATGAGCAGGAGTTCTGATTAATATTACAAATCTTTATAAAATCAAATATGCATGCTAAAAATTTGATAGTATGTTATTACTGAGGAATTCTAGCAAAGAAAAGTGGCAGGAATTACAGAATTATAAAGTTGCTATTTTGCAACTGCTAACAAAGTAACTGATTTAGGCAAAGATCCATGGATGAAACCTTTTAGCTAAAAAGTTGATGGGAAACCTCACAGTGAGTGGGGAACACATGGTCAGCACCTGACCCCACTAAGTGTGCACTGAGTGTGGTTATTATCAGAGAATACAGAAAAAAAAAGTTTAATCTGAATTTAAGCATGCCTTTAGGGCTTTCAGTTTACAGGAAATATGGAAATAAAGGAATAAGTTAAATAACATGATAACAGAAATTGATAAATCCAGAATGTGAGACATCTGACAGAAATCCATAGACGAACTAGTAGAGGTGTGTAGAGTATTAGGAATGCAACTGATTTTTGATTATTGATCTTATATTCAGCAAACCTGCTGACATCTTCTGTTACTTTTACTAGTAATATGCTAGTATGCATATCAGAATATGTAATTTGCTAATCAGAATATGTAATTTCTTATAAATATCTCATTCCGGGTAACTATAAAAATAAGGTATCTAGGATAAATCTGACTAAAGATATGTAAGACCTTTATGAAAACAAAAGAAAATTGCTGAAAAATAATAAAATACCTAAATCAATGGAGATTCTATGTTCATGAATGTGAAGTTCAACCAGTAAGATGCCATTTTCCCCCAAAACTAATCTTCCAATTAAATGCAATTCCAAGAAAAAAGCAAGAGATAGGTGAGGTCTAGCTCTACAAAAAATTTGTAAAAGGTGGCCAGGTATGGTGGTGTGTACCAGTAGTCCCAGCTACTTGGGAGACTGAGGTGGGAGGATTGCTTGAGCCCAGGAGTTCAAGGCTGCAGTGATGTAGTGAGCCAGAGCACACCACTGCACTCCAGCATGGGCAATACAGTAAGACCCTGCTGAGAGGGAGGGGAGGGAGAGAGGGAGGAAGGAAGGAAGGAAAGGACAGAGGAAGGGAGGGAAGGAGGGAAGGAAGGACAAATTTGGAGGTTGGTACACAGACCAAGGAAATAGAACAGATAACCCAGAAATAAATCCATGCATTTACTGCCAACTGATATTTGAGAAAGGAACCAAGAACATACATTGGGGAAAAGAAAATCTCTTAAATAAATGGTGCTGGTTAATGGTAACTTAGGAAATCAATAAATATAGTGCTGGGAAAACTGGATATCCATATGCAGAAAAATGAAACAGACCCCTCTCTCACCATATATGAAAATCAACTCAAAATGGATTGTAGACTTAAAAGATCTGAAACTGCGAAACTACAAGAAAATGGAAAATGCTTCATGAAATTGGACTGCACAAGGATTTTTTGAATAAGACCTCAAAAGCACAGGCAATGAAAGCAAAAATAGACAGATGGAATTACATTAAACCAAAAAGCTGTGGCCCAGCAAAGGAAACAATCAATAGAGTGAAGAGACAATCTATAGAATGGGAGAAAAGTATTTGCAAACTATCCATCTGACAAGATGTTAATATCCAGAAAACACAAGAAACTCAAACAGCTCAATAACCCAGAACAAAAACAAAAACAAAAACAAACAAAAAACAAAAAAAAACACTAATGCCCAAAACGCCTATATAGACATTTCTCAAGAAAAGACATACAAATGGCCAACAGATAGATGAAAAAAATGTTCAATATCACCAATCATCAGAGAAATACAAATCAAACCACAATGAACTATGATCTCATTGACGACTATTAAAAAGACAAAAAATAGGGCCGGCTGCCAGTGGCTCACGCCTGTAATCCCAGCATTCTGGGAGGCCAAGGCGGGTGGATCACGAGGTCAAGAGACCGAGATCATCCTGCACAACATTGTGAAACCCCATCTCTACTAAAAATACAAAAATTAGCTGGGTGTGTTGGTGCATGCCTGTCTTCCTAGCTACTCGGGAGGCTGAGGCAGGAGAATCGCTTGAACCCGGGAGGTGGAGGTTGCAGTGAACCAAGATCACGCCACTGCACTCCAGCCTGGGCGACAGTGCAAGACTCTGTCTCAAAAAAAAAAAGACAAAAAATACAAATGTTGGCAAGGATGTAGAGAAAAGGAAACGCTTATGCACTGTGGGTGGGAATGTAAATGAGTACAGCCATTATGAAAAACAGTATGAAGGTTCCTCAAAAAATTAAAAACAGAACTACCATATGATCCAGCAGTGTAATTACTGGGAATATATTCAATGGTAGTGAAATCAGTATGTCAAAGAGCTATCTGCACTCCCATATTTATTGCAGTGCTATTTACAATAGCCAAGATACAAAATCAATCCAAATGTCCATCTACAGATGACTAAAGAAAACGTGGCATGTGTGGGTGTATATATATACACAATGGAATACTGGTCAATCATAAAACAATGAAGTCCTGCTTTTTTTTTGCAGCAACATGGATGAACCTGGAGGACATTATGTTAAATGAAATAAGCCAGGCACAGAAAGACAAACACCACATGATCTCATTCATCTGTGGAGTCTAAAAAAGTTGATTTCATAGAATTAGCGAGTAGAATAATGGTTACCAGAGTCTGGGGAGGGTAGTGAGTTTGCCGTAGTGGGGACTGGGAGAGGTTGGTCAATGGATACAAAGTTACAGTTGGACAGGAAGAATAAATTCTGGTGTTCTATTATACAGCAGAGTGACTACAGTAATGAATAATGTAGGCGGGCCAGTGGTGGCTCACCCTTGTAATTCCAACACTTTGGGAGGATCGCTTGAGCCCAGCAATTCAAGACCAGCTGGGACAACATGGCAAAGCTCGTCTCTACAAAAACTACAAAATTAGCTACTTGGGGGCGCTGAGGTGGGAGGAACGCTTGAACCCAGGGGGTCAAGACTGCACTGTGCTCCGGCCTGGGCAACAAAACAACCCTGTCTCAAACAACAACGATGTAGTGTGTATTTCAAGATAGCTAGAAGACTTTGAATGTTATCACCGCTAAGAAATAAATATTTAAAGTGATGGATATGATAAACCCTGATTTGATACAATGCACACTTATATTGAAACATCACTGTACCCCATAAATATGTAAAATTGTCAATTATAAATAAAAAATTAATTTAAAAAAGGAATATTCTATACTTTCTAAAATGTTTAAAGGTTTACATCTTATATTTAGTACTTGATGCTACCTTGGTTTTGGTGTATTGTGTCAATGCCTCACACCATCTAGTTTATTGTTTCAACAGGTGGCCCCTTCTCTGACATACATGTTGCTTCTGTTTAAGTGGATATACATGTATAGGTCTGTTGCTGGCTTTCTTGGGTATTTTATAATACCTATGCTAATAACAGACTTGATCAAATCTTAAAATTTCTGATAGTACAATTTCAAAACTGTTTTATGCTTGGCTTTTTTTTTTTCTTTTTTTAAGATGGGGTCTCACTGTGTCACCCACTCTGGAGTGCAGTGGCACAATCACAGCTCATTTCAGCCTCACACTCCTGGGCAAAAATGCTGTTAGAGTCCTCTAGCGATCCTCCCACTTTAGCCTCCTGAGTGGATTGGACCACAGGTGCAGGCCACTGCGCCTGGCTAATTTCAGGTCTGTTCTTTTTCCTCAAGATTGCCTTGGCAATCCAGGGTCTTTTGCATTTCCATATGAATTTTCAGATTATTGTTCCTATTTCTGAGAAATAACGATCAATAAACAAGTGAAAAGACAATCAGGTTCACCAGAAACAGGAAGAATACAAAAAAATAAATAAATAAATTAAAAAAAAACATGAGCCACCATTTCAGTACCAGACGAGCAAAAATGTTACGTTGAACTAATATTAAGTGCAGGACAAGAGAGGGGAAACCAGCACCTCATTCACTGCTGAGGGAAATATAAACTGGGTCTACCCTTTGGAGATCTATTTGGAAATATTTAGTCATGCTGAAATCATAACGTACCTTCTGACTCACCTAACAATTTAACTTCTAAGTACTTACCCACCATGTAAGCCTTCACATGTGCACAAGAAGAGATGTTCAAATACATTTGTTCACTGTAATGTTAAGATGGTCAAAAGCTGAAAATGCTGTTAGAATTTTTCTATCAGTAGGAGAGTAAGTAAACTGTGACATGTTCATACAATGAAATACCAAACAGCATTCAAAAATGAATGAACCAGAGTTACAACCTTGAAGCAAATACGGCAAAATGTTATAATCTATTAAAGGTGAGTGGAGTCTACAACAGGTATTATCCTCTGTGCTTCCAGTGCTTGAAATATTTCAGGCCGGGCATGGTGGCTCATGCCTGGAATCCCAGCACTTTTGGAGGCCAAGGCAGGCGGATCACCTGAGGTCAGGAGTTCGAGACCAGTCTGACCAACATGTTGAAACCACGTCTCTACTAAAAACACACAAAAATTAGCAGGGTGTGGTGGCACGCGCCTGTAATCCTAGCTACTCAGAAGGCTGAGCAGGAGAATCGCTTGAACCTGGGAGGCAGAGGTTGCAGTGAGCCAAGATGGCGCCACTGCACTCCAGCCTGAAGGATATAGCGAGATTCTGTCTCCAAAACAAACAAAAAAAATTCAAAAATTCTAAAAAGTAGTTAATAAAAATGTTGGGGAAAAGATAATACTTCTCCTTTTTTTTTTTTTTTTTTTTTTTGAGATGGAGTTTTGCACTTGTTGCCCAGGCTGGAGTGCAATGGCACGACCTCAGCTCACTGCAACTTCCACCTCTGGGATTTGAGCGATTCTCCTGCCTCAGCCTCCAAAGTAGCTTGGATTACAGTCATGTGCCACCACACCCAGCTAAATTTTGCATTTTTAGTAGAGACAGGGTTTCACCATGTTGGCCTCGCTGGTTTCGAACTCCTGACCTCAGGTGATCCACCTGCCTCAGCCTCCCAAAGTGCTGGGATTACAGGCGTGAGCCACTGCACCCAGCCTCCCCCTTTTATTATATCAATTTCTATGACACACATTACTGTACTTGTAGAATAATTTATCCACTGAATTTACCAATGTGGAATTGCCCTACCCAGATGTCTTGTGAAATAAGTTTTTCTTACTGTTTAAGACACATTTAATTAGATTTTCTGCTCCTTGCAACTTATTGCATATTGATACAATGCGCTTTATCAAAACAAAACTCTAAACTCTGAAGAATGTACAAATCCTGGTGAGTTCTTGATGACTATAAAGATCCTGTTATTCTCATAGAGGGTGGAGGCAGGAATTTTGCAAACTACACAAATAGTTGTAGTTTTACCAGAAACCACCCTAGTTTTGCTTCACATTTTCCCAATCATTGAACAGTTCCTAACAGAATGTGCCTATTTTGTTTTTAGCATTGTTAGCTACATCTAGAAATGTGACAGAGTCTAAATTGCTTCTTTGGAAGTATTTAAAAGCATTTGTAAGTCTTCCTCTGTGGTTCCCTGAAAATGTTGTTTAAACGTGTATTCTAACTTTCCAACAAGAGAGACAGCCCAGGGAAATGGTTTTGTTTCTTTTCTATCCTAGATATATCCAAAATCTAGTATTCTACATAGGCACTCAACAAGATTGTGCAGCAACTCCCACAACTACAGAGACAGCGTTTCATTTAAACATCACACTTCTGTAATAAACACTTACAAAGGTATGAACATTTTAATTAAATGGATTTATTTTAAAAGACTATAAAATTTGACATCAAGAGAGATAAAAAAAGACCCATAAGATTTAAATTGGCAAATATAAAAATGATTGGCTATAAACAATGTAAAAATATATTTCCCAGCCCCCAAACAAAACATAAGTAATTATAAAATTTTTGTACTGAGTTCATTTCCCTTATAATTCTTGAGAACCATTCTAAGCAATCTATTTGTATAAAATATAAAATTAAATGTATCATAACTATTAATTTAAAAATTATTTTAAATTTGAGTTTATTGAGTTTGCCATTTTTTGTACGTAACAGTGGTTTCTGGTCCCAAGTTCCCCTTGAACGTATTTACTACAATGGTCTTTTTACTATTTCCTGCTACAATAGAAAAGAAAGGCTAACCATTCATGGGTCCCATAAAAAACAATGTGAAGGAAGACTCTAAGAGTGACCAAATCTACCAGTGAACAGACTATCTTTCTGAAAAAGAAAGAATGAAGTGACCAACTAAGAGATCCACTTTTGTACCAATGAAACACATGGAGGTGAAACCTCAGAACAAGCAGAACTTAAGCTCAATGACAAGATGTTTTGTATGTCAGGCCAGCTGAGAATGTATCTGTCAATCTTGACTAAGCCCAATGCATGGGTGGCGACCCTGAGGAAGGCCAGATGATATGCTCTGAATTTTAGATAGGTCTAGATGACATTAAAAATCACAATGGTACGGTTTGATGTGAAACTCTAGTCGACCTATCATAAACTAGTTTTCTGAATCAGTCCTTATTCTTAGACCCAAGACTCAGCTATTTCTCCTTTCTTAGATGATATGCCCAATAAAAACAGCATCCATGATTGGTTTCATTATCTCCCAACTAAACAGTGGTGACATTACCACTAACACTAGTATCCAAACTCTGAAACAAATCCTAAAGGTACTGAGTCAGTAAGACAGAGCAGAAGCTATGTCAGGCCATACTGACCAATTTCTGAGAACCACATTAGCCACATTCATGCAACTAAAACCCATCTACGACACACAAATGGCAGATGAGAGAAAAAAAAAAAGGATGAGGTCATTCAACTTTATCCCTGGAAACATGATTCCACTGTTTCAAATATAGGAAACCTACCCTGGGAGACTTCTACCAAAGTGCAGAAGGACCTGATGTACGGGCTCATCATCTTAACACTAGAGTCCCAGGTCAAAACTCCAGGAGGAGGATAAGAAAGGTCTAGTCTGTGAACCACCTGGACAGAAAGGTTATATCCCAAGCGTCCTGCCTACCTGTGACAGCTGCTAGCCAACAGACAATTCTGGTTATGAAGTTATTTCTTGAGAATGGCTTGATTCTCCTGTATGCCACCAACAGTATTAGTCTGGGCAGGGTTCCCTGGATATTTACTTTCTTAAGATGTTCCTTGCCAAAGACAAACTAGACCAATGCCTATGTTAGAACAAGGACTCTCAAGATCCTGCTACACAGTATTCACAATTAAAAGGGCCCAAGATTCAGGACCACCTAAAGACAACTGACAAAAAGTAAGCGTCAGAGCCAGAGGTCAACCTCTGCTAGATGAAGCAGCAGCACATAGTTCCATTTCCATCTGATAAGGAGACAGAAAAGAGGCATCTCGAACAATGAAAAACGAAAGGCTGGGGTCCTAAAAAAACAGACTGGCTTCAAAGAAAACATTAAGGAAGACCCACAGAGCTGTATTAATTTTAGTAAAAATAATCATATGCCAACAGGGGAATTGAACCACTTTCTAAATCATAGTATGAACTCATCTCTTCAGATACTTGGTAAGTGGTCAAAGCTTGTTTTTATAATTACTTTCACTGTTTTGGGCAAAAAGTCTTTCTTATCTTTGGTCCTTAGGTGTGGTATCAGTTTCTTCCATTTTTTTATGTGTTACAAAACAATCTCTTTCTCACTTGACATCAACAACCAACGTGAAGTATAAACACGAAGTTGCTGATATTGTTGCTTCTATACACACAAAATACCAACATCTCCATACATTTTATAGGCTATACCAAGGTCTCAGAAAGAATTAATAACAGTTATCCAAAAATATTGTAAAATTTAAGGCTGAGTGAAATACAGTGAAGCCTGGTAATATATGTTAAGGAAAAAAACCTAGACCAACATTTTAAATATTGGTTTCTTAAATATGTTAAATTCCCATTAACAAAACATAATCTAAGCATCAAAACAAACAGCTAAGCAAATTAATTTAAAAATAAAACAGTTTCTAAGTAGATGAATATAATCACGTTTATACAGCTATAAAGCATCACTTGGAAGCTAAGCCTAGTAAAAGAATGACCTGTAACAGAATGACAGAATCATTTATCAACCTTTGAGTTGTGTGATTTAAAAAACAACTGTTCTCTCCTCCTCCCACCAAAATCTCCATTTGAGATAAGTTTCAATCGTCATTTTTTTTTAATTTTTTAACTTAGCTGGCCTAATTTGTGGTGGCTGACACAATATTGATAAAACTGCCTACTTGACCTTCCTCTTGCTCTCCGAAAGAAGTGGTTTAAACAATTACACAGATTTTACAAGAGCTTCTGCCAGGGCTCAAGTACCACAGTGCAGAGTCACTACCTTAGTTAACATGTGCTCCCCAGAGTCTTTAGGCATTAAGTGGTTCAGTGAGGGCTTCAGCCCTAGTGGTATTTTCAGGTTTTCTCAGCTGGGACTCCTGTCGTTTTTCATACAGCATAATGGCAAAGTCAAGTAGGAACATAAAACTTGCTAAAAATCCAAACACCTGAGGAAAAAAATGAGGAAAGGTTATAGGAGGAATTTTGGAATATAATCTTACATTTCCTACTTGGCTTGGACAGTGTTTCATATAAGCAAGATGTTTATGAATTTTATCTTATACACAACTACTCTTTAATGTTAAAAAAAAAATTTTTTAAGTCATCAAAAAATGGAAAGAAGTTAGAAAAACTTCCAGAATAATGGCTATCAGTCGGAAGTCCCACAAAGTACTAATGTGCTGCCTTAGGTGTGCATGTTTATATGTAGAGGGCTAATATATGAAACTAGGGTTAACAGATAAACATTAAATCCTAAAAAATGATACAGAACACAAGAATATTTGCATTGTTAGATTGACCCACAGATGTGATAAGGAAATGTGACTAGGCAACTCAGTCTAGGTGAAAATGAAAAAAGTTATTAATATCAAAACAGAAATTCCATTTTGAAGATACTATTAGGTTACTTAAATAAAATACACGTTCCAGTTGTCACATTGCAATGACACAGTGGCACAACGCCACTACCTACTTCCTCTTCCTTAAGTCACTTCCTCAATTGTTCTCTTCTAAAATATGATCAAACATTCTGAGAATTCTATCAAGAGACAGAAGACCATGCGTCTGCTTCAAATTTAGCTTCTCCACTAGCAAAACCCTTAAGGATATGGGGGCCAAATAAGTGCTCTGTAAAAAAGAGAAAATTGATGTAGGTGATGGCTAAAGTCTCTTCCAAATCTAATACTCTCTATCTCCACGATTTTTATTCATAACATTCTCTTACAGTCTGTTGCAGTCTCCTGACCTGTCCTCCCCCTTCTAAAGAATATGCATTCCACCTCATTTTACCACAAAGTAAGCTGAGCTCCAAATTAATTAATTCCGCCAGATATCCCCAACATATCCGATGTAAATTTAATTATCAAGGCCTCCCACTCTCCCATCCCCCGCCACAAAAGTCAAGTCGTTTTCCCTCTGGAATCTTTATTTTTCACTTGATGGCATTTATCCCCTTATTTTCCTGGCAATCTTCTTAAATACATCAAACTCAGACCAAATGTCACCCTTGTTTTTGAAGCTGTCTCTGATCGCCTCAAAGAGCTCTCCAGTCCATATAAGGCCCTCTATACTACATACTCCAGACAAGCGATCTTCGAGCTCTTTACACACTTCTGAATTTAAAAAACAAAAAGGACTTCCTCGTGCACTTGTCTGTAAAACTTTTCATAATTTAAATAGATACAAAAGGTAATGTCCAGCATATTATAAATATCGGCTTTTTAAACTACCAGTCACTACTAAATATACCCAGTGAAATATAAATACTGGGACAGTCTAATACATCATCTAATTAAAATCCAAATTTTTTTTTTTTATAGCTGTAAATTTTTTCACTGGAACTCAATTGTTCCTCAACTTCATTTCACTTTCCCCACAGAATTTTATAGTAACGTATTTTTATACTCATAATATTATTTATCACCATCTCATACTCCTCTGCAACAAAAATGATTCGAAACTGAAATTAACCATAAAGCCCTATTAAAACTTTGATTTTTCTCTTCTATTGGTTTATGTACCCATGAATAAATATTGCTTATTGCTAGAATGAATCAAGATTCAGTGTTAATTTTATTTCTATGTTTTGTTTTTACACATGTAAGTGCTACGAAACTGTTGTCACATGAACAGGTAAATATAGCCATGCAATTCTCTGAATTCCTTTTGAGTTTTCTATCATAAAAAGCAGTTTTAATGATGTATTAGCTGACAACTCTATTAATTACGACTTCAATTTTTTGGGTTTTTTTTGTTTTGTTTTTTGAGATAGAGTCTCACTCTGTCACTTAGGCTGGAGTGCAGTGGCACAATCTTGGCTCACTGCAACCTCTGCCTCCCAGGTTCAAGCGATTCTCCTGCCTCAGCCTCTCGAGTAGCTGAGACTACAGGCGCCCGCCACCGCGCCCGGCTAATTTTTGTGGTAGAGACAAAGTTTCACTATGTTGACCAAGGTGGTCTCAAACTCCTGACCTCGTGATCCACCCACCTTGACCTCCCAAAGTGCTGGGATTACAGGCATGAGCCACCACGCCCAGCCTAACTTTAATTTTGTTAAAAATAAAGTATTAGTTGGAAACCAGCTGACTTGCAAGACAATTTGTCGTCCAGTTGCTAGTCATTCAAGTTCACAGCACTGGCACCAGTCCAACGCCATGATCCTTGCTTTACAATTCCGAAACCCAAAGAACTACATTAACTCAAGGTTTTCATGATTCACTTGGCTCAAAATTGACACGAAGACTATTTACAGTCTTTTCTTATCTCTTTTACTATAAATATTCGTATGTTTTATTTCAGATAAACCAATGTTAGATGACAGAGTACTATCCCAGGCCCTCAAATGGGTGTTGTGTAATATACGATATGTACAGCACTACCTTTCTAAAATCCAGAATATTCTGAATTCTAAAAAAAATTCTGACCCCAAGAATTTCGGATAAAAATTGGATCTTTATTTTCAACTGTCTCTTTGTTGTACTCAAGGGTTTTGTTTCACAACTCAGGGTAATCCACCACAGTAAGTGATATGGTTTGGGTCTGTGTCCCCAGCCAATTCTCACGTTAAATTGTAATCCTCAATGTTGGGGGTGGGGCCTAGTTGGAAGTGATAGGATCATGGGAGCAGATTTCCCCTTTGGTGCTGTTCTTGTAAGAGTGAGTTATTGAAAGATCTGGTTGTTTAAAAGTGCGTAGCACCTCCCCACTCTCTCTCTTCCTCCTGCTCTGACCACGTAAGATGTGCCTGCTTCTGCCTTGCCTTCTGCCATGGCTTCTGCCATTTCCTGAGACCTCCCCTGCTATGTTTCCTATAGAGCTGTCAGAACCATGAGGCAATTAAACCTCTTTTCTTTATGCGTTACCCAGTCTCAGGTATTTCTATATAGCAGTGCAAGAAGGAACTAATGCAGCAAGATTCAGGACACGCAAGTATTTTTTCTTTTTGACGGGGCAAGGTGGGTGGCGACTGTGAATGGGAAGGTGGAAAAGAGTTGGTGAGACTCCTTCACCAGAGATAAATTCTCAGACATACTAGTTTTAAAAAAGATTACATATGGAGATTAAAAAGCTGGAAATTAATTTCCTCAAAACTATCTCTGCCTCGTACTCCTTGAAAAGTCCTAGTGAACCTTTAAGGATATGTATAACCCACTGAAAACTGCTGTCTAGACCAACTTTTTTATTATTAATTTTTTTTTCTTCTTGTAGAGATGAGGTCTCACTATGTTGCTTGCCCAGGCTGGTCTTGAACTCCTGGCTTCAAGTGATTCTCTCACCTTAGCCTCCTAAAGTGCTGGGATTACAAGCCTGAGCCACAGCACCCAGTCTCAGAATAACTTCTATTGGTTCATTTAACAAACTCCATTACAATTTTACTTTTCCGTCTCCTTTTCTATGCTGAGCCTCTGAATCATTTCTCCCATATATTCTCCATACCTAGAATAGCACCTGGCATGTAGGTGTGCATTTATTGTACTGAAAGTGGAGAAATATAAAATAAAGTCAATTTTACCACTTCCATTAGCAATAACACATTGATATGCGGAGTAAGTAGATTTTTTTTAAACAAAATTCGTCAAATTCTATAGGCTCTAGGTTTCAAAGGCTATCATATTGATTTGCTTTAAGGTCTTCTGTTCAAAATTACACTAAAAAATAAGTTAAAAGAAAAACAACTCTAACATGCTGTATAACTTGTCAAGTACCCTCCAAATTCCATATTTCTAAGGAAACAAAAATAAGCAATGTTAAAAATACAAGGTACTTACAATAGCAGCAATTTCAGCTGAAGTCCTGTCATGTGTGGAAACAAAAATGATGGATGCCAACAAAAACACACATCCTGTTCCCAAAGTAATATAAAAATCCTATGCATACATACAAAACACAAAAGGAATACAATAGTTAGATTCATGGAAATGAACTTTTTCATTTTTAACTTTAAAAAGCTCTGGCTGTTTGTTTTTCTTGATACAATCCAAACTTACATACCCAAACTTCTAACTTTTCAATAAGCCTGGCATTCAATAAATACTGTGTAAAATAAACAGTACCCACACTGGGCTGGGCATATTGAGAGAACACATTACAAGATAATCTTTTAATAACAACAGCCCCCTATGCCAGGAGAGGTGGCATGAGCCTGTAGTCCCAGCTAATTGGGACGTTTTTTGTTATCCAGTCTCAAAAAAAAAAAAAAAAAAAATCAGTCCTGGAAAAGATCTCGTGTGCATGTGCACAAGTGTTTGTGTGTGCCTCTTTTTCTCTGGGACATAATACAATTATCTAAGCCAAAGCATTTATTACAATTCCATCTTGCTTCCAGCAAAAAAGCATTTGTCTTTCCTTTCAAAGTATTTTATGGTAGGATGACATCTCTGAGAGTATTCCAATGCTTTGAAAGCACTTTCTAAAAGAGAGAATTTTAAAAACCACCCATTATTAAATAGATGTATGCCAAGAGTGTGTTTTTTAGACACTTAAGCTTTCTGGAATAACATATTGCCTTCAACTGTTCCAAGTGGGTAATCCACAGTGAGCCTGTATGATGAGCTTATCTACTACATAAAACTTCCATATATCATCATAATGCAGCTTACAATCATGAGATGTTTCATGGGTTTCCAAGTGCTCTCTCAGGCATTATCTCACAAGGCTCTCATATGCCAACTGAAAACAGTAATGACATATATACTTGATTCAGAAAGGGAAACTTGGTAAAATGATAGCCACTCCAAAGTCTGATACTTTTTGAGTTTTCTGAACTGCAAACTCCACTAAACCTAATACCAATAAAACTGGCCGGGCACAGTGGCTCCCAGCTGTAATCCCAGCACTTTGGGAGGCTGAGGCAGGCGGATCGAGGTCAGGAGTTCAAGACCAGCCTGACCAACATGGTGAAACCCTGTCTCTACTAAAAATACCAAAAAAAAAAAAAAAAATAGCCGGGCATGGTGGTGGGCACCTGTAGTCCCAGCTACTCTGGAGGCTGAGGCAGGAGAATCACTCAAACCCAGGAGCGGAGGTTGCAGTGAGCCAAGGTCACACCACTGCACTCCAGCCTGGGTAACAGAGCAAGACTGTCTCAAAAAAAAAAAAAAAAAAATCAATAAAACTATTTAACACAAAATTCCTAAACCGTCACTCACTTAACATTTATAAAAAATGGAAGAGGTTTTCTCGCCAGGCACAGTGGTTCACGCCTGTAATCCCAGCACTTTGGGAGGCTGAGGCGGGTGGATCACCTGAGGTCAGGAGTTCGAGAACACCCTGGCCAACATGGTCAAACCCCGTCTCCATTAAAAATGCAAAAATTAGATGGGTGTGGTGGTGGGCGCTTGTAATTCCAGCTATTTGGGAGGCTGAGGCAGGAGAATCACTTAAACCTGGGAGGCAGAGGTTGCAGTGAGCCGAGATCGCACCATTGTACTCCAGCCTGGGGCACAAGAACAAAACTCTGTCTCAAAAAAGAAAAAAAAAACAAGGAGGTTTTCTCTGCTTCTAAAAGGTGTTTCCTTGTAGTACTTTATTTTTTAATTCCTTTGGTTATTTCAAATTTATTGCATATAAATATAAAATTATATTTACTAATATTTAGAATACATTCAAGTTAATTGAAATAAGACAATCATTTTGAGACAATAATGCAGTGTTCAACAAACATGGGTTCTAGAGCCAGTCTACCTGAGTTCAAATCTGAGCTATACCACTAGTAAATGTAAATGTTGAGCTATATACCACTAGTAAATGTAAATGTCCCAAAAATGTTGGCTACTGTTGTTCCTAATAGACTGTGACTGCAATGGCATGGGATAGAAAACATTCTCTTAAAAAATATTATTCCTTTGGGAGGCCAAGGTGGGCGGATCACCTGAGGTCAGGAGTTTGAGATCAGCCTGGCCAATATGGCGAAACCCGGTCTCTACTAAAAGTACAAAAATTAGCCGCGCGTGGTGGCACACGCCTATAATCCCAGCTATTCGGGATGCTGAAGCAGAGAATCGTTTGAACCCAGGAAGTGGAGGACGCAGTGAGCTCCTATTGCGCCACTGCACTCCAGTCTGGCGACAGAGCAAGACGACTTCTCAAAAAAAAAAAAAAAAAAAAGTTATTCCTCTCTAGGCACCACCAGTACCACACACTCAAAACACATTCCTCTAAAACAGAAAACCTCTCTTGCATGAAAAAATATTTAAAATCTAAGTGTATTAATATGCAGACAGTAAAAAGTGATTTTTAAACCATGCAAACAAACATGAAATCCTTATGATATTAGGTAAAAAGTAGAATATATGTTCTAAGATTACAAATCATTTAAATTTTAAAAATCACCTACGAATGGAAACAAAAGACTTGAAAGGAATACAGCAAAATAATACAAAAGCTATTTTAGGATGAAAGGACTAATTTTTCTTTTTTCTCAGTATTTTTAAACTAGTATTTACTCTAAAATGACTTTTTAAATGCTCAAGTTTGATATAATAAGTGTTTTACTTTTTTCAGGTTCCACCATTATACTATACTGGTCAATATTACAGTGTTGTTTCTTGTCAAAATGATACTAAACTGGACAATATTATAATACCGTTTCTTGTCAAAATGATCAGTGTGCTTTAAACGCTACAGATGCAGCATTAAAATAAAAACTAAACATTTCTAAAAATATTTTTATGGTGATGTTGTTTCACTGTTGAGATAAGAAATGACAAAATGATTTCTACTTTTAATTTTTTTAATATAAATTTTTCCAGTCAGAATTTGGTGTGTGTGTGTGTCTATATATATATTTATATTTACAAATTAAAACTATAAATCAACCAGCTCAGATACTTGAGAACTTTTCCCTTGTCCAAATCTTATGGTATATTCATCTGTAAAAAAGAAAATGTTCAAAGACTACAAATATAATTAACAAAAATTCTAAGGAGTATCTGTATCCTCTTAATATACATTTCATAAAAAAAAATGAGTCTTGTTGTCATTGTCATAGAGATTCCTATAGTGATGGTATTAGCCATGACAGCACCTCAAGATGGTAGGGCATTGGTTCTAATAGGATTCTGCTCCTAGCAAACTAACACAGGAACATAAAAACCAAACACCGCATGTTCTCACTCATAAGTGGGAGTTGAACAGTGAGAACACATGGACACAGGGAGGGGAACATCACACACCAGGGCCTGTCAGGGGGTGGTGGGCAAGGGGAGGGAGAGCATTAGGATAAATACCTAATGCATGCGGGGCTTAAAACCTAGCATGATAGGTTGATGGGTGCAGCAAACCACCATGGCAGATGTATACCTATGTAACAAACCTGCACGTTCTGCACATGTATCCCGGAACTTAAAGTGAAATAAAAAATTAAAAAAAAAAAAAAAAAGTCTGCCTCGATCACAGAGTGTCAAATCCAGTTTATTTTCCATCCTAGCTGTGTTAACTTTGGACAAGTTCCTTAATCACCCTGAACCTAAGTTTCCTCAAAGAGAAATGGAGCATAAGGTGTAAGGATTCTAAATCACAGCACATAAAGTAATTGGCACACAGTACATCCATGCTGACAGCAGCTACCTGTATTACCAGCCCCGATGACAGAATGGTCACATACTGACTATACCAAGAACTGTGTAGGTGTGCTCATAAAATGCTTGATAGATTTGGTTCAGACTCAACTTGTTTTTCAAAGTTAATTTTTAACTGTTTGGTATAAACTTTTATTTATTTATTTATTTTTGAGACAGGGTCTCACTCTGTCACCAGGATGGAGTGCAATGGTGTGATTTATAACGCACAGCAGCAGCCTTGACCTCCTGGGTTCAAGTGATCCTCCTGTCTCAGCCTCCTGCGCAGCTAGGACTACAAGCACGCATCACCATGCCCAGCTAATTTTTTCCTTTTTTTGTACAGATGGGGTCTCACTATGTTACCCGGGCTGCTCTTGAACTCCTGGCCTCAAGTGCTACTCCTGCCTCAGCTTCCCAAAGTGCTGGGATTACAGGTGTGAGCCACCACTCCAGTCTATTTTTTAACTTAGAATATATTTTTATAAAAAGGTAATAGATTCCTATAGCACAAAATTCAAGAGGTACAAAAGGTTATACAGAAAAAAGTAACTATCTTAGGTGTATAATCAATATATAATTTAATGCTTGCTTATTAATCTAAAATAATAGAATCTTACTGGTTTGTTTTTATACTGTTATTTCTTATTTGTAAGAGCTCAAAATCGGGCCAGGCATAGGTTCACGCTTCTAAGCCCAGTACTTTGGAAGGCCAAGGCAGGAGGACTGCTTGACCCCAGGAGGTCAAAGCCAGCCTAGGCAACACAGCAAGATCTCATGGCTAATAAAAATCAAAAAAAGTAGCTGGGCGTGGTGGCACACGTCTGTAGTCACAGCTACTCCCCAGCTACTCAGAAGGCTGAGGCACAAGGATTGCTTGAGACCAGGAGATCAAGGCTACAGTGAGCCGTGATCATGCCACTGCACTCCAGCCTGGTCAAAAGAGCGAGACCTGTCTCAAAAAAAAAAAAAAAAAGGCTGGCTGCGGTGGCTCATGCCTATAATCCCAGCACTTTGGGAGGCCAAGACAGGCGGATCACCTGAGGTCAGGAGTTCAAGACCAGCCTGGCCAACATGGCGAAACCCCTTCTCTACTAAAAGTACAAAAATTAGCCGTGGCGGGCGCCTATAATCCCAGTTACTCAGGAGGCTGAGGCAGGAGAATTGCTTGAACCCAGGAGGCGGAGGTTGCAATGAGCCGAGATCCTGCCATTGCACTCCAGTCTGGGCAACAAGAGCAAGACTCTGTCTCAAAAAGAAAAAAAAAAAAAAAAGTTCAAAATCTACATAATCCCTTCCCTCAAAGATGTGGATTATTTTGCCAACCCTGACACGTACAACTCTTCACAAACTACTACTGACAACTCAAATGCTACTAAAGAAGTAAACTGCTCAATATATAAATTATTTCGCCAGGTGCAGTGGCTCATGCCTGTAATTCTAACACTTTGGTTGGCCAAGGAGGGTGGATCATGAGGTCAGGAGTTCAAGACCAGCCTTGCCAAGATGGTGAAACTCCATCTCTACTAAAAATACAAAAATTAGCCAGGTGCACACCTGTAATCCCAGCTACTTGGGAGGCAGAGGCAGAAGAATCACTTGAACCCAGGAGGCGGAGGTTGCAGTGAGCCGAGATTGTGCCACTGCACTCCAGCCTGGGTGACAGAGCAAGACTCCGTCTCAAAAATAAATAAATAAAAATTATTTCATATGTCATCTCACACATTCAACTATACTCAAAAACAGGGTCAGGGCCAGGCACGGTGGCTCACGCTTGTAATGCCAGCACTTTTGGGAGGCCAAGGTGGGTGGATCACTTGAGTCCAGGAGTTTGAGACCAGCCTGGGCGACAAGACAAAACCTCATCTCTACAAAAAATATAAGAATTAGCCACGTGTGGTGGTACAAACCTATAGTCCCAGGTACTGGAGAGGCTAAGGTGGGAGGATTGCTTGAGCCTGGGAGGCGGAGGCTGCAGTGAGCTGAGATCATACCACTGCACTCCAGCCTGGGCAACAGAGTGAGACACCATCTCAAAAACAAAACAAAACAAAAAACCTTATCGGGTCAGCATACTAAGTGTTAAAAAGTTAAGCATTTCTAATTTTGTAAAAAATAAGACTCTCAAGTACTTTTTATTTTTATAAGAAAATGTATGAATAAATTCAACAAATGCATTCTTAATTCACTCACAGACAACTTTTCATAATACCATTAAAGCAAAATATAGGAAGAATTACATGTTGCTTTATTTTCCCTGATCACTGAAGCTTTAAGCTTTAAATGTTTTATTTTAAAGCTCCAGAAATATTTCACATTAGTTCATTACTCTATCTCCAGTGTCTAGCATATAAATGCCTGGCATGTAATAAAGGCACACAATTAATAACTGTAGAACCAATGAGTGACACTCAAAAGTGAGAAATCAGAAGTGACAAAATCCTAGGCTTAAGTCGAATGTGAATTACATTAAACTACCAATAACTGTAAACTATTGGCAGTGTCTGCCACTCTCACTCTAATCTCACTTTCCCTCTCTATCATCCCCTCGGTAGGAAAAACCAGAGGTGCTTAGAAGCAGAGCGAGTTGGAACAAGGGATACTGTCTTTTCACGTTGCTGAGTTTTGAAAACATTACTGCTTTAAACAATAAAACTATGCCAGATTACAAAATAGCTATGCTCTTAATATGGGGATGATATTTTCTCATGCTTACCGATGATTTTACTTTTGTGGTATCAACTTTCTCGTAAAATGGAGTGCAGTACACAATCAGTATAAGGAGACTCAGAAGAAAGGCACTGCAGCTTACAAACTCAAAAAAATAAAGTCCTCCACACAAAGTACATTGTGATACAACTTCTTCACAGATGAAGGCCAGCAGAGACAGCAACTACAAATGAAGAAAAACATTTCACTTCAGTGTTTTTCAGAGAACCTACAGTATTTAGAAAGCTGTTTCTGAATAATACGTTTACTCAAATATTTACAATGAGGAGACTATGGCAAACAAGATTAATGAATAAACCTCATCTACACAGAACTTAGTTTGGCCGATTTGAAGGAAATACAGGTAAATAAAGAATTAACCCATCGTGTACTAATGCCAGAACAAGGGAAATATATAATATTGTTATAAAAGCACACAGGAGAGAAGCTCAACTTTGGGGTCAGGAAAGGCTTCCTGAAGGAGAAAGCTGAGACTTGAAGAACAGAGTCAGTTTGGGGGATGAAAGATTAAGGAAAGAAATTCCCAGCAGAGAAGCAGTACATAGAAAGGCTCAGAAATGAGAGCATAGCACCTGCCCCTTGACCCAACATACAGACAACACACACCCTGACCTCCAACTGAACTGCCAAAGTGAGTCAAATCAACACGGCTCAAGTATAGAGTTTGAGGGAAGAGAACGGCAGCACAAAAATTATTATATGAGGCTAGAGAGGTAAGCTGAGGCCGGATCTAAATGTCCTCATTAATCAAAGAGTCTGGATTTTAAGGGTTTTAAAGTAAAGGTTGACAATGATCAGGTTTATGCTTTCAGTAGTTCTCACTGGCTACAATATGGAGAAGGCACCAGAGGTAAGGCAAACCTTGGGGTGGACATCCAACTGGGAAGCTGATGTAGGAAATCAGGGCAAATAATAGCGAATAGAGAGCAGCAGTGGAGAAGAGTGGCAATTACTGAGAGATGCAGCAGAAGCTCTTATCGCACAGAATGCAAAAGCTCGTATCAGACAAGATGCATACAAATAATATGGAACATAAGATAACACATATGTACCTTAAACATTTTAACTTAAAAATGCACATTTATTAACAATCTTTTGGAGTGAGTATTTTCTTTATGGGTCTGCTGACTGGAATTCCACATTTTCTGAATAACTCACTTTCATCATCTATGGACTAGCACTTCCAGACTGATGTTATCTGAAGTGAAGTGACATGGTAAACACTTGAGAAACAGAGTTCAGAATCTTTCTAGAGTCAGACTAGTTTTACCAGCCTTTTACAGTTGCCTTGCTCTTCCTTAATTCCATGGCAGATAAATATTTTAGTAACTTATCTTTCAGTCTTTCCAAAGCATTCAATTTAGTTTAAAAAAAAAAATTCCTTTTCACACTCAGTTTTAGCTTTGTAGTACTTAACTGTATGGCCATAAAAGTATAGTTAGCATAAACCTGTATGGGAACAACACACTCAACTGATAACAGAAGCAGGAGTTCGGGTGTGCTAATGAGACGCCTACTGGCCATGGCAGGCTGTGGGTGACCAGTGTGAGGTCAGGATGCTTGGTGTGGTGAATGTTAACTCTGGTTAACTTGGCAACTCAATTACACGCAAGTGGGTTTTAACTACTTCCAACTGCTGTGTATGTGATACTAACATACTGGTCCTCACTGAAGAAATAGTCAGGTTTTTTTCTTTTTAAAAGGCAAGGGTGCTGGGGAAAGAATAAATTCAGTTTTAAACATGCTGTGATTGAGGAGGTCTGTGGAAGAGTTAGGTGAAGATGTAGTTGGAAAGCAAAATGAACATATGGTCTGGAGCTCAACGGAGAGGTCTAACATGCAGATAAAGATGTGGGAGGCAGCAGAGTGGGAGGGTGAGATGACCCAAAGGAGGAAAGATAGCCTTATGTGGAAATCTGAGGAATCTGAAGATTTCTAGGATATGCAGAAGGGAAGAAACCAGCAAAGGACAACCAGGAGCAGCAATCAAAGGGGCAGTAACCAAGAAAAAAGTATTTACACACACACATGCACAAACACACAAGTAATCAAGAGTGCTAAATGCTACTTAGAGGTCAAGTAAGAACAACACTGAAACACCTACCTTAGATTGAGCTACAAGAAGGTTACCGGTGACATCAGCAAGAAAAGTTCCAGGGTAGTCAGGGAGAGAAGCTCGATGACAGTACTGTGTATTGGGAAATAAGGGGAGGGTAAGGCAGTGAAAGAGAGACAGCATAGGCAGTAAGTGTGGCTGGGAAAGAATGGCCAGATAGGGCAGTAGTGGATGAGGTCAAAGAGAAGGGAATTTCAACATGGGGGAGAACTGAGCATGTTTAAATACTTACGCAGAAACCACTAAGATGGGTCGATCTAAAGACAGAGGTAGAAAAATGGCTCCCTAAAGATAGGATTCAGGGCTCAGGTTTGGGGCTAACTCTTCTCTAGAAATAGAAGGGAAGAGAGTGAAGAAGAATATTTTGCTTGGGCAGTTTGTGTGGGTTTTGTGGAAGCTGAGGGAATTTCCTGCTGAGGGCCAAAACCATCAAAACGACTGATGACCTAAGTCAGAGGCTAAAGGGAATTCCCTTCTCACACCAGTCAGGCCAGTAGAAGCAAGCAGACAGGTTAATGGCAAGAAGATTGTTACCAAAATCAACAGATACATTTCATAGTAATAGAAAATACCTTATCCTACAAAACATTTTCATCAAAAAGAGTCAAGGGTACAGCCATCCTGAACAAGAGTTCAGCATAGCTGAACTGTTTAAAAACTAAGCATATATCTACCATATGACCCAGTAACAGAACTCTTGGGCATCTATCTCAGAGAAATGAAAACTTAACATTTGTACAAAAACCGGTACATGAATGTTTATAACAATTTTATTCATAGTAGCCCCAAACTAGAAACATCCCAGATGTCCAATGGTTAAAACTGTGTACATCCATACCATGGAATATTAGCAATAAAAAGGAGCAAACTTGATATATGTCACGTCCTAGATGAATCTCCAGAGAATTATTCAAAGTAAAAAAAAAAAAAAATCCAATCTCAAAAAGTTACATATTGTATGATTCCATTCACGGCCCATTCTTAGAATAAAAAAATAATGATTGCTAACAAATTAGTGGCAGCCAAGAGAAAGGGGAAAGGTGTGGCTACAAAGGGGTAGCACAGGGAAGCCTGTGCTGATGGCACAGTTCTGTATCTTGACTGTGGTAGTGATTATAGAAACCTATCCATGTGATAAAATTACACAGAATTACACACACATGCACATACAAATGAGTGCATGGGACCTCCCTGTATTTTTTTTTTTTTTTTTTGCAATTTCCTGTGAATCAATAATTATTTCAAAATAAAAAGTTTAAAAAAAAATTCAAATCTGTACTGGTATCCAAACCTTTAAGGGATTTCCTCTCCCTCCTACTGGTTACACAAAATGTATATATCCCCACAACAGCAAAGAATTTATATAAAAGAAAAAAAATAGATATCCCTCTGATTTCCTGTAAGTTAGTGAAGCATGAAATAGCCCAGCACGTCCCAAACAACTTCCTTCAGACAGGTGTTAGGTAAGGCGCTCCCAATCATTACACCACAGGATATAAAGTGACAACACCAAGACAAATCCCAGAAGGCCACTGTGTAAAGACACTTCCTTAGTCTCCTATAATCAGAATTACAGGATGAGTTCTAACATGACTATGGTCTAATAAAATACTAAATATCTGACATTTCACTTGCCTTTTTCTTGCCTCTATGTTAAATCTTGTCCAAGTTTTGAAAGTTTCTCTCTGAGAAATTTACAAAATATGCCTCAGGTGTATAAAAGTCAATTAACTGAGAGAAGATACCAGCCTAAAACTCTAATTAGGGTCTGGGAATAGTTGAACCATTCATGTTACAATTAGATTACTAGGCACACTCATGTGTGAAGGCTATATGGCAATAAAATGTTATCTGTAGGACCGACACAGGCTGCTTGTCTATTCTCGGTAAAAAAAAAAAAAAAAAAAAAAAAAGGATGGGATCCAGCTTGTCCAGAAGCAGTCAGTCTCCAGTCATTACAAGTCCTATTCCAAATGTATTAACAGGTGTCATTCTTACTGACCTTACTGACCTATTGCCTCAGAGCAACAGTAAGAGGCATTCTGCCTGGACATCTTAAGAGAATGAAGGAGTACAATATCAAGTATGGACATCTGGCAGGGCACAGTGGCTTACACCTGTAATCCTAGCACTTTGGGAGGCCAAGGCGGGCAGATCACTTGAGTCCTTCTGGCCAACCTGGTTCAAAATCAGCCTGGCCAACACGGCAAAACCCCGTCTCTACTAAAAATACAAAAATTAGCTGGGCATGGTGGCATATGCCTGTAATCCCAGCTACTTCGGTGGCTGAAGCATGAGAATTGCTTGAACCCAAGAGGTGGAGGTTACAGTGAGCCAAGATGGCGCTACTGCACTCCAGCCTGGGTGACAGAGCGAGACTATCTCGAAAAAAAAAAAAAAAAAAAAAAAGAAAGTTTGGACATTTACTAGTTCCCATCTCAAGTTAAAGGCCAAGAAATTGGCACTACCAGCTATAGTCAATATGAAATTCTGTTGGTCAGGTGCGATGGGTCACACCTGTAATCCCAGCACTTTGGGAGGCCAAGGCGGGAGGATTGCTTGGGCTCAGGAGTTTGAGACCAGCCTAAGCAACATGGTGAAACCCCGTCTCCACCAAAAAAAAAAAGAAAAAAAAATTCTCTGACTACCCATCTCTGAGGCTACTAACCTTCCTCTGTAAGCTCCCACAGCACTATACAATTGCTAGTTCAAAGTGTACTTGAATTAGCAACACTCCAACACTGTTCTATGTACAGGAAGATGTAATGATGGAGTAATAAGCTCAGTGTACAAGAAACAATACTAACCACACATTTTATACCACATTAACTGAGCATTCATTATATGTAGGTTAGAAAATCTCAAGAAAATGTTCTAAGGAGCTGGAGAAGAATGAGTGGAAAAGCAGGACTCAAACCAGGTAGAGACACACACAGAACCTGGAGAGACAGATGGCATGCTAATTCTAGGTGGAGGATGAAAAAAAACATATTCATAAGGGCAAGAATTTGCATAGTAAATCCAAAAATGATAATAAGGCAACTGACCTAACTGGATGGGGATGAAGAAAAAAATGGTTTAGGAGTTGGGTGTGGTTGTGTGATGATCATGCAAGGGAATATGGATGTCTAATTAAAGGCAGCAGGGAACGCCTACCTGGTTTAGTAGGTTAGAAAACAGGAGGAACAGAGGATTGGGTAGGGCCTAAGGAATTCTACAGTTTGAGTATAGGAGGGAAAAGAGCAACTAACAGAGGATAAGCAAGCCACAGGAAGTGTTATTAAAAGAAGAAAAAAGAAAACTCCTTAAAAAGCACCAGGTAAACATACTCCAAACTGTTATCACACTGTGACATCTGGCAGTATGAGGGGTAGGAAAGTGGTTTTAATATTTTTAGTTGATTTTTTTTTTTTTTTTGGTAAGCAGACACCTTTTTTTTTTTTGAGACGGAGTCTTGCTCTGTCGCCCAGGCTGTAGTGCAGTGGCGCAATCTTGGCTCACTGCAAGCTCTGCCTCCCGGGTTCACGCCATTCTCCTGCCTCAGCCTTCCCAGTATCTGGGACTACAGGCGCCTGCCACCACGTCCAGCTAATTTTTTGTATTTTTAGTAGAGACGGGGTTTCACCGTGTTAGTCAGAATGGTCTCGATCTGCCGATCTTGTGATCCACCCGCCTCTGCCTCCCAAAGTGCTGGGATTACAGGCGTGAGCCACCGCACCCCGCCAGCAGACACTTTTTTGTATTAAAAAGAAAAAAGAGTAAAAGTTGCCCGGGCGTAGTGGCTCACGCCTGTAATCTCAGCACTTTGGGAGGTCAAGGCGGGTGGATAACGAGGTCAGGAGTTTGAGACCAGCCTGGCCAACATAATGAAACTCTGTCTCTACCAAAAATACAAAAATTAGCTGGGCATGGTGGTGCACGCCTATAGTCCCAGCTACTCAGGAGACTGAGGCAGGAGAATTGCTTGAACCCAGGAGGCAGAGGTTGCAGTGAGCTGAGACTGCGCCACTGCACTCCAGCTTGGGTGACAGAGCTAGGCTTCATCTTGAAAAAAAAAAAAAGTGTAAAAGTTGAAGGAAGAATTTCGAGAAATGAGTGGTCGCCAGCATTAAATGCCAAAGTGGTCAAGAATAGGAAGAGAGAAAAATGTCACTGAATTAGCTAAGAAGTTCATAGTAAATGTAACCCGTAAGTAAAAAGGCTCAATTATTATTTTTTGGTAAACAGTTTTGTTCTCAATAGCATGAAGTCATCACACTAAATATTGCTTACTGAATATTAAGCTAAGTACCTAACAACTGTATACCCAATGTAACTCCTTTTAATGACATAAAATTTTACCCAAATATAATTAAGGGAATTATCAAGCTTTTAATGTCAGGAGGGCCCTTAGAGGGCATAGTCTCCCACCGTCATGTTTACAAAGATGGAATTAAGCTACTGACAGTTAAGCCCCAAGTTAGCTCTGCACAGACAAGAACTCAAGTCTCTGACTCCCACTCTGTACTTCCTCTCCCCATGAAATGTTTGTTAAATTCCTTTTACGAGTATGTATGTTTGTGTAGGTTTTCCCTGTAAGACTGGCTTTGTGAAGTTAAACCCACAGTTCTGTATATTTCCCTTAATGTATTAAATCATACATTAAAAACAATTTGCTAGCATCAACAGATTTGGGAAGTCTCAGTGACTAAAAGATGATCTTACAGCTCTGGTTATTTAAACACTGGATAATTACTATCCTGCATCTGTCTCTCCATTTCAGTTTCACTACCCTTTCTTTTTCCTTTTTTTTTTTTTCACTACCTTTCTTTTTCCTGTTGCCAGGCTGGAGTGCAGTGGCACGATCTCGGCTCCGGCAGTCTCCACCTCCTGCCTCAGCCTCCTGAGTAGCTGGGATTACAGGCGCACGCCACAACACCCAGCTAATTTTTGTATTTTTAGAAGAGACGGGGTTTCACCATGTTGGCCAGGATGGTCTCGATCTCCTGACCTTGTGATCTGCTCGCCTTGGCCTCCCAAAGTGCTGGGATTACAGGCATGAGCCACCGCACCCGGCCTCAGTTTCACTACCTTTTCTGAAATTTCAAGTGTTCCTTAAAATGGTCACTATATTAAATATGAATTCTCCATTAATTTAACAGTCTACTACTTATATTTCATAAAAAGAACTTTTAAATGTTTGTCATTAATTATAAGGCTCCATCTACAAAATGATATGAATTATAAATTAATGAACTTTACTATTAAAAACCTTGTAGTTGTAAGTAAAGTTCAAATTTAAAAATCCACTGGTCTGAAGAAACAGTCCAGGCCTCCCTTGCCTTAGGCAAATATTTACTCTTACAAACGTTCAAAGATATAATTTGCTGACATTATGGATCTTCCTCAAGGTAAAAATAGAACATTTCAATTTACTACACATCAGTTTTCATATTTAAATAATGAAAAGAGCATTAATATAAGAAATGCTTCTAAGTAATTTGTTTCTTGGTACTTATAGGGTAACATTTATAATGTAATAAATTGAAAAATCACTGGTGATTTCTAAAACTGCTTGCCAGATGAGCGACTAGAATCCCAGTACTGTGCAGCTATCAGGACAGTCAACTGACTGCATGGACACAATGTGGAGCTTGTTGCACAGAAAATTACACATATTTAGGTCACTGCACCAGCGTATCAGCAAGCAATTAGGTTACCAAACGTCAATTCTCCCCTTAAAACAAAAACTCCCTCAAAAAAATTCACAAAATAAAACATGAACATATGGACAAATCTAAGGATAGTATAAACTGAAAAACTGCATACAGTTAGGACTCCAGTAACTCCTTATACTGAATTCTCAACTGAGCATTTCTTCTTCAGCTCTGGAAGGGTGAATGGTAGTTGGGGGATGCTCAGGGTTTTAAAAAAATTTAGGTCATATCTGAATGGTAGACACAGCTATGTAACTTCAAGAGACAGAGAAGCTACGTTCTTTTATATCTAATCTCCTCTGTATACAGGCTCCACTCTCTATCCCTTCAATGTTCAGTTCTGTAATAGCAAACCCCATGGAGTCTCAGAGGTTTGAAAAAAAAATTTTAAGAGTGGAAAGAACCTCAGAGGTAATCCAATTCAACCTCCAAAGACTCTAATGTAAGAATTTCCTAAGTATATACAGTGTCTGGTTTTTAAGTTTCAGAGCAAGCTTCTTTTCTCTTGTAGGATCTTATAGATCCTGTTAAGATTTATGGGTCCAGAATAATATACTCAAACATATAAGTGTACAATATTTTGAATAAAATTTCACAGGGTTTGCAGGTCCCTTGTTAAAACACCTCCTCTTCTGATTATGGGTTTCTCCATTACAGTTGTTTCCTTACTGGAGCTCCCAATTCTGTTTAGTTTTTTTAAAAAAGTAAACATCTAAAGTAAAACAACCAATCTATCTAAAGGAAGAATGTGATTCAAGGCCTTGCCTATAGCCCCAGGCTGGAAGACAACTTTTACTGACTTCATATGTAACTTTCTTGGGACTTGTTGGATAATTCCTGTAATATACTGTTACTGTGAAGAGATAAGACATTATCAAAACAGACAAAGCAGGAACAAAAAGACAACCATCAAAGTGAAAGGCAATAATGAAAAAGTACTTTTAAATCTCCATATTAAAGGCATTCTTGTAACATGATAATCTCCCCATAAACAAATAAATAGATTTCATAAAGAGATACTAGTTTTTATTCTTTTTCCATTTCTTCTTATGAATCATGGAGAACAAATACAATCTAACGATCTTTTAAGGCAAATTCATCTTCTCTGTGTCCAAGTATAACATTTACCACAACCATTTCTGGTTGTTCCATGTTTTCTTCTATAATAGCAATAAGGAAGGAAACTGATTATGTTCTAGTCCAAAGATACGAAACTACAGTTTACTAAACTATAAGAAGGTAATGAGAAAATTTACTTTAGCTTTGCCACTTTTTATTAGAAAGAAAAAAAAATAAAGGCAACTGAAAACAGGAGATTTTGTGGGCAGCAAACCAATACAGATGATTTTTTTGAGCAGCAAGAATGCTTCGGATGGGCTGGGCGCAGTGGCTTACGCCTGTAATCCGAGCACTTTGGGAGGCCCGGGGAGCGAAAATCACCTGAAGTCAGGAGTTTGAGACCAGCCTGATCAACCCCGTCTCTATGAAAAATACAGGGAAAAAAAAAAAAAATTCAGCCGGGCATGGTGGTGCGTGCCTGTAGTCCCATCTACCCGGCATGAGAATTGCTTGAACCGGGGAGGCGGTTTCAGTGAGCCGAGATTGCGTCACTGCACTCTAACCTGGGCGACAGAGCAAGACTCCGTCTCAAAAAAAAAAAAAAAAAAAAAAAAAAAGCTTCAGATGAATATTCTTTTCTGTTCTAAAGAGTTCTACTATTCACGTAGAAAATTTTAGCTTTACTGCAGAGAAATACAGCTAATACCTAAAAATCATATGACAGCTCACAAGAGAAGAGCAGAAGGAAGAAGGTAGAAGGAACAGCTTATGCAAAGGAACAGTGGCAGGGAAGAGCCCCCGATGCCTCGTAATAAATTAAAGGTGGCCAGTGTGGAACTACCTACAGGGATACTGGGTTCCATAGGCGGCATTATCCCTTCCTTTCAAATGATTTCCCAGTCATCAGCAGATGTGATCGTTTTGATCGCTAAACAGCCGATTTTCCGACTTCTGTTTTTCTATTCAATAAAAGTAGGTCACCTGAGTTCTAAGAATTTAACTTCTGGTCATTTGAGTTGTAAGAATTTATTTCCAAGGAAACCAATGAGCTAATTTTTACTTAGAATGGTTAAAAAACAAAACAAAGTAAAACAAAACAAAACTCATAAACATTGTAAGCATTCGGATTTTTCCTAAACTGGTTCTACTGCAGAAAACGTTGCTCATCAGTGGTTGAAACAGTACACAGGAGCTCAACACGACTGTAAAGTGAATAATTTAAATCCCAAAGATGCTTTGATGTTTTCACTAATAGGTTTATGGTACTTTAACTGCTTAAAAGAAACTCAGTAAAACGGAAAGATGCATACCATGTCCTAGCTCTGCTCTCCGCACATCCTCACAAAAAGCTGTCCTTTCGACTTTCCACTTAGAATCCATATTGCTCAATTTTGAAATAATTATTTTCCAGTCAATATAAAACTTTTAGAGGACAATTTACTGGACACACACACACATCTCAATGCCACGCGTGGTATCGCAGGACTTTGTCCAGCAAGTTAAGCTGCCCCCATGGGCTCGCCGCAGGAAAACCGCAAGAGCCAGAGAAAGATAAACACAAAGCGCTTCACAGTCTAAATGCAGGCACTGTGGGCGATAATGCAGAGTAGCAGCAGAGAGAAGAGAGGAAAGTCGCCACAGAGGATGAGCGAAAGATGCTGAAGTGACTGACTTGGGTCTCCGACGCATTTCCTGAGCCCGCCTAATACTGGGTGGCCCCAGCTCGTGGGATCCCGATGGGGAGCGCCGTGGGACTGGGGGCCGCCCGGCGGAAGGGCGGAGGGTAACGCCCCCCTCCCCAGGCGGAGAGGAAAGGAACTAGAGGTGTGGAAACCGCCTCTTACTGAACAACCAAGCTGAAACGAAGCAGCTCGGCGGCCTCCCAAGCCCAGGCCAGACCCCGCTCCCCGGCCTGGGCTCGCCCTCCCTGACCGCGGACTCACCAGCTGCAAACCCTTGAGAACGCGCCGGGGCCCCGGGAGCCGATCCAGGAAGAAGTAGGCAGCGAGGCCGCTCCGGGGGCCTCTGGCGGGGCCCGGGTCCTCCTCCGTAGTGGGGCTGTACACCGCTCCGTTCTCCATCGCCTCGGGCCGGTGAGCACGGCGGCCGCAGCAACCGGACCGCTGACTTCTCGGACTCCAGAAGTCCCCGGTAGCGGGGAGGCGGCCGTCACTTCCTGGGCCTCTTCCCCTTCTTCCGCCCGACTCCGCCCCTTCCCGCCCCCGCCCTCGGCCCGCCTGCTCCCTTCTCAGCAAACTTGCCTGTTAGCGCTTGGGATTCTTCCTATTTTCATCCAAGGATTGAGTTCTTTCTGTGAGCCTTTGCTGGGTTTCTCACCTCCCTCCATCTTTCACCCTGACATTCGTTCATTCACTTAATATTTTTGCGTACTTTCAGTGTGTAGTGAACCCCGTTCTAGGTGCTTGGGTGACAGCCAAGTACCCCCCAAAATCACAGGATCCCTAGTAACAGAGACAGACAATAAACAAGAAAACAGATGAATAGTAATTTCAGATAGTGATAAGTGACGTGAAAATAGTGTGATGTGAAAATATGACACGAAAATAATGGATTCAGCACCTCTGGTGGGTTGGTAAATTTAGTTAAAAAAAGAAGAAGGAGGAGGAGGAGAAGAGGAAGGAGAAGGAGAAAAGGATGGAGAATTGGGTGCTCTACTTAAATGGCCACTACTAAACTGAGTGGTCAGGAAAGGCCTCTCTAAGGACTATGATCTTTGAGTTGAATGAGACTCAAAGTGTGAGAAGCGAGGCTTGTAAAGTTCTGGGGCGAGCCTTTCACGCAAGTGCAAATGTCCCGAGGACCAAATGAGTTTGGTTCAATCTGAAGCCCAAAGGCCTGTGTCGCTAGGGATAAGTACAGGAGGAAATGAGATGATGGAGATGTAGGCAAAGGCCAGATAATGTGGAGGCCTTACAGACCAAGAGAAGAATTCGGATTTCATTTTAAGTACAATGAGTTGTCTGTAAGGACTTTCAGGATGGTTCCTCCCGCGTCTCCCCAAATTCCATTTAGGCTCACTTTTCAAAATCATTTCCTTTGTCTCTTTCTTGGTCACCAACTGCTACAGTCACGTATGTTAATTTTGTATGAACTTGTGGAGGAATGCAATTATATTTTAGCAACTAAAGTTGATTGAGTTACAGGATCCTCACAACAATATAGGTTCAACAGTATAAAGTCGGTTACCTTCATTCTCAAATGAAAAAACTGAGGCCAAGAGGCTGAGATCATATCCAAGGACAAACAGCCAGGAGCAGCTGGAATGCAGGCCTAAGCGGTCTGACTCGAAACCTTGCTGCTAAACACTAACCCAGAAAACGTCAGCTTCTAACTCATCTCTCCATTGGAGTCTCAAAACCTATGGAAGAGAGAAGGGTTTCTGCTGCCATCAGCTGCTACATTTCTCCGTGGCCCCAAACCTCCCTTTCTTCTTCCAGTAACAAACGAAAACTCCCATTCAAATGAATAGAGACAAGTAGATACTGCCCCGCAGGGGCCACCTTGAACCAGCCAGAACTACCCTTCTGTCTTTGATTACATGCATTCTGAATGTCCTCTCAAGGCCAAGATGCCACCAATTCTGTCCAACAAAAGAAGGCCACTGTATTTTCACCAGGGCTACAAGGATTCATTGTCCTGTTATTCTTCAAGTCACTATCCTCCCAAATTGGACACTACTGATGTCTAAAATTTCCTTTGAAATTCATCCAAAATTAAGATGAGTTGATGACTAGAGAGATGGATAAAAGATTTGTGATAGGCCAGGCACAGTGACTCACACCTGTAATCCCAGCACTTTGGGAGGCCAAGGCAGGTGGATCTGAAGTCAAGGGTTCAAATCCAGACTGACCAACATGGTGAAACCCTGTCTCTACTAAAAATACAAAAATTAGCCAGGCATGGTGGCATGTGCCTGTAATCCCAGCTACTCAGAAGGCTGAGGCAGGAGAATCGTTCAAACCTAGGAGGCGGAGGTTGCAGTGAGCCAAGATCACACCACTGCACTCCAGCCTAGACGACAGAGTGAGACTCCGTCTCAAAAAAAAAACACAAAACACAAACATTTTTGATAAAGCAACTGCAGTAACATATTAACGGTAATATGGGTGTGCACTGTACAATTATTTCAGCATTTCTATATGTTTAAAGATTTTCAAAATAAAGTATTGGGGGAAAGTTACAAAGAAGTATACTTTGAGACAAGAGGGAAGACGAAGAGACTTCATCAACCCTCTTGGTTCGTTTAGGGCACGCTTATGCAATTCTCTAGGGGTCTCTGCTTCTCTTTGCATTTTTAGAAGAAGACATGAATTTAGCCTGTGATTCATAAACTCCAAGATGGCAAAGAATCATCTGTGATGTTAATTTAAAATGAAGATTCTTGGAGATCTAGCCCCAAAGATTCTGAATGTGGATGGGGCTTGGGAATATACTTTTGTAACAAGCTCTTCATGTGAATCTGGGAACAAATCCATCCACATAGAGAAACACTGTTTTATAATGTGATAAAAGTGAGAGCCATTGTGTAGTAGACAGTAGACGTGCCATATTTTCTTTGCTCTGAATGATTTGGTGGTGCCCAGGATTTAGAGACTAATATTTCACCCAGGTAAAGAAATGGGCATCCCTTACATTTTCTTCATAAATTAAAAGACCAAATAAAAATGTTAGTGCTTCATGAGCAAATACTTGTATAGGAAACTCTTTTGATGGGCATATTCACACAGAAAACTGTCACCCTCATTAATGAATAAAACAACTGAATAGTCAAATGGTGGGACTCACTATGTTGAAATGAGAAATCTTATTTATGGTAAAAAAAAAAAAAATACAACAAAAAGAAGAAAGGAAGATACACTAAATTTAGGTTTTAAAGAATATTCACTGTTTTCCTTTAAAAATAGATATTGATTTTTTAAAAAAGAAAGAAAAACATTCACAAGAAGAGATTGGGGAACATAATTTGATGGGATTTCAGACATTCAAAAAATAATGTGGTAGTGTTGGAGGCTGCTGCAAGACCTCAGTTCTTCTTAGTTTAAAATAATTTAAACAAGCGACACACAGCAAAAGAGATGCAGCATAATTTATTGCAAAAGAAAAAAATATTTTGAAAACTAAATACAGAATAGACATCACACCCTGAGAGACAGACAGAATTCAGGGCAGGCTGCTCAAAAGGATGAGATGGCGTTGATTATTGCTGGAGATTATTGCTAATCATGTATTATTTGCATGATTATTCATAAGGAGGTGGGAAGAAGTGTTACCGTTAGGTTCGTGCTAGAGTAATCGTGGTTTTGGCCGTTACTTTAAATGCAAAAACCACAATTACTTTTGCACCAACCTAGTAGTAAGCATCTTCTGGCTGGTCCTCTGGCTGCACATGTGCAGTAGCTGTGCACGCATGTTCATCCCTCAGGTGTCCCATTAGCATCGTAAATCTCCACCCAGGGGTGTGTTTTATGCTATTATAATGAGCAAAGGGTCAGTTTGAGGACGGTAAAATCAAAGTGCTCATGCTGTCTACAGGAGAAATTCCCTATTGAAGATAGCTTGGCTCGATTGAGTTCAATCACAATTCAAATGCTAAGGCTTATTGTATTGACTGTTGGGGGCACTTCCTTGACTACCTATCCTGCCTCAGTACTACTTTTTCAGCTCAGAGTTTAATTTTTTCAGCAGCTCCTGCTAAACAATTTTTCACTGGCTCTCTTATGGATATTAGCACAGTTAGGCAATAATGTGGATACAAAGTTAGATTATAGACGCTATCCTACAGTGATATCACAGTAATGTCCACAAAGGACTATGTTACAAAATAGAAAGAGATATGTGTTATAGAAGAGATACAAATTAAATATGTTGCTAATTCAGAGCAGAGAGAGATAACTTTCAGTTAAAAGGATCACTACAGTGGAGCTTCAAGTTGGGGTTAAACTATACTTCGGTGTGGACATACAGATACAGGGCAGAATGTATTCAGGCAGTAGGGTGGTATGAAGGAAGGCAAAGAAAGTGTGCATAGGTACAGTGAATGAAGGGAACAGGGAAAGACAGAGTAGTTAAGGAATATAAGCTGGAGATCAAATTTTGGAAGGCTTTGAAAATCAAGCTAAGGAACTGGGCCTTTCCATTATTGTTGGGTAATGAAGAACCGCAGCAAGTTTTAGGAAGGGGAGTGAAATTATCAGAGCTTTTCCTTGGTGATATTTTTCTAGCAGCCTTAGGCACACTGGTTACAGAGATCCAGGTAAGGGCTGTTATAAAACTTCAGGAGAGAGGGAATAGAAGCTTAAACTCTGACGGTAGTCAGGGGGATGGCGCCAAAAGAACATTGAAGGTAAAACCAGTGAGATTTGAGGACTGATTTGTTTAGAGAGTAAGAAAGGAATTGGAGCAGGTGCCAATATTTCAAGTCTGGATAACGAAGAGATGGAGGGAGAATAATAACAGACAGAGGTAATATAGGAGGCAGTAACACTTGTTGGTGTCAAAGTACAAATTTCAAAAAATTAAAAAGATAACTTTCATACAAGCATATAGTAAGCATGCTTCAAAGATTTATCTAACTTATTAATAGACCAGGCTCATGCCTGTAATCCAGGCAGGAGGATTCCTTGTGTCCAGGAGTTCAAGACCAGATTGGATCCCATCTCTAAAATAATAATAATAATAATAATAATACAAAATTAGCTGAGTGTGGAGGCATAGGCCTGTAGTCCCAGCTACTTGGGAGGTTGAGGTAGGAGGATCGCTTGAGCCCGGGGAAGTTGAGGCTACAGTGAGCCTTGACTGTGCCATTGTGTCATTGCACTTCAGCCTAGGTGACAGAGTGAGACCTTGTCTTAAAAATAAAATAAAATAAAATAATAAAATAAAATAAAATATTGCCTTTCCAGCTTGGACCCAGCAGAATGATTCCCGCAAAGAAGTGTGCAAAGAGCAAAAGGGCCGTTTCCCCATCAACGAGGTGGTGACCGGAGAATACACCATCAACATTCACAAGCACACCCATGGAGTGGGCTTCAAGAAGCATGCCCCTTGGGCATTCAAAGAGATTCAGAAATTTGCCATGAAGGAGATGGGAGCTCCAGATGAGATGTGCGAGTTGATACCAGGCTCAACAAAGCTGTCTGGGCCAAAGGAATAAGGAATATCACATACCGAATCCACGTGTGATTATCCAGAATGAGGATGAAGATTCACCAAAAAAGCTCTATTTGGCTACTTATGTACCTGTTACTGCTTTCTTTCTTTCTTTTTTTCAGACGGAGTCTCACTCTGTCGCCCAGGCTGGAGTGCAGCGGCGCAATCTCGGCTCACTGCAAGCTCCGCCTCCCAGTTTCACGCCATTCTCCTGCCTCAGCCTCCCGAGTAGCTGGGACTACAGTCGCCCGCAACCACGCCCGGCTAATTTTTGTATTTGTAGTAGAGACGGAGTTTCACTGTGTTAGCCAGGATGGTCTTCATCTCCTGACCTCGTGATCCACCCGCCTCGGTCTCCCAAAGTGCTGGGATTACAGGCGTGAGCCACCGCCTCTGGCAACACTTTAAAAAATCTACAGACAGTCAGTGTGGATGAGAACTAATTGCTGATCATTAAATACATCAAATAAAGTTATAAAATTGCACACCAAAAAAACTACCTAATTTATTAGTCAAGTAATCAGAAGAATGTAAAACTGGTTTAGAGGAGGATATGAGAGACGTGTGTGTGTGTGTGGGTGTGGGTGTATTCAGTGAAAGAAAAAAAATAATGCTACAATAAGATTGCTAGGTTAAATCCAAAACTGGTTAATGGTCTACCGAACAATAAAATTGTTAGCTTTGTGATGAACTCTAACACAGAGAAATCATTTTTATCTCCCTCTAACAAAAATCATTTGCAATTTACCAATTTTCTATAATTGATACCTTAATTACAGAATCTGAGCCCAAGTCAGTAATAAATACTAACTCAAAGAAAATTGTCTTTCCCTAGACCATCAGATGACCCTTAGGAGGGTTTTGTAGACAATGCTCTAGTCTAGGGGCCGGCAAACTTTTTCTTTAAGGAACCAGATAGTAACTATTTTAGACTATGAGAGCCATATGGTCTCTGTCGGAACTACTCAACTCAACTCTGTTATAAAATGAAAGTAGTTGTAGGTGATATATTAACAAATGCGTGTGTCTGTGTTCCAATACAACTTTTACAATAGCAGGCAATAGGCTGAGCACAGTGGCTCATGCCTGTAATCCTAGCACTTTGGGAGGGCAAGGCGGGCAGAGCACCGGAAGTCAGGAGTTCAAGAGCAGCCTGGCCAACATGGTGAAACCCCGTCTAAAATACAAAAATTAGCCGGGCATAACGGCGGGTGCCTGTAATCCCAGCTACTCAGGAGGCTGAGATGGGAGAATCGCTTGAACCCGGGAGACTGTGGTTGCAGTGAGCTGAGATCGTGCCGCTGCACTCCAGTCTGGGCGGCTGAGCGAGACTCCGTCTCAAAAAAATAAAATTAAATTAAAAATTAAAATAAAAAAAAATAAAGCAGGCAGTAGGCTGGCTTTGGCCAACAAACCACGCTTTGCTAGCCCCTGCTTTAGTTCAGTAGTTCTCAAACTTAAGGGATCATCAGAATCCCCTGGAAGGCTTGTTAAGCCACAGATTGCTGGGTCCAACCCCCAGAGTTTCAGACCCAGTAGATCTTGGGTGGAACCTGAAAATTTGCACTCCTAAGAAGTTCCCAGGTGATGGTGATGCTGCTGGTCCAGGGACCACACTTTGAGAACTACCGTGCTAGTATGACATTGAAAGGGCACTTGGTAATCCTTATTTCCAGATCTGGGGTCATTTGTTCCAACAAAGGGAAGATGAAGAACTCAGATTAGGACATACTGAGATTGAGGTGCCAAAGGGCATCAAGTGGAGTTTGTGATAAATAGTTTCAAATTTGGATCTGGAGGCTGGGCGTGGTGGCTCACACCTGTAATGCCAGCACTTTGGAAGGCCGACATGGGCCAATCACTTGAGTCTAGAAGTTCAAGATCAGCCTGGCCAACATGGTGAAACCCTGTCTCTACTAAAAATACAAAAATTAGTCAGGCATGGTGGTGCATGACTGTAATCCCAGCTGCTACTCAGGAGGCTGAGGCACCAGCTCTGTTTCCAAAAAAAAAAAAAAAAAAAAAAAAAGGATCTGGAGCATTGGAGGGAGGAAATAAAGCATTTGGGAAATACTCATAGAACTGAATAGTTACAGCCATAAAAGTGCTAAAGGGATGAACTTATAGGAAGAAGAGGATTGAGGCTAGAACTTTGGAGGGAGTAGGAAAGAAGGTGAAGAAGAGCCAAGGAAAAGCAGTGGTTAAAGAGCAGGAGACAAGAGCAGTGATGTGAAAGGCAAAGGAAAAGGAAAAGTCTTAAATTGTATGAATATTTCCAAATTCCACAAAGTGCCCAAGAATACCAGATAAGCAAGAAGTTTGGATCAGAGATCTCCTAGGAAAGACAGCTTATCAATGCTCCTCTCCCAACAAAACTAGACTAGAGAAAAAGCAAGTGACATCATCAACCTCCACATTTTCTTTACACCAGCAGAGGGCCACAAAGGCAAAGGAATGCTAAGGCTTCTGTAAACCAGTGCAGGGTCAGTTCTTAGGTGTCGTTAGGGGGAAAAGATGGTGTGTCACTTAACCTCCTTGCTTCCATCATTATTTGGGTATTTTAGTCCAGGACAGTTTGACCACGTGAGTGAGGGATGTGATAAAGAAAGGTAGGAGCTTCTGAGTGCCTGGGGAAGGGAAAGGGTGGGGTCCAATTTGCAATTTAAATTGCAGACCCCATCATCCCCAGGCAGCCCTAACACCGTCTGACCTCATAATGAGTGCCATTGCAGGTCATAGAATCAATCTTAGAGGTTTTGTCTTCATTATTGGTTAAATTTTATTTTTTGAAAATATGAAACCTTGATAAAGGTTTCAAAAGTAGAAACATGGCCGGGCGCGGTCGCTCAAGCCTGTAATCCTAGCACTTTGGGAGGCCGAGACGGGCGGATCACGAGGTCAGGAGATCGAGACCATCCTGGCTAACACGGTGAAACCCCGTCTCTACTAAAAATACAAAAAATTAGCCGGGCGTGGTGGCGGACGCCTGTAGTCCCAGCTACACGGGAGGCTGAGGCAGGAGAATGGCGTCAACCCGGGAGGCGGAGCTTGCAGTGAGCTGAGATCCGGCCACTGCACTCCAGCCCCGGCGACAGAGCGAGACTCCGTCTCAAAAAAAAAAAAAAAAAAAAAAAAAAAAGTAGAAACATACAAAAGGTTCACTTAGAGAAATGTCACTCAGTCTCTACACCTTCCACCTGATTCCCACCCACCCCTCCACTGTAAGTAACAAATTTTGTTAGTTTCTGGTTATCTTTCCTGGGTTTCTTTAGTGGAAAGGGACAGATACAAATGTGTATGTGTGTTACATATATATTAGTACTTTTTATTTTCATTTATCAATACATCCTAGAAGGTACTCTATGTCAATTCATAGAAATCAATTTCACTTGAAAAAATTGTAGTTACTCCATCACGTAGCTATGTCACAGTTTATTTAGCCAGTTTCCTATCCATACACATTTAGGTTGTTCCCACTATTTTGCAGTTACAAATGATTAATACATGTGTGAATATTACTTTTGTATTGTGAATAATACTTTTGTATTACTTTTGTATCTTTAGGGTCAGTTCCTAGGCATGTCATTATTGAGTAGGCATATGCAATTTTGTTAAACTGCACATTTCCTTCACTAGAGATTATACTATATGGCACTCCCAGGAGCAGTGAAGAAGTGCAGGTATTTCTCCATTGCCTCTCCAACAGTGTGGTCAAGCCTTTGAATTTTTTTCATTCTAATAGGGAGAAATAATATTTCAGTGTAGTTTTTTGTTTGTTTGTTTGTTTGTTTAAGATGGCGTTTCACTCTGTTGCCCAGTCTGGGGTGCAGTGGCATGATCATGACTCACTGCAACCTCTGCCTTCTCAGTTCAAGCAGTTCTCCTGCCTTAGCCTCCTGAGTAGCTGGGACTACAGGCATGCACCACCACGCCCAACTAATTTTTGTATTTTTAGTAGAGACAGGGTTTCACCATGTCGTCCAGGTGGGTCTCAAACTCCTGACCACCCACCTTGACCTCCCAAAGCGTTGAGATTACAGGCATGAGCCACCGTGCCTGGCCTCAGTGTAGTTTTAATGTGTACTTCTCCCATGAGGAAAGCTGATCACATTTTCATATCAAGGGCCATTTTTATGTTATTTTTGATTTGTCTGTTCATGTCTTTTTTTTTTTTTTTTTTTGAGATGGAGGCTTGCTCTGTCGCCAGGCTGGAGTGTAGTGGCGCGATCTCGGATCACTGCAATTTCTGCCTCCCGGGTTCAAGTGATTCTCCTGCCTCAGCCTCCTGAGTAGCTAGGACTACAGGCATGCACCACAACACCCGGCTAATTTTTTGTATCTTAGTAGAGATGGGGTTTCACCATGTTGGCCAGGATGGTCTCAATCTCCTGATCTTGTGATCCGCCTGCCCTAGTCTCCCAAAGTGCTGGGATTACAGGCGTGAGCCACCGCGCCCAACCAAGACAGGGTTTTGCTTTGTTGCCCAGAGCTGGATGGAGTACAATGGCTCGATCTCAGCTTACTGCAACCTCTGCCACCCAGACTCAAGCCATCCTCCCGCCTCAGCCTCCCGAGTAGCTGGGACTATAGGCATGCACACCCCGCTAATTTTTGTATTTTTTGTAGACTACCAGGGGTTCCTTACAGGGGTTGTGTAAGGTAGACTATTTTCAAAAGACTACTAAGAGGTCATTTGCCTTTTTCACTGTGAGGACATTTGTTTGCACTGCTAGTGGAGTAAAACTGCTAGCACCATAGCACGAAACAAGACAGTGGTGCCAAACTCTATTTGTAGTCATTGTATTCTTCACCACTACATGGGAAAAAATAAAGCGAATTTCACTTAAAAATTCCCTAGATGAACAAGTAAATGATTAATTTTGTTAAAATGCAGTCATTTAGTATGAGTCCTTTTACAATTCTATATGATAAGATAGGAAGTACACATATAGCATTTCTGCTGCACGCTGAGTGACAATGGCAGCTCTAGAAGAACAACTCATGCTATTTATAAGTAAGCAAAACTAGCCACTTTTTTAACCATCTTACTTGAAAGAACAGGTTTCCAGATTTAGGTATTTGGCAGACATTTTCTCAAAAATGAACAAAATAAGCCTGTCAATACAAGGAATACAACTGACAGTATTTGTTGCCATTCATAACATTTGAACTTTCCAGTAAAATTAGCATTTTGGAACACTTGTATGTACCAGTGAACTTGATAGCTTCCCAACACTTAGACTTTTCTAGTGAGATTAGTAGTAATATTAACAGATGGCACTTTTTTTTTTTTTTTTTTAATGAGACAGTCTCCCTGTGTTGCCCAGGCTGGTCTCAAACTCCTAGGCTCAAATGGTCCTTGCATCTCAGCCTCCTGAGTAGCTGGGACTACAGGTGTTCACCACCGTGTCAGACTACAGTGTGATTTTTTTGAAGAAATATCAATACTTGGAAGATCGTTTTGTGTGTGTGTGTGTTTTGTTTTTGACGAAATATCAATACTTAGAAGATCCTTGAAACTCAGTAAACTAGTATTTTCTAAAAGACCAATAAATTGATATTACAAACTCACATGGGGTAATAATCTATTTAAAGTGTAGGATAGGACCAGGGGTGGTGGCTGACGCCTGTAATCCCAGCACTTTGTGAGGCCAAGGCAGGTGGATCACCTGAGTCCAGGAGTTCAAGACCAGCCTGGGCAACATTGTGAAACCCGATCTCTACAAAAAGATACAAAAAACTTAGCTGGGTGTGATGATGCCCGCTTGAAGTCCCAGCAACTCTGGAGGCTGGGGTGGGAGGATCACTTGAGCCCAGGAGGCAGAGGTTGCAGTGAGCTGAGATGGAACCACTGCACTCCAGCCTGGGTGATGGAGCTGTTTCAAAATCAAATAAATAAATAAATAAATAAAATTTTTAAAAAGGGTAGGATAGACCAATGGATTCCACACTGTATTTAATCCTTAAAAAACTAACGCTTGTCAAATTTTAGTCTCAAAAAAGAAAATTCACAATTATTTGGAAAAGCTATTAAAATATTCCTATCTTTTTCACCTGCATATCTATGAAGCTGGATTTTCTTTATAGAATTCAACCAGAACAATGTAACACATCAAATTGAATGCAACAGATATGAGAATCCAGCTGTTCTTCTATCACGCAAGACATTAAAGAGATTTACAAAAATATAAAACAATGACACTATTTTCAATACATTTTTTGTTTGGGAAAGTTATATTCCATTAAAAATGTTATTTATGTTAACCCATAAAAAATTTATTTGTTATTTATAAGTGAATAAAATGTTTTACGTTTTATTCTAATATGGTAAATATAGATGAATATTACAAACATTTTCAAAAGCTCTTTGGGGTCCTTAATAAGTAGGAGTGCAAAGCAGTCCTGTGACCAAAAAATTTGAGAATTACTGTATTTTTCAGAAAATATTCCTAACCCAAGATAAGATGGAAAAGAGTTGTTGCCAACTAATTCTAAAAAGACTGTGGTAATAGAGCGCAACCAAATGTGTATATGTGTTTGTAATTCTCTCCCTCTCTGTTTCTCTCTCTCTCTCATGCTGTGTGTGTGTATCCCCAATTTCTCAAAGTATTTGCGTGTGTGTGTGTGTGTGTATCTGCAATTTCCCAAAGTATGACTATTGCCATCTGCTCTCTAATTATCTTCAGCTGATTGAGAAATACGTTTAAAATTTTTTTAAGTCTAGCCAAGTAAAATACAAATATCTTTAAAAATATCCTTGAATTCCTGGCCGGGTGCGGTGGCTCACGCCTGTAATCCCAGCACTTTGGGAGGCCGAGACGGGCGGATCACGAGGTCAGGAGATCGAGACCAGCCTGGCTAACACGGTGAAACCCCGTCTCTACTAAAAATACAAAAAACTAGCCGGGCGAGGTGGCGGGCGCCTGTAGTCCCAGCTACTCGGGAGGCTGAGGCAGGAGAATGGCGTGAACCCGGGAGGCGGAGCTTGCAGTGAACGGAGATGGCGCCACTGCGCTCCAGCCTGGGCGACAGAGCGAGACTCCGTCTCAAAAAAAAAAAAAAAAAAAAAAAAAAAAGAAAAAAAGAGAAACAAAAGATAATGTACTCATACCACTAATGGAAAAAAAGAAAATAATCTGTATAGATGAAGACAGCATTTGATAAAATTAAACACCCATTCATGATAAAACTCATAACATAAACTGACTAGAAAAAAAGAGCACTTCCAGGTGGGGCTCATGCCTGTAATCCCAGCACTTTGGGAGGCTGAAGTGGGCGGATCACTTGAGGTCGGGAATTGGAGACCAGCTCTGACCAACATGGAAAAACCTCATCTCTACTAAAAATACAAAATTGGCCAGGCGTGGTGGTGCGTGCCTGTAATCCCAGCTACTCGGGAGGCTGAGGCAGGAGAATTGCTTGAACCCGGGAGGCGGAGGTTGCAGTGAGCCGAGATTGTGCACTGCACTCCAGCCTGGGCAACAAGAGTGAAACTCCATCTCAAACAAACAACAGAAAAAGAGCACTTCCTTTTTTTTTTTTTTTTTTTTTGCCAGGACATGTTCTCATCTGAGAGTACTTCCGTTTTTGATGGAGTCTCTGCAGAAAGCATGCAGCAAATATACTTAATGGTGAAATATTGAAAGTTTTTACTCTGGGATGGGGAACAATTAAAGGTGTTTCCTCTCACGAGTTCTATAATATTCTGTATTGAAGTATAGGTGTAATAAACAAGAAGACATTACAAAGGAAGAGATAAAAGAGTGAGACTAAAAAAAAAGAAAGGAAGGAAGGAAGGAAGGAGAGAGAGAAAAAAAAGAAAGAAAAAGAAAGAGAGAGAGAGAAAGAAAGAAAGAGAAAAAGAAAGAAAGAAAGAAAGAAAGAAAGAAAGAAAGAAAGAAAAGAAAGAAAGAAAGAAAGAAAGAAAGAAAGAAAGAAAGAAAGAAAGAAAGAAAGAAAGAAAGAAAGAAAGAGAAAGAAAGAGAGAGAGAAAGAAAGAAAGAAAAAAAGAAAAAGTCAGGCCAGGCATGGTGGCTCACACCTGTAATCCCAGCACTTTGGGAGGCCGAGGCAGGTGGATCACCTAAGGTCATGAGTTCGAGACCTGCCTGACCAACATGGAAAAACCCTATCTCTACTAAAAATACAAAATAGCCGAGCGTGGGAGGGCATACCTGTAATCCCAGCTACTTGGGAGGCTGTGGCAGGAGAATCACTTGAACCTGGGAGGCGGAGGCTATGGTGAGCCGAGATCACGCCATTGCACTCCAGCCTGGGCAACAAGGGCAAAACTCTGCCTCAAATAAATAAATAAATAAGAAAAAGTCATATAGCCGCCCCCTCCACCTCCAAAAAGGACAAGACTCTTAAACAAGTACTTTACAAAAGAGGATATCCAAAAGCCAGTAAACATGAAATATGTTTCATTTCATTAGCTATCAAGGAAATACAATTTAAACCACAAGATCCTACCATACATCGGCAGAATGTCTAAAATTGCAGACAGTCAATAGTTTGTGTAGACAAGGATGTGGAGCAACTGCAACTCTCATGTTGCTGGTAAGTTATGGAAATTCTTTTTAAAAAAATTATATATAATTAACATAAAATTCACCTTTTTTTTTTTTTTTTTTTTGAGATGAGGAGTATCACTCTGTCACCCAGGCTGGAGCACAGTGGCGTGATCTCAGCTCACTGCAACCTCCGCCTCCTAGGTTCAAGCGATTCTCCTGCCTCAGCTTCCCGAGTAGCTGGGATTACAGGCGCCCGCCACCAGGCCCAGCAAAGTTTTTGTATTTTTAGTAGAGACAGGGTTTCACTGTGTTAGCTAGGATGGTCTTGATCTCCTGACCTCATCGTGATCCACCCACCTCAGCCTCCCAAAGTGCTGGGATTACAGGTGTGAGCCACTGCGCCCGGCCCAAAATTCACCCTTTTGAAGTGTACAAGTCAGTAGTTCTTAGTATATTCACAAGATTGTGCGACTACCACCACTATGTAATTCCAGAGTACTTTCCTTACCCCCCAAATTAACCCCACTAGCAGCCACTCCTTATTTCCTCCTTTCTCTACCTTCTAGCAACCCACTAATCTACTTTCTGTCTCAGAGCATTTGCTGTTCTAGATATTTCACATAACTGAAATCACACAACATGACTTTTTGTGACTAGCTTCTTTGACTTAACATGTTTTCAAGGTTCGTTCATGTTGTAGCACACATCGACACTCCATTTCTTTTCATGACTGAGTAATATTTTATTGTATGGATATGTCGTTTCATTTATCTGTCTGCTGATGGATGTTTGAGTTGCTTCTGCCTTTTGGCTATTATGAATAATGCTGCTGTACACATTTGTATACAAGTTTCTGTGAGGACATACGTTCTCATTTCTGTTTGGTATAAACCTTGACATGGAATGGCCAGGTCATATGGTAACATTTAACCTTATGAAGAACCACTAAACTGTTTGCCAAAGCAATTGCACCACTTTACATTCCCACCAGCAATGGATGGGGGTTCCAGTTTCTTCAAGTGCTCACCAACACTCATTATTTTAGCCATCCTAGTGGTTGTGAAGTGGTATCTTATTGTGGTTTTGATTGGCATATTCCCAATGACTAAAGACATTAAGTATCGTTTCACAAGCTTATTTTACATTTTTATATCTCCTTTGGAGAAGTGCCTCTTCAAATCCCTTACCCATCTTTAAATTGGGCTGTCTTGTTATTGAATTGTAAGAGTTCTTTATATGTTCTGGATACTGGGCCTTTCTCAGATCTATGATTGCAAATATTTCCTCCCAAGAATGGGAATTCTCAAAACCACTTTGGAAAAACTTTGGCTTTCTCTGCTAAGGTTGGAAACATATATAATCTATGGACCCAATAATCCACTCCTGCATATACACCCAACAGAAATGAAAACATGCTTTCCATCAGAAATATTCAACAGTGTTTACAACAGCATCATTCATAATAACAATTGAAATACTAAAAATCACCCAGGCATCCTGTGGTTAGGCTGAGTAACAGTGCCCCAAAAAACGTCCACTTTCAAATCCCTGGAACCTGCAAATGTTACCTGACTTGGCAAAGAAACTTTGCAGATATGACTGAGGATCTTGAGGGGGATAAATAAGATTTCCAGTTGAGCATGTAAGGAGTTTTGAGGTCATCATTTTGTCCTAAGAAGTAGAGCTGTCAGGGCCGGGAGTGGTGGCTCACGCCTGTAATCCCAGCACTTTGGGAGGCTAAGGCAGGTGGGTCACCTGAGGTCAGAAGTTCAAGACCAGCCTGGTCAACATAGTGAAACCCCATCTCTACTAAATATACAAAAATTAGCCGGGCGTGTTGGCAGGCGCCTGTAGTCCCAGCTACTTGGGAGGCTGAGGCAGGAGAATCGCTTGAACTCGGGAGGTAGAGGTTGCAGTGAGCTGAGATGGTGCCATTGTGTTCCAGCCTTGGCAACAAGAGCAAAACTCTGTCTCAAAAAAAAAAGAAATAGAGCTGTCAGAGAAATGGTCACAGGGCAAACCAGTGCCTCCCAAGTTGGAGGCAGACCAGTGACACACAATCACAACTTACCGGAGCAGAAACCAGTGGGCATACACCTCTGCGGGAACCGGTACTGGGACAGAGGAATCTGAACTGTGATGAATTGCTCAGAGGCTCAGTTTGGGTAAGTGTGTGAGTTAGTAATTCTACAAAGACCCAGTCATAAGAGGGTCCCCACACTTCATGAGTTTTACCTCTAGGAGCTCTCCCAGGTTCTCACAGTGAAGATCAGAGTGAAGATCTCACCGTGAAGATCTCTCATGCTTCTGGTAGGGGAGGGGGAAAAAGTAACCATTTTGAAATATGCCAGAGCATTCTGTTCTTAACAAGCCCTGTCCTCAAGAGAAACGATTCTACCACAGTCTCACCTGTTGAGGTTTTATCAGAGCCAAACCAACCTGGTGGAAGGGAAACACCTAACTCCAGCCCCTTCTAGACATCCTGTCCCACCTAAAAGGGGTGGGGGTACTGAAAGGCACTTGTGAGGTTTACATCCCAGGAGCACAGGCTTGCTAAAACTGAGACCTTATCATAGGAATATAGAAAGCTTCCTCTCTCTACATACCACTAAAGAACTACTTACCAGAGTTCCTTTTACTGTACATCATATCCAACTGTTAACACAAAAGTGTGAAGCATACAAAAAACAGTTTGAAGACAGAACAAGCATCAGAACCAGGCTGGGATATAGCAGGGATGTTGGAATTTTCAGACCACGAATTTAAAACAACTATGACTAATACACTAAGGACTCTAGTGGAAAAAGTAGACAACATGCAAGAACAGAAGGGTAATGTAATCAGAGAGGTGAAGTCTAAGAGTGTATCAAAAAGAAATGCTAGAGACTAAGAAAAAGCTAACAAAGAATGCCTTTGATGGGCTCACTAATAGACTGAACTGAAGGAGACAATTGCTGAGCTGAGGAAAGAATTGCTGAGCTGGAGGACATGTCAATAGCAACTTCCAAAACTGAAAAGCAAAGAGAAAACAGACACACATGCACACACACGCACACAAAGGAACAAAATGTCCAAGAACTGTGGGGCAACTACAAACAGTGTAATATATAGATAGTAGGCATACCAAGAGAAGAAAGGAACAAAATCAGTATCTGAAGCAATGACTGAGAATTTCCCCAAATTAATGTGACACCAAACTACAGATCCATGAAGTTCAGGAAGCATTAAGAAAGATAAATGGGGCCGGGCGCGGTGGCTCAAGCCTGTAATCCCAGCACTTTGGGAGGCCGAGATGGGCGGATCACGAGGTCAGGAGATCGAGACCATCCTGGCTAACACGGTGAAACCCCGTCTCTACTAAAAAATACAAAAAACTAGCCGGGCGTGGTGGCGGGCGCCTGTAGTCCCAGCTACTCGGGAGGCTGAGGTAGGAGAATGGCGTAAACCCGGGAGGCGGAGCTTGCAGTGAGCTGAGATCCGGCCACTGCACTCCAGCCTGGGCGACAGAGCCAGACTCCGTCTCAAAAAAAAAAAAAAAAAAAAAAAAGAAAGATAAATGGGCCAGGTGCAGTGGCTCATGCCTGTAATCCCAGCACTTTGGGAGGCCGAGGCGCGTGGATCACAAGGTCAGCAGATCGAGACCATCCTGGCTAACTTGGTGAAACCCCATCTCTACTAAAAATACAAAAAATTAGCCGGGCGTGGTGGTGGGCGCCTGTAGTCCCAGCTACTGGGGAGGCTGAGGCAGGAGAATGGTGTGAACCCGGGAGGTGGAGCTTGCAGTGAGCCGAGATGGCGCCACTGAACTCCAGCCTGGGTGACAGAGCGAGACTCCGTCTCAAAAAAAAAAAAAAAAAGAAAGAAAGATAAATGGGCTGCGTGCGGTGGCTCACACCTGTAATCCCAACACTTTGGGAGGTCGAGGCAAGAGGATTGCTTGAGCCCAGGAGTCTGAGACCAGCCTGGACAACATGGTGAAACCCTGTCTTCACAAACAATACAAAAATTAGCTGGGTGTGGTGGTGCATGCCTGTAGCCCCAGCTACTAGGGAGGCTGAGATGGGAGGATTGCTTGAGCCTGGGAGGCAGAGGTTGCAGTGAGCCCTGATTGAGTCACTGCACTCCAGCCTGAGTGACAGAGTGAGACCTTGCCTCAAAAAATAAAATTAAATTAATAAAATAAAATGAAAATAAATGAAAAAAAAAAAAAAAACACCCTACACCTAGGCATATCATATTCAAATTGCAGAAAATTAAAGAAAAAGTCTTGAAAGAAGCCAGAGGAAAAAAGCCCCTTTAGAGGAGCAAAGATAAGAATTTCATCTGATTCCTTTTCAGAAACAATGCAAGCAAGAGAGTGCAGTGAAATATTTAAAGTGTTGAGGGAGGGTATATGGAATTATTCAAGGGGGCCCAATTTAATCACTTCAATCCTTACAAGAGGGAGGCAGGGAGATCAGAAAGAAAGTGATGTGATGGATGCAGAGTTGAAGATGCTAGGCTGCTGGCTTTGGAGAAGCGGCCAAGAGCCAAAGAATGCAGGCAGCTTCTAGACGCCAGAAAGAAAGACAACAGATACTCTTCTAGAGCCTCAAAAAAAAAAAAAAAAAAAAAAAAAGCCAGCTCTGCTGACACTTAACTTTAGCCAAGTAAGGCTTATTTTGGACTTTTAACCTCCAGCATGGTAAAATAATAAATTTGTACGGTTTTAAGTCACCAAATTTGTGGTAATTTCCTGCAGTAACAGGAAACTAATACATACCCATCTATAGCATAATAGATACTATATTTGCACAATGGAATAACATGCTGCAATAACTATTGATAAATGCAACAAAATGGATTAACCACAAACCTGATATTGAAAGATGCCTGGCACTAAAATAATATTAACTCTGTAAGATTCAATTTATATAAAGCTTAAAAATAAGCCAAACTTATCTGCGTATTTGTAAGTTAGGCAGTGGTTACTTGGTGGGTGGTGATACTGATTGAGGGGGCACACTGGAAGCTTCTGTGAGTGCTGGCTAATGTTCTGTTGCTTATTTTGGTGCTGGTTATATGTGGTCACCTTGTGATACTTCAAACCATACACTTGTACATTTTTTCTGTATTGTGTACTTCAATAAAGTTTGCTTAAAAACAAATAGTTTTAAAACAAATTTACTTGCAAAAAAATGGTACAAAAATAGGTTTCAGATTTTTTTTTTTTTTTTTGAGACGGAGTCTCACTCTGTCACTGGGGCTGAAGTGCAGTGGTGGGAGCTCGGCTCACTGCAACCTCTGCCTCCCAGCTTCAAGTGATTCTCCTGCCTCAGCCTCCCGAGTAGCTGGGATTACAGGCACCCGCCACTACGCCCAGCTACTTTTTTGTATTTTTAGTAGAGATGGGGTTTCACTGTATTGGCCAGGCTGGTCTTGAACTCCTGACCTTGTGATTCGCCCGTCTCGGCCTCCCAAAGTGCTGGGATTATAGGCGTGAACCACCGTGCCCGGCCTACCTCAAATATTTTATCAGACAAAATGTTTTCATAAATTTTTGTATGTCCATGAACACCATTTTATCCTCTCATATACACGCACGTGTATATCTATATTTATACATGTAGCTATACATATACACATATACATCTATGCATATATATATTTATACATATGTATTATATATATATGTATTTTTTTGCAACAAGGTTTAGCTCCCAAACTGGAGTGCAGTGGCACAATCACAGTTCACTGCAGCCTCGACTTTCTGGGCTCAAGTGATCCTCCCACCTCAGCCTCCCAAGTAGCTGGAACTACAGGCATGTGCCACCACACCCTGATAACTTTTTGTAAAGATGTCGTCTCATGTTGCCCAGGCTGGTCTCAAACTCCTGGGCTCAAGCAATCCTCCCACCTCAGCCTCCCAAAGTGCTGGGATTACAGGTGTGAACCACCCATACCCATACTCTCATGTATTTTTAACATTTATATTAAATATAAGGTGTCAAATACTGTTAAGACTAAATAGATTTTAAAGTTTTAATGAAGTGATTGTGTTAGATAATAGAGAAGTACTGTCTTCACACTTTTTGTTTAAAAAAACTTCGGAATATTGATTTCAAAGTAGCAACAAAGACCAATTTAAAGGGCAGTAACCATTTTGCCCCCAACTATATAAATGACTCAGGTCAAATGTAGATGTGTTCTTTAGCTGAACTTCAATAAAAAGATCCATTTGTTCTTACTGAAGTTTCTAAAACAGTAATTGAAAACTAAGTATTGAAAAAGCGCACTCAGTAACAGGTGTTCTCACCTGTAAGGGAGTGGCTATGTGTTAGTGCAACTGCCAAGCTTTTAAAACAACTTCTTCCCATTAAATGATAAAAGGCTATATTTTTATCTACTTAGATATGCTGACATACGATCCTACAGTTTGAGGCAGGCCTGTGAGGAAGATGTATTGACCAAGGCAAATTCCCAAATTAAGGAAATTTATAGGATAGGGAATCTCATGTATTCATTTATCTCTTAGGTCAGAATGCTTAATAATTATATTACTAATTAGGTCAAACATTTTAAATTAGTCAGCCCTCTGTATCTGTGGGTTCCATATCCATGGATTGAACCAATGGCAGAAGGAAAATATTTGAAAAAAAAAATTGCAACTAAACAGGCACTTTTTTTGTTATTTTCCTCTGAACAACACAGTATAAGTATACACATAGCATTTACAGTGAATTAGTATTATCATCTAGAGATGATTTAAAGTAAACAGGAGGATGTGAATGTTATATGCAAATACTATGCCATTTTATATCTGGGACTTGGGCATCTGTAGATTTTGGTACCTGAGGTGGGTCCTGGAACCAATTCCTCATGGATACCGAGGGATGACTGTACTAATGAATCTCATTTATTAGTTGACACATGTAAATTTAAACATAAGAGAATGCAACAAGTTATTTGAACCTGAATGCAGAGAATAAATACTTTATTAACTGATTACAGTTGAAAGTCACAAACAAAAAAGGGGGTATATTAAGGCAAAGCCATATATATATATATGTATAGACAAATCCAAAGATTGTTACCTCTTTACATTTGAATAACCTCTGCATTTTTCTTTTACACATTTAGGCAGTGTGCTTTCTTTTCTTCTCAGTTAAAGAAACACCTTGGCCAGTATTTCTAAATCATATTTTGGTGACAACTTACAGGATCAGTGATTGAGACAATGACTAGTGTATCAAACGCTATCTGATAGTTTTCTTAGCATATTCCGTGTGTGGTGGTACATTTATTTTGGTGTGCAAAATCTGACAACTGACGATTTTTCTCTGTCAGCAAAACTAACAAATTTTTAAAAATGATTTTAATAGTTATAACTAAAATAAGCTTAGACTTCCAAGTCAGTCAATGCCCAGATTGCATGTTTTCTGCCCTTCCCCTAAACCCTTTTACGTTTTAAATAGCCTTTAGAATACGATCACATGGTTGTTATTTCAGATCTAAAAGTTTTGAGATTTTCAAAATCAAAAATTACTTCCTTATGCAAAATGGCAATGCAAACAGCAATCCTACATAATGTAGAGTAATTTTTCTTCTGTATAGCTCCTTCTAAAAAATGGGCAACCACACACACACACACACAAAAAAAGACATAAATTTAGTCCATCTGAAGAAGCACTCCAGCTTTCTAATTCCACTTTTGAAGGAAAAGGCAGAGGCATGTTTACTTTATCCCAGAAAACTGAATAAATGGCTTTATTTGGTATCTTCAAGAAGCTTCTCCTTCCGTAGGAGATGTAGGTGTTGTGGGAGAAACTGTAACTGGTTTTCGTGTAATTCTATCTAGTTCCGCATGAACATCTAAGACAGGCTTCTGGCCTACATTGAAGAAAAAGAAAAGCAACAAGATTTAGATATAAGGGAAAGTATCATTTTCACCAATATCTCTTCATTTAAAAATTGCTAACACTTTCATTAACTTTATTTAGCACACTAAATTATATAAACAACCCTTAATTAAAAAATTTCAAGCCAGATGTGGTGGCTCACGCCTGTAATCTCAGCACTTTGGGAGGACAAGGTGGGAGGATCACTTCAAGTGAGGAGTTCGAGACCAGCCTGGCCAACATGGTGAAACCCTGCTGTAATCCCAGCTACTCGGGAGGCTGAGGCAGGAGAACTGCTTGAACCCGGGAGGTGGAGGTTGCAGTGAGCTGAGATCACACCACTGCACTCCAGCCTGGGCAAGAGTGAGACTCTGTCTAAAAAATAAAAAATACATACATTTCAAGAAAAAACAAATTCCCTCATTTTAAATTGTAGATCTGTTACCAAATGGAGTTAAAACTGGCACTTATCATTTAACCTCATAAAGGTTTTTTTTTTTTTTTTTAAGGCACAAGACAATAAGAACAGTAAAACAGAAAACAGCACCAAAATTTAGCATCTAGAGAAGATGAGTGGTAACAATAGATGACAATAAAAATGTGGCAAGGATATGGAGAAACAAACTTTCCTAACCTGCTGATGACTATTTAAAATGATACAGCATTTTGGAAAACATTCTGGCAGTTCTTCAAAACCTTTGTTTAAACCGAGTTACTACACAACCCAGTAATTCCACTTAGGTACTTACCCAAGAGAATTACAAACAAATATCCACACAAAAATGGATGTTCAAAGCAGCACCATATTAATAATAGTCAAAAAGCAGATGAAACTCAGATGTCCATCACCCAGTAAATGGATAAATGAAATGTGGTATAGCCATATAATGAAATATTATTCAGCAATTAAAAAGGAATGAAGGCTGGGTGTGGTGGCTCACACCTGTAATCCCAATACTTTGGGAGGCTGAGGTGGGCAGATCACTTGAGGCCAGGAGTTTGAGACCAGCCTGGCCAACACGGCGAAACGCCATCTCTACTAAAAATACAAAAACTAGCTGGGCATGGTGGCAGGTGCCTGTGATCCCAGCTACTCGGGAGGCTGAGGCAGGAGACTCACTTGAACCCTGGAGGCAGAGGCTGCAGTATCATGCCACTGCACTCCAGCCTGGACAACAGAGTGAGACTCCATCTCAAAAAAAAAAAAAAAAAAAGAAATGAAGTATTGATACATATTACAACATGTATGACTTTCAAAAACATTTGTTAAAGCCATACATTGTATAACTCCATTTACATGAAATGTCCAGATAGGCAAATCCACAGAAGAAAGAGAGAAGATTCAAGATTTCTTTTGGGGAGATAAAAATGTTCTAAAATCAGATTATGGTAATGGCCTGCCCAACTTAGTAAAGATACCAAAACCACAGAATTATGCATCAGTGAACTTCATTGTATCTCAATAAAGCTGTTATTTTAAAAAAAGTGACTTGCTCCCCATACGCATACCTGACTTTTTGGCAGATGGCGGTAAACCACTGCTTCCACCTCCAGCCCCACCTGCAGGGCTACCACCACTCACACCAGGGCCTCCTGGAGAGCCAGTCTTTTTACTCAACAAACTGTTGAAGAAATTTGCCAGAACGCCTTCACTTGTAGCTCCAGCTATAAAAAACAAAAAACAAAAAACAAAAAGCTTTAGTCAAAACATAAGATTTTTCCATAAATTATTATTATAGTAATCACACACAGAAAATTAATAAACTTAAAATTTAAGAGTTTTATATTCCAAATTCAAGTCTAGTTTGATCTTTTGATGCTGAGTAATTTCTTTAATGAGTAAACTTTAAGAGTGTAATTATTTAAAAATTAGAATGTTATTTTTAAAAGGTCAAAGGTATTTTAAACAAAAAGATGTTATATACTAATATATATCTCCCTTTTGAAAAGAATTCTTTAAAAATAGAACTGTTGAGAAATTGTCTCAAATATTAGGTATCCTAAACCAGTAGCAGTTCCCAGAGATAAATGGGCAAATGATAGCAATAAAAAATTCACAGAAGAGAAACAAAAATAGAAGGAAAATACTAGGGGAAAAACTCTTATTAGGTAGTATTTAAAGCATGTTAATCAGGTTGTGGTAAAACTGCAGCACTCAATGTTGATGACATGCAAAGTTGAATAATCCATTTGAAAGAATATTATCCAAAGGCATAAAAACATAAACTCTTTGACCTACTAATCCCACTTATGGCAATTGTTCCTACAGAAATAACTATTATGCATATCATTTTTTTCTTTATGTTAATTGCAGATTACCTACTATAGTGTAAATTGTGAATTTCTTCAATGATCTACCAGGAAAGTGATTAAATATAACAAAACTTCTATCATGGAAATGATACATCACAAATACACTGTAAAATGGTTTACAGTCTGGTTAACTATGAGATTATATGTCCATAGAGACGAAGCCTAAAAGATACTGCACAAGAATGAAAATAGTTATGGCAAAAGGTGGAATTTTAGATTTCTATCGTAAAATGTATCGTCTTGTTATCTCCTAAAAAGAGATGTACCTTTCATGTTTGGATCAATTTTTTTTGACCCAGCAGGGATGGGCGATACGCTGGCAACATTAGATGATACAGATCTATTTGGTGTTCGCGGGGAGCCTCCTGGGACTCTTGGTGAGGCATCCTATGTAAAAATAGGAAAATACAATTATAAAAACCTGAAACTTCCATTTTCACAAAAGTTATTATTGTAAAAAGAAATTACTTTGCAACTATCCCCTGTTCTGCTGGTACTTTTATATGCAAGTCATTGACCAAATTGTTAGCAATCCTGTCCTCATTATGAGAGAATGCCAGACAGAGGCTCATTACATCTTAACATACTGATTTTCCTTTCATAGAAAATAAAGAACATATTGACTGACGATGTATAGTTACAAGCTTGGGAGTCAGATTTGGTTTCCAATCTGGACTTGTATTCTACTAGCTTTATAATCTCAGGCAAGCCACAATGTCCTCCCTAAGGCTCCCATTTCCTCATCTGCAAAATGGGGCTAATAACAGCCCTGCCTCATAAGGTGGTTGTGAGAATTTGTAAAATGACACATAAATGGCTGAGTATTGACACACAACAAATGTTACCAATAGATCTTTACACTTTTAAAATCTCACAAATTACAGAAGAATTCTGAATTCAAGTTTATATCAAAGCACACCCATATGAAGTATGTACATAATTAAGAAAAAAGAACTAAAATAGTATGTACTGCATTTTAATCATTTTGTCAAAATTTGTAATACTGACCACAGGCCTTCCAGCTGCAGTTGGTGGCTGCTTTGCTAAAAGGGACTGAAAAAAACCAAAATAATCCTAGTTTAGACATTCATAGCATATACTGGTGTATTTTTTTAAAAAATACACACAAGAACAGTTTACTTATTAACCATACTAAGTCTGCTTCTGATATAATTTCATACCTGTAGCTTCATAAGAAACACTTGATCATCTTCTGCCATAATTTCCTTCTCATGTACAAACTGAAATGAGCAATGCACAAATGAGCAAGTTTAATATATTATGCTAACACCATTAGTAACTTATTCTCTAGATTAATTAAAAAACAGTTCAAGAATTTGAACATTACCTATACTATATTTACGTTCACATATGTGAGCTGCCCTACCCAAGGCCTCCAGCAGAGATGTCCAGTAACTAGCTACAGTTCTAGAAATGTTCTATATCTCTGCTGTTCAGTATGGCAGTCACTAGCCACCAGTGGCTACTGAGCACTTGAAATGTGGCTAGTGTTACTAAGGAATTGATTTTTAATTTTATCTAATTTTACATTTAAAAGGCGTATGAGGCAAGTGGCTACTGTGTTGAACAGCACAACCCTAGAGTCACAAGCATATTAATCATGCTTACAAAATCTGCTAAACAGCAGTTACGGTGTTTTAAAAGGGCCAGTAATATCCTAGTTAAGTGAAATGCAATTTGTCCCTTGTTTCTCCGAAATCAAAATATAATAGCTCTTCTATGAGCTGAGTAATTAGGAAAAGGAATTGCAAAGTCTCTTGCTTCTATTCTTGCTGTATAACACATACCCAATCTATTTTCTTCCCAGGAGCCAGTGATTCTTTTAAAAGGTTAAGTCAGATTATATCACTCCCCTGCTCAAACTCTCAATCGCTTTCCGTCTAACTCAGAATGAAACCTAAAGTCCTTACTGTAGCCTAATGATAAAAGACCCACAATAACTTAATTCTGCCTCTCATCTCCTAGCACTCTAACGTTCCTCACAGCTCTTTCTTGCTCTGTCTTCCTCATACATTTCTGCTTCAGGGCATGTGCACTTTTAGTTCCCTCTGCTTTCAGCATTCTCCCCTCTTTTTCAAAGACCTTCCCCCAGCGTTCATAAACAGCATGCCTCACAGCTCAGTCCCCTCGCTTATTCTCCCTACACCCTGCTTTATTTCTGTAGCACTTATCACTACTTGACAGGTGTCTATGTATTGGTTTATTGTATGTATCACTCTCCTTCCCATTTAGCACTTAGAACCTAAACAGGGCCTGAGGTGATACTCAATAAATATTTGTGGAATGAATAAAAGAAAAAGATAAATTAAAAAAGCATAATCTGTTAGTAAAAGAATGCAAAATATTTTTGCTCTTTTATTTTTATGTATGCATTTCTTTTAATAAATATCCAAACCAAATACCACACCAACTGATTTTTCATTTGACCTTTTCATTTTTTCTTTTTTTTTTTTTTTTTTTTTTTTTTTTTTTTTTGAGACGGAGTCTCGCTCTGTCGCCCAGGCTGGAGTGCAGTGGCCGGATCTCAGCTCACTGCAAGCTCCGCCTCCCGGGTTCCCGCCATTCTCCTGCCTCAGCCTCCCGAGTAGCTGGGACTACAGGCGCCGCCACCTCGCCCGGCTAGATTTTTGTATTTTTTTTTAGTAGAGACGGGGTTTCACCGGGTCAGCCAGGATGGTCTCGATCTCCTGACCTGGTGATCCACCCGTCTCGGCCTCCCAAAGTGCTGGGATTACAGGCGTGAGCCACTGCGCCCGGCCTCATTTTTTCTTTTTTTTTGGAGTCGCACTCTGTCACCCAGGCTGGAGTGCAATGGTGCCATCTCAGCTCACTGCAAGCTCCGCCTCCTGGGTTGAAGTGATTCTCGTGCCTCCGCCTCCCAAGTAGCCGGGATCACAAGCACACGTCACCATGACTGGCTAATTTTTGTATTTTTAGTAGAGACAGGGTTTCACCATGTTGGTCAGGCTAGTCTTGAACTCCTGACCTCGTGATCCGCCCACCTCGGCCTCCTAAAGGGCTGGAATTACAGGTGTGAACCACCGCGCCTGGCTGACCTTTTCTTATTACTAACAATAACCCAGAAGATGGATGCTTTATGTTATGAGTGTTTGGATTCTGAACACTCTAAATCAAAATTATTTTTTCTTGATACGTATGTCAAGATTAAAGTCAGACAGTGAGAAGTACCACAAGTTGAGTGTCCTTCATCCGAAATGCTTGCGACCAGAAGTGGAAGTGTTTCAGATTGCTGAATATTTGCATTAATACTTATCAGTTCAGCATCCATAATCTGAAAATCCAAAACGTTTCAATAAGCATTTCCTTTTGAGAGTCATGTTGGTGCTTAAAGTATTTCAGATTTTTGAGCACTTTGGATTTTCAGATTAGGGATAGTCTATTTATGCAAATACTCATTTTTATAGAGCTTTCAGAAACATCTCTACCTACAGAACACTATACACTGCTTAACATGAAATCAAGATACAGGAAAGCAGTGTATCTTCTGGGATCTGATTTAACAGAGTTAAGACTAAAACTGGGCCGGGCACAGTGGCTCACACCTGTAATCCCAGCACTTTGGGAAGCCGAGGGAGGCGGATCACTTGAGGTTCGGAGTTCGAGACCAGCTTGGCCAACATGGTGAAACCCGCCTCTACAAAAATACAAAAAAATTTAGCTGGCCGAGATGGTGGGTGCCTGTAATCCCAGCTACTTGGGAGGCTGAGGTGACAGAATTGATTGAACCTGGGAGGCGGAGGTTGCAGTGAGCTGAGATCATGCCATTTTACTCCAGGCTGAGTGACACAGCGAGACTCCGTCTCAAAAAAAAAAAAAAACTAAAACAATATAAAAAATTGCAAGTTCTCGGATAGCTGTGAGCTAATGTGGGTAACTAACTGGAGAGAAGATCCAAGACCTGCCTCAAAAGAGAGAACCAACAGAATTATTCTAGCAATGTCTTCTTGGCTTTTGGCCAAGCTCTAGATTGGAAAGTTCACGGCTTCTACCTATTCAAGCTCTGTAAGATCCACATATTCACTCATGCCAATCTCTGATTTCCAAGGCACTATATTAGAATATGGATTCTGCACTAACAATTGCTAATATAAATATGCCAAGGGCAGAGATTTAATTAGCTGAATAGCTGATGTATATTTTGCTAAAACAAATCCTTATGTAAACCGTACATTAGAAACACACCCAAATTATACTTAGAAAGCCTCCAAATGGAAAAAGAACATTTTTGCCTTTCTACCTTCAATCTTGAAGTATGGACTTCCCCTCAGTCTAAAGTCTAAATATTGAAATTATTTACTAAAATGGTTACCTTTCGAACAGGTGGTTTAGTTATGATGTCTTCAAAATTATCTTCTGCTTTTAATGTTTGAAAATTTTCATGTAATATTCCTATTTTCTTATCATTATCCCACCCTGCTGGACTGGAAAGAAATACATATGGTAAATTCTCAAGCGTTTATATAGTCATTTTTTCATTCAGTCCAAGATCATGTAAAAGGAACACTTTTATGAAGTCAATTTGAACAATTATGGAAAACGAATTAGCTTTTTATTATGATGTCCACGTTTTACTAATTTCTACTTAAAATGAAATCCTGGGCAACATGCCAAAACCCCATCGCTACAAAAAATACAAAAGGAAAAGAATTAGCTGGGCATGCATGGTGGCATACACCTGTAGTCCCGGCTACTTAGGAGGAAGTTGAGAGAGGAGAACTGCTTGAGCCTGGGAGGTAGGGGCTGAAGTGAGCCGAGATTGCGCCACTGCATTCCAGGATGGGCGACAGGAGTGAGACCCTGTCTCAAAAAAAGATTACCAATAATACAAATGTCATTGGTGTTAACTTGGGGGAAGGGGGCAGTAATTATTACCTCCTAATTTTATACAGTTATCTTTTCTTTTTTTTTGAGACTGAGTCTTGCTCTGTTGCCCAGGTTGGAGTACAATGGCTCAACCATGGCTCACCGCAGCCTCCGTCTCCCAGGCTCAAGTGATCCTCCCACCTCAGCCTCCCAAGTAGCTGAACCACAGGCGCGTACCACCACACCTGGCTGATTTTTAAATTTTTGGTAGATATAGGGTCTCACGATGTTGCTCAGGCTAGTCTTGGGCTCTTGGGCTCAAATAATCCTTCCACCTCAGCCTCCCCAAGTGCTGGGATTTTAGGCACGAGCCACTGCGCCTGGACTATTCAGGTAACTTTTTTTTCTTTTCTCTCTTTTTTGAAATGGAGTCTCGCTCTGTCACCTAAGCTGGAGTGAAGTGGTGCAATTTCGGTTCACTGCAACTTCTGCCTCCCAGGTTCAAGTAATTCTTGGGCCTCAGCCTCCCAAGTAGCTGGGACTATAGGTATACACCACCACACCTGGGTTAATTTTTGTATTTTTTTATTAGAGAGGGGGTTTCGCCATCTTTGTCAGGCTTGTCTCGAACTCCTGACCTCAAGTGATCCGCTCTTGGCCTCCCAAAGTGCTGGGTATTAGAAGCATGAGCCACTGTGCTCAGCCAGGTAACTTTTTAAAAGCATGTCTAGATCACATATTTGGCCATTTATCTATCATAATCAATTAAAGAATAAGCAGATGGCCGGGCGCGGTGGCTCAAGCCTGTAATCCCAGCACTTTGGGAGGCCGAGACGGGCGGATCACGAGGTTAGGAGATCGAGACCATCCTGGCTAACACGGTGAAACCCCGTCTCTACTAAAAATACAAAAAACTAGCCGGGCGAGGTGGCGGGCGCCTGTAGTCCCAGCTACTCAGGAGGCTGAGGCAGGAGAATGGCGTAAACCCGGGAGGCGGAGCTTGCAGTGAGCTGAGATCCGGCCACTGCAGTCCAGCCCGGGTTACAGAGAAGACTCCGTCTCAAAAAAAAAAAAAAAAAAAGAATAAGCAGATACAATACACTAATACAGGCACCCAGTAGACAGTTTAGCTATAATAGTAAAAACCTTTGAAAAAGGGCTCAGGCCAGCAGTAAATCTAAAAGGCAATAATAGATAAATCAAGACAGGTTATAAACAAAAACCAATCTAGGAACAGATAGATTGTCACTTACTCATCATGGAAAGGTCTATCGGTCCCAACTCAAAACTGAAAATAATGATTCACCATCAAATAGTAGCAATAATACATGATAAAATTATGTATTTAAGAGTGCACTTACATAAATACTGCATCCTTTTCCACAACAACAGCAGGAATCTTATAGGGAAATCCATATAGTTTCTGAACGATGTATTTATATACTAAGTCTATATTTTTGTTTTCTTTTACTGAAGTGTAAATAAGTGCTGCACCATCTGAATAATATGGTTAAAGAAAATTCTGGACAAATATCATGAGCAAATACCATAAAATTCTGTTTTCAGCTTAACTTTCATTTCTATGCATTTTGGTTTCAGAAATAACTCTAAAGGTATATTATATGGTAATCAAGAACTTCAAAAGTAAAAAATACTACCTTCATATGGGCTACAATTGATAAAAGAATTTTTACATGATCAATTTAACTTAGGAAGGTAGAAGTCTCATTAAGAAGTAAAGGTAAATCTAGAAATACTGACACTACTACTACTTCTATATTTAAAGCACATGAAAGGACAATTTTTATGACTTTAACTTTCCTAAACTTCATGGAGGGGATATTACTTATCAACAGCTGTTTTGTTTGCCTTTTCAACAAAAATGGTATGTAACACTGCCTCTTTGTAGTTTTTACTAAACACAGGAATTAAGACTTCAGGGATAAGGCTCAGGACACTCATTGCAGAGGGCAAAAGAAACCCAATGTTTTTTTTTTTTTTTTTTTTTTTTGAGACGGAGTCTCGCTCTGTCACCCGGGCTGGAGTGCAGTGGCCGGATCTCAGCTCACTGCAAGCTCCGCCTCCCGGGTTTACACCATTCTCCTGCCTCAGCCTCCCGAGTAGCTGGGACTACAGGCGCCCGCCACCTCGCCCGGCTAGTTTTTTGTATTTTTAGTAGAGATGGGGTTTCACCGTGTTAGCCAGGATGGTCTCGATCTCCTGACCTCGTGATCCGCCCGTCTCGGCCTCCCAAAGTGCTGGGATTACAGGCTTGAGCCACCGCGCCCGGCCTCAGAAACCCAATGTTGAAAGGTGAACCAGCAGGTACCAATGAGGAAGCTTTCAGGAATAACCCAAGGCAAAAGCACATTTCATGACAAAACTTGAAATCACACAACCTCACATGAAGATGACCTTTTATCCAAAAGACACAGTGGATGTAAATATTAAGACATACGTGGACAATGTGACCACTGACCACTGATGGGTTCAGAGTGGCTCCCAGAAGTTCTAATGACAACCCACATTCTAGCACTGGCCTTTGTTTCTCCAAGGGAGATGGTGACCTAGGCCGAGGGGGAAATGCTGGGAGTACAGTCTAACTTCTTAACTGGGATGCTCATATTTTCTGGGACATGACCTGAGGCTTATAAACCTAAAAGCAGTATTGCTAAATACAACTTACTAAACTTACTTTGATATGAAACTTTAACATGGTAGAGACAAACATAATCTTAGGCAAAAGTTTAACTGTATGAACTTTGCATTAATGACCTTCCCCACAAAGAAAACCAAATTATGATAATTTGAAACATTTCTGTAACTGAAAAACTTACATTGCAATTAAAACTTTAATAAAAGTGATTTTGAACTGTCACTGTCAGTCACTGATAAATACATACCTCATTATTTTGAGATGACTTCTCACATTTTGTAATCTTTTAAAATCAACTGGCTCTAATGGTCTCTAATTATTTTGGTAGAAAGCTTCCTTTCTGATTACATTTCTGTATTTATATTACTATTATTGTTATTTTTTTTGATGGAGTCTTGCTCTGTCACCCAGGCTGGAGTACAGTGGCATGATCTCTGCTCACTGCAAGCTCCGCCTCCCAGGTTCACACCATTCTCCTGCCTCAGCCTCCCGAGTAGCTGGGACTACAGGTGCCCACCACCTCACCCAGCTAATTTTTTTGTATTTTTAGTAGAGACGGGGTTTCACCATGTTAGCCAGGATGGTCTCGATCTCCTGACCTCGTGATCCGCCCGCCTCGGCCTCCCAAAGTGCTGGGATTACAGGCATGAGCCACTGCGCCCGGCCCTGTATTTACATTTTTAAGTATAGCATTAAATAAATGATTAAAGAGACTGTTTATTCTCAAATTTTCTAATCCCCAAAGATAACATTAAAAAAGGGCTACAGATACCTATACTACAATTACTCCCACTTTTTATTTTATTTCTGAAGGCATTATGGTAGACTAGTATCCTTTAACTCAACCAACTCAGCCATTTGGTGACAAAAGAGAAAGGCCCATAAAGAGAAAGAACAGAAGGGAAAAGGGGAAAGGGAAACTATCAGTGTCAAGTGATCTTACTCAGGCTTTCTATAAGTGGTCCTTAAATTAAATGCCCACTAATGAAAATGATTTATAAATTGTAGACACTATAAACATGTGTGTATTACTCATTACTATCTATTCCTAATATCATTTCATTACGTTTCAGACTCAAAAGCTTTGGCTGGGGAATGCAACTGCAAAATATCTGATCCAAGAGGGTTGGTGAGTTTACTCTTCAGTGTATTCAAGGTGTAACTAAGTTTTCAACAGTAAAGTCTCTAAAAAGTATTCACTGTTAACTTTCATTTTCTCCCTCTTTTAGATGTAATTACTACTCACTGGCTTACCTAATCCTTGCAATCTAGATTAACAAGACTTTCTATGATAGATTTTCCAGGAAGGTTTCTAAAGTATAGATGATTCTCCAGCCTCCCTTTGGAATACTCTAATCCAATATGTCTAGATAGGCAGACCCAGATTCTGAAACCACTGTTAGGCTATACGTGGAGAAGATGACAACACACTAAATAAATTAAAAATGAAAACACAAAAAAATGCAATATTGACTTTGCCCTACCACCCACCAACAAATACAGTTTTTCAATCAGATCTGTTCATACAGCTTACTAGACTTTTCCACATACAATTGATAATTATTTTTCTTAAGCATACTTTAAACACAGCAAATCAAAGTAACATACTTCAATATTTGCTTTTCTATCTCGAAATATCCAAATATAAATAATTTGGGAATTAAAATGAAATTTCCAACCAGAGGCAGAAGGAGAAATGTTTACAGAATTTCTCAAGTCCATCAATTTAATTCTTTTAACTTTAAAAAACAAAAAAAGGTAAAGTGGCACGCTGAATCAATAAATGTATTTAAAAGGATACACTGTAAACAAAACTTTCGGATATGTGACTGAATAAAATCAAAATGTTCATCTCTGTAGTCATGTTCTTTCTCCAATACACTAATGGCATCACACTGTTAAGTTAAAATAATTAACAATAATACATTTAAAATAATCAAAATTAAATATAGTAATTTAAACAGTTCAATTCTGGATAGGGGAACATCATAAAAGTACCACTCTGATATGGTAAATGAACAGCAGGACACAGAATATCAAGTACTCTATGAACTTTTAGTTGGAGGGACTAACGGATAATTTTATCTTTTTAAAAAGCATTAACTTCTATGTTAACGTTAAATCTGGTCAGAATACCAAAGAGAAAGTTTTAGTACAGAAGGGAAGGAAGAATAACAAGCCTAGCATGTTCTAAGAAATCATATTTGCTAACTCAACTACTTATATAACCTGGAACAAAGTTTTAAAAGATCTAACATCCATTTTAGTTTTATAAAACACTTCTGCATATCCAGGGAGTCTCTACTTCTCACCATTTCTTCTTTGTTCCTGTGTTTATCTGATAATTCTCAAGTGACCTTCTTTTCTGGTGCTTTTTATTCACTCTTATTACAATCTCACTAATAACAAAATAAGGAATTACAACTGATTTTTGAAATGTCACCCGTACAATCAATAAGACAATTCTGAATGCTGCTTGCTACAGAAAAATGCTAAGAAAAATACAAAGAAGTCATGTTCAAATATCACAACATCCAAATAATTTCACCAAAACACTTCTGAATTGAAGGTGTAAAATATAAAAATAAACATTTAATAATGGTCATTACACCCAATATTAGTTTCAGGTTAAATTTGCTATGTATTTTTTTGTTACATATATATATACACACACACACACACACACACTATATATATATATATATATATATATATATATATAAATAAATAAAACAAAGTAACAACAACAAAAAAAGACCTAACAGGGTGCAGTGGTACGCATCTGTACTACTTTGGAGGGTGAGTGGGGAGGAGTGAGCCTAGGAGTTCAAAGCTAGCTGGGCAACATAGCAAAACTCTCCATAAAAATGAAAATAAAAACATATATATGGCACAGAACAGTCTCATTACATAATTATAATGAGCATTTCATTGCCCATTTTATCAAATACAGTGATTTCAAATGATTAAAAATAATTACTATACTTTGACTTAACGACACTTTTGGAAAGGCATGGTGGTTTAGTATTAAATAAAAATATTTTAAGACTGGGTGCGGTGGCTCACGTCTGTAATTCCAGCACTTTGGGAGGCCGAGGCGGGAGGATCATAAGGTCAGGAGATTGACACCATCCTGGCTAACACGGTGAAACCCCATCTCTACTAAAAATACAAAAAAATTAGCCGGGCGTGGTGGCGGGGGCTGTAGTCTTAGCTACTCAGGAGGCTGAGGCAGGAGAATGGCGTGAACCCAGGAGGTGGAGCTTGCCGTGAGCCAAGATCGCGCCACTGCACTCCAGCCTGGGTGACAGAGCAAGATTCCATATCAAAAATAAAATAAAATAAAATAATATTTTAACTGAAATCAGAGAATCTGGACTTAAGACAAGAAACTTAGTCACTCTGAAATCTCCATTTCTGGAGTCTTTAAACTGATGGCGTTGAACCACCACACTTCTCTCCCTTTGGAAACACACATTTCCCCATACCCCTAACCCATTTTAAAAGTTCATAAACTGAAATACATCTGATAGTGTCTTAGATTTTATGAAATACAGTAGATGATCTCTTCTGGTTTGAAAATGTTATGACTCTATGACTCACTTGATACTGATTCCAGACCCTTTAAGCTTAACATTTTTCTTTTAATATTTTTCATAAGGCAAGTAGTGCTGTAAAATGGAACCAACTTTCAGTAAACAGCTCTTCACCAACCGAAACAAAATAAAAAACAAATCACACAGAAGGATTTCAGTGTGAGATTTTAAGATACTATTTTACAGAAAAGGTGTACGTAACAACTATACCAGAACCACCACTTGAAAGCAGATGGCAGACTTTAACTTAATTATTTTAAATGCTGTCACTCTATTCCTTTGTTATGGATCATTTTTGTAGTAAAGTAAAACCTAAGGTAGGTTTTAAATATTTTAATCAATTTTACTCCAACAATGAATAAATTCTATACCCTCCTTTAATTTTATATGCGCAAATTTTACATATTAAAAAGCATTAATTTCAGGTCTGAAAAGGACTTAGGTTCTGTCATTTTCTTAACTATTCCATGACTTACAAACAGTAAAAATAACACTCAGGACCAAGTGGGGAGAACATGAACTTGATCTTTTTATTATTATTTTTATTATTATTATTATTATTATTATTATTATTATTATTTGAGACAGAGTCTCACTCTGTCACCCAGGCTGAAGTGCAGTGGTATGATCTCGGCTCACTGCAAGCTCTGCCTCCCAGGTTCATGCCATTCTCCTGCCTCAGTCTCCCGAGTAGCTGGCACTACAGGCGCCCGCCACCACGTCTGGCTAATGTTTTGTATTTTTAGTAGAGATGGGGTTTCACCGTGTTAGCCAGGATGGTCTCGATCTCCTGACCTCATGATCCGCCCACCTCGGCTTCCCAAAGTGCTGGGATTACAGGCGTGAGCCACCGCGCCCAGCTGATCTATTATTTTTAAATTAATTAACTATTTATTTTTGAGACAGAGTCTCGCTCTGTTACCCAGGTTGGAGTGCAGTGGCATGATCTCGATTCACTGCAAGCTCCGCCTTCCCAGGTTCACGCCATTCTCCTGCTTCAGCCTCCCGAGCAGCTGGGACTACAGGCACCCGCCACCACACCCAGCTAATTTTTTGTATTTTTTTAGTAGAGGAGGGGTTTCACGGTTTTAGTCAGGATGGTCTCCATCTCCTGACCTCGTGATCCACCCACCTCAGCCTCCCAAAGAGCTGGGATTACAGGCTTGAGCGACCGCACCTGGTCTTCTATTAATTATTTTTAAAGGAAACTTAATTTTATTACAAAACATATACAGTGAAATAACCAATAATATAATTTTGATAATAGTGATCCTATCAGAACCTTTTTAAAAACCAGAAACACTTGATAACTGCATGTCAACTTCATATAATGAGCACTGCTACAAGTTTAAAAGTTTATTTTAAGTACATAATCCTCTGATATTAGAGAACATATAAAAATTCAATGTTGAGGCTGGGCGCGGTGGCTCACACCTGTAATCCCAGCACTTTGGGAGGCCAAGGTGGGTGGATCACCTGAGGTCAAGAGTTTGAGACCAGCCTGGCCAACACGGTGAAAGCCCATCTCTACTAAAAATACAAAAAATTAGCTGGGAGTGGTGGTGGGCACCTGTAATCCCAGCTACTGGGGAGGCTGAGGCAGGAGACTGCTTGAACCTGGGAAGTGGAGGTTGCAGTAAGCCAAGATTGTGCCATTGTGCTCCAGCCTGGGCAACAAGGGCAAAATTCTGTCTCAAAAAAAAAAAAAAAAAATGTTGAAAAACAAGTTTATAAAAACCAATAAACTATCATTTTACCTGTAATTATTTCTATTAAACTGACTGATCATACAATGAAGTTCAATGGGAATTATGAAAATGAAATTCAATCATGAGTATTTGAAATAACATTTTCTTTCAAAGAAACTATAATTAAGACCACAAAAGCAACATGTTAATATCATTCAATACTTTAAACTATTATTTGTTAACAAAAAATCATCTAGGAGACTAATGTGTTAACTCCAAAAAACCTGGAAAACAAAACAGTTGTTCATCCTCAGTGAATATCAGTAGCAGAATCCCTAGGAAGCAAACTAACCTTTGTGCAAACTACTAGTACTGGAATGCCCAAGTTATGTGTAAGTGTATCCGCACCCAGAGGTAAAACTACACTGTCATCTTTGTCCTCTTGTGACGCAGTATTTCTTCTCTGGGGAGAAGCTGGGAAGTCTTCTCCTGGTTCTACATATTCTTGGAAGTCTCTAATCACTGAAAATCAAAGTAAACACAATTTAGAAATTGCTTTATTTCAGCAGGTAACTTTTCTTGCCATAATCTAAAGATAAAATTTACTCCAATTTATACTTAGTCTTGTGTAAGAGAAAAAACAAAAAGGGTTTGAGAAACCTATTTTAAAGAGAATATACAAACGACAAACCCACATTAATAATTAGGAGGCAGAATACTACTACTGCATGGGATGGCTCTACAAAGTAGGGTTCTATCTAGACCTGGCTCAATTTATGCAAACTATTTTGGCCAAGTCACAATTAGTTTTGTCTCTCTACCTTCTCTAATTCACAAAGGGCACTATACGGATAAAACAAAAATAAATGTGGGAGAAAAAATCCCACAACTTAAAAGATAGCCTAGATGATTTTCTAATACTAACTCCTTTCACTAAACCCTTTACTCAGGTCTCTCCTTTTTTACCTAGGCTCAATCTTGGTCCATGCTCATTCTGCAACCCTGGTACAACTTAACGAAATATTACCAGTGCCGATCAGTTTTTAGGAGTTATTTGCAAGGTTGTCAAAACTGTCACTAAAAAATATAAAGTAAATGTGAACATAACGAGAGACTTGAAAATGTATGTTTGGACTCAGTAATTATTCTCCTAGGAATTCTCAAGGGCATAATCAGTTATGCACACACAGGGATTTCCATATAACTCTTCTTCATGTTTAAAAGCAAAACACATTTAGAAACAAACTGTCCATAGCATAGGATTAAAATGGTGTATGAGAAAAAATTATACACAACTATAAAATGTCAAGTTTTCAAAGAATATTTAACATTGTAGGAAATAGTAACATTAAAAGAGATATATATAAAGCCAAAGTATGATTCCAGCTTAGAAATAAAAATACTGGGAAAAATACACAAAAGTCTGATTTACTGATTTACTGATTTATTTTGAGACAGGGTCTTGCTCTGTCACCCATGCTGGAGTGCAGTGGTGCAATCATGGCTCACTATAGCCCTAACCCAAGTGATCTTCTAGCTCAACCTCCTGAGTAGCTACAGGCATGTGCCACCACACCTGGCTAACTTTTTATTTTATTTTTGTGGAGACTGGGTCTCACTATGTTGCCCAGGCTGGTCTCGAATTCTGGGCTCAAGCAATCCTCCCACCTCAGCGTACCAAAGTGTTGGGATAATAGGGGTGAGCCACGGTGACTGGCTATTTTCTTTTTTTCTTTTTTTTTGAGATGGAGTCTCACTGTGTCACCAGGCTGGAGTACAGTGGTACAACCTCGGCTTACTGCAACCCCCACCTCCTGCGTCCAAGTGATTCTCCTGCCTCAGTCTCCCAACGGACTGGGACTACAGGTGCCCACCACCACGCCCAGCTCATTTTTGTATTTTTAGAAGAGACAGGGTTTCACCATATCGGCCAGGCTAGTCTTGAACTCCTGACCTTGTGATCCGCCTGCCCTGGCCTCCCAAAGTGTTGGGATTACAGGCATGAGCCACTGAGCCCAGCCCTATTTTCAATTTTCAAAAAACAAAGAATGTGCATTATTACTTACTTAGAAAAAAAATGTGTGTTTTCTCTTTAAGTAATTATGAGCCAGATCTTTGGATCATGAAGACTGACTCATATGGAGGAAAACTGTTCTGAATTTACATGGGGTCAAGGAATAGGGAATCCCGAACAGTTGGGCACCGTTCCCTCCAGAAACACAGGGGTCTGTATTTACCCTCAGCAGCCCTGGTGACTGCTTAAGATCAGAGGCTACCAGTGGCTACCAAATTTTAACAGTGGCTACCAAATTTTATCATGCACCAGAATCACTTCAAAGGCTTGTCAAATCCCAGATTACTGTTTCTACCCTCAAGAGTTTCTAATTCAGTGGTCCAGGATGGGGAGTGAAAAATGTGTATTTTTGACATGTTCCCAGCTATACTGATACTAGTGCTGCTGGTCCAGGGAACCACAGTTGAACAACTACTACTCTAGGATAAATCTAGACTTAGGGAAGAACAACAACAAAAACTCCACAGGCAATAGTAAACGAACAAACAAACAAAATTAAAAGTATTTAGACATCCCTTTCAATGATTTAGTACATACAAGTTTTACTGTTTTCTTACACATAAATTCCAGCAAGCTGTCAATTTCTCTTTAAAAGTTACTGTCAGTAAATAACAACAAAGGAGCTCATCTATGTATTTCCTTTTTTTTGTTTTTTGAGACGGAGTCTTTCTCTGCCTCCTAGGTTCAAGCAATTCTCTGCCTCAGCCTCCCAAGTAGCTGGGATTACAGGTGCCCGCCACCATGCCGGGCCTTTTTTTTTTTTTTTTTTTTTTTTTTGTATTTTTAGTAGAGACGGGGTTTCACCATCTTGGCCAGGCTGGTCTTAAACTTCTGACCTCGTGATCCACCTGCTTCAGTCTCCCAAAGTGCTGGGATTACAGGTGTGAGCCGCCACACCTGGCCCACCTACGTATTTTCTTATGCAAAGCACGATATTGGCAAATGAAGAACTCTAAGTGACATTAAAAAATATTACAGGCAGCTGAATGTGGTGGCTCATGCCTGTAATCCCTGCACTTTGGGGGTCTGAGCAAGGTGGATCGCTTGAGCTCAGGAATTCAAGACCAGCCTGGGAAACATGGCAAAACCCTATGTCTACAAAAAATAAAAAAATTAGCCAGGCATGGTGGTACGTGCCTGTAGTCCCAGCTACTCGGGAGGCTGAGGTTGGGGGATGGCTTGAGCCTGGGGGGCAGAGGTTGCAGTGAGCCAAGATTGTGCCACTGCACTTCAGCCTGGGCAACAGTGTGGGACCCTGACTCAAAAATTTTAAAAAAGTAAATAAAAAATGTTACTGGCTTACAAACCCGTTAGCAATGACTCATATAATTTTCATAATTCCCATAAAAATCTCCAATTCACATGAGCATGTATAAAATATGTACTTTGTAAATCATAAAACCATTTAAATATCTTTATATGTATACTGTCAACATCTTTCTAGGCACATTTCATTTTGACAAGGTCAGTAAGATTACTAATTAAAAAATGAAACTGCTGAAAATGAGCAGCTGAAGAAAGATTCCATTTTTTCACCCTGCAAAGCTACTTTCCAAAATGAACACACACAGCTTTTTGGCAAGGAGACAAGGCATCTCTACTAAACAGTTTACCATTGTGTCTTATGTTTCTAATTTGAAACTATATTAAAACCTAGCACATCATCTAAATAGAATTTTAAAAACAGTAGATACAGGCCAGGCCGGTGACTCACGCCTGTAATCCCAGCACTCTGCGAGGCCGAGGGGGATGGATCATGAGGTCAGGAGTGCGAGACCAGCCTAGCTAGTATGGTGAAACCCCGTCTCTACTAAAAATACAAAAATTAGCAGGGCATGGTGGCAGACGCCTGTAATACCAGCTACTCAGGAGGCTGAGGGAGAAGAATAGCTTAAACCCAGGAGGCAGAGGTTGCAGTGAGCCAAGATCACGCCACTGCACTCCAACCTGGGTGACAGAACAAGATTTTGTCTCAAAAAAAAAAGTACTTACAATATGCTTACTTCATTAAACCTTTTTCATAGTCAAAAATTTCTAATGATTAAAGTCAGCTGAGACACTTTGTTTTTGAAACCTACATTACTATTTCTAGACTACTTACACTTTTGCTCCATTTGTTTCATTTCTTCAGGAGGGATTTTCAGTTTGTCAACATGTTCTCTAACAACACTTGCCCATTTCTGTAAAGAATCCAAAGCAGTCCAAGGCTTTGACATGTCAACAACCAGCATAACTAGGGTATCCTTCAGAGATATGGCATCCAGTGAAAATTTAAGGAGGCCTTTGTGATATAGGTCTCCATCTAAGATCCATACATTACATCTTGTTTGATCTACAACAGACAAAACAAAATAACCAAGGCAACAAGATTAAGTAATTTCATCATCCAGCTAACAGTACCACTTGGTATTTTAGTGCATCTCCACAGGAGATGTGCTATTGGCTTTGACAAAATTCAACAATTTAGGCCATCTACCAATTTATTTAAAGGCCTAAAATGACTTCACTGTAGCATCCTCTACTTCATATTTCTTAATCTAAAACCAGAGGATGCATAACTTGTTTATGTTTTTACCATCAGCAGATAGAGATATGCATACCAAGATATTATATACAAAAATGAGAAGGCAAGTGATCTACAGAAGAAAAAATAGCTAACAGATAAAAGCTGAGTAGATAATATTTTTATCAGAAAATTAGAAGGTGAAATGGGAGTCAACAAAACAATCACTATCTGAGGGAACATGAGCTGAAAAATCGAGATTCTTTAAGTATGGCAGGAAAGAAATATCTGCACACCAGGATAGCTTAAGATGCTTAAAAGTATCATATACGAATCCCAATCCCAAATTAATAAAAGTATGCCTAAACATAGCTATTTCTTGACCAGCATGACATCACAGAACTTCTAGTAAAAAATTACACACTAAAAAAAAAAAAAAAAAAATCAAAGACTAATGTGAATGGCAATGCACCTCACAACAGACTTCAGAAATTTGTTACAAATGACACTCACCATCCCTGTCTTCATCATGCACATTTAAGTACAAATATTCCAGTCCTCTTCCTTTCTTATACTCCTCTATTCCCTGAATTTTTCTTATTAAGCTTGTTTTTCCGGCTCCATCTTCACCTAGATATAAAAAAAAAGGATACATCTTATAAATTACAACACAGATTATTTAAGGATGCTTTCTAGTACCAAGTGAAAGACCCAACTGGAACTAGCTTCAACCAAAAAGACAATTTGATGAAATATAATGGAGCAACTACAGTATCAAAGATGCAGACTTGGCTGGGTGCGGTGGCTCACACCTATAATCCCAGCACTTTGGGAGGCTGAAGCAGGCGGATCACCTGAGGTCAGGAGTTCGAGAACAGCCTGGCCAACATGGTGAAATCCCATCTCTACTAAAAGTAGAAAAATTAGTTAGGCATGGTGGCGCATGCCTGTAATTCCAGCTGCTCAGGAGGCTGAGGCAGAAGAATTGCTTGAACCTGGGAGGCAGAGGTTGCAGTGAGCCAAGATTGTGCCACTGTACTCCAGGCTGGGCAACAGAGTGAGGCTCTGTCTGAAGAAAAAAAAAAGAGATAAAGATGCAGACTCCATCATGACCAGGATTCTCCCTCCCGGTCTTGTTAAATCTTGTCCTATCCTATTGCAAATGACTTCCTCTATGGATAATTTTCAGGAGATGAGAAGGTAAAATGAAACACCTTAGGTTTCAGGAATTTCCACTCTCATGTCATCCCAGTTTAATCTACAAGGAACAAAAGACTCTTACTCTTGGCTTTCACTCTGAAGAACCTCAGTTAAAGACTCTTAATTGGCCCAGTTTGAGTTATATGTCCACCTAAGGGCCAATCAAGGGGGATGGATGGTGCATCAATCAGTTCCCTGAACATCAGGACAGGGAACTGTGACCCTTACCAGAACCATGAAGCCATAAAAAATACATCACAGGAGGGATGGGGAGAAAATGGGGATAAAAAGTTGGGCAAGAAAAAGTGTAGGGGGAATGTACAACAGACAAAAATTAAAAATAGACTTAAAAGTGTTAATGGCAGAAAATCATGTGATTTAAACTTGACACAAGTATTTTTTTAAAAAGGTTTAAAACTAGGCTAACTAGGCTAACTAGGCCAGGCGCGGTGGCTTATGCCTGTAATCCTAGCACTTTGGGAGGCCAAGGCAGGTGGATCACGAGGTCAGGAATTCGAGACCAGCCTTGCAGCATGAAGAAACCCCATCTCTACTAAAAATACAAAAAATTAGCCGGGCACCGTGGCGTGCACCTGTAATTCCAGCCACTCAGGAGGCTGAGGCAGGAGAATTGCTTGAATCCAGGAGGTGGACGTTGCAGTGAGCCAAGATTGCGCCACTGCACTCCAGCCTGGGCGACAGAGCGAGGCTCTTGTCAAAACAAAACAAAACTAGGCTAGTTGTTCAATGTTTCAGTGAGTGCTTTTTTTATATTGTGAGTATTTAAATGCTACTTATATGTTACTGTTTATGGACTTATTAGAATCATAGTAATAGTATTTATAGATATAAAACTGGAGTTGCTTGGATCTAAGGACTTATTCCTAGAGATCTATGAGTTCTCTGAGAATTTAAAAATTGTCTTCATTTTCATGTTAAGCTAAAAAAAAAAATACGTCTTAGGTCTTTGTATCTGAATGCTGCCACAAGATTGCAGTGCCCACCTCTGCAATGGTGTTTATAATCCTGCTGGGGCCAAGGTGAAGCCAAGTGAAGCAGACAGAACAGAAAAGAGAGTCAACACACAGGCACGCCAAATTCAAAGTATCCCAGAGCAGTCAAGTCCATATTCAATTGCACTGGGCAGACTGGTTCTTTTTATGAAGCATTTTCTAATACTTCATAGTAATAACTGTACGTTTACATAGGCAATAAAAAAGGTGACAGTAAGAAATCCAAAGGAAGTAAATATATTAAAGAGAATATCTGTACTCCCAATGTTCACTGCAGCATTATTCACAATAGCCAAGATATGGTATCAACCTAATTGTCCATCAACTCCATCAACAAAAGAATAGATAAGGAAAATCTGGTATGTGTATGTGTGTATATGTACATATGTATATGTACATATAATATATACACACAAATATATTATACACACACGTACCCAAAATGCAATACTATTTAGCCTCAAAGAAGGAAAGAATTTCCATGATATGCAACAATATGAATGAACCTGGAAGGTTCTTCATTATGTTAAATTAGGGGGCCCCAACCCCCTGGGCTGTGGACGGGTACCAGTCTGTGGCCTGTTAGGAACCAGGCCACATGGGGCAGGAGGTGAGCCAACAGCATTATCGCTGAGCTCCGCCTCCTGTCAGATCAGCAGTGCTGGCATTAGATTCCCATAGGAGCCCAAACCCTAATGTGAACTGCACATACCTGGGGATCAAGGCAGCATGCTTCTTAGGAGAATCTAACTAATGCCTGATGATCTGAGGTGAAAGAGTTTCATCCTGAAACATCACCACCCAGTCCATGGAAAAACTGTCTTCCATGAAGTCAGTCTCTGGTGCCAAAAAGACTGGGGACTGCTGTGTTAAATAAAACAAGCCAGGCACCGAAAAGCAAATACTCCATTATTTCACTCATACGTGCAACCTTAAAAAGTTGATCTTACAGAAGTTGAGAACACAATGGTAGTTACCAGGGACTGGGGCCATGGTGGAGGAGGGAGTTGGGGAGATAGATGTTGGTCAAAGGTTACAAAATTTCAGTTAGACAGGAGGAATACCTTCAAGAGACCTATTGTACAACATGGTGACTATAGTTATTAGCTATATACTGTACTGAAAAATGCCAAGAGATTAGATAGATTTTAAGTGTTCTCACAACAATGACAACTATGTGAGGTACTATATATATTAATTAGCTTGATTAAGCCATTCCATAACGCATATATATATTCCAAAACTTCATGTCCTGTAAATACATACAATTTAACCTAATTTAAAAAAAGAATTTGACATTAAATTAGTATTTTTCAGTACTGTCTTTACAATGTACAATTAAACTGGCCAATCAACAAAACAGATTAGGTTTAAAAACAGTAATATCTATGATGACAATGATTCCCATAACGATCATGTCTAAAATGCTTAAAATGAAAATAATAACCAGTAAAAAATAAAATATAAAAATATTTCTTTCTATTACTAAACCCAACACTGGCATTTAATTTCAGCAAAACATCAGTTGTTATATTAATGTTGCTAATTTGAATTTTATCAAGTTCTATAGTTTCTATGGCATTTAATTTATAAGTACTTATATAAATTAGTATAGTTTCTATGGCATTTAATTTATAAGTACATTTAACTTATAATTTTGGGGTTTGGAGTTATTTGGGAACCATAAGCCAAAAAAAAAAAGTATATCTAGTTGCCTGAGTAGACACAAGCATTAGACTTTATATAATAAAAATAATTTAAATACCATGTGAAGAGATCTATGAAGATCTTCTTTCAAAAGGAGCCTGAATCTGTTCTAGAACTAGGAAAAGAATCAAGATTTCTTAAAGTTTTTACTCTTATGACAGGCTACTTTCCTGAAAGAAATCCTCTAAGTTAACATGATATCAACTTAATTTGGATTATCCCACAAAAACAATGTTTTGCACTGTAAGTAAAAACCTAGTGCCCAGCCTTATAACAGAAGCTTACTGAACAACACAATGTTCAGTAAGTATTTTGTAAAGCATACACAGATCCATAAAATAAGCAGTAATCAGTTAAGTAAAACTACATATAATATGACCCAGGATTTATCTTATTTCTTTAATTCCCACTTTAAATGTTAGAAAATGAAAAGACACTAGTTTGATTGAGCCATTCCACAATGTACACACATTTCAAAACATATTGTACACAATATACACAATTTTTGTCAGTCTTAAAAAAGTGAAAAGATATCTTCATAAGGGTAAAAACTTCAGATGAGTTTATTTCAACTTATTTCTTAAAATATTAATATTTGAAATTACTTAAATATAAAGGTTTCCAAATAAAAAATACATAACTGCAGAAAATCTCACAAATCTAAGCAAAAGAATAGAAACCATATTACCTAGAAATAATTATTGATAATTTGGTTATCTCTGATGGTGATATTATGGGTAATTTTTCAATAACAAGCTTGTGTCTTCCTTTTGATCTCTAAAGGTTTAAGTCAGTTGATTCAGAACAGATTTTGAGCCAAAATACAGTTGGCCAGGCACGGTGGCTCACGCCTGTAATCCCAGCACTTTGGGAGGCCGAGGCGAGTGGATCACCTGAGGTCAGGAGTTTGAGACCAGCCTGACCAAGATGGAGAAACCCCGTTTCTACTAAAAATACAAAATTAGCCAGGTATGGTGGTGCATGACTGTAATTCCAGCTATTCGGGAGACTGAGGCAGGAGAATCGCTTGAACCAGGGAGGCGGAGGTTGCAGTGAGCTGAGATAGCACCACTGCACCCCAGCCTGGGCAACAAAAGCGAAACTCCATCTCAAAACAAACGAACAAACAAAACTGTCAATGTAACTATATATGCTCACTATTTTAAGCTCTTGCAGCCATCACTAAGGCATGGCTGTTTCCTTTTTCTAAAGACTGAACACAAGTGGAAGGGTTCTCCTCCACTTATCATGAGATCAGAGTTTATTCCTCTCTGTGAATGTTGTCAATCATTCATTTCACTGGACGATTTAATAATTTTCTAACTATTAGAACTATCAGAATCACCTGCAGGATTTGTTATAAGGTATCAGAATCACCTGAGAAGTTTGTTAAAACACAGATTACTGGGGCCCATCCCCTTAGTTTCTAATCCAGTAAATACTGAGTGGGGCCTAAGAATCTGCATTTCTAACAAGTTTCCAGAGATGCTGATGCCACTGGTACAGAGGCCACACTGAAAACCACTCCATGGCTGGATGTGGTGGCTCATGCCTGCAAAGCCAGCACTTTGGGAGCCGAGGCAGGAAGATCACTTGAGCCCAGGAATTCAAGACCAGCCTGGGTGATCAAGTGAGATCCCATCTCTATCTGTTTTTAAATTACAAAAAAAAAAAAAAAAAAAATTAACAGCAAATTAAAAAAAAAAAAAGAAAGAAAACCACTGCATTAGACATTTATTACACTAAGCCATACACTAAGAATGTGAAGATCCTTATATCAACATTGTTGTCCTCTAAGAGCTCATAAATTGGAAGGTGATAACAAATAGGAAACAGTTTCAAGATACTGTCATTAGGACTACACCAGATATATGCAACAAATCAGGAAGTCAGCCCAGAGGGAAGAGCCTGGTTTTGCTTGGAAGTCAGAAGTCTGCAGAAAAGGTAACAATTAAGCCAAATCTTGTATGGTTAATGAACCATGGAGAGTTTGTCATTCCAGGAAGTAAGAACACACGAGAAAACCAGGTACAGAGACCCAGAAGCAAAGAAGAGTCGTTCTAGGAAGGACAAATAATTTGAATGCATGAAATTTAGGATGTGAAGGGGAAAGGAAACAAAAGGTGAAAACAAACAGAGGCCAGATCATGAAGGGCATCTTATGCCAGGCTGACAAGGTCAGACTATTCTGAAAATGAGGAACCACTGGCACAGTTTAGGTACTTTAGAAAGACTACTATGGAAAAGTGTGGAAGAATGACTGACAAGAATAAGTTTAGGAGTAAAGAGACTAGACAACAGACTATTAATGGAGTCCTAGCAAAAAATGAGGTAGTTCTGATCTAAGGTATGGAGGCAGAGACAACTATACTCAAAGGCTGTTTTGGTTGGGAGTTGGCAGAGAAAAGGCAGACACAGAAGTCAGAGAAGACTGCCTGGCTATAACTTCAGAAACATCATCCTCTTTTCCAGCTGCCTCTGAAGTGTTTGGTCCTAAGTCTTTTTGCAGACTGCTCTTCTACCCCTACCCAACATTTGTTACCTAGGGTTCGTTCCTCAGTCCTCTGCTCTTCTCACTGTATATGTAATTCCCAGAGGCTCTGCATATCCATGACTTCAATTCCACCTAAAATCTGGTGACCCACAGACTTCCTTCAAGGATCAGCTTCTCCTGAACTGCTTACTAGTCATTACTACTGGATGTCCCATGAATACCTCACATTTCAATATGCACAAAGCATTATCATCATCTTGCCACTTTCCCCAAAACATTGACTTACATAATTAATATAAGAGTCCAGCCTCAAAGCCTTTATATCCACTATTCCCTCCACCTAGAACAAAGTTCCTTCAGATATCTGCATGCTGCCTAAACTCCTTTTTGCCTTCCCTCAAATATCACCTCCTCAGGTAGGCCTCCTTGACCACCTCCATTCATTCATTCCTTCTTACAAACAACCATTTACTATTCATTCATTCATTCATTTTAGAGACAGGTCTCACTCTGTTACCTTTCTTCATTCATTCATTCATTTTTAAAACAGGGTCTTGCTATGTTGCCCAGGTTGGTCTCAAACTCCTGGCCTCAAGCATTCCTCCCGCTTAGCCTCCCAAGCACTGGGATTACAAGCATGAGTCACTGAGACCTCCACCTTTTCTTCCCCTATCTCATTTACAATTACAACCTCCCAACATTGTTTATTTCTTGTTTTATTTTTTTCCACTGAACCTACTAAGTTACTATGTATTTTACTTAGTCTCCCCCAACCTCAAAAGCAACTCCAGAAAAACAGGCATTTCTATTTTGTTCACTGCTGCATCCCTAGTACCTAAAAAGTACATGTGACAAACGTGCCTATAAACTCTGCTCCTTTCACACCAAAATGTATACTTCGTTGTTGTTGTTGTTGTTGAGATGGAGTCTCCCTCTCTTGCCAGGCTGGAGTACAGGGGCACAATCTTGGCTCACTGCAACCTCCGCCTCCCAGATTCAAGTAATTCTCCTGCCTCAGCCTCCTGAGTAGCTGGGACTACAGGCACACGCCACCATACCCACCTAGTTTTTGTATTTTTAGTAGAGACCGGGTTTCACCACGTTGGCCAGGATCTCTTGATCTCGTGATCTGCCTGCCTCAGCTTCCCAAAGTGCTGGTGAGAGGTGACAATGTGCTCGCAGCCCTCACTCTTCAGCACCTCCTCAGCATCGGCGTCCACTCTGGCGGCGCCTGAGGAGCCCTTCAGCCCACCACTGCACTGTGGGAGCCCCTCTCTGGGCTGGCCGAGGCTGGAGCCAGCTTCCTCTGCTTGTGGGGAGGTGTGGAGGGAGAGAAGCGGGCGGAACTGGGGCTGTAGGCGGAGCTCACAGGCCACTACGAGTTCCCGCAGGTGCGGGCTCCGGGCCCCACACTCGGTGTGGCCAGCCGGCACCACCAGCCCAGGACAGTGAGGGGTTTAGCACCAGGGCCCAGTTGTGGTGGGTGCACCTGATCCCCCAGCAGTGCTCGCCTGCCAGCACTGTGCTCCAGTTCTCGCCAGGCCTCGGCTGCCTCCCTGCGGGGCAGGGTTCGGGACCAAAAGCCCGCCATGCCCCAATCGCCCCCACACGGTGGGCTCCCTTGCAGTCCGAGCCTCCCTGAGAAGCGCCGCCCCCTGCTCCGCAGAGCTCGGTCCCATCAACCGCCCAGGGGCTGAGGAGTGCGGGCACATGGCGCGTGATGGGCGGGCAGCTTCGCCTGCAGTCCTGGTGGGGGATACACTGGGTGAAGCCAGCTGAGCTCCTGAGTCTAGTGGGGAACTTGGAGAACCTTTACCTCTAGCTAACCAACTGTAAATGCACCAATCAGTACTCTGTATCTAGCTAACCTGGTGGGGACTTGGAGAACTTTTATGTACAGCTAAAGGATTGTAAACACACCAATCAGCACTCTGTGTCTAGCTCAGGGTTTGTAAATACACCAAACAGCACTCTGTATCTAGCTAATCTACTGGGGACTTGAAGAACTTTTCTGTCTAGCACTCTGTGTCTAGCTAAAGGATTGTAAACGCACCAATCAACACTCTGCGTCTAGCTCAGGGTTTGTAAATACACCAATCAGTACTTTGTATCTAGCTAACCTAGTGGGGACTTGGAGAACTTTTATGTCTAGCTAGAGGATTGTAAATGCACCAATCAGTACTCTGTGTCTAGCTCAGGGATTGTAAACACACCAATCAGCACTCTGTCAAAATGGACCAATCAGCTCTCTGTAAAATAGACTAACCAGCTCTCTGTAAAATAGACCAATCAGCTCTCTGTAAAATGGACCAATCAGCAGGATGTCAGTGGGGTCAGATAAGGGAATAAAAACAGGCTGCCCCAGCCAGCATTGGCAACCCCCTCAGGACCCCTTCCACACTGTGGAAGCTTCGTTCTTTCGCTCTTTGCAATAAATCTTGCTGCCCCTCACTCTTTGGGTCCACACTGCCTTTATGAGCTGTAACACTCACCAGGAAGATCTGCAGCTTCACTCCTGAAGCCAGCGAGACCACGAACCCACCGGGAAGAACGAACTCCAGACATACCGCCTTTAAGAACTGTAACACTCACCGCGAAGGTCTGCAGCTTCACCCGTCAGCAAGACCACGAACCCACCAGAAGGAAGAAGCTCCAGACACATCTGAACGTCTGAAGGAACAAACTCCGGACACACCATCTTTAAGAACTGTAACACTCACTGCGAGGGTCCACGGCTTCATTCTTGAAGTCAGCGAGACCAAGAACTCACCAATTCCAGACATACTGGGATTACAGGCGTAAGCCACCGCACCCAGCCTAAAATGTATACTTCTAAGCCTCCTACAGAGCAGCCACTGACACATCTTGTCTCAAACAACAAAAAGTGCTATTGGCTGGGCATGGACCTCAGCATTTTGGGAGGCCAAGGCAAGAAGATCCAAGATAGGGAGATCCTCTATCTACAAAAAAAAAAAAAAAAATAGAAAAATTGGCCAGGTGTGGTGGTGCACACCTGTGGTCCCAGCTACTCAGGAGGCTGAGGTGGGAGGATAGCTCAGGCATGGGAGAATCAAGGCTGCAGTAAGCTGTGATCATGCCACTACACTCCAGCCTGGGAAGCAGAGTGAGACACTTATCTCAAAAACAAAAACAAAAAACCCAAACCAAACCATAAAAAAGTGCTATCAATTCAGTTGCAGCCAAAAATTGATCTAAGTTTCACAAATCCTTGAATGCAGGATACAAATTTTGTCTCCTTACCTACTTTGAGAGTATTTTAAAACTATATTATATATTAACGAGTTTGAAATGCAAAGGCCTGAAAAACTAGGACAGAAAAAGGATGAAGTCAACATGTTTCCATACAATAAAAATTAAAGACTAGAATTATGTCCCTTTGCCCATACCTTAGTCAAATGGAGCCACTAGTGGTTCCCACTTCCCTCTCTACAGAAGCAGCAAGCAGCATACAGCAGTGAACACTTACAGAGTGCCTATCTGCAAGAGTATCCTGCCAACAATAACTAACACAACAACTCTAAGGGGCGTGATTATCTCCCATCTGGCAGGTAGGATACTGAGGCTCAGTTAAGTACCTTATCCAAGTTCACACAGGTAGGAAATGACAGAGTCAGGTCTAAATTCATAGGAATTTAATGCCAAGGCACAGTCTTCCTAATACTCAACAGTGCTGATGTCTTTAGAGACCATTAAAGCAAGACTGTTTGGGAGCCGTGGTGGCTCAGGGCTATTGTTCTGGTGCATAAGAGGGCAAGGCTAGGCATTTGAGGCCAGCCTGGGCAACACAGAAATCTCTAATCTATGTAACAACAACAACAATGACAACAAAGACTGTTTTTATATTTTGTATCATGACTCACTGAAGAAAACAGTTATCTCCACTTCCAAGAGTCACTGCTATTTTCAGAAGAGAAAGAAAAATGAATTAATGCATTCTTCTCTGTGGACTTCCTCTGAGTGACAGGTGGATATGTTCCTAGTCTTCTGAATCTAACTTGAAGTACCAGAAGTTTGTTTTACTATGCTGATAGTTTTTTCTCTGCTAGAATTTTAAATGACAGCTATTCCTCTTAACATTCAGTACTTTGTAATATGTTTTAAGTAAACTTTACAACATAAAATTTGAAAAAGGAAAGAGCATATGGTCAAATAAATGTAGTATGTTAAACATGGTAGTTTCAGATTATTTCCCCACCCTGTGATTTCAGAATTTCTCACTTCTTGTAACAAATTAGAAATGATCACATTGAGAATAAATAACATTTCATAAACACAGCATTTTGGGGCTACAAGGAACTGTAATAAATCCCCTCTTCTTACAAATGGGGAAACTGAGGCCAAGGCTATAGTCACAAAGATTGGTGGTAGCACAGAATATTCCATGCCTCCGAAGAGAATTCAGGTCAACCTCTGCAAGGGTACAACTCCCTTCAGCTCTTAGGGTAAACAGAATAAGGAAAAAACAAAAACTTATTTCCAAGAATATTCTGACCACCTCACACAGTGCTTTGGCAGGAAGAAGGTTCTTAAAATGTTTCCGGAAGCATTTTATTTATTGAAACGAAATCTTTCTGGGAGCAAAATTTCTATCAACCCCTCTTCCTCCTCTCTCACTTATCAACTTTAATAACATCTGGTAATTGAAATTTTTGATTTTTTTTTTTTTTTTTTGTCTCACTTTGTCACCCAGGATGAAGTGCAATGGCGCAATCTTGGCTCACTGCAACTTCTGCCTCCCGGGTTAAAGCGATTCTCCTGCCTCAGACTCTCAAGCAGCTGGGACTATGGGCGCACACCACCATGCCTGGCTACTTTTTGTGGTTTTAGTAGAGACGGGGTTTCACCATGTTGCCCAGGCGGTCTCGAACTCCTGGCCTCAAGTGATCCGCCCACCTCAGTCTCCCAAAGTGCTGGGATTATGGCATGAGCCATCTCATCAGGTCCTGGTAATTGAAAATTGAACATTCATGTTTTATAAACATTTTAAGGCTATTTCTTCTTTTCATACATCTTAAACTTCAATTCAAAATCCTCTTAAGACCCCTCAGGGCATTATGTAGCTTTCGCTTTCTTTACACCTAAATGCAGTCTGACATAATTTGTCTTGATGGCAAATGCAACATTTGAAAACAGATCTGTTTTATAAAAGGTCTAAAAAGCTAAAGACGACAAAGATTCTGTAAACAAAATCCCATTTTTTTATCTCCTATTTTCCAGGAATCTGATCCGAGGTATCTGCAAAGATGCAGTCTTGTTCTAGGGTTATACACATCTTCCAATTATATTGTTTGTTAAACTGTTTTTCTCTTTTTATGTCTTTAGGCACAAAGCTTAACACATGGCCTCCTCCCAGTTCTCTTCTCCTCACTCTATTAACACACCACTTAAAAGTGAGCATTCAGTAAGTATATACCACCCCCCAATCCATTCCCATCTGCAGCTGAGTGATCTTCCTGAACCAATCTCATCATGCCACTCTCCCTCTTAAGACCCTTCATCAGGGCATTCTAGTTAATGATACATATGCTGAAGTATTTAGAGGAAAGTGCACTGATATCTGCAACTTACTTCGAAATGCATTTTTAAAAAATGGGTAATAGAGCAGGACACATGAGATAAAGCAAATGTATTAAATGTTAATGGTAGAATCTAGGTTGAGATATATGAGTATTAACTGTAAAATCCCTTCAACTTTTCTGTATGTTTGGAATTTTCCTAAGATGTGAGGAAAAAACCTGTCAGGTCTTCCTACTGTTCTTACAGGTAAAGGGCAAAATGTAAAGGTCAACATTCTTACAGAAAGCTCCCTTATCTTTCCTGCTCATTGCTCACCATGTCCCCTACCAACACACTAGGCTCTAGACACACAATCTCTTTCAGGAAAGAGTCAGAGGCCTCATTCTCTCCCAACTCTACACCTTCACATATGCCATCACTTCTCTTGGAATACTCTTCCCTTCCCCTCACCTGGGAGAACACTATCTTCTTCTAGTCTAAGCTTTCTTTGACTCCACGTGTTTGGTTAAGTGCCCTCTCTGTGCTCTGAATAGCCCACTGCAGACTTCTAGCACACTGTACTGCAGAGGGTCATCTTATACATGTGTTTCCTCCAGCAGTCTATAAGTGTGTCAGGTCTGCCCCTCATTCAATGAGTAACAGTTAGCAAGATATAAAGTCTTTGCTTTTAAGGAGATTGCTTGCTCACCAAAAACAGAAACTACATCTTATGTATAGCTTTTTCACCAACCTTCATATTCTTTTTGTTGCTTTGTGGGTTTCTTGTTTCTTTGTTTTGAGACAGGGTCTCATTATGTCACCCAAGCTGGGGTACAGTGTGCAATTATGGCTCACTGCAGCCTCAACCTCCCAGGCTCAAGCAATCCCCCCACCTCAGCTTGAGTAATCAGGACTACAGGGGTGTGCCACCATGCCTGGCTAATTTTTTAATTTTTTGTAGAGATGGGGTCTCCCTATGTTAACCAGGCTGGTCGTGAACTCAAGCAATCCTCCCACTTCAATCTCCCAAAATGTTATGATTACAGTCATGAGCCAGGGTAACTGGCCCAAACTTTCCTACTTCTTGATTCCAACCACAGTCTCTATTTTCATAATATACTTCATAAATATGCTTTTCCTGGCCATTTATCACAATCTATTAAAATCATTCATTGGTCACATATATAAAACTCAAATGGCCACCTCTCATCAATAACAGATCAATTAATAGTGTAAGCTCATAATACATTCCTCCTTCACTAAACTTAGGAAAACTTTTTCTAGCCATTGGACCGAGGGTTAGTCCTTAGCTGCCTTGCCACAACCAAGCTGCACAATGTTTGAAGATACTAAAAACTCCATCATGAACCCTCTTCTCTTTATTCACCTATACAATTAGAAGGATAAAACATTTTAAAGTTCAGGATACTTGCCCTTTGACATTGATATGTTTAAAAATCATGCTTGGCTGGGCACGGTGGCTTAGGCCTGTAATTCCAACACTCTGGGAGGCCGAGGCGGGTGGATCACCTGAGATCAGAAGTTTGAGACCAGCCTGGCCAACATGGCGAAACCCTAGCTCTATTAAAAATACAGAAAAAAGGCCGGGCACGGTGGCTCAAGCCTGTAATCTCGGCACTTTGGGAGGCCGAGACGGGCGGATCACGAGGTCAGGAGATCGAGACCATCCTGGCTGACCCGGTGAAACCCCGTCTCTACTAAAAAAATACAAAAAAAACTAGCCGGGTGAGGTGGCGGGCGCCTGTAGTCCTAGCTACTCGGGAGGCTGAGGCAGGAGAATAGCGTAAACCCGGGAGGCAGCCACTGCACTCCAGCCTGGGCAACAGAGCAAGACTCTGTCTCAAAAAAAAAAAAAAAAAAAAAAAAAAATTAGCTGGGCATGGTAATGGGCACTTTGTAATCCCAGCTACCTGGGAGGCTGAGGCAGGAGAATCGCTTGAATCAGTAGGTGGAGGTTGCAGTGAGTCGAGATAGTGCCACTGCACTCCAGCCTGGGCAATGAGAGCGAGAGACTGTCTCAAAAAAATAAATAAATAAAAATAAAATAAATAATAAAAATTTAAAAATGCTTAATGACAAGCAATTTAAAAAATTAAGTCACCAAATTATAAGTTATTGTTTGGAAAACACAACACACCTAATAGCTCCAGTAAAATAAAACAAAAAAAATTTACCTTATTCTACACCATTATTCTACACCTTTAAAGTGGCAAGTATAGAAAAGGGGTTTCAAACAATGCTTGAAATAATCCAGCTACTTATCTTCAGTTCCTTGGCCTTCAGCTGGCAGTGAAACAGACACATCAGTTTTAAGACTGCCAGCCAAATAGTTAATGATGTGTAAACGTACAATTACACAAGTAGAGTTCCTATTCAAAGACTGGATGAAAGCCCTTCCATAAAAAACCCTTTAGGTGATGATGCTAAAATTATTTTCTGAAGATTTTATCTAAATTTGCAAGTTTATATACTAGATTTTCTTAAAGAGGGCATATTTAAAAAAACAAATCATTTCATTACAGCCTGAGCAACATGGCAAAACCCCATCTCTACAAAAAAACACAAAGATTAGGTGGGCATGGTGGCACACACCTATAGCCCCAGTTACTCAAGAGGCTGAGGTGGGAGGATCACCTGAGCCCAGGAGGCTGAGGCTGTAGTGAGCTGTGATTGCACCACTGGTCTCCAGCCTGGGCAACAGAGCCAAGACCCTGTCTCAAACAACAACAACAAAAATTTCACAAAAGCAATACTATTATAATAAAGCTATTTTCATGTCTACATGCAGGTGCTAGAAAACATTTTCTGTAAAGGACTAGACAGCAAATATTTTAAGCTTCTCAGGCCACATAGGTCTCTGTTACACATTTTTGTTTTATTCCTCCATCTCTTTAAAAATGTAAAAAAACAAAAAAAAAATCTCAAATTCCACACATGGTCACCAAAACAGTACAGGGTTATACTGTTTTATCCCTGACAGATCTCTAACTCAACAATAGAACTTAATCTCCATCAACTTTATAATAACAATTAACAGGGGGCTGGGTACGGTGGCTCACGCCTGTAATCCCAGCACTTTGGGAGGCCTAGGTGGGCTGATCACCTGAGGTTGGGAGTTTGAGTGGAGTTTGAGTGCAGCCTGACCAACATGAAGAAACCCTGTCTCTACTAAAAATACAAAATTAGCCGGGCGTGGTGGTGCATGCCTGTAATCCCAGCTACTTAGGAGGGCTGAGGCAGGAGAATCGCTTGAACCCAGGAGGCAGAGGCTGCAGTGAGCCGAGATTATGGAGGCAGAGGCTGCGGTGAGCCAAGATCGTGCCACTGCACTCGAGCCTGGGCAACAAGAGCGAAACTCCGTCTCAAAAAATAACAACAATTAACAGATTAGAACTGTGAAGACTTAGAAATGTGACTTCTAACTGCAACACTGTCATTATTGATTGTGCAAACCTGGTCAGATAATTCCATTTGTTCCCCAACTTCTAAATGGAGGAGAGTAAGATCAGACCATCTCTATAGTGATGGATTTAAAATACTTTACGTAATTATCATCCATTACTACTTCTTTTTTTCAAAGACAGGGTCTCGCTATGTTGCCCAAGCTAGTCTTGAGCTTCTAGGCTTCAGCAATCCTCCCACCTGAATTTCCCGAGTAACTTGCACTACAGGTACTGTGCCCAGATTCATCCATTACTTCTTGATCAGTAATATGCTAGAAATAAAATTAATATATATGTATATATATGCGTATTATATATGTGTATGTGTGTATATATGTGTGTGTATATGTGTGTATACATATATGTGTGTATATGTGTGTATATATGTGTATATACATGTGTGTTTGTGTGTGTATATATATAGTTTCTGTGTGTGTGTGTGTGTGTGTGTGTGTGAGACAGGGCAACTCTGTTGCCCAGGCTGGAGTGCAGTGGCAAGATCTCAGTTCACTGCAGCCTCGATCTCCTAGGCTCAGGTGATCCTCCCACCTCAGCCTCCTGAGTAGCTGAGACTACAGGTGCATCCACCATGCCTGGTTGATTTTTGTATATTTTTGTAGAGCAGGATTTCACCATGCTGCCCAGGCTGGTCTCAAAGTCCTAAGTTCAAGTGATCTGTCCACCCTGGCCTCCCAAAATGCTGAGATTATAGGCATGTGCCACCATGCCCGGCCCAACTCCTTTGTATCTTACATCAGCAATATAAGATACAATAAAAACATATATATAAAAAACAATAAAAACATAACAATATCACAATAAAATATATAACAATATATATATAACAATAAAAACAGGAATTGTGAAAAATGAGTAGTCAAAGCAAAACAATTAAGAACACAAAACACATTAATGATAATAGCTATCTTGAACACTTCCCAAGTACGCATGCCACTGTTTGACATGGTCCCCAGCATCATGATCATCAGGAGACAGGGAATTCTAATCTGCTATATCCCTTCCTTATCCAATTGAAATATCAACATTGTAAAGCTGACATTTTTGATTTGGCCTTATATGACATAAATTATCCTATTTTATCTGAAAGCTCTGGTGAGAAGAGTCATGAGGGGTCTTCACTGAACTACTTGTGGCATATATCTTCTGCATGGCCTTCACAGGTTATCTGGAGGACCCAGGTAAGGTGAGGGACTTTTGGTGTGCTCCCCATCTCCTAGAGGGCATCATCCTCCCTCACATTGGCAGCTAAGAGTAGGGAGAGACTATTAACCAAATGCAGGACACAGACAAAGTGACTGTAAATAAACATTTATGCATGCCTATTTATGACTACATCCCTCCAACATGTCAAGGGGTGCCTGTAGAGCAAAAAGACAAACCCAATTTTGAATTCCAGCTCAAGGCGAGGAGTGGTGGCTCACACCTATAACCCCAGCACTTACAGAGGCCAAGGCAGGTGGATCAACTGAGGTCAGGAGTTCAAGACCAGCCTGGCCAACAACGTGAAACCCCATCTCCACTAAAAATACAAAAATTAGCCAAGCGTGGTGGCATGCCTGTAGTCCCAGCTGCTCCGGAGGCTGAGGCAGGAGAATCACTTGAACCAGGGAGACAGGGATTGCAGTGAGCCGAGATCGTGCCACTGCACTCCAGCCTGAGCAACAGAGTAAGACTCCATCTCAAAAAATAAATAAAATGAATTCCAGTTCAGTTGTGTAACCTGGGGCTTAAAACCCTTTCCTGTAAAACAGTAAACATGCTACATAATACGGCACCTAGCAGAACACTCAACACAAGTCACAGACACAATACACGATAGTTCCTATCCCTGCAGCTAGCCAAAGCTCCACCTTTGATCATTCAGCAATTTACATTACATTAAAAAAAATAGAACTTATCCTTAATCATTTTCCTTACTCCCACAGGCTGTCTAGATATGAATTAAAAATAACATTTAGTTGGCTGGGCACGGTGGCTCACACCCGTAATCCCAGCACTTTGGGAGGATGAGGCAGGCAGATCACCTGAGATCGGGAGTTTGAGACCAGCCTGACCAACATGGAGAAACACCCGCCTGCTAAAAATACAAAATTAGCCAGATGTGGTGGCTCATGCCTGTAATTCCAGCTACTCAGGAGGCTGAGGCAGAAGAATAGCTTGAACCAGGGAGGCGGAGGTTGCAGTGGGCCAAGATCGCGCCATTGCACTCCAGCCTGGGCAACAAGAGCAAAACTCTGTTTCAAAAAAAAAAAAAAAAAAAAAAACAAAGAAAACATTTAGTTTAATCCAATAAATATCTACCGAGATCAGTAAATGCTAACCACAGTGGTTGATTACAATGGCTATTAATAGTTCCCATGCCCTAGGAGGTCAAAGTCACACTAAAGCAATGGTTCTTAATCAAATACGGTATGTATTCTACAATTACATCATCTTTATATTAAGATGCAAATTTTTAACCTACTAGGTAGTCAAAGATTAAAATGAATAATACTTAGTATTGGCAATGGTGCTAAACAAACAAGTACTCTCACATACTGATGGTAAAAATGTGGCCGGGCACGGTGGCTCATACCTGTAACCCCAGCACTTTGGGAGGCCGAGGTAGGCGGATCACAAGGTCAGGAGATGGAGACCATCCTGGTTAACACGGCGAAACCCCGTCTCTACTAAAAAATGCAAAATATTAGCCCGGCATGGTGGCACACGCTGGTAGTCCCAGCGGAGGCTGAGGCAGGAGAACTGCTTGAACCCAGGAGGTGGAGGCTGCAGTGAGCTGAGATAGCACCACTGCACTCCAGCCTGGGCAACAGAGCGAGACTTTGTCTCAAAAAAAAAAAAAAAAAAAAAGTAAAATAGTAAAATAGTACAACTTTCCTAGAAGACTGACAATACTTATGCAGAAAGATTTAGAAGACCTAACAATTCCACTTCTGAGAACTTATCCCAACCAAAGAAAATACGGGGCAAGTGGAAAATGAGGTATAACAATAATAATCTGTCCATTATAATACCAATCCATTATAATTATGGTATAGCTATATATACTATTCAGTCAATAAGAAAGATAAAGCCATATCTATTCACATGAAAAAAACTCATGTTACATGAAGTGAACCATGGTACACTTAACTTCAGTTAAAAAAACATCTGACTGCAAAAGAGTAATATAAATCATGAGTTTATTTTTCAGAAAAAAATATTCACATAGAGAAAATGAACACGACCTGGTATGTTAATAGATGCTCATACCTATAACCCTAGCACTTTGAGGCCAAGAACAGAGGCTCATTTGAGCACAGGAGTTTGAGACCAGGCTGGGCAACATAGTGAGACTCTCATCTTTCCAAAAAATAGCCAGGTATGGTGTCATGTAGTACCAGCTACTCAGGAGGCTAAGGCAGGAAAATCACTTGAGCCCAGGAATTGGAGGCTGCAGTAAGCTGTTATTACACTATCATCGCACTCCAGCCTGGGGAACAGAGCAAAACTTTCTCTCTAAAAAATAAAAAATAAATAAATAAGAAAAAATGAACACTTACCTCTAAGTGGTAGGATCATGCATTATTTTCATGTTCTTTCTTTCTTTTGGGACACGGTCCCGCTCTGTCACCCAGGCTGGAGTGCAGTGGTGTGATCACAGCTCACTACAACCTTGGACTCCTGGGCTCAAATGAACCTTCTGCCTCAGCCTCCCAAGTAGCTGGGACAAAAGACATGTGCCACCACACCAGTTATTTTTTAAATTTTTTTTGTAGAGGCAGAGTCCTGCTGTACTACCCAGGCTGGTCTCAAGCCATGCCCCTACCTTGGCCTCCCAAAGTGCTGAGATTGCAGGTGGGAGCCACTGAGCACGGCTATTTTCACTTTATCTTCTTACCTTTTTCTTTTTTTTTCTTTCTCTGGCAAGAAACATGCATTACTTTCATCATTTAAAATAGTGATTTCCAATTGTGAGAGGAAAGTGTTTTAGACATAATTTCTTTTGGTTCTTTTAATCCCATGACGTATGAAATAATGTATGAAATAATCTCAGTTTACAGGTCAGGGGGTTCTAATTTGTCCACAACTCCACCGCTTCAAAGGATAGGGAGGCTGACTCAAAGATCTTGTGGCTTTTGTCAGGGCTCCTTCCACCATACCTAAACTGCCTAGGCCCTCTTCTCTGGATTTTAGGCCCTTTTCACAGGCTGTTCTCCTCTCCACCCTACTTAGCAAAATTGTACTCAGATACCACCTTTTCCAAATGCTCATCATCACTGGCCATCAGAGAAATGCAAATCAAAACCACAATGAGATCCCATCTCACACCAGTTAGAATGGTGATCATTAAAAAGTAAGGAAACAACAGGTGCTGGAGAGGATGTGGAGAAATAGGAACACTTTTACACTGTTGGTGGGATTGTAAACTGGTTCAACCATTGTGGAAAACAGTATGGCAATTCCTCAAGGATCTAGAACTAGAAATACCATATGACCCAGCCATCCCATTACTGGGTATATACCCAAAGGATTATAAATCATGCTGCTATAAAGACACATGCACACGTATGTTTATTGCAGCACTATTCACAATAGCAAAGACTTGGAATCAACCCAAATGTCCATCAGTGACAGACTGGATTAAGAAAATGTGGCACATATACACCATGGAATACTATGCAGCCATAAAAATCGATGAGTTCGTGTCCTTTGTAGGGACATGGAGGAAGCTGGAAACCATCATTCTCAGCAAACTATCGCAAGAACAGAAAACCAAACACTGCATGTTCTCACTCATAGGTGGGAATTGAACAATGAGATCACTTGGACTCTGGAAGGGGAACATCACACACCGGGGCCTATTATGGGGGGGAGGGTGAGGGATGGCATTGGGAGTTATACCTGATGTAAATGACGAGTTGATGGGTGCAGCACACCAACATGGCAAAACTATACATATGTAACAAACCTGCACATTGTGCACATGTACCTAGAACTTAAAGTATAATATAAAAATAAAATAAAATAAAATAAATAAGGAAGCATACCACAGGGGAAAAAAAAAAAAGACTTTTGGTCAGGTGAGTTAAAAAACTCAGAAAAAAAAAAAAATACCACCTTTTCCACAAAATATTTTGTGACCTATTTAGCAATCATTTCATACTGGCATACTTGATCTTTACTACTTTGAGTCTCTTCCCCACGGGAGTTTATAAGCTCCTGGAGGGCAGGAGCTGAGTCTCAGTCATCCTGTTTACCCCAGATGATTCACTAAAGCATTTTATATATGACATGTCTCCAATAAATGTTTGGTGAAAAAAAGAATAAAATGATAATCTGGGGAGTCTTTCTAATAGCCACTGTCTTGATTTTACACATAAAGCAAATAAGGCCCAAAAATGTTAGTCCATGGTCACTTACTTTTTTTTTTTTTTTGAGATGGATTCTTGCTCTGTCACCCAGGCTGGAGCGCAATGGCGTGATCTCGGCTCACTGCAACCTCCACCTCCTGAGTTCAAGCAATTCTCCCTGCCTCCACCTCTCGAGTGGCTGGGATTACAGGCGCCCACAACCACACCTGGCTAATTTTTCTATTTTTAGTAGAAACGGGGTTTCACCATGTTGGCCAGGCTGGTGTCGAACTCATGACCTCAAGTAATCTGCCTGTCTTGGCCTCCCAAAGTGCTGGAATTAGAGGCCTGAGCCACCACGCCTGGCCACTTACTTATTAGTGACAGGGTCCCACACTAAATTTTGGACTTCTCTTTTCCTATTTCAAGACTCCTTTCTGTTTTATATTTTCTAAGTGCTTTTGCTGACATTCTCTCTCACATGGATTTCACACCAGCTGAATTACTGCTCTACCAGCCTATATCTGTGATTCGCCAGTTCTGGTTTCTGCTTTTGACAGTAGCACTGGGGGAAATATTATATGAAGTCCTCTTAACAATTCTTAAACCTGTGCTCAAACTATACCTAACTGGAATAACAATGATACTTTAAGTAAAGACTGTCCATCATTTGTTCAACAAATATTCATTAGCCACCTATTATGTGCCACACACCATATCCCATTAACTAGAAATCTCTATTAACTGGCATCTGTGCTTACTGATAAAACTGATGCCAATAATCACCTAACACAGCCAAGGGCTGTGCGTCATACCTATAATCCCAGTGATTCAGGAGACAGGTGGGAGGATCACTTTAGCCCAGGAGTTCGGGACCAGCCTGGGCAACATACTAAATCCCTGTCTCTAGAAAAATATAAACAATTTTTAAAATTAGCCAACATGGTGGGAATACATGCCTGCATTCCCAGTTACTCAAGAGGCTGAGGCAGGAAGATCACTTGAGCCCAGGAGTTTGAGACTGCAATAAGTTATGATTGTGCCAGTGTACTACAGCCTAGGTGACAAGGCGAGACCGCGTCTCTAAATAAATAAACAAACAAACACAGAGGTTCACAAACTTCAGGCCACAGGCCAAAACTGGCCTGCTGCCTGTCTTTGTAAATAAAGTTTTATTGAAACAAGGCTGTATCCATTCATTTACATATTATCCATGGCTGTTTTGGAACTACAAGAGCAGAACTGAGTTGTTGCAACAGAGACCATATGACTTACAAGGCCTAAACTATTTACAATCTGGCCCTTGACAGAAAAGTTTGCTGACCCTATTATAAGATGCCAATATGCCATCTTACTCTCAAAACACTTTATATTTGGTGTATTTTTAGTAGCCGTAACATATAATAAACATGTAATAAATAATTTCATGTTAATTCTTTGAAAAAATTCAATATCATATATATGGTAACAGTCTATTCCTTGCATCATATTCCCAAAACCAGTCATGCCAGAAAACAGCATAATTCATGGAACCTTGATGATCTTTAACCCCAGCTCCTCCACAAATCAATAGTTTTAGACTGAACACTCTCATTATTTTTATAATCAGTCCTCACATAGAAAACCATACACTCCCTTGCCAGTTACAAGTTACTTCTCTGCACAGATCTCTGAATTCCACTGTGTATATCTTAAGGTTTCCTACAATAGCTCAAGCATAATAGAGTTTTATTCCTGAAGGGGGGGAAAAAAGACTCACATGTATTTACTAATGATGTTCAGCATTTTGTGGGACTTTTCTGCTGCATATTACCGCGGACTAATACCTTCAGGGAACAATATAGCGACTTTACATTTCTTTCCTGGGGGGAATTAAATGGCCCACATCTATATTAATTAAAACCCAATTTCAATATGCCTTAAAACATTTCTTTAAAAACATTCAGGGCCGGGCGCGGTGGCTCAAGCCTGTAATCCCAGCACTTTGGGAGGCCGAGACGGGTGGATCACGAGGTCAGGAGATCAAGACCATCCTGGCTAACCCGGTGAAACCCCGTCTCTACTAAAAAATACAAAAAACTAGCCGGGTGAGGTGGCGGCGCCTGTAATCCCAGCTACTCGGGAGGCTGAGGCAGGAGAATGGTGTGAACCTGGGAGGCGGAGCTTGCAGTGAGCTGAGATCCGGCCACTGCACGCCAGCCTGGGCGACAGAGCGAGACTCCATCTCAAAAACAAAAAAAAATATTCAATAACTCACAAGATTAAAACAAGAAAATTTATAAAATGTCAGATCAAACAAGGCTTTGGAGATCACTAAATTCAAATAGTCTAATTTACAGATGAGAAAGATGAGGCTTATATGACTTGACAAAGGACCAGCTAGTTTTCATTAATTCACACCGCAAATCAAAAAGTTATACTGAAGTCCTATCTAAAAACCAGGCACTGTGCTTGGGACCAGGGTTACATATGTCATCTTTGTTGACAATGAATTCAATTAATCTAAATAAGTGATATTGTTTGCACTAAAAGATATACACCCAGAAGAATCAGATAAAATTCCTTAAAAACTGCTAAGCATCGCTTACTTACAAGGGAAGCTCTTTTCCTTTAGGGAGATTGTATAGATTAAGAGTACTAGCTCGCCGGGCGCGGTGGCTCAAGCCTGTAATCCCAGCACTTTGGGAGGCCGAGACGGGCGGATCATGAGGTCAGGAGATCGAGACCATCCTGGCTAACACAGTGAAACCCCGTCTCTACTAAAAAATACAAAAAACTAGCCGGGCGAGGTGGCGGGCGCCTGTAGTCCCAGCTACTCCGGAGGCTGAGGCAGGAGAATGGCGGGAACCCGGGAGGCGGAGCTTGCAGTGAGCTGAGATCCAGCCACAGCACTCCAGCCTGGGTGACAGAGCAAGACTCCGTCTCAAAAAAAAAAAAAAAAAAAAAAGAGTACTAGCTCTGGGAGCCAGGATGCACACTTTTTTTTTTTTTTTTTTTTTTTTGAGACAGTTTCACTCTTGTCACCCAGGCTGGAGTGCAATGGTGCGATCTCGGCTCACTGCAACCTTTGCCTCCCCAGTTCAAGCGATTCTCCTGCCTCAGTCTCCTGAGTAGCTGAGACTACAGGAGCCCACCACTATGTCCAGCTAATTTTTGTATTTTTAGTAGAGATGGGATTTCACCATATTATTGGCCAGGTTGGTCTCAAACTCCTGACCTCAGGTGATCCACCCCCTGAGCCTCTCTCAAAGTGTTGGGATTACAAGCAGGAGCCACAGGGTCGGCCTCAGGCTGCAAAATTTTGAATACTGATTTTGCCTCCTAGCTATGTAACCCTAGGACAATTTACTTAACATTTCTGTGTCTGGCGGGGTGTGGTAGCTCACCCCAGTAATCCCAATACTTTGGGAGGTTGAGGTGAGAGGAGAACTGCTTGAGCCCAGAGTTCAAGACCAGCCTGGGCAACAGAGTGAGACCTCATCTCTCCAAAAAGTACAAAAATTAGCTAGGAGTGGTGACATGCACCTGTAGTCCCAGCTACTTAGGAGGCTGAGGCAGGGGGATGGTTTGAGCCCAGGAGGCAGAGGTTGCAGTGAGCCGAGATTATACCACTATGCTCCAGCCTGAGTGACAAAGTAAGACCCTGCCTCAAAAACAAAACACAAATTCTGTGTCTGTTTCCTGATCTTTAAGGGGACAGAGTACATAAACAATCCTTACATGACTAGTACCTGTAAGTGCTCTATGTTAGGTATTATTAATTATTATTTTCCTTAGGGAGTTTTCTTATCAAAACATGGGAAAGTAATCAATATGGAGAAACTGCCTTTAAAGGCAGCTATTAAAATACAAATATGCCTAGCGAGGTGGCTCATGCCTATAATCCCAGCACTTTGGGAGGCCAAGGCAGGCAAATCACCTGAGGTCAGGAGTTGGAGGCCAGCCTGACCAACATAGAGAAACTGTCTCTACTAAAAATACAAAATTAGCTGGGTGTGGTGGCACATGCCTGTAATCCCAGTTACGCAGGAGGCTGAGGCAGGAGAATTGCTTGAACCTAGGAGGCAGAGGTTGCAGTAAGCCGAAATCACGCCATTGCACTCCAGCCAGGATAACTCCATCTCAAAACAAACAAACAAACAAACAAACAAAAAATATAATCAATTGTATTAAAAGTAATTAAATATAAAAGGTAAAAATGAAAATGTAGTTCTTAAAAAGGACAATTTAGAAGTTAGAATCTACTTAAAATACATGCGCAAGAAGTTCTACCTTTATTAAAAACAAATCTTACTGAAATCCATTCTCAAAACCTTTCAAGAAAGAAGAGTTAATATCATAGACTTTCTGGATTTCATTAGAAGTCAGGCCTAGGCAGATTAAATAATTACTTAAACACAAGTGCCATGGCGAGAGCTGCATCCCAGAATCCAATAAATATTTGGATTTTCCTTTAAAATAATTATCAGTACGTTTGCTCAAAGACAGGCTTTGAGTAGAAAGAGTTTTGTACCTGGCACTCTCTCCCTTGTGGGAACTTCTATCAAGTCAGAAATCCATGCCAGAGTCACAGAATAGGGCCCTTATGTTGTGTGACCTTGGAAAATCCACTCAACAGGTCTCTACAATTCATTACCCATCTATAAATTGGTGCCCTGATCTGGGAGGAGAGAGGAGGTGAAATGAGATTTGTATTAAAATCCTTTGAGAATGGCTCTTACACATACACGCATTACTAGTCATGTCCCTTTTCTCCCATCAGGTAGTAGGAGAAGAGAGCATGTGGAAAGCTAAACTGCCATTTGTGTGTGTTGTGAGGGGAGTACTTAGGTCTATATCATTGTTCCTATTCTAGGTTGTTTCTGAAATGTAAAGCCTTGCAAAAGGCTCAGATTTGTTTTACTTTATTTATTAGTATTATTTTTTGAGACACGGTCTCACTCTGTTGCCCAGGCTGGAGTGCAATGGTGCCATCTCAGCTCACTGCAACCTCTGCCTCTGGGGCTCAAGTTGTCCCTCCACCTTAGCCTCCCCAAGTAGCTGAGACTACAGGCATGCACCATAATACCCAACTTTTCTTTCTTTTTTTTTTTTTTTGAGACAGAGTCTTACTCTGTCACCCAGGCTGGAGTGCAATGGCACGATCTTGGCTCACTGCAACCTCCGCCTCCCAGACTCAAGCAATCCTCCTGCCTCAGCCTCCGAGTAACGTGTATGCCACCACGTCCAGTTAATTTTTGTATTTGTAGTAGAGATAGGGTTTAAACATGTTAGCCAGGCTCGTCTGGAATCCTAACTTCAGGTGATCCACCCACCTCGGCCTCCTAAAGCACTGGGATCACAGGCAGAAGCTGCCATGCCAGGCCAATTTTTTAATTTTGTGTAGAGATGGGGTTTCACCATTATTACCCAAGCTGGTCTCCAACTCGTGAGCTCAAGCAATCCACCCCTCAGCCTCCCAAAATGCTAGGATTACAGGCTGGGTCACTGTGCCTGGCTTTAGATTTGTTTTTTAAAATAAGAGACTCCAGAGACCACCTGCATTCATGAAAGATATATTAGGGCCAAGCATCCTCCTGCCTAGCACCTTCGAACTCATAACAAAGAAAACCACAGTCCCTATTTGTATATTTCTTTCCTCCACCAGCACAGAGTGAATGCTGCCATATGTGATAGTAAAATGTCTGAAAGAAATCTTCAGAGGTATCTTAGAAGTTAACTCTATTTTTGTAACCAGTATACAAATCAGTTATTAGCTTCTTCCAAAGCTGAAAAGGACTCTGATGAAAATCCCAACAGTACTGAAAGAAAAATACTAAGTTTCAAGCTATTACCTGATACTAGATGGAACTTTATGAACTATTAAGTTCATAAAAAAGGAAATTTAATCTATTCTTGTATGGTGGCGTGAAGGAGGCTGGGACCTCTAAGAACACTCAGTCCCATGCACAGACCCAGTGTCAAAGGGGGGTTTAAAAAAAAAAACCATGGCACAACCTCAGTGCAAATTCGGTATACCAAAAAATGAACAAAACTGCCACTTTTGTTTTACCACAAACAGAATAATCTATGCAATATCTAATATGCAGAAATAACTGGAGGAAATGTATAAAATAAGAATAAAACTACTGAATCTTACCTTTACCATGGCAGTGTTTCCAAATAAGTCTTACTTAAAGTAATTAAAATAGAATCGATTTCAATGAGGTCATATGATCTTAAATCCATTTTAGCTTAGTAATGAGTGGTAATTTGTTTAAATTAGTAAATTAAAAATATATTCTACAATTTTTTGCTTTTGGAGCCTAATTTATTTTTGCCCTATTAATATCACTTATGAAGGCACTAATTCAATTTTTTTAAAAGTTCTGAGCACAAATATTTTCTAATTCAGTTTAAGATAAATATATCACTTGCAAATATTATCACTATACAAACATTAACTCATTTGATCCCCCCACAACCCTAGAGGCAGGTATTTTTATTTCCATAACAACCATTTTAAAAATGAAGAAACTGAGGTTTATAAATGTCAAGCAACTTGCTTAAGATCTTAGGGCTTATATGTGATAGGACAGTGACTCAATCCAGGCTAATCTGCAGTAGGTGCTTTCAATCACATTAAAAACAAGAGTAAAAACTAATTTTTCAACTAGCTCCATGCAGCTTTAAAGAATATCAATAATCATATATTCTTGCTTGGCAGAAGTCCATTTAAAAAGTAATTTTTTCTGTGTAAACATTCATATTTAACCATACAGCCTATCAAGTAGCATTTGACTTCTTTGTTTCCTTTCCTGTTTTTAGGTGGACATTAAAAAAAAAAAAAAAAAAAAAAAAAGAACCTCTGGTATTGAGCCGATATCAAACACCAAAGTTTTTAAATTTAATCATCGTATAAGCCAAACTTCAGTTATCTTGCATGTAAAGAACTATAGAGAGAAATTTCTCCTATAAATGATTCAGGACCTAAGCCTGCAAAAATACGAACCTGCGAACTATTCTCCCTCAGTCCTCTATCCCCACCCCCAGAGTCACTAAAGAAACAGAATACACAACTTTCAGAGAGCCGAAGAGATACAGAACAATCAGGAGAACTGACACTGGACCATTTCTCCCTATTACATCCATTTGGCTGAAGAGACTTAACTAGAAAGGTGTGTTCTACTGTCCTTTACAGATTTCAGAATTACATGTGACAGTTAAGGTAGCTGCAACACGAGCACATTGTACCTGAGAACACTGAATCAAGAACATTTATCGCCAGGTCTTAATTGTAGCTTCTGTCAATTATACAAAGAGTCAGCTATTAAATATTAATGGCAAGCCATTTGCGCCGGAGTTCTTGCAAAGAGCCTCCTGCTACCAATTTTGTGATGAAAGAAAAACTGTCAATTTCTAGATAAACCCTAGGCCACCAGAATCCCTCAGATGAGCGATCGAATTCTGTCCTTCCCAGGGGAGGCTGTCAGGGCCACCCCCATATCCCGGGGAGGAGGAGGAACCTGAGGGAGGGCGGGTCCCCGTAGGTCCTGGGTCGAGGGTCTCGGGTTCCCCTTCTCGCCCAGCCTTCCGCGACAGGTCGGGAGGCGGGGCGGGGCTGGGCCGGCTGTCCGCACAAAGAGAGCCAGCGAGCTAGCCGGCGGACCAGGTACCCCGGGCCGCTGGGGGCCAGGCGGGGCGGGGCGAGGCAGGGAACTCTTACCCAGCAGTAGCACGTTCTTCCCCGCAGGAAGCTTGGAGCGCGAGCGGGTGGAGACCTCGCTGAGGATGCAGGACCTAACGGGAAGCAAGGCGTAGGTGAGGCCGGAGGCCGGAGCCGCAGCGCGGGAGGGACGGACCCGGCCTCGGCGCGCCAGGGATGGGGCTGCCGGGAACGCAATGGCCGGGCCCGGCGCCGAGCTCCAGCGGGCACGGGATCCCAGGGCGTCCGCGCAAGGCCCGGGGAACCAGCCGGGGCTGAGGGAGGGGTGGAGTCGTTACCAAAGGTTCTGCCCGTCCTCGTCGTCGCCTGCCGCGGCGCCACCGTTGCCCGACGCTATCTCGTTGCCCAAGGGGCCGCCTGTGTAAGTCGCAGATAATCCCGGCGGAGAAGAACCGAAGGAGCCGACTCTCCCCACTGCCGCCATCTTGATCGGGAATCACACCACTCCCGGCAAGACTAAATATGCGAGGCGGCTGAGGCGGCGGCGGTGGAGGCGGCGGGAACCCGGATATGGGGCGTTCAGCGCACGGGAGCGGGGCGGGGCGTGCGGGGGCGGGGCCCCGGGCCGGGGCTGATGGAGTGAGCGAGAACAGACTGCGCGTGCGTTGCTGCCTGGCCAGCTCGGAGGGGCTGAGCGTGTTCGGGCGGCGGGGTGGGCCGCTCTGCTGCAGCTCAAGTGCACTGATCTGACAGTATTGAACCGCTTGCCTTCCGTTCATCCGCGGCCCTGGGCTGCAGCAGGGGGGTTGGGTGTGTCAGGTGAAAAGTGCTCCCTCCCGCCCTTCCGACAGATCCCCAAACCCTGCAGCAGGCGCGGAATTCCTGCATTGTCATTGCGGGCCCACCCACTGTTCAGGCTGGGAGCGGTCCCCCGCCCACACCGGCGCTTCGCGGGCGCCTAGATAGAAATGGGTCGCCCGGCTGGTAAAGAGGCTGCCCTGCAACCCTGGACTGGAGTATTGCTGTGGTCCTGGATTTCTGGACTTTACTTGCATTCTCAAGTAGCGAAGTGTTCCTCAACCTGGACCCACATCAGAAGCAGGTTCTCCCACCCCTAAGCAGCGTCGTGACAAAGTAATCGTTTACCCTGGAAATAGACTGTTATTTTAAAAAAATTATTGTCAGGGCTTGCTTTAATGTTCTTGATGTTTTTGTATGAGATCCTCCATGTGAGATTTGAAAAGACCCACTACGCGGGTCATCTAACCGGTCACTAGACATTAATTCCACACTTACTACGTCGAGCACAGTTGACACTGGGAATACATGGATGGCCTTATACTAGCCCTAAAATATCTATTAGAACTTTACTAGGTAAATGTATTCGAATGTCTGAACTCCATGTTTAGAAGGAGTCAATGGTTTTAAGGCTCTATCCTAATACACACCTGTAAGAGCATTTGCTTAAAATTGCCTGACCTTTGTACGTTGTCTCTATCACTTCATATTTGAAAATCACTTGCTAAAATATGACCTGATCAATGCTGTTATGCTAGTGAGAAAATCCACAACTAAAGACTATTTGCTGTATATTAGCGTTACAGTTAGAAGTCTGGAAGCCTTTGGAGGCTGGCAAATCTGAGTCCAGGTCTAGCTCTTTGAGTTTACTGGCTGTGTAACCTTAGGCAATTTACTTAACCTCCGTGAGTCTCGGTTTCCTTCTCTGTCAAATGAGGATAAAAGGACCTAGAATTGTTGTGAAGATTAAACGGGATGATTCATGTAAAATGGCTTAGAATAACGACTGGCAAATCTTAAGCGCTCACCACATGTTAATTGTTATCAATGACTTTCTTTACCTTTCAAACCATTAATATCTGACCAACCTCTAGAAGTGATGGGCCTAAAGAACTCTTGGAGCTAAAATTCTTTATCTGTCACCCGTAATGCGAGCACTTTCGGAGGCCAAGGTGGGCAGATTGCTTAAGTCCAGGAGTTCGAGATCAGCCTGGGCAACATGGCGAAACCCCAGCTCTACAAAAAAATACAAAAAATTAGCCAAGTCCCAGCTACTTGGGAGGCTGAGGTCGGGGGATCACCTGAGTCCAGGAGATCAAGGCTGCAGTGAACTGCGATCATGCCACTGCAGTCCAGCCTGGGTGACAGAGCAAGACCCTGTCACTAAATAAATAAATAAATAAAATAAAACTTTTGATTTTGTTGTTTGTATACTTAGGAAAGGAACCAGAACCCTCCCCAGTAGTCCTACACCACCAGGAGAAGCTGAGTCTTTATGTCACTGTTCTAAAGGAGAGCTGTATACTGCTCTTGGCCCCTCTGAAAGCCAGTTTAGTCTACTTTATTCTTTCAGTCATCTTTTTCCTCAGAGCATTTTCCCCTCAATTTTGTTGTCAGTTCCATATCATATTTGCTTAGTCTGAGAAGTGTTTACTTTTATAATAATGTCAGGCTTCTAACACCTCATGACTTCCAGATGCTCAATTCCCCACCTAAGCTGAGGTCAAAGTTGTATTCCTTGTGGTTTTATAATATCCCTAACCAGCATTCTTCCATTAAGGTGGCTGACAAAAGTGGTCATTTATGAATGCCTCCTATGTGCCAGGCACTCTGTGTGTTATATTTGCAATCCTCATACTTTGTAAGGGTCAGTGAAATTAAGTAACCTACCCCAGGTCACACAGATCAGAAGTTTATAGATAAACTGAGATTTTTTACTATCTAGTCTGTAAAATGACCTAGGTCAAATCATGTTAAAATAAATGTCCTGGTAATTTTAGGTGCTGTTCTGGTAAATACCTTCTGTGAAAAGCTTCACATTACAAAAATAGGGAAGCTATATATTATGAGGAAGTCTATAAAAGGAAATAATTCAGCAGTCCCTTGGAATTTTTGTTGCATAAATGCTGTTTGATGATTGACCTGTTTTCTATACTATGATTGCTTTTTCTTTATTGCCCAATGTTTTCTTACATCTAAAATTAATAACCATCTTGTTTTTCTTTTTCTTTTTTTTTTTTTTGAGACAGAGTCTTGCTCTGTCGCCTAGGCTGGAGTGCAGTGGCACGATCTTGGCTCAGTGCAACCTCCGCCTCCTGGGTTCAAGCAATTCTCCTGTCTTAGCCTCCCGAGTAGCTGGGACTACAGGTGCCTGCCAACATGCCTGGCTAATTTTTGTATTTTTAGTAGAAACGGAGTTTCACCTTGTTGGTCAGGCTAGTCTTGAACTCCTGACCTCAGGTGATCCACCCACCTCTGCCTCCCAAAGGGCTGGGATTACAGGCGTGAGCTACTGCACCTGGCCAACCATCTTCTTTTTCATTTGCTTAGATTTCCATGTCTTTAATTCAGTTTCAAATTCCTGTCCCAGCTGTGTAAAACTCCTTGTTAGATATTTTAACACTTTTACCTTCTTAAAGACACCTTTAAGAACCTTCTGGCCTGCTACATCTGAGTTGGTTATTCTGAAACTGTATACACAGCTGTCATCCTGTTATCTTTCACCATTGTTCAGGAGATTCCCTTTGCCTCAATCTCGTGTCTTTTTGTTTTAGTGTAGAACTTCCTCCAATAGTTTTATGATAAAAAGGCTCACTGGTAAGTCTTTGGATACCTGTGTATCCAGTCAAGGTCAACCAGAGGAAAAATGGCATTCTTAAGGGGGTGCTAGAGGAAAGCTTAATGGAGGGACTGTTTACAAAGGTGTGAACAGTGTGAAGAGATAGGACTAGCAATAGCAGGAAGCCTTAGGCCTGAAAGGGATAGAGGAAGGAGTGTTTGGAAAGGGTTGCCCACCAAGATCTATAGTCTTCAGTAAAGGAACACAGTATCCATCTCTTTCTTTCTGCCCCCTGATCTCCTACCAGTGTCACACTTTGACCAAACCCACCCAGGAGCCTGAGGGCAAGAGACCCAAGTGAGGTAACCCATGCAGGTCTACCTCCCTGAGCACAAAGTGGGAATAGAGAAGGATCTCAAGGGGCAAACAAGGTATCTAGCACACCTCCTGTGTTTGAAAATGCATTTAATCTATCCTCACTTAATAATAGTTTGGCTAAGTGTAGAATTCTTGGGTTACAAGCTATCTTCCCTTAGGTTTTTAAAGCCTTGGCCCCTTTGTCTGCTAGATTCCAGTGCTGCCATTGAGAAATCCAAAGCCATTCTGATTTCTGAATCTTTGTTGTGTTTTTTTTTTCTCCTTATTGGAATCCTTTGCAACTTCCACAGATTCCCACTAACACATCTATCCCCCTTCCATTATTTGCACTTTCCTACTCTTCCCTCCTTCTAAGTATTAAAAGAATAATCCATACTCTTTTTTTTTTTTTTTTTTTTTTGAGACGGAGTCTCGCTCTGTCACCCAGGCTGGCGTGCAGTGGCCAGATCTCAGCTCACTGCAAGCTCCGCCTCCCGGGTTTACGCCATTCTCCTGCCTCAGTCTCCCGAGTAGCTGGGACTACAGGCGCCCGCCACCTCGCCTGGCTGGTTTTTTTGTATTTTTTAGTAGAGACGGGGTTTCACCATGTTAGCCAGGATGGTCTCGATCTCCTGACCTCGTGATCCGCCCGTCTCGGCCACCCAAAGTGCTAGGATTACAGGCTTGAGCCACCGCGCCCGGCCAATAATCCATACTCTTATACTAAAGCATTCTCTATGCACTAGAACCCATCTCCTAACTTCAACTCAAGGACATCGTTCCAACAATTATTCCCTTTCTTTCTCTATATAATCATTTTTTATTTCCACTAGATTATTGCCATTAACATACAAACATACTATTGATTCTCTAATTTTAAAAAAAGAAAGAAAAATTTCTCTGAACCCCACTCCTTCACCAGCTACTACTACATTTCTTTCCTTTTCTTTGAGACAGGGTCTCCCTCTGTCACCCAGGCTAGAGTGCAGTGGTACAATCTCAGCTCACTGCAACCACTGCCTCCTGGGTTCAAGCGATTCTCCTGCCTCAGCCTTCTGAGTAGCTGGGATTACAGGTGCATACCACCACACCTGGCTAATTTTTGTATTAGAGACAGGGTTTCACCACGTTGGTCAGGCAGGTCTTGAACTCCTCACCACAGGAGATCTGCCCTCCTCGGCCTCCCAAAGTGCTGGGATTATAAGCGTGAGCTACCACCCCGGGCCTCTTTCCTTGCTTTAACAGCAAAACTCTTTAAAAGAATTTTCTCTCTATGCTATCTTAAATTCCTCTTCCCTCTTGCCCTTATGGCTCACTTCAATCAGGCTTTTACCCCTGTGACTCTACAGAAACTGCTCTTACCCTTGTCAATGACCCCCCTGTTGCTCAATACAATGGTATGCTCTTTATCCTTATCTTTTTGACCTATCAACAACACAGGATACAGTTGCTCGTTCCTTCTGGATATCCTTCATGTGGCTGCCAGGTCACCATGTTCTCTTTGTGTTTTTCCTCCCTTGGTACTTGTTCCTTCCCAGTCTCCTTTTCTTTACCCATTTTTCTGACTGTTAATGTTCAAGGACTTCGGGACTCAGTCTTTGTTCCTCTTCTTTCTCTATACTCACTCCATTGGTGATGTCATCCAGTCTAACTACTTTAAATTCCATCTACATGATAAAGACTTCTAAATTTATTGCTCCAGCCCAGAGCTCCATCTGGAACTCCAAGTTAATATAGCCAACTGCCTATTCCACATCTCCACTTCAATATCTAATAGATATCTCAAACTCAACATGCCCCAAACTGAACTTCTGTTCTATGGGAACAAAATAATCTTCTACCTATGGCTTTCCCCATTAGGTAGCAACTCCTTGTTGCTTTGTTGCTTAGGCCAAAAACCTGAATCATGCTTGACTTCTCTATTTCACAGACACATTGAATCCATGAGGAATCCTGTTGTCTCTACCTTCAAAACATACCCACAATCCAACTTCTTACCACACTTCCCCTGATACCCTTTGACCTGAGCTATCATTTCGTGCCTAAATACTGTAAAAGGCTCTTCTACATAACATCTAGAGTGATCCTTTAAGAATGTGAGACCACGTCACTTCTATGCTCAAAACCCGACGGTGGCTCCTCATTTTAGTTGGAGGAAAAGCCAAAGACCTTACAATGACCCATAACGCCGTGCAGGATCTGGCCCCACTGCCCCTCTGACCTCCGTTCCACTCTTCCCTTCAATTTCCCCCTTTCAACCACCTTCAGCCCCGCTGCTGTTTCTTGAATCTGTTGTGCGTCTCTTTGCTTTGAGGCCTTTCCTTCTGTTTTGAAGGAGGTAAGGAGGTGAGGTCCATCCCAGTGTCTTCCCCAAGGTAGCCAGTTGGCCAACTCCCTCTTCTCCTGCAGTGAGTGTGCTCCGTTCTCAACTTCTCAGTGATGTCTATCCTGACCACCCCATTTAACATTGCAACCTGGCCCTTCACCTCTGAAATTCCAGATTCTCCTTACCTTGCTCTCTTTTCGTTCTCCATAGCACTTATTATTGCCTAACATAGTATAGGATTTACTTGTTTAGTAGAACTCAAGCTCTGTGAGGGCAAGGATCTTTATCTTCTTCAGTAATGTACCCCAAGCACTTAGTACCTGGAACATAGCAGGCCTTCTATAAAGATTTGCTGAAAATATGAATAAATGAATGAATCTACTTGTTACCAGTGTTCCAAAATTTCAGAATATGTGTGTGGGTGCGTGTGTGCATGCTTGTGTGTGTGTATGTGTGTGTGTGTGTATTTAAGAGAAGATAAAAATTCTTCATTCCAACACCTGAAAGCAGGAGCTCTCTTTTATGATATTTTAACCATTAAATTAATTTATTTAGAGACAGGGTCTTGCTCTGTTGCTCAGGCTAGAGTGCTGTGGGACAATCATGGCTCACTGTAATTTCGAGCCCCTGGGCTTAAGTGAACCTCCTCCCTCAACCTCCTGAGTAGCTAGGACTGTACCCATGTGCCACCATGCTCCAGCTCTTTTTTTTTTTTTTTAAGACAAAGTCACACTCTATCATCCAGGCTGGAATGCAGTGACCTGATCTCAGCTCACTGCAACCTCGACCTCCTGGATTCAAGTGATCCTCCCACCTCAGCCTCCTGAGTAACTGGGACTACAGGTACACGCCACCACGCCTAGCTAATTTTCAAAATTTTTATACAGACAGGGTTTTGCTTTGTTACCCAGGCTGATTTTTTTTTTTTTTTTTTTTTTTTTTTTGGTAGATACAAGGTCTCACTATGTTACCCAGGCTGGTCTCAAACTCCTGAACTCAAGCCATCATCCTGCCTCAGCCTCTCAAAGCACTGGGATTACAGACATGAGCCATCACACCCAGCCTTAACCATTTTAAAAATATAAATCACTTAAAAGTATATTATACACACCACTCCTTTCCTATTTTAACAAGTTATATAAATATAGATTTATGTTTTCCTAAAGGCCCTTGGCTTCCTTAGGCTCATCAGTAATACTACCATGTTATATCTGGGAAGTGCTCAGGTCCTACTGGGATTCCCCGGGTGTATCCCAGATGACTCTGTCTTTTGGTTTGGTTTCTAATTCAGCTGAACCTCAGGGCCTGTAAGTGGGAAATGGAACACCAGCCAAAAGAGAGACAGCTCCTCCTCTCTCCAGCTTCCTGTCTCCCAAGAGCTACACGTCTCTCCTCTCTGCTTGCTTCTCTTCTCTCCTCTCTCTGTCAACCAGCGTCCTCTGCAAACTCATCAGCTTTCTCAAGGTCACATTGGGTATTTCTCTATCTCAACAAAAGTGATGCAGAAAACTAGTTTGACTGGGAGGGGAACTTTCCGTAGGTCTGGAGCCGGGGACTGTAGAACCACTTCCTCTTTCTTTTGGGGATGACTTCCGTGTTTGGGAACAAGAGCAAGGCAGCTGCCACTTAGGCTGCTTCCTATTGCATCAGTTCCACAGGCTGCCACCAGCAGATTTTCAGATAAAACCTGCTTCACCCGTGGCACCAAATGGTGGCAGTCACAGTTGGTATTAAATGCTGGCTGAAAGGCCAAAATCAAGAGAAAAAGGAAGTAAGCAAGATGAGTGGACCCTTAAAGTTTCACTCTATGAGCAACTAAAATGATAGCGTTGAAAAGGACCTCTGAGTTTAAATAGTCCCATCCTCTACACAATATATGAATCTTTTGTTTTTGTTTTTTTTTTGGTAACGTTCCTGACATTTGAGACAAACTGGTAATGCTAGAATTGGCAGAGTCTTTGCGAGCCATCTCTCCCAGCAGACCCAACCAGGGATGCCATTAAAGACAGAGCAAACACCCACGGTCATTTATATTTGCTTTCCTTTGAGTCGTGTTTATCTCATTCTAAGTACCTCCTTAGAATGAAATGATGGGTATCTAATTCATTTCGCAGTCGCCAGCTCCTCTAATTATAGACCTATCCTTCCTCTTACTTCTCACCTAGGAATTTTTGTCAAGTGAACCCTCACAGAACATCGTATCTTAGCACAAATAAAGAGATGGAGAAATACCTAAGACAAAGTGAAATGGACTCTCTTGGTGGGTTGGTTTTTTCATAGAAAACCCCAGAAAGGGCTAGGCACAGTGGCTCTCACCTGTAATTCCAGCACTTTGGGAGGCGGAAGTGCAGATCACTTGTGGCCAGGAGTTCAAGACCAGCCTGGCCAACACTGCAAAACCCCATCCCTACAAACAGTACAAAAATTAGCCGGACATGGTGGGGCATGCCTGTAATCTCAGCTACTCGGGAGGCTGAGGCAGGAGAATCGCTTGAGCCCAGGAGATGGAGGCTGTAGTGAACCAAGATCGAACCACTGCACTCCAGCCTGGGTGACAAAGTGAGACTCCACCTCAAAAAAAAAAAAAAAAAGCCCTTTTATTTTTACATCTAATGTGAAATCTTTTCTTTCTTTCTTTCTTTCTTTCTTTCTTTCTTTCTTTCTTTCTTTCTTTCTTTCTTATTATTGTTATTTTGAGACGGAGTCTCGCTGTGTCTACCAGGCTGGAGTGCAGTGGCGTGATCTCAGCTTACTGCAAGCTCTGCCTCCCAGGTTCACACCATTCTCCTGCCTCAGCCTCCCGAGTGGCTAGGACTACAGGTGCACTACCACACCCAGCTAATTTTTTGTAGAGACGGGATTTCACCACGTTAGCTAGGATGGTCACGATCTCCTGACCTCGTGATCCACCCACCTCGGCCTCCCAAAGTGCTGGGATTACAGGCATGAGCCACCATGCCTGGCCCCTCATTTCTTTAAAAAAAAAAAAAAAGTACTGGTGTATGTGTGTGTGTGTGAGCGTGCACACGCATACCCAAGTATACTTTAGGACATTACAAAGAAATTTTTGTTTTGTTTTGTTGTGGTTTGTTTTTATGAGATGGAGTTTCATTCTTTTTATCCAGGCTGGAGTACAATGGCTCTATCTCAGCTCACTGCAAACTCCTCCTCCTGAATTTAAGCGATTCTCCTGCCTCAGCCTCCCGAATAGCTGCGATTACAGGAGTATACCACCATGCCCAGCTAATTTTTTTGCATTTTTAATAGAGACGGGGTTTTGCCATGTTGGCCAGGTTGGTCTCGAACTCCTGACCTCAGGTGATACTCCCGCCTCGGCCTCCCAAAGTGCTGGAATTACAGGCATGAACCACCGTGCCTGGCCAAGAAATTGTTTTTCATTGGCTTAGAAATGTATCATTCAGAAATAAACCTCTCTGATTTCTTTTTTTTTTTTTTAAGATGGAGTTTCACTCTTGTTGCCCAGGCTGGAGTACAATGGCACGATCTTGGCTCACCGCAACCTCTGCCTCCCAGGTTCAAGCAATTCTCCTGCCTCAGCCTCCCTAGTAGCTGGGATTACAAGCATGTGCCACCATGCCCGGCTAATTTTATATTTTTAGTAGAGACAGCGTTTCTCCATGTTGGTCAGGCTGGTCTCGAACTCTTGACCTTAGGTGATCCGCCTGCCTCGGCCTCCCAAAGTGCTGGGATTACAGGCATAAGCCACCGCGCCTGGCCAGAATATTTATTTTTTTAATTCCAGGATAAGGTAATAGTGGAATTGCCCTTCATTTCAGACTGAACTCCTCACCACAATTTCCATATTCATTCTTGGAAAATGGGTGATGAATGGAAGGATAGTAACCTATAAAATCAACTCATACAGCAACTTGAGTGGACAATAAGTGAGATGCACAGGGAAAACACAGAGACTTATTTTTTAGGCTGGAAGTATTCTTCATCTAACTGTTTTAATTATCTACTTACACATTTTTCAATGCTAAACAGATAGGAATTTTAGGGTGCTTAGTTATCACTGTTTTAATCTATTCTTTGCCACTGAAAAGAGGAAAGAAAAAGGTCCACTGACTAATGTATTGTTAATTGCATATTTATTATACATATTTTAGGAGGATCTAATTTTCTTGTAATCAAATACTCTGAAGTTCAAGTTCATTACTTTTATTTAGATAGTGATTTTAATGCCACTTAGTTCTCCGATTTCCAGTGTAACACTCTACCGCCCTCTTTGCTTCCTAAAGGAGAAGATATTTAATAACTTATTTTATAGATTGAGATCTGCTAACACTAGATCACAAAGGTAATTAAGTTTTTCTTCTTTGGAGGCTCTGCGTTAGGCCAAACCAGAAAAAAATATAATTCTCTGGTATTTTTAGAAATGTGCTCTCTTTTGTAGCTGTAGGTGATTTCATATTCATACCAATTTAGTCTACTTTAGAGCTAATTATGACTTCTTATTGCTCTTACTAAAAGTAAGCCTAGAATTATAGTCTATTACGTTCTTCACCAACCAAAACATTATGTATGTTTCTTTTTTCCTCACATGGGAAAGAGGATGAAAGAGTTGCCCAGTGGGAATTTTTTTATAAGCAAAATGAATCCATTCTTTTACACCATACAATATTACAAAGTTGTTTATTTGAAGATATTTAAGGAGATTCTAAGGATCCTAAACTTTTTGCTACTGAAAACAAAAGCTTAAGTTGTCTAGTAATGTGAAAGTGGAATCAAGAAGCACTTTGTCTTTTATAATCCTTCCTGAATAAATCCCAGGATTGTTTTGAGGGGTCAGCTTCATCCTATATTCAGTTCACATATTGATAAATGAGGAATATCCAAATAAACTACTGGAATTTTCACTCTGATATATACATATATATGTAAAATTTCCACCCTGATATACATATATAAAATATATATCAATATAATACATTGATATAGTATATATGTAAAATATATCAATATATTTTCATATATGAAAATATATATCCATATATACATATAGATATATATCTATATGTATATATATCTATATATAGAAAAATATATATCTCTATATAGAAAATATGTATCTATATATAGATACATAGATACATATTTTCATATATTATATGAAATATTATATATAGATATATATTTTTTTTTTGAGATGGAGTTTTGCTGTCGTTGTTCAGGCTGGAGTGCCGTGGTGTAATCTCAGCTCACTGCAGCCTCTGCCTCCCAGGTTCAAGTGATTCTCCTGCCTCAGCCTCCCTAGTAGCTGGGATTACAGGCATCCACCACCACGCCCAGCTAATTTTTATATTTTTAGTAGAAGCAAGGCTTTACCATGTTGATCTGCCAGCCTCGGCCTACCAAAGTGCTGGGATTACAGGCATGAGCCACCATGCCCAGCCTAAAATATATTTATGTGTGTGTGTGTGTATGTGTGTGTGTGTGTATATATATGGAGAGAGAGAGAGCGCGCGCGCGCGCAAGCGAGCGAGCTGGGTGTGGTGGCTCATGCATGTAATCCCAGCACTTTGGGAGGCAGAGGCTGGCACATCACATGAGGCCGGGAGTTCGAGACCAGCCTGGCCAACATGGTGAAACCCTGTCTTTTGTAAAAATACAAAAATTAGCTGGGCATGGTGACATGCATCTGTGCCACCTAGTCCCAGCTACTCGGGGGACTGAGCCACGAGGATCACTTGAACCTGGGAGGCAGAGGTTGTGGTGAACTGAGATCAGGCAGTGGTACAATCGTGGCTCACCACAGCCTCGACCTTCCTGGCTTAAGCAATCCTCCCAACTCAGCTTCCCCAGTAACTGGGACTACAGGCTCACCCCACAACGCCTCACTAATTTTTGTGTTTTTAGTAAAGACGGGATTTCCCCATGTTACCCAGGCTGGTCTTGAACTCCTGGGCTCAAGTGATCTGCCTGCCTTGGCCTCCTAAAGTGCCCGGATTATAGGCATAAGCCACCATGGCAGCCTTGATGTATTCTTATTTGGATACACTGGCTCTAGTCTAAGAAACATTGGCGGCATGAACTCATAGTTTAAAGATTTGTCTAAAGTAACAGCAATATTATATTGAGTCCAACGTTTTAGACTGTCCTCCTCATCAAAGGTAAGTCTTTTTTTTTTTTTTTTTTGAGACAGAGTCTGGCTCTGTCAGCCAGGCTGGAGTGCAGTGGCACGATCTTGTCTCACTACAACCTCCGCCCCCCGGGCTCAAGCAGTTCTCTTGCCTCAGCCTCCCGAGTAGCTGGGACTACAGACATGTAGTCCACACCCACGCCCAGCTAATTTTTGTATTTGTAGTAGAAACAGGGTTTCACTATGTTGGCTGGGCTGATCTCAAACTCCTGACCTCAGGTGATCCACCCGCCCTGGCCTCCCAAAGTGCTGGGATTACAGGTGTGAGCCGCCATGCCTGGCCCATCAAAGGTAAGTCTTGAATCAAATTATGTTAATATTAAATTGAGGAGCATGGCAGTTAATTTGCATTATTTAGATGATACAGAATGTTTGGATTTAATGTTTGTGGTAAGGGTAATGGATTATAGAGTCCATGCTCCAGAATCAGATGAAGGCGAGTTCAAATTTAGACTCTTGCTACTAATTAGCTCTGTGTCACTGGAGTTCCTTAAATGCCAAAGCATATTTCCTCAACTCTATTAGGATTCTTCTGAGGAATAAACAACCACACAAATCTGAAACATAGTAGGAGCTCAATAAATGTTAGCAGAAATGTTTGAGATAAATTTATAAGGCTATTTTTTTATTGCACAGTTTCTCAATTTTGAATGGTTTAAATGTGCACACAGATACCCTGGGATCCTCATTAAAATACAGATTCATGGCTCATGCCTGTAATCCCAGCACTTGGGAAGGCTGAGGTGGGTGGATCACTTGAGGCCAGGAGTTCGAGACCAGCCTGGCCAACATAGTGAAATTCCCTCTACTAAAAATACAAAAATTAGCCCAGCATGGTGGCACACACCTGTAGTCCCTGCTACTCAGGAGGCTGAGACACAAGAATCACTTAAACCTGGGAGGTGGAGGTTGGTTGCAGTGAGCCAAGATCCTACCACTGCACTCCAGTTTTTTTAAGACAGCAAGACTCTGTCTTAAATATATATATATATATATATATGCAGATTCTGATTCAGTTATACTGGGGTGGAGTCTGAGGTTCATCTCTAACAAGCCTCCAGGTGGACATTTGTATCACTGAATGCAGAACACGGTTACACAATAGAAAAAACATAAGCTTTGGATTTATCCTTCTATGAACTGGAATCCTGGTGAGCTGTGTGACCTAGGCAAGGTCAAACTTCCTCCTCTCTAAGAGGGAGATAATAATATCTATTTCTAATTAAATCAATTTTCATCAAATAAAAAATAGTATACTAAAATAGTACCTGGCATACTGTAGGTGCTTAACAAATATAAGTTCAGGCTGGGCAGGGTGGCCCACACCTGTAGTCCCAGCACTTTGGGAGGCCAAGGCAGGTGGATCATCTGAGGTCAGGAGTTTGAGACCAGCCTGGCCAACATGGTGAAACCCCATCTTTACTAAAAATACAGAAAAAATTAACTGGACATGGTGGCATGCACCTGTAATCCCAACTAGTGAGGAGACTGAGACAGAAGAATTGCTTGAACCCGGGAGGTGGAGGTTGTAATGAGACGAGATCGCACCACTGCACTCCAGCCTGGGTGACACAGCAAGATTCCAACTGAAAAAATATATATATATATATATGTGTGTGTGTGTGTGTTCAATTTTTCTATAAGAAATGCTTTATTGGTCTGTCCAGTATGGAGGGGTTGTGATAGTTTCCATTCCTAAAAGAATGGAAAAGTCCAATTTCCTTTGAAAACTTCTTAGAATTCTAACTTGATGAAATCAACATCAACATTGGTTTAAAAGTTTGTCATTGCATAGCAAGCAAATCAATTCAGACCAGATGGCGAGCAAACAGATTGGGAAAATGCCCCAGGCAAGCAATGGGACTTGGAGACAGAGTGGATGGGATTTCTGCAGGCATGGATAACTGAGAAAAGGAGCTAATTCTGAAGCATTTTATTTTACTATTATTTTCTTCTACCCTTTTTATTATGGAAAATTTTAAACATAAAAGTACAGAGGGTGATATAATGAACCCCACATACCCATCATTCGGCTTCGGTAGTTATCAGCACATGGCCAATCTTTAGTTTACCTTCCTTCCTCTTCCTCCTTCTCTGAATTATTTTAAAGCACATTCAAGACATAGTATTTGATCTATAAATATTGCAATGCATATCTTTAAAAAATAAGGACTCTTGGCTGGGTGCAGTGGCTCACGCCTGTAAATCCAGCACTTTGGGAGGCCAAGGTGGGTGGATCATGAGGTCAGGAGTTTGAGACCAGCCTGACCAACACGGTGAAACCCTGTATCTACTAAAAATACAAAAATTAGCTGGGTGTGGTGGCATGCGCCTATAATCCCAGCTACTCTGGAGGCTGAGGCAGGAGAATCACTTGAACCCAGGAGGGGAGGTTGCAGTGAGCCAAGATCACACCACTGCACTCCAGCCTGAGCGACAGAGCGAGACTCCGTCTCAAAAAAACAATAAATAAAATAATTTTTAAAAAGGACTCTAACTTTAAAAAACATAACCATAATACTGTCATAATAATTGATTCAAAAATGACATTGAATTTATGGTGTGTATTTTAATTATTATCCAATTTTACTAGGCAATGAGGTAACTATTAAAGTGGAATTCAAAATAACCCAACACTTAAGAACAAGGTAAATACACTTGCTCCCTGAACATTGCTGTTATCAAGGAGGGCAGAACAGTCATTGTCTTATCAGCAGCTATGACATTCACGGCATCCCTCCTCTCACTGCTCCAGCTGGTTCCTAATTGGTCTGCCAGCTCTAGGTCTCAATTACATCCTTAAAATTGTCCCCTGTATTCTAAGCCCTCCCAGCTTAATTATCTCTGACAGAAATAAACTGCCTTTAACTTTTGCCAGGAGCAGGGCACCCCTGGCAAGCTGATCTGAATTCTAGGCTCTCAAAAAGTGCTTTGAGTTCTAGGATTTCATAAAATACTAGAGCTATAAGGGACTTCATAGTTCAGCTACTAGAAAAAACCAAGGGACAAGAGTGTTAAATAGCTTGCTCTACCTCATAATTACCTAAAAACTTTTCAAAATAAAGGGAAATTATTATGTGTCTAACCTGACCTTTCTGTGTGGTAAAATTTCAAGGAGTTTCTTCTCTTATTTTACAATATTTGGTTATCTTTTCTTGAGTTATCTCATTGAAATCCTTCTTGAACCCATATAAAATTTTCATTCCAATTTTTATTTTATTGATTGATTGATTGATTGATTGATTGATTGAGACAGGGTTTTGCTGTGTTGCCCAGGCCAGAATGCGGTGGTGCGATCTTGGCTCACTGCAACCTCTGCCTCCTTGGCTCAAGCCATCCTCCTACCTCAGTGTCCTGAGTAGATGGGACTACAGGCACGCACCACCATGCCCGCCCAATTTATGTATTTTTTATGGAGACAGGGTTTGACCATGTTGCCCGGGCTGGTCTCAAACTCCTGAGCTCAACCTATCCACCCCTCAGCCTCCCAAAGGGTTGGGATTACAGTTGTGAGTCACTGCGTCCCGCCTCAATTTTTAATTACAAAATATTTGACATATACAACTACTAAAAATAAGGTAATGCACACCTATTGATATATTAATACACACATTATACAAAACAAATGTAATAGTCTCAAAGAGATTAAGTGCCTTGCTCAATCTACACATTTAATGAATGGCGGACTAAGACCATATTCTTTTTCCACATCATGCTGATAATGGGTACCTTTTTATACTGACTGAATGAGATAGACGGACACCCATGCTTCCTAAGCACCCCCTTAAAACTATTTCATGCCTGGTATTAAGTAAAATCTCACAATTAAACAAGAACTCTATTAACTTTAATATTTGACTTATAGACTTCGGTGTGGTCCATTGGTTCTTCGACTTGAATGAGCATAAGAAACAACTGGAGGGTTTGTTCCAGCACAGATCGTTGAGTCCCACCCCAGAGTTTCTAATTCATTAGGTTGGGGTGGGTGCGTAAGATTTTGCATTTCTAATGAATTCACGTGTGATACTGATGCTGCTGGTCTGGGGGCACCCTTTAAGAGCCATCGGGCTAGGCTGAATCCTAGACTTAGCCCAGACAACAAACTAGTGTGAATGGGCCACTTAACCTCTGAGTTTCCATTGCCTCATCTGTACAATAGGCATTCTGGACCAGTTCTACTATTATGAGTTTACGATTAAGAACTATCTTCAAACAAACATATTAAAATACCTTGGCGAGGGGCATATATTGACTGGGGAGGGGCATGAGGAGGAGACTTCTGGGATGGAAATGTTCTAGTTCTTGATCTGGATGGTTGTTATATGTGTGTACCTAGGTAAAAATTTATCAAGCTGTGCATTTAAGATTAATGTACATTATATAATTTAACATATGTATGTGAACTTCAATAAAAAGATTTTTAAAAAGCTTCTTGCCAAAAATGGAAATTAAATGCTTGCATATTCTAATTTTTATTTTTAGTGTGACACAATAATATAATTTTTTATTGCCTGCATAAATAATATCCACCAATGTCATACTAAGGAACAGAAAAAATAAGGCTTTAACATCCATTCATTTACACAGCTAGGGGATATTAAAACTGCAGCTGGTATGAACTTAGCTCTTCATTCTGTTTACCTAGAGAGACCAGGGCAGTAGGGAATCTGGGAGCATTGCAGAGGTGGATATGGGCGAGCATGTTCTTCTGTGTTTCATAAATTCAACCAGGATGTCACAAAAACAGTTGGTTCGCAAATGACCTGGGTGAATATCGCTGGATCTTCATTAAGATGCAACGAATTTTGCGGGTTCTCAAATAAGGGAAAGAAGAATCACATATGCAGTCTATTTGCATTGACTCATTTGAATGCATTGGTCCAAAAAACAAAACACAAAAAAGAACAAGAAAAAATTAAACGGTTCAGACTTATGTTCTGGACAAGAAGCATATGTCCTGGAATGAGAGCAATGTGGGAGATACGAATCTACAGACCCCTAAGTCAATCTCAGTTCTGGACTCTCAGTAAAGTGCCAGAGCTAAAGAGTGCATCTCTTCCCAATGCTGTGTTCACTTACATTATGTTGGGAGCTTCAATCTGGCCATAGGGGAAATTTACACCATGGATATCAGCAAATGCTACAAATCAGGATGCTTTATTTCAGGGAGCCAGCCTACCAGCATATTACTGCTCACCTACCTTTTGTGGTGGGGACATCTTGACCATATTGAATATGCTTTTAGCATATAAAGATACGGAGTTTTTCATACAACATGAAGTCTAACTGTAACTACAACATGAAGTCTAACTACTTCATCTGGTGCTCAAAAGAACAGCTAGCTCTTCCTACATCAGAAGACAAGTTGACGGTTTAGAGCTTACATAGAGCCAGTTTCATGTCTGTAGCTCCACAGAGTAATATTTATGTCTTAAGGTACCTTGTGATTGATTTCAGGCTCTTTTCAAATACATATTCAAAGTATTGTCTAAGCACGGTGGCTCATGCCTGTAATCCTAGCACTTTGGGAGTCTGCGGCAGGCGGATCGCTTGATTCCAGGAGTTCGAGATTAGCCTGAGCAATGTGGTGAAACCCCATCTCTACAAAACGTACAAAAAATAGCCAGCTGTGGTGGTGCATGCCTGTAGTCTCAACTACTTAGGAGGCTGAGGTGGGAGGATGGCTTGAGCCCAGGAGGTCGAGGCTGCAGTGAGCTGAGATTGTACCACTGCACTCCTGGGTGACAGAGTGAGACACTGTCTCAAAATGAAACAAAACAAAAAAAAAAACCACAGTATTTTGAAGGTTAAGTTATGTGCTGTTTTAAGACCAGAGCTGCTGTGCAGGGTGTGGCTTCTAAGTGAATTAATTCCTGTACTAATATGCAGGTCCCAGAAAAGCCAATGATTCATTTTGGTGTTAATGACTGGAAGTCAGGGCCAGATTTAACTAGGAACCAGGATTGCATCTTGATACAACTATCAAGCCAGAGTACTTTTTCATCTTGGCCAAAACATTGCTGTGATATCCATGATCTGCTCAGAATTTACTGCGAATCATGATGATGTTTTAGAAGGAACATTCATTCTCATGGAGTTAAGGGGTTTGGGGTGTATAGTCTAGGACTTGTACCTAATTAAGATCTTGGATAAATCATTTTACTTCTCTAGACTTCGGAGTCTGAGGGATGAGGGGGTAATGTGGATAATCTCTTGTGCTTTCTAGCTCTTCAGAAAAGAAAAACTAAACCAGCTTGCAGCCAATGTGTAACCTGCAGCTGTAAATAGACAGTTGCATGTATAAATATGCAATGTCTACATGGTGTGATTGAAAAAGTTTCTATGTGCCACATCCCCAATATGTCCCATCCACATGTACTCTGGCCTCATAATGTGAGTCTCTGCATAGAATTAGAGCAGTGTGGCATGGTGGCAAGGAGACTGGAAAAATGCTACTTCTGAGCTGTGTATCTTTGGGTACATTACTTAATCTCTCTAAGTCTCAGTTTCCTCATCTATAGATGAATGGGTTGAATACCTACTCATGGGGCTGTTGAGGATTAAATAAACTGAGTATTCAAAAGGGTTCATAAGATAGCATAATACAAATATTAATTATTAACACTCATCCCTGTAGTGTGGAAAGTGATTTAAGATGTCAGAATGACAGTGAAATTCTGCATGCTTAATAATAAGAATACAACAATAGCCTTCAAAAGAGATGAATGTTCTACTTAGAACATTCAAAGACAAAGACCACTTAACTTCCTAACTCAGGAAATAGTTTATAAATAAGTTGATTCTTAGAGATTGAACAATGGATTATTCAGTCTGAAATTAGGTAGGCCTTTTGTTTTCCCTCTATCTCTTGCTAATTGTACATATTAAGGTTAGAAGAAAATGAAAAGCAAGGTGTGCTGCCTGAGAGGGACCAGCTGGCCACCAAGTATTCCTCCCCAGCTGGCACCCTTATTGCCTTGCCCCCAGCACTTAGTCACCAGGTCATCTCTCAGGGACAGATTCACATTAGTGGAGTTCAGAGAGACTGGTGTATAAACTAGAATTCTATTTTATTGATTTACAAGGAGACGCCTTTCTGAGGAGCTGAACATCTGGCAAATTATTTTTGCCAGTAAGTTCTAGACACACAAATAACAGTTATAGAAACAGAAAACCCAAATTATAGTGGTTTAAACAAGACAGACATTTCTCTTTCCCATAAAGGAAGTCTGGTCATATGTAAGTCCAAATAGATTCAGTAATTTCAATGTGTCATCTGAACTATAAGCTTTCATTCTTCTGCTCTGTCATCTTCAACCTGTAACTTCCTTTCTCAAGGTCACTCCATGGTCCAAGATGACTGCTAGAAGTCACTCATGATGTCCATGTCCCAGGCAGCAATAAGGAGGAAAGAAAAAAGAAGGATACATCCCCTGAGTTTCAAGAGACTTTCTGTTAGTCCCATAAATATTTCCACTTACACTTCATTGATGAAGATCTAGTCTCATAGCCCCATCTAGCTACAAGGGCAGTTGGGAAGTGTAGTCTTTTAGCCAGGCACATTGTTACCCCAAATAAAGTGGAGGTTCTATTGTTAGGAAGGGAATGAAAAGGATGTTGAGGTAGGCATTCCTGCTGCAGCTACCAAATTACAATCATAAGTGGCTGAATGAGCAAAGAGATGTGTGATTTGAAGACCACATTGTTAGGCTGAGCTTCTCAAACCTCAAACACAGTTTGGCTCAAACACAGCTAAGGTTGAACTTCTCAAACTTCAGTGTGCACACGAATCACTAGGGATCGTGTTAAAATGCAGATCCTGGTTCAGAATATCAGAGGGCGGGACTGAGATTCTGCATTTCTAATAAGCTCCTAGATAATCTTGGTCTGTGGATCACATTTTGAGTAGAAGGACCTAAGGCATCATTCCTAACATTATTGGTATTTTCTCTAATAATCAGAGGGAAGCAGGTGATGCAGCCAGAGTACTGCATGGGGAACCATGGGCTAGGGGTGCTTTGGGTGCCTAGATTTGGAGTAAGTGGACACTAGCTAAAGTTCAGTGCTCCAATTTGCTCTAACTGAACCTACTATAGCAACTTTCCCTTTCACAGCATCTGCCCTACACACATACTGACTGAGATTCCTTCAAGGAGTGAGTTAATAAAAAGGGAGGAATGAGAAACAGGGGAAAGTAGCCACTCTGGGCGTCATGATCTTGACTCAGAATTCAGTCTACTTCTGCTTAAGAGAACAGACTTTGGTTACACTGAGGCAGGAATTTTACTTTTGTTCTGCCTTGAGAAGTGCCTTGGATAGGATATAAAGCCATCGAAATGGCTCCCAGACCCAAGATATCCAACTTCTACCACCCATGGAAAAAGCCAAAACTACAACACCAAATGTCTCTTGCTTTGCCTTGCTCCTACTTCGCCCCATTGACTTCTCCAGATCACAGAGGATAATTATTTTTGATATATGTGGGACTCCATCAACTGCCCATTCTTACTAATTATGCCATTGCAAAAGGGCCACGTAATAAGAGAGACATAGGTTACTGCTATATTTTAAACTCCTGGAAGTTTTGTGTTTTTTATTTTTTATTTTTTTTAGTAAAGAAAAGCCAAAAGAGGCTGGGCAGAGTGACTCACGCCTGTAATCCCAGCACTTTGAGGGGCCAAGGTGGGCAGATCAATGTGAGCTCAGGAGTTTGAGACCAGCCTGGCCAAAATGGCAAAACTCCATCTCTACTGAAAATACAAAACTTAGCTGAGTGATGGTGATGCATGCCTGTAGTCCCAGTTACTCGGGAGGAGAATTGCTTGAACACAGGAGGCAGAGGTTGTAGTGAGCCGAGATGGTGCCACTGCACTCCAGCCTGGGTAACAGAGCGAGACTCCAGCTTGGGTAACAGAGCGAGACTCCATCTCAAAAAAAGAAAAATAAAAAGGCTGGGTGTGGTGCCTCACGCCTGTAATCCCAGCAATTTGGGAGGCTGAGGCAGGTGGATCACCTGAGGTCAGGAGTTCGAGACCAGCCTGGCCAACATGGTGAAACCCCATCTCCACTAAAAATACAAAAATTAGCTGGGCGTGGTGGCAGGCACCTGTAATCCTAGCTATTCGGGAGGCTGAGGCAGGGGAATCACTGGAACCCAGAAGGTAGAAGTTGCAGTGAGCCAAGATCGCACCATTGCGCTCCAGCCTGGGGGACAAGAGCAAGACTTCGTCTCAAAAAAAAAAAAAAAAAGCAAAAGAGAATTATTTAAAATGTACTGTGTATTAAATTTACCTTAAATACATTTATAATTTTAATATACATGCAAAATGCAATGATTGAATATATGTGAAGCCAAAAGACTAAATTTGAGGCCCTTTGTGACTGCAAGGCCAAGGCCAATGGCCCTCTTTACTCCTCGTGATAAACTTTGGGACCAGACATCCCCCTGCTCCCTCCCCATTCCCAGTGTGCTTGGGTGGGCTCTATGGCATGAGCTACTAATTGTCTATCTAATATCCACCACTCTTATCTTCCTCTCTAAGCAAACTGCAACTTTATTTCAGGGGCAATGGGCGACTTAAAATACATAGTCTCCCAGTTTCCCTTATAGCTTGGTGTGGGCTATGTGACCCATTCCTCGACAATGGAATTTGGACAAAAGTACACTGCATGGGGCTTCAGCAAAATCATTATTTTAATAATAGAAAGGAACTGCTCATCTGACATGGATTTTTCTCTTCTGCCTTTCTACTTTGAATAAAGGCGTGATGCCTGGAGGTGCAATAGTTATTTTGCAATCATGAGGATGAAAGCCAAAAGCTAAGGATGAAAAAGCAGAAAAATGAAAACAATAAGGATTCCTAATGGCATTGTGGATTTAGCATACTAGTCTTGAACTACTATCTCTGGATTTGTTATATGAGAAAAATGATTCCCTGTTGGGAACTTACTGTGTGAGCTCCTCTTTTTCTTCTCCACTCTTGACTCTTTTCCCCTCTCCCTTCCCCGGCATTGTTATACTGTAAAGTCAGGGCCAGTGAAAATGAATAGGGGTGTGAGAGGAAGAGATGCAAATTCTGGTGTATTAGTCCACTTTCACACTGCTGATAAAGACGTATCCAAGATCGGGTAATTTATGAAGAAAAAGTTTTAATGGACTCACAGTTCCACATGGCTGGAAAGGCCTTGCAATCATGGCAGCAGGCGAAAGGCAGCAGGCAAGAGAGAATGAGAGCCAAGCTAGAGGGGAAACCCCTTATAAAACCATCAGATCTTGTCAGATTTATTTATTACCATGAGAACAGTATTGGGGAAACCATCCCCATGATTTAATTATCTCCCACCAGGTCCCTCCCACAACACGTGGGAATTATGGGAGCTACAATTCAAGATGAGACTTGGATGGGGACACAGCCAAACCATATCATGTGGTAATGATATGAGTCCTAGGTTGATTCCATGTATATGGATGGCTTAATTTGTAAACAGCAGGTGCTCTGGACATGCAGTCTAGAACAGCACTTCTCATACTTTAACGTACAAACAAATCGCTAAGGGATCTTGTTTAAAATACAGATTTTGGCCAGGCACGGTGGCTCACACCTGTAATCCCAGCTCTTTGGGAGGCCGAGGCAGGCAGATCACCTGAGGTTGGGAGTTCAAGAGCAGCCTGACCAACATGGAGATACCCCGTCTCTACTAAAAATACAAAATTATCTGGCGTGGTAGCGCATGCCTGTAATCCTAGCTACTCGGGAGGCTGAGGCAGGAGAATCGCTTGAACCTGGGAGGTGGAGGTTTCAGTGAGCCAAGATCGCGCCATTGCACTCTAGCCCGGTCAACAAGAGCGAAACACCGTCTCAAAAAAAAAAAAAAGTGCAGATTTGGATTCCGTAGGTTCTTGGGAGAAGCAGTGCACTGTGGGCCCTTAATGCTCCTACATGTTCTTGCTCTGTATCCCAAGAATGCAAGACTCTGGCTGCTTATTACCAGGACCAATTCATAGGGTTATTGTTGCAGAGAGTAACATTGTGGGATGAAGTAACTTCCCTCCCCAGCACCCCCCACCCTAAACAAAAAACCAAGAGCAGACTTGTTTACTGCTCACTATAAAAACAGTGAGTTCCCTAATCTTAGCGTGTCTCAGCTGTGACACAAACCCAGCATCACCTGGGCCTCTCCACATCTCCCCTATGAGACTTGGGAGACATCGGGAACTGATTAAAAACAACATTATGTTCATGATGCCAGTTGTGATGAGAGTAATAAAATCCTTTATCTCTGACCCGGGGCTTGTGTGCTCTGTCGGCATCCATGAAACAGTAACAGCCTAACTCATTAGCCTGGAATTAGGGTAAAATATCGGCTCCTTCATAGACACTGATATAGTTCTTGGGGTGGGACCTGAGATTCCACCTTTCTAACAGACCACCAGGTACTTCTGGTACTACTCATCCAGGGACCACATTTTGAGTAGTAATAGTTTTGAAACATTAAGCTCTGGATTTGCCAGTAACGATATGGCCTTGAGCAAGCTACTTCACATTTCTGAGACTGAGTTTCCACACCTACAAACAGATGAGTTTGAAGGTCTCTTCCCAAATTAACTCTGTGATTCCAGGTCCCAATTACCATCAACAAGTAGTGCCTCTTCCCATTCTTTCATTCCTTCAACGAACACCTTTATATACCCATCATTTGCAAGACACCAGGAATAGAAGGTTGAGTGACAATTGGATGTGTTCAGAGTTGGGCAAACAATGAATAGTAAAAGCTACCCCATAGGGAGACATAAAGACAGTGCTAAGCAAGTCAATTGTCTCCTTAAACTGGCTGAGTGACCACATAATTTATTTCAAACCAAGGCACTTTTGAGAGTGAAAGAGGAGGTTATTTATAGCTACACCAGGATGACAGGCATAAACTGGGACAATCCTGGAGGCCCTATTCTTAAGGCCCCACAAAGCCCTAGTTCCTTCCAGATTTTCTTTTTTTTTTTTTTTTTAACTTTTATTTTAGATTTGAGGGTATATGTGAAGGTTTGTCACATGGGTAAACATGTGTCATGAAGGTTTGCTGTGCAGATCATTTCGTCATTCAGGTATTAAGCCCAGTAACCAACAGTTCCCCTCCCCTCCCCTCCCCTCCCCTCCCCTCCCCTCCCCTCCCCTCCCCTTCCCTTTTGATCAAAGACCTTTATTCTGCTCCTCATCATTCAGTAAGCCACTTAAGGAGAACACTTTCTTCATCTCTGCTCCAAGCAGCAGCAGCTGCATCCAGGCCTGACTGGAAGATGGACACACATTGTGAAAGATCTTGTACCGAAAAGCCAGTGGTTGCGATCGTGGCTTATCCCGATGTGGGTGAGAATAGAACAAGAAGAGTATGTATGCAAGTGCCAAGACTGTTCTTCAATGCTGAGGCCTGCGGAGAGGGGCGAGCTGAAGGATACAGATGAAGGCCCGGAACCTGCACCGCTGAACAATCGACCCAAAGGACCTTCCGGAAAAGCAGATTCATCCACAGCTTCTATTTCATTATCCAAATCTCTCCTCTGGAGAGTTTTCCTCTTTCCCTCTCCACACACAGCTCCCTGGCTCAGGCCAGAATGACTGTTCTCTGTCCCGCCAGCATCACGTCAGGGTTGGCCTTCACCAAGGCCTTCGCTGGCACCCGAGGCAGCCTCGAGGGTTGAGCCCCAGGCACTCTCACTGGGGCTTGGGGCTGTGGGACCGCTGCCTCCCCACCAGGTGGCCACTCCACTGCTTCCAGCTGCCCCCGCCCTCCAGGCCTTGAGTTTGCTGCCCGGCCACCTATTGTGGTTAGAAAAAGAAAGTTACCTTGTTATCAGTTTATCTGTTTTTGTGTGTGTTTGTTTGTTTTTGTTTTGTTTTGTTTTTTAGACAGAGCCTCTCTCTGTGGCCCAGGCTGGAGTGCAGTGGGGCAGTCTCCGCTCAGGGTAACCTCCGCCTCTTGGGTTCAAGCGATTCTCCCATCTCAGCTTCCTTGAATAGCTGGGGCCACAAGTGCTGGCCCACACTGCCAGCTAATCTTTTTTTTTCTTTCTGTAGAGATGGGGATCTCTTTGTGTTGCCCAGGCTGGTCTCGAACTTCTGACTTCAAGCAATCCGCCCGCCTCAGCCTCCCAAGTGCTGGTATTACAGGCTTAATCCCACTGCACCTAGCCTGAATTAATTTTACTGTATATATTTGAAGTTTACAGCATGATGTTATGGGATACATATATTAATAGATAGTAAAATGGTTACTTCAATGAAGCAGATGAACATACCTGTCATCTCACAAATACTTCTGTTTTGTAACAAGAGCTGCCAAAATCTACTTGTTTAACAAAAATCCCTAATACAACACAATTTTATTAACTATGTCGTCACATTATACATTAGCTCTCTAGACTTGTTCATCTTACATCCTTCCAGACCTTCAAATCCTCTCTTTGTCTTTCCCACTCTTCACCCATTTCTTTCCCTCCAGGCATAGATCCTGAAATGTCCTACTGCATTACCTCAAAAGCTAGTCACAGGAGAACCATGATGTGCTTTGGCAAGGCGAAGACAGTACCAAGTCATTGCATAATCTCCTCTCACATTCGGAGTTCCTGAGCAGCTGCTCTGGAGGAGGATGAAAATAACCCATCATTTCAGTTTTTATAACCCATTCAGGTGAGAATGCTATTTTTAGGGCACAATAATTTAAAAGCTCTTGCTGGCCTAGGGGGAAATATCTTCAACCCTTTAGAGAAATGAAGTGGGTTCTTGTCATTTCTTTTTTGGCCATTGTCCAGAAAGAGTTTTCTCTCTGTAGTAACATGAAATGATTCGCTGCTTACTTGCACTGAGGGTTTTAAAAACTGGTGCTAAAAATACCCAACTTAGAAAGTTTTAGACCATTGGAATTTAGGACACCTTCCAGCTTCATGGTCTATGTTTATCAAAATAAACTTAATGTCCCCCTAATTTCACCTTGGTTTTTTGGCGGTAAAAGTGATACCCTGTGAGTACTGTCAGATACGTAAGGAATGAGGTTCTCCTAGTTTGTATTTCCCCAAAGCAGACCTTGAAGCAAGAATTTGGGGCAAATCGTTTATTCAGGACCAAAGTGAGAGAGTGGGTAAGGGAGACATGGAAGGAAGGAAAGCTAATAAAGCATATGTTAATAAGAATAATTCTGTTGCCGGGCGCGGTGGCTCAAGCCTGTAATCCCAGCACTTTGGGAGGCCAAGACAGGCGGATCACGAGGTCAGGAGATCAAGACCATCCTGGCTAACACGGTGAAACCCCGTCTCTACTAAAAAATACAAAAAACTAGCCGGGTGAGGTGGCGGGCGCCTGTAGTCCCAGCTACTTGGGAGGCTGAGGCAGGAGAATGGCATAAACCCGGGAGACGGAATCTGGCCACTGCACTCCAGCCTGGGCGACACAGGGAGACGCCATCTCAAAAAAAAAAAAAAAAAAAAAAAAAAAAGGAATAATTCTGTTGTAGGCAATTTTTTTTTCCTTTTTTTTTTTTTTTTTTTTTTTTTTTTTTTGAGATGGAGTCTCGCTCTGTCGCCCAGGCTGCAGTGCAGTGGCATGATCTCGGCTCACTGCAACCTCTGCCTCCCTGGTTCAAGTGATTCTCCTGCCTCAGCCTCCCAAGTACCTGGGATTACAGGCATGTGCCACCATGCCCAGCTAATTTTTGAATTTTTAGTAGAGACGGTGTTTCACCATGTTGGTCAGGCTGGTCTTGAACTCCACCTCAAGTGATCCACCCACCTCGGCCTTCCAAAGTGCTGGGATTACAGGCGTGAGCCACCGTGCCCAGCTGGCAAATGGGTTGTAATCCTGCTGAGAGTCTGCAGGAGCATGCCTCAAAACTCTCCCACTGTGGAGTGAGAGAGTTGAGGTATTCATAGTCCAGTGCCCATCCCTCAGTGATTGAGAGCTGCTCCTGGGCCATTAACTACCTGACACTTCTGAACTACTCTGAAGTGGACTGAACAACTCCTGCTGCAAGGACAGAGAGAGTGCTAGAACAGAGAGACATAGGAAGTCCTCCGGGTAGGCAAAGAACATATGGGTGTGGTACTGACAGCATCTGCTACAAGGGTCAAAGTTGGGTTCATAAATGAACCATGTATTCTTCACTTAAGATATACAGTATGGTCATTTGGAAAACCATTTTTGCCTTGCAAGGTCTGTTTGCCTTTAATAAAGTAGCAGAAAATCCAGCTGTACGTACTAGCCATGGAGCAAGCACAGTGTGGAATTAAAGGCCTCATCATCTGCAATTCCCATCCCCCAACTCCAACGGCACTAAGAGTAAATGAGGTCACCCTCTCTCTTTAGTGTCAGCACAAGTCTGGGCAGAAGATGACACCACTGACACTCAAAAACTGAGACAGCAGGATTTGCAAGATACAGGAAAGAATAGGGGCTCAGACTCCATCATTATATCTAGACAATGCAAGTAGCAATGCTAATTACCTATGACAACCATGACAATTAAATCCAGTGAGTAAAAGATGTTCAGAATAGTGCCTGGTGCCCATATTAGAACTCTTGCAGACAAATACAAAAGTCCAAATGTGTACTGTTTTAATTCTTCTGAAAAGAAAAAACACTTGTTTTTTTCTTGTTTGTAAAAATAATACATATTTCTGGTATTTGTAGAAAATGTAGAAAATACCGAAAAAGATAAAGAGGAAAACTAAAATTCCATCTTATAATCATTGATAAATATATATATATAATTTTAAATATATAAATTTCAGCTCTTTTATAATGTGATTGTATATTGGAATCAGTTGGATCTTTCTACGTAGAGCATATAGTTTTATATCCTGGCTTTTTGTTTGTTTGTTTTTGAGATAGCGTTTCACTCTTGTCACCCAGGCTGGAGTGCAGTGGCATGATCCTGGCTCACTGCAACCTCTACCTCCCGGGTTCAAGTGATTTTTCTGCCTCAGCTCCCCAAAGAGCTGGGGTTACAAGCATGCACCACTGCACCCCGCTGATTTTTGCATTTTTAGTACAGATGGGGTTTCACCATGTTAGCCAGGTTGGTCTTAAACTCCTGACCTCAGGTGATCCGCCTGCCTCAGCCTCCCAAAGTGCTGGGATTACAGGCATGAGCCACTGCACCTGGCCTTATATTCTGTTTTTGTTTGTTTATTTGTTTGTTTGCTTGCTTGCTTGTTTGTTTTTGAGACAGAGTCACACTTTGTCACCCAGGCTGGAATGCAGTGGCACGATCCTGGCTCACTGCAACCTCCGCCTCCTGGGTTCAAGCAATTCTCCTGCCTCAGCCTCCTGAGTACCTGGGATTACAGGCATGTGCCACCACATCTGGTTAATTTTGTATATTTAGTAGAGACAGGTTTTCACCATGTTATCCAGGCTGATCTCAAACTCCTGACCTCAGGTGATCTGCCCACCTCGGTCTCCCAAAGTTCTGGGATTACAGGCATGAGCCCGTATCCTTTTTTTATATGGTGTCTAATAGGCTGTATAAATAATTCTGTATGCCACTGAACATTCTTTGAAATATTTCTATTGTCCGAATCATATTTAATCAGCTGGGTGTTCCATAAACCATTTGGTGATTCTTCTGTGAATCTCCATTTACAGTAACTGTGGTGAACACTTTTGTACTGACCACTTGACATCTGAGTATTTTGTTGGGGTGTACTCTCAGATGTGAGATTACAGAGTCGAAAGAAGGCCAGACGTCTGGGACTGAGTTGTAAGGGGCCATCTCCTACCAGTGGTCTTCAGTGGAAATCTGTGACATACAGAGATGACCCCCCTTGGCTGTGGAGTCGCAGGCCATATCTGCCACCATATAGAATCAGAGACCTCAAGCTTGTAGAAACCCTGGAGATTATCTCCCCCCACATGCTCTTTGTTTTTCTAATAAAGGAACTGAATTTCAAACAGGTTAAGTCATTTGCAATTTTTGGCTATTATCTACCATTTCTTTTGGGCACAAATGTAAGCCCTTGACAAGCGTCTCTGAGAGAGCACAAATGGACGAGACTTGGCCAGGCCATCAGACTCTGGACTTGGGTTGTTTTTAGAAATTAAATTACATCATGACACAGAAGATAGAATGGCTAGACAGCTGGCTTCCCAGCCAGAAGGGAGGATATACTCTTCTGGTTCTCAGGAGCCTGAAAGGGTATCTTTTTCATCAGCTGACTACACATAATAAGATAAACTATCTCTTCCTACATTTGGAACCACGAGGTTTGGTGGACTGCCTTGGAGCAAAAATAAACCTTCAGGAGAAACAGTCCACTGGGTCAGACTGAGTCAATAAAACCCACATTAGAAAGGGCAAAGTCCTTTTTTTTGTTTTGTTTTGTTGTTTTTGTTTTGTTTTGAGACGGAGTTTCGCTCTTGTTGCCCAGGCTAGAGTGCAGTGGCGTGATCTCGGCTCACTGCAACCTCCTTCTCCCAGGTTCAAGCAATTCTCCTGCCTCAGCCTCCTGAGTAGCTGGGATTACAGGCATGCACCACTACGCCTGGCTACTTTTGTATTTTTAGTAGAGATGGGGCTTCTCCATGTTGGGCAGGCTGGTCTCAAACTCCTGACCCCAGATGATCCACCCTCCTCGGCCTCCCAAAGTGCTGGGATTACAGGCGTGAGCCACCGCGCCTGGCCAAGGGCAAAGTGCTTTCATGAGATTGGCTCATTCTTTCGTTATTTATTAAATGGGGACTTGGACTCTCAGATATGGGATGTATTTTGCAGACATTGTCACAGCCGTACTTATGTTTCCAAAAACACCATCCACTTCCTACCGCAAGCACCTGAGAAGTTTTTTCTAAGAGCTTTCTCTAACTTCAGGAGTCTTGGTCAGGCCCATCAGGCTCTCTTCTAGTCTTTCTGGCATCAGCCCCAACTCACATCGTTGTGTTAAGGTCTGCTTCTTGGGAAACCCAACCGAAGACAATCTAGCCCTTTGAGAGTAATTGCAGGAAACCCTGATAAGAGAAACCAGTTAGTGTAGCAGATACTAATTGTTACAGATGTTAGATTCAGCAGACAAGCACATTCAAACCACTACTCTGTTTTCCATGTGTTTGAAAAACTAGAGGGAAGATTGACCATGTGAAAAAGACATGGAAGATATTTTAAAAGCCCAGTGGAATTTCTCCAGATGAAACACAGAAAGGGAAGCAACTCAGAAACAATGCAGGCGATGGCTGCAGTGGAGAAGGATCCCAGGCTGACAGGCAGAAGCCAAATTATAATTGTTACAATTAAGGTTAGGTACATAAAACAGGGAGAAAAATTAGCAGTAGTTTAAACAAGAGAGGTTATTCCTCTCTCATGTAAAATAAATTATACAGTGCAAAGCTGAAGGGGCGGGTAAGAAACAATAAAGAAACAAAAAAGATCACCAATAAAGGAACAAGATTTATACTAGCATCGCGTTTATTATCATTCATGAGAAGTCTTAGAAATTTTGTCTCCTCTTTCTGCAGAATAAAGATGTAGTATATAAGAAACAGTGGAACTTCCCGAGGAGAGCTATGAAAAGACACTCTAAGATATCAGCTATTTAAGCAACCTAAACACATGCAGTTCACATTCAATCAAAACCTCAGTGAACTCCCACAAGAATGCTTTCAAGAAGCATGGAATAAATTTTGAACAATAGAAATAATACACTTTGAGAGGCCAAGGTGGGAGGATTGCTTGAGGCCAGGAGTTCAAGACCAGCCTGGGCAACATGGCGAAACCCTATTTCTACAAAAAAAATACAAAAATTAGCCGTGTGTGGTGGCATACACCTGTAGTCCCAGCTACTACGGAGGCTGAGGTGGGAGGATTGCTTGAGCCCAGGAAGACGAGGCTATAAAGAGCAATATTCATGCCACTGAACTCCAGCCTATGCAACAAAGCAAGACCCTGTCTGTAAAAAAAGAAAAAAAGAGAAAAGAATAAGAAGATAATGATATTAGTCATGTAGTGAAGAAAGCATGTTTCTTCTCTCAGCAACAAAAAAAAAAAAAAAAAAAGAACCAATTAGAAACACTGGGAAATAAATGTACAAGAAGTATAAAGCAGGCCAACCATGGTGGCTCACATCTATAATCCCAGCACTTTGGGAGGTCAATGCAGGTGGATCACCTGAGGTCAGGAGTTCAAGACCAGCCTGGTCCACAGGGTGAAACTCTGTCTCTACCAAAAATACAAAAATTAGCCAGGCATGGTGGTGAGCACCTGCAGTCCCAGCTACTTGGGAAGCTGAGGCAAGAGAATTGCTTGAATCCGGGATGCAGTGAGCCAAGATCATGCCACTGCACTCCAGACCGAGTGAGACTGTCTAAAAAAAAAAAAAAAAAGAAGAAGAAGAAGAAGTGGTATGGTTTTGAGGAATTGGTAGTGTAAGTGCAGAGTGATTGCGTTAGTGGCCCAATTAATGGCTGCCCTGTGTCCACACCCTTTTGTAGTCTCCCTGCAAATACCCCAATTCTGGACTTGGCCATGAGACTTGATTAAGCCAGTAGCACGATAACAAACTTGTTGTAAGAGGGAAGCATGAAAAAATATTTGCATATTTCTGCTTTCTCTCTTGAAGTTCCACCATGAGAAAACACACAGGTTAACCTGTTGGAAAGATATGAGAAATACATGGAGGAAAACTAAGCCAAGACAATCCTAATCCGCCTTTCAGTTGAATTCAGAAGTCAACCATAGACATGGGAATGAGTCCATCAGAGATCGGCCAAGCCCAATCAAATCCATAGAACTGCTTAGCTGACCTATAGACTTGCCATCGTTATTTCAAACCACTAAATTTAAGAGTGATTTGCTATACTGTAATGCTAACTGATACAGAAATAAAAGAGAATTTGAATTGGATGTTAAAAATATTCAAGTGATGGCAGGTGCAGTGGCTCACACCCATAATCCCAGCACTTTGGGAGGCCTGGATGGGTGGATCACTTCAGCCCAGGAGTTAGAGACCAGCCTGACCACATAGTGAAACCCCGTCTCTTCTAACAATACAAAAAATTAGCAGGGCATGGTGGTGTATGCTGTGATCCCAGCCACTCAAGAGGCTGAAATAGAAGAATCACTTGAACCCCGGAGGTGGAGACTGCAGTGAGCTAAGACGGCACCATTGCACTCCAGCCTGGAAGGCAGAGCAAAACTCTGTCTTTAAAAAAAAAAAAAAAAAAAAAAGAATATTCGTGATTACAGAGGTCATGGCATTGATTGGCCCTGTTGTGAAGGAAATGTACTTCTGTCATCCAACTTGACTCAGCCAGGAGTAATATTTGCATAATAATGTAAACTCTATTTCTTGAATTTCAGCATTTAGGAATAACATGGATGGTTGAACCCACGGATACAGAAGGCCAACTGCACATACAATGAGTGCTTGAAGTGCACTGATCTTCAGTGAACAGCTCACTGACTCTTTACATGTGTGTACACCAGAGCAGCTGTCACTCAGTTGGAGATATAGAACATCACTACTATCCCAAAACACTTCCTCATGCTCCTTCCCCGTCAATCCACCTCTTCCTAGAAATAATCTCTATTCTAACTTCTATCACCATTGATCTGTTTTGCCTGTTCTTGATCTTCAGATAAACCAAAAAGTATATTTTCTTGTGTATGTCTTTTTTTCACCAAACATAATGAAAATTATTTCTATTGCTGCTACCTCAGTAGTTTATTCTTTTTATTGCAGTGTGGTATTCTATCATATGACTAGTCCAGTAATGGGGTTTTGCCATATTGTCCATGCTGGTCTCAAACTCGTGAGCTCAAGCAATCTGCCCACCTCAGACTCCAAAGTGCTGAAATTATAGACCTGAGCCACCATGCCTGGTCAGCATTGGGGAGTTTCAAGAACAACTATTCCAGCAAAGGAGGGGAACTTCACCACCACTGCATGTCCTAGCCTTGGAAGTCACACAGCATTGCTTCTGCTGTGTTCTCTTTGTTATAGGTAAGTCACCAACACACCCAGATCCAAGGGTAAGGAAAATAAAATCTACCTCTAGGTGAGTGGCAATATGCTAGATAAGCATGTGGGAGATATTTTGCAGCCAATTTTGGAAAAATACACTCAACCATTCTATCCTACACCCAATTTTTTTTCTCCCTCATCCTTTTTCTTATTGGATATTATTTATTTATTTGTGTTTAGTGAACCACCTCCCTTTACTGGAATATATGCTCTGAAATAGCAAAAACTCTCTCTGTTACTCTCTACCCTCTCACCAGTACCTGATGGTGCCTGTATATAGTAGGTAATAAACATGTTGATTAAAATAGTAAGAATTTTGGCCAGGCACCATGGCTCATGCCTGTAATCCCAGCACTTTGGGAGGCTGAGGGGGGTGGATCATCTGAGGTCAGGGGTTCGAGACCTGCCTGGCCAACATGACAAAACCATCTCTACTAAAAATACAAAAATTAGGTGGGCGTGGTGGCAGGCGCCTATAATCCCAGCTACTCAGAAGGCTGAGGCAAGAGAATTGCTTGAACCTGGGAGGCAGAGGCTGCAGTGAGCCGAGATCATACCATTGCACTCCAGCCTGGACAACAAGAGTGAAACCCTGTCTCAAAAAAAAAAAAGGTAAGAATTTTGTATCAGGAAACGAGTAGATGCCTCTGGTTAATAAACCAATTAATAGAACTGCAAGAATATTTTTAGACATGTGGACCTAACCGCTCAAAGAACTAAAACCAGAATTAGTTTTAAGGAGTTGCCTGTAGGGTACAAGATGGAAAGAGGAAAGATAGGGCAGAGGGTAAGTGCCTTTCTGCGGCACTGTACGTATGACAATTTGTTTTGTTTTGTTTTTGAGAGAGGGTCTCGCTCTGCCACCCAGGCTGGCGCAATCTCGCAGTGGCGCAATCTTGGCTCACTGCAGCCTCTGCCTCGTGGGCTCAGGCAAGCGATCCTCCCACTTCAGCCTCCTTGAGTAGCTGGGACTTCAGGCATGTGCCACCACTCACGGTTAATTTTTTGTATCTTTCGTAGAGATGGGGTCCTGCCATGTTTGTAGAGATGGGGTCTTGCCACGTTGCCCAGGCTGGTCTTGAACTCTTGGACTCAAAGTGATCTGCCCACCTTGGCCTCCCAAAGTCCTGGAATTACAGGCATGAGCCACCATGCCTGGCCCGTATGACAGTTTTAAAAATCCATGTACTTATATTTCTTAGATATTGAAAATTTGCTACCTGCACCTGCTGCGTTTCCACCCTCTGGAGGCCTTGGAACCTGCTGCAGCCTGGGAAGCCCGGAGAGGAAGATGGCAGCACCCACCAGCTCCTCTCCCCGTCCCACCTCTTCCCTGAGGGACCAGACCCTACCTGTGTGGTGCTGGGTAGGCTGATTGTCAAGACATGTGTCATGTACATTTGTATCAAAAATAAAGAAGTGACCACGAAAAAAAAAAAAGAAAATTTGAAAAGATTAAATTTTTAAAAAGGTGATTATAGAAAATGTGGAAAATCTAGAAGAGAATACAAAAGAATAAAGTATTATTTGTAATCCTGCCACCTAGAGAGAGCCACTGTAAATAGTTTGGTCTATTATCTTCTTGTCTAAATTAAAATAGATGGTTCTGTGTCTTGCCTTTTCCTTTTCCATTCATTAATTCTCTCTTTGATCTAGTGCTAAGAGTCATACTCATTAATTCTGTTATGAGGATTTGCACTGGGCCAGAAATGCTGCCTGACAAAGGTATTTGACCTAAGGTTAAAAATTCTGTCAGTTCTTGTTTCTCCTGCTAGAGGACTGCATAATTATACCCTTTTTATTTTCCTCTCTCCACCCTTGCAGGCCACCCGCACAATTCTGCTTAACCCACTCTTAACCCTGCTCTCTTGTCCTTATTCGGGGACTGCGTGAGCCCATCATTATCTCACTCTCCTCAGCCACAGGACAGCAGTGTGTGTCTTTTTAAGCTATGGCTACATAACAAACTACCCCAAACACGGTGGTTTAAAACAACAAGCATTGTATTATTTTTCACAATTCTATGGGTCAGGAATTTGAAGAGGGCACAGCTTCATCATATCTATTCCATGCGCTGTCTGCTGCAGCTTAACATCCAACACATCTGAGGTCTCAGCTGAGATCACTGGAAAGGCCAAGGACAAATGGGATCCCTTAAATTGAGGTCATGTGCCTGGGGCTTCGCTCACACTGTCATCTGAGTACTGGTGTGGTCTCTCCAGCGGGGTAGTCTGCCTTCTTACAAGGCAGCTCAGGCTACCAAGAGCTTAGGCCTTCAACAGTGATTCCATTAGCTAAAGCAAGTCACAGGCCCAGTCCAGAGTCCAGAGGAAGGGAGCACACAGGGTACAGACACCAGGAGGCGTGGGACACTGGGGACCATCAATATATCCGACTACGACACATCAGATGGACTGGAATCCAGATCCAGTCTCCTCAGTTTACGGGCTATATTGCCTTGGCTTGATTTCTTCACTTCTCTGAGCCACCATTTCCTTTCTTATCTGTAAAATAATTAGAATATCATTTCTCCCGGGCAGAATCATTGTGTGTATTCAATTGTGTATTGTACCTGGAACCTTCACTGCGCGAGATTTCATAGAAGAGACTCAAGCATTAGAAAGGCATGTAGACTGTAAACCTGATGGGATCATGAGAACATAAGCTCCTGGCAACCTGAAAAAAAACTTCGGGAGAGCTTTAGACTTCTAAGGAATCAGAAGCTGGAGGCAACGGTGTTTAAATCTCAAAACAAAAAAATGATCCCAATGAAAAAAATAGATAATATTATATGGTTGCAGGAATGCAGAAGTTTTTCTTTCTTTTTCCTCCATCTTGACTTTTTTATTCTCTTTAGCAATCTCTTGCCTCTATTTTAAGTTTACTCTTTTTCTTCTTATCTCTTATTGAATAGTTTCCTCTGCCAAGTAACCTCTTGTTCTAGCTCAAAACCTGGAGCCTCAAGAAGCCCTTCCCGTGTTTATCCACCTTCTTCTCTGGAAGAGTCCCCATAACCGGTCCCCACCGAGGCTGGAAGAAAGCAGAGCTCACACCCCACAGGAGGTCACGAGAACTGTGCCTGGGCTCTTCCTCCTGGCCTCCTGCCTTGCCACATCCACTCTGAGGCCCCTCCCCCCACACGGTTCGAGGCTCCCTCAAACTGAAGGGATGTGTAAGCAAGTGACCTTTAACCCAATTAGAATCCTCCTGCAATCTGTGCTAATCTTCTTAGGTGTTAATATTTAGCATTACCTTGTACTACCCAGGTGCCAGTCAGGGCAGCTGCCTGAAGCCTTATCAGCAAACCCTTTGAAAACACTTCCTTGCTTTTCTTCCCCCTGCTTCCTTGATGGGGATTCTGGGGCTGGCAAGGGGTGTGTAGAAATGATTGTTCCTTTGAAAGTCAAAGATTTAATGAAGGGCACAGGAACTATTTCTCAGAATCGCTATCTGCTGCAGGATAATTAGCACTTTATTAAAGGCCCATATTAAATGTAACAGTGAGGAAGGTGATTGGTGCTTCTCAAGCTTGAAAGGAGGGATTCTGATCCAGTAGGTCTGGGGCGGGGCCTGAATTTCCAGATGTCTAAGAAGCTTTGAGGAGACACTGCTGCTGGCGGAGGTGGTCTGGGAACCACATTTAATGTACTAGACAAGGTTCTCCAGAGAAACAGAACGAACAGGATACATACCTTTATAACATATACACACACAGATGTACACACACGGGAAATCCTCACTTATTGTCATCGATAGGTTTCAAGTGAAACGATGTATAACAAAACCAATTCTACCATAGGCTAGATGATACAAACAAGACTTAAATTTCTATGGCATATTTCTGGTCACAAAAGCATCAGCGAACTTCTAAATAAACACTTATAATATTAACATGGACATAAATATGAGTTATTCATACATTTAAGAAAAATTAAGGCCGGGCGCGGTGGCTCACGCCTGTAATCCCAGCACTTTGGGAGGCCGAGGCGGGCGGATCACAAGGTCAGGAGATCGAGACCATGGTGAAACCCCGTCTCTACTAAAAATAGAAAAAAAAATTAGCCGGGCGCAGTGGCGGGCGCCTGTAGTCCCAGCTACTCGGGAGGCTGAGGCAGGAGAATGGCGTGAACCCGGGAGGCGGAGCTTGCAGTGAGCTGAGATCCGGCCACTGCACTCCAGCGTGGGCGACAGAGCGAGACTCCGTCTCAAAAAAAAAAAAAAAGAAAAATTAATAAAAATAAGTAAGATAACCATTTACCCAGTTTTGGGGGAATCAATGAGTGATGGTGATTATAGTGGCTGTGGAATAAATCAAGAAATCAATGTTTGCAAAATGAAAGTTGTGAGGAGCACCTCCCGCCACCATAGGGCTCATAAACAATCACACATAGGAAGGGCCCACCAGGTGCTTCTGTCCCACATTGTTTATCGTGGTGCATTTGTATGATGATCAGATACTTTACACATTTTTATTTTATAATAGTTTTTCTTTATTCATTCATTTTCCAACCTGCTTATTCAAGTTCAGGGTTGCAGTGGCAGGAGCTTATCCCAGCAGTTCAGGGGCAAGGCAGCAACCAGTCCTGGACAAGACCCATTCCATCGCAGGCCACACTCATGTGCACACGCACACTCATCAGACTGTGACCATTTAGATACACCAATTCACCTAATGTGCACATCTTTGGGATTCAGGAGGAACTCAGAATACTGGGGAAAAACCCACGCAGACATGGGGAGAATGTGCCAGCTCCACACAGACAGTGGCCCTGGCCAGGAATGAATTGTTTTTCTCTTTGACATTATAATGAAATGATGTTGAATGAAACAATGCTGTTGGCTGGGTGCAGTGGCTCCCACCTGTAATTCCAGCACTAGGGGAGGCTGAGGCAGGAAAATTGTTTGAGGCCAGGAGTTTGAGACCAACCTGGGTAACATAGCAAGACCCTGTCTCTACAAAACAAATGTTTTTAATAGACAGATGTGGTAGATTGTGCTTGTAGTTCTAGCTACTTGGGAGGCTGAGAAGAGAGAGAGAGAGAAGGAAGGCAGGAAGGCAGGAAGGCAGGAAGGCAGGAAGGCAGGAAGGCAGGAAGGCAGGAAGGAAGGAAGGAAGGAAGGAAGGAAGGAAGGAAGGAAGGAAGGAAGGGGTTGACTCTGGGCACGCCTAGGAGTTAGTCCTGCTCTGGAAGGAGCAGCTCTGGTTCAATGGAAGATTCTTTTCTTTTTTTAAGACACAGTTTCACTCTTGTTGCCCAGGCTGGAGTGCAATGACACCTTCTTGGCTCACTGTAACCTCTGCCTCCCGGGTTCACGGGATTCTCCTGCCTCAGCCTCCTGAGTAGCTGGGATTACAGGAACCTGCCACCACGCCTGGCTAATTTTTTGTACTTTTAATAGAGACGGGTTTTCGCCATGTTGGCCAGGCTGGTCTCAAACTCCTGACCTCAGGCGATCCACCCGCCTCGGCCTCCCAAAGTGCTGGGATTACAGGCATGAGCCACTGCGCCCAGGCTCAATGAAAGATTATTGTTTAACTTCACCAGTTGAATTATTTCCCAGGTAAAGCCCCAGTGATGGCACTTTCTTGCGTCAATAGCACACTTCTATCTCCCTGTCTCAGTCTAGGCACTTGCTTCCAAGCTGAAACTACCTACTATATCTCTATATTCAAGAGCTGTAAGAAGTTTAATTTTTCCTTTGGATAAAGGCAATTAGCTAACACAAATGACAACCTCAATTACCACGTGAATTTAGGATGAACTACATGTAGGAAATAGTGCTACTAAATCAAATAAAGAGGGTTGCTCCAGGTCTTATAAATCAAAAGAGTGGTCATCCCTTTGCAGCAAGCCATTTCCCATAATACGGAGGTCGGGGCCCTTCTTTCCAGAATCACAGACTCTGGTAAAGTTCAACGTTGTCAACATACAATTAGTCATTATGTTGTGAATTCTTGACAAATAAAACTGATAATTTAATTCCTAGTTAAAAGAAGAAGGAAGGAAGGAAGGAAGGAAGGAAGGAAGGAAGGAAGGAAGGAAGGAAGGAAGGAAAGAAGGAAGGAAGGAGAAAGAAGGAAAGGGCCAGGCACAGTGGCTCACACCTGTAATCCTAGCACTCTGGAAGGCCAAGGCAAGTGGATCACTTGAGGTCAGGAGTTCGAGACCAGCCCGGCCCACATGGTGAAAACCCATCTTTACTAAAAATACAAAAATTAGCTGGGCGTGGTGGCACTCGCCTATAGTCCCAGCTATTCGGGAGGCCGAGGCAGGAGAATTGCTTGAACCTAGGAGGCCGAGATCTTGCCACTGCACTCCAGCCTAAGCAACAGAGTGAGACTCCATCTCAAAAAAAAAAGAAAAATGAAGAAGAAAGGAAAGAAGAGGAGGGAGGGGAGGGAGGAGAGGAGGGGAGGGGAGGGGAGACGGGGGAAGGGGAAGGAGGAAGGAAGGAAGGAAGGAAGGAAGGAGAAGGAAGGAAGAAGGGAGGGAGGGAGGGAGGAAGGAAAGAAAGAGAGAGAAAGAAGAAAAAAAAGAACAGCTGTTATTCAAGGACCTGCTGTATACTGCTGTGTGTGTGTGTATATGTGTATATATATGTATATATACACACACACACTTAGCAAGGAAATGCTACTAAGTAGTAAGGAAGGGAAGGGATGGGCTATGGACATCTTTCTGCAGCTCTGAGAAGCAGCAAACAACTTTCTATTTTTCCAGACATCTCTTAGCAGCAAAGAGCCTGGGATTTTGAGTCAGACAAGGCTGTCTTCTCTGCTTTCTACTCCCTGTGGTCTTGGGCAACTCATTTTTGCTCTCTGAGAGTCAGTTCCCTCATGTAAAAAATGGGGTGGGGATAACATCAATCTCACTGAATTGTTCAGGAGATGTTGTGCCATAGTGAGTATGATGGCCTAGCAATGCCTGGCACATAGTGGGCCTCCACAAATGGTGCCATGTCTTGCTATTGCAAGGATGGAATCCAAAAAGCTAAGCAAGAGCTCACTGTCTTCAGCTTTTCCATATTCAGAGTGAGGATGTGCTTTGTTTTCACAGGTCCAGAGTTAATTAACAGCAGTGTTAGTGGGCGTGCTCCCATGTTCAGATGGTTCTCTGCTTTGATGCATACACTTCAGCCACCCGAGGGCAAAATGAGGTCATGCTTTGGAAGCAGGAAGAGAAGGCCTCCTTCTCATTAGCTGTCACACCCTCACATGTTTAAGTGTTTTTCATAGACTCTGTTTTCCATTATTAAGTGACACCCTTAGTAACACACATCCTTGTCACAGATCCTTCTCAAATGGCAAAAAAATGAGAACATTTCACAGTTCTTGTGAGTTCAAGTCCATTTTTTTCTCCTTCACTCACAAAAGCATTTTCTTTGCCTCCATATGTTTTATTCCTAAGCTTCTGGCTTTCCCAGACTTCCCACCTAAGCTGCCATACCTGCAAATCCTTTAAAGAACTTATTCTGTTTGTCTGAACATTCAAATTACTTTAAAATAACTACGGACTGTTCTGCTGATAAGCAGAAGACAGGACTAACTTATGTCTCTGGGTTTCTCCCGTTTTGACTCTTGCCATTTACTCCAACATGTTGTTTAAATTTTACTGATGATTCAACAGAAGCTGCCGCCAGCAAAACCAGTTGTTTTGTGCCTGAGAACATCCTTCTGCTGGCCTAATTGTCTGTGATGATGACAAACCTGATTTCTTTGGCTTTCTCTCTCAAGATGCTTGGGAAGAGTTGTAGCAACAGCATGTATGATTAGTTCATTAACATATCTCCAAATTTCTTTCTCCTTACTTATAGGACTGGTTTATTATAGCAGTTTAAAAAAGACTAAATCTTGAGCACAGTCATCGTCTCTTCATTTAGCAAAATGAAGCAAAATTTAGCAAAATTCCTAAACTGCAATTGCTACGATTTCTAAATTAAGAGAACAAAACTGGGCAATGGAAGGTGTAGAGTATAGAGTTGCTAAGAAAGAAAGGAAGTTAATGGAGTAAGGCTGAATAGTGTGACTTGAGAAATCAAAGATGGTGCCCAAATGGTTTACTTCACTAGCTGTGTAAGTGTATTAACCAACCTGACTTGCATTTCAGCGACCTCCTAAATTCAAGTTAAGGGTGTTTGTTTGTTTGTTTGTTTGTTTTTTGAGACGGAGTTTCACTCTTGTTGCCCAGGCTGGAGTTCAATGCCGCAACCTCCGCCTCCGCCTCCTGGGTTCAAGCGATTCTCTTGCCTCAGGCTCTGAGTAGCTGAGATTACAGGCATGAGCCACCACGCCCAGCTAATTTTGTATTTTCAGTAGAGATGGGGTTTCTCCATGTTGGTCAGGCTGGTCTCAAACTCCTGACCTCAGGTGATCCACCCGCCTTGGCCTCCCAAAGTGCTGGGATTACAGGCGTGAGCCACCAAGGTTGTTTTTTTTTTTTTAAGCCTTAAAGCAATTTAGCACTAATTAGTATATAAAATGTTTTACATTTAAGAAACAAAGATAGGTCATGGGATAGGCTAATTAATTGGGAGGAAACTTTGATGAAGAAGAAATATAAACAAAAGCAAGGGGAGTATAAATTTGTTTTTCCTCCAGAGACCACATACTCAAGCAATGTTGATGAAATTCAACACAATAGGAGAAGAAAGAGAAGAAATACTTTCACTGGATTCTTGGAGGCCCTTACTCTCCATTGAATGCTCCCAGGTGGTCCTTCAACTTCTTATTTTTAATGATCCCTTGGTATTAACTTGTTAAAAGGTTTAAGTGTTAATTGCTAATGTCTAATTATTTAACTTGTTTTAAGTGTTTACACTCGTATCAAACAAGTATCTGGCTAGGATGTTAGGAAGAAGTTTCTGAACTGGGACAGAGTTTAGACTAGAATGATGACCCCCAAGTTTTCTCCTAACGTCAAGATTCAACAAAATCCTTGGTTCTAGAATAGTCTAGGGATTTTCCTCTCTCATAGCCCTTGGTGTTCAGAGTACAGCCCTGGATATGCTGGGGTGTTCTCAGGTCCTTTTATTTTGCTGCCTCTAACCAAAGCTACTGGTCTTAGGCCAGAGGGGTGATTTGACAGTAATAATTCCTTTTCCTGAAAGGAAATGTCCACATTTCAACCCCATTATTGAGTGTAAGTTCTAAATCCTTCCCTGCTGTTCCTTGGAATTGTGATTTAACATGACTGGTAGCACCAGAACGCAGTAAAACACATGCTTCTACTCGCAAGATGATTATGTAAATGACACAGTTTCATTATTGTCTTTCGGAGCCATCCTTCACGTACTAGTATCTATGTGAACTGTTTTTCAAAGGGTTCAATAGAGAAAAATGTTAGAATAGTTGTAATCACATTAATTCTTTTTTACTTTAAATTTTATGATTTTTAGTGTGTTTATTACAGAGTAATTAGAAAGTGTAGTAAAGAGAAAATAACAGTAGCACTTTATGTGGAAGGAACAGTAGCACTGTTTTTGTTGTTATACTAGCAGAATTTGAGTTTCATGGGTCCAGGGCTAGGGGTGGCATCCTTTAACATTTTTCTCTAACTGGGATTCCTTCTTTTTGGAAGGATCTTATTCCTAGAAAAGTTTCTGTTTTATTGAGGAGGATTTCCATGAAAATTATACCTATTCTAGGCTTTTCTTAAAGGCAATTTCAATAAGTTAACTAGAAATTAATAGATTTTTGAAAGTCAACTTCTGAAGATTTCAAAGTCCTTAATTCTGGCCCTGAAATTGAATCACTCTGGGAAAATACTCCTCCACCTCAATTCTATTACACACTTTTTTGTTTTTGTTTTTGTTTTTGAGACAGAGTCTCACTCTGTGCCCAGGCTGGAGTGCAGTGGCGCAATCTCAGCTCACTACAACCTCTGCCTCCCGGGTTCAAGCAATTCTCATGCCTCAGCCTCCTGAATAGCTGGGACTACAGGCATGCACCATCACGCCTGGCTAATTTTTGTATTTTTAGTGGAGAGGGGGTTTCCCCATGTTGGCCAGGCTTGTCTTGAACTCTTGACCTCAGTTGATCCACCCACCTTGGCCTCCCAAAGTGCTGGGACTACAGGCATTAAGCCACTGTGCCTGGCCTCTACTACACATTTTAAGGTTAAAATACATGTACATGAATCATTAAAAAGTTCAGAAAGATATAAAATGAAACATAACAGCCTTCCTTCCCCTTTACCTCCAGTGTTTCCCCCTAAAGGAATTTAAGTTTCTTCTCTATGCTTCTAGAACATGGGGAGCACAAACAGATGAGGTCTGTAATCTCTTGGAACCTACACCCTTGTGGAGGAGCCAATTAATGAAATGATCAGACAATTACAACATTGCAATTGCAGCAAGGGTCTACCAAGGAAAGCTATTAGGTGCCATGAGAGCCTGTAGCTGGGGTATGTGGCCAGGAGATGGGAAGGCTGCAAAGGTTTCCAGAATGAAGTGACACTTGAGTTGAAAGGGGAAATAGGAATTAACTAGGTCAAGAGGAGCGGGTGTAGATGAAGAGTATTTCGGGAAGAGAAACAGCATGTGCAAAGCCCCGTAGTGGGAGGATGGCGCATATGAAAGACTGAAAGGCAGAGCGTGAACGGCGCGAAGGGAGCATGGGAAAGATAAGGCCAAGAGGGAGATAGAGGCTAGACCATGAAAAGGCTTACAAACCACATGAAGAATGGTTTCCATCCTAAAAGCAAGAGTGTGACAGATTGGTGCCCATCCATTCTACCCTTTGATGTGACTGCAGAGGCTGGAAAGCTAAAACCTACATTCACAAACACCTTGCAACTAGGGCACTGGAGGCGTCTAGATTCAGCCAATCGGATTCACTTAAATGAGGCTTGGAAGGTGGAGATGAGGCAAGCCCATGCTTCACTGTTTCTGCAGTTTCTGCTGGTGAGCACGGTCCAGAGCATAGTTACGAAGGGCTCTGGGGTCAAGGGGTCCAATGTTCTAAGAGCATGTGGGGGTCTTTTAAAATTTATATATTTATTCATTGGGCCATTGCAGATCTAGGAGAGGCAGCATTACTCGGGAGCCAGCAAGTATAGCAGTAGCAATGCCCTCATCCCTGGATAAGGTCGTGTGCTTTAGAGCCCACAGTTCCAGTGGCAGCTTCCAGTTTCTCCATTTGGGATGAAGATAACAGCTCCCTTAACAGTCCAGTTCTATTGTATCCTGAAAGTCATTCCTGGGGACCCAACCTAGAACCCACCCCGTTAGTCCTCCCAACAGTTTCATAAGCACTTAATTCCCTGTATCAACTCCTTTTTACTGGAAAGAGTCATAGGTAAGTTGTCTGCAAATGAACCCTCACAGATAAAAATCAAAGCTATTAAAACTTTTGAGGCAGGAGAGCCCTAAGATCAGATGACCGAGATACGGAAGATTAGCTGGAGGGCATTAGGGTGGATATGCGAAGGCCAATTAGAAAGCTATTTGTCCAGGGCTGGATGTGGTGGCTCACACCTGTAATCCCAGCATTTTGGGAGCCTGAGACAGGTGGGTTACTTGAGGTCAAGAGTTTGAGACCAACCATGGCCAACATGGCAAAATCCTATCTCTTCTAAAAATACAAAAATTAGCTGGGCGCAGTGGCGGGTGCCTGTAATCCCAGTTACTTGGGAGGCTGAGGCAGGAGAATTGCTTGAACCTGGGAGGTGGAGCCTAGATTGCGCCACTGCACTCCAGCCTGGGCAACAGAGTAAGATTCCATCTCAAAAAAAAAAAAAAAAAAAAAAATGAAAAAGAAAGAAAAGAAAAAAAATTGTTTTGTTTTGTTTTAATTTATTTTTCGAGATCGAGTTTTGCTTTATTGCCCAGGCTGGAGTGCAGTGGTGTGATCTCACTCACTGCAACCTCTATTTCCCGAGTTCAAGTGATTCTCCTGCCTCAGCCACCAGAGTAGCTGGGATTACAAGTGAGCACCACCACTCCTGGTTAATTTTTGTATTTTTAGTAGAGATGGGGTTTCGCCATGTTGGCCAGGCTGATTTCGAACCCCTGACTTCAAGTGATCTGCCTGCCTCAGCCTCCAAAAGTGCTGGGCTTACAGGCATGAGCCACCGCTCCTGGCCTAATATTTTGTTTACTTAGGTGCAGGGACCTTGCGTCTAATCATAAGGCCAAGTTTCCCATGACTGGTGTTTTAAGTGGAATATTGATGTTTATGTGGAATATTTTTCTTTCACTCCCTGTGGATAAAACATCTTAATAACCATAGGATCAGAATCTGAAGCTGCTAGAAATCAACATCCTAAGTGTTCTTCCATCCATCCCCATTCTCAGCAGGATCCAGCAAGAACATCCCAAAGAAATGAAAACTTATTTGTTTTGAAGAAACACAACAAAGATACTGTGGTGGGGCGGGGTGGGGTGGCAGGGTGGGGGGGAAACAAATAAACAGTAAAACATGTACTCCAAGCAAGAAAGAAGTTTCTGCTTGTACTTTTAAAAAATCGTAAAAGATGAATTCATTGTTATCCCAAAACATCTTGAGTCAGAAATTTGGGTACCTAATTATTGTATAAAATTAAAATGACAGCATCTTTGGAGAGACAGTTGCCTGGCAACTCAGACCAGGAGGTTGTCTTTAGATCCTCTGCAATCATGTGTGTCTATTTTGGTTTTTCTGTTGAGCTCATTTCCTTCCCTACAATCCAAAACTGAACAATTTCTGGAGTAAAATTCCACTCAGAAAAAAGACTATTTTCTTTCAGAAGATATTTTTATTAGTAAGTGCAGCTGTCTTCATGCAGTTGAATCGCTCTATTTTCAGGGCTGGTGCGTGAACATATCAGAAAAGAAAAAATGCCAGCTGAGAGGAGGTTTCAGATGGAGATGCATGTTTTGAGACTAAAAGCCAGACACCAGCTTTCTAAGAGAAGAATCTGGTTCAGCATCTCACAAAAGATCAAAGTATAATTTAACCAGGTGAGAGAAGCTTTGCAAACTCCTACCTTTTCATTGAAGCAAGGAGGGCTATCCAGGTAGGCTTTTCCTTTTTAAGATTAGAAGCCTTGAGTCTCCCATCTCCTGAATTAGTGATCTGGTTCCAGATTTTTTCACTCTGCATATAAACCAAAAAAAATTAGATAACTGCATTATTTATGATTCTTTTTATTATAAACAAGATAACTCAAGTTGAGAGAACTTACACGAAAGAATTTACCAAAAGATTTGGGGCATTCCAAAAAGGCCCTCCAAATAACTTGGAAGTGGGCAAGAACCACAGAAGGGTCCAGAAGAAGCCTATGCTGAGATAAGTCAATTTCAACAGGCTATTCTGTCTTTGTTTAACTCACTCAAAACTCATAATCTCAGGAGACAGTGTCGAATTGGCTAAATTGAGATTATGTGTCTGGGCCTGCTGTACCAGGGCAATAAGAGGAAGGGTCCGGTGGAAGGAACATGCAGTAACTCCTTCAGCTTCTAGATGGAAGGGCGAGTACCTAGATTTACAGTCACAACAAGACTGTCCACAGAAGAGGACACAAGACTGTCCACAAAGAGGGAAAAGAAGCAGATTTCCCAAAAAAGAAACTCTGGGGCCAGGTGCAGTGGCTCACGCCTGTAATCCCAGCACTTTGGGAGGCCGAGGTGGGCAGATCACGAGGTCAGGAGATCAAAACCATCCTGGCCAACATGGTGAAACCCCGTCTCTACTTTAAAAATACAAAAAATTAGCCGGGCATGGTGGCGTGTGCCTGTAGTCCCAGTTACTCGAGAGGCTGAGGCAGGAGAATCGCTTGAACCCAGGAGACAGAGGTTGCAGTAAGCCGAGATTGCGCCATTGAACTCTAGCCTGGCGATAGAGCAAGACTGTCTTAAAAAAAAAAAAAAAAAAAGAAAGAAAGAAAAGAAAAGAAAAGAAAAAGAAAAAGAAAAAGAATAAGAAACTCTGGTTCTGTTAGGAAGAGGGAATGAAGGCCAAAAATATCAAATGTTCATCACTGTCTAAATTGAGCTCCCAGAAGAAGAAACCAAGGCAGGGATTCTTCTTATTATTATTATTATACTTTAAGTTCTAGGGTATGTGTACACAACATGCAGGTTTGTTACATATGTATACATGCGCCATGTTGGTGTGCTGCACCCATCAACTCGTCATTTACATTAGGTATATCTCCTAATGCTATCCCTCCCCCCTCCCCACAATAGGTCCCAGTGTGTGATGTTCCCCTTCCTGTGTCCGAGTGATCTCATTGTTCAATTCCCACCTATGAGTGAGAACATGCGGTGTTTGGTTTTCTGTTCTTGCAATAGTTTGCTGAGAATGATGGTTTCCAGCTGCATCCATGTCCCTACAAAGCACACGAACTCATCCTTTTTTATGGCTGCATAGTATTCCATGGTGTATATGTGCCACATTTTCTTAATCCAGTCTGTCACTGATGGACATTTGGGTTGATTCCAAGTCTTTGCTATTGTGAATAGTGCTGCAATAAACATACGTGTGCATGTGTCTTTATAGCAGCATGACTTATAATCCTTTAGGTATATACCCAGTAATGGGATGGCTGGGTCAAATGGTATCAAGGCAGGGATTCTTGTACTAGAGACATATTGAAGATGTACTTTCAGTAGAAACCTATAAGAAGGTAAAGGATAGAGCAGGGGCAGAGGTTAAATAATGATAGGGTTTCAGCTGAAGTCTAATTTCGGCCTGATCCCATGGATGGTGTGAATTACATCACAGAGTCATCGTCTTTAAGGAAAGGGCTCATCATTTGTTTATCTGCCTGCCCCCATATCAGTCAGTCATTGGCCCTCCTGATAGAAAATATAACCTCCCAAGCATTTCTAGGTAAATTGGCTCCCACTGACCAAGAGCAGTTCTCCAGAGAAAAGCATACGTTTGTGCCATTAGCAGGCAATGCTTATAGTAGCTGAGGCTGGGGATGTCAGCACAGTATAGGGGATGAGGGTGGCGCACCGACATTGTTGATTACAATTATAATAATAAAGGCAAGGTACCTGAATTTAATTTACTAAGTCAGACTTCCCATCTATGGACTGCCACATCCCATGATTAACACAGGATCCTGGGACTACTGCCAATTCTGGGACAGAATAAATGAAAGAGATGGATTATTTATTGTGTGGCTGTTTCATCGTGGAAAATGATGTGATTAACAAAGAAATGCCAACGGAGAGTATAAAGAAGTAAATTTTCTTTAACCATTTCCCATTTGCCCCAAGAACCCTGCACTGGTAGCGAGCTGCACTTTTTTTTTTCTAAATTATAAATGGGTTAAAAAAAAAAAAGACTTGGAAACTTATGGACATTTTCAATGAACAATGGCTAAAGGAGAGAGGGTTCTAGGAAGGAGGGCAATGAAAAAAATTAAATGAATATACTTTCTAATGCATTTGAAGAAATGAACCAGAAAAAAAAATATTGAAAAAGTCTTATATACCTAATGGGTAATTTGGGAATAATTAGTGATACATGCACAGAAAATGAAACAAACAAACAAAAAGGTTGTTAACTCCAGAAAAAACAAAAAGTTGTACAAGAAAGAAAATGTAACTACAATTAGCAACATTTTTCAACATAAATAAGCAACATTATTCATTATAATATGATTAATATTAAATATATACATAAAGGGAAAGCCATTGAATAGAATTTGATCCTCGTCATCCATAATGGGAGGATATGCTGGGTATTTGCCTATTTGTTCTTAAATTCATTTCCTGCCTTTCCCCTTCCCAGGCTCATATTGCACAGGCTACTTCTGTAAACTATGCTTCCAAGATCTCGATGACTGTTTTGGCTGAGTTCAGCCAATAGGAAGTGGTAGCCAGGGATTGGAGGATGGCAGTGAAGGAGAAACCAGGATTTTTCTCCTTCCCACTCTTTCTGCCGTGGACAGAGCCCCTCTGGCTCTGGAGATAATAATGGTTTTCTGCAGTTGCTTAAGTTAAGGGTACCTCCACTTCCCCTAATTATCCTTCCAGGTTTTCTAAGCCAGGGTCCTCAAACTCAGCACTATTGACATTTTGGTCTGGATGGCTCTTTGTTTTCGGAGATTGTCCGGTGTATTATAAAATGAGTTGCAGCATTCCTTGACAGACTCTATCCACTAGATACCAACAGTCACCACCCAGCTGTGACAACAAAAATATCTCCGGAAATTGCCAAATGTTCCCTAGGGGGCAAAATCACCCCTAATTAAGAACTGAAGGCTGGACCGGGTGCAGTGGCTCACGCCTGTAATCCCAGCACTTTGAGAGGCCAAGGTGGACAATCACTTGAGCCAGGAGTTTGAGACCAGCCTGGCCAACATGGTGAAACCCCATCTCTACTACAAATACAAAAATTAGCCGGGCGTGGTGGCGTGTGCCTACAATCACACCTGCTCAGGAGGCTGAGGCAGGAGAATCGCCTGAACCTGGGAGGTGGAGGTTGCAGTGAGCCAAGCTCGTGCCACTGCACTCCAGCCTGGGCGACAGAGTGAGACTCTGTCTCAAAAAAAAAAAAAAAAGAAAAGAAAGGAACTGAAGTTCCAACCCCTTTATGAATGTATTAAATTTTCGCTACTAAATTTGCTAAGGGTTTTAGTTTTCTGACTTGAAGCTGCCTGATTCAGAAAGCTATACACAATGTCTAAATTTGATCAATCAGAAAATAACACAATATGCATATTATTTAAAAATATGCAAACAAGAAAAGAATAAACAAATAAAAGTATTGAATGTAGTTGCTTCTAGAGTGTAGGACTGGAGAGCAAAGGAGAGGTGATTTTGAACTTTTTAATATTTTGTTTTTTAAAATGTATGCACGTATAGCTAATACAAATAAAATACTGGGGCCGGGCGCAGTGGCTCACGCCTGTAATCCCAGCACTTTGGGAGGCCGAGGTGAGCAGATCATGAGGTCAAGAAATCGAGACCATCCTGGCTAACATGGTGAAACCCTGTGTCTACTAAAAATACAAAAAAGTAGCCAGGCGTGGTGGTGGGCGCCTGTAGTCCCAGCTACTCGGAGGCTGAGGCAGGAGAATGGCGTGAATCCGGGAGGCGGAGCTTGCAGTGAGCGGAGATCACCACCCTGCACTCCCCCTGGGGCAACAGAGTGAGACTCCAACTCAAAAAATAATAATAATAAAATAAAAAATAAAATATTGGAAAAAGAGAACATGAGCAATTCAGTATTCTAAGTAAAAAGCTCCAGGGAGAGGCTTAAAATTCTTATTCTCAAATAGATTAAAGAAGTGCTTATTCTGATCTTTTGTTTTTAATCTCACCTAAATCGTATTCTCTTATATTTTACCCAGGGCCAAGTATGGCAGTCATCTAGCTTTTATAAATGAGTCATATTTATTTATTTTCCAAGATATCTCCAGGCTGCTCCTCCCAGATGGTTTTGGCTACAGAACTGGCTTACCTGGTTGCAATCATATAGTAGTCAGAGAAAACAACTAAAGGCACTACTGTAAATATTACAGGAACACTGAAATAACATGAGTCCCTGGATCTGCGTGGGTTGTGTCCCTCCAGAAAAGGTAGAGCGGAAGGTTTGCAGATATTGCTTTACTGACTTGTGTCAATGTTTCTTATTTCAATAGTATGCCTTTGCCAAATCTCCGTTCATCTCATCTCCCAAACACTGTGATTTCTACCATCAGCTCTTGTTTATCTTTGTCTCTCCCCATCATAGCAACTGAAACAAAGTTTTGGGATTGAATTATTGATTTGCTTGATTGTTGTGACTGTGTTCTAGTTATTTTGGAAATTCATCCATCTGATATATGACCAACTAATAGAAGACAGTTTTCAATCTTCTAAAACATAAAACTATGGAAATATATGTGTGTGTGTGTATTTTTGTGTGAATAAATATAGAAATACATATACCAATATGACATATATTATAAATGCATGTATAAACATTTTATATATTAAATACATATATGTACGTTTTAGTATATACATTAATATTACCATATGCATTTATTTACATGGAAATACTTTTTGTTCTGACTAAAAAAGTAATAGATACTAGTTATGGGAAAACTAGGTAATACAAAAAATATAAAGAAATACATAAAAATCGGCCGGGCACAGTGGCTCACACCTGTAATCCTAGCACTTTGGGAGGCTGAGGCGAGTGGATCACCTGAGGTCCGGAGTTTGAGACCAGCCTGGCCAACATGGTGAAACCCCAGGCGTGGTGGCAGGCACCTGTAATCCCAGCTACTTGGGAGATTGAGGCAGGAGAATCGCCTGAACCTGGGAGGTGGAGGTGGCAGTGAGCCGAGGTCGCGCCATTGCACTCCAGCCTAGGCTACAGGAGCGAGACTCTGTGAAAGAAAGAGAGAGAGAGAGAGAGAGAGAGAAAAGAAAGGAAAGGAAAGGAAGGAAGGAAGGAAGGAAGGAAGGAAGGAAGGAAGGAAGGACGGAAGGAAGGAGGGGGAAGAGAAATAGATAAAAATAATGAATACTACTATAGTCCAGTAATAGCTACTATATCAGTCAAAATCAATTTCAGCTACAGGAAGGAAGGAAGGAAGGAAGGAAGGAGAAGAGAAATAGATAAAAATCATGAATACTGCTATAGTCCAGTAATAGCTACTATATGAGTCAAATTAATTTCAGCTACAATTACTCAGAAAAATTATCCAAAATAACATCAAATAAAGCAGAAGAATATTTCTCTAATATAAAATGTCTGTCCACTGGCTATCTAGTGCCTGTACAGTGGTTCCAAAGCCATCATAATCCATCAACTTCCAGATCTTCACTCCATCGTTCTTAAGGTATAATCCCCATCTTCATGGTCTAAGATATCTGCCAGAGTTCTAGTCATTACATTCACATTCCAAGTAGCAGATTGGAGAAATGAGACAAGAAAGGTACAAAGGCCATGTCCTTTTAAAGTGGTTCTCTTTTTTGTTTTCTTCTTTAATTTTAAAAAATGTATAGGCTGGGCACAGTGGCTCATGCCTGTAGTCTCAGCACTTTAGGAGGCCAAAGCAGGAGGATCACTTGAGCCTGGGATTTCAAGACCAGCCTGGGCAACAGAGTGTGAACCTGTCTGCAAAAAATTTAAAAATTAGCTGAGCCTGGCAATGCATGCCTGTGGTCCCAGCTACTTGAGAGGCTGAGATTGGGGGATTGCTTGAGCCCGGGAGGCTATACGGAGCTGTGATCACACCAGTGCACGTCAGCCTGGGTGACAGAGTGAGATCTTGTCTCTAAATAAATAAGTAAATAAATAAATAATAGAAATAGAGTCTAGCTATGTTTCCCAGGCTGATCTTAAACTCCTGGACTCACGTGATCCTCCCAGTTCAGCCTCCCAAAGTACTGAGATTACAGGTGTGAGTCGCCACATCTGTGATAAGGTGACTTTCCAAGAAGCTGCCACACAATATATTTTATAACTAATTGACCAAACTCAGTCATACAGCGCCATAGCTGCCAGAAAAAAATGGGAAATATAAAATGTTTAGGTGAGCACTGGAGTGGGAACACCAGAATAAGGATCTCCAAAAATCTACTCCTCCATAACAGTAATAAAAATACTGACAAAAATAGTCAAAATCAACTTTTTCAGAACACTGGATATTAATCAAAGGCTTGCAACAATACAAAAAGCATTTCTTGAAGAAATTGATTGAATCATGGTTAAAAAAACAAAAAACAGTGAGCCTTGTTACATTTTAATTAGCCCTGTTTACAGATTCTCTCCCCACATGAAGAAATAAAGAAATACCACTGGTAATGGTAACTACATAAGTAAATACAAAAAGCAGTATAAAGGTAATTTTTGTTTGAAATGTTCCTTTTCTCCTATCTGATTTAAAAGATAACTACATAAAACAATACTTACAAATCTATGTCAATGGGTATAAAATGTATAAAGGTATAATTTTTATGTCAATAATAGGACAAAGTGGGAGGGAAGGAATGAGCTATACAGGAAAAAAGTTTGTGCATTCTATTGAAATTAACCTACTATTAATACAAACTAAATTGTTTTAAGTTTAGATGTTAATTGTAATCTCTAAGGCAACACAAAATAACTCAAAGAATGCTAAAATAAATTACAAGGGAATAAAAATGGTACAGTAAAACATATTTAACAATATAGGAAAAAATAGGAAAATGACAATTATAAAACTTCTTATTCATAATTACATTAAGTGTAAATGGTTTAAACACTCCAATCAAAGGCAGAGATTGGCAAAACTGATGAAAAACGTGATCCAACTATATTGTGTCTACAAGTGGCACACTTTATTTTTATTATTATTGTTGTTGTTGTTATTATTATTTTATTTCAAAGGTTTTTTGGGGAACAGGCAGTGTTTGGTTACATGAATAAGTTATTTAGTGGTGATTTCTGAGATTCTGGTGCACCCATCACCTGAGCAGTGTACAGTATACCCAACATGTAGTCTTTTATCCCTCACCCCCTACTGCCCTTTCCCCCAAGTTCCCAAAGTCTATTGTGTCATTCTTATGCCTTTGCATCCTCATGGCTTAGCTACCACTTACGAGTGAGAACATATGATGTTTGGTTTTCCATGCCTGAGTTAATTCACTTAGAATAATGGTCTCCAATTCCATCCAGGTGCTGCAAACGCCATTATTTCATTCTACAAGAAACACACTTTAGATTCAAGATATAAAGAGCTTAAAAACAAAAGGATGGGAAAAGATACACCATGTAAAGAGTAACTAAAAGAGGGCTAAAATGGCTGTATTAATATAAGACAAAATAGACAAGACAAAAAATTTTTACCAGAGACTCAGAGGCCATTTTCTAATGATAAAAGAGTCAATCCCTCAAGAAAGTATAACAGTTATAAATATAATTAACCTAATGACAGAGCCAAAAAGTAAATGAAACAAAAACTGACAGAATTAAAGGAAAAATAGACAATTCAACAGTAAGAGTTGGAGATCTCAATACGTCACATTCAGTAATGGATAAAACAACTAGACAGAAGATCAAGAAGAAAATAGAAGACTTGATAAATACTATAAACCAACTAGGTCTAATAGACATCTATAGAACACTCCACCCAACAACAACAGAATATACATTTTTCTCAAGTATATATGGGCCATTCTCTAGGACAGAACATATGTTAGGCCATAAAATGCATATCAAAATCTATCACTGTTTTTCTTTTTTTTTTTTAATAGAAGGGAATTTTATTATTTTTTCAGAGAATTCAGACAGCCATTGATTAAACAGAGTCATTTCTCGGCACTCTTTTCTCTCCACTTAAGAAATTGGAATACAGCATGATGAGAAGGATGATGCCAAAACAAGATTGCTGGCTCACATCATCTAGGGTACAAATGCGCACTTAGTTAATCACTTGACACTTCATCGAATGCAAAGCAATACTTAGAATCTTTGCCTTCGTTGTACACAGCTGAAGCAGGAGCCCAAGGAGGAGGAGACTGCATGGTTTTCCTTGGCGGGGGAGGTGTGCACCCTGCAGTCCTGTGGTGTTGTGGGAAGATCAGTCCATGTTCTGTCAGTTGCCGTAGCCCCTAGGATGGGTGTCCTTCCAGTTATCCCACTCCCAAACTCTGTAGCGTGTTCATCATTTTCTCCCTCCTTTACTTTTTGATCTTCCTGTTGCTGAGCCGCTTTCCTGAATTCCTCTGGTGTTTCCTTGACTGTTCCCTGATCTGACAATGCTCCATATTTCCGATGTTGTTTATACCAGTCACTCACTGTCATAGTTGCTGGGCTTGGATAACCAGCTCCAAATACTTTGGCTTGGGCCGCGTTCCCCATGAGAATGAAGGGTTTCACTGGAGGCCTATCCTGCAGAGATGAGTTAGAAGCTGACGCCTCTTTGAAGAGTCTCTTTCTCTCAGGATCTTTATTTCCTGGTCAATGCTCTCAGTCTCTTCTAAGCTGGTATCAATCCACCTCTGAAGGTGAAGAAGGTAATATTCATGAACACGCTCATCACCTGCTTGACCACTTTCCGCAGCAGATTTCATTGCAGACAACCCATGGTCTAACTCCTTCTTCTGCTTGTATCTCTCTATTTCAGCCTGTCTTTGAGATGCCATAGCAAGGAGGCTAGGATAAGCCGTGGAGGAATTAGCAGTGTGATTTTCAGCTGAGTGGTGCTTGGTTTTGGGCAGCTCAAACTCTGCCACATGATAGTAATGGCACTGAGTTAAGTAGTTTATAAAGTGTTCTCGAACCCGCTGCAGATGAGCTAGACGCTTGCTGGGGTTGACTTGTTTCATGGTGAGGGCTCCTTGAAACGCTGGCACCAACAGCTATTTCATGTCGGTGGAAGCAATCTCTTCCAAATCTTCATTTCAGTTGAACAAGTCGAGCTGCGATAACATTTCGGGAGCCTTCTCAAAGAGGTCCGGGCCCTTGAACACCTCCTGGACTATCCGGTGACAGGTGGTTTCAGTCGCTACTTTAACTTCTTCCAGAAGCTGTTTGCCGGTTTTGAGCAGTTCCGGGAGCCGCGGCAACAGTGACTCATCTTCAGCAGCCATCTTGGGGAGGGAGGATGTGTTTTCTTTTTAAGAGAGGCAGATCTCACTATTTTGCCCATGCAGGACTTAACCCCTGGGCTCAAGTGATACTCCTTCCTCAGCCTCCCAAATATCAAAAATGTTAAAAATGTAAATGGATTGAAATCATTCAAATTATCTTCTCCAATCACAATGGAATAAAATTAAATTCGACAACAGAAGGAAATCTGGGGAATTTGCAAATATGTGAAAATGAAACAATGCATTCATAAATAACTAAAGGGTCAAAAGAGAAATCACTGGTGAAATTAGAAAATACTTTGAGTTGAGTAAAAATGAAAACACAATGTTCAAAAACTTATGGGAGTCTGATAAAACAGTGCTAACAGGAAATTTATAGCTGTAAGTACTTACAATTTTAAAAAAGAAAAATGTCAAAACAATTGCCAACCTTCCTCATTATGAAACTAAAAAAAAAGAAGAGCAAATTAAACCCAAAGCAAGTAGGAGGAAGGAAATAATAAAGATTCAAGCAGAAATAAATGAAATACAGAACAGAAAGGTAATGGAGAAAATAATCAAAATCAAAAGTTGGTTCTTTGAAAAGATCAACAAAATTGCTAAATCTTTAGCTAGGCTAGGAAAAAAGAGAGAACTTGCAGGTTTCTGAAATCAGGAATAGAAGAGGGAACATTACCACAGAGTTTACAGAAGTACAAAAGATTTTGTATGTTAACAAATTAGATAACCTAGAAATAGAAAATCTCAATAGAGTTATAAGAAGTGAAGACAATGAATTAGTAATCTGGGCATCAACGTGCCAAGATAATCAGGATTCTTAATGCTAAGGAAGAGGAAGATTGCAGGAGGCTACCATCAGTCTCTGCCACAACCACTGTTGACACTTAGGTTGACACTCCTAGAATAACATATATGTGTAATTTATCATGTAGACCATTTGGTGACCTAACCAATTTGGTTTATTGGAAATTTAAAATGTAACAACATTTCAAAGGAAGAAAGTCTGAGTTATTCACCAAGTTTATTACCTTGCCAAATTGGCGATTTGTCCATAAAGAAACAATTGGTTGTTTTTTCTTATTTCGTTTTCTAACAGGGTAATGTGAAGGCACTCTCTGAGACATCTCATGTAATTCCACAGCTCCAGTTACTAACTCTGTACTAATTTCTCTAAAACTGTTTCTCTAGCCTCAAGTTTTCTCTTAAACTCCAGAGCCTTATACCCAGGGGCTTCCTGAACATCTCCACTTGGATGTGGTGCAGGTGCTTCCAACTCAAGTTGTCTAAAACTGGACTCTCTGGGTGTAGCCTTTCTTTTACTTTTTTTTTCTTTCAAAGCATGAGATCTCACTATGTCGCCTAGGCTGGCTTTGAACTCCTGGGCTCAAGCCATCCTCCCACTTCAGCCTTCTGAGTAGCTGGGACTAGGCATGTACTGCTGTGTCCAGCTTGAGTGTGGCCTTTCTAATTAAAAGGTAGCCTTTTTGACTGGGCACAGTGGCTCACATCTGTAATCCCAGCACTTTGGGAGGCTGAGGTGGATAGATCACTTGAGCCTAAGAGTTTGAGACTAGCCTGGGCAACATGGTGAAACCCCATCTCTACAAAAAAAAAAAAAAAAAAAAAATTAGCTGGCCATGGTGGCATGCACTTATAGTCCCAGCCACTCAGGAAGCTGAGATGAGAAGATCGCTTGAGGCTGTCTCTGTGGATTTATCTATTCTGGATATTTCATATAAATGGAATTGTACAAAATGTGACATTTTGTATCTGGTTTCTTTCACTTAGCATAATATTTTGGAGGCCATCCACGTTGTAGCATACATCAGTATTTTGTTTCTTTTTATGGCTGAGTAATATTCCATTGTATATATATATTCCATAATTTGTTTATTCTCCATTGATGGACAGTTACACTTTTTCTACTTTTTGGCTATTGTGAATAGTACTGCTATGAATATGTACATGTACTTGTTTGAGTGCTCATTTTCAATTTGTTTGGTATATACTTAGGAATGCAATTGTAGGGTCATATGGCTATTTTATGTTTAACTTGTTGAGGAACCACCAGTTTTTTACTGTGACTGAACCATTTTACATTCCTACCACAAATTACCTGTGTTCCAGTTTCTTTACACCCTTACCAACATTTGTTATTTTCTGTTTGTTTGTTTGTTTAATAATAGCCATCGTAATGTTTGTGAAGTGGTATCTCACTGTGTTTTTGATTTGCATTTTCCTGATGATTAGTGATGTTGAGCATCTTCTCATGTGCTTATTGGCCATTTGTATATCTTCGTTTTTGTTTTGTTTTATCATTTTTTATGCTTAAAATAATTTTTCATAGAGACAGGTTCTCACTATGTTGCTCAGGCTGTTTTTTCTTTTTTCTTTCTTTTTTTTTTTTTTTTTTTTTGAGACGGAGTTGCTCTGTCACCAGGCTGGAGTGCAGTGGCACAGTCTTGGCTCACTGCAACCTCCTGCCTCCCATTCTCTTGCCTCAATACAATGTGGGCGGATATATCATATGCTATATCTAACCAGAGACTTTATATGAGTTTGTGAAATTTGGCATGACCTCCTGCATTTCTGCCTTTTGCTTTGAGGAGGGAATGCCCCAAGTAGCCATTGCCCACTTAGCCTGGGTCCTGGAATGAGAAACACGTAGAAAAGACCCAAACCTAAGCCCAAGTGAGCCTGGACAACCCACTTGCAATGCACAGACCAGTGAGTGAAAAATAAATATTTGTTCTTACGAATCACTGACATTTGGGAGTTGTCTGTTATGCAGCATTATTGCAGCAAATCCTGACTAATACAATCATTGAGAAACTAATTGTTCTCATCAGTGCCTATTGTGAATAATCAAACAGACTTGAATGTGCATAATGGGTTTCAATCAGCTGTTCCCATTTTCCCAGGCATCAATCAGATGGAGCAAAGTCTGTGTAAGAGACCAACTAGCTTGTCTTGAGGATGCTGAAGGTGTTCTTAAAAGGGAAATTTGTGGGGGGTTTTAAAAGTCTGGGTTTATATACTAGACACAAATATTCCAGAAGTATTATTGGTGGGAAAATCAAATTACAGAACATAATGAGAGTGACTTGTATGGATACTCTCATTCAGAAAAACATGCAATCTAGCAGCTTCAGAATTTCTATATAGGTGGGCTGGATGTGTGCATAACAATCTCATTGGAAGGGAGTTGGGACAAAGAAGGCTTGACCTTGTAGTTGCATAGCACCTTAATATAATTGAAAAATATCCCAATTGGCTATATCAAATAATTGGTTGGAGGGAAACTGATGAAGATTATGTGGGAACTCTAAAACCCCACACTCACACATAATCCCTGGCTGAGACGGTGTTAGATTAAGTGTATCTATAAATATGTCAAGAGGGGATGTAGAAATTTACGTATCAAAATGTTAATGGAAATTATAAGTGAAGTGTGAAATTTGGGGGAATCTTTACCCTCTTCTTTGTACTTATCTGTATTGCTGGAATCTTTTGCACTGAACATACATCATTTCCCCCAAAACAATGAAGCTATTTTCTTTTCTTTTTTTTTGAAACGGAGTCTCGTTTCATCTCCCTGGCTGGAGTGCAGTGGCACGATCTCTGCTCACTGCAAGCTCTGCCTCCCGAGTTCACGCCATTCTCCTGCCTCAGCCTCCTGAGTAGCTAGGACTACAGGCGCCCGCCACCACGCCCAGCTAATTTTTGTATTTTTAGTAGAGACGGGGTTTCACCATGTTAGCCACGATGGTCTTAATCTCCTGACCTCATGATACGCCTGTCTCAGCCTCCCAGAGTGCTGAGATTACAGGCGTGAGCCACCGCGCCCGGCCAACAATAAAGCTATTTTCTACAGAGAAAAAGAATTCTACTGACCTCCACTTTTTCCTTCATCTCAATTTAATCACCTAAATGGTGCCTAAAAATCTCTAAATTTTAGTTTTCCCCACTATGTCTTTTATTTTATTTTTTTTATTTTTTGAGCTGGAGTCTTGCTCTGTCAACCAGGGTGGAGTGCAGTGGTGTGATCTCAGGTCACTGCAACCTCCGCCTCCCGGGTTCAAGCGATTCTTCTGCCTCAGCCTCCCAAGTAGCTGGGACTACAGGCGCATGCCACCACACCCAGCTAATATTTTTTTGTATTTTTAGTAAAGACTGGGTTTCACTATATTGGCCAGGCTGGTCTTGAACTCCTGACCTCATGATCTGCCAGCCTCAGCCTCTCAAAGTGCTGGGATTACAGGTATGAGCCACCGCACCCGGCCCCCCACTATGTCTTACCTTTTTTTTTTTTTTTTTAAAGCTATCATCTTTTTCTCAAAACAACCAAATATAAAATAAACAACACAAGGCATGTAAAAGAGCCCTGGTCTGATGGCTAAGATTCCAGTTCCAGCTCTCTATTTCTCTACGGGACCTCGGCCTCCACATCTAAAAAGGGAAAGATTGAAATAATTAGAAGTTATAAACTCAGGTGACTACAGGAACCAGGGAGGAGCAAATGAGAGAAGCAAGTGGGCTGGAAACAGTAGGGCCGTATTGCACTGGAGGACACCAGCACAGCTAAAGGAGGAAGCCTTTATTCTGTACCACAGAAGAAGGCTGTGCTACAGGGTTTCAGGCCCAGGGTTGCAGAATCTTGCAATTTATTAAGTCTGGAAATCAAGTTTTTATATGAAATCTCTTGATTTTTAAATGTTGGCAAGTAAAATTTTTAAATGTTTTGTGAATGCCGGGCGCAGTGGCTCACACCTGTAATCCTAGCATTTTGGGAGGCGGAGGCAGGTGGATCACAAGGTCAGGAGATCAAGACCATTCTGGCCAACATGGTGAAACCCCATCTCTACTAAAAATACAAAAATCAGCCGGGTGTAGTGGCGTGTTCCTGTAGTCCCAGCTACTTGGGAGGCTGAGGCAAGAGAATTGCTTGAACCCGGGAGGCAGAGGTTGTGGTGAGCCGAGATGGCGCCACTGCACTCCAGCCTGGGCAACAGAGCAAAACTCTGTCTCAAAAAAAAAAAAAAAAAAATGTTTTGTGAATTCCTTTCCTACCAAAAACCTCAGCTATGAATCCATCTGGCAGCCAGTGAGTGACACTGGGTCAGGTGACCTTCAGGCTCCTTGTGTCACTCTCCTGGAGCACACCCAGGGGCAAGTGACAGGGGACCTCACAGTTCCCAAGATAGCATTGTAAAAAAAAAAAAAAGAACTATTTGTTTTGTTTTTTAATTAAACAGATCAAGTAAGAGATAATTTATTTGTATGTCAAAAAATTTATCTAACTAATGGGCTTGCTAAATGGCCTCTGTGGTTCAATTAAAATATAATTGAATATACCAAAACACGATTTCTTCATAGCAATGGGGAACACGGGATTATGCAAAGCAAACATTCCAGGCACTGTTCTAATATTTTAAAGTATTATTTTGTTTAATCCTTACTATAACCATGAGTGAAATTTATTGCCATACCCAAGTCATCTAAGTTTCCTTTTATGCTACATTCTAGGAGTTTTAGAGTTTTGAGGTTTACATTTAGTTTTATGATCCATTTTAAATTAGTTTTTGTGAAAAGTTTAAGATCTGTATCTAGATTTGAGTTTGTTTGTTTGTTTGTTTTTCCAGTTTTTCCAGCACCATTTGTTGAAAAGACTATTTTTGGCCAGGAGTGATGGCTCATGCCTGTAGTCCCAGCACTTTGGGAGGTTGAGGTGGGTGGATCACTTGAGGTCAGGATTTTGAGACCAGCCTGGCCAACATGGTGAAACCCCGTCTCTACCAAAAATACAAAAGTTAGCCAGGAGTGGCGGTACATTCCTGTAATCCCAGCTACTCAGGAGATTGAGGCAGGAGAATCGCTTGAACCCAGGAGGTGGAGGTTGCAGTAAGTCGAGATCACACCACTGCACTCCAGGCTGGGCAACAGAATGAGACTCTGTCTAAAAAAAAAAAAAAAAAGAAAAGAAAAGACTTTTTTTGCTCCATTATATTGCCTTTGCTCCTTTGTCAAAGATCAGTTGGCTATATTTATGTGGGTCTATTTCTGGGATCTCTATTCTGCTTTATTGATCTGTTTGTTTGTTTGTTTGTTTTTGAGACGGAGTCTCGCTCTGTCGCCCAGGCTGGAGTGCAGTGGCGCGATCTCGGCTCACTGCAAGCTCCCCTCTCCCAGGTTCATGCCATTCTCCCATCTCAGCCTCCCAAGTAGCTGGGACTACAGGCACCCGCCACCACGCCCAGCTAATTTTGTTTTTGTATTTTTAGTAGACACGGGGTTTCACCATGTTAGCCAGGAGAGTCTCTTTTCTACCCTCACTCTCATGCCAAACTCATCCAAATCTTACAGTTTTCAATATCACTATATGATGATGACTCTCACAAGCATCTCTAGTACAGACATCCTCTCCCCTGAATTCCAGAACCATGAACTCAATAGTCTACTGAATATCTTTATTTAAGACAAATGGGGTATCTCAATCTTTCTTTTTTTTAAAAAACAAGCTCAGGCAAATTTTATTAAAGGAAAATTTTTGCGTGGTTTACTGTTCACCAGTCTGTTCTGGCATGCTTCTAACGATGTCAGAGTTACCTGGATCAATGAGAGCCAGTGTGCACACTCTGTCGTATTTTCCGCTTGCTGTGCCCAGTTCAATATTATTGCCACTGTAGTGATGGACACCAGTTTTAGCCAACATTGCATAGTACTCTGTTTTGGATTTCCTCAAAGCTGAGCAGTTGTTAGCAAGAATGGCCAATTTAGCTTTGCCTTGGCTTCAGAGTCTGCTCATACCCCAGCACGTACTTTCCACTTTTCATAACGAGTTGGAGCCTAGAGGTGATTGACTCCAGAGACTTTTTTGTCTTCTTTGTGGCCACCATCTTCCTGCCTCAGGTGCAGGACAGACCTCAACCAAGAGCAGCCGCTAAGATGGCCGGGAAGCAAAAAAAAAAAAAAAAAAAAAAGGGCATCTCAGTCTTAACAAGTTCAAACTGAGCTCTTAATATTCTGCCTCAAACTTACCCAGTCTGCCCTCTTTCACATCTTGGTTCTTGGGTTGGCATCTTCCATGACTCTTCTTTTTCTCTTCTACCTCCTGCTCACCCATCTTAGTCTGTCAGCCAATTCTCCTGGCCCTACGTTCAGAATATATCCAAGTGTAACCATTTCTTATCACTTCTGCTATCATCCGGATCCAAACTCCTGTTACCTCCCACATGAATTACTTAATTAACCTCCTTTCTTGTCTCACTACTTTTATACTTGCCTCTTAAAATCTATTCTCAACATAGCAGCCAGAAAAATTAGGTTAAAATGGAAGTCAGGATGGGGTGATGGCTCACACCTGTAATCCCAACACTCTGGGAGGCTGAGGCAGGAGGATCACTTGAGGCCAGAAGTTTGAGACCAGACCAGGCAACATAACAAGACCCTGTATCTACAAAAATTTTAAAAATTAGCCTGGTATCATGGTGCATGCCTGTAGTCCCAGCCACTAGGGAGGCTGAGGTAAGAGGATCGCTTGAGCCCAGGAGTTTGAGGCTGCAGTGAGCCATGATTGTGCCACTGCACTCTAGCATGGATGACAGAATGATACTCTGCCTCAAAATAATAAAATGGAAATCAGATCATGTCACTCTTCTGCTCAAATCCCTGCAATGGCTTTCCATTTCTGTCAGAGAGGAAGCTAAAGTTCTTATAGTGCCTAAGATGCTCTGTATAATCTGAATGCCCTTTACCTGTCTGATTCATTTACTACTCTCCTTCACACATATTTCTCTCCATTTATACAAATGGAATTTGTCCTTGTTTTGCCTCAAACATGCCAGTATGGCTACATCTTAAGGGCCTTTGGAACATCCATCTATTTGAAGTGATTCCCCCCTCCCACCAGATATTCATATGGCTCATTCCCTTTTCTTCTTCAAATTTTTGCTCAACTGTCACCTTCTTAAGGCAGTCTACCCTGCCCACCCCATTAAAACATCGTCCCTCCCCGTCTCCCCTGAACACTTTTTCCTTGCTTAGCTTTTTTTTCCCATGGTGACTTATCCCCTCTATCATACCACAGAATTAGCATATTTCTTATGTTTATTGTTTATTGCCTGTCTCCTGCCAGCTAGAATGCAAGCTCTTAGCAGGCAAGGATTTTGTCTATTCTGTTCTCTATGTATCTCCACCATCTAGAATAGTGCCTTCACAGTGAGAAGGACCTATGTTAGGACTTTTGACATCATTGACATTGTCTGGAATTCTTTTATGTTACAATTATTATATTTAGTAAATGTAAAAATATAAAATACATTACACAATGTATCACACAATATTTGTCACCCTGTCTGTGCATTTCTGTGTATATATAAAACTAAGAGCCTAAAAAATTAAGCAGTCTGAACCTCTTTTGATTTCTGAGGGACTCTAAGTGAATATTTCAGAGTTGCTACATTTGAAGAAATCATATTTATTGATGTACTTCTCTTAAGGAGGCAAATTAAGAATTCTTAGCTGGGTATAGTGCTGCAAGCCTGTAGTCTTAGGAGGCTGAGATGGGAGGATAGCTTGAGTCCAGGAGTTCAAGGCCAGCCTAAGCAGCACAGTGAGATCCTATATCTTAACAACAACAACAACAAAATCTGTGAAAAAGAATGTTTTTTTTTTTTTTTTGAGATAGAGTCTTACTCTGTCACCCAGGCTGCAGTACAGTGGCACGATCTTGGCTCACTGCAATCTCTGCCTCCCAGGTTCAAGTGATTCTCCTGCCTCAGCCTTCTGAGTAGCTGGGACTATAGGCATGCGCCGTCACACTCGCTAATTTTTATATTTTTAGTAGAGACGGGGTTTCACCATGTTGGCTAGGCTGGTCTTGAACTCCTGACCTCAAGTGATTCACTCGCCTCAGCCTCCCAAAGTGCTGGGATTATAGGAGTGAGCCACTGTGCCCAGCCAGTATATGCTCTTTTATTTATCTTATCCAACATTTTATTTGTGAGATTCATCCATATTGTCCATAGTTGTAGGTAATTTTTATTGTATTATGGTATGCATCACATGACTATATCATGATTTATTTATCTATTCAGCTGTTGATGAGTAGCGAGATCGTTTGCTGTTCTAGGCTATTACAAATTGTGCTTTTATGAATATTCGAGTACATGTATATTACAGGTCAAACTGCGTCTTCCAAAAGTATATATGAAGTCCTAAACCTCTGGTCCATGTGAATGTGACCTTATTTGGAAATAGTCTTTGCAGATATCTGCAAAGTTAGATGAGGTCATATTCAATTTGGGGGACTCTAATCCAATATGGCTGATATCCTTATAGAAGAAGAGGAAAGAAACTGAAATAGAGACACACAGGGAGAACTCCACAAAGGGAGAGACTGGAGTGATGCTGTAAACCAAGGAAAGACAAAACTTACCAGCCATCTGTGGAAGCCAGGATAAAGATACAGAACAGACCCTCCCTGAGAGCCCTCAGAAGAACCAATCCTACCGACAGGGTTGTTTTGGGACCTCTAGCCTCCAGAACTGTGAGAGAATAGATTTCTGTTCTGTCAATACATTTCTAATTTGTGCTTTTTTACAGCAGCCTTAGGAAACAAATACAATGTCTTTTGGAGAACTTACGCTAAGCAGTTTTCCAAAGCGTTTGATCATTTGGAGCTGGGCACAGTAGCACTCCTGTAGTCCCAGCTACTCAGGAGGTTGAGGTGGGAAGATCCCTTGAGCTCATGTGTTCGAGGCCAGCCTGGGCAACAAAGTGAGACCCTGTCTAAAAAAAAAAAAGTGTTTGGTCATTTCATATTCACACTAGTTGTATATAAGACTTCTAGTTACTCCAGATCATCACTAGCGCTTGGTATAGTCAATCTTTTTAGCCCTTCTAATGAATATGTAGTAATATCACATTGTGGTTTTAATTTCTCTAATGACTAATGTTGTTGGACATATTTTCATGTGCTTTTTTGCCATCTATACATCTTCTTTAGTAAAGAGCATTCAAATCTCTTGCCCATTTTTAAAATTGGGTAGGTTGTTTTATTATTGAATTTTGAAAATTCTTTGTGTATTCTGGACACAAGTTGTTTATCAGATAAGTGTCTTATAAATATTTTCTGCCAGGCCATAATTTGCCTTTTCCATCTCTTAACAGTATCTTTCAAAGAGAAAAAAGTTTGACTTTTGAAGAACTCTAATTTAGTAATTTTGTTATGGATTATGCTTTTGGTTTTGTATCTAACAAATCTTTGCCTACCCCAAGCTCAAAATGTTTTTTTCCCTAGCCGGACACAATGGCTTATGTCTATAATTCAAATGCTTTAGGAGGCCAAGGTGGGAGGATTGCTTAAGGCCAGGAGTTCAGGCCGGGCGCGGTGGCTCAAGCCTGTAATCCCAGCACTTTGGGAGGCCGAGACGGGTGGATCACGAGGTCAGGAGATCGAGACCATCCTGGCTAACACGGTGAAACCCCGTCTCTACTAAGAAATACAAAAAACTAGCCGGGCGAGGTGGCGGGCGCCTGTAGTCCCAGCTACTCGGGAGGCTGAGGCGGGAGAATGGCGTGAACCCAGGAGGCGGAGCTTGCAGTGAGCTGAGATCTGGCCACTGCACTCCAGCCTGGGCTACAGAGCGAGACTCCGTCTCAAAAAAAAAAAAAAAAAAAGGCCAGGAGTTCAAAACAAGCCTGGGCAACATAGCGAGACCCCATCTCTAAAAAATAAAATAAAAAGATTAGCTGCCTGTGGTGGCACACATTTTTAGTCCCAGCTACTTAGGAGGCTGAGTCAGGAGGACTGCCTGAGCCCAGGAGTTTGAAGCTGCAGTGAGCTATGATTACACCACTGCACTCGGCCTGGGCAACAGGGCAAAATTCTGTCTCTAAAATATATACATATTTTTTTCCTATGTTTTTCCTGTGAACTTTTAATAGGGAAAAACTGTCAGTTTCTCAAAATCTGCCAGTTTCTCAAAATGTTTCCCAGTTATCTCAGCAAAAAACCACATTTCAACTGTATTATTTCTCTGTCTTGGCCGGGTGCAGTGGCTCATGCCTGTAATCCCAGCACTTTGGGAGGCCAAGGCAGGCAGATCATTTGAGGTCAAGAGTTCAAGACCAGCCTGGCCAACATGGTGAAATCTCGTCTCAACTAGAAATACAAAAATTAGCCAGGCGTGGTGCTGGGTGCCTGTAATTCCAGTTACTGGGGAGGCTGAGGCACGAGAATCACTTGAACCTGGGAGGCAGAGGTTGCAGTGAGCCGAGATCGCACCACTGTGCTCCAGCCTGGGCGACAAAGCCAGACTCTGTCTCAAAAAAATAATGATAAACTGCATATTTCTCTGTCTCAAGTTAAAAAGAAACAAAATAATCCAACCAACCATATCACAAATTCAATTAACTGATACAAGTAAGAATAAATCATGTTAACTGGAATTATCATTGTCATTTGAATCTCAGCAGGATATGAAATTAGCTCTCTACATAGAAGCGAGATTAGGACATCATGGTTGTAACGGTCATTTTAGTTACAAAGGACAAAAACCCAGCAAAAATGAAGAAGTGGATTTCTGGCTTTAGACATATCAAGACTACAAACAATAGCATCTCTGCCTCACTCTCTATTGCTCAGTTGTGTTTTCTTCTGGCTTGTCTGTATTCTCAAGAAGGTTCTGCCAAGTCATGACAAATATGGCACTTCCTGGCACCACAAAGCAAGGAGGGAAGAGGTGGTCATTTAGTAAAATTTCTTAGAAAAACTGGCCCACATTTTGGGGAAAAATAAAGCTAGATTCCTACTTAATATCACATACAAAGGTGATTGTCAATGGATTAAAGACCTAAATTTGAAAATAAATATATAACGTTAAGTAAGAAAATGTGGGAGACTTTATGTTGAGAAGGAATTCTTCAATGAAACTCAAAAGCGTAAGCCATAAGACAAAAATGTGATAAATTTAATCAACTCTTCGTATGTAGTGAAGACCACTGTGCAAGAGTTAACAAACAAGTAACAAGATAAGAGGAGATAGTCGTAATGTCTAAAACTGCTAAGTGGCTAATATCTAGAATATATAAGAGATTCATACATCAACAGGAAAAAGACAGGAACCCCAGTAAATGAGTAATTAATAAAAGGCAAAACTAAACAGGCTATACCAAGCATATGCTGGAATACTCAAACTCGTTAGTAATCAGAGAAATAAGAATGAAAGACCATTAAGATTTCACTTTACACCTCTGGCAAAAATTAGAAAGATGGATAATACAACTATTGGCTGGCACTGGGGATTTTTCAAGATCTCTTTTTTTTAAAAAAAAAAAAAAAGAGGAATAAGCTTACCCTGTACCACATAATTTATTCCTGGTTAAATATCCCAAAGGAATTTTGATACTGGCCCATCTGAAGACAAAGGAAACAGTATTATCATAGTGTAGTTTGTATTGATGGGAAATTGGATGCAGTCTGAGAGGTCACACTGGAGGAGTCAATAGGCAAAATATGGTGGAACACCATGCAGCTGTTAGAAGAAAGGGATTAAATAAATATATAGCAACACGAACAAATCTTTAAAACAGTGCTGATGTACTTATGAGAATGTCATTTATGTTAATTCAAAATACATGCATACAAATCAACAATACACATTTAGAAGGAAGACCGGTAAACAAAATGTGGATTTTAAATGCCTGCGAGTGTTTGCCAGCAGTGGGAAGAGGATGGAAAGGGAAACGGGAGTAACAAGAGGATCAAGAAATAAAATGCAAGAGGTCTTGTGTGGACTGTGATAATGATGTCATGAACAATGACATCACTAACTCAGCCCCCTACATCTGAGGTTCAGCAAAAGAGAAACGTAAGAATTGCCCCGATCAGATAGATGTAATTGAGAATATTTTTTTTGTGAAAGAAATGGTTTAATTCCCAAAGGAAATTAAAGACGGCCACAAACTCCTTGGTGCACTCTATTTCTCTTCCCTTAAATCTGGGCTTTGTGACTGGTTTACCAATAGAACTGTGGCTAAAGTGACTGTGTACTAATTCTGGGCCAGCAAAAGTTCTGGGCTTCTGCTTCCTCCCTCTCGGAATCCTCACTCTTGGGAAACTCCCTCTCAGAACCCAGACACATGCTGTGAGAAGCCCAAGCCACGTGGAGAGGCCACGTGTAGACGTTTCATCAGAGCGGCCCAGCTGAGCTCCAGCTTGGAGCTGTGAGCCGTGACAGCCAGCTAGGCTTCCCAGCCCAATGAAGCCCCAGGGCAACTACAGCCCCAGCTGATATCACAGGAGCAGGAGACCCACCAGCTGAGCCCAGTCAATCCACAGAATCATGAGGGTTTACACATATTGTTTTAAGCCTGCCATATCATGGGAAATTTGTTACACAGTGACAGATGAACTATATAATTGCCACATCGTTAAAGAATAATCAGAAGCGGCCGGGCGCGGTGGCTCAAGCCTGTAATCCCAGCACTTTGGGAGGCCGAGACGGGCGGATCACGAGGTCAGGAGATCGAGACCATCCTGGCTAACACGGTGAAACCCCGTCTCTACTAAAAAATACAAAAAACTAGCCGGGCGACATGGCGGGCGCCTGTAGTCCCAGCTACTCGGGAGGCTGAGGCAGGAGAATGGCGTGAACCCGGGAGGCGGAGCTTGCAGTGAGCTGACATCCAGCCACTGCACTCCAGCCTGGGCGACAGAGCGAGACTTCGTCTCAAAAAAAAAAAAAAAAGAATAATCAGAAGCATCCAAATCGCAGTAATGCTCAGAGTGATCCCCAAACCACAAATCGTTTCTTCAAAATTTACAAAAAGAAAAGGCAAAAAGCAAACTAATACTTTAAGAAGGGATGTGGTGATATTGCAAATCAATCAAACAGAATGAGATTTTACAGCTTCAAAAGGGTGGAGGTTTAGTGGTCTGCCAGATGTCCTACCCGTCCCAAATGGCCCCGAATGTTGGGGAGGCCACAAGGTCTCTGTTTCTTTCTCACTTTTCCTGTCCTCTCATACCTTGGTATTTCAGCCCAACTATTTTGATCTGTAAACAAGAATTCTCTAATTTATTGCATGAGGTAATGTATATAAAAATACTTGATAAAATGTGAATACCTATAAAACAGGTTTTTTAAAATTTTAATCTATTTATTTATTTTGAGACCAGGTTATGAGACTGGCTAATTTTTGTATTTTTGGTAGAGATGAGATTTCATCGTGTTTTCCAGGCTAGTCTCAAACTCCTGAGCTCAAGCAATCTGCCTGCCTCAGCCTCCCAAAGTGCTGGGATTATAGGCATGAGCCACTGCACCTGACCAAACAGTTATAATTTTTAAGTTTAATTAACAAAAAGGCCTTCCATTACTGTATCCTCAATTTCTAGGTATAAAGAATTTTAAAGGCCGGGCACAGTGGCTCATGCCTGTAATCCCAGCACTTTGGGAGGCCAAGGCAGGCAGATCACTTGAGGTTAGGGGTTCGAGACCAACTTTGGCCAATATGGTGAAACTTTGTCTCTACTAAAAATGCAAAATTTAGCCAGGCGTGGTTGAGTGTGTCTGTAATCGTAGCTACTCGGGAGGTTGAGGCAGCAGAATCACTTCTGGAGGCGGAGGTTGCAGTGAGCTGAGATCACGCCACTGCACTTCAACATGGGTGACAGAGTGAGACTCTGTCTCAAAAAAAAAAAAAAAATTTACAAACCACTATATTCAGGTTGCTTTCATATTTAGTTTGATGAATATTTGATCTGGACAATGTTATATGTATTTGGGACATCCATTTACAATCAGGAGATTTCACACAAAAAGGTAAACGTTTATTTTCTCCTGAAAAATTGGAAGATGTGACAACATGAAGTCCTTGCATTTTCTAACGTCAACAATGGATGTCTTACCCCAAGCTCCACTCAAAAAAGCAGAAACAGAGACAAGGATATGTGTTCGGGAGTTTGTTTTGGGAAGAGATCTGGGGACAAGAGAGAAACAAGGAAGGAATGCCAGTGCAAGGATGTGTTGCAAGGTCACTGCTGTAGGCACCTGGAGCTCAATTCCACTGGGGACTCTAAGGAGCTGTGTAGGACGAGCCTCAGTTTTGTGCCAGAAAATAGAAGAAGGGTTATTTATCTATTAGTTCCTATCTCCCCTTGGTCAACAGTTACACCATAAGGTGTTAACTCTCGAACTTCCAGGTTTGCCAATGCAACCGCATGGCTGAACAGATTCTTGCAGCCATCCCATTCAGCAGCACGGCTTTCGGAAGCCCCAGGGGCAGAAAGCAAGAGATACACAGGTCAGCTGAGGCAAGGTATCGTTGGGTTACACTTGTTCACAGCCAGTTTCTGCAGCAACTACTGGAAGAGATGGTCAAAAGGGGGGAACATGATGTGGAGGAGCTGAGCAGCAAGTACCTCAGGTCGCCAAATTTAACAAATTAGGATGAGCTTGTTTTCATCTATGAGAATCCACTGACAGCTGTTGATTTGTAAAGCTTTTATTTACCATTTTCTTCTATTTTTGAGCACCATGGGCTCCTCCGCTCCTGCCCCAGTTATACAAGTCTCCACAGAGAGGACAGCAACGTGTTCTATCTGCACAGAGACTCTAGCTTGGACGAGCTACAAAGAGGTCAGTGACCTCCCAGGATGCCAACCTTCTGTTTCCATAAGTCAAGACATAAGTGCCTAATAACCAGCTAGGAGGATCTGACTCTTCTTAGGTTCTGCTCCTGCTTATATTTCCAGATATTAAAAGGCAGCCTACTTATTAAAAGTTTAAACTTGCCCGAGTTTGAATTGGCTCCACCTCTTACCGTGTCCTCTCTGTGCCTGAGATTTCTTATCTGTGTAAAACAGAAATTTAATATAACCTATGTCACAGGCTTATGGTTAAGATTCACTGAGTAAAGCTGGACATGGTGACTTACACCTGTAATCCTAGTGACTCTGGAGGCTAAGGCAAGAGGATCGCTTGAGCCCAGGAGTTAGAGGCTACAGTGAGCTATGATCATGCCACTGCATTCCAGCCTGGGTGATGGGGAGACACCTGTCTGCTAGGAAAAAAAAAAAAAAAAATTCAATGAGTTAATGCATGTTAAGTATTTAGAACAGTGCCTGGCACTGAGTAAGCCAGCCCTTGGTAAAAATCCAGTTCCGTGTTGTGCACACACGGAACCAACTCCAGCTGTTCTCTTTGAGTAGGAGGAAAAACTGGTATGCATCTAGTTATTGAGGGGTTAACAATGCTAGAATCCACTGCCTTTGTTAAATTCCCCACAGTGCAATACATAGAAAATACTATTGGTGGGGCTCAGGACATGCCACCCTAAAATATGACTGTAGAAGACCAGAATATGCCACCCCAGATGTGCCCCTTTGGCATAAGGATTATTTCTGAGAAACTGCAGACACAGGAGAAGCTCAGAAAAGTTATCCTTTTGAAAGACAAACTGACATTTATGAAGGAAATCTCCATTTTTAAAGGTGTCTTTCTCTCTGCACCAGAAAGAGAAGGATAACTAAATCACTACAGACTCTTATCAATGGAGAAATAATTGACTTAAAATGTCGTAACAGGCTCACACCTGTAATCCCAGCACTTTGGGAGGCTGAGGTGTGCAAATGGCTTGAGCCCAGGAATTTGAGACCTGCCTGGGCAACATGGCAAAACTCCATTTCTACAAAAATTAGCTGGGCATGTAGCGCATGCCTACAGTCCCAGATACTTGGATGGCTGAGGCGGGAGGATCGCCTGAGCCTGGGAGGTAAAGGCTGCAGTGAGCTGCAATAGAGCCACTGCACTCCAGCACGGGCAACAGAGTGAGACCCAGTCTTAAAAAAAAAAAAGAAAAGTCATAACAAACCTTGCCCTTATTCAGATGCTTTTCTTGATCGTCTCTCCCTAAACAGGCTTTCCCCATACCCTTCTTCCTTTGTTTCAGGAAACATGGTATTTAAGCCTGAACTCTAAGACAACTTTTTGAGATCTACTCTAGGAGATTTACTTATTTCTCTGGGTATCTCTCATATGTACAGGAGATATACTGCTAATCTTCTGTTTGCTTTTCTCTTGTTAATAAAGAGTAATTACGGTGGCTCAAGCCTGTAATCCCAGCACTTTGGGAGGCCGAGGCGGGTGGATCACTAGGTCAGGAGACTGAGACCATCCTGCCTAACACGGTGAAACCCCGTCTCTACTAAAAATACAAAAAACTAGCCGGGCGTGGTGGCGGGCGCCTGTAGTCCCAGCTACTCGGGAGGCTGAGGCAGGAGAATGGCGTGAACCCGGAGGCGGAGCTTGCAGTGAGCTGAGATCGCGCCACTGCACTCCAGCCTGGGCGACAGAGCAAGACTCCATCTCAAAAAAAAAAAAAAAAGAGTAATTAATAATCCTCCTCTTTTTACAAATGGGGATACTTAAGTAGCAGAGTGATACAAATAATGAAAGCTCACACCACTTGTTCCTGGAGGTGAGATTTAAGCCCAGGGGTTGGGTGCTATGGCCACTCCCTTAACTATTCTTCTAGAGCTGGTGTTCTCCTGCCTCTGTTCCTGTCCCTTCCAGGACCCAGTTCTCTCTCTTTTTTTTTTTTTTTTTTGAGATGGAGTCTGGCTCTGTTGCCCAGGCTGGAGTGCAGTGGTCGGATCTCAGCTCACTGCAAGCTCCGCCTCCCGGGTTTACGCCATTCTCCTGCCTCAGCCTCCCGAGTAGTTGGGACTACAGGCGCCTGCCACCTCGCCCGGCTAGTTTTTTGTATTTTTTAGTAGAGACAGGGTTTCACCGTGTTAGCCAGGATGGTCTCCATCTCCTGACCTCGTGATCCACCCGTCTCGGCCTCCCAAAGTGCTGGGATTACAGGCGTGAGCCACCGCGCCCGGCCAAAGACTCAGTTCTCTAAGGCAGCTCAGGAGGGTGGTCATGTCCTCAGGCCTTTTGTTTTTTGATTGGAACAACTGGAGCTACAAATTCCTTCATGGCCCAAAAGGAATGAGGGTACACTGATAGAATTAATAGGCAGTGGTAAGATTTTAAGCTTGTGCACTCAGCCTTGTAATGTCAATAATCTCCCTTCTAAAAACATTGTCACTGCAATAACCCCAGCCCAGTTAAAACTGCTCAATGTAGGCCGGCGCAGTGGCTCATGCCTATCATCCCAGCAATTTCAGAGGCCGAGGTGGGCAGATTGCTTGACCTCAGGAAATCAAGACCAACCTGGGCATCATAGTGAGGCGCCATCTCTACTAAATATACGAAAAAATAGTCAGACATGGTGGTGCACACCTGTGGTCCCAGCTATTCAGCAAGCTGAGATGGGAGGATCGCTTGAGTACAGGGGCAGAGGTTACAATGAGCTGAGATCATGACACTGCACTCCAGCCTGGGCAACAGAGTGAGACCCTGTCTCAAAAAAAAAAAAAAAGGTTGCTCAATGATAAGGACAATAATAACAAACATTACAGAGTACTTACTAGGTGCCAATTCCACAGCAAGTGCTTGACATGTCTCATTTAAACTGCTAAACCATAAGTTGAGTACTACTGTTACCCCCACCATGTTTCAGATGAGGAAACTGAGGCTTACAATGCTTAAGTTAGGGTCACATGTAGCCAGGAAGCAGTGCTGCTGAAATATCAATCGAAGGAGCCCAATCACTTCCTTCTGTAGTATTTTATTTCCAGAATGTCTCCTAAACCACTAGCTTTTCTATAAATCTGCATGCACGCACCATCACCCGGACTACAAAAAAAAAAAAAAAAAAAAAAAAAAAAAAAAAAAATCAAATGATAACCTTAATAAAAGCATTTAAAACATTATTTTTCATTTCCAAACCTGTATTTGTTCCAATCTGTGTTTGAATGGGAAGGAGGAAATTCTGTTAACCTCCTTGTTAGTCAATCCTCCCCCACCAGACTGATTCAGCCCCATAAACCATGGATATAATTATACTGAACAATGGTGTGTTCATTTCTATGTCTAGACATAGAGTTTACATTTGAAAACAAAAGAGAACAGAAAAGAGAAGGCACCCTACTGGTTTGTTCATTTTAAGATAGAGTCTTGCTCTGTTGCCCAGGCTGGAGTACAGTGGTGGGATCTCGGCTCACTGCAACCTCCACCTCCTGGGTTCAAGCAGTTCTCTTGCCTCAGCTTCCCGAGTAGCTGGGATTACAGGTGCCTGCCACCACGTCTGGCTAATTTTTGTATTTTTAGTAGAGACAGGGTTTTGCCATTTTGGCCAGACTGGTCTCAAACTCCCAACCTCAGATCATCCACCCACCTCGGCCTCCCAAAATGCTGAGATTACAGGCGTGAGCCACTGTGCCTGGCCCCTACTGTTTTTTAATTATTTGTAGCAAATTTTTCTTAGCCTGGATGCTTCCCTTTTGATTAGGATATTCAGAGTATCAGGAATTTTCTTGAAAAACATTCTTATGTAAAGCTAGCAGTGTTAATTTAGGAGTAAAACACAAATACATTTAAACAGTCTCTAGTGTGAGTAGAAACAAGTCATTTTAAACCATAGAGGATTTAGAAAATCATGAATGTGTGAAAGTTTGATGAAGAATAAGTCATTTTCATAGTATCAAAGTATCTTCCCACAAACTACATGTTAATTGTGAAAAGAAAAATAGTAACTTGACAGTGACAAAACCTGGACAAGCTTCCTCAAATGATCCAAGTTAACATCATCAATATTGGGACAAAGTGACATCAGGAAAACTGATGTTGTGTGTCTCCAGAAATGATACACTAAGAAGGGCACATCATTTCTGCTCAAAAATGCATAACCTGAATCTAATCATGAAGAAATTTCAGATAAATTCAAATCAAGGAACATTGTACAAAATAACCAGCCTGTGTTCTTCGAAGGTGTCAGTGTCACAAATAACAAAGAAAAACTGAAGAACTACTTTCAGATTAAAGAAGAACAAAGTACAGTTGAATGGGTTTCAGCATGTTTACAGAGTTGTGCAGTCATCACCACTATCGAATTCCAGAACATTTTCATCACCCCCCGAAAAAGCCCATTCCTATTAACAGTCCTCCCCACAGCCCCTGGCCATCACTGATCTTTCTATGTCTATGGATTTGCCTATTCTGGACATCTCTTATAAACAGAATCACAATATGTGGCCTTTGGAGGCTGGCTTCTTTCACTTAACATGTTTTAAAAGATAATCCATGTTGTCATGTGTATCACTACTTCATTACTTTTTATGACTGAATACCATTACACTGTATGGATATACCACATTTTGTGTATCTATCTGTCATGAGTTGATGAACATTTGGGTTGTTTGAATATTATGAATAATGCTGCTAGGAATATTTATATATAAGTATGTATAAGTACTTGGGGGACTTTTTTTTTTTTTGAGACAGCCTCACTCTGTCACCCAGGTTGGAGTGCAGTGGTGCGATCTTGGCTCACCGCAACCTCCACCTCCCAGGTTCAAGTGATTCTCCTGCCTCAGCCTCCCAGGTAGCTGGGATTACAGGCATGTGCCACCATGCCTGGCTAATTTTTTGCATTTTTAGTAGAGATGATTTCACCATATTGGCCAGGCTAGTCTTGAACTCCTGGCCTCAAGTGATCCACCTGCCTCAGCATCCCAAAGTGCTGGGATTACAGGTGTGAGTCACCACACCCAGCCTCAAACATATGTTTTCAATGCTCCTGGGTATATACCTAGGAGTAGAATTGCTAGGTCACATGGTAACTCTATGTTTACGTTTTTTATGAACTTCCAAGTTGCTAGCAAAAGTGGTTGTACTGTTTTACATTTTGACCAGGAAATATATAAGGGTTCCAATTTCTCCACATCTTTGCCAATACTTGTTACTGTCAATCTTTTTTATTATAGCCATTCTAGTGAGTATGAAGCAGTATCTCATTGTGATTTTGATTTGCATTTCTTTAACAATTAATGGTGTTAAAGATCTTTTCATGTGCTTTTTGGCAATTTGTATGTCTTTACAGAAATGCCTGTTTAGATCCTTCGTCAATTTTTAAATTGGGCTTTTTATCACAGGGTTGTAAGAGTTTTTAAATATATTCTAGATACTAGACCCTATCAGATATATAATATTCGAAATATTTTCTCCCATTTTGTAGGTGGTCTTTTCATTTTTTTGAGAGTGTTCTTTGATGTTCAAAAGTTTTTAATTTTGATAAAGTCATTTTATCTATTTTTTCTTTGGTTGCTGTACTTTAAGAAATTACTGCACGATCCAAGGTCACAAAGTTTTATGCCTATTTTCTTCTAAGGATTTTATAGATTTAGCTTCTTGGGATTTTGAAAGCAAACATACTATATTTGGGTGTGCTGCTCCAACCCACTTAGCGTAAAGGAACCAATTTTGAGTGATGTCCCAAAGCAATAAAAGACTCTGCAGCAAATCCAGGCTGTGGTACAAGCCACTGTGCCACTTGGGCCTTTGGACACATGACACTTTGAATGTTCTTTGGTTAAAAAAAAAAAAAATTATTTACTTTTATTTATGTATTTATTTATTTATTTTTTGAGACGGAGTCTCTCACTCTGTCACCCAGGCTGGAGTGCAGTGGCGCAATCTTGGCTCACTGCAAGCTCTGCCTCCCAGCTTCACGCCATTCTCCTGCCTCAGCCTCCCCAATAGCTGCGTCTTCAGGCACCTGCCACCACGCCCAGCTAAGTTTTTGTATTTTTAGTAGAGATGGGGTTTCACCGTGTTAGTCAGGATGGTCTCGATCTCCTGACCTCTTGATCTGCCCGCCTCGGCCTCCCAAAGTGCTGGGATTACAGGCGTGAGCCACCACGCCCAGCCAAAAAAAAAAAAAAAAAAAAATTTTAAGGCACTAGATCAAGCCACTGGTGAGCCCCAGGAGGAGAATCTTAGAACACATATGTATAATTCTGGAGCAAAGTCATGCCCTCTTTTGCTGTTAATTATTCTCCTTTTAAGAAGCAATTTCTGATTTACTACTAAGCCCTGCTAGAGACTGAATGTTTGACTATGGGAAGTCAAGCATAGCCATGTGCTTTATCATGACATTTCAATCAATCATGAACCACACATACAATAATGGTCCCATAAGATTATAATGGAGCTTAAAAATTCCTATTGGAAGGTTGGGCATAGTGGCTCATACCTGTAATCCTAGCACTTTGGGAGGCCAAGACAGGAGGATCACTTGAGGCCAGGAGTTTGAGACTAGCCTGGACAACACAGTAAGACTCTGTCTCTACCAAAGTAAAAATTTAAAAACTCTAAAAATGAATTTCTGTCACCTAGTGACATTGTAACTGTTATAACATTGTAGTACAGCACATTACTTGTGCATTTATGGTGATACCGATGTAAACAAATCTGTACTGCCAGTTGCATAAAAGTGTAGCACATATAATTAGGTAAGCACATAATACTTGATAATGATAATAAATGACTTGTTACTGGCTTATGTATTTACTATACCATATTTTTAATCATGGTGTCTACTCTTTGTACTCATTAAAAAAGGAAAAGGGGTTAACTGTTAAACAACCTGAGGCAGGTCCTCCAGGAGGAACTCCAGAAGAAGACATTGTTATCATAAGAGATGACAGCTCTATGCATGTTATTGCCTCTGGAGATCTTCCAGTGGGAGAAAATATTGAGGTAGAAAATAGTGACATTGATGACCCTGACCCTATGTAGACCTAGGAGAATATTTGTGTTTGTGTCTTACTTTTTTTCTTTTTTTTGAAGTAGAGTCTGGCTCTGTTGCCCAGCCTGGAGTGCAGTAGTACAATCCCAGCTCACTGCAACCTCTACCTTCCAGGCTCAAGCGATCCTCCCACCTCAGCCTCCTGAGTAGCTAGGACCACAGGCATGCACCACCATGCCCAGCTAGTTTTTTGTATTTGTAGTAGGGATGGGGTTTCACCATTTTGCCCAGGCTGGTCTTGAACTCCTGAGCTCAAGTGATCCTCCCTCCTCATCCTCCCAAAATGCTGGGATTACAGGCATGAGTCACTGTGCCCAGCCTTGTGTTTGTGTCTTAGCTTTTAACAAAAAATTTAAAAAGTAAAATACAAAATAATTTTTCTTTTTTTGATACAGCCTCACTCTGTCACCTAAGCTGGAGTTCAGTGGCGCAATCACAGCTCACTGCAGCCTCAACCTCCTGGGCTCAAGCTATCATTTCACCTCAGCCTCCTGAGTAGCAGGGACTACAGGCACACACCATCATGCCCAGCTAATGTTTATATTTTTCATAGAGACGAGGTTTCACCATGGTGCCCAGGCTGGTCTCAAACTCCTGAGCTCAAGAGATTCACCCAGCTTGGCCTCCCAAAGTGCTGAGATTACAGGCACACACCACTGCCCACTGTGCCCGGCCCAAAAATTTTAAAATAGAAAAAAAAACTTATATAATACGGATATAAAGAAAGAATATTTTTGTACAGCTGCACTATGTGTTTGTATGTTAAGCTAAGTGTCATTACAAGAGTCAAAAAGGTTTCTTAAACTTTATAAGGTAAAAATATTATTGAAGAAAAAATATTTTTTATACATTTAGCATAGCCTAAGTGTATAGTGTTTATAAAACCTACAGTAGTGACTGGGCACAGTGGCTCATGCCTGTAATCCCAGCACTTTGGGAGGCCAAGGCGGGCGGATCACCTGAGGTCAGGAGTTCGAGACCAGCCTGCCCAACATGGCAAAACCCATCTCTACTAAACATACAAAAAATTAGCCGGGCATGGTGGCAGATGACTGTAATCCCAGCTACTCGGGAGGCTGAGGCAAGAGAATCGCTTGAATCCGGGAGCCGAGATCATGCCACTGCACTCTAGCCTGGGCGACAAGAGCGAAACTCCATCTCTAAATAAATAAATACATACATAAATAAATAAATAAAACAAAGTCTACAGTAGTGCACAGTAACGGCCTAGGCTTTCACATTCACTCACTAACTCACCCAGAGCAACTTCTAGTCCTGCAAGCACCATTCTTAAGTGCCCTGTACAGGTGTACTATTTTCATCTTTTATACTATATCTTTACTGTACCTTTTCTGTGTTTAGAGATCCAAATACTTACACTGTGTTACAGTTGCCTACAGCATTCAGCACAGTAACATGCTGTACAGGTTGTAGTCTAGGAGCAATAGGCTATACCGTATAGCCTAGGTATGTAGTAGGCTATACCACCTAGTTTTGAGTAAGCACCCTCTATGATGTTCACACAGTGATGAAATCACCTAACGATGTATATCTCAGAACACATCACTGTTGTTAGGTGACGCATGACTGTAACTCTATGAACAAGGAACTCTCTGACCTGCTGATATGAGTTGGCCCTGTGTCCCCACACAAATCTCCTGTCCAACTATAGTTGCCAATGTTGGAGGAGGAGCCCCATGGGAGATGACTGAATCATGGGGGTGGACTTACCCCTTGCTGTTCTCGTGGTAGAGTTCTCACGAGATCTGGTTGTTTGAAAGTGTATAGTGTATAGTACCTCACCAGATGCAATGGCTCACTCCTGTAATCCCAGCACTTTGGGAGGCTGGGGCAGGTGGGTCACCTGAGGTCAGGAGGTCGAGACCAGCCTGACCAACATGGTGAAAACCCATCTCTACTAAAAATATAAAATTAGCCAGGTGTGGTGGCACATGTCTGTAATCCCAACTACTCAGGAGGCTGAGACAGGAGAATTGCTTGAACCCAGGAAGGGGAGGTTGTAGTAAGCTGAAATCGTGCCACCGCACTCCAGTCTGGGCAACAAGAGCAAAACTTCATCTAAAAAAAAAAAAAAAAAAGGTCTTTAAGTAATTTTGAGTTGATTTTGGCTAGTCATGGTGGCTCATGCCTGTAATCCCGGCACTTTGGGGAGCAGAGGCAGGTGGATCACCTGAGGTCAGGAGTTCAAGACCAGCCTGACCAATACAGTGAAACCCGATCTCTACTAAGAATACAAAAATTAGCCAGGCATAGTGACCCGCACCTATAGTCCCAGCTGCTGGGAAAGCTGAGACAGGAGAATTGCTTGAACCTGGGAGGCGGAGGTTGCAGTGAGCTGAGATTGCACCACTGCACTGCAGCCTGGGTGACAAAGCGAGACTCCATCTCAAAAAAAAAAAAGAAAGAAAGTGTATAGCGCCTCCCCTTTTTATCTCTCTCCCTCTCTCTCCCACTAGCCATGCAAAGATGTGCCTGCTTCCCCTTCACTTTCTGCCGTGATTGTAGTTTTCCTGAGGCCTCTCCAAAAGCAGAAACCTGTACAGCCTGCAGACCTGTGAGTCGATTAAATGATTAAATCTCCTTTCTTTATAAATTACCCAGTCTCAGATACTCAGTTATGTCCTTTTTTTTTTTTTTTTTTTTTTTTTTTTGAGACAGAGTTTCTCTCTTGTCGCCCAGGGTGGAGTGCAATGATACAATCTCAGCTCACTGCAACCTCTGCCTCCTGGGTTCAAGCAATTCTCCTGCATCACCATCCCGAAGTAGCTGAGATTACAGGCACCTGCCACAATGCCCAGCTAATTTTTTTGTATTTTTAGTTGAGACAGGGTTTCACCATGTTGGCCAGGCTGGTCTTGAACTCCTGGCCTCAGGTGATTCACCGCCTTGGCCTCCCAAAGTGTCTGGATTACAGGCATGAGCCACCGCACCAAGCCATCTTTTCATTGAGACAGAGTTTTGCTCTGTCGCCCAGGCTGGAGTGCTGTGGTGCAATCTCAGTTCACTGCAACCTCCACTTCCCGAGTTCAAGCAATTCTGCTTCAGCCTCCCAAGTAGCTGGGACTACAGGCACCTGCCACCATGCCTGAGTAGAAATGGGGTTTCACCATGTTGGCCAGGCTGGTCTTGAACTCCTGACCTCAAGTGATACACCTGCCTCAGCCTCCCAAAGTATTGGGATTACAAGCATGAGCCACCATACCTGGCCTCAGGTATGTCTCTATAGCAGTGTGAGAACGGACTAATACACCTGCCAAGCCATGAAGTGGGGCATGTGCAGCAATCCATCATCAGATGGTGGTGGTATATATGATACGGAATGAAGCATGCCTAGAAGGCATAAGTAAGTCATATAGGCACATGGCTCTGACTTGTTCAATATCTACTCCTCCTTTGACACCTACTCTTGATGCATTGCTGCCCCTCCATCAATACACATCCATGGTCTTATGTAGACTCTCCTATGACCAGCTTTGCCAAAAAGCTCACACCTGGCTTACAGATATGTCCGTACAATGTATTGACTAACGGCTACTGGACAGTGCAAATATTGTATATTTTCATCATTGTAGAAAATTCTATTAGAAAGTGCTGACTCAATTTTGCTGATTGCATTCCTCCTGGTTTATTTATGTTCTTCTGCCTTCCAAATTTTCTGTAGTTGGATCTAGAGGCTTAATCAACTTTGTTTTTTTGTTTTGTTTTGTCTATTTGCTTGCTTGCTTGATTGATTTTTTGCCAAGACTGCTTCATATTGTGTTCTTCAATTAGGAGGCACATAACAACTTTCTCTCTCGTCATCAGCTATTGATGGTCAATAATAGATCGATAACTCCATTAGGGATTTACATGTAGTTATATTCCAATTTTTTCATTTCTTCTTTGTGTATCAGCTGGACTACTTCTATAAAGAACACTTCCACTTCCCCTCACCTACTATTTGGTGACATAGAAGTACTGTACCAAATGGCGGTACTGGAAAGGCAGCAAACATACCTGATTCTCTACTTTTATTTCCAAGCTTTCCAAATGAGTTATTTTCTACCATCCTGCAACGGTGACTAAATAATTTGTTTGAGCAGCACTATAAACTCATGAATTTACATTTATTTTATGTGTTTCAATCCATTGCAATTTTTTTTCTTTTTTTCTTTTTCTTTTTTTTTCTTTTTTTGTTTTTTTTTGAGACAGAGTCTCTCTCTGTCACCCAGGCTGGAGGGCAGTGGCGCGAACTTGGCTCACTGCAAGGTCCGCCTCCCGGGTTCATGCCATTCTCCTGCCTCAGCCTCCCGAGCAGTTGGGACCACAGGAGCCCGCCACCACACCTGGCTAATTTTTTGTATTTTTTTTTTTTTAATAGAGACGGGGTTTCACCGTGTTAGCCAGGATGGAACCATCCATTGCATTTTTTAACACTCAGATTATCTCACATTTGACCAGTGCAACCTCTTTAAGGTGATTTCTGAATACTTTTGACACCAACCTCTTTGATAGCTTCCTAGAAAGCTGCTTTGACAAGATGCTCCAGGCTTATTTTGCATATTTCATTTTCTATCCCACACTTCGAAGCAGCCATTTTCCCCAAAGAGTCTTGAGTTTCCCAGTATGAAATGGTCTTTGAAAACCACTCGCTGGGTGCCTGGGGTGCTCATTTCTCTTTGGTTTATCACTGTTTCTAGACCTTTTCAATGGGCAGATCTAGGAAATGTAGAGAGAAGAAAAAGACCATCAACCTCATAGAAAAATGGACTAGAGATTTTAAAAGACACTTCACAAGAAAACAAAATGCAATGTCCTTTAGCCATATGAAAAGATGCACAACCTTGTTCATAATAAGAGAAAATTAAACTAATTCTGACAATTTCTCATCTCCCATACGGACAAAATCTAAAGTTTGACAACATACTCTCTTGGCAAGTTTGTGCAGAAACAGACAGTCAAATGTTGCGGGGAAATGCAAACTAGTAAAGCCTGTGTGGAGGAATCTGTCTATATCTAGCACAGTTACATATGAATTCATTTTTTAACCCAGGAATCTTATCTCTCGGACTCTATCTTAGAATATCCCGATGGGAGATGATTGAATCATGGGGGTGGACTTACCCCTTGCTGTTCTGGTGGTAGAGTTCTCATGAGATCTGGTTGTTTGAAAGTGTATCGTACCTCACCAGGCGGAGTGGCTCACGCCTGTAATCCCAGCACTTTGGGAAGCCGAGGCAGGTGGATCACCTGAAGTCAGGAGTTTGTGACCAGCCTGACTAACGTGGTGAAACCCCGTCTCTACTAAATACAAAAAAATTAGCTGGGCATGGTGGCGCATGCCTGTAATCCAAGCTACTTGGAAGGCTGAGACAGGAGAATCGCTTGTACCTGGGAGGTGGGGGTTGCAGTGAGCCGAGATCGTGCTGTTGCACTCCAGCCTGGGCAACAAGAGCAAACTCTGTCTCAATAAATAAATAAATAGGTAAATAAATAAATAAATACAAATAAATGTAAGATACATACAGAATAAAATACTATTCAGCACCCCAAAAAAGAAAAGAAAATTTTGGGCCGGGCGCGGTGGCTCAAGCCTGTAATCCCAGCACTTTGGGAGGCCGAGACGGGCGGATCACGAGGTCAGGAGATTGAGACCATCCTGGCTAACACGGTGAAACCCCGTCTCTACTAAAAAAAAAAAATACAAAAAACTAGCCGGGCGAGGTGGCGGGCGCCTGTAGTCCCAGCTACTCCGGAGGCTGAGGCAGGAGAATGGCGTGAACCCGGGAGGCGGAGCTTGCAGTGAGCCGAGATCCGGCCACTGTACTCCAGCCTGGGCGACAGAGCAAGACTCCGTCTCAAAAAAAAAAAAAAGAAAAGAAAAGAAAATTTTGTCATTTGTGGCAACTTGGATGAACCTGGAGGACATTATGCTAAGTGCACTAAGCCAGGAACAGAAAGACAAACACCCCATGACCTCACCTGTAATGGAACTAATGGAAGCAGAGAGTAGAATGGTGATTACCAGGGGCCAAGGGGAGGGAGTGGAGGGGAAAGAAGAACTGTTAATCAGTTTGGCGAGACGAGTAAGTTCTAGTGAGCCACCCCACAGCATGGTGACTATAGTTCATAATAGTGGACTATATCTTCCAAAATTGCTCAGTGAGATTTTCAGTGTTCTTATCACAAAGAAATAAGTATGTGAGGCGATGGATATGTTAATTAGCCTGATTTAATCATTCTACAATGTATTCATGTATCAAAACATCACACTTTACCCCATAAATATCTACAATTATCATCTGTCAATTAAAAATGAAATATGGCCAGGCGCGGTGGCTCATGCCTGTAATCCCAGCACTTTGGGAGACCAAAGCAGGCAGATTGCTTGAGTCCAGGAGTTCAAGACCAGCCTGGGCAACATGGCAACATGGTGAAACCCTGTCTGTACAAAAACAAACAAACAAAAATTAGCTGGACATGGAGGTGCATTCTTATAAACCTAACTACTAGGGAGGCTGAAGTGGGAGGATCGCTTGAGCCTGGAAGGTCGAGGCTGCAGTGAGCTGTGAGCATGTCATTGCACTCCAACCTGGGCAACAGAGCAAGGCCCTGTCTCAAAAAAATAATAAAATGAAATAAAAGATAAGGGACATGAGATAAAGCAAATTACCATGACAGGAAGTCAGATAACAAGCCTTGCCAGTCTACAAGTGCTTTGGGACAAGATGTAGCGACAGCTGAGTGGGATTTCCCAGCATTTCCTGCAATTGAGCAAGGTCCAACTGCTTGCAAGGTTAATGAAATATGGCTGGTCACCAAAGGAAGTTAAACAGTAGCAAAGATCCAAAACAAAGTTACCTGCAGGACAAGATACCTAGGTTTATTTCCACTTGCATTATTTGCTATAAATAGTGAGGCCTTGGCCTCTTTGTACCACCCTAAGGAAATGGACTATTGTTCTTTCTTTGGTTTTATTGATAAATGAAAGGGCAAAGGTGGAAGACGTACCCACAGTCAATAAAGTTCTCAGACTGAACCAGTTGAACTGAGGAGGAGAAACAAGAGATGGTATGCGTAGGGATATCTGGTAGTCCAGACAGAAATAAGTCAGAGAAGAGATATTTCTTCTCTCAGATGTATCAGAAAGATAGTGGCTAATCCATCACAGACACAACAAATACAAGTTGAGTGGAGGAACACAGACCCCAATCAGTCTCACTATGTGGTTACTTATGTATGTAGTTCAGCTAAGTTCTTTACATTCATATTGGAACTGGACCTACAAGGTTTAAACCTGACAGTTTTGAGGGAGACATTATCAGACACTCTCAAAACAAGAAACCTGTTTAAAAATGCCTATCCTGACTGTAGAATAATTTGTGATATGGTACCACCTAGTGGTCAATGGCAAATGTGTGTTTTCAAGTTAGGCATGTACAAGCAAAGGCACAAAAGTATTCAATACATATGTAAAATGCATGTCCACAAGGATCACTGTCCTTTATAACCTGATAGTCAATGTTTTGAAAACCATTGTTTTTCATATATATTTTCCCCTTTTAAGTTGTTTTCTCTACCTTTTCCTTAATGGTAGTTAGTATTCCATGATATGGAGTAGTCTCTATTTATCTAGCCAATCTTCCACAATGATCATGTGAGATATTTTCCAATTTTTTGCTATTTCAAAGAATATTACAACCACCATCTTTTTACATGTAACATGTCTTCCTTTGCATGATAACTGTGCAGACACATGTCAATAGAGGGCTCTGGCCGGGGCCGGTGGTTCACGCCTGTAATCCCACCACTTTGGGAGCCCAAGGCTGGCAGATCACCTGAGGCCAGGAGTTTGAGACCAGCCTGGCCAACATGGTGAAACCCCGTCACTGCTAATAAAACAAGAATTAGCCAGGAATGGTGGTACACGCCTGTAATCCCATCTACTTGGGAGGCTGAGACAGAATTGCTTGAACCCAGGAGGCAGAGGTTGCAGTGAGCCAAGTTCGCACGATTGCACTCCAGTTTGGATGACAAGAGCAAAACTCCATCTCCAAAAAAAAAAAAAAAAAAGTTCATTTCTGTCTTGTACAGAAATAAACTATAACACATACAATTATATACAGCACATAATACTTGGTAATAGTATTTTTAAATTATGTTACTAGTTTATGTATTTACTATGCTGTACTTTTATCATTATTTTAGAGTGTACTCCTTCTACTTATTACAAAAAAAGTTAACTGTAAAACAGTCTGAGGCAGGTTCCTCAGCAGGTATTCCAGAAGAAGGCATTGTTTTTCTTTTTGTTTGTTTTGAGACAGAGTCTCGCTCTTTCGCCCAGGCTGGAGTGAAGTGGCACTATCTCAGCTCACTGCAACCTCCACCCCTGAGGTTCAAGCAACTCTCCTGCCTCAACCTCCCGAGTAGCTGGGACGACAGGCATTCGCCACCACGCCTAGCTAATTTTTGTATTTTTAGTAGAGACGAGGTTTCGCCATGTTGGCCAGGCTGGTCTCGAACTCCTGACCTCAGGTGATCCACCTGCCTTGGCCTCCCAAAGTGCTAGGATTACAGGCGTGAGCCACTGCACCCAGCCAGGCATTGTTATTATAGGGTTAACTAAGGTTAATTTATCATTGAAGAGAAATGGTGTTCTGGCCAGGTGCAGTGGCTCACACCTGTAATCCCAGCACTTTGGGAGGCCAAGGTGGGAAGATCGCTTGAGCCCAGGAGTTTGAGACTAGCCCAGGCGGCATAGTGAGACCCTGTCTCTTTTTTTTAATTAAAAAATTAATAAATAATGCCTGGCGCAGTGGCTAACATCTGTAATCCTTTCACATTGGGAGGCCAAGGCAGGTGGATCACCTGAGGTCAGGAGTTTGAGACTAGCCTGGCCAACATGGTGAAATCCCATCTCTACTAAAAATACAAAAATTAGCCGGGCATGGTGGCACATGCCTGTAATCCCAGCTACTCGGGATCCTGAGGCAGGAAAATCACTTGAACCCGGGAGGCAGAGGTTGCAGTGAACTGAGATCATGCCACTGCATTCCAGCCTGGGCAACAAGAGCGAAACTCTGTCTCTACATAAATAAATGTATAAATAATAAAGAGAAAATTTTGTTTTCTATAAATGCAGTGTAGTTCAAGTGTACAGTGCTTATAAGGTCTACAGAAGTGTACAGCAATGTCGTAGGCTTCCACATTAACTCACCACTCACTCACTGACTCACTCGGAGCAACTTCAACTCCTGCAAACTCCATTTGTGGCAAGTGCTCTATAAGGGTGTACCATTTTTTATCTTTTGTACTATCCTTTACTGTGTCCTTTCTATGTTTAGGTACACAAATATTTACCATTGTGTCACAGTTGCCTACAGTATTCAGTAAAGTAACATGCTGTTCAGGTTTGTAGCCTGGGAGCAATTGGCTACACCATAGCCTAGGTGTGTAGTAGGATCTACTATCCGGGCTTGTGTAAACACACTCTATGATGTTCACACAATGATGAAATCAGCTAATGACACGTTTCTCAGTAGGTATCCCTGTCCTTAAGCAATGCATGGCTGTATTCCTGTAATATCCTTTCCCAAAATGCATAACCTTGTTCTAACCATGAGAAAACATCAAACAAACCCAAATTGAGGGGCCTTCTCCAAATTTCTCCAAATTGACCAGTAGTCTCCAAAAACTGTCAAGATCATTGGAAGATAAAGAAAGACTGAGGACATTAGGAGAAACTCAGAGCCTGGGCAGTACGGCAAGACTCTGTCTCTCAAAAAAAAAAAAAAAAGGTTTGAAAAAATTAGCTCAGCATGGTGGCATATGCCTATAATCCTAGCTACTGGGGAGGATGAGGCAGGAGAACCACTTGAGCCCAGGAAGTCAAGGCTGCAGTAAGCTATGATTGTGTGACTGCACTCCAGTCTGGGTGACAGAGCAAGACCCTAACTCTAAAATAACACCAGCAAAAGACTAAGGAGAAGGCTGGGCAACAAAGTGAGACTTCGTCTCTACAAAACAATGAAACAATGAGGTGAGTGTGGTGGTGTGTGCTTATAGTCCTGGCTACTAGCTACTTGGGAGGACTATAAGTACACACCACCAAACTCACCTCATTTTTTTTTTTAGGAGGCTGAGGTGAGAGGGTCACTCAAGTCTGGGGGTAGAGGCGGCAGCGAGTCATGGTCATGCAGTGCACTCCAGCTTGGGCGACAGAGTGAGGCGCTGTCTCAAAAAAAAAAAAAAAAAAAGAGAGAGAGAAATAATAACTAAATGCCATGTGAATGTGAAATCCTGGAATAGGAAAAGGACATCATTGGAAACGCTGCTGAAATTTGAATAAGTTCTATGCTTTAGATGATAGTATGGGCACACCTTGGAGATATTGCAGGATTGGTTCCAGATCACTGCAATAAAGTATTGCAATAAACCAAACCACATAAATGTTTTAGTTCCCCAGTGCATATAAAAATTATGTTTATACTATACTTTAAGTCTGTTAAGAGTGCAATAGGGAGCATGCCACTGCACTCCAGCCTGGGTGACGAGCGAAACCGTGTCTCAAGAAAAAAAAAAAAAACCATGTCTCAAAAAAAAAAATACTTTATTGCTAACAAATGCTAATAATCATTTAAGCTTTCAACAAGTTTTTAATTATTTTGCTGTTAGAGGGTCTTGCCCCCATGTAGATGCTGCTTACCGATCAGGGTGGTTGTTACTGAGGGTTGGAATGGCTGTGGCAGTTTTTAAGGTAAGACCACAGTGAAGTTTGTCACATCAATGGACTCTTCCTTTCATGAAAGATTTCTCTGCAGCATGCGATGCTGTTTGATAGCATTTTACCCCACAGTAGAACTTCTTTCAATATTGGAGTCAAACCCTGCTGCATCTTTATTAACTAAATGTATGTAACATTCTAAATTATTTGTTGTCATTTCAACAATGATCACTGGCCGGGTTGCAGTGGCTCACACCTGTAATCCCAGCACTTTGGGGAGGCTGAGGCAAGCAGATTCCTTGAGCTCAGGAGTTCAAGACCAGCCTAGGCAACACTGTGAAACCCTGTCTCTACAAAAAATACAAAAATTCACCAGGCATGGTGGCATATGCCTGTAGTCCCAGCTACTCAGGAGGCTGAGGCAAGAGAATCGCTTGAACCTGGGAGGCGGAGGTTGCAGTGAGTTGAGATCACACCACTGCACTCCAGACTGGGCCACAGAGCAAGACTCCATCTCAAAACAAAACAAAACGAAACAAAACAAAACAAAACAAACAATGTTCACAGCATCTTCACCAGGAGTAGACTTTGTCTCGAGAAACCACGTTCTTTTTTTTTTTTTTTCTCAAGACCAAGTCTTGCTCTGTCACCCAGGCTGGAGTGCAGTGGCGCAATCTTGGCTCACTGCAACCTCCACCTCCTGGGTTCAGGTGATTCTCCTGCCTCAGCCTCCTGAGTAGTTGGGATTATAGGTGCCCACCACCACACCGGGCTAATTTTTGTACTTTTAGTAGAAATGGGGTTTTGCTATGTTGGCCAGGCTGGTCTCAAACTCCTGACATCAAGCGACCTGCCTGCCTCAGCCTCCCAAAGTGCTGGGGTTACAGGCGTGAACCACCATGCCTGGCCAAGAAACCACTTTCTTTACTCTTCCATAAGAAACATCTCTTATGTATTTAAGTTTTGTCATGAGGTTGCAGCAATTCAGTCACATGTTCAGGCTCTACTTCTAATTCTAGTTATCTTGCTATTTTCTACCACATCTGCAGTGACTTCTCACTGAAGTCTTGAACTCCTCAATGTCTTCCATGAGGATTGGAATCAACTTCTCCCAAACTCCTATGAATCCTGATATTCTGACCTCCTTCCATGAATCATGAGTGTTCTTTAATGGCATCTGGAATGGTGAATCTTTTCCAGAAGGTTTTCGATTTACTTTGCCTGAATCCATCAGAGGAATCACTATTTATCGCAGTTATAGCCTTACAAAATATATTCTTTAAATAATAAGACTTGAAAGTTGAAATTACTCCTTGATGCATGGGCTGTAGACTGAACGTTGTGTTAGCAGGTATGAAAACAACATTCATCTCCTTGTACATCTCTTGGGTGACATCTCTTGGGTGACAGAGCTCTTGGGTGACAAGGTATATTGTCAATGAGCAATAATATTTTGAAAAGAATCTTTTGTCTGAGCAGTAGATCTCAACAGTGGGCTTAAAATATTCAGTAAACCAGATGTGTAAACAGATGTGCTGTCATCTCGGCTTTGTTGTTCCACTTGTAAAGTACAGACACAGTAGATTTAACACAATTCTTAAAGGTCTTAGGATTTTCAGAATGGTAAATGACCATTAGCCTCAACTTAAGGTCACCAGCTGCATCAACCCCTAACAGGAGAGTCAGCCTGTCCTTTGAAGCTTTGAAGCCAGGCATTGACTTCTCCTCTCTAGTTATAAAAGTCCTAGATGGCATCTTGTTCCAGTATAAAGCTGCTTCATCTACGTTGGATATTTGTTGTTTAGTGCAGCCATCTTCACCAATGATCTTAGATCTGGGTAACTTGCTGCAGCTTCTACAACAGTGCATGCTGCTTCACTTTGCACTTTTATGTAATGGAGATGGCTTCCTTCCTTTACCTCATGAATCCACTTGTGCTAGCTTCAAACTTTTTCCTGAAGCTTCCTAACCTCTCTTAGTCTTCACAGAATTGAAGATAGTTAGAGCCTTGCTCTTGATTAGGCTTTGGCTTAAGGGAATATTGTGACTGGTTTGATCTACCCAGACCAGTCAAACTTTCTACGTATCAGCAATAAGGCTATTTTACTTTTTTAGCATTTGTGTGTTCACTGAAGTAGCACTTTTATTTATTTGTTTGTTATTATTTTTTGAGACAGAATCTCGCTCTGTTGCTCAGGCTGAGTGCAGTGGTGTGATCACAGCTAACTGCAACCTCGAACTTCTGGGCTCAAGCGATCCTCCTGCCTCAGACTCCTGAGTACCTGGGACTACAGGCTCATGCCACCACATCTGGCTAATTTTTATTTTCTATTTTTTATAGATATAAGATCGCATTATGTTGCCCAAGCTAGTCTTGAACTCCTGGGCTTAAGTGATCCTCCTGCCTTGGCCTCCTAAAGCACTGAGATTACAGGTGTGTGCCACCATGCTTGGCCTAGAGTACTACTTTTAATTTCTTTCAAGAACTTTTCCTTTGCAATCACAACTTGGCTAACTGTTGGGAGCAAGAGGCCTGGCTTTCAGCCTGTCTTGGCCTTCAACATGCCTTCCTCACTAAGGTTAATCATTCTCACTGCTTATGTTCAAAATTGTACTGAAAGTTCTAGCTTTTGGTTTAAAGTGAGAGATGTGGGACCCTTCCTTTCACTTGAGCACTCAGAGGCCACTGCAGGGTTATTAAATGGCCTAATTTCAGTATTGCTGTGTCTTAGGGGATACGAAGGTCCAAAAAGAGGGAGAGAGAGCAGCAGTTCCCACCTTTTTGGCACCAGGGACCAGTTTCATGGAGACAATTTTTCCATGGACTGGGGGATGGGGAAGTAGTCTGGGGATGATTCAAGCACATTACAATTAATGTGCACATTATTTCTGTTATTATTACACTGTAATAGGTAATGAAATATTTTTACAACTCACCATAGTATAGAATCAGTGGGAGCCCTGACCTTGCTTTCCTGCAGCTAGACAGTCCCATCTGGGAGTGATGAGATACAGTGACAGATCATCAGGCATTAGATTCTCATAAGGAGCACACAACCTAGATCCCTCACATGTGCAGTTCACAACAGGGTTCACACTCCTATGAGAATCTAATGCCGCTGCTGATCTGACAGGAGGTGGCGCTCAAATTGATTTAACAAACAAATTCTTCAATGTGAGCAATGGGAATGGCTGTAAATACAATACAGATGAAGCTTTGCTGGCTCGCCCGCCTCTCACCTCCTGCTGTGCAGCCGGGTTCCCAACAGGCTATGGACTGGTACTGGTCTGTGACCCAGGTGTTGGGGAACCCTGATATATGGGAATGGCCGATCCACGATGTAGTCAGAACACACATATTGATGAATAACCTTGCTGTTCTATGTGGGCACAGTCCATGGCACCCCAAAACAATTACATAGTAACATCAAACATCACTAAATACAGATCACCATAACAGATACAATAATATAATAATACTACTAAGGTTTGAACGATTGTGAGAATTACCAAAATGTGACACTATGACGTAAAGTGAGTACATGCTATTGGAAGAATGGTGCTGACAGACTTGTGTGATGCAGGGGTGCCGCAAACTTTCAATTTGTTTAAAAAAAAAAATTGCAAAGCACAATAAAGCAAAGTGCAATAAAACAATGTATGCCTGAGTTATACCAAGATTAATTTCCTGGTTTTAATGACTACACTATGACATATAAGAAGGTAGTATTAGATGAAGCTGATTGAAAGGTATATGGGAATTCTCTGAACTTTTTTCTAAGTCTGAAATTAGATAAAAATAAAAAGTTTTCTGGGTTTTTTTTTATTTGTTTTTTCGAGACAGGGTCACTCTGTCACCCACGCTGGAGTGCAGTGGCATAATCTCGGCTCACCGTAACCTCCACCTCCTGGATTCAAGCAACTCTCCCACCTCAGCCTCTTGTGTAGCTGAGACTACAGGCACACACCACCATGACCGGTTAATTTCTTTTTTCTTTCTTTCTTTTTTTTTTTTTTGTAAAAAGAGATGGTGAAATCCCATCTCTACCAAAAATACAAAAATTATCCAGGTGTGGTGGCAGGTGCCTGTAATCCCAGCTACTCGGGAAGCTGAGGCAGGAGAATCGCTTGAACCCAGGAGGTGGAGGTTGCAATGAGCTGAGATTGTGCCATTGCACTCCATCCTGGGCAACTTTTTTGTTGTTGTTGTTAAAAAAAAAAAAAAAAAAAAGAGGCGCAGTGGCTAACGCTTGTAATCTCAGCACTTTGGAAGGCTGAGGCGTGCGGATCACAAGGTCAGGAGTTCGAGACCAGCCTGGCCAACACAATGAAACCCCGTCTCTACTAAAAAATACAAAAATTAGTTGGGCATGGTGGCAGGCACCTGTAATCCCAGCTACTCAGGAGGCTGAGGCAGGAGAATCGCTTGAACCCGGGAGGCAGAGGTTGCAGTGAACCAAGATCACACCACTGTACTCCAGCCTGGGCGACAGAGTGAGACTCTGTCTCAGGGAAAAAAAAAAAAAAAAAAAAAAAGGTGTGTGTCTACAAATGTCAGTAGAGCATTTGGTGTAAAAATATTGAATATAGAATGATGTGAATATTAAAGCCAATAGTTATTTCATATTCTTTTGCCCATTTTTAAAAAAGTATTGTCTTATGTTTTAGTAAGAAAACATATCTGAACTCCCAGAATAAGGGAATGGAACTAAGAAAGTAGTTAAAACCACTGTCATCCTGGAGTGACAGTGGGCACGCAGCCTTTTCCCTTAAGGAGCAGCAGTCTTTTCCCGTGAGGAGCCTGACACAGTGAGGGGAGGCAGGGAGAACAGACTACACTAAAAAACCTAGCCAGTCACTAGATAAATAAACAGAGGAAGGGGACAGTATACAGAGTTACTATATTGCATTATCTAAAATGTTTCTGACAAAAACAATTGTAGACATACAAAGAAACAGGAAAGTGTGATTCACACTAGAAAACGAGCAACGAACCAAAAAAACAGGCAACAGATACTGCATGTGAGAGCAACCAGACTTCAGATTTAACAAATTCTTCAAAGTATAATAGTGGTTAGAGATATGTTGGAACAAACTAAAGGAAACTATGATTAAAGAAGTAAAGGGGCTGGGTGCGGTGGCTCACGCCTGTAATACCAGCACTTTGGGAGGCCAAGGCGGGTGGATCATTTGAGATCAGGAGTTCAAGACAAGCCTGGCCAACATGGGGAAACACCGTCTCTACTAAAAACACAAAAATTAGCTGGGCGGTAGTGGCATGCGCCTGTAAACCCAGCTACTCAGGATGCTGAGGCAGGAGAATCACTTGAGCCTGGGAGGCCAAGGTTGTGATGAGTCAAGATCACGCCACTGCACTCCAGCCTGGACAGTGTGGGACCCTGTCTCAAAAAAAAAAAAAAAAAGAAGAAGAAGAAGAAGTAAAGGAGACTGGGCCCTACGGCGCTTGCCTGTAATCCCAGCAGTTTGGGAGGTCGAGGTGGGCGGATCATTTGAGGTCAGGAGTTTGAGACCAGCCTGGCCAACATGGTGAAACCTCGTCTCACTAAAAATACAAAAAAAAAAAAAAATTAGCTGGGCGTGGTGGCACACGCCTGTAATCCCAGCTACTTGGGAAGCTAAGGCAGGAGAATTGCTTGAACCTGTGAGAAGGAGGTTGCAGTGAGCCAAGATTGGGTCACTGCAGTCCAGCCTGGACGACAGAGCAAGATTCCATCTCAAAAAAAAAAAGGTAAAGCGGTTGGGAGCAGTGGCTCACGCCCCTAATCCCAGCACTTTGGGAGGCTGAAGCTGGCAGATCACTTGAGGTTAGGAATTCGAGACCAGCCTGGGAAGCATCGTAAAACCTTATCTGCACAAAATAATTTAAAAATAAGTTGACATGGTGGCGCATGCATGTAATCCCAGCTACTCAGGAGGCTGAGGTGGGAGGATGCTTGGGCCTGGGAGATCAAGGCTGCAGTGAGCCATGACCGTGCCACTGCACTCTAGGATGAGTGGCAGAGAGGGATCCCGTCTCAAAAAAAAAAAAAAAAAAAAAAAAAAAAAAAAGACAGTTACAGACTGATTAGTAGTGAAATTACAGGTGTGGGCCATCACACCTGGACTAACCTGCATATTCCTCAATAAAATATCCCAAGTAAATGTGGCAAACATTGAGCTTTTTTCAATCTGGGTGGTAAACAGACTTATCATATTATATTCTGTACTTTGCAGTGTTTTGAAATATAATGATGATGATGATAAAAATATTATTCCTCAAATTCCCTATACTTATAGTTGAAATAATTGATTGGATTTATGTTTTAAAGAGTAATAAAAGTATATCTAAAATATATATTTTTTCTTCACATGTAAATTTAAAATGTCCACAGGAGATGGCACCAATAGATCATTGAAAAACACTCTTCATTGGTAATTGGACACAGAATTACAAAATACAGATATAATAGAGAAAATCCCATTGTATTATTAATACTTCTATTAAAAAATATATATATATATTTTTGAGACGGAGTCTTGCTCAGTTGCCCAGGATGGAGTGCAATGGCGCGATCTCAGCTCATTGCAACCTCCACCTCCTGGGTTCAAGCGATTCTCCTGCCTCAGCTTCCCGAGTAGCTGGGATTACAGGCACCTGCCACCACACCTGGATAATTTTTGTATTTTTGGTAGAGATGGGATTTCACCATGCTGGCCAGGCTGGTCTCGAACTCCCGACCTCAGGCGATCTGCCCACCACGCCTTGCTTTTTTTTTTTTTTGAGACAGAGTCTTGCTTTGTCACCTAGGCTGGAGTGCAGTGGCATGATCTCAGCTCACTGCAACTTCCACCTCCCAGGTTCAAGCAATTATCCTGCCTCAACCTCTGGAGTAGCTGGGATTACAGGTACCCGCCACCATGCCCAGCTAATTTTTGTATTTTTAGTAGAGATGGGGTTTCACCATGTTGGCCAGGCTGGTCTCGAACTTCTGACGTCGTGATCCGCCCCCCTCGGCCTCCCAAAGTGCTGGGATTACAGGCATGAGCCACCAGGCCCAGCCTATCAACAATATTTTGTATCTGCATAGAGATTTACTTTTCGGAAATCAAAAAAAGCCCCCATTTCCTTATCTATAAAACAGGTATGAATATCCATATCACAGGAATGTTAAGGATAAAAAGAGAAATAGGCCGGGCGCAGTGGCTCAAGCCTGTAATCCCAGCACTTTGGGAGACCGAGACGGGCGGATCACGAGCTCAGGAGATTAAGACCATCCTGGCTAACACGGTGAAACCCCATCTCTACTAAAAAATACAAAAAACCAGCCGGATGAGGTGGCAGGCGCCTGTAGTCCCAGCTACTCGGGAGGCTGAGGCAGGAGAATGGCGTGAACCCAGGAGGCGGAGCTTGCAGTGAGCTGAGATCCAGCCACTGCACTCCAGCCTGGGCGACAGAGCGAGACTCCATCTCAAAAAAAAAAAAAAGAGAAATAATTGTATAAACTCTGCATGAAACCATCAAAGGCCATACAAAAGTAAAGACTGACAGCCTGATACAGTGAGGAGTTATATTTTAAAGTTGTGTGCTCACAGATATTACAGTGCTTACTAAGCATCAGGCACATATACAAATTAATGGAAATACAATATGGATAATATTTAAAGGCAGAATTTGGAGATTACAGTTAGGGTGGTAACAAGGGGATTTGTGCCAAGAGATTGTCCCCAAAGTGTAATAGAAGATTTGAAAGGTGTTAGTACAGTCTTTTTTTTTTTTTTATTGATACGAAGTCTCGCTCTGTCGCCAGGCTGGAGTGCAGTGGCGTGATCTTGGCTCGCTGCAATTTCTGCCTCCCAGGTTCAAACGATTCTCCTGCCTCAGCCTCCCTAGTAGTTGGGACTACAGGTGCATGCCACCATGCCTAGCTAATTTTTGTATTTTTAGCAGAAGCAGGGTTTCACCATGTTGGCCAGGATGGTCTCAATCTCTTGACCTCGAGATCCACCCGCCTTGGCCTCCCAAAGTGCTGGTAGTACAGTCTTTGACAGTCAAAAAGTCTTCTTGGGAAAATGACACTTGTCCTTCCTTGGAAGGAGATGGCATTGCCTACACAAGAGAGTGTGTGACTGGCGCAGTGGCTCATGCCTATAATCCCAGCACTTTGGGAGGCCAAGGCAGGTGGATCACCTGAGGTCAGAAATTCGAGACCAGCCTGGGCACATGGTGAGACCCCATCTCCATTAAAAATACAAAAATTAGCCAGGCGTGATGGTGCACACCTGTAGTCCCAGCTACTCAGGAGGCTGAGGCAAGAGGATCACTTGAACCCAGGAGGCAGAGGTTGTAGTGAGCTGAAATTGTGCCACTGCACTCCCGCCTGGGTGACAGAGAGACTCAATCTTAAAAAAAAAAAAAAAAAAGTATGTGGGGTGGAGGCTAAAGGGGATTATAGACAAATGCCATGGCAAATGCAAAAAACAATGTAGTGCCTCTGAAGAACCCCAGTAATATGGCCAAAGCGGGGAGTATGGAGACATGAAGCCAGAGGTCAGAGACAGATTGTGAAGGGCCTTAAAAGTCCTTTTAGGCTGGGCACAGTGGTTCACACCTATAATCCTAGCACTTTGGGAGCCCGAGGCGGGTGGATCACCTGATGTTAGGATCTTGAGACCAGCCTGACCACCATGGGGAAACTCTGTCTCTACTAAAAGTACAAAAAATTAGCCAGGTGTGGTAGCAGGCGCCTGTAATCCCAGCTACTCCAGAGGTTGAAGCAGATTCACTTGAAGCTGGGAGGTGGAGGTTATAGTGAGCTAAGATCGCGCCATTGCGCTCCACCCTGGGCAAGAGCGAAACTCTGTCTCAAAGAAAAAAAAAAAGAAAAAAGAAAAAGAAAAAGTCTTTTTAATGAGTTTGGACTTGGTGCTAAGAGCATTGAATTGTCTTAAATGGGTGTGGATATAATCCGATTTAATCCGATATAATCTGATATAATTCGATTCGTATTTTTTTAAATCTTTGGCAAAATGGAAGCATTCTGGAGGAAAACAGAAAAGATGACAAGGTTGAAGTGGCGCTGGTCTCAGTGGGAAAGGATTTAGGCTTAGGAATGGAGTGGCAGTGAGAATGGGAAGATCCAGCCTATTTAAGAAATAGAATGCACAGACCTTGGTTGGTTGAATCAGATGGGGAAATGAATTAGTAGATGTTTCAGTTACCTGTTGCTGCACAACAAAGCATCTTCAAACTTAGCAGTTTAAAAGAATAACATGGACATCTACATGAAAGGAATAAAGTTGGACCTATAGTTCACACTATATGTAAAAATTAACTCAATGTGAATCAGAGACCTAAATGTAAGAGCTAAAACTTTATAATTTTATAACTTTCAGAAGAAAACATAGGAGTAAATCATGATCTTGCATTAGGCAGTGGTTGATTACATTTGACACCAAAAGCAAAAGTGGTAAAAGAAAAAGTTGATAAATTGGACTTCAGTAAGATTAAAAACTGACCGGGCATGGTGGCTTACACCTGATATTAATCCCAGCATTTTGGGTGGGATTTTGTCTCTACAATGAAATAGAAAGCTTAGCCAGGTGTGCTAGTGCACGCCTGCAGTCCCAGCTGCTCGGGAGGCTGAGGTGGGAGAATCGCTTGAGCCTAGTAGTTTAAGGCTGCAGTGAACTATGATTGCATCACCACAATTCAGCCTGTGGCGAGACAGCAAGACCTGTCTCAAAACAAACAAATAATAGATTAAACATTTTTGTACATCTTATATCAGATAAAACACTTGTATCCAGAATATATACTTTTACAACTCAACAATAAAAAGACAAACAGGCCAGGCACGGTGGCTCATCCCTCTAATTCCAGCACTTTGGGAGGCTGAGGCAGGCGGATTGCTTGAGTCCAGGAGTATAAGACCAGCCTGAGCAACAGAGCGAAACCCCGTCTCCACTAAAGATACAAAAAATTAGCTGAGCATGGTGGCACGTGTCTGTAGTCCCAGCTACTCTGGGGGCGGAGATGGAAGAAGTGCTTGAGCCCAGGAGGTCTAGGATACAGTGAGCCCTGATCACGCCAGTGCACTCCAGCCTGGGTGACAGAGTGAGACGCTGTTTCAAAATAAATAAATAAATAAATAAATAAATAAATAAATAAATAAATAAAATAGAAATAATAATTCTGTTTATTTGTTTGTTTTGTTTTTGAGACAGAGTCTTGCTCTCTTGCCAGGCTGGAGTGCAGTGGCATGATCTTGGCTCACTGCAACCTCCGCCTCCCAGGTTCACGTGATTCTCCTGCCTCAGCCTCCCAAGTAGCTGAGATTACAGACACCCGTCACCACCCCCAGCTAATTTTTTTTATTTTTAGTAGAGATGGGGTTTCACTACGTTGGCCAGGCTGGTCTCGAACTCCTGACCTCAGATGATCCACCCGCCTCAGCCTCCCAAAGTGCTAGGATTAGAGGTGTGAGCCACTGTGCCTGGCAATAAAACAATTTTTTTTTCTTTGAGATGGAATTTCGCTCCTGTTGTCCAGGCTGGAGTGCCTCAGCCTCCCAAGTAGCTGGGATGACAGGCACCTGCCACCACGCCTGGCTAATTTTTGTATTTTTAGTAGAGATGAGGTTTCACCAGGTTGGCCAGGCTGGTCTTGAACTCCTGACCTCAGATGATCCACCCACCTTGGCCCCACAAAGTGCTAGGATTACAAGCGTGAGCCACCACACCTGGCCAAAAAAATTTTGTTTTAAAAAGACAAATAATAGCCAAGCATGGAGGCTCATACCTGTAGACCCAGCACTTGGGAGGCTGAGGCAAGAGGATCACTTGAGCCCAGGAGTTTGAGACCAGCCTGGGCAACACAGTAAGCCCCGTCTCTACAAAAAAATTAAAAAATTAACTAGCATGGTGGCACATGCCTGTGGTCCCAGCTACTCAGGAGGCTGAAGTGGGAGGACTGCTCAAGCCCAGGATGTCAAGGCTGCAGTGAGCTATGATCACACCACTGCCCTCCAGCCTGGATGACAGAGTGAGACTCTGTCTTTAAAGAAAAAAAAAAAAAAGACAAATAATCTACTTTGGGGGAAAATCTGCCAGGTGTGGTGGCGCGTGCCTGTAGTCCCAGCTACCAGCTGCTAGGGAGGCTGAGGTGGGAGGACTAAGGTTGCAGTGAGCTATGACTGAGCCACTACACTCCAGTCCTGGGTGAGGCCCCAACTCTTAAAAAAAAAAAAGACAAATAATTCAATATAAAAATGGGCAAAGGACTTGAATAGACACTTCTCCAAAGAAGATGTAGAATGGCCAATAAGCACATGAAGATAAGCTCAACATTACTAGCCATCAGAGAAATGCAAAACAAAACCACAATAAGGTAACCCTTTCCATTCTCCTTGGATAGCTATAATCAAAAACACAATAACAAGTGTTGGTGAGGATGTGGGGAAATAAAAACTCTCATACACTACTAGTGGGAACATAAAATGCTACAGCCACTTTGGAAAACAGTTTGGCAGTTCCCCCCCAAATTAAACAGTTACCCTATGACTCAGCAATTCACTCATAGCTACAGATCCAAGAGAAAACATATATCATACAAAAACTTGCACATGAAAGTTTACATAACATTATTTCACAGTAGCTGAATAACAGTAACAAATCAAATGTCCATCAGCTGATGAACAGATAAACAGAATGCGATTTTTTTTTTTCGAGACAGTGTCTTGCTCTGTCGCCCAGGCCATAGTGCAATGGCATGATCTCGGCTCACTGCAACCTCCGCTTCCCGAGTTCAAGCGATTCTCCTGCTTCAGCCTCCCAAGAAGCTGGAATTACAGGCATGTGCCACCATGCCCAGCTAATTTTTATATTTTTCGCAGAGATGGGGTTTCACCTTGTCCAGGCTGGTCTCAAACTCCTGACCTCGTGATCCCCCTGCCTTAGCCTCCCAAAGTGCTGGGATTACAGGTTTGAGCCACCACACCTGGCCCAATATATTCTTACAATGGTATATTATTCAGCCATAGAAAGGAATGAACTTCTGATACTTGCTACAATGTGGATGTATCCTGAAAACATTATGCCAAGTTAAAGAAGCTAGACATAAAAGGTCACATATTGTATGATTCTCTTTATATGTGATGTCCAGAATAAACAAATCTCAAGAGACAGAAAGCAGATTAGTGGCTGGGGGCTGGGAGAAACGGACAACGACTGCTAATGGGTACAGAGATTCTTTGGGGGGTGGTGAAAACGTTTTGCAATAGATAGTGGTGACAGTTGCATGACTTTATGAATATACTAAAACTCATGGAGTTGTGCACTATAAAGGGATTATTTACATGGCATATGAATTATACAATTTTAAAAATTAGATATTAAAAGAACACAAAAGACAATGGTTTATTACTTTTCACAATTCTCAGAGTTAACTGGGCAGGCTTTCTGCTTTCATATAGCTAGGATCACTCACGTGACTGTATTTAGCTGGTAGCTGGGCTGGACCGGATGATTCAGGGAGGCCTCATTCATATGTCTGGAACCTTGGTGCTGGCTGTCAGCTGCAATACTTTGGTTCTCCTCCACATCTTCTCTCTCTCTTTCTCTCACTATCTCTCTCTCTCTGTCTCTAGCAGAACAATCTGAGCCTCCTTACAGCATGGCAGCTGAGCTCCAAGAGAGAGAAATGGAAGTTGTCATGCCTTTTAAGGGCCAGGCCCAGAACTACCTCCGCATCCCTTCTGCTGCATTCTATTGGTCAGAGCACAAGGCCAACCCAGACTCAAGGGAAGGAGAACTTGACACGACCTTTCTTCACCCCCCAGCTTTACTGAGGTATGATTGAACAAATAAAAAGTGCATATATTTAGGGTATGCAATGTGATGTCTTGATATACTTATACATTGTGAAATCATTACCACAGGCGAGCTAATTAACATATCAATCACCTCACGTAATTACCATTTTCTGTTTGTTTGTTTGCTTTGAAAAAGGGTCTTTCTGGCCTGTCAGAGTGACTGACGCCTGTAATCCCAGCACTTTAGGAGGCTGAGGCAGGTGGATCACTTGAGGTCAGGAGTCCGAGACAAGTCTGGCCAATATGGTGAAACCCTGTCTCTACTAAAAATACAAAAATTAGCTGGGTATGGTGGCTCATGCTTGTAATCACAGCTACTTGGGAGGCTGAGGCAGGAGAATTGCTTGAACCTGGGAGGCAGAGGTTGCAGTGAGCCGAGATCACACCACTGCACTCCAGCCTGGGCAACAGAGGGAGGCTCCATCTCAAAAAAAAAAAAAAAAAGCTAAAGAAAAAGGGTCTTTCTCTGTCACCCAAGCTAGAGTGCAAAGTGCAGTGGCATGATCACAGTTCACTGCAGCCTCCTAAGCTCAAGCCATCCTCTCATATCAGCCTCCTGAGTAGCTGGGACTACAGGCATGCACCACAACACCCAGCTAATTTTTAAAATTTTTGTAGAGATAGGGTCTCACTGTGGTGCCCAGGCTGGTCTCAAACTCCTGGGTTCAACTGATCCTCCCACCTCTGCCTCCCAAAGTGCTGGGACTATAGGCATGAGCCGCTGCGCCTGGCCCGTGTGTGTGTGTGTGTGTGTGTGTGTGTGTTGTGAGAACACTTGAGGTCTACTCTCCTAGCAAATTTCAAGTACAGAAGGACTTTTAAAAGTTCATGCAGGTGCAGTGCGATGGCTCACACCTGTAATCCCGGCACTTTGGGAGGCCGAGGCAGGTGGATCGCCTGTGGTCAGGAGTTTGAGACCAGCCTGGCCAGCATAGTGAAACCCCATCTCTACTAAAAATACAAAAAATTAGCTGGACATGGTGGTGGGCGCCTGTAATCCCAGCTACTTGGGAGGCTGAGGCAGGAGAATCACTTGAACCAGGAGGCGGAGGTTGCAGTGAGCGGAGATTAAGACATTCCACTCCAGCCTGGGCAACAATAGCAAAACTTCATATCAAAAAAAAAAAAATTCATGAAAAATAAAATTAAAAAGATAAACTTCATTTCTTAACATAAGCTTCATTGAGTTCAAGACACTTGTAAATGATGATAGCAGCCATTTAGTTCATCCCTAAAGAACTGAGGGGCCTGGGAATTTAACCATGTCAATACATGTCTTTTTTACATTGTTAGCTGAAGAAACGTGGGTGCCCTTTAAGATTTTTTTTTAATGGAGTCTCCCTCTGTTGCCCAGGCTGGAGTGCAGGGGCATGATCTCAGCTCACTGCAACCTCCACCTTCCAGGTTCAAGTCATTTTCCTGCCTCAGCCTCCGGAGTAGTTGGGATTACAGGTGTGCACCACCACACCCGGCTTATTTTTAGTAGGGAGAGGGTTTCACCGAGTTGGCCAAGCTAGTCTCAAATTTCTGACCTCAAGTGATCTGCCTGCCTCGGCCTTAAGGTTAGAAAAAAATAAATAAGTCAGAAGAAGGCAAATCATGACTGTAAGGTGGATGCCTAATGATTTCCCATCAAAACTCTCAAAAATTGCCCTGTTTGATGAGAGGAATGAGCAGGAGCGTTGTTGTGGTGGAGAAAAACTCTCTAATAAAGCTTTCCTGTGTGGTTGTTTCTTTTCTTTTCTTTTCTTTTCTTTTTTTGTTTGTTTGTTTTGTTTTGTTTTGTTTTGAGATGGAGTCTCACTCTGTCGCCAGGCTGGAGTGCAGTGGCATGATCTCGGCTCACTGCAACCTCCGCCTCCCTAGTTCAAGCGATTCTCCTGCCTCAACCTCCCAAGTAGCTGGGATTACAGGCACACGCCACCACACCCAGTTAACTTTTGTATTTTTTTAGTAGAGACAGGGTTTCACCATATTAGCCAGGATGGTCTTGATCTCCTGACCTCGTGATCTACCCACCTCGGCCTTCCAAAGTGCTGGGATTACAGGCGTGAGCCACCGCGCCCGGGATTTTTTTTTTTTTTTTCCTAAATCTTCAGCTAACTTTCTTAAAACACTCTCATAATAAGCAGATGTTATTTTTCTTTGGCCCTCCCAGAAAGTCAAGAAGCAAAATGAGTTGAACATCCCCAGTAACTGTTGCCATGATCTTTGATCTTGATTGGTGTGCTTTTGCTTTGACTAGACCCCTCCCACCTCTTGGTAGTCATTGCTTTGATTATGCTTTGTCTTCAAAACTATACTGGTAAAGCCATGTTTCATTTTCTGTTACAATTCCTAGAAAAATGTTTAAGAATTTTGATCCTATTTGTTTAAAATTTCCATTGAAACCTTTGCTTGTCTACAGTTGATCAGCGTGCAACTGTTTGGGTAACTATTTAATGGAAATTTTGCTCAACTTTAATTTTTTAGTCAGACTTGTGTAAGCTGAACCAATTGAGATGTCTGTGATATTGGCTATTGTTTCTGCTGTTAATTGTCCATCTTAATTATGGCACAAACCAAGATATATTTTTCCTTGAAAATTGATGTGGATGATCTGCCACTTGGCACTTTGTCTTCAACATTGTCTCATCTATTCTTCTTCTTCTTTTTTTTTTTTTTGAGATGGAATCTCACTCTATCACCCAGGCTGGAGTTCAGTGGCACAATCTTGGCTCACTGCAGCTCCACCTCCTGGGTAGGTTCAAGCAATCCCCCTGCCTCGGCCTCCTGAGTAGCTGGGACTATAGGCACGCCCCACCATGCCTGGTTAATTTTCGTATTTTTTCAGTAGAGTCAAGGTTTCATCATTTTAGCCAGGCTGGTCTTGAACTCCTGACCTCAAGTTATCCACCCACCTTGGCCTCTCAAAGTGTTGGGATTATAGGCATGAGCCACTGCACCTGGTCATCTCATCCCTTCTTAAAACGAGTTATGCATTTGTAAATTACTGATTTGGGGGGGGCATTCTCTTTATAAACCTTTTATAAAGGATAAATTATTTCACCATTCTTCCATCCAAGCTTTATCATAAATTTGGTGTTTGTTCTTGCTTCAATTTTAGCAGAATTCATATTGCTCTGAAAGGGGCTCTTTTCAAACTGATGTCTTATCTTTCTTAGTGCCTCAGACTGGATCCTATTTTGACATGTTATAAGAAGTTAGTATGAGTTTATTTTGGTGCAAAAAGAGTTTGAAATCCATGCATAGTTTTTTCATAATACATATTTTCCATTAGCTTTTTGAAGACTCCACGTATACATTATTATTATTATTATTATTATTATTATTGAGACAGGATCTTGCTTTGTTGCCCAGGCTGGAGTGCAACCTCTGCCTCCTAGGCTCAAGCAATTCTCCCACCTCAGCCTCCCAAGTGGCTGGGACTACAGGTGCGTGCCACCACATCTGGCTAATTTTTGTATTTTTTGTAGAGACTGGGTTTCACTATGTTTCCCAGGCTGGTCTCAAACTCCTGGGCTCAAGTGATCCACCTGCCTCAGTTTCCCAAAGTGCTGGGATTATAGGTGTAAATCACCACACCCAACCTTACAATATATTATTATTAACTATAGTCACCATGCTATACATTGGGTTCGACTCAACCTCCTGATGGGTGGGAGGAGCAGCATGTGCATATTGGGATGGTAAGAGTTGTCAACCAAGAAGCTAGACGTAAAAGGTTACATATTGTATGATTCTCTGGAGGCAGTCTTCCACAAGCAGTAAGAATCACATATAGGCCAGGCACGGTGGCTAACGCCTATAATCCCAACACTTTGGGAGGCTGAGGTGGGTGTATCACTTGAGCCCAGGAGTTTGAGAACAGCCTGGGCAACATGGCAAAACTCGGTCTCTACCAAAAATACAAAAAATTAGGCCAGGCGAGGTGGCTCATGCCTGTAATCCTAGCTCTTTGAGAGGCTGAGGTGGGTGGTTCACCTCATGTCAGGAGTTTGACACCAGCCTGGCCAATGTGGTGAACCAAAACAACAAAAATTAGCCAGGCATTGTGGCTTGCACCTGTAATCCCAGCTACTCGGGAGGCTAAGGCAGGAAAATTGCTTGAACCCAGGAGACAGTTGCAGTGAGCCAAGATCATGCCATTGCACTCCAGCCTGGATGACAAGAGAGAAATTCCATCTCAAAATAAATAAATAAATAAATATTTTAAAAATAAAAAAAATTAAAACAAAAATACAAAAAATTAGTCAGGCATGGTGGCGTGCACCTGTAGTCCCAGCTACTTGGGAGGCTAAGGTGGGAGAATCACCTGAAACTGAGAGTTAGAGGCTGGAGTGAGCCATGATTACACCACTGCACTACGGCCTGGGTAACGAAGTGAAACCTGTCTCAAAACACACAAACAAACCTACCAACCACATACAGTCTAAAGTACTGTGAATGGATAGTGGTATCATTATTAGCTAGAGGCAAAGTGACTCACCATAGTTTATGACAGAGCAAAGTCCTACTGAGTTTTTCCAACTCCCACTCCTGAATTAATTCTCTGTCATTGATGTCAGCCTGACTGTAATAAAAGGGAAAGCTGCTGATATTGAAAGTGGAGGGAAGAGAGCCCAAATATCTTCAATATAATAGCAAATCCTAGAGTCTAGAATGTAGTGGTTAAGGTAACACCCATTTACCAGTCTTGTGGCTTGGGAAAGTGGATTAACATCTGTGCATCAGTTTCCCTATCTATGAAATGGGGGGCAAGAACCAACATACATGTGACCACATGTGAGAAGTGAAAGGGGAACTAAGAAAATTTAAAAAAAAAATAGTTCTGTTAGTAGAATGTTCCCAACTGGACACAAACAGCACTCACAGAATATGAACAATGTCCCTAGACAGTTTCACCATGATTGTGTTTTGGACAAGACAGAAACAAAGCCTTCAACAGCCACAAAAATGAGAAAACATCCCCTTCTTCTAATATGAGTAATTCTGTGTGTGTGTGTTTTTTTTTTTTTTTTTTTTACCAGTGACAGCTGTAGCTTGCTTTGTTCCTCCTTCTGTTTAGATAAAACCAAGACTGAATTGCCTGTTTCCTGACAGCATCCAATTCAAATCTGGCCTCCTACTTTCCCAATCCCATTAGCATAACCCCAAATTCTACAAGAGGTTCCTCCTAATTCCTTTTCATTAAGAGGCTCCCTACTACACTTCAGGTGTGCCTTTTTATTATTTTTTAATATTTATTTATTATTATGTATATGTTTATTTTTGAGATGGAGTTTTGCTTTTGCTGGCCAGGCTGCAGTGCAATGGCACGACCTCAGCTCACTGCAACCTCCACCTGCTGGGTTGAAGCAATTCTTCTGCCTCAGCCTCCCAAGTAGCTGGAATTACAGGCACCCATCTCAACGTCCAGTTAATTTTTGTATTTTTTTGAGTAGAGGTGGGGTTTCACCATGTTGACCAGGTTAGTCTCAAACTCCTGACCTCAGGTAATCTGCCTGCCTCGGCCTCCCATAGTGCTGGGATTACAGGCGTGAGCCACCACACCTGGCCAAGTATGCCTTTTTATGGTGGGCACATATTCATCAAAAGTCATACTAAAGTATTCATATTGGCCATATTTGAAATAGATATAATATCCAAATGCCCAACAACAAAATGAATACATAAATTAAGGAAGAGTCACATAATGTAACATTATAACATATGTAACAATGAGAAACAAATACAACCTCACTCAACAATGTGAATGAATCTCATACTATCAAGCAAAAGAAGCTAGACCCTAAAACATATATTGTATAATGTGTACTCATTAAGTGTAAAAGCAGGTGAAACTAATCCATAGTGTTAAATGTCAGCATAATGATTATCTTTGTGGAGAGATGGGAAGAGGCATGAGGGGAACTCCCAGGTACAGGTAAAACTCTGTCCTTTCTCTGGGTGCTAGTTACATGTATGTGTTAAGTTGATGAAAAGTTAATAAGCTGTACTTATGATTCATGCACTTTTCTTTGTGTATGTTAGCCTGAATTTAAAAGTTTAAGAAAAAACAAATACCTTTTTTTTTTTTTTTGAGACAGAGTCTCACTCTGTTGCCCAGGCTGGAGTGCAGTGGGGCGATCTTGGCTCACTGCAATCGCTGCCTCCCGGGTTCAAGCGATTCTCCTGCTTCAGCCTCCCAAGTAGCTGGGATTACAGATGCACACCACTACGCCCGGCTAATTTTTCTATTTTTAGTAGAGACCGGGTTTCACCATGTTGGGCAGGCTGGTCACGAACTCCTGACCTCAAGTGATCCGCTGGTCTTGGTCTCCCAAAAGTGCTGGGATTGCAGGCATGAGCCACTGCGCCTGGCCAAAAACAAATACTTTTTTAAAAGAAAGTTTAAAACAAAAGTTTAAAAAAAAGAAAAAACAGGTGTAAACCTGAAAAATCTCCCAATTAACAAAGCTGAGACAATTGTAGCAACAAAATAATGTAGTATTGGAATGTAACCAGTATAAGATAAACATCCAGGAGTCCATACTGATACAAATAGCTAAATGAGGGAGAAGAGGCAAATTTCCCTGGGGGAAGATAATTTATGTACATACTCCCCACTGCAGGAGGTTGAGCTTAAATACCCCACCTTCCCACCTTGAATGTGGGTTGCATTTATTGACTTGGTTCCAAAGTAGTGTGGAAGGGTAGGAGGAGTAACTGCACAGTGGAGAAAACTGGCCAGCACTACCTTAGAGAGGTAATCAAGGTTAACATGATCAGTGATGTCATTTTGAGAGCAAGTACCCTTGATTCTATGTGATGAGAATAGCCAGTCACCTTGTGGTCTTCCTCCTAAACACCCAAAACCCCAGTCTAACCATGTGAAAAACATTGGCCAAACCCAAATTGAGGCACATTCCACCAAATATCCGAGGAGTAACTCTTCAAAACTGTCAAGGTCATCAAAAACAAGGAGAATCTGAGAAACTGCCACAGCCAAAAATAGCCTAAGAAGACATCATGAATAAATGCAATGTGGTGTCCTGGACAGGATCCTGGAACAACAACAAAGAAAGGACATTGAAGGAAAGCTGGTAAATGTGAATAAAATGTGTAGTTTAGTGAGTAATAATGTACCAATCAAACTGGTTTATTGGATGTGATCAACGTACCATAGTAAAATAATTAAGATGTTCATAATAGGAGAAACTAGGTGAGGAGACAGGAACTCTAGGTGTCACCTCTGCAACTTTTCTGCACAACTACAACTATTCTAAAATAAAAAGCGTTTCTTTTTAAACGGGGATCCTCAACAGCGCCTCTCTCACGGGGTTGCAAGAAATCATGAGATAGTACAAACCAAGTGCAGGGCTCAGTGCTTAGCACATAAATGTCAGATGTGATTATTGTAATCTTATGTGACATTGAGGGACAAAAGCTCTGACACTTTGGTATTTTAATCAGAATAAGCAAAGGACAGAGGTGCTTACGTCCCACCGCATCCGCCCTGTGAGCATGCAGAGGTTCCAGCCAGAGTACGTCCGGCCGGGGGCGGGGCGCGGAGGGGACGTCGGCGTGGGGCGGGGCCAGCAGCAGTTCCCACGCCGGCGCTCCAGGCGCGGCAGGCTGCCGCCCCCGGAAGTAGTGGGTACCGGGACGCCGTGGGGCGGAAGCTGTGGATGGCGGGAGGCTGTGGCGCTCTCTGGGTGGGGAAGCTGTTGCTGTTGCTAGACGACGCGAACTAGCGCTCGTCACTTCCTCAGCCCGCCGTCTGCCCACTCCCCAAGCCGGAACCTGGGGGCCCAGAGCCGGGGTAGGCACAGAGTTGTCCTCATAGGTCCAGGACAGCGGCCAGCCCGGCGGCGGGAGTCAGGGCCACGCCACCTGCAGGGAAGAACCCAAGCCGAAGCGGGAAGATGGCTGCAGACAAGCCTGCAGGTAGGACGCCAATGTCCCGAGCGACGAGACGGCAGGACGTGCGGGGCGGGGCAGACCCTGAACTCGGAGGCGGCGGGGCCCCGGGTGGGGACTCCAGGGCGACTTGAATTTGGGCGTGCATTTCATTACCCCATCCTCTATCTCGGCTGTCGCTAACATGAGTCTTCGGGCCCCGGGTCCAATAGTTGTTTTACTCAAGTGCAGTGTGAAGTCGCTACTGGCCGCCTTTGCCCGGCTCTCCAGAATAACTCCGGCCCAAAAAGCTTAAGTGTATGTTGCTGCTTCGCAGAATTTTCCGCTACTTCGTGGGAAAAGCAGACAAGAGGAAGTCACCCTGGAGCACACATCTGCCTATAATATCTCGTGGCTCAGGCTGGGATTCACCTGGGCTGTTTTGACCACACGTGGCTTCCTCTGGTCATTGACTCCTATGGAATTAACTTTGTAAAAACCACTTTTTTTTTTCCTTAATAGAGACGGGTAGGGGTCTCGCTATGTTGCCCAGGCTGATCTCGAACTTCTGGGCTCAAGCGATCCTTCCGCCTCGGCTTCCCAAAGTAAACCACTTATTTAAATAGGCATATTGCCTCTCTACAGTCTATGCTTGTAAAATCTTGGGTTTGGTACCTAATTGCCGTAGTTCCTCGAAATTACCTAATCTCGATGGTTTTCTTTATGAATTATTGCTCCCATTCCTACAATCTTCCCCATTAAGGAATATAAAATTATTTCCTGACCGTGTCCAGAATGTTTCCCGCAAGAAATTAATATTCTTTGTGGCATCCAGGTTTTGTTGGAAAGAACTTAAGTGACAGAATTTAAAAGTGATGGAACTTAAAATTTTTACAGTGAATTTAGTTTAAAATCTCAGTGTCCTGTGGATTTTAGTAGGTTCTGATCACAGTAACTGACAAGTGAACTTCACTTGGAAATTAAAGTAAGCCAATTCTGTTTTAGGTACAGAGGAATAAAAATCGTTAGAGGATCTTTTCAATAATCTTCTAAGAAGAAAAACAACAGAGCAAAGGCCTAGAGAGGGTATAAGGAATGAGCTGTGAAATTTTGGATAGGTTGATCAGGGAAGGCCTCTGGTGAGATATTTGAGCATTTATCTCAAAGAAGTGAGGGAATGAGCGGATATGGAATGGGGAAAGGTGGATGAGGGAGAGACTATTAGGAAAAAAGCATGGCCTGTCCAAGTCTGGACAAGGGGACCAACATCTTCCTCCCTATTTTAGAATGGTGTCTGTGTTCCCCACATTTACCATTCCTACTTGCTCATACCATTGCGCTTGCCCGAAATCACCTTGTTAGACCTAAAGCCTATCCAGTTTTCAAATCCTCAGTCATAAAGTCTTCTACTCGTTCATTTATTCATTCGCAAAGATTGAGTGTTGAATAATAGATGTGACACACTCCCTGCCTTTGAAGACCTGCTGTTCAGTCTGTTGGAGGAGACGGACATATCCTAGCTGCACTCCTGTTTAGTAAGAGCTGTGTAATGTGTGTAGTTGAAGAATAAGGTCCACAGGGATTAGGAGACTGTTTTATTCGTTGGTTTAAGTTCAGAGGCCATGTTGAAGGAAACTTCCTGCTTAGATATAAGGTTAAATTTGTATAAAATAGATGAATGTTTAGTGTGGCTCCTTTGAATTTCTGCTCATGTCCATCTCAACTGCTGTGTTTCTGGCCTTTGTCTTTTAGCATGATCTATGTCGCGCTAAGTAGTCTTCTCACTGGTGTTTGTCTCTTGTCTCTTCCTATCCCATCCATTTTCCTCACTGTCACCCTGCCCCCCCCTTTTTTTAATCCCCTAAGGCATTCATTGAATCCTATCATTCCCCTTCCTATAAAGTTTCTAAGACTGTACATGCTTTGGGCATCAAGTCATTCTTTTTATTTAATTTTTATTATATTTTCTTTCTCCTTTTAAGTCCTTTTTTTTTTTTGAGAGTCTCCCTCTGTTGCTCAGGCTGGAGTGCAGTGGCAGGATCTTGGCTCCCTGCGAGCTCTGCCTCCTGGGTTCCCAGGTTCACATGGTCTCCTGCCTCAGCCACCCCAGTAGTGGGACTACAGGCACCCACCACCACGCCTGGCTAATTTTTTTGTATTTTTTAGTGGAGACGGGATTTCACGTGGTAGCCAGGATGGTCTCGATTTCCTGACCTTGTGATCCTCCCACCTCGCCCTCCCAAAGTACTGGGATTACAGGCGTGAGCCGCCGCGTCGGACCGTCCTCACTCTTTAATGTGGTTTGTGAGCATCTTCAAAATCTATTTCCAGTTAGTTTTTCTATATCAACCTACCCAGCTCTTCACATCATAAATTACTGTTGCAAAGCATTGTGCTTTTTGAGCTTCTGAGCCATAATGTCCTTTCTCTTCTCAGTCTGTTGAACACCATTCATTCAAAGTCTGTCTTACACGCTGCTTCCTCTCTGAGCTCATGAGGTCAGTATCTTTGTCAAGGAGGGTCTTGTGTGTGTGTTCTTCATCAGGTAAGAAAAAAGGGTCATGAAAGAACTTAAGATGAGTGATCTGATCACGCTGACTGTTGTAGATGGTGGATTTAAATGAAGCAAGACGGGAAGCCCAGAGACTACCTAAGATGAGCTAATGTTGTGATATTAATTTATTCAGTAAATATTCACCAATGGCCTGTTTTGCCAGGTACTACTTTAGGAACTGGGCAGGAACAAAACAAAGTCTCTGTTCTGGAGCGTATGTAGTATGAAGGACAGATAAGCCTGTAAACAAAATGAAAAATAAGATGATTTCAAGTTGTGATAGATACTCTGAGGAAGGCCAAGTGTGGTGGTTCACGCCTGTAATCCCAGCACTTTGGGAGGCTGAGGAGGGTGGATCACCTGAGGTCAGGAGTTCCAAACCAGCCTGACCAACATGGTGAAACCCCATCTCTACTAAAAATACAAAAATTAGCTGGGCATGCTGGCCCACATCTGTAATCCCAGCTAGTCAGGAGGCTGAGGCAGGAGAATTGCTTGAACCCGGGAGGCATAGGTTGCAGTGAGCCGAGATCGCGCCACTGCACTCCAGGCTGGGTGACAGAGTGAGACTCTATCTCAAAAAAAAAAAAAAAAAAAAAAATAGAAAAAAATGAGGAAGAGAGGGTGTCTTCAGTTGCTTACACCTGTAATCCTAGCACTTTGGGAGGCTGAAGTGGGAGGGTTGCCTGAGGCCAAGAGTTTGAGACAATCCTGGGCAGCATAAGTGAAACCCTGACTCTAAAAAATAAAAAGCCGAACATTGTGGTGTGTGCCCATAGTCTCAGCTCCTAGGGAGGCTGAGGTGGGAGGATTGCTTGTACCTAGGAGTTAAAGGCTGCAGTGAGCTATGACCAGGCCACTGTCTGGGCAACAGAGTGAGACCCTCTCTCAAAAAATAAAATAAAAGGCCGGGCATGGTGGCTCACGCCTGTGATCCCAGCACTTTAGGAGGCCGAGGTAGGCGGATCACAAGGTCAGGAGATCGAGACCGTCCTGGCTAACACAGTGAAACCCCTTCTCTACTAAAAATACAAAAAAATTAGCTGGGCGTGGTGGCAGGCACCTGTAGTGCCAGCTACTCAGGAGGCTAAGGCAGGAGCCCGTGAACCCGGGAGTGAACCCGAGACGCGAAGCTTGCAGTGAGCCAAGATTGCACCACTGCAGTCCAGCCTGGGCGACAGTCAGACTCCATCTCAAAAATAAATAAATAAATAAATACAATAAAAATCAGTAAGAGAGTTGGGCGCAGTGGCTCCGCCTGTAATCCCAGGACTTGGGGAGGCTGAGGTGGGCGGATCACCTGAGGTCAGGAGTTCAAGCAGGCTGGCCAACATGGTGAAACCCTGTCTTGACTTAAAATACAAAAGTAGCTGTATTCCCAGCTACTCGGGAGGCTGAGGCAGGAGAATCACTTGAACCCAGGAGGCAGAGGTTGCAGTGAGCCAAGATCGTGCCATTGCACTCCAGCCTGGGCAAGAAGAGCAAAACACCATCTAAAAAAAACGAGAGAGAGAGAGAATAGAGGATGACTGAAAGCAGAAGCCCTATTTTTCAGATAGGTTAGTTAGAGAAGGGCTTTCTTAGAGTTGACGTTTAAACAGAGACGCTAAGGATAAAGAGCCATCTGTGTTGGGAAGAATGATCCAGGTAAGAGGAGCAATGCATGTACAAATGTACAGAACCCTCGCTTGGAAAATGTTTAAAGAACATCAGGCTGACCTCTTGAATACAAGCTCCCCGAGGATACAGACTTTTGTCTATGTTAGTTGTGTTCTAGCTCTAGTCCCTAGAACAATATCTGACAAATAAGAGACAACACATAGTTTCAGGCTGGGCAGAGGTGCTCACACCTGTGGGAGGCTGAGGTGGGAGAATCGCTTGAGGCCAGGAGTTCAAGACCAGCCTAGGCAACATAACCAGACTCATCTCCATAAAAAATAAAAATTGAATAAAAAGTAGCTAGGCATGGTGGCGTGACCCTGAAGTCCTCGCTGCTCCAGAGTCTGAGGTGGGAGGGTGGCTTGAGCCCAGGAGTTCAAGGTTGCAGTGAGCTATAATTGGGCCTCTGTACTCTAGCCTTGGTGACAGTGAGACCCTATCTCAAACAGAGAACAAAACAAAAAAGCCAATACACATAATTTATAGCATAGTGAGCAAAGGCAGCATGGCAAGAGATGAAGTCACAGTTGTGTCAGGAGTTGGTGTATGTTGGGCATTATAGGCTATGGAGGGAGTTTGAATTGCCAGTGGAAGTTTTCAATAAGGGCATGGTGGTGTGATCTGATTTATATTTAACTGAGCCAGGTGAGGAATGATAGAATTAAGAGTAAGGGGTTTGAAATCAGATAGTTTAGATTCATCCTAGCTGTACTACTTGGTATTTGTGTGACATTGGGCAAATTTCAAGAAGCCTTTTTTTTTAAACTTCAGCTTTCCTGCATGTAGAATGAGAATGATGAAAGTGTCTACCTCACAGATGTAGCAACAGGATAAATGATACAATCTCAGGCCCTGAGTTTTTTAGTTTTTTTGTTTTTTTGGTTTTTTGTTTTGTTTTGAGACAGGGTTTCACTCTGTCACCCATGTTGGAGTGCGGTGGCACCATCATAGCTCACTGTAGCCACAAAGTCCTGGGCTCAAGTGATCCTCTTGCCTTAGACTCTTGAGTAGTTAGGACTACAGGTGTATACTACCATACCCAGATAATTTTTTTTGTTTTTTTTTTTTTTTTGAGACAGAATCTCGCTCTGTCTCCCAGGTTCATGCCATTCTCCTGCCTCAGCCGCCCAAGTAGCTGAGACTACAGGCGCCCACCACTACGCCGAGCTAATTTTTTTGTATTTTTTGTAGAGATGGAGTTCCACCACGTTAGCCAGGATGGTCTCTATCTCCTGACCTCGTGATCCGCCCACCTTGGCCTCCCAAAGTGCTGGGATTACAGGCGTGAGCCGCCGTGCCCAGCCTGTACCCAGATAATTTTTGAATATTTTGTAGATACGGGGTATTGCTATTTTGCCTAGACTGGTCTTGAACTCCTGGCCTCAAGCGATCCTCCCAACAGATCCTGGTGTTTTCTAAATGCTGACTATTATTAGTTTAGGGTAGTGGTAGGATGGGGAGGGGAGGCAAATGGGAGAAATTTTTTTTTTTTTTTTTTTTTTTTTTTTGAAACAGAGTCTCTCTGTCACCCAGGCTGGAGTGCAATGGCGCGATCTTGGCTCACCGCAACCTCTGCCTCCTAGGTTCAAGCGATTATCCTGCCTCAGCCTCCCTAGTAGCTGGGATTACAGGCATGTGCCACCATGCCTGGCTAATTTTGTATTTTTAGTAGAGACAGGGTTTCTCCATGTTGGTCAGGCTGGTCTCGAACTCCCGACCTCAGGTGATCCGCGCTCACTTTGGCCTCCCAAAGTGCTGGGATTACAGGCATGAGCCACCGCGCCGGGCCAGGAGAAATGTTTAAAGATTAAAATTGGCAGATTTTGGTGACTAATTAGAAAGCCGTGCGCCTTGGAAAAACGTATTAGTTGAGCCTCAGTTTCCACATTTGTAAAATGGGGATCCTAATAGCTTTCTGTTGTATTTGCTTCACAGGGTTTTTAGCTTGTAAGTTTCACCCGAGGTAAGTTGTATGTTTTAGCCCACATCCTCTGGGAAGCAAAACTCAATTAAGGTTCTACCTTTTTATTTGAAAGATACAAACCTGGGGTAGTGAAAGTGAGGGAGAGAAGGAAGTAAGGCAAAGGAAGACACAATAGGTTACATCCTTGGCTACTGCTTCACTTTGAGCTGTGAAGAGATAGCAGGTCACTTGCATGTGAGAGTCTTCTGGAGCGATTTTGAGGAGAAACTTCAGAGAGAAAGGAGGAATGATTTATCTGTCTAGCTTCCTCCTATTTTCGGTTGCCAGCTGGTTAGGACTCACCCCATGGGGAACTAATTTACCTGTGCTTCTGGGTTGCATGCTTTCTCAGTGATGGATCACCCAGTTGATCCCACACCCTGAATTGTATTTCAACCAAATCCTACAGTGAGGAGTGTCTTAGGTTGTAGGTAGGTGCAACAAGCAAAAACAAAGGGGCAGTGGGAGGTTCACAAGGTTTGTGTGTCTATATAGCATGGAAAAGTAATATGAAGCCAGTGTCATTCTTGACCAAGGAAATAAATACCAACAGTGTTTTAGGATTTTTTTTTTTTTTTTTTTTTTTGGCACTTTTTAGGGTTATTTGAAAGGAGAAGGTAGCTGGAGTTAGGACACAAAATCCCAAATTTGAAGTTTTCTGAGAATTTGCACTAGGAAGATGGTGATGGTAATCTCAATAAGAAAAGATTGATAGCATTATGAAGAAGGGAAAAACAGAACCAGATGAGTAATAAGAAATCAAGACAAGAGTACTTTATGATGTTGGCCGGGCATGGTGGCTCACACCTGTAATCTCAGCACTTTGGGAGGCTGAAGTGGGCGGGTCACCTGAGATCAGGAGTTAGACCAGCCTGGCCAACATGGTGAAACCCCGTCTCTACCAAAAATATAAAAACTTAGGCCGGGCATAGTGACTCACTTAGGCCCAGCACTTTGGGAGGCCGAGGCAGGCAGATCACGAGGTCAGGAGATCGAGACCATCCTGGCTAACATAGTGAAACCCCGTCTCTACTAAAAATACAAAAAAGCCAGGCATGGTGGCGGGCGCCTGTAGTCCCAGCTACTCTGGAGGCTGAGGCAGGAGAATGGCGTGAACCCGGGAGGCGGAGCTTGCGGTGAGCCGAGATCATGCCATTGCACTCCAGCCTGGGCGACAAAGCGAGACTCCGCCTCAAAAAAAAAAAAAATAGCCAGATGTGGTGGCATGCACCAGTAGTCCCAGCTACTCAGGAGGCTGAGGCAGGAGAATTGCATGAACCCGGGAGGTGGAATTTTCAGTGAGCCGAGATCGTGCCACTGTACTCCAGCCTGGGCAACAGAGTGAGACTCTATCTCAAAAAAAAAAAAAAGAAAAGAAGTTTTAAGCCAGGACAATCAGAAAAACTGTAGGAAGAATGAACAAATGAGACTATTTTAAGTCAAGACTATATTTAGGCCGGGCGCTGTGGCTCATGCCTGTAATCCCAACACTTTGGGAGGCCGAGGCAGGTGGATCACCTGAGGTCAGGAGTTCAAGACCAGCCTGGCCAACGTGGTGAAACCCTGTCTCTACTAAAAATACAAAAATTAGCTCAGAAGCTGAGTCAGGAGCATCACTTTAACCTGGAAGGCAGAGTTTGCAGTGAGCCGAGATGGTGCCACCACACTCTAGCCTGGGTGACAGAGCAAGACTCCAGCTCAAAAAGACTCTATAAAACCAAATGTAATCCCAGCAGTTTGGGAGGCTGAGGTGGGTGGATCACAAGGTCAGGAGATTGAGACCATTCTGGCTAACATGGTGAAACCCTGTCTGTACTAAAAATACAAAAAAAAAATTAGCCAGGCGTGGTGGTGGGCACCTGTAGTCCCAGCTACTTGGGAGGTTGAGGCAGGAGAATGGCGTGAACCCGGGAGGTGTAGCTTGCAGTGAGCCAAGACTGTGTTCCAGCCTGGGGGACAGAGTGAGACTCCATCTCAAAAAAAAAAAAAAACCAAATGTATAAGTTTTCTATACCTACCTACCTAGTCTCTCTTTCCACTAACTGGTACCAAGTTTGCCTTTCTATTCCTACACAAGCTCATATTGACTTAAAATACATATTTTAAGTCATCTATATATAATTTACAGAGATGAGTTGAGTATACTACAGCAACACTATCCTGCCATTTGCTTTCTTCAAGGTCCAGTGAGGAATCTGCATTATTTGGTTTGTTTGTTTGTTTGTTTTTGAGACAGAGTCTCACCCTGTCGCCCAGGCTGGGATGCAGTGGTGCGATCTCGGCTCACTGCAACCTCCGCCTCTCGGTTCAAGCAATTCTCCTGCCCCAGCCTCCCAGGTAACTGGGATTACAGGCGTGCGCTACACCCAGCTAATTTTTGTATTTTTAGTAGAGATGGGGTTTCACTATGTTGGTCAGGCTGGTCTCGAACTCTTGACCTCGTGATCCGCCCACCTCGGCCTCCAAAGTGCTAGGATTACAGGTGTGAGCTACCGTGCCCAGCCTGTGTTGTGTTTGTTTTTAAGATGGAGTCTCCCTCTATTGCCCAGACTGGAGTACAGTGGTGGGATCTCAGCTCACTGCAACCTCCGCTTCCTAGATTCAAGTGATTCTCCTGCCCCAGCCTCCCAAGTATCTGGGACTACAGGTGCATGCCACCATGCTCTGCTAGTTTTTTTTGTATTTTTAGTAGAGATGGGGTTTCACCACGTTGTCCAGGCTGGTCTCGAACTCCTGACCTTGTGATCCTCCTGCCTTGGCCTTCCAAAGTGCTAGGATTATAGGCATGAGCCATCGCACCTGGCATTATTTGGCATTTTTTCAACTTTTTATTATGAATGATTGCAGACACCTAAAAAATTTAAAAAATAAAGTGAATGTCTATATATCTACCCCCTAGTTCAGCAATTGTTATATTTTACCATATTTGCTTCCTGTATCACTAGCTATGACTCGGTTTTTTTTTTTTTTTTTTTTTTTTTGAGATGGAATCTCACTCTGTTGCCCAGGCTGGAGTGCAGTGGTGCAATCTTGCCTCGCTGCAACCTCCACCTCCCGAGTTCAAGTGATTCTCCTGCCTCAGCCTCCCAAGTTGCTGGGATTACAGGCACATGCTACCACACCGAGCTGTTTTTGTTTGTTTGTTTGTTTTGTTTTGAGATGGAGTCTCGCTCTGTTGCCCAGGCTGGAGTGCAGTGGTGCGATCTCAGCTCACTGCAACCGCCGCCTGCCGGGTTCAAGTGATTCTCCTGCTTCAGCCACCTGTGTAGCTGGAACTATAGGCGTGTGCTACCACACCTGGCTAATTTTTTGTATTTTTAGTAGAGACGGGGTTTCACCATGTTAGCTAGGGTGGTCTCGATCTCCTGACCTTGTGATCAACCCGCCTTGGCCTCCCAAAGTCCTGGAATTACAGGCGTGAGCCACCGTGCCTGGCTGCGCCCAGCTAATTTTTGTATTTTTAGTAGAGATGTGGTTTGACCATGTTGGCCAGGCTGGTCTTGAACTCCTGACCTTAAGTGATCTGCCAACCTCGGCCTCCCAAAGTGCCAATGTGAGCCAACACACCCGACTCTAGCTATGACTTTTCATGTTGAATCATTTCGAAATAGGTTATAAACATCATAACACTTCATTTCTGAATATTTCAACATGCATTTCTTAAAAATAGGGACATTCACCTACATAATCACAATACCATTGTCATGTTTTAGACAATTCATGTTTTAATATGTTAAAAATTTCCTGCCAGCCGAGCACGGTGCCTCACACCTGTAATCCCAGCACTTTGGGAGTCTGAGGCAGGAGGATCAGTTGAGTTGAGGAGTTAGAGACCAGTGTAGGCAACATGGTGAAACCTCATCTCTACCAAAAATGCAAAAAATTAGTGGTGGCGCATGCCTGTCGTCCCATTTATAAGGGAGGATAAGGTGTGAGGATCACTGGAGCCTGGGAGACAGAGGTTGCAGTGAGCCAAGATTACACCACTGCACTCCAACCTGAGTGACCTTGTCACCAAAGGAAAAAAAAAAAAAAAGCCAATTTCCTGCCAGGTATGGTGGTTCATACCTATAAATCCTAGCACTTTGGGAGGCCGAGGTGGGTGGATTGCTTGAACCTAGGAGTTCAAGCCCAGCCTGGGCATCATGGTGAACCCTGTCTCTACAAAAAATACAGAAAGTTAGCTGGGTGTGGTGACATGTGCCTGTAGTCCCAGCTATGACTATATGTTTAAAATTTATTTGTAGGCACAGAGTCCCAATATATTGCCCAGGCTGGTCTCAAACTCTTGGGCTGAAGGAATCCTGCCAGCTTGGTCTCCCAAAGTGCTGGAACTACAGGTGTGAGCCACTGCACCCAGCTTTATCTCTTGTATTTTCTTAAACTCTGATTTATTTCTACAGGCTTGATTAGATTTAGGTTCAACATATTTTTGAGATACTTTGTGGTTGTTGGTATATACTTTATTTTCTGTATAAAGTACATGATATCAGGTTATCCAGTATTAGTGTTGCTAAATTTGATCAATTTGAGGTGCTGACAGGAACATCTTTTTCCATTTTCAGTTAGAGGTAATTTATGGAGTAATTGGCATTTCGTAAATATTCACTGTTGTTGATTATTTCCTCAATCAGTTGTATTATTGAGGGTTACAAAATGATTTTTACCTAGTTCTATTGTAGTTTCTACATTTGTTAGTGAATGTTCTTCTTTAAAGAGTAGCTCTCCTGGCCTGGGTACAGTGACTTATTCCTGTAATCCCGGCACTTTGGGAGGCCAAGGTGGGTAGATTGCTTGAGCCCAGGAGTTCAAGAGCAGCCTGGGCAACATAAGGAGAGCCCGTCTCTACAAAAAGATTGAAAAAACGTAGTCAGTGTGCTGCTGCATGCCTGTAGTCCCAGCTACTTGGGAGGCTGAGGTAGGAAGGTCACTGGAGCCAAGGAAGTCAGGACTGCAGTGAGCCGTGGTCACACCACTGCACTCCAGCCTGGGCTACAAAGCGAGACCCTGTCTCAAAAACAACAGCAAAGAATAGCTTTCCCATATTGACTATTATTCTTCCCAGAAAGACATGTTAAATGCTAAAAGCTTAATTCATTCTTTTCAATTACCAGTTTTCAGAACAAGGAGTTGATGTGATAGTGACCTGTTTGATATTTAAAGTGCTTTTTTTTTTTTCTTTTTTAAATTTAATTAATTTTTTGAGGGAGGGTCTCACTCTGTTGCCCATGCTGGAGTACAGGGGCATGATCTTGGCTCACTGCAGTCGTGACCTCCCGGGCTCAAGTGATCCTCCTACCCCAACCTCCCAAGTAGCTGGGACTACAAGTGCATGCCAATACACCCAGCCAGTTTTTCTATTTTTTTGTAGAGACAGGGTTTTGCCATGTGTCCCGGGCTAGTCTCAAACTTCTGGACTCAAGCGAGCCTCCTGCCTCGACCACCCAAAGTGCTGGGATTACAGGTGTGAGCCACTGTGCCCAACTTCTTAAGTGTTTTTAATATTAGAATTTACAGTAATATATTAGTCTTTTTTTTTTTTTTTTCTAGACCGAGTCTCACTCTGTCACCCAGGCTGGAGTGTAGTGGCATGAACACTGCTCACTGCAGCCTTGACTTCCCAGGCTCAAGCAGTCCTCCCACCTCAGCCTCCCAAGTAGCTGGGACTACAGGCATGCACCACCACACCTGGCTAATTTTTGTATATTTTGTAGAGATGGGGTTTCATCATGTTGCCCACGCTAGTCTTGAACTCTTGAGCTCAAGCCATCCTCCCACCGTGACCTCCCAAAGTGCTGGGATTACAGGTATGAGCCCCCATGCCTAGCACTTATATTAGTCTTATGATTTCAATTTAAAATGTATAATTGACTGAATATTGATTTATACTTGTGAATTTAAATTGAAACCTTACTATAGTTATTTTATTTTGTGGACATTAGAGAGTACCTAAGAGTCACTATAAGTTTAATTTTTTAGATTTATAAGTTATTCTCAGGAAATTTTTTTTTCTTGACATGTTAAAATACAAAAATGTTATCTTCTTAAGTCTAACAATTATACTTAAAATTGACTATATTGTTTGGGTTTTGTGGGAGGGGTTTGCAATAGTTCTCACTCGATAACATTTTTTTTTTTTAATTAAAAAAAAGTTTTGGAGAAACTTCTCTAGTAATGAACTGTAGAAATGATGCCTGAAAATGTAGTCATGGTAAAGTTGTTTAAGTAGTTAACGTTTTATGTTTGAAAATGTTATGTTGTAGGTGAACTTTGAAATGAGTTTAAACATTCATCGCAGGCCTTTAAAATTAGACCTCCAAGTAGAATAAGTTGTCTAAGTTCAGTGTAAAAGTTTGAGTAAAATCTAGGCTTTTTGGATTTGTAACTTTAATAAATTAAGTATTCATATTTTAAAACGAGTAAATCAGTCTTTTCTATGCATTAAAAACTCCTCCTCTTAGATGTGAAAACAAAATAGTCATCAGCAGTGGCAATATTCTGCTTTGCCTAGCTTCCTTAAAGCATGCTGATACTGTTTTTTCTTTTCAGTTTTGTTTTTTGGTTTTTGGTTTTTGTTTGTTTGTTTGGTTTTGGTTTTTTTGAGACAGAGTCTTGCTGTGTTGCCCAGGTTAGAGTGCAGTGGCATGATCTCGGCTCACTGCAATCTCCACCTCCTGGGTTCAAGTGATTGTCCCACCTCAGCCTCCTGAGTAGCTGGGATTATAGGTGCGCACCACCACGCCCGGCTAATTTTTGTATTTTTAGTAGAGATGTGGATTTCACCATGTTGGTCAGGCTGCTCTCAAACTCCCGACTTTGTGATCCACCCGCCTTGGCCTCCCAAAATGCTGAGATTACAGGTGTGAGCCACCGCGCCCAGCCTAATTTTTGTATTTTTAGTAGAGATGGGATTTCACCATGTTGGCCAGGCTGCTCTCAAACTCCTTGACTTCAGGTGATCCTCCTGCCCTCGCCTCCCAAAGTGCTAGGATTACAGGCCTGAGCCACTGTGCTGGCCATGCTAATATTGTTGATTTGAATTTCTGTTCGTTTATTTCTTCACTTATGAGCAGGATGCTCAATTCTGTAGCATTGCTTGTTACAAATGGCTTATTCTTTGACTGCAAAGTGTGTGCTTTCCTATTTCTCCAGCTCCTCTTGTCTAGCTTAAAGGTGGGGGGAATATGGTTTAGTGAATAAACCATTTGAGGTTTTGGTAAGTCAAGTATACTTGTTCAGATGATAGAAACCATACGTGAGGTATGTTAACGTAGCTGAGCTGTATAGTGACGTTAGTGGGCCTGGATTGTTTTTCTTCAAAGTGGCCTCCTCAAGATTTAAAACTTTACTTCACAAGGACATCATTGGTATTTTGTGACTGTGATCGTTGATCTCCTTTGGTCATTTAACATCCTTTTTTTCTTTAGAAAAGTTTTCTTTTTCTTTTCTTTTCTTTTTTTTTTTTTTTTTTTTTTTTTTGAGATGGAGTCTCGCTCTGTCGCCCAGGCTGGGGTGCAGTGGCCGGATCTCAGCTCACTGCAAGCTCTGCCTCCCGGGTTTACGCCATTCTCCTGCCTCAGCCTCCCGAGTAACTGGGACTACAGGCACCCGCCGCCTCGCCCGGCTAGTTTTTTTTCTGTATTTTTTAGTAGAGACGGGGTTTCACTGTGTTAGCCAGGATGGTCTCGATCTCCTGACCTCGTGATCCGCCCGCCTCGGCCTCCCAAAGTGCTGGGATTACAGGCTTGAGCCACCGCGCCCGGCCTTCTTTTCTTGATATGTCAGTGGAGCTGTATTTTGATGAGCGTAGCTTGTAGTCTCCTCCAATCAGATTTGAATGATTAACATTCTATATTGGAATGTGTCTGTGCTTTCAGTTAACTGATGATTTTCAGTTTTGAAAACGTGGTGCATTTCTTTTCTGCTTAGTTCAGACCTAAAGGCATTTGTTTGATTAGAAATGAAGTCTATTGGTGTAAAGACTGTCAAGGTTTGTGGGTCAAAGACCTCTGTACGCATAGAAGGTCAGCCATGTTCTTTAGGCCAGAGTAGAAGGAAAGGAAGGCTTATGGGTGAACGGTCGTATACTCTTTCCATTGGCAATGGAGACTACTTTTGGACAAATAAAGAAATGCTGTGGGATTATGTGCAGACTCTGTCTGGTAAGAAGTCAGCAGTTATAAATAATAGATGTTTTTAAAACATTTTTAAAACTGATTACAAAAATGAATACCCATCTCTGGCAGAAAACTTGAGAAACGTACAAATATATAACAGGAAAAATAAAAATAATCCTGTTGAAATATATATATATATATATATATTTTATTTTATTTTTTTTTTCTTTTGAAATGGGGTCTTGGCCGGGCACGTTGGCTCATGCTGGTAATCCCAGCACTTTGGGAGGCCGAGGCGGACAGATCACTTGAGATCAGGAGTTCAAGACCAACCTGGCCAACATGGTGAAACCCCGCCTCTACTAAAAATACAAAAATTAGCCAAGCGTAGTGATGGGCGCCTGTAATCCCAGCTACTCACGAGGCTGAGGCAGGAGAATCACTTGAACCCAGAAAGCAGAGGTTGCGGTGAGCTGAGATTGTGCCACTGCACTCCAGCCTGGGCAATAGAGCGAGACTCCGTCTCAGAAAAAAAAAGAAGAAATGGCGTCTCGCTGATTGCTTAGGCTGGTAGTCACATACTAGGCTCAAGCAATCCTCCCTCCTAAGCCTCCTGAGTAGTGAAGTGTGTTTTTTTTGAAAACAGAAAATTTTTATCCTGAAGTTAAAGAATGTAGGTAAAATAATGGTTTGTCAACACATAAAAGGTTATTTATTGAGCTCAGTTCTCAAACGTGTGTAGAAATGGGAATTTCAGAGACTTGTCAGTCTTGGAGTCCAGCTTATCTATTTATTTACTTATTATTTATTTATTTTGAGATGGAGTCTCACTGTCACCCAAGCTGGAGTGCAGTGGTACAATCTCAGCTCACTGCAACCTCCACCTCCTGGGCTCAAGTGATCCTCCCACCTCAGCCTCCCAAGTACCTGGACTGTGGGCATGTGCCACCACACCTGGCTAAGTTTTGTGTTTTTGGTAGAGATGGGGTTTTGCCAGGTTGCCCTGAGCTCAAGATCCACCTGCCTCGGCCTCCCGAAGTGCTGGGATTACAGGCGTGAGGCACTGTGTCCAGCCCAGCTTATATATTTACTTTAAATTGGCTGCTCTCCTTTTCTGGAGAATTTTAGAAGACTTACATTTTATTTTTCTTTTATATTTCTTTTGTTTTTTATTATTTTATTTTATTTGAGATGGACTCTCGCTCTGTCACCCAGACTGGAGTGCAATGGCGTGATCTTGGCTCACTGCAGCCTCCGCCTTCCAGGTTCCAGTGATTCTCCTGCCACAGCTTCCCAAGTAGCTGAGATTATAGGCATATGCCACCATGCCTAGCTAATTTTTGTATTTTTAGTAGGCACGGGGTTTCACCATGTTGGCCAGGCTGATCTGGAACTCCTGACCTCAGGTGATCCGCCCGCCTTGGCCTCCCAAAGTGCTGAGATTTATAGGCGTGAACTATCATGTTAGCCTGAGATTTCCATTTTCTGGGGTTGCTGACAGCAGTGGCCACATGAACTACTCTGCTTTTAGTGGAGAATAGAAGCTCAAAATTTTCAACACCTGGGTGAATTGTTGGGGTTTTTTTTTGTTTTTTTTTTTTTCCCCCTTTTGTCCTGTATTTCTAAGGTACTCTTACAGTTGGGGCCAGAAGTCCCATTAAAGAATGTCATCTAATCTAGGGCATATTTTACTTATTTATTTTATTCATATTTATTATTATTATTACTATTTTTGAGATAGGGTTTCACTCTATCACCCAGGCTGGAGTGCAGTGGCATGGTCATGGCTCACGGCAGCCTCAACCTCTGAGGCTTCAGCGATTATCCCACCTCAGCCCCCCAAGTAGCTGGAACTACAGGCACATGCCACTATGCCTGGCTAATTAAAACAATTTTTTAAAATAGAGACAGGGTTTCGTTTTGTTTCCCAGGCCGGTCTCAAACTCCTAGGCTCAAGCAATCCTCTTGCCTTGGCCTGCCAAAGTGCTGGGATTATAGGTGTGAGCCACTGTGCCCAGCCAAGGGGCATATTTTAGAAGCTTTGGAGATAACTTGATGGCAAACTAAGAATTTTTGGCATTTGGTTTAAATCTATTATGCTTCTTTATGAGAGAAGACACATTTTTTAAAATGTTAGGTTTTCTAAAATATTTAATAATAAATGAAACATGAAAGGTATTTATATACTTTGTTAAAATTTTATGGTGACAATATGGTGGATTGAGGATTCTGTTTCAATCTAAACTTTTAACTTGCTGTCTGAGGTCCTAAAGTCCCGTGTCCCATTTTTACACATTTTAAAATAATTGGTCCTTACCTTTTTTGTGCACCTGACAGTTTTGCAAAACACATGCGTTGGGTAAACAGTATGTTCTTGCAGTGAAACTCCTTGTTATTGACTTTCCAAAGAAAAAACTGTTTAACATTGTCTTTTGAAACTGGCAAACTTTATTCACTTAACTCTTAGCTTTTCCTCCTCCCTGTTGTATGCCAAAGTGGAAATAAAATATTAATTGACCTGCTAATTTTAATTATCAGAAGTAACACTTTTAATAAGCCCAAATACTAGAATGCCTTTTTTTATAGAGCAGATAAGTTCTTAGATCTTAGATGAGTTTTTTTTAAGTACAAGTTAACAGTATTACGTTGTTGTAAGTGGTGACTCTCAAAAGGGTGTGCAGTCTTCTGGGAGTTTCATAGTAATCTAAAGAGCTGTTTCATAGTCAAGTCACATGAAATTGAATTTTATTGTTAATTTTTATGTTTAAAGTACTAACGTAAATACATTTTTTAAAATACAAGAATTTTTAGTTCTGGTAAAAGGAAAGAGGGGAAGGGAGCTGCATTTATTTAGCATCTCCAATTAAAGACAGGCCAAAGAAAGACTGGACTGAAGATGTGACTGATTCTTTTAATTATGTCATATTGCCTTCTTGGAAAAAGGAAGTTGGCATTCTTCACTGACTGCTGACATGTGCCAGGCTAGGACTTCCCAAAGTTAGTTCTGTTGACAACTGGTTCTTTTATTTTTAGTTTATTAAGATGAGGTCTTACTCTGCTGCCCAGGCTGGAGTGCTATGGCACAATCTCAACTCACTGCACCCTCCACCTCCTGAGTTCAAGCAATCCTCTCACCTTTGCCTCCCTAGTAGCTGGGACTACAGACGCATGCCACCATGCCCAGCTAATTTTTGTGTTTTTTGTAGAGACGGGGTTTCACCATGCTGACCAGACTGGTCTTGAACTCCTGGGCTCAAGTGATCCACCCACCTTGGCCTCCCAAAATGCTGGAACTACAGGTGTGAGCCACCAAACCTGGCCAACAACTGGTGCTTTGAGATGCTCCTGGTGTCTAGGCAGTAATCACAAAGTGCCCAGATCATGAGTGCACATACAGTTTGGTGAACAGTTTGCTGTGTATACTTGTAGACTTTATTCTATACTTATTCAGAGGTATATATTTGTGTATATGTTTTTATAAAACATGGGATTCAGTTGTACAAAGCAGTTTGCAATCTGTTTCTTTTATTTAACAACATGTTGTAGATATTTTTCCACATCAAGTTATGTAGACTTAATAACTGTTAAAGTGCCATGGTATAATTTACAATTATTTAATAAATAATGAGGCTGAATTTCATTTCCTGTTATTAAGCCATTCATATTTACTCTTCTTTCAGCAAGTTTCTGGTGTTTCAGGAACACTATGAAGGAATGTGGCAGGGTTCTTGAGGATAAGGGAGCTTGTTTATCTAGGCAACTCCTGGGAGCCATTATAGAGAGAGTCACACTTCCCAGTATCCTGGAAGGGTGCTTGTGATGGATGAGGTGCCAAAGTAGAGGCTACTAGGAAAGATGCAATTCTGGGGCACTATACTGGGGGAGCATTCTGCCAGCTCTAGCCCCAGCTTGAGTCCATGTTTGCAGATCTATTGAAGGAGAAGGAAGAATGGAAAGGAGACAGTAAGCAAAAGAACCCCATGACTGGTGTGATTCTTGACAACTTTCTGGAAAGTTGGTTGTAGGCACTCTTGAGGGGTAAACTTGGGGACAAGATGGTCTACTATTTCTCATGTGGGGATTTGTCTTCCATTGATACCTTAATTGGATATGAGTGCTGCTTTAGGAACAAACATATCAGTTTCTTTTTTTTTTTTTTTTGAGACAAAGTCTTGCCCTGTCACCCAGGCTAGAGTGCAGTGGCATGATCTTGGCTCACTGCAACCTCCGCCTCCCAGGTTCAAGTGATTCTCCTGCTCCAGCCTCCGCAGTAGCTGAGACTGCAGGCATGCACCACCACGCCCAGCTAATTTTTGTGTTTTTAGTAGAGATGGGGTTTTACCATGTTGTCCAGGCTGGTCTTGAACTCCTACCTCAGGTGATCCGCCCGCCTCGGCCTCCCAAAGTGCTGGGATTACAGGCATGAGCCAGTGCACCCGGCCTCCGTTTCTTTATAGAAGCATATTTGGAGTTACTCAATCTGAGTTGGAAGGGATGCTAAAAACTATATAAAACAGACTCGCAGTTTAGTAAAAATAGGGAAACTGAAATTTGCCCCAGTTCCACTTCTGTAGCATCTGTTTAATTTCAGAAGTGACATTAGAGTTTTAGTCTTAGTTCAATTCTAAAAATTGTCTGTACGTCGCTGTGCAACCTGCCTCCCGCTGTATGTTGAAAAGGATAGAATCTGCACTATCGTGCTACGTATTAGGGGTTTACTCTGCCAGGTATATGCCAATTACTTTACATATATTCTTACTAAAGCCTTACGATAACTTGAAAAAGGGTTTTCTTATCCCCATTTTGCAGATAAGTTCAAGCTTTGGAGGTCTTTGAGTTTCAGTCCAAAGCAACAATTCTGTATGAAAAAAAAAATTCGTGTATAAATAAGAAATTCAAATATTGTGAGACTTTGAAATTCTTTAAAGTCATACACAGTGACATTGCCATCACCTACCTATGTTTGCAGCCCATGACATCACATTTATGCAGTGGTCACATTTCCTTTTAATGATATTTCCGTTAGTGATGCATGGACCTTTTGCTAGTGAGTAGAACCAAGAAACAGAATATTCTTTGGGAGATAATAAAATATAAAAGGCACCTTTTAAAAACAAATGATAAATTTTTTGCAGAAAAGAAAACTTAACATTAAAAATGACTAGGCCAAGCGCAGTGGCTCACACCTGTAATCCTAGCACTTTGGGAGGCTGAGGCCAGCAGTCACCTGGGAGGTCAGGAGTTTGAGAACAGCCTGGCCAACATGGCAAAACCCCATCTCTACTAAAAATATAAAAATTAGCCAGATGTGGTGGCAGGCGCCTATAGTCCTAGCTTGGGAGACTGAGGCAGGAGAATCATTTGAACCCAGGAGGCGGAGGTTGCAGTGAACCAAGATTGTGCCACTGCAGTCCAACCTGGGCGACAGAGCAAGACTCCATCTGAATAAATAAATAATAAAAATGGCTAATTTTACATTACCTATGTAGTATTCTTGCCAGAAATGTTAAACTGCATGTAATGTTGAGGAAATAACCAAGAATGTAGGGCATTCTGATTCTACTTAATTAATTCTAATTGGCTTAGACTCTTTTGAAAAAAATAAAAAACCAAAAAACGATGACCTAATGATACAGTGTAGCTCTGTGTCCCCACCCAAATCTCATGTTGAATTGTAAATCCCCAATGTTAGGGGAGGGACCTGGTGGGAGGTGACTGGATCATGGGATTGGATTTCTCCCTTGCTGTACTGGTGATAGTGAGTGAGTTCTCACTAGATGTCATTATTTAAAAGTATGTAGCACCTCCCCCTTTGCTCTCTCTTCTGCCGGCCATGTGAAGATGTGCTTGCTTCCTCTTTGCCTTCTGCCATGATTGTAAGTTTCCTGAGAACTCCCCATATGTGCTTTCTGTACAGGCTGCAGAACCATGAGCCAATTGAGTCTCTTTATAAATTGTCCAGTCTCTGGTAGTTTTGTTGGTTTGTTTGTTTTTGTTTTTGTTTTGAGACAGAGTCTCGCTCTGTTGCCCAGGCTAGAGTGCAGTGGCGCAATCTCAGTTCACTGCAAGCTCTGCCTCCCAGGTTCACGCCATTCTCCTACCTCAGTCTCCCGAGTAGCTGGGACTACAAGCACTCACCACCACTCCTGGCTAATTTTTTGTATTTTTAGTAGAGACGGAGTTTCACCGTGTTAGCCAGGATGGTCTTGATCTCCTCACTGCGTGATCCGCCCGCCTCAGCCTCCCAAAGAGCTGGGATTACAGGTGTGAGCCACTGCACCTGGCTTTTTTTTTTTTTTTTTTCCCTCAAGACAGAGTCTCACTCTGTTGCCCAGGCTGGAGTGAAGTGGCGTGATCTCAGCTCACTGCAACCTCTGCCTCCCAGGTTCAAGCGATTCTTGTGCCTCAGCCTCCCAAGTAGCTGAAATTATAGGCATGAGCCACCATGCCCAGCCAACAAAGACTCTTGAGAGAACTATAAAAAGTATTGAAGCATTTGTTAGAGTACTTAACACACTTTTGTTAAGTGAGTTAGTAGTTTTAGGTTTGGTTCAGCTGAGATTTTTACCTTTAATTTGGAATTCTATTTTCAAATGAAAACAAAAAGCAAAAAATCTAATATTTAAAATAGTAGATTATAGAGGTAGGAGGTAGTTTTCCCAGCTAAACAGATTATTAACCTTTACTCCGAATTTATATGGACACGTAACATATTAAAGAAACTTTTTAAATGTGTTAATCTTTTAGATTTCTGAGCCTATGGAAATATTCCTTGCCTGGAAATTAGCTGTAAGCCCTTATCAATGTAGTTTTCTGACTAAGTGTTACTACTTTCCAACTAAATTATAAATCTCTTAAAGGCATCGTAGGTGTGTTTATCTTTTTCTGTCTCCAGCACCTGGCATAGTTGCTTGACTGTGTGGGACTGTATGTTGCTGAGTGGCAGATCTAATATTTTTTAAAGATCACAATATTCTCAGCTTGAATGTCCTCATCAACAGAGCTTGTGGTCTTTATTTAAGTGGGCAAGTTTTCATTGTGTTTCAACTTGGCCAAAGGAAGCTTTTCAAGTTTTCAGAGGAGTAGCTTCTTACTAGCTTGTAACATTGGTCAGTCATTGTTGAGAGAGCCCTAACTTTGGCAACTTTATTAGGAAGAACACAAGATGAAAACTAGGGACAAATTCACTATACAGTAGTCCCCCACCTTTTCCTCAGGAGATACAGTCAGGGACCTCCGGTGGATACTTGAAACTACAAATATTACTGAATCTATATACTGCTTTTTTTATACATACATAACTATGATAAAGTTTATAAATGAAGCATAGTAAGAGATAAACAACAACAGTAATAAAATAACAGTTATCTAAATGTAGTTTCTCTTTCTCAAAATATCTTACTATACCCTACTCACCTCTCTTCCTATGACCTATTGATCTGATAACCAAGATGGCTACTATGTGTCCAAGGGGGAGGTATCTTATACAACATGGAATGCTGGACGAAGGAATGATTGACTTCCTGGATGGGACAGAGTAGGACACTGCAGGATGGCAAGAGATTTCCTCATGTTACTCAGAACATTGCAGTTTAAAACTTAAGAACTGCTTATTTCTGGAATTTTCCATTTGATATTTTCATACCATACTTGACCTTGGGTAACTGAAACTGCAGAAAGTGAAACTGGATAAGAAGGGGCCACTGTACAACTTTTATTTCTAAAGAACTGTAAAACTTATATGTTTGCAGATCAGGGAGCAGAGAAACATGAAGGCACAGGTCAGTCCTCTGGGATCACTGATCAAGAAAAGGAGTTATCCACCAATGCTTTCCAAGCTTTCACAGTAAGAAATGGCTTCTCTTAATCTGCTCAAGTTGTAGGGTTCTGTCAAGTAAGAATCTTTTCATAGTGAATTTTTAAATTTACAATTTTTACTCTGTAATAATTCAAGAGTTAATTTAGAGATAAGTAGGTTTATTTAATTTTAAAAATAAATGTTTTAGAGTTTAAATATGGTAAAAGAAATGAGAGTAATTGGAGCCATTCTCAAGTTTTTGTGTTTTTGTAAACATGTTTTAACTCATATACTGTTGTTTTTAAGTCTTTTAAATTTAGATTTGTAAGTATGTGGATCAGTCTTTTCATTTCACTATGCTGTTCAATTATTTATTTATTTATTTATGAAAATATCAGATTCAAAAATTATTTTCTTGAAGGTACTTTAAAATGGAACCCCAAAACTTTATTGGCAGAATTTTAACTTTTCTGACATTAAACAGTATGAAAGAAAACCTTATTTGGTTATCATGTTACATGCATGTAAACAGAAGAACTTAACGCTTGGGTATTCGAAATATATTTACTAGAAAATAAAATTTGGAGTGATTATATTACCTTTCTTGACTAGCCTTAGCCATTAATACCCTGCTAGCACTATGTGTATATACCAACATATTTATCATATCAATATATGTGTCTTATATGTGTCAGTGTCAGGGTTTTGAGTCTTAGGAAGTAAATATCCATAGTTTCTTAACTGACATGAATATTGCTTTATCTAGTGACTTTGATTAGTGTATGTAGGGAAACTACATCTTTCTTTTTAAGAACTTTTAAGATAAAGATGAATGAAATGTATTTGGAATGATATACTATTCTTAAAGCTGGTATGTAATTTTGTGTGTGTGTGTGTGGTTTTTTTTTTTTAGTCTGGAAATTATGATGCCTGTCTACAACACCTTGCCTGTCTACAAGATATAAACAAAGATGATTATAAAATAATTTTGAATACAGCAGTAGCTGAGTTTTTTAAAAGTAACCAAACAACAACAGATAATTTGAGACAAACACTTAACCAGCTGAAGAATCAGGTGATACACAAATGAATTTAACTATAAAAAATATTGTTCTGTTCTTTAATTTATCAAATACAAATAGTTAAGGAAAATAAATGTGATTTGTCTGGTATTTCTTGTCCGAAACATTTGTTAGCATTAATTTTATTTCCGTAAAATTATTATTCCAGGAGATAAAAGGTATGTTGTGTGATTTTTTTTAATTGGGGTTTTAATTAACTTGAACAGAATAGACTAATATACCAAATTCGAATGAGCTTTGAAATTTTGAGAAAGAAAGAACTATATGAAAAAGCTTAGCTATGGAGATATATCTTGTTTATGATTACAAAAATATGATTAATCCTAATGTCAAGTTGTTTTAGCATTTGGATCAGGAGATGATTGATTAAATAGAAGATATTCTGCTTTATATCTGGTTTGGGGCTTGAATTGCGGATTGGTCTGGTTATAACGCAATGTTTATTGAATCCTGGGGCTAGACTTTTGGTATGCAAGAGGGCTGATAACAGTGATGATGCTGATAGGATCAGCTAGCATATGTTAAGTGTTCACTGTGTGACAGGGCACTGCCAAGAACCTTGGATGCAACTTCTCATTTGTTCTTCTCAGTAGCCCTGTGAAATAACTATATAATTTTTCTTATTTTAAAAATGGGAAGGCCAAGGCACAGATAGCTGTATAAATTGTCCAAAGACACAAAGTTTTTGAGTAGTAAGAGCTACATGAACTCAGTTGTGTTTAACTCTAGAGCCTGTAATTTTAGTTACTGTTTCATGCTGTTAGGGAGTCATGAGATCTTCCCTGTAATCATGAGTACCACGATACTGTATCGTATCACCCTGAAGTGTGACAGGTAGAAGCAAGTGGTTCCTTCAGGCTCTCTATAAACCTTTATAGGCATAAAGTAATTTTTAAACCCCATTAAAATTCAAAAATGAGGCCAGGCGCGGTGGCTCAAGCCTGTAATCCCAGCACTTTGGGAGGCCGCGGCGGGCGGATCACGAGGTCAGGAGATTGAGACCATCCTGGCTAACACGGTGAAACTCCGTCTCTACTAAAAATACAAAAATTAGCCGGGCGTGGTGGTGGGCGCCTATAGTCCCAGCTACATGGGAGGCTGAGGCAGGAGAATGGCGTGAACCTGAGAGGCGCAGCTTGCAGTGAGCCAAGAGCATGCCACTGCACTCCAGCCTGGGTGACAGAGTGAGACTCCATCTCAAAAAAAAAAAAAAATTCAAAAATGAGACTAACAGCTACCATGTATTGAATGCATACTTGGTGCTAAATTCTGTATTAAGTGCTTTTTATGCCTTATCTCATATAATCCTCACATTCAACTCTTGAGGCAGTAGGTGCTTATTATCTCAGTTTTAAAACCAGGGTTTAGGAGTCTAATTTAAATTTATACAACTAGGAAGGGGAAGACCAGATTTAAACCAGGCCTTCTGACTCTTGCGCCTGTTCTCCTACCTGTCTCAGTCTTCATAAATTCGTATGTCCTCACGTTTCCTCATTACTCCAGTATTATTACTGATGACTTTATCTGCTGTTCCGGAATCAAAGGAAAAATGGTGCTTACTGGTAATCTAGTACATGCACCCTATGACCCCATAGACAGTTTCTTCCAGGACAGATTTGTTTGGTTTTTGAGAACAAGTTCAGCTTTTAAACTTTTTTTGAATAAGAAATTCCTGCAAACTTCCAGTTAGGCCAAAAAAACTTTGTGAAGTTCTTTCACTAGCTTTTATTGTTTATAAGGTTTGTTAGGGCCTTCCAACTCTTGAGTTTCCTAGAAGTGTTTGTACTTGTGGTTACTGGCTTCTTTAAATCATACTTCTGTTCGCAGTCACATGTCTTGGGCACAGTGACATCCTTTTTCAACCTATTCCATTTTAATTAACAAACGTCTAATTTCACTTAATGAGTAGTTTTTCTTTTGGCTGGAGCAATTACTAGACTATTTAGGTGAGTCATAGAATATGTGGCAAAGTTATTCATGTGATAATTATTCAACCATTGCTGAATCCAAAACGTCATAGTTTATCTAAAAGCTTTTCTGGCTAAACTCTTAACTCATTCTCTCTCCATTACCTAACTACAGAAAGAGTTGCCTTTGGAAATTGAGTTTTCACTGTTTGAAGATACTGTTTTTAATCTCTTTAAGATAGTGACTTGATAAGTGAAGATTATAAAGAGTTCCCAAACTCATTGAGATGCACATGTTATTGGTCAGCTAAGACCACTTGCTAACATTTGAATCGTGTCAAGCTTAACCACATGGGTGATTGATGTCTGTTGAAGTCCAGTTACAAAATTTACAAATCACTGTGTGTTGTGAACCTTCAGGTTCCTTGCCATTAGTCAAACCAAGGCTGTTAAATCCATGTACTGTATATCAGAGTTCTAAGGAAGTGTTGGTCTTAGAATTACTTACTTACTATTGAACAATAATTTATTGCAATCTTCATAATGGCAAAGGTTAGTTTTAATACAGGTAGACTTCCAATTTCATGTGTTGTATGGAATTGTGCAATGGTTGTAAAGCTTGATTAAAATTTAAAAACCTGTTGCTACAGCTTACAGAAGGGGGTATACAGTTTCAGAACGCAAAGTGTCATGCTTTTTGTTTTTTCTTTTGGTGTCAGTTACGGATGTTAGCCTTTAGTGAAGCCCATAAAAGCCTTTTCTAACCATCATGTGTGCAACAATGTATTTTTGTTATTGAGTACTTTAAAAAAATCTATTCTTTTTTATGGGAACAAAACCTGAAAATATACTTTCTAGCCCTATGGTCTTGGGTAAGATAATTAAGTTTTCTGTGCTGATTTCCTTATGTATAAAGTGGAAATGAAATTATTTATGTCCTTGGCCAGGTGTGGTGGCTCATGCCTGTAATCCAAGCACTTTGGGAGACCGAGGTGGGCAGATCGCCTGAGGTCAGGAGTTCAAGACCAGCCTGGCCAATATGGTGAAACCCCATCTCTACTAAAAATACAAAATTAACCAGGTGTTGTGGCACGTGCCTGTAGTCCCGGCTACTCAGGAGGCTACGGCAGGAGAATCACTTGAACCCCGGAGGTGGAGGTTGCGCTGAGCTGAGTTTGTGCTACTGCACTCCAGCCTGGGTAACTCCATCTCAAAAAAAGAAAAATTATCTATGACCTTGTGGTATGGTGAAGATTAACCTGTAAAAATTTTAACATAGCACGTCTGGCACATGGTAAATAGTTAACTATTTTCGTTTTGTTTGATACAGAGTTTCACTATATTGCCCAGGCTGGAGTGCAGTGATGTGATCTTGGCTCACTGCAGCTTCTGCCTTTTGGATTCAAGCAAGTCTCCTCCCTCAGCCTCCTGAGTAGCTGGAACTACAGGCGCGTGCCATCACACCCAGCTTTTTTTTTTTGTATTTTTAGTTGAGACAGGGTTCACCATGTTGGCTAAGCTGGTCTTGAACTTCTGACCTCAAGTGTTCTGCCTGCCTCGGCCTCCCAAAGTGCTGGGATTACAGACATGAGCTGCCATGCCTGGCCAGCTGTTATTAACATTTAAATTTTACCTAAGTTTTTACAAAATGAAATCAAACTATGAATATTACGTGACATTTTTATGGGAAAGGTCATTTTGAGTTTGTTACGTGCCTGGTGTAGCCTCTTGTAGGTCATGAGACTAGGAGGTGGGAATCCTGCACAGAAGCCCTGTTACCGATTGAAACAGGGAAGATAGCTTCACAGTGACGAGAAAGATAATTGTCTAGCCATGTGCTGGGTACTTAATAAAGTCTCATCAAAACATTTTAAAATTTTATTATGTGTGGCATAGAAGAATGAAAATAATTTTAGTATGTGAGAGTAACTAAAATCTAAAGATACTGTTGAAAGTATGGAAAAATTCAGAATAAGAATGTTGGCCTGTGTTCCTTTTTATTCATGTGAATTATTTCACTTTTGCTTTTTATTTCCTTAATGTTGTTAAAATATAATCTCCATTGATTGCTTTATAGGTCCACTCAGCTGTTGAAGAAATGGATGGATTAGATGATGTTGAAAACAGCATGTTGTACTATAATCAAGCAGTCATTCTTTATCATCTGCGGCAGTATACAGAAGCCATATCAGTTGGTGAAAAACTTTATCAGTTCATAGAGCCTTTTGGTATGTTATCTGTCAAGTCAAAATTTTCCCTATCTTCCCTATACTTGCAAAGTTCTCTGATACTTTTACCTAGATAACCTAAATCTGAGAAGTCCATGTCAGTATTCAAAGAAAAAAAGAAAAACCGTATCAGCTTTGCTTAATGGTTAGAAAAGATAAAAATATAATCCAGGTTTTCTTTGAGTGTCCCTTCCCAAATTTTGAAGATAACTGTTAAAAATGCTGTTGGAAAGTGTTGAAACACTTAGTGATGTTTGTGGGGCTTTTGCTATTTAAACGCTATTTTATTATACCTGATCCCTTCTTACTTTAGTACGTTAAGGAAGTAGCATTTTGGAATGTTAGGGGACAGTGAGGTATTTCATTTTTGCCTATTGCCTAACTGAAATTTTTGGCGGGAGTTATGGAGTAGGAAGTATAGAACAGTGTTAGTTTTTTTGCTATCTTAATTCGCTTACTAACCTCAAGTAGGAGTAGCAAGAAAAGTAAGGGCAAAGGAAAAAAGAAGAGCAAAGGAGAAAGCTGGACCCAGGAAATGGTTGTTAGAGAGGGCTGTTGGTTTCTAGCCCACAAGCAGTCAAATTCCATTTGTGAGTTACATTTTTGTCTTTTTTTTTTTTTTTCATGATTGCTTTCTTTTACATCCAAAACACAAATGAGAATTCCTAATTTATCAGGAACGCCTGATTGCTGATGTGGTTACCACAGGACAAGTGGTGGGGTGTGATAGCACTCTGTGGTGCTTTGGGAAGAGATAGAGAGTCCCCTTTTGCTGACAGTGGTTGAACAGCTGATTACTATGGCTCCAAAGAGCCGTTTTGAGGTGCTTCTCTTCTTTGCCTCAATCCTGAGAGCTTGGTAGCTGGACAGACTGGGCAGGAGAGACAGCAGTAGTAAGGGATTATGTAATTAGTGACCAGTTCCTTCTGTATAGCTAGAAATCAGAGTTACACTTTTAGGACTGTACACATTTTTCTATAAAGTTACTGTTATTGATGCTTCTTAGAATTTCCGGAATTCAGCCAGGTGCGATAATCCCAGCACTTTGGGAGGCCAAGGCGGGTGGATCATCTGAGTTCGAGACGAGCCTGACCAACTTGGGGAAACCCCATCTCTACCAAAAATACAAAATTAGCCGGGCGTAGTGGTGCATGCCTGTAATCCCAGCTACTCGGGAAGGCTGAGGCAGGAGGATCACTTGAACTCGGGAGGCGGAGATTGCAGTGAGCTGAGATCGCACCACTGCACTCCAGCCTGGGCAACAAGAGCGAAGCTTGTTCTAAAAAAAAAAAAAAAAAAGAATTCCTGGAATTCATGAAATCCTATTAATCTGCACTGTGGCTGAAGAGAAGATATTAATAGTAATCAACTCATCAGTATTCACATCCATTTTTCTTTGAAAATATTATGGCTTTTTTTTTTTTTTTTAAACTTTTACTGCTTGGATTTTTTTAAAGACTATTTTTTAGAGAAGGTTTAGATTTATAGCAAAACCAAGAGGAAGATACAGAGATTTCCCGTGTGTCCTCTGCCCCAACACATCCATAGCCTCTCTCATTACCATTATCCCCCACCAGTGTGGTGCATTTGTTATAATTGATAAACCTACATTGATACATCATAGTCATGCAAAGTTCATAATTTACGTTAGGGTTCACTCTTGGTGTTGTATGTTGTGTGTGTCTGGACAAATGTATTCATTATAGTATCATACAGAGTATTTTTCACTGCCCTAAGAATTCTGTGTTGTGCCTGTTAATTCCCTTTCTACCTATAACCACTGATCTTTATTTACTCTCTCTATAGTTTTGCCTTTTCTACAGTGTCAAACTTGGAATCATAACTACTCAGCTGCTTCTTTTCTTTTTTTTTTGAGATGGGGTCTCTTTCTGTTGCCCAGGCTAGAGTGCAGTGGTGTGATCTCCACTCACTGCAACTTCTACCTCTCAGGCCCAAGTGATCCTCCCACCCCAGCCTCTTGAGTAGCTGGGATTACAGTGAACGTGCCACCACACCCAACTAATTTTTATGTTTTTTTGTAGAGACTGGGTTTCGCCATGTTGCCTAGGCTGGTGTAGAACTCCTGGGCTCAAGCAATCCACCCACCTTGGCCTCCCAATGTGCTGGGATTACAGGTGTGAACCACTGTGCCTAGCCAGTACTCAGATTCTTCATACAACATATATTAATTGAGGACATGGGCCAATACTGAGGGCCAGACACTGTTCTGGGTCTGGAGATAATGCAGTGAATGAAATACAGAAACTCTTTACCCCCATTAAGCTTCTATTCTAATGGGAGAGAAAGCAACATAATAAAAAACCAGCCATCCCTTGGTATTCAAGGGAGATTGATTCTAGGACACCCTTCCTCAGATACCAAAATCTGCTGATACTTAAATCCCTTATATAAAGTGGTGTAGTATTTACATATAGTCTGTGTACATCCTCCTGTACATTTTAAATAATCTCTGGATTACTTATAATACCCAATACACTGTAAATGCTATGAAAATGTTTTTATACCGTATTGTTTAGGGCACAATGACGGGAAAAATGTCTGTACATGTTCATTGCAGATGCAACAACTCTTTTTTCTTTTAATATTTTCAATCTGAGGTTGGTTGAATCTGTGGCTGCAGAACCCACAGATACAGGGGGCTGGCTGTATATTGAATGTTGTGAAGTAAAGCTAAAATTGAATGAGAATATAGAGATTGAGTGGGGATCTTTTAAGTAAGGTAATCAAGCAAGGCCTGGGATGAGATGATATTTGAAACGAGACCTGAATAAAGAAAGGACGTTAGCCTTGCTGCTGTTTAGAGGGAAAGCATTCCCACTGGAGGTAATGGGATATGGAGAAGACCTGAAGTGAGAGGTTGTGTTTGGTGAGAGCAATAGCAGCAAGGTCATCGTGACTGGAGCTAGCTGGGGAGGATAATAGGAGATAAAATCAGAAGTAGCCACAGGCTCAAAAAGTTTTGGATTTTGAGACTGGACACAGTGGCTCACACTTGTAATCCCAGTACTTTGTGAGGCCATGGTGGGTGGATCACTTGAGCTCAGGAGCTTGAGACCAGCCTGGGCAACATAGTGAAACCCTGTCTCTATGAAAAAATTAGCCAGGCATGCTGGCACATGTTTGTGGTCCCAGCTGCTCGGGAGGCTAAGGTGAAAGGATCTCTTGAGCCTTGAAGGCAGAGATTGCAGTAAGCCAAGATTGCAACACTGCTCTCCAGCCTGGGTGACGGAGTGAGACACCATCTCAAAAACAAAAAAAAAGTTTTGGATTTTGTAGGATTACAAATTTCAGATTTCAACATTTCAGGTTAAGAATGCTTAACCTCTATTGGAATTGAGGTTTCTTTCCGCCTAACGTAATTTCCTCATTACATGTGCTAGTGTTTAGTAGATATTTTCCCAAGGAAGATTTAATCACTGGAATTTCTGAAATGAGAGACCTTGCAGTGCCTAATAAAATGACACTGTTGACATTGCAAGTTGCTCTCATTCATGGCTCTAGGTGATATGCATTCTGAGTAAAGATTTATGCTTTGCTATTTAAAGCTTTGTATCCTTGTTTGGAGGGTGGTCTGAGATGTATGCTTTACTTTAGATTGTGAGTATTCTTTTCCTGTGTTTTTTTCTCCCAGAAGAAAAATTTGCCCAAGCAGTGTGTTTTTTGCTTGTAGACCTGTATATATTAACCTACCAAGCTGAGAAAGCTTTGCATCTTCTTGCTGTCCTAGAAAAAATGATTTCACAGGGTAACAATAACAAAAATGGAAAGAATGAGGTGAGTGTTTAAAGGTAATCAGACTAAAATCTAAAATATGATTAATTCTCTCTGCTTGTTAGTTTACTGGATTAAAAAGGAGAAAACAATTAAAATATTAATATTTGTGGTTATGAACTATTAACAGCTTTAAGATACAATTTGCATATTATAAGCTTTACCATTTTAAAGTGTAGAGTTTAGTAGTTTTGAGTGTACTCGCATTTGTACAACCGTTACTACTATCTAATTTCAAAATATTTTTATCACCCCAAAAAGAAACCCTGTACCATTTGCAGTCACTCCCCATTTCCCCCTTTCCTGAGCCCTAAGCAGCCATTAATCTACTTACTGTCTCTGGATTTACCGTCTGGACATTATATATGAATGGAATCATAATATGCAGCCATTTGTGACTGGCTTTTTTTACTTAGTATAATGCTTTCAAGCTTCATCCATATTGTAGCATATACTTTTTTTTTTCATGTACTTCATGCCTTTTGTGGCTGAATAATATTCCATTCATTATATGAATATGCCACATTTTAAAAATTTCTTTATAAGTTGGTGGACATTTGGGTTCTTTTCTACTTTTTGGTTATTATATATAGTGCTTCTATGAACATTCATGTAAAAATTTTGTAGGGATATATGTTTTCAGTTATCTTGGATATAATATTTAGGAGTAGCATCACTGGGTTATATGTATCTTAACTCTATATTTAACCCTATGCAAGACTGTTACAAAGTGATTGCACTATTTTAAATTCCCACCAGCCACTTGTGAGTTTGTGATTTCTCCACATTGTTACCAACACTTGTTATTGTCTATCTTAATAAAAAAAAAAAAATTTAGCTATCTTAGAGGGTGTGAAGTGGTATCTTGTTACAGTTTTGATTTATATTTTCCTGATGACTAAGAGTGTACCTTGAGGCTGGGCGCGGTGGCTCACGCCTGTAATCCTAGCACTTTGGGAGGCCGAGGCAGGTGGATCACAAGGTCAGGAGATCGAGACCATGGTGAAACCCCGTCTCTACTAAAAATGCAAAAAATTAGCCAGGAGCTATGGCGGGCACCTGTAGTCCCAGCTAGTCGGGAGGCTGAGGCAGGAGAATGGCTTGAACCCGGGAGGCAGAGCTTGCAGTGAGCTGAGATCGCGCCACTGCACTCCAGCCTGGGCAACAGAGCGAGACTCCATCTCAAAAAAAAAAAGAAAAAAAAGAAGAATGTACCTTGAGTATCTTTTCATATATGAGCTTTTATTTTTATAGAATTGAAAGATTGGAATTAAGACAATAGAATCCATAACCTGGATAAACACTATTGCTTTCATTAGGGAAAATTTCATCATTCAAGTTCTTCAAAAAAAACATAGATGGCTAGGCATGGTAGCTCACACCTGTAATCCCAGCACTTTGAGAGCCCAAAGTGGGTGGATCATCTGAGGTCAGGAGTTTGAGACCAGCGTGGCCAACATGGTGAAACCCTGTCTCTGCTAAAAATACAAAAAGTAGATGGGCATGGTGGTGCACATCTGTAATTCCAACTACTCAGGAGGCTAAGGCATGAGAATCACTTGAAACTGGGAGGCGGAGATTGCAGTGAGCCAAGATTACGCCACTGCACTCCAGCCCTCATGGGAGACAGAGCAAGACTCTAACTCAAACTCAAAAAAAAAAAAGAAAATCATACATTTATGATGTTTAAGCTTCCCCATGTTCTGATGAGAGACTTGATGCCCAGTATGAGTACATCCTGAGTCTTGTGTTTTTTCTTTTGCCCGTGCTTCTGGTTATCAAGGGATGACCCTTCTTTCTTCCTTTTTCTGCCCCTTTGTTTTAAAAGGAGTGTTTGCAGGAAACATTGTCAATACTTTTTTGCCTGTGCACATTCTTGAGGTTTAAAAAGAAAATAAACATCTGGCATTACTTTTTTCAATTTAAGTGTGTATTCCTAAGGGATTTCAGTTGAATAACCTTAGCATTATACCGAAACATTATGTAGTAAAATATTTGTATTCAGTACTTATAATATTTGATTAAACATAATTTAGTTTAGCAGATGCTTATGTGCTCTGCCAGGTTCTAAGGTACTCTGTTAGGTACTAAGGGGACAAAACAAACAGAAACATTGCAGTCCTTGCTTTCCAGGATCTCAGGTCTAGGAAGAGATAAATTGGGCAACATCTGTTCATGGACAGGGAGGAAAGAGGTGAAAGAGGTTAGGGAATGTTTCAAAGGAATTTGGATGCTTGTTTTGGCCTCGGAAGATGGTTAATAGTTTGACAAGTCAGAAACGGAGGGTTAGAGCAGGATAACCAGCTTGGCAGAGAATATCACAAAAGGTATGAGCTTATGGTGTGCTGGAGACCTTTCTGGTAATGAAATGGACAGTACCAGAGAAATGCAAAGAAGAGCAGTGGGACATGATGTTGGCAATGTGAGTGTGAGTGATAGCTTGAAGAACGTTGAATACTAGAAAGTTCAAATTTGATGTGATTGGCAGTGTTCATAACAGAGAAAGTTTTAAGAAGTGGGTGGATCTGTTTTGGGTTTTAGAAAGATAATCTGAGTTTTGCTTAAAGTAATATTCATGCTTTTTAAAACAAGCCCAGGCTGGCTGCAGTGGCTCATGACTGTAATCCTGGCACTTTGAGGGGCCAAGGCAGGAGAATCAGTTGAGCCCAGGAGTTTGAGATGAGCCTGGGCAACATAGGGAGACCACCGTCTCTATGAAAAATTAAACTTTGTAAATAAATAAAACCAGCTCATCATTACGTTCTACTGTGAGCTCCTCATGAGTAGAGCTTCCTATCACCCACTCTAGACTACTGAACCTCAGTCTCTAGGAGTGGGACCTGGGATTCTGCATTTTTTAAAGACAGGGTCTTACTCTGCCACCTCAGGCTGGAGTATAGTAGCACAGTCGCGGCTCACTGCAGCCTTAATCTCCTGGGCTCAGGCAATCTTCCCACCTCAGCTTCCTGAGTAGCTGGGACTGTAGGTACATGCCACCATGCCCAGCTAAGTTTTGTATTTTTTGTAGAGATGGGATTTTACCATGTTACTCAAGCTGGTCTCGATCTCCTGGACTCAAGTGATCCGCCCGCCTCAGCCTTCCAAAGTGCTGGGATTACAGGCGTGAACCACCATGCCCCACAAATTCTACATTTTGAAAATGCTCTCTAGGTAATTTAGGTTACCTCACTTGGAAATCACTGATTTCAATTGTGGTCAAAAATATTTAATTTTGATAAACTTTGTCTCATCACCCTGCAGACTGGTAACAACAACAACAAAGATGGATCTAATCATAAAGCTGAAAGTGGAGCTCTAATAGAAGCTGCAAAATCAAAGATACATCAGGTAGTGTAAATTTTAAAGGGGGGCAATACATCACCTACATTTAATTGTAGTTAGGACAAATGAAGCAATGAGATAGATCATTGGAAGCAGTCAGTGATTCAAGGTGCATATGTTTGTTTGTCTTTTGAAGTATTGTAGTTTAGAAGCACATTTATCCTAAATATATTTTGCTTAAAAGGATAATATAATTTATTTAAATTGCTCTATAAATGAAGTTTGAGAGAAATGGCATGGGAATGTACTGCATGAAAAAATCAACTGGAATTTTAAAAAGTTGTCATTAGCCATGTGCAGAAGAGGATTGATAGGATTTTTGCCTGGAACTTGAGTATTTAAGTTTTTTGTTTGTTTGTTTTTTGAGACGGAGTCTCGCTGTGTCACCCAAGCTGCAGTGCAGTGGCGCGATCTCGGCTCACTGCAACCTCCGCCTCCCGGGTTCAAGTGCCTCAGCCTTCCTGAGTAGCTGGGGTTACAGTCGTGCGTCACCACACCCAGATAATTTTTTGTATTTTTAGTAGAGACAGGATTTCACCATGTTGGCCCGACGGGTCTCAAACTCCTGACCTCAGGTGATACACCTGCCTCGGCCTCCCAAAGTACTGGGATTACAGGCGTGAGCCACCACACCTGGCCAAGTTTTTATTCTACCATGATTTTAGTATTTTGAAGTATATTCAAAGAGTACAGTGAAAAGAGCGTATTTTCTAAAATTGCAAACTTGTTTTAGCAAGTAATTAGTATAACTATGTTGTAAATAGATTGGGTTTAATTTTCCTAACTAGAACGTAAAACTTTATGTAAATCCACCATAGTCTTAACGTAGTAACATTTTCACTTTGACAGTACAAAGTACGAGCTTATATCCAAATGAAGTCTCTGAAAGCATGTAAAAGGGAAATCAAGTCAGTCATGAATACAGCTGGAAATGTAAGTTTCTTCTGTACTTTTGTTTTTCACTTTGTGTCTTTCTTATTTAGACTATGGGTATTTGTCAGTTTTAAATAATTTATCTTAGTTGGTTATATATACTGCCAGATATGAACCTTGCTATTTTAAAGTTGGGAAGTAGTAATAATACTGTGTCTGTAGTTTAATTTTTTTTTAACTTAAAATTACAACAAGCACTTTTCTATTTTATGTAACCTTCAAAACCACCATTTTAAATAACTGCCTATTGTTCTGTGACCGGTTTATCACAATTCACTTAAGCATTTTGCTAATATTAGACGTTTAGGTTATTTTAGAATTTTTTAGTATTATACTCAAAACATTTATGGCCAGGCATGGTGACTCACCTGTAATCCCAGCACTTTGGGAGGCTGAGGTGGGAGGATCACCTGAGGTCAGGAGTTCAAGACCAACCTGACCAACATGATGAGACCCTGTCTCTACTAAAAATACAAAAATTAGCCGGTGTGGTGGTGTGTGCCTGTAGTCCCAGCCACTGAACCACTGGGGAGGCTGAAGTGGGAGGATCGCTTGAACCCGGGAAGCAGAAGTTGCAGTGAGCTGAGATTGTGCCATTGCAGGTTAGCCTGGGTGACAGGGTGAGACCATGTCCAAAAAAAAAAAAAAGAAATTTATTAAAAATCTAACAGTCAAGTTGTAGCCAAAACCTGACCCTTCCAAATGACTTTTGGCTTGACAGTACCTTCAATTTAACTAGTACTAAAGTATTTGAGATAGAATTACTTCTTCCTTCCACTCCCTCCACCCTAATCTTTCATTGATAATTTTTAAGATGGTATAGGAAAGAAACAGAGTTATGAACAATCTTGATGCTTCTAGGAAAACTATAAATTTAGAAGTATAAAGCCATGAGAAAATACGGTTAAAAATCTCAGGCAGGATTCAGATTAGTTACTGAGTTAGTTAATATGCTAGTGATTTTTTATAACAATTGTGGCCTAGACCTGAGCCTAAGAGGGGGAAGCCCAGTGAGCCAGCCAGCCAGCCATTATCAAACCTTTTTTTTAAATGATAAAAGACGTAATTCCTGCTTTAAAGGAGACCATAGTCATAGAGGAAAGACAAATGAAAATTATTATAATTTAGTGTAATAGTCATCCTAAATCAGCGAAAACTTCAGGAGGAATAGCTACCACTAAGGATAAGTGCTGAAAGCCCTTGTTTCCTTAGTGACCAGAACTTTGGGGTGGGCGGGAGGCAGAGCGATGGATAAACTAGGATTTAGAAGGAAAGCCTGTTGCTAAATTAAGTGAATAAATAGGCCAGGTGTGATGGCTGATGCCTGTAATCCCAGCACTTTGGAAGGCTGAAGCAGGTAAATCACCTGAGGTCAGGGGTTCGAGACCAGCCTGGCTGACATGGGGAAGCCCCATCTCTACTAAAATAAAAAAATTAGGCCGAGCACGGTGGCTCACGCCTGTAATCCCAGCCCTTTGGGAGGCTGAGGCAGGCGGATCCCAAAGTCAGGAGTTCGAGACCAGCCTGACCAACATGGTGAAACCCCACCTCTACTAAAAATACAAAAATTAGCCGGGTGTGGTGACGTGCGCCTGTAGTCCCAGCTACTCAGGAGGCTGAGGCAGGAGAATTAGCCCGGCATGGTGACTCATGCCTGTAATCCCAGCTACTCAGGAGGCTGAGGCAGGAGAGTTATTTGAATCCAGGAGGTGGAGGTTGCAGTGAGCTGAGATCGTGTCACTGTACTCCAGCCTGGGCGACAGAGCAAGACTCTGTCTCAGTCAATCAATCAATCAATCAGGATTCCAGATGTCCTCCTAGATGGATGTTGAGTCTCCAGAGCTCTCTGCATGCTTTTGTACTCTAAACAGGTAGTACTATCTAGAGGGCCCTCCACCATGAGGATTCTTAGGAGAAGTGAAAGGTGATCTACTATTCAAAATGTGATCTTTGGAACAGCAGGATTAGTGCTTGCCAATAAGGCATTCTGTTGAAAAATTCTTCCATTTGTAGAATGACCCTTTTTTTTTCCTATTTGGAAAAAAAAAAAAAAAAAAAATGAAGGACATAGATCGTGCTGTCAAATTGGTTTTCAGTTAGTAGTATAGTAGATGAACACAATCAGTTGATAATCTACAGACTGTATTTTTTTTTTTTTGGTGAGACAGAGTCTCACTCTGTCGCGCAGGCTGGAGTGCAGTGGCGTGATCTCGGCTCACTGCAAGCTCCGCCTCCCAGGTTCACGCCATTCTCCTGCCTCAGCCTCCCGAGTAGCTGGGACTACAGGTGCCCACCACCATGCCCGGCTAATTTTTTGTATTTTTAGTAGAGACTGGGTTTCACTGTGTTAGCCAGGATAGTCTCAATCTCCTGACCTCGTGATCCGCCTGCCTTGGCCTCCCAAAGTGCTGGGATTACAGGCGTGAGCCACCGTGCCTGGCCCAGACTGTATTCTTATACATATACATATACCTATATTTATTTTTTCAGGTGGACCCTTAGTAATTCTTTTTACAAAGTGCTCTCTGACAGGTTCAATTTTTTAGATTGTGAGAGCAATGAAACATTTAGAGACTATATAGTTTTTTGTGACTATGACTTACTTCATTTATGGTTTTGAACACATGTCAGTACAACAGTATAATTAAGATCTTACATTAGGCATCTGAAAACAAATTATCAGTAACTTTTATATTTTCTCTACAGTCTGCACCCTCTCTCTTTCTTAAAAGCAATTTTGAGTACTTAAGAGGTAATTATCGAAAAGCCGTGAAGCTATTAAATAGTTCGAACATTGCTGAGCATCCAGGATTCATGAAAACAGGTAAAAGAAAATTGTGAAATTTTAACTTTTTTTTTTGCCTGACTCTTCTACCCCTTCTTGCTTGTCCACCTCCCAACACCTAGTCTTTCGAGTGATTTATGCTCATTTTTTAATGAAAATGTTTTAATATTTCTGCTGCAAAAATTTCCATCCTGTTTCTACTTTAGAAGAAACCTCATTACTTCTTGCTTTTACTTTGCTTTCTTTCCTTTTTTTACTTTTCCAGGTTGGATCGCTTTCCTCCCCTCCCCACACCTCCTTTTTTTTTTTTTTTTTTTTTTTTTTTGGAAATAATCTTGCTTTGTCACCCAGGCTGAGTGCAGTGCCACAATCACAGCTCACTACAGCCTCAACCTCCTGAGCTCAAGTGATCCTCCCACCTCAGCCTCCCAGGTAGCTGGGACTGTAGGCATGCACCATCATGCCTGGCTTACTTACTGTAGAAACAAGATCTCATTATGTTGCCCAAGCTGATCTCAAACTCCTGGGCTCAAGTGATCCGCCGACCTCGGCCTCCCAAAGTACTGGGATTACAGGCGTGCACCACTGTGCCTGTCCCAGATAGCTTTTCTTTTTTCTTTAACCTGACTTGCCCGCCCTCCCACCCTTCCTTCCTTCCTTCTTTCCCTTCTTTTCTTTTCTTTTCCCTCCCTCCCTTCCTTCCTTCTTTCCCTTCTTTTCTTTTCCCTCCCTCCTTCACTTCCTTCCTTCCCTCTCTTCTCTTTCTTCCTTCCTTCCTTTTTTTTTTTTTTTTGACAGAGTCGTGCTCGGTCGCCCAAGCTGGAGTGCACTGGTGGCAACATCTTGGCTCACTACAGCCTCCACCTCCCTCCCGGGTTCAAACAATTCTCCCACCTCAGCCTCCTGAGTAGCTGGGACTACAGGCATGCACCACATGCTCAGCTAATTTTTGTATTTTTTGGTAGAGACAGGGTTTTACCATGTTGCCCAGGCTGTATCGAACTCCTGACCTCAAGTGACCCACCCGCCTCAGCGTCTCAAAGTGCTGGGATTACAGGCATGAGCCACTGCACCTGGCCCTTTAATTTGTTTTTATAAGATCCTTGGACTTTTGCTTTGTAAAGTGAGACTTTTTTTTTTTTTTAAGTGAATTACTATCTGTACCAGAAAAGTGAGATCTTTTAAGTAAATAATATAATGTTTTTATTTCTTTCTGCCATAAAGGCAGTTAATAATATAATTTTTTTCTGTAACTTACCCAATTAATTTGATTTATTTAGATCATTAACTATATCAAAAATCTTTCTATAAAGCTAGGAAAATAAGTATTATTACATATTCTTGCCTCTATTTAAAAAGTCTTATAAATCCCTTGATATTAATGGTAACATGAAAGTAAAAATTGTGAATGTCATTTAGGTTTATATCATCAGTATTTGATGGGGCAGGAGAAGGAAAATCACTTATTCAAGAAATGAGGATAAACTGTTGAAAATGTATGTTTTGCCTCAAGTTTAAAATGCAGACAATTAATATGTTTTTTGGTTTGTTTTGTCTTGTTTTGTTTTGGATTCTATTCAGATACACACACAGAATACACATGCAAACATACTCAGATCTTCCCCTATTTACCCTTTCAGTTCACAGGAGTGATGGAAGATGGAGAAAGGCACTTTGTTCCTTATAATTCTCTTGTGGGTATTATTTCTCTTCTAAATTCCCGTTTCTAATTCTGCTCGATTTTAGTGTTTTGTTTTCATTGTCATAGTTTCTCCTCAGAGGTCCACTAACACACAACATGCAATGATCCCTCAAACTAAAAAGATAATATACTTTGAGAAATTTTTGCTTAGGATTTTCTTGATGTAGATGTCAGTATTGACATTGTCAATCTTTAAATTGGAGGCAGGAGCTGGAAGCGGTGGTTCATGCCTGTAATTCTAATGCTTTGGGAGACCAAGGCAGGAGGCCCAGGAGTTCGAGGCTACAGTGAATCATGATCATGCCACTGCACTCCAGCCTGGGCAACAGAACAAGGCCTTGTCTCTGAAAATAAATTAATAAATAAAGATGGCCAGGCATGGTGGCTCAAACCTATAATCCCAGCACGTTGGGAGACCGAGGCCAACATATCACTTGAGGTCAGGAGTTCAAGACCAGCCTGGCCAACATGGAGAAACCCCGTCTCTACACAAAATACAAAAATTAGCCGGGCATGATGGCGTGCACCTGAAATCCCAGCTACTTAGGATTCCAAAATACTGGGATTGCAGGCGTGAGCCACCGAGCTCAGCCTTGTGTTTCTTTTTTAAATATTGTCATTGCTTAATGTAAAAACATGTCAGAAGATTACCTTTAATTTTTAGTGCTAAACAATAAATATCCTGATTATTAATTGTGTCACTCTAGTCAGGCATTTTATACCATTAAGGGCCGTTGTTTTGGAATGTTTGGGTAGCTGTTTAGAAAAAAAATATTAAAGGCCGGGCGCGGTGGCTCATACCTGTAATTGCAGCACTTTGGGAGGCTGAGGCGGGCAGATCACGAGGCCAGGAGATCAAGACCATCTTGGCTAACATGGTGAAACCCCGTCTCTACTAAAAATACAAAACATTAGCCATGCCGGGTCGCGGGCGCCTGTAGTCCCAGCTGCTGGGGAGGCTGAGGCAGGAGAATGGCGTGAACCCAGGAGACGGAAGTTGCAGTGAGCTGAAATTGCGCTACTGCACAACAGAGTGAGACACCGTCTCAAAAAAAAAAGGAAAAAAAAATTAAAGCTTAGATTACCTTCATTACACCAAAATAAAATTCAGAGAGATGAAGGATTAACATTTAAAAATAAATAAAAGCAGTAAGACAAAACTTGGATGAATATTTTAATTTTGTGATGGGGAAGGCTTGAGTAAACATTTTCCAAAATCTAAATCTAAGTACCATAGAGTTTAGAAAACATTGCTAAATTTGACCACATTAAGATGTTAAACGTTTTATGATTAAAAATGTAAACACACATACACATACTGAACCAAGTCACAAAACAGATGACAAACAGAGGTGGGCAGGAATATTTGAAACAGATGTGACAGAAGGTTTCTATAACATACAAAACAACTAATAACCAACAGAAAAAACATTTGTAACCAAATAAGGAAATAGATCGGCCAGGAACGGTGCTCACGCTTGTAATTTCAGCACTTTGGGAGGTTGAGACAGGAGGATCACTTGATTCCAGGAGTTTGCGACCAGCCTGGGCAACAAAGTGAGACCCTATCTCTGCAAAAAAAAATTAAAAAATTAACTGGGCATGGTGGCCCACGCCTGTAGTCCCAGGTACTTAGGAGGCCAAGGCATGAGGATTGCTTGAGCCCAGGAGGTCGAGGCTGCAGTGAGCCCTAATTATGCCACCACACTCTAGCCTGGGTGACAGAATGAGACCCTGTCTCAGAGAAAGAAAAAAAATAATAAGGGTGAAAGACAAGAAGAGGCAACACAGGCTGAAAAATACAAATTCCCAAACATGAGAAGATGCTTAGCTGCAATGGTATTTAAAGAAGTGTAAATTAAAAGCAGTGGAGACTTACGGTTTAACAAGCATACTCTGTTCTATTCTTTTTTTTTTTTTTTTTTTTTTTTTTTTTTTGAGACAGAGTCTTACTCTGTCACCCAGGCTGGAGTGCAGTGGTGCGATCTCGGCTCACTGCAGCTTCCGCCCCCGAGGCCCAAGCAATTCTCCTGCCTCGGCCTCCCGAGCAACTGGGATTACAGGCGCCCTCCACTATGCCCAGCTAATTTTTGTGTTTTTAGTGGAGGTGGCATTTCACCTTATTGGCTGGGCTGATCTCAAACTCCTAACCTGAAATGATCCACCTTCCTCAGCCTCCCAAAATGCTGGGATTACAGGCGTAAGCCACCGTACCCAGCCTCACTCTGTTCTTTTCTATATATTCTTGCTATTCATTTAATATACTTTGGTTGTTTCCATATATACTTGCTTCCTTGTTTCTAATTTCTACATAATATTTCATTGGTGGATGCAATGCGTATACATTATATTACTGATGAACATATTTTGTCTTTTGCATTTTTATATCATTTGTCTACAGTTACTAAAAATTAGCTGGGCGTGGTGGCTCATGCCTGTAATCCCAGAACTTTGGGAAGCCAAGGTGGAAGGTGTTGCTTGAGCCCAGGAGTTTGAAACCAGGGTAGGCAATATAGTGAGACCCCGTCTGTTTTAAAAATTGTTTTTAAAAAGGAAAAAAAAAATCGGTACAAAATTGGACTAACAAAATAAGACTGGTTTTTAAAAATAATTTTTATCAACTTTGACAAAATAGATTTTAAAAGGAGTTTTAAAATTTTTCAGATATTTCCTAAATTTCAAATACCTTGTGAACAGTTCTTTAGGAAGTAAGTGGAATGGTAATAGTGTTAACTCATGCAAGATGAGCCCAATTCTTGTCTGAGGGACACCAACATTAAAATTTTTCTGTGGACAAATTTATTTGCATTTTTTTCAGGTGAATGCTTGAGGTGCATGTTCTGGAATAACCTTGGTTGCATCCATTTTGCCATGAGCAAGCACAATTTGGGAATATTCTACTTTAAAAAGGCTCTGCAGGAGAATGACAATGTCTGTGCACAGCTCAGTGCAGGTAGCACTGATCCAGGTAAGCCCAGTTCTGGGGTACAGTTTGTATTTACTACATCAGAAAAGCATGATTTAAAAAGCATGAATGTGGTTAAAATACCCACCATATAGACTTACATATAGTTAACTCTGATCTTACCCAACAAATTTGGCTCTGGGGATTTTTAATAGATAATGCTACTTTGAATAGCAATAACAAGGTGTTAAGAGTAATTCTGAATTTTCCAGAAATTTAAGTTGCATTCCATTTTTCATCAATTTGAAAATGAATAATTCCCTATGGTAATGTTATGTAACAGAATGTTTGATTAGTCACAATATGACTGTGCCAAACTAGGTTTATTATAGATTTTTTTTTTTTTTTTTTTTTTGAGACAAAGTCTAGCTCTGTCACCCAGGCTGGAGTGCAATGGTGCGATTTCAGCTCATTTCAACTTCTGCCTCCTGGGCTCAAGTGACCCTCCCACTTCAGCCTCCTGAGTAGCTGGGACTATAGATACATGCCACTGTACCTGGCTAATTTTTGTGTTTTTTGTAAAGATAACGTTTCGCCGTGTTGCCCAGGCTGGTTTGGAACTCCTGGGCTTAAGTGATCCTCCCGCCTCAGTCTTCCAAAGTGCTGGAATTACAAGCATGAGCCACTGTGCCTGGCTTATTATAGATTCTTTGCAGTTTTACATGTGATACTACTGGCAGCATCTGACAATCTTTAAGCAATTTCCTCACATTGATCCTTTAATATGCATTATCATATGGATCCTTGATCTGAAATGCCTAAAATCAAACAATTATTTAGCTTTTAAAAATAATAACCTATTTAGGTTGGGTGTGGTGGCTCACGCCTGTAATCCCAGCACTTTGGGAGGCCAAGGTGGGCGGATCACGAGGTCAGGAGATTGAGACCATCCTGGCTAACACTGTGAAACCCCGTCTCTACTAAAAAATATTAAAAAATTAGCCAGGCGTGGTGGCGGGCGCCTGTAGTCCCAGCTACTCGGGAGGCTGAGGCAGGAGAATGGCGTGAACCTGGGAGGCGGAGCTTGCAGTCAGCCGAGATGGCGCCATTGCACTCCAGCCTGGGCGACAGAGGGAGACTCTGTCTCAAAATTAATAATAATAATAACCTATTTAATTGATGCCAAATATATTATAAATCAAGGTTGACTGAAACATTGGATAACACATGGCAATAAAATGGTTAACCAAGATGAAATTTTTATTTTATTTTGTTTTATTTTTTTGAGACGAAGTCTCACTCTGTTGCCCAAACTGGAGTGCAGTGGCATGATCTTGATTCACTGCATCCTCCACCTCCCAGATTCAAGCAATTTTCCTGCCTCAGCCTCCCAAGTAGCTGGGACTACAGGCATGCGCCACCATGCGTGGCTAATTTTTGTATTTTTAGTAGAGAGGGGGTTTCACTGTGTTGGCCAGGCTGGTTTTGAACTCTTGACCTTGTAATCCACCCGCCTTGGCCTCCCAAAGTGCTGGGATTACAGGCGTGAGCCACTGAGCCCAGCCAAAAATTTTAAAAAGTGGAAACTTCATACAGACTCTAAAAATGTTGGCTAGGCAAGATGGCTCGTGCTTGTAATCCCAAGATTTAGGGGAGGCCAAGGTGGATCACTTCAGTCCAGGGGTTCAAGACCAGCCTGGGCAACATAGTGAGACCCTCATCTCTACAACAAAATAAAAGTAAAAAATAAAAGAGAATAAAGTAAAAATGTAGAAAAGTAGGATAAGGTTCAAAGGAGTGAGAGTGGGTCCCATCTCTTATCTTTGCCTTCCTGGAGCTTTGTTGCCTGAGGAGCTGGCAAATGAGAAGAGACATCTCTGGCTCTGCCAGTATAGACAACTGAGATGACTCTGGAGAATATTTGTGGGATTGAGGACGGGGACCACCATTGTTGAGAGCCATTATAACTCAGATCAGGATTATTGGTGTTAAACATGGTAGTGTCTAAGTACTTAATGGAGTAAATGTTTTCAAGGTTACTATTACTTTAAATCTAATGATGTATTCTTATCTAATTTTTATCACTAGGCAAAAAATTTTCAGGAAGACCCATGTGTACGTTACTAACCAATAAGAGATATGAGTTGCTGTATAACTGTGGAATTCAGCTTCTTCACATTGGAAGGCCTCTTGCTGCCTTCGAATGTCTGATTGAAGCTGTTCAGGTTTATCATGCAAATCCTCGCCTCTGGCTACGGCTGGCTGAATGCTGCATTGCTGCCAATAAGGGGGTGAGTGCTACTTGGGTATCTTTTTGAACCCTTTCTTCCCCCCATTTACTACATGGAATGTTAAAGAAAAAAAAAACCTTGGAAACATACGTAAGACATCATTCTCTTTTTTTTTAATTTTTTTTTTATTTTTTATTTTTGAGACGGAGTTTCTCTCTTGTGCCCAGGCTGGAGTGCAATGGCACAATCTCAGCTCACTGCAACTTCCACCTCCAGGATTCAAGCGAGTCTCCTGCCTCAGTCTCCCGAATTGCTGGGACTACATACACACGCCACCATGCCCAGCTAATTTTGTATTTTTAGTAGAGATGGGGTTTCAACATGTTGCCCAGGCTGGTTTTGAACTCCTGACCTCAGGTGATCCACCCACCTCAGCCTCCCAAAGTGCTGGGATTACAAAGTGCTGGGATTACAGGCGTGAAGGTTAAAAAGAGAATGATGATGGTCATTCTTTTCTTTTGATTTCAGTGAAATGTATATGTAGTCTTCCTTAACCACTGGTGAAAAAAAATTTAGTTTCAAAAAGTCATTTGTTGGCCGGGTGCAGTGGCATATGCCTGTAATCCAAGCACTTTGAGAGGCCGAGGTGGGTGGATCTTTTGAGCTCAGGAGTTCAAGACCAAACTAGACAACACAGTGAGACACCCACATCTCTACAAAAAATTATTAGGTGTGGCAGCGAGTGCCTGTAGTCCCAGCTATTCAACAGGCCGAGGCGGGAAGATCGTTTGAGCCTGGGAGGTGGAGGTTGGAGTGAGACCAGATAGAGCCTCTGCACTCCACCTTAGGCAACAGAGCGAGACCCTGTCTCAAAAAAAATAAAAATTTATGAAGTCATTTGTTAACATTCTCATTCTTGGTAAGTAAGTGTGGCAACATTAAAGAGTTGAAGCCAGTGATAAAGTCATGTATGTTGGAACAGTGGTCTGCTAGCTGCTCCAGGGGTCACGAGCCATGCCATCTGCTGGCATAAGCATAGTGTTATGTAGCCTGTTGATTAGAAAAGGTCTGATAACGCAATGGGGAAAGAACTGCATTTCCTTCAATGCCTGAGGGTTTTACTTTGGTTTCAGTAAATGATACAGAGTTTATGGATTACCCCAGGCTGTTTCTTGACACATGATTGCCCATGGTAACTATGAGAATAGGCCAGTTTACATTGATGTCCATGCTTAGATTATCTCCAAATGGCAGTTGGTGGAAGCTTTTTGAATTTCAATTTGGGAGGGATCAATAGGAGATAGGGGAAAGATGGGTTGTATCAGAATTACCAGATATATGTATCTTCCATTTGCTACCCTACCCCCTGCCCTTGCTGTGAAACATTGGGAAGGTATGATACCTGGAGGTTTGACCTTGCATGCCTGCCATAGGTGATGTTGAGGCTCTCCTGCTGCACAGCAGTTTCTGAGAAGTACAATGACTAAGGAGATTAAAGAAGTGTGTTTGCTAGTTTTCATACATGGTACTTAGGTAGTTTATGATTTGAGTATACCAATAGAGGAAGAGATGAGTGATTTCTCTTTCAAAGACTTTAATTATTTAATTATAGTTTGCTTTTTAAAAGACAACTTTCTTATTGGTTAATTCTTAACTGATAAACAGTTCTAGGTAGAATTTATACTTCTTAAAGATAAAAGAAGCAAATAGAAATTGCCTATTCTCTTTAATCTGTTTATAAATTTAAGTGTTGGGGGCCTTTCTTTGGTATTTACTGGAAACCAGGGAGTTACTTTTTTCTTTTCCCAGAAAAGAAAAGATTTTGTAAAGTTTAATATTTTCTTTTTAAATTAACTGGTTTTAGAAATAGTACTTTTGGGATTGTGTTTGTTCTACAGACGCCATTGAGCTTACAAGGTCTCCCCCACTCCCCCTAGAGGAGAAGGAGCGAGAGGGGAGGATAAGTATTTTCCATATTAATATGCTGCTAGTCCTGTTTTTTTTTTTCCTAGAAAAGTTGTAAATTTGTAATTTTTAAAAAATGGTAAAGATGACTTTTGATTGCCATAACTTCATGAACACACAAAATTTGTGCTGCTAATAGGAAACTTGCCACCAGTAATATCTTTGTCTGTGCTTTTCCTCCTAAAAAAAAACTTTAGGGTAACCTAAAAAACAGTAAAAACAAGCCCAAAACACTAATAAAATCAGAGGACAAATCCCAACAGGAGTAATTGTAAACTCCAAATAAAATTTCATAAAATTTGTTAAGTCAGGACAGGAGGTATGCTGAACAAAGCAGTTTGTACCTTCAGAAATAAATTCATTTTGGATTTTAAAAAATTAACTTGTTTATGCTAAGGAGGACATTTTGTCCTGAATATCTGGTACGTATTATTTTAGACTTGGCAGAGGCAAGGCTTATATTTACCTGGGCAGTGTATAATATATGGGAAAAGATCTGCTAAACAAAAAGAGTCTCAATATTTTAATTTTGTGTGATCCTTTTACCTTAAAACTGATCTGGCACACTTTCCGGCTATCGGTGATTGAAGGTATGGATTATTGTATGTTTTTTAGTTCCGAACATTCTACCATGGGCCAGTTTGTTTTCATCTGTTACATCTTCAGATCTGGCCATTTGGATCAGTTTTCATGGCCTTAGCAATAAGACAAGAGAATATAGATGAATCAATGTAAATTTATCACCACGACTAGGAAAATAAGTCAGAATGGAAGTCCTCACAATAATAGTTTAAAATATCACTTTTTCATTAATATTGCATGGCATTCTCTATACACAACTAGTTTTGATCAGAGCAGTTTTATTGTATTTTTTAGCACTGTGTAGTATGTTCTTTATTAAAAGTTATGTATGGAAGTGCAACTATAATAAGTTACATTCAGAAGCAATAAGTAACAGTACAGAAACATTTGTGTTTAGAGAAAAGATTTTGCAGGGCAGAGATTAGTTTTGCAAATTCATATTGATTGACTCCAGTTTGTTCTGGTATATGATAATTTGGATGTCATTATAAGATAACTACTTGGAGGCTGGGCGTGGTGGCTCAAGCCTGTAATCCCAGCACTTTGGGAGGCCGAGACGGGCGGATCACGAGGTCAGGAGATCGAGACCATCCTGGCTAACCTGGTGAAACCCCATTTCTACTAAAAAATACAAAAAGCTAGCCGGGCGAGGTGGCCGGCGCCTGTAGTCCCAGCTACTCGGGAGGCTGAGGCAGGAGAATGGCGTGAACCTGGGAGGCGGAGCTTGCAGTGAGTCAAGATCCCACCACCGCGCTTCAGCCTGGGCGACAGAGTGAGACTTCGTCTCAAAAAAAAAAACAAAAAAGAGATAACTACTTGGGATTCCACCTGCAGACTTGTTTAGAGACTTGTTTTATTTTATTTTTCAAACAGGGTCTCACTCTGTCACTCAGGCTAGAGTTCAGTGGCGTGATCATGGCTCACTGCAGCCTCGACCCCCCTGGTGTCAAGTGATCTTCCCACCTCAGCTTCCCTAGTAGCTGGGGCATACATGACCGCACCTGGCTAATTTTTGTATTTCTTTGTAGAGATGGAGTTTCACCACATTACCCACACTGGTCTCAAGTTCCTGGGCTCTAGCGATCCACCTGCGTGAGCCACCTTGCCCAGCTTAGTTTTATTTTTTAAATTAAAAAAGATTTGGCCTGGAGTGGTGGTTCATGCCTGTAATCCCAGCACTTTGGGAGGCTGAGGTGGGTGGATCAGGAGGTCAGGAGATCAAGACCATCCTGGCTAACATGGTGAAACCCCGTCTCTACTAAAAATACAAAAAATTAGTCGGATGTGGTGGCACCCACCTGTAGTCCTAGCTACTTGGGAGGCTGAGGCAGGAGAATTGCTTGAACCCGGGAGGCAGAGGTTGCAGTGAGCCAAGATAACACCACTGCACTCCAGCCTGGGTGACAGAATGAGACTCCTTCTCAAAAAAAAAAAAAAAAATTAAAAAGGTTTTTCGGGACCGGGCACAGTGGCTCATGCCTGTAATCCCACCACTTTGGGAGGCCGAGTCGGGTGGATCACAAGTTCAGGAGTTCAAGACCAGCATGGCCAACATGGTGAAACCCCATCTCTAAAAAAAATACAAAAATTAGCTGGGCACAGTGGTGCACGCCTGTAGTCCCAGCTACTCGGGAAGCTGAGGCAGCAGAATCGATTGAACCTGGGAAATGGAGGTTGCAGTGAGCCGAGATTGCGCTACTGCACTCCTGCCTGGGCGACAGAGTGATACTCCATCTCAATAATAATAATAATAATAATAATAATAATAATTTTTCCTGGCTGGACGCGGTAGCTCACACCTGTAATCTCAGTACTTTGGGAGGCCGAAGCGGGTGGATCACTTGAGGTCAGGAGTTTGAGACCAACCTGGCCAACATGGTGAAACCCTGTCTCTACTAAAATACAAAATTAGCCGGGTGTGGTGACAGGCGCCCATAATCCTAGCTACTCGGGAGGCTGAGGCAAGAGAATCACTTGAACCCAGGAGGTGGAGGATGCAGTGAACCGAGACTACACCACTGCACCCAACCCTGGGCGACAGAGTGAGACTCTGTCTAAAAAAAAAAAAGAAAAAAAAAAAATTCCAGCCTCGGCAACTTGGCAAAACCCTGTCTCTAAAAAAATAAACAGAAAAATTAGCTGGTCATGGTGGCACGCACCTGTACCTGTAGTCCCAGCTACTTGGGAGGCTGAAGCAGGAGGATCAGTTGAGCCCAGGAGGTAGAAGTTGCAGTGAGCCGAGATCATGCCATTGTACTCCATCCTGGGCAACAGAGCCAGACCTTGTCTTTAAAAAAAAAAAAAAAAAAAAAAAAAAGAGAAAAAAAAAGGTAGATACAGGTTCTTACTATGTTGCCCAGGCTGGTCTGGAACTCCTGGTTTCAAGCGATCCTCCTGCCTCAGCTTCCCAAAGGGCTGGGATTACAGGCATGAGCCACTGCACCCAACCAAATTAGAGACTTAGAATTAAGGGGGGTGATAAATGAAATTATCACTGTGAGCTCTGTCGTGAGATAATATATCTTAATCAGATATCCTAAAGTAACTACGTATGTGTAAGTAGCTTTTATTGTTTTCAGTTTAATATTTATTCATTTGGTTTGGGGATTTTAATGTCCTAAAAGGCAAGTACTGTGTCCATGTAAATTTTTACCATATACAGCTTATTGAAGTTTATATATTGTTGACAATGTAATTAATACTTTGAATTAAGAAGGAAATGATCTGTGTTTTAGGAAGTGGAGCTGCTTCACTTTTCTTTTACACTGTATTTTAGGCTCTCATTTTCCTTACTCTGCTGTCAAAGTACCTGTAATATGTAGCATGGCACTGGAGGTATAGAATATTCTAAGTAAATAATTCTAAATAAATTTTTGGGACATAATTGAATTGGATTTTGTTCTTAGAATTTTCTCCAATCTCATGTAAACAAAATGTAGCATATATCCCAGATTTTCAGCCTTATGTGCTTTTTCCACTAATACCAAACATGTTTCCATTATCACCAAAAAAAGTCCTCATTGATTTTAAGAACTTTCTTAAATTTAGAGTAATTGTGAGAGGTATTCCCCCATTTTTTATACCACATATTACAATTCCCTTGAATTTACTGGAAATTATTTGTATTTTGTAGACCTCTGAACAAGAAACTAAAGGCCTTCCCAGCAAAAAAGGAATTGTGCAGTCTATTGTTGGTCAAGGCTATCATCGTAAAATAGTTTTGGCATCACAGTCTATACAGAATACTGTTTATAAGTAAGTATTTTGGAAAGAAAAAGTATATATATTTAATACTAGTTTACATAATGTTACTTATATATAAAAGTATGCTTAGGATTTATCATTGCATAGGAGTACCCACTTTGTAACTACGTTTATTGCTATTTCAACAAACAGACCCTTATGTATAGGTCCATAGTGAATGTTATCTAACGTGATTTTGGTTTATTACATCCATGGGTACTGTAATTATTGATGGCCTAGGAAACCCTAGTCTGTTCAGTGCCATTATTAAGAATGTCCAGAAGAGGGCATCTTGGTATCTCCTTTTTATGTAGTTTTGGTTATCATTGATACTTCTCATTTAGGTATTTTCTTATAGTTCCCTAGGACTGAAAATACATGAAAGTGAATTCTTACTATTCGAAGAAAAAAGGTGTATGAAAACATAAAGCAACCAAAGCAGTATAGAAGCTGTCACATGTATAACGTTCGTTTGACAATTTGGAATTGCCATTATTTGTAAAGTGGCAAACTTTGCAAATAATTAACTGCCTTCATTTGTTTTTGTCAAAGAACAAAATTGTTTTCTGCCATTTGAAAGTGTTTCCAAAGTATAGAAAATACCTGATACACGATAATTTAGTCTTAATTTAGTTAAACTATGATGCAGGAATATTTTTTAAAACTATTATGATAAAGCATTTCAAAGTTTTAAAGCAATTTCAAAGTTGTTACTACTTTTCAAAATTTTGTTTTTCCCTAATAAAGATTCTATTTGGGCACATCAAACCAACAGAAAGTTGTATAAAGTGTCAATGAAATTATAAGACAAAAAGTAATGTTGCTGTTTTAAAGTGTATAGAGGCATTTTTGAAAGCAAGGATCAACCAAAGTAAGGCTCAAATGTGAAAATCTATTTTCTTCCCTTTCATCCCATTCTTAATATACCGCTCCTTGCCCTCATTACAGTTGCCCTTGTCTGCAGTTTCTCTAGTATGTTAACATTAACATTGTGATATACATCAAATTGTCTCTCCTTGGTCTCATTCCTAGAGACACAGTGTATGTAATTTATATACTTGCAACCCATTATTTATACTATTTGCAACCTATACTTAGGATTTGGGTTATTTAGCATGCTTTTACAACTGCTTATATTAAAATTTCTACCTATTAAAAGGCATAGTTTTCATTTATAATCGATTGGTTTTATTCCTCATAATAAAAAAGTCTTATTTTTAAATCTTTTATCCACTTAGCTAATTTGGTTTTGTTCTTTTAAGTGATGGGCAGTCTTCGGCCATTCCTGTAGCCAGTATGGAGTTTGCAGCCATATGTCTCAGAAATGCCTTGTTGCTGCTACCTGAAGAACAGCAAGATCCAAAGCAGGAAAATGGGGCTAAAAATAGTAATCAATTAGGTGGGAACACAGAGAGCAGTGAAAGCAGTGAAACTTGCAGGTATTCTAATCCTTGTGATCTCCCTTGGCAAAATCCTTTTAGGACTTCTTTAGTAAACCCTTTTGTTCTTTAAGTAAATTCCTAAATTCTTCAACCTAAATTTCTGAAATTCTCTGTTTTGCATAACAAGAAAGGAAAGCATTTATGTTTCTAAGTCTTTCTGGAAGAGAGAAGTAAGGTGAAGGCTAAGTTAGGAGAGATCTTTGAAAAAGAAAAGTAGAAAGTAGCAGTTTTGGCCGGATGCAGTGGCTCATGCCTGTAAAAGGCTGAGGCAAGAGAATCACTTGAACCCAGGAGGCAGAAGTTGCAGCGAGCCGAGATTGTGCCACTGCTCTCCAGCTTTGGTGACAGAGTGAGACTTCATCTCAAAAAAAAAAAGGAAGTATCAGCTTTTCACTGACAACAGGGATATTTGTAAGAAGTCCTGTTGTCAGACAGCTTAAAAAAAAAAAAATTGACCAGGTGTGGTGGCTCAGGCCTGTAATCCCAGCACTTTGGGAGGCCAAGGTGGGTGGATCACTTGAGGTTAGGAGTTCAAGACCAGCCTGGCCAACATGGTGAAACCCTGTCTCTACTAAAACTACAAAAATTAGCTGGGCCTGGTGGCGGGCACCTATAATCCCACCTACTAGGGAAGCTGAGGCAAGAGAATCACTTGAACCCAGGAGGCAGAGGTTGCAGTGAGCCAAGATCATGCCACTGCACTCCAGCCTGGGTGACAGAATGAGACTCCGTCTCAAAAAAACAAAAAATTTATTAAAATAAACACTTAACTCCTAAAGCTGCTCATAGTTCTTATTATATTCTGCCTGTCCTCTTAATGTAATATAATCACTAACCTCCAGAATATTTTTATGTGTTTCTGGTTTTCTAGTATAAATTCAAAATTATGCAAATCTGGGCAAGGTACTTACTGAAGGAGGCCAAGAGTTCAAGTCTAACCTGGGCAGCATAGCAAGACCCCATCTCTTCAAAAAAAATTTAAAATAAATAAAAATTATGTGACTCTATAGAAATTGGGAGAACTTTGTAAGGACAAAACAAATAACATTTTATATATAGGAAATTCTGCTTTTTTTCTTCTTTCTTTCTTTCTGTTTTGTTTTTTGTTTTGTTTTGTTTTGTTTTTTTTGTTTTTTTTTTTTGAGACAGAGTCTCCCTCTGTCACCCAGGCTGGAATGCAGTGGCATGATCTCAACTCACTGCAACCTCCGCCTCACAGGCTCAAGCGATTCTCCTGCCTCAACCCCCTAAGTAGCTGGGATTATAGGCACAGCGCCACTATGCCAGGCTAATTTTTGTATTTTTAGTAGAGATAGGGTTTTGCCACATTGTCCAGGATAGTCTTGAACTCCTAACCTCAAGTGATCCACCCTCCTCGGCCTCCCAAAGTGCTGAGATTGCAGGCATGAGCCACTACACCCAGCCGGAAATTCTGTTTTTTATACATGGCATCTTTAAACTTACGTCTCACATCCCAGCGTTTTTTCTTGATTATAATAGCAGTCGGTACGTGTTTACTATAAAAAATTTAGGCTGGGCATGATGGCTTACACCTGTAATCCCAGTGCTAAGGGAGACCAAGGCTGAAGGATTGCTTGAGGCTAGGAGTTCAAAGCCAGCCTGTCCAACATAACGAGACCCCATCTCTACAAGAAATAAAAAAATTAGCTGAGTGTGGTGCCGGGCACCATTAGTCCCAGCTACTTGGGAAGCTGATGTAGGAGGATTGCCTGAGCCCAGGAGTTTGAAGCTGCAGTGAGCTATGATCATGCCACACTGCACTCCAGCCTGGGCAACAGAGTCTCAAAAACCCAGTCTCAAGAAAAGGCGGGGGTGGGAGGGGTCAGGGGAATTAGAATAATGAGAAATGTGTGAAAGTTTTGAGTTACTTCCTTTATGTAGTAAAGATACTGTTTTCAGTTAGAGATTTTTTAAAGCAGTATTGTGGGGGAAGAAACTAATATGCAATATAGCTTTTTTTTTTTTTTTTTTTTTTTTTTGAGACGGAGTCTCGCTGTGTCGCCCAGGCTGGAGTGCAGTGGCCGGATCTCAGCTCACTGCAAGCTCCGCCTCCCGGGTTCACGCCATTCTCCTGCCTCAGCCTCCCGAGTAGCTGGGACTACAGGCGCCCGCCACCGCGCCCGGCTAGTTTTTTTGTATTTTTTTAGTAGAGACGGGGTTTCACCATGTCAGCCAGGATGGTCTCGATCTCCTGACCTCGTGATCCGCCCGTCTCGGCCTCCCAAAGTGCTGGGATTACAGGCTTGAGCCACCGCGCCCGGCCCAATATAGCTTTAATATGTTAGTGTTACCAAATTACTAAGCATTTCCATTGTTTAACTCTTTTACACTTTTGTTGTAAAAAGTTACATGGGAGGCCGGGTGAGGTGGGTCATCCCTGTAAATCCCAGCACTTTGGGAGGTCAAGGCAGGTGGGTCACCTGAGTTCAGGAGTTCAAAACCAGCCTGGCTAACATGGTGAAACACCGTTTCTACTTAAAATACAAAAAATTAGCTGGGTGTGGTGGTGCATGCCTGTAATCCCAGCTACTTGGGAGGCTGAGGCAAGAGAATCACTCGAACCCGGGAGGCAGAAGTTGCAGTGAGCCGAGATCGTGCAATTGCACTCCAACCTGAGCAACAAGAGCAAAACTGTCTCGAAAAAAGAAAAAGAAAAGTTGGGAGTAAGGATAGGGAAACAAAATTTTACATTTAATTTTTTATTTGTTGCTCTTCATAATTAAGACTCTTACCTCTATTTTAGCAGTAAAAGCCATGATGGAGATAAATTCATTCCAGCTCCACCTTCTTCTCCACTGAGAAAACAGGAATTAGAAAACTTAAAGTGAGTATCTAAACAAAATTAGCATTGCATCTATTTAAATGAACACATTCATGGCTGGGCACAGTGGCTCACACCTGTAATCCCAGCACTTTGGGAGGCCAAAGCTGGTGGATCACTAGGTCAGGAGTTCAAAACCAGCCTGGCCAAGATAGTGAAACCCTGTCTGTACAAAAAATACAAAAATTAGCTGGGCACGGTGGCGGGCACCTGTAATCCCAGTTACTTGGGAGGCTGAGGCAATAGAATTGCTTGAACCTGGGAGGCAGAGGTTGCAGTGAGTGTGTCACTGCACTCTAGCCTGAGCAACTCCGTCTCAAAAAAAAAAAGAAATGAACACATTCTTTTTTATCTTGTTTATACTGTTAATATGATGAATTACACTGATCAAATATTAAACTAATCTTTCAATCTTGTGATAAACCCTACTTGGTCAGAATGTATTTTCTTTTGTATAAATTTTTTGATTTGATTTGTTAATACTTCATTGGGAATAAGTGCTTCTATATTCATGAGGAAGATTGGTCCATACTTTTCTTTCTTTGAAATTATTTTGTCAGATTTGGTTTCAGGATTATGCTGACCATATAAATGAGTTGAGAAGTACTTCATCTTCCTCTGTTTTCTGCAAGAGTCTGTGTAAGATAGATATTACTCATGGACATGAAGAGGGGATCAACAGGCACGGGGGCCTCCTGGAGGGTGGAGGGTGAGAGAGGATCAGAAAAAATAACTATTGGGTACTAAGCTTAGTTCCTGGGTCACGAAATAATCTGTACAACAAACCCCCATGACATAAGTTTACCATATAACAAACCTGCACATGTACCCCTGAACTAATAAAAAGGACAAGTATTACTTCTTCCCTAAGTATTTGATAGAATTCACCAGTGAAACCATCCAGCCTAGGATATTCCTTGCTGGAAAATTTTTGATAATGAATTCAACTTGTTCAACAGAACACTTTTTTTCAGATTTTGTATTTCATCTTTTTTTTTGAGATGGAGTCTCACTCTATCGCCCAGGCTGGAGTGCAGTGGCACAATCTCGGCTCACTGCAAGCTCCGCCTCCTGGGTTCACACCATTCTCCTGCCTCAGCCTCCCAAGTAGCTGGGACTACAGGTGCCCGCCACCACGCCTGGCTAATTTTTTGTATTTTTAATAGAGATGGGGTTTCACCATGTTAGCCAGGATGGTCTTGATCTTCTGACCTCGTGATCTGCCCACCTTGGCCTGCCAAGGTTCGGGGATTACAGGCCACGCGCCTGGCCTGTATTTCATCTTATCTCAGTTTGGTTAAGTTTTATTTTTCAAGGAATTTTCCAAGTTGTCAAATTTATTGGACTAACATTGTTCATAATGTTTTTTTACCTTTTTAATGTCTGTAGAATCTGCAGTTATACCTCTATTTTCTTTCTTTTTTTCTTTTTTTTTTTTGAGATGGAGTTTCACTCTTTGTCCCAGGCTGGAGTGCAGTGGTGTGATCTCGGCTCACTGCAATGTCTGCCTACTGGGTTCAAGCGATTCTCCTGCCTCAGCTTCCCAAGTAGCTGGAATTACAGGTGCCTGCCAGCACGCCTGCCTAAATTTTTGTATTTTTAGTAGAGACGGAGTTTTACCATGTTGTTGGCCAGGCTGGTCTCAAACTCCTGACCTCAGCTGATCCACCTGCCTCGGCCTCCCAGGGTTCTGGGATTATAGGCATGAGCCACTATGCCCAGCTAATTTTCATATGTGATATTTGTGGGATCTCTCGCTTTCTCTTCTTTCCTAAGCAATTCCACTAGCAATTTACATATTGGATTGATGTTTTCAGAGAATAGACTTGTACTTCATTTTCTGTTTTCTATTTCATTTCTGCTCTTTATTGTATTTTTCTACTAACTCTAAGTTTATTTTGCTCTTTTTTTAGCTTCTTATGCTGGTCACTGATTTTTAGATGGTCCTTTTCTACACAGTTCCTTTTAAGCCTGCTGTGACTTCGTTCCACAAATAATTAGTTATGTTTTATTTGTTTATTTGACTCCATGATGTCTTTTTTTAAAAATTAAACTTCATTTAGAGATGATTGTAGATTCACACATAGTCTATTATAGATTCACATATAGTCTAAAAAGCAATACAGAATCCTGGGCAACATAGTAGCCTCTGTCTCTCAAAAAATCAAAAAATTAGGCTGGGTGCGGTGGTTCACGCCTGTGATCCCAGCACATTGGTGGGATGCCGAGGCAGGTGGATCAGCTGAGGTCAGGAGTTCGAGACCAGCCTGGCCAACACAGTGAAACCCCATCTCTACTAAAAATACAAAAGTTGACCGGGCGTGGTGGCAGGTGCCTGTAATTCTAGCTACCTGGGAGGCTGAGGGAGGAGAATCGCTTGAGCCAGGTAGGCAGAGGTTGCAGTGAGCCAAGACCGCACCGTTGCACTCCAGCCTGGGCAACAAGAGTGAAACTCCATCTCAAAAAAGAAAGGAAAAAAGAAAAAAAGTATCTGGGCATGATGTTGCATGCCTGTGGTTCCAGGTAGCTGGGAGGCTGAGGTAGGAGGATCACTTTAAGCCCTGGAGGTCATGACTGCAGTAAGCTGTGATTATACCACCAAACTCCAGCATGGATGACACATCGAGGCTCTGTCTCTAAAAATAAAAACAATATAGAGACCTAATCTACCCTTTACCCAGTTTTCCCAAAGGTAAATTGTTACAGAACTTTAGTACTTGATGGGTGTGGTGGCTCATGTCTGTAATCCCAGCACTTTGGGAGGCCATAGTGGGTGGATCATGAGGTCAGGAGTTCAAGACCAGCCTGACCAATATGGTGAAGCCCCATCTCTACTAAAAATACAAAAATTAGCCAGGTGTGGTGGTGCACGCCTATAGTCCCAGCTACTCGGGAGGCTGAAGCAGGAGAATTGCTTCAACTGGGGAGGCGGAGGGAGGTTTCAGTGAGCCAAGATTGTGCCACTGCACTCCAGCCTGGGCAACAGACTCCATCTCAAAACAAAAAAAGAACCTTAGTACAATATCACAGTCAGGATATTGACATTGATACAGTCAAGATACAGATTTTTTTTTGTTTGTTTTACAATATGTTCATTACATTCAATTTCTTAAAAATTTTAAAAAATTTTGTGGCCAGACGTGATGGCTCACGCCTGTAATCCCAGCACTTTGGGAGGCCGAGGTGAGCGGATCACAAGGTCAGGAGATCGAGACCAGCCTGGCCAACATAGTGAAATCCCATCTCTACTAAAAACACAAAAATTAGCCGGGCATGGTGGCGTGCAACTGTAGTCCCAGCTACTCCGGAGGCTGAGGCAGGAGAACCGTTTGAACCCTGGAGGCAGAGGTTGTGATGAGCTGAAATCGCACCACTGCACTCCAGCCTGGGCAACAGAGCAAGACTCTGTCTCAAAAAAAAAAAGAAAAAAGAAAGAAAAAGAAACGAAACTGCCAAACTCTTTTAACAGAGTGACTGTACCATTTTACATTTCCACCAGGGATGTATAAGTGATCCAGGTTCTTTACCACAATATTTCATATTTCCTTTTTTTAAAAAAATTATTTTTTCATCACATACTTGTTTTGATATTTGTGTGTGTTGTAGGTACTTTTTTTTTTTTTTCACCAGGCTGGAGTACAATAGCATGATCTCGGCTCACTGCAGCCTCCGCCTCCTGGGTTCAAGCAGTTCTCCTGCCTCAGCTTCCCGAGTAGCTAGGACTACAGATGTGCACCAACACGCCCAACTAATTTTTGTATTTTTAGTAGAGACGGGGTTTCATCATGTTGGCCAGGATGGTCTCTTGACCTCGCAATCCACCTGCCCTGGCCTCCCAAAGTGCTGGGATTACAGGCATGAGCCACCGCACCTGGCCTCTTTTAGGCACTTTTTACTTTACTCATTCTAATAAGGAAATAAGATGTGTAGTGCTATCTCATTGTGATTTTTATTTGCATTTCTCTAATGAACTTCTTTTTATGTGGTATAGCTTTTTGTTTTGTTTTGGTGTGTTGTCATTGTTGTTGCTGTTATTCTGAGACCGAGTCTCGCTGTATTGCCCAGGCTGGACTGCAATGGCAGGATCTCAGCTTACTGCAACCTCTGCCTCTCAGGTGCAAGTGACTCTCATGCCTCAGCCTCCTGAGTAGCTGAGATTACAGGCATGTGCCACCACACCCGGCTAATTTTTGTATTTTTGGTAGAGACGGGGTGTCACCATGTTGGTCTGGCTGGTCTCAAACTCCTGAGCTCAAGTGATCTGCCCGCATCAGCCTCCCATAGTGCTGGGATTAGAGGCGTGAGCCACCACATCTGGCCTTTACCAGTAATTTTGTAGTCTGTACACTGCTCTGTACCTTACTTTGTTCCCATATCAGCGTAAACCTTTGTTTCACTCTTTCTCATGGGTGCCTAGAGTTGCATTTTGTGAATATGATCTAATTTGTCTAACATTGCTTTTTATTGAGCTGTTTATAATGTTTTCAGTTTTTGCTGTTACAAATAATGCTGCAGTAAGTATGGTTATACACATTTAAAGGGAATCCTTAATGAAGAAGACATTTGAAACAGTTTTTAAACTTGATTTAATTTTTACAGGTTTACTTGAATGAATACTAATCTTTTTTTTTTTTTTTTTCTTTTTCTTTTTTTTTGAGACAGATTTTTGCCCTTGTACCCCAGGCTGGAGTGCAATGGCGTATCTTGGCTCACTGCAACCTCCGCCTCCCAAGTGCAAGCAGTTCTCTTGCCTCAGCCTCCCAACTAGCTGCAATTACAGGCATACACCACCACACCGGGCTAATTTTTTTATATTTTTAATAGAGATGGGGTTTCACCATGTCAATCAGGCTAGTCTCAAACTCCTGACCTCAGGAGATCCATCTGCCTCAGCTTCCCAAAGTGCTGGCATTATGGGTATGAGCCACCCACCTGGCTTAATGAGTACTAATTTTAGGATTGCTTTATTTATGTGTGCAATTTAAGAAGTATATTGTTTCTGCCAGGTGCGGTGGCTCACGCCTGTAATCCCAGCACTTCGGGAGGCCAAGGCGGGCAAATCGCCTGAGGTCAAGAGTTCAAGACCAGCCTGGCCAACATGGCAAAACCCTGTCTCTACTAAAAATACAAAAAAAATTAACTGGGCATGGTGGCGCACACCTGCAGTCTCAGCTACTCAGGAGGCTGAGGCAGGAGAACTGCTTGAACCCAGAAGGCAGAGGTTGCAGTGAGCCGAAATCATGCCACTATACGCCAGCCTGGGGGACAGACTGAGACTCTGTCTCTCACACACACACAAAAAGTAGTATATTGTCTTATAATGGTTAAACATCTGCAGAGTTGTGTAATTTAACTTTACCTTCTGAGAATGTCATTAAAGAGAAGTGTGTATACAGGGTGGGATTACTCTCAAAAGAGTTTTGTACCTTTCATGGGTACAGCTGTTTGCTCTGCATATCTCATAGGAGGATTGATGATTTTCAGAGAAAATAATATCACTTCCGTTTTTGTGTGTGTGTGTGTGAAAAGAAGCAAAGGGCTTCCATAGGGAATGCCGTCATGATAAAGTGAGGCAAGGGTGGATTCTGTGGTATATATATATATTTTTTTCTTACGGAGCAGATGGGAGGGAGAAAGGAAACAGTACAAGATGGAAGGAGCCTTAGGGTAGATTTATAAAAAGGACTGCTATGCCAGACAGTAGCAATGGTAATGTGGACACAAATGGTGAAGGGGAGGAGTTTTAAAAGAATTGTGTCATAATTTTCAAAGCCATAAAGCTCACAATGCAGTTGAGTGTGTTAAAGGGCAGTTCTGTGGCAGGAGCCAGCTGTCTTCTATATAAGGAGCCTGAGCACTGTGTTTTAAGATCGTGGAATTCTTCGAGATTTCATCTGTTTCTGTCCTGAACTCTTAGGTTATTGAAAATGTGACTAGTGTATAGTTTAGCTTTTATGGACTATTATATTTGACCCCTTGGGCTCAATAATACCCAAGACACCAATGCAAAGCCCCATTTTCTGTTTCCAGCATAACTGATATGCAGTAAATTAGCATGACTTTTCCAGTGGCCACTTTTTATGATATGGGTTCATAGCCCCTTGAGTATTTTTGTTTATGTACAAAAACTTTCATTCTAACCAAGTTATCAAGTATGATTTTAGAAGGCAGATAATAATAGAGAAGTTGTGAGATTCTATATTAAATCAAGGTAGTTTTCAGAAAAATATTCTCACAATTGAAATAAATGTGGCCCCAAATTAGGAAAATGTCTCAGAAATTAACTAACTAGTTTAATGGTAAGATTTGGATGAACTTAGAGATATAATGGATGAAGAAAGTTACATAGTCATCCTTTGGTATCCTTGAGGGATTGGTTCCAGGGCCCCCGACAGATACCACAGTCCTCAGATACAAAATTTCTTATATAAAATGGTGTAGTAATTGCACATAACCTATGCACATCCTCTCAGATACTTTACTTATTTTTATTTTATTTATTTTTTTGAGACATAGTTTCACTCTTGTCACGCAGGATGGAGTACAGTGGCTCAATCTTGGCTCACTGCAACCTCCGCCTCCTGGGTTCCAGCGATTCTCCTGCTTCAGCCTAAGTAGCTAGGATTACGGGCGTGTGCCACCATACCTGGCTAATTTTTGTATTATTAGTAGAGACAGGCTTTCACCATGTTGACCAGGCTGGTATTGAACTCCTGGCCTCAAGTGATCCACCCATCTTGGCCTCCCAAAGTGCTGGGATTACAGGCGTGAGCCACTGCGCCCAGCCTTCTCTCATATACTTTAAGTCATCTTTAAAGTACTTATAATACCTAGTGCACTGTATATGCTGTATAAACAGTTATCATACTATGTTGGTTTTTAATTTTTAAAAAATTGTTGTAGTGTTGTTTTTTATTTTTATATTTTAGAATATTTTCTATTTGTAGTTGGTTGAATCTACAGATTTGGAACCTGTGGATTCCAGGCACCAACTGTATATATAATGACACTTTTAGAAATTTGCTTCAGTTTCTGAACCACTCAGTGCTGTATGAAGCCGTAAGTTTTATTCAATTAAGGAGATAACACACTCACACAAACATTCAGTGCCCTGGAATTAAATAAATGCTATGACTTTGAAATTTTAAGGTGATTCTGTTCCTAGATGTTTATCAAAGAGAAACAGAAACTTGTCCACAAAAGAATTTTATAGCAGCTTTACTCCTGGTAGACAAAACCTAGACATAGCTGGTGTTCATCAGTAGAAGAATGGATAACTAAGTTGTATTACACTTGTATTTTGGAATACTAGTCAGCTATAAGGAAGAACCAATGAGGTCGGGCACAGTGGCTCATGTCTGTAATTCTGACGCTTTGGGAGGTCCAGGCAGGCAGATTGCTTGAGTCCAGGAGTTTGAGACAAGCATGGGCAACATGGTGAAACCCCATCTGTACAAAAACTTGGCTAGGCTTGGTGCTGCACGTCTGTAGTTCTGGCTGCTCGGGAGGCTGAGGTGGGAGGATCACCTGAGCCCTGTAGGTTTGAGGCTACAGTGAACTGATGTTGCACCAATGCACTCCAACCTGGGTGACAAGGTGAGACCCTGTCTCAAACCAAAACCAATTACTAATACACAAGTTAACATGGATGAATCTCAAAACATTTTTGTTTCTGCTTTTCCTTCGCATGAGGTATATACTGTGTGATTCCATTTATACCGTTTATATGACAAAACTTTCTGAATAGACAAAACTAATTTATGTTGCTAGAAATCAGAACAGTGGTTGCGGGAATTGACTGGAAAGAAATGTAAATGCATCAATTTAAGCAGCAGACCCCAACCTTTTTGGCACCAGGGACTGGGATCGTGGTAGACAATTTTTCTGTGGAAAGGGTTGCAGGGGAGGTGGATTCAGGATGATTCAAAAACATTACATTTATTGTGCACTGTATTTCTGTTATTATTACATTGTAATACATAATGAAATAATTATACAACTCACCATAATGTAGAATCAGTGGGAGCCCTGAGCTTGTTTTCCTGTAACTAGATGGTCCTATGCGGGGGTGATGGGAGACAGTGACAGATCATCAGGCATTAGATTCTCATATGGAGCACCCAACCTAAATTCTTTGCAGGCACAGTTCACGATAAGATATGCACTCCTATGAGAATCTAATGCTGCTGCTGATCTGACAGGAGGCAGATCTCAGGCAGTAATGCAAGCCATGGGAGCTGCTGTAAATATAGATGAAGCGGGCCAGGCGTGATGGCTCATGCCTGTCATCCCAGCACTTGGGGAGGCTGAGGCAGGCAGATCATGAGGTCAAGAGATCGACACCATACTGGCCAACATGGTGAAACACCATCTCTACTGAAAATACAAAAATTAGCTGGGCGTGGTGGTCACAGCTCCTCAGGAGGGTGAGGCAGGAGAATTGCTTGAATGCAGGAGGCAGAGGTTGCAGTGAGCTGAGATTGCGCCACTGCACTCCAGCCCAGCGACAGAGTAAGACTCCGTCCTCCCCAGCCCAAAAAAAAAAAAAAATGACTACAGGCACGTACCGCCATGCCTAGCTACTTTTTTATTTTTTGTAGAGCCAGGGTCTCGCTGTGTTGCCCAGTGTAGTCTTACACTCCTGAGCTGAAGCGAAACTCCTGGGCTCAAGCAGTCTTACCACCTTGGCCCCCCAAAGCATTGAAATTACAAGTGTTAGCCACTGCAGTTGGCTGTGGCTCTAATTATATTTCTCTTGAATAGAGCTGCTCTAAGATTTTAAGACAAGTGTGTTTGAATGTTTGTATAACATGATTTTTACGTGTGTGAGTGTTGTTACTATGCCACAATTTTTTTGTACCACAAGTTTTAACTGAATTATTTATCTCTTTAGAAAATTTCTTTTCATTAAAAGGCCTAATACCCAAAGGAATCATCTCAGAACATAGTTTCTTGGGCAGGATTGATATTTTGGCTATATGCTTTGATTTAGATGTGAGTGTTTGCTACATCCATTTGGGAGATAATAGGTTTTTTAAATACAATGATTGATTATAATAGAATCATGTATTTTTCTTCTGGTATGTTTTTTGGTATTTATTTATTTATTTATTTATTTATTTATTTATTTATTTAGAGATGGAGTCTTGCTCTGGCCTGGACTGGAGTGCAGTAGCACAATCTTGGCTCACTGCAACCCCTGCCTTCTGGGTTCAGATTATTCTTCTGCCTCAGCCTCCCAAGTAGCTGGGATTACAGCTGCCCATGACACCAGGCTAATGTTTGTATTTTTTGTAGAGACAGGGTTTCACCATTTTGGTCAGGCTGATCTCAAACACCTGACCTCAAGTGATCTGCCCACCTCTGCCTCCCAAAGTGCTGGGATTACAGGTGTGAGCCACCACACCCAGCCTGTTTTTGTTTTTTTTGTTTGAGGTGGAGTCTCTGTTGCCCAGGCTGGAATGCAGTGGCGCAATCTCGGCTCACTGCAAGCTCCGCCTCCTGGGTTCAAACGATTCTCCTGCCTTAGCCTCCCGAGTAGCTGGAAGTACAAGTGTATGCCACCACTCCCAGCTAACTTTTTTCTATTTTTAGTAGAGACGGGGTTTCACCGTGTTAGCCAGGATGGTCTTGATCTCCTGACCTCATGATCTGCCCACCTCGGCCTCCTGAAGTGCTGGGATTACAGGCGTGAGCCACTATGCCCGGCCACCTTTTTTTTTTTTTTTTTTTTTTAAATAGCTTTATCAAGGCTGGGTGCGGTGGCTTGCCCCTGTAATTCTAGCCTTTTGGGAGGCCAAGACAGGTGGATCATTTGAGCTGAGGAGTTTGAGACCAGTCTGGGAAACATGGTGAAACCTTGTCTCTATAAAAAATACAAAAAAACTAGCCTAATGTGATTGTGCACACCAGTAGTCCCAGCTATTTGGGCAGCTAAGGCAAGAGGATCACTTGAGCCCTGGAGGTTGAGGCTGCAGTGAGCTGAGATCACGCCACTCCACTCCAGCCTAGGTAACAGAGTGAGACCCTGTCTCAAAAATAAAAAATAGTTTTATTGGCCAAGCGTGGTAGCTCACGCCTGTAATCCCAGCACTTTGGGAGGCTGAGGTGGGTGGATCACCTGAGGTCAGGAGTTTGAGACCAGCCTGACCAACATGGAGAAACCCCATCTCTACTAAAAATACAAAAACATTAGCCAGGGGTGGTGGCAAATGCCTGTAATGCCAGCTACTCGGGAGACTGAGGCAGGAGAATCGCTTGAACTGGGAGGCAGAGGTTGCAGTGAGCTGAGGTCGTGCCCTTGCACTCTAGCCTGGGCAACAAGAGTGAAACTCTGTCTCAAAAAAAAAAGAAAAGAAAAAAGAAAAAATAGCTTTATTTGTGGCCAGATGAGTGGCTCACGCCTGTAATCATAGCACTTTCGAAGGCCAAGGCAGGTGGATCACTTGAGTTCAGAAGTTTGAAACCAGCCTGGCCAGCGTGGCGAAATCCCGTCTCTACTAAAAATACAAAAATTAGCCGGGGGCAGGGGGTGAGTGTGGTGGCTCATGCCTGTATTCGCAGCACTGTGGGAGGCCCAGGTGGGTGGATCACCTAAGGTCAGGATTTGATACCAGCCTGGCCAACATGGGGAAACCCTATCTCTAGTAAAAATACAAAAATTAGCTGGGCGTGGTGGCAGCCAGCTGTAATCCCAGCTACTTGGGAGGCTGAGGCGGGAGAATCGATTGAACCCAGGAGGCAGATGTTGCAGTGAGCCAAGATTGTGCCATTGCACTCCAGCCTGGGGGACAAGAGCCAAACTCTGTCTTAAAAATATATATATATATATTGCCAGGTGTGGTGGTGTACAACTGTAGTCCCAGCTACTCAGGAGACTGAGGCAGGAGAGTCACTTGAACCCGGGAGGCAGAGGTTGCAGTGAGCCAAGATTACGCCACTGCACTTCAGCCTGGGCAATGGAGTGAGACTCTGTCTCAAAAAAAAAAAAAGCTTTATTGAAACAATTCAAATGCCATACAGTTAATCCATTAGAAGTATACAATCCATGGTTTTTATTATTTTCATAGTATGTACAACCATCAGCAGTCAATTTTAGAACATTTTTATTACCCCCAAAACAAACCCTATACACTTAGCTATTACCACCCCCCTTCCTCATTCCTAACTAATCTACCTTCTGTCTTTATAGATTTACCTATTTTGAACTTTCATATAAATGGAATGATCTGTATGTGAGCTTTTGTAACTGACTTCTTTCACTTCACATAATGTTTTCAGGGTTCATCCAAGTTGTAGCTTGTATCAGTACTTTATTCCTTTTGATTCCATTATCTAGACATACATTTTATTTATCCATTCATCCATTGATGGAACATGTGGATTATTTATCTTTTTGCTATTGTGAATAATGCTCCTATACACATTCATCTACAAGTTTTTGTGTGAACTTTTTTTTTTTTTTTTGAGATGGAGTCTCACTCTGTCACCCAGGCTGGAGTGCAGTGGCACAATCTCAGCTCACTGCAAGCTCCACCTCCCAGGTTCACGCTATCCTCCTGCCTCAGCCTCCCAAGTAGCTGGGACTACAGGCGCCTGCCACCAAGCCCAGCTAATTTTTTTTGTATTTTTAGTAGAGACAGGGTTTCACCGTGTTAGCCAGGATGGTCTCAATCTCCTGACCTCGTGATCCGCCCTCCTTGACCTCCCAAAGTGCTGACATTACAGGTGTGAGCCACCGTGCCCAGCCATTTGTTTTTATTTCTCTTTGGTATATACCTGGGTGTGGAATTGTCTGGTCACAGATAGCTCTGTTTAATTGTTTGAGGAATTGCCAGATGTTTACTTTTTTTATTTTTATTTTTTTGAGATGGAGTTTTGCTTTTGTTGCCCAGGCTGGAGGGCAATATCATGATCTCTCACTGCAACCTCTGCCTCCTGGGTTCAAGCGATTTCTCCTGCCTTAGCCTTCCTGAGTAGCTGGGATTACAGGCATGCACCGCCACCATGCCCAGCTAATTTTGTATTTTTGTAGAGAGAGGGTTTCTCCATGTTGATCAGGCTGGTCTTAAAACTCCTGACCTCAGGTGACCCACCCACCTCAACCTCCCAAAGTGCTGGAATTACAGGTGTGAGCCCCCACACTCAGCACCCAATTGTTTTCTAAACTGGTTACACCAGTCCGTAATCCCACCAGCAGCGTAAAGGATTCCAGTTTCTTCACATTCTCACCAACACTTATTATTGTACCACATCTTTTTATATATTGTAATGAGTAGCAAGTGGTATCTCATTGTGGCTTTGATATCCATTTCACTGAAGAACAATGATGTTGAACATCTTTTCCTGTGCTTGTTACTCAATTTGTATGTTTTCTTTGGAAAGATGTTTATGCAGATCCTTTGCCCATTTTTTAATTGGGTTATTTGTCTTTATTATTGAGTTATAAGAGTTTTTGTTTGTTTGTTTGTTTTTTGAGACAGAGTCTCACTCTTGTTGCTCCAGGCTGGAGTGCAGTGGCGCCACCTCAACTCACTGCAAAATCTGCCTCCTGGGTTCAAGCGATTCTCCTGCCTCAGCCCCAAGTAGCTGGGATTACAGGTGCCTGCCATCACACCCAACAAATTTTTGTACTTTAGTAGAGACAGGGTTTTGCCATATTGGCCATGCTGGTCTCGAACTCCTGACCTCAAGTGATCCACCCACCTTGGCCTCCCAAAGTACTGGGATTACAGACATGAGCCACCTCGCCCGGCCTTTTTTTTTTTTTCTTTTTTTTTTTTTTTTTTTTTGGCAGGGGAGGGGGCAGGTGGGATGGAGTTTCACTCTGTTGCCCACGCTGGAGTGCAGTGGTGCAACCTTGGCTCACCCACCTCCAGGTTCAAGCAATTCTCCTGTCTCAGCCTCTCGAGTAGCTGGGATTATAGACGTGCATCACCACACCCAGCTAATTTTTGTATTTTTAGTAGAGACAGGGTTTCACCATCTTGGCCAGGCTGGTCTCGAACTCCCGACCTCGGGTGATCCACCTGCCTCGGCCTCAAAGTGCTGGGATTACAGGCATGAGCCAACGCATCCGGCCAAGAGTTCTTTATATGTCCTAGATGCAACTATCAGATATATGACTTGTAGTTATCTTCTCACATTCTGAGTGTTGTCTCTTCACTTTTTTGAAGGTGTCCTTTGAAGCATAAACATTTTTCATTTTGATGAAATTTAACTCTTATATTGTTTCTTGTGCTTTTCATACCATATCTAAGACTTCTTTACTAAATCCAAGATCATGAGGATTTACCATGTCTTCCTCTAAGAATTCTAAGTTTTAGCACTTACATTTAGGTCTTTGATCCATGTTGAGTTAATTTTTTTTTTTTTTTTTTTTTTTTTTGAGGTGGAGTTTCGCTCTTGTTGCCCAGGCTGGAGTGCAATGGTGTGATCTCGGCTCACCTCAACCTCCACCTCGGGTTCAAGCGATTCTCCTGCCTCGCCTCCCGAGTAGCTGGGATTACAGGAATGTGCCACCACACCTGACTAATTTTGTATTTTTAGTAGAGACAGGATTTCCCCATGTTGGTCACACTGGTCTCAAACTCCCGACTTCAGGTGATCTGCCTGCCTCGGCCTCCTGAAGTGCTGGGATTACAGGCATGACCCACTGTGGCCTGCCTCATTTTGAGTTAATTTTTATAGATGAGGAGATAAGGTTCAACTTCATTTTTTTTGACATACTAGGGTCTTATTAATAGTAGAGAAATATCGGGTGATGGGTGCACCAAAATTTCACACATCACCACTAAAGAACTTGTGTAACCAAATACCTGTTCCCCCAAATACCTATGGAAATAAAATGAAGGAAGGAAGGGAGGGAGGAAGAAAGGAAATAGCTGGGTGTGGTGGCTCATGCTTGTGATTCCAGCACTTTGAGAGGCTGAAGTGGGAGGATCCCTTGAGTCCAGGAGTTGAAGACCAGCCTGGCCAACATAGTGAGACTTTGTCTCTACAAAAAATTTGGTCCGGGCATGATGGCGCACGCCTGTAGTCCTGCCTACTTGGAAGACTGAGGTGGGAGGATTGCTTGGGCCCAGAAGGTAGAGACTACAGTGAGCTGAGATCATACCAGCCTGGACGACAGAGCTAGACACTGTGTCAAAAAAGTAAAGGGCTGGGCACAGTGACTCTCGCCTGTAATCCCAGCACTGTGGGAGGCCAAGGCGGGTAGATCACCTGAGATCAGGAGTTCGAGACCAATCTGACCAATATGGTGAAACCCCATCTCTACTAAAAATACAAAAATTAGCCGGGCATGGTGGCTCATGCCTGTAATCCCAGCACTTTGGGAGGCCGAGGCAGGCGGATCACCTGAGGTCGAGAGTTCGAGACCAGCCTGACCAACATAAAGAAACCCTGTCTCTACTAAAAATGCAAAATTAGCTGGGCATGGTGGCACATGCCTGTAATCCCAGCTACTAGGGAGGCTGAGGCGGGAGATTCGCTTGAACCTGGGATGTGGAGGTTGCGGTGAGCCAAGATCGTGCCATTGCACACCAGCCTGGGCAACAAGAGCAAAACTCCGTCTCAAAAAAAAAAAAAAAAAAATACAAAAATTAGCTGGATGCGGTGGTGTGCGCCTATAGTCTCAGCTACTCAGGAGGGTAAGACAGGAGAATTGCTTGAACCCTGGAGTCAGAAGTTGCAGTGAGCCAAGATCCCACCACTGCACTCCACCCTGAGCGACAGAGCAAGACTCCATCTCAAAAACAAACAAAAAAGAATAAAGAAGTAATTTCATAGATTTAGTCATGTAACAATATTTCATTGTTGCATAGTGGCTTAATAACTGTCATGGGTGTGAACTGACTCTTACATGTTGCATATTATAGAATGTCTTTGTTATTCCTTCTGAGATTGTGATATTAGCTGAACTTAATGGAGGCTGTTCAAGAGTCTGGAAAAGAGTGTAACAGAACTGAAAAAGGGAGGAAATAATGTTGGAGCCAACATGGGAAATGTCTGTACAAGAAATTAAAATCAAAGCATACAAAATTTAAATGAAAAAAAATTTTTTTTTTTTTTTTGGAGACAGCGTCTTGCTCTGTCGCCCAGGCTGGAGAGCAGTCTTGGCTTACTGCAGCTTCTACCTCCCAGGTTCAAGCAGTCCTGCCACCTCAGCCTCCCAAGTAACTGGGACTACAGGTGTGCACCACCATGCTATGCTAATTTTAAATTTTTTTTGTAGAGACAAAAGTCTCACTGTATCACCCAGGCTGGTGTCAAACTGCTGAGCTTGAGCAGTTCTCCCATGTCAGCCTCCCAATGTGCTGAGATTATAAGCGTGAGCAACAGCACCTGGCCTGAAAATGAAATTTTAATTTAATTGGTCATTTCTAAAATGGTAGGCCACAAAAGGAATAAAAGGAAATGTTTGGAGCAAATTTAATTAAGCCCATTAAGTTATTCCACAAGTGTAAATTATAAAGCTTAATTAGTTCTTTCAGACTAATGTGACACTTAGTGAATTATTTTCCATTCAATTAAAAGGTACCTCCTGTGGTCCAGTGTTTATAAAAGAAGATGAATCAAACAAATGGTTGATAACATAAATATTATAGATAGTTTTAGTGTGCTTAAGAAACCATATTTCTTCTGTTGTTAGCCCGTTGGTGATATTGTAGCCCATAGACATACCTAAAAGAGGATTATGGCTAATAATCTTTTGAATCTTATGTTGCTTTTGCTAGAGGTCCAGCCCCATTTCAGTCTTACGACTGAGTGTGGTCCTCCTGAAACTTGTGCATCTAACAAACTCTGCCATAGAAGGAGCCTGCCTGTGTGACATTTCCTTCACGCCATCAGCAATTTGTGTTCACGTTGGCATGATTCACATCTGCCTCCAAGGATCTCATTTAGATGAACTGGTGATCAGATTGATCACAAACCAGGGTTAAAATAATTCTTCAGGCCAGGCGGGATGGCTCACTATAATCCCAGCACTTTGGGAGGCCGAGGCAGGTGGATCACCTGAGGTTGGGAATTTGAGACCAGCCTGATCAACATGGAGAAACCCCATCTATACTAAAAATACAAAATTAGCCGGGAGTGGTGGTGCATGCCTATAATCCCAACTAGTAGAAAAGGCCGAGGCAGGAGAATCGCTTGAACCCAGGAGGCGGAGATTGTGGTGAGCCAAGATCACACTATTGTACTGTAGCCTGGACAACAAGAGTGAAACTACGTCTCAAAAAAAAAAAAAAAAACAATAGTGGTCAGCCATTCTGTGGAAACCACACAGGGCCACTGATGTGGATAAATCATTCAACCCCTGTGGGCCGCCTTTTCCTTTTCTGTCAAATAAAGCAATTGGATTAGGTGATCTTAAGGTCCTGTCCATGTGTAAAATGCTAAGTCTCTGTGACTTTATATTTTATTTGCTGCCCAGGATAAGACTGGGTTCTTTGGGATACTAGATTTGATAAAGATAAAACTTTTTTAGCTTTTTTGTGTTAGACTTCTATTTGTGTTGGATTTGGACTGTGTCAACTATGTTTGTCAATAAGATTCTTTTTGCACAGAACTGTTATTAGCAAAATGTTTACAGAAGACAAAATTAAAAACGAATTGAGCATCTAAACTTCTGTTAAGAGTTGACAGTTGGCCGGGCGCGGTGGCTCACGCCTGTAATCCCAGCACTTTGGGAGGCCGAGGTGGGCAGATCACCTGAGGTCGGGAGTTCAAGACCAGCCTGACCAACATGGAGAAACCCCTTCTCTACTAAAAATACAAAAATTGAGAAGTTTACCCCTTGGGCAGTGGCGTAGGTGGTAACTGCGATAGTAGCAGCTCCGGCGGCAGCAACAGTGACTATGAGGGATGGCAGCAGCTGCAGCAGGACCTGCAACATCCCAGAGGTTTTACCAAAGCTTCTTGGATACTGTAATAGACGAGGACCCCCAAGCGGCATTAGAGGAGCTGACTAAGGCTTTGAAACAAAAACCAGATGATGCACAATATTCGTGTCAAAGAGCTTATTGTCACATTCTTCTTGGGAATTACTGTGTTACTGTTGCTGATGCAAAGAAGTCTGTCGAACTCAATCCAGATAATTCCACTGCTATGTTGAGAAAAGGAATATGTGAATATTATGAAAAAACTATGCTGCTGCCCTAGAAATTTTTACAGAAGGACAAAAATTAGATAGTGCAGATGCTAATTTCAGTGTCTGGATTAAAAGATGTCAAGAAGCTCAGAATCATTCAGAATCTGAGGTGTGGACTCATTAGTCAAAAATTAAGTGTGACTGGTATCAGTCTCAAGTAGTCATTACACTTATGATCAAGAATGTTCAGAAGAATGATGTAAATGTGGACTTTTCAGAAAAAGAGTTATCTGCTTTGGTTAAACTTCCTTCTGGGGAGGATTACAATTTGAAACTGGAACTTCATCCTATAATACCAGAACAGAGCACATTTAAAGTAGTTTCAACAAAGATTGAAATTAAACTGAAAAAGCCAGAGGCTGTGAGATGGGAAAAGCTAGAGGGGCAAGGAGATGTGCCTATGCCAAAACGATTCATAGTAGGTGTAAAGAACCTATCTATAGCCATCATCATCTCCTTATACAAGAAACGGGTAAATTAGTGGGTGAAATCAAAGAAGAAGAAAAGAATGAAAAGTTGGAGGGAAATGCAGCTTTAAACGTTATTTCAGCAGATCTATTCAGATGGTTCTGATGAAATGAAATGTGCCATGAACAAATCCTTTATGGAATCTGGTAGTATAGTTTTGAGTGCCAACTGGTCTGATGTAGGTAAAAAGAAAGTTGAAATCAATCCTCCTGATGATATGGAATGGAAAAAGTACTAAATAAATAAATTTGCCGTCACAAAAAAAAAACACACACACACAAAAATTAGCCGGGCATGGGCCTGTAATCTCAGCTACTCGGAAGGCCAAGGCAGGAGAATTGCTTGAACCCAGGAGGCAGAGGGGCCAAGATCATGCTGTTGCACTCCAGCCTGAGCAACAAGAGCAAAAAACTCTATCTCAAAAAAAAAAAAAGGTGAAGGTTGGCAAGTTTAACATTTTTGGATTATTATAGACAAATTGGCATGAATTTTTTTCTTTAAAAATTTTATTTTACGCCGGGCGCGGTGGCTCACGCCTGTAATCCCAGCACTTTGGGAGGCCGAGGCAGGCGGATCACAAGGTCAGGAGATTGAGACCACGGTGAAACCCCGTCTCTACTAAAAATACAAAAAATTAGCCGGATGCGGTGGCAGGCGCCTCTAGTCCCAGCTACTCAGGAGGCTGAGGCAGGAGAATGGCGTGAACCCGGGAGGCGGAGCTGGCAGTGAGCCAAGATCGCGCCACTGCACTCCAGCCTGGGCGACAGAGCGAGACTCCATCTCAAAAAAAAAAAAAAAAAATTTTATTTTACTTTTTTTTTTCGAGACAGAGTCTTGCAGTGTTTTTCAGGCTGGAGTGCAGTGGCGTGATCTCCTCTCACTGCAACCTCTGCCTCCTGGGTTCAAGCGATTCTCCTGACTTGGCCTCCTGAGTAGCTGGGACTACAGGCATACACCACCACGCCCAGCTAATTTTTGTATTTTTAGTAGTGATGGGGTTTCACCACGCTAGCCAGGCTGGTCTTGAACTCCTAATCTCAGGTGATCTGCCTGCCTCAGCCTCCCTTAGTTCTGGGATTACAGGCATGAGCCACCATGCCTGGCCTCTTTTGAAATTTAAAAATCTCGGCTACTCTGGGCATACTGCCTGTGGGGTAGCCCGGCTCTCCAAGGACCATTACCAAAAAAAATATAGATATTTAGTATATACTTTCCCATATTCAGTTTGTTGAAAGAAATTACATTATTAGCTGGGTACAGTGGCTCACGACCGTAATCCCAGAACTTTGGGAGTCCAAGGCAGGCAGATCACCTGAGGTCAGGAGTTCGAGACCAGCTTGGCCAATATGGTGAAACCCCATCTCTACTAAAACAACAAAATTAGGCGGGTGTGGTGGTACATCCCTGTAGTCCTAGCTACTCGGGAGGCTGAGGCAGGAGAATCGCTTGCACCCGGGAAGTGGAGGTTGCAGTGAGCAGAGATCATGCCATTGCACTCCAGCCTGGGTGACAAGCACAAAACTCCATATCAAAAAAAAAAAAAATTACATTATTAGATTTTTTATTTTTGTTTTCATGTTTATTTATTTATTTTTTTGGAGACAGAGTTTCGCTCTTGTTTCCCAGGCTGGAGTGCAATGGCGTGATCTCGGCTTACTGCAACATCTGCCTCTTGAGGTTCAAGTGATTCTTCGGCCTCAGCCTCCCAAGTAGCTGGGATTACAGGCATGTGCCACCACGCCTGAGTAACTTTTTGTATCATTATTGGATTTTTTAAGCAAATTTTTCAAATGTTTGCTGTGAAGCTACTTTGTAAATTTATTTTCCTTTGACAAATGGTGACTGATTGGATTTACCCTCATTTTAGCCTTTTTTAATAAGGGTTAAACTATTTCAGATATTTGGTTTAGATTTCTTTAACTCACAGGATCTATGGCTTGACAAATTTTAATGCCCAGTCTTGCATAGCTTGTTGTAACTTGGTGCTTGAAGAAAATGTTTACTCCTTTCTTTTCCTTTCCTTTTTTTTTTTTTTTTTCTTCTTCTTCTTCTCTTTTTATCTTCTTTTCCAAGGGTGGCATTCTGGCGACCTAGAGCTAGTTCCTTCAGCATGTGAAGGGGAGAGTGGGGTTTTGTCAGATCCTCCACAGGGGGGAAAAGCTAGTGTCTCTTCCCTTGAGGTATAGTTCTTCCAGTCTGATGAACTGTCAGATCCACTGAGTGATTGGTAAAGCAGATTGGACAGTGACTCGAGGAAGTGGGGGTGGGGACAATATTTTAAGTAGTAACTATCAAAAGTAAAGTGATTCTCTGGGGGCTCAGTAGAGCCATGTGTGCTTCTAGCATTAGCAGTCTGCAGGAATTGTGCAGAGTATGGTGTTGTTTTCTAAGAGGAAAAGGAGGATGAGTGTGAGAGTGATGAGAGGTGAGTTGGGATGGATTGTAACACACCAAGAGAAGGGAGCATAAATGTTGGTTTGAGTTTTGGGCAATGAAACTTGCTTAATCCTGATGGCTCTTAATCACAATGTCAGCCCTAAAGTTTCATATTCACAGTTGAAAACTTTTAATTGAATGATTATTTTTTATAGAGTCTTTTACCCTGCTTTGATTTAGAAGTTAAAGAAAGCAGATTTTTTTATTGTACGTAATTATAGTTTGGGCTTCCTGGGAAACAGAATCCTGCTGCAAATCTTACATGACTGATTTCTGGACCCAAAGTGGGTTTGACAGTGGGCTGGAGCAGTAATAGCCCACCTACTGTCGGGAGAGGCCAGGGCAGGCATTTCCCAGCAAGCCTGCCTGAAGTGGGTCTTGTCCTAGACTCTAGGACCTAGATCATGCAGGAAAAGTCCCCTGTTTGTGGGAGCTGGAAAAGAGTTGGCTTCATGAGCAAAGTGACCTACCAACAGGAAAGGTGGGGGTCTGGAGAAGCAGATTTAAAATGTTGAAAGCTGTGTTTCTTTAACAAATACCTATTAAGCACCTACTGCCTATGTGAGATATTGCTCTAGTCTGTGTAGGAAACCACAGAAGTGTGCTTCTGCTTTTAAGGAGCTTATGTTTTACACTGACCTTTGGCAGAGTCACATATGAAAATGGATATTGGGCCGGGTGCGGTGGCTCACGCCTATAATCCCAACACTTTGGGAGGCCAAGGCGGGCAGATCACAAGGTCAGGAGTTTGAGACCAGCCTGGCCAACATAGTGAAACCATGTCTCTACTAAAAAATACAAAAAAATTAGCTGGACGTGGTGGCAGACGCCTGTAATCCCAGCTATTTGGGAGGCTGAGGCTGGAGAATAGTTTGAACCCAGGAGGCAGAGGTTGCAGTGAGCCAAAATTGCGCCACTACACTCCAGCCCAGGCAACAGAGCAAGACTCTGTCTCAAAAGAAAAAGAAAAAAAAAAAAAGGATATTAAATTTTGTGACTGTCATTCACATGGGCCCTGAACTAATTTTTTGCTTTTTTTTTTTGGTTTTTTTTTTTTTTTTGCGACAGAGTTTCACTCTTGTTGCCCAGGCTGGAGCGCAATGGTGCAATCTCAGCTCACCGCAACCTCCGCCTCCCAGGTTCAAGCGACTTTCCTGCCTCAGCCTCCCGGGTAGCTGGGATTACAGGCACACCTGGCCAATTTTGTATTTTTAGTAGAGACGGGGTTTCTCCATGTTGGTCAGGCTGGTCTGGAACTCCCGACCTCATGTGATCCACCTGCCTCAGCCTCCCAAAGTGCTGGGATTACAGGCGTGAACCACCGTGCCCAGCCACTAATGGTGTTCTTGAGCCTCTGGAGACCAGACCTTTAATGGTCTGTAGTTTTGTTCGTAAGCAGTACATATCTGATATGTTGTAGTTACTCAGTATACTTCTTGAATGAATGAATGTCACTGCCATTTTAAAATAAAAATACAAGTAAGCCAAAAGGAGAAATGAAGTCGCCAGTCTTGCCACCCAGACTTAACTACTAACATGCTTCTGAAGATGGGAGATAACTAGCCTCCTGCCGCTGGTCCCTGAGTCTTCCTTCATGGGGAGGGTTCATTGTAGGGACTGGCCATGGGACAACCTTAGTGGTAAAGCCAGCTGTTGAAGAGCCAGAGATATTGATAGTAGGCTTGCCAGGAAAATTCCTTTGGAAGTGGCACTGCTTGCTTGCTCTCAAATTACTATCCTCTGTAACAAGGTTCAGATTGAAAATTATATACTCAGGGACAAAATATAAACTTGTGTTTGGATTAAACTTTTCTTCCTGTTTAAAAAAGAGAAGTTAGAATACCTGTGTTGTGTATGCCTAGAACTTAGAAAAATTACAATGTACAAGAATCTTTCCTGCTGTGTTTTTTTGTAAGTGGTCTTGTGAGTTAATAAAGAAGCAATGTGATTGGATGGGAAGAATAGCAGATTGGGAGTGTACAATGTCAAATGTTAGTCCTAACTAATCACACACTAAGTTAAAGACCATGTTTAATCATTTTGAGTCTCAGTTTCCACATCAGTTAAGGAACCACACTAGACAGTCTTTCAGCCCTCCCATGGTAGTATAAGGCATAAACCTCAATTTCCTTACGTTTCTCCAGGACCAGTCTACTTTTCTGTGTCGTTAAGAGTTGAGGGGCTGCCTTTCTAAGATTCTGGGAACCAAATTCTAGGGTAGTTTTCTAAGATTCTAGGAACCAAAAGTTAGCAAGTGAAGAGGAAACAGAATACTTTTGAATTTGCCCAGTTGTGCTTTTTATAGGAAGAGCCATTTCTAGTGAGAGGATTTCAGAGCATTTTAAAACTCTGTGGTGATATGCTGGTTACGTTCTTCCTTAGACTAAAATTACAACCTGAATGCACTTAATGATACATATGTGTATTGTAATTTGTAAACATAACTCAAAACCCTATAGCTGAGTCAGGTCTTTTGTGGTTCGCCATTCAGACTTCATTTCTATTTGACAAGCATTTATTTTAAGATTGCTTTGCGGAGCAGTTGTTTAACATTCAAGTGATCTATTAGTGTTAAGTCTTTAACCAGACTTGTTTTAAATGAGCTGTCTGTTAAGTAGAAAACCAAATATTATAGAAACTTAGATTTCCAATCCAACTTTGCAAAATCAATGTAACTTAAATGTTGTCTTCACATATGTTTGTTTAACCTGTTTTTTTCCTTCAGTATTCATTTAGAAAAATAGTAACTGTGTGAATAAAATTTTTTAGTTACTCTTGATACTGTTGTTTAGCAAGAACTGTAGACTTAATTGGTTGAGAAAAGAACATTTAGAGTAAATGAATGCTTTAGTAAGTTAATTATTTCTTAGCATATCACAAATATATGTAGAAAGAATAAGATCTGATTCTATAGCTTTATTCCTAGGTTATTAAAAGCAAACTTCTATGGAAGTAAGTTCTCATTAGGCTCGCTCTCTATATATATGTATACACACACATACATACATGCATGCATACATACATACAGGCTATGTATTGTAATCCATTTGGTTATTTTGTTGGCGATATGGGTCAATTGGATGAAAGCCGAAGATGACTTATGTAAATAGCCAAACCGTGCTTCAGAATTGTTTTATATATCAATCTAATTCTTACCATTAGTACCGTGGCTTCCTCTCCTCTTTCCTGGTGTCCAGATTGTCACAGTTAAAGGGCATTTTTTTCCTATTTAGCAAATATAACCATTATCAATTTTTAAAATGAGCCCCTTCCCTTTTGTGTTGTAGGTGCTCCATACTTGCTTGCAGTGCCTATGTGGCTCTGGCTTTGGGTGATAACCTTATGGCTTTGAATCATGCAGATAAACTTCTTCAGCAGCCCAAGCTGTCAGGATCTCTTAAGTAAGTGTGACTTGCCCTGTGTGTCCCTGGTTTCTTTTGTTTTGAGGTTTCTCCTTGGTTTGTGGTTTATGTTGCTTCTTTTTATTCTTCCAGTGGAATATATATTTGTAAGGAAAGCAGCTGTTTAAATGAACATTTTTAAGCCATGCCTCAGCAGTGAAAATGTTTTCACTTGTGCTGTACTGAGCATTAGGAGACAAAAACTTGGGACTCTGGTGTCCACTTCTAGGCTTCACTGCAGCACTTTAATTCCCCAAATAAGTCAAGTCCTCAGGGAGAAGACCTATAAAAAAGGAGTTTGGTCAATGTGGTAAATCTACTTTGAGGGACCAGGTACAGTGGCTCACGCCTTTAATCCCAGCACTTTGGGAGGCCAAGGCAGGCAAATCACAAGGACAAGAGTTCAAGACCAGCCTGGCCAACATGGTGAAACCGCGCCTCTACTAAAAATACAAAAAATTAGCTGGGCATAGTGGCAGGTGCCTGTAGTCCCAGCTACTCAAGAGGCTAAGGCAGGAGAATTGCTTGAACCCAGGAGGCAGAAATTGCAGTGAGCCAAGATCACACCACCGCACTCTAGCCTAGGCTACAAAGCATGACTCTGTCTCAAAAATAATAATAATAATAATAAAATAAATAGACAAATAAGAATTTTAAAATATCTTTCCAAGCTACTGTATCATTCCAAAATGAGCTAGTTTTAGTGAGACTCCAAATACTTCTTCGTTAATATCATTGTCATTCTAAAATTTTCCAAAGCACATTATCTTTTTCTTTTATCAAAATTGAGTAAAATACAGGCCAGATGTGGTGGCTCATGTCTGTAATCCCAGCACTTTGGGAGGCCGAGGTAGGCAGATCATTTGTGGTCCAGACCAGCCCAGCCAACATGGTAAAACCCCATCTCTACTAAAAATATAAAAATTAGCCAGGTGTGGTTGCAGGCGTCCATAATTCCAGCTACTCGGGAAGTTGAAACAGGAGAATCACTTCAGCCTGGGGGGGCGGACGTTGCAGTGAGCCAAGGTTGCACCATTGCACTCCAGGCAGAGTGACACAGCAAGACTCCCTCTCAAAAAATAAAAGTAAACTGCATACAGCTTGAAATTTTTGTATGATGCTGATCCTGGAAATTTTATCAAAAGCCACAAGTATTCTGCATAACATTAGAACAGTTGTTCTTTCATTCATCGTATAGGTATATACTTATAAATGCCGAAATATAACTACTTACTCTTTTGCTTTTTAGTGATCCCCAAACATACCTAGTGCTTTTTTTTAAAAAAAAAGGTAATTAAGGCCAGGCGCGGTGGCTCACACTTGTAATCCCAGCACTTTGGGAGGCCTACGCAGCAAATCATTTGAGGTCAGGAGTTGGAGACCAGCCTTGCCAATATGGTGAAACCCCATCTCTACTGAAAATACAAAAATTAGCCGGGCATGGGGGCGCACTCCTGTAATCCCAGTTACTCAGGAGACTGAGGTGTGAGAATTGCTTGAGCCTGGGAGGCAGAAGCTGCAGTGAGCCGAGACTGTACCACTGTACTCCAAACTGGGTGACAGAGTGAGACTTCATCTCAAAAAAAAAGTAGTAAGAAATCATTCAACAATTTAAGAGACTTTGTCACAATTCAAATATAAGGGAACTCCTGCTGTTCTGCAAGAAAATCTTGTCCAGTATTCAGGCTTGGAGATGGGGAAGATCCTAATTTTCAGTTCAAGGCATTTGGGTTGCCTCTAAAGTACCTTCCATTCTTACCATTGCCCAACTCAAAATACCAACGTTGGGAATTGCAGCTCCTGCTGGTGTTCAGATTGTGGTGTATACGGCCATTATGAGAGAACTGGACTTTGTGTGTGTGTGTGACTGAGTCTCTCTCTGTGACCCACGCTAGAGTGCAGTGGTGTAATCTCAACTCACTGCAACCTCTACTATCTGGGTTCAGGCGATTCTCCTGCCTCAGCCTCCCGAGTAGCTGGAACTACAGGAGCCCACCACCACACCCGGCTAATTTTTTTTTCTTTTTTCGAGACAGAGTTTCACTCTGTCGCCTAGTCTAGAGTGCAGTGGCATGATCTCAGCTCACTGCAACCTCTGCCTCCCCGGTTCAAGCGATTCTCCTGCCTCAGCCTCCTGTGTAGCTGGGATTGCAGGCGCACGCCACTATGTCCTGCTAATTTTTTTTTTTTTTCTTTTTTTGAGACGGAGTTTCACAGGCATGAGCCACCGTGCCTGGCTAGTTTTTGTATTTGCTCTTATTGCCCAGGCTGAAGTGCAGTGGTGTGATCTTGGCTCATCACAACTTCCACCTCCTGGGTTCAAGCGATTCTCCTGCCTCATCCTCCCAAGTAGCTGGGATTACAGGCATGTACCACCACTCCCAGCTAATTTTGTATTTTTAGTAGAGACGGGGTTTCTCCATATTGGTCAGGCTGGTCTCAAACTCCTGACCTCAGGTGATCTGCCCGTCTCGGCCTCCCAAAGTGCTGGAATTACAGGTGTGAGCCACCACGCCAAACCTGGAGAGCTTTAAAACTGTAAAAGTTTAGTTTGTGTTGTTCTTATGTAGAAAGTCATTAAGATTTTGAGCAGATCAGAAGGTCCCCAGTTAAAAAAAAAAAAAAAAAATCAGGCGTGGTGGCTCACGCCTGTAATCCCAGCACTTTGGGAGGCCGAGGTGGATGGATCATGAGGTCAGGAGATTGATACCATCCTGGCCAACATGGTGAAACCCCGTCTCTACTAAAAATACAAAAAATTACCCAGGCATGGTGGCATGTGCCTGTTATCCCAGATACTCAGGAGGCTCAGATGGGAGAATCCCTTGAACCAGGGAGTCAGAGGTTGCAGTGAGCCAAGATCGTGCCATTGCACTCCAGCCTGGCAACACAGCAAGAGACTCCATCTCAAAAAGAAAAATAAAAAGAGAGAGAGAGACACATTTTTAGCAGGGATGAAGTATGTCTAAGGCTATTTTAATTTTGAAAAAATCCATCAGGTGATCATCAGGAAAATGGCTCGAAGTAAGAGACTGGAAGAAGTAGGCTGTTGTAAGCCAGGAGGGTGTGCATCTGACCTGGCATTCATGGGGATAAAATAGATGATGCGAAAGCAGGAAACCTTTCAAATAGAATCTGATCTGGTGCTCTGGTGCTTTTAGACTCTTCTAGCAGCGGAGACTGGAGGAATCTGATTCTCATGCTCTACACACGGGCATCTATTCTTGGATCTCTCTCTATAGAACGGCATAAATTTGCCAATTGCGAACTACTTTCTGAATTGATATGTATACTTTGTTCTACTTAGCTAATATGAAAATTGTTATAGTATTTATATATTTTTTTAGAGACAGGGTCTCATTCCATGGCCCAGGCTGGAGTGCAGTGGCACAATCATAGCTTACTGCAGCCTTGAACTCCTGGGCTCAAGCAGTCCTCACACTCTGCCTCCCAAGTGCTGGGATTACACACATGAGCCACCACACCCGGCCTTAAGATGTTTTTAAAGAGAGAAAATTTAAGTAACTCTTTTTTTTTTTTTTTTTTTTTTTCTGATATAGAGTCTCACTCTGTCGCCCAGGCTGGAGTACAGTGGCTTGACCTCGGCTTACTGCAAACTCCGCCTCCTGAGTTCACGCCATTCTCCTGCCTCAGCCTCCCTAGTAGCTAGGACTATAGGCACCCGCCACCACGCCCAGCTAACTTTTTGTATTTTTAGTAGAGACGGGGTGTCATCATATTAACCAGGGTGGTCTCAATCTCCTGATCTCGTGATCCGCCCATCTTGGCCTCCCAAAGTGCTGGGATTACTGGCATGAGCCACCACACCCGTCAAGTAACTCTTTATTTTTATTTATTTATTTATTTATTTTTGAGACAGCGTCTCACTCTGTCATTCAGGCTGAGGTACAGTGGCATGATCACCACTCACTGCAGCCTCAGTCTCCCAGGCTTAAGTGATTCTCCCATTTCAGCCTCCTGAGTAGCTGAGACTACAGGCATATAGCACCACGCCCAGCTAGTTTTTGTATTTTTTTTGTAGAGACAGGGTTTTGCCATGTTGCCCATGCTGTTCTCAAACTCCTGGGTTCAAGCATTCCACCCACCTAGGCCTCTTGAAGTGTTGAGATTAAAGGCATGAGCCACTATACCCAGCCAGTTGATTCGTTTTACCTAAATAAATTTAGATTTCAATTTAACGACATGAAATATGAGACATATATCCAATGTATAATAACATAATATACCCAGCATTATTTTACATTGGGTATTTTTGTAGTGTTGTACTTTTCAGTTTGGAATCTGTTTTTTCATTTTAGGTTTTTGGGACATTTATATGCTGCAGAAGCCCTCATCTCTCTCGACAGAATATCTGATGCCATTACTCACTTGAACCCGGAGAATGTCACTGATGTCTCCTTAGGGATCTCTTCAAATGAGCAGGACCAAGGTTAATAAGGACACCTTTGATCCCAACTGGTCACTGTTTCCATTTCCTTCCTGTCATAATTCAGGATGTGTGGAAATTTCAGGGCATGGTGGTAATGAGGAGAAAAGTTTTAGGTCGGCTTTCCACATTTTTGTCTGTATTTACTTTGTAGCAGTTGTTTGCTAAGTAGACCTGAGAGTTAATGGTCACATTGTCTAAATTCTCACTTTTGAAAGGCTGGTACTGTTAGAATGGTTAATGTGGTTCTGATACTGTTTATTTGTTTTCCTTTGGAGTGATTCTAAAATCCATAGGGGTGTAAAAATACTGCATTCAAGAGTCAGTTTCAGGCCGGGTGCAGTGGCTCACACCTGTAATCCCAGCACTTCGGGAGGCTGTAGCAGGAGGATCACTTGAGCCCAGAAGTTCGAGACCAGCCTGGGCAACCTAGTGAGACCCTGTCTCTATTTTAAAAATAAGGAAAGAGAGAAAAGTTTGTTTTAAATCATTGCTAAATTTTTAAATAATTGCCAGGCGTGGTGGCTCATGCCTCTAATCCCAACACTTTGGGAGGCCGAGGTGAGCGGATCACCTGAGGTCAGGAGTTCAGGACCAGCCTGGCCAACATAGTGAAACCCTGTCTCTACCAAAAATACAAAATTACTGGGACGTGGTGGCACATGCGTGTAATCCCAGCTACTCAGGAGGCTGAGACAGGAGAATCGCTTGAACTCAGGAGGTGGAGGTTGCAGTGAGCCAAGATCACGCCACTGCACTCCAGCCTGGGTGACAGAGTGACAATCTGTCTGGGAAAAAAAAAAAAAAAAATTAAATAATTTAAGCTGTGCGACATTCACTTTACTCAAGATTAGTGCTCAGGTTTGAGATGGTAGTGGGGTGGTAGCATTCTGACATCTTTTAATGGTATCTCCACTATGTGAAAAGTAAATAAATTGCTTTATATTAAATTTCCATTTCATAAAGAAAGTTAGGTTTTTAGAAAATATGCTCTCGGCTGGGCACAGTGGCTCACGCCTGTAATCCCAGCACTTTGGGAGGCCGTGGTGGGTGGATCACCTGAGGTCAGGAGTTCAAGACCAGCCTGACCAACATGGTGAAACCCTGTCTCTATTAAAAATACAAAATTAGCCAGGCATGGTGGTATGCCCCTGTAATCCCAGCTACTCAGGAGGCTGAGGCCAGAGAATCACTTGAACTCAAGAGGCAGAGGTTGCAGTGAGTCGCACCATTGCACTCCGGCCTGGGGCGGCAACAACAGCAAAACTCCATCTCCAAAAAAAAAACAAAAAAAAAACAAACCAGCCTGACCAACATGGTGAAACCCCATCTCCACTAAAAATACAAAAATTAGCCAGGCGTGGTGGCACATGCCTGTAATCCTAGCTATTCAGGAGGCTGAGGCAGGAGAATCGCTTGAACCCAGGAGGCGGAGGTTGCAGTGAGCCGATATCGCGCCACCGCACTCCAGTCTGGGCAACAAAGCGAGGCTGCGTCTCAAAAAAAAAAAAAGAAAAGGAAAGAAAATATGCCCTCTGCCTCTGCCTTCTGAGCCTGAGGAAAAAAAAAAAGAAAATATGCTCTGTTGTTCTGCCCCTCAGATTTATTTTCATGTTTTTGTAGGATCAGACAAAGGTGAAAATGAAGCAATGGAATCCTGTAAGTAAGAAGTTTTGTGATACTTAAGTAGCCTGGCCTGCATTCCAAAAATTAGACTCTAAATCTTCTATGTTCGTTTTTCTGCCTGAGGAATACTGCTGTGCTGAGTGACTCCTCAAGGCAGTAGGTGGGGTTGCTCCTTTGTTGTTTGCACAGCCTCTTCACCAGTGTCTACACTTTTTTTCCTCAGCTGGGAAGCGGGCCCCTCAGTGCTACCCCAGTTCCGTCAACTCTGCCAGGACTGTGATGCTGTTCAACCTTGGCAGCGCTTACTGCCTGAGGAGCGAATATGACAAAGCCCGAAAGTGTCTCCACCAGGTGAGTCCAGACTGGGAGGAACTGAACCTTGTAAAGCAGCCAACACAAGTTTGAGGTTTATATATTTTTTTTGTTATTTTGTTTGAGGCATCTGGTCAGTTTGTTAAACATTGGAATATCACTTTCCCAGATATAAAAATATTCTTGCAACATAAACAACTGATCAGCATTGTAAATTAACCTAGACACTTAGTGAAGAGTTTTTCTTGATGATTTTCCTTAATTTTTTTTTTTTTTTTTTTTTTTGGCCGGGCACGGTGGCTCATGCCTCCCAGCATTTTGGGAGGCCGAGGCGGGCAAATCATGAGGTCAGGAGTTTGAGACCAGCCTGGCCAATATGGTAAAACCCCATCTCTACCAAAAATACAAAAATTAGCCAGGTTGGTGACACGCGCCTGTAGTCCCAATTAGTAAGGAAGCTGAGGCAGGAGAATCATTTGAATCCGGGAGGCGGAAGTTGCAGTGAGCTAAGATCGCGCCACTGCACTCCAGCCTGGGCAACAGAGCGAGACTCTCTCTCTCAAAAAAAAAAGAAAAGAATGTTTAGCCGGGCGCGGTGGCTCAAGCCTGTAATCCCAGCACTTTGGGAGGCCGAGACGGGCGGATCACGAGGTCAGGAGATCGAGACCATCCTGGCGAACACGGTGAAACCCCGTCTCTACTAAAAACACAAAAAACTAGCCGGGCGAGGTGGCGGGCGCCTGTAGTCCCCACTACTCGGGAGGCTGAGGCAGGAGAATGGCGTAAACCCGGGAGGCGGAGCTTGCAGTGAGCTGAGATCCGGCCACTGCACTCCAGCCCGGGCGACAGAGCAAGACTCCGTCTCAAAAAAAAAAAAAAAAAAAAAAGAATGTTTAAATTTCAAATCAGCAGAATAAAAAGCAACTTGGGGCCAGGCACAGTGGCTCACCCACACTCTGGGAGGCTGAGACAGGCAGATCACTTGAGTCCAGCAGTTTGAGACCAGCCTGGGCAACATAATGAGACCATAGCTCTACTAAAAATACCAAAAATTAGCCAGGCATGGTGGTGCATTCCTGTAGTCCCAGATACTTAGGAGACAGAGGTAGGAGGATCACCTGTGCCTGGGACATCAAGGCTGCAATGAGCCAAGATCGTGCCAGCATTCCAGCCGGGGCAACTGGAGAGAGACCCTGTCCCAAAAAAAAAAAAAAAAAAAAAAAGACGAAGGAGTAACTTGACAGTTTTAATTATTAAAATTCCAAAAGATGGAAAACTGTCTAAAAGATCACTTATATAAATAATAGTGCATCTGTACAGTTGAAGACAATGCAGCTATAAACTCTGGGTACTAAATTGAAAGATGTCCAAGACATACTAAATGAAAACAGCAAGGTGTGAAACAGTTTCTATACAACCCTGTATACATGCATAAAAGATCTCTGAAAGGACACACCAAGAAACTGTGAATATTAGTTGTAGGGGTGGCAGGATGAATACTACATGGCTGGAGCAGTAGAACGGGAGACTTTTCAGTGTATACTCTTATGCTTTTAAATTTTGAATTGTGTAAATCTTTTTTTCAAAAAGTGAATTATAGACTGGGCGCGGTGGCTCACACCTGTAATCCCAACACTTCGGGAGGCCAAGGCGGGCAGATCATGAGGTCAGGAGATCGAGACCATCCTGGCTAATACGGTGAAACCCCATCTCTACTAACAATACAAAAAAATTAGCCAGGCGTGGTGGCATGTGCCTGTAGTCCCAGCTACGCGGGAGGCTGAGGCAGAAGAATAGCGTGAACCCAGGAGGCAGAGCTTGCAGTGAGCCAAGATTGTGCCACTGCACTCCGGCCTGGGCAACAGAGTGTGACTCTGTCTCAAAAAAAAAAAAAAAAAAGTGAATTATAAATCCACCTTTCAGAAAGCCAATACTAGAGAAACTCCATACATACTAAAGAAAACTGCTGGCAAGGCCGGGCATGGTGGCTCATGCCTGTAATCCCTGCACTTTGGGAGGCCAACGCGGGCAGATCCTGAAGTCAGGAGATCGAGACCATCCTGGCTAACACGGTGAAACCCTGTCTCTACTAAAAATACAAAAAATTAGCTGGGCGTGGTGGCAGACACCTGTAGTCCCAGCAACCTGGGAGACTGAGGCAGGAGAATGGCGTGAACCTGGGAGGCAGAGCTTGCAGTGAGCCAAGATTGTGCCACTGCACTCCAGCCTGGGCGACAGAGCGAGACTCCGTCTCAAAAAAAAAAAAGAAAAAAAAGAAAGCTGCCAGCAATACATAACTAAAATTAAACCTCTGAATTCTACCGCTGAAATGGTGCATCATGAAGCTTCAAGGAAGATTTTGATTGGATCTCTTTAGGTCACCGGCCAATCCCTGGACCAATCATGGCCATGGAACCATACCTGTCGTAGGGGCTGGGTATCACCATTGGCAGCCCCAGAGGAATCTCACAAAATTAGAAATAATTCCTCAAAAGGACATTCATCCAGCAAATATCTGTTGAGTACTTACTTCTGAGCTAAACCATGGGAATAAGACTGCAAATAAGCAGACATGCTACAACCTTGCCCTTGTTTGTAGACCTTTGCAGTTAGGAGACACCTTCCTAAAAACGGAATTGCATAGTCAGAGGGTATGCAGGATTTTAAGACTTCTGATATAGAAAGTTTGTATCAAATGGTACATTCTCCAGCAGCACAGCAGCACATGAGAAGGCCCACATCCCCACATGCTTGCCACAGCAACTCAAGTTGAAATTAAACCTCTTCTCGGGAGATAGGGTAGCTTTCAGCCGGACACGGTGGCTCACGCCTGTAATCCCAGCACTTTAGGAGGCTGAGGCGGGCAGATCACCTGAGGTCGGGAGTTTGAGACCAGCCTGACCAACATGGAGGAACCCTGTCTCTACTAAAAATGCAAAAATTAGCTGGGCATGGTGGCGCATGCTTGTAAGCTCAGCTACTTGGGAGGCTGAGGCAGGGGAATTGCTTGAACCCAGGAGGCGGAGGTTGCAGTGAGCCGAGATCGTGCCATTGCACTCCATCCTGGGCAACAAGAGCGAAACTCCGTCTCAAAAAAAAAAAAAAAAAAAAAAAAGCCTATGTGACTTTCACATAGGTTCCTGCTTATGTAAGCAACCTTGTTGTGCCTAGAAGTGATGATGCTTTACCATGTGGAAAGTAACTACAAATTCTATTTAGTCAACTTAGTGGCATCTGGTCAGCATTTCTGATCCCAAATCAGACAAGTTAAGTCACAGACTGTCCAGGGTTACATGTTTGATACTATCTAGGCATTGAGTGTATGAGTTAAACCAGTAAGAGTTACAATGTTTCACTCTTCTCAGTAGCAAGGCTAGGATGTTTAACAGCTCCTCTCAAAGTGCCCCCAGACCCCAATCACTGCAGCAAACAGAGCTTTTGATCTAAAGTTACAGTGTGTACAGTCCAGCTCAGGTTCTCATACAGCAGGTGGCCATGGCTGCTGCCACGCTGGGAGAGACAGATGGGGTCAGGCCTGGTTCGGGGTCTGAAGGGGGTCTTGTTTTGGTCCCTTGGTTTTTAGGTTAATCCAATGGCTGGAACTTTGTTAATTGGGAGGCCCACCCTGCCTGGGAGGGAAGAACAGTAATGTGAAGAGTTGGAAAGGGCTCCGAGTAGATGTTTCCAAGGTTGCCTGCCCACTGCTAACCATTCTGAACAGCTAGTAAGCAAAATGCCATTAAATATCATAAAGATGTTGTCTTGAATTCTTGTATTTTAAAAAAAGCTTCAGACTAGTCGTTGCAGAAAACAGTAAATAAAATGTGTTACTAGCCACTTGGATGGAAAATAGAGATTTTAGTATCCACAAAATGGGCCTGGCACAGTGGCTCATGTCTGTAATCCCAGCACTTTGGGAGGCCAAGGCGGGTGGATCATCTGAGGTGAGGAGTTCAAGACCAGCCTGGACAACATGGTGAAACCCCATCTCTACTAAAAATACAAAAAATTAGCCGGGCGTGGTGGCAGGAGCCTGTAATCCCAGCTACTCAGGAGACTGAGGCAGGAGAATCGCTTGAACCCAGGAGGCAGAGGTTGCAATGAGCCAAGACCGTGCAGTTGCAGTCCAGCCTGGGCAACAAGAGCAAAACTCCGTCTCAAAGAAAAATCCACAAAATGGTGTAAAGACAATCTTGCCTATACAGCTTACCTAGAAAGCTAGGCTTAGATGTATAAAATTTCATTTTCTGAAAAGAGTTATTATACCTCAGTGATGTGGCGAGAGGAATAAAAGCTCCCCCACCTCATTCATGAGGAACTTCTTAGAAGCACGTGCTCTGGGCAAGATGCCCCGCTAGTCTGGGATTTCTCCTGATGCTGCCAGAAACCAACCTAGTACACGTTTCTGGTTCTCCCCAACATCTCCCACATTCAAGTTTCTACTTAGACCTTCAGTACCATTTCTCCCCATTTTCTGCCTATGAGTTATCTACCCTGCAAGGACTAAAGCAGGCCTCCATTACCCCAAAGCTCTATTTGAAAGAAACTTCTTTTCTTTCCATATTCACAGCACATTCTCTGCCTTTCTCCCTGGTATTTATATAACTTTGTTTGGATTATTGTTAGTTATTTGCATGGTTGTTTATTATCAGGGGAAGTCCCTGACTTATCTCCATACCTACCTCTGGTCAGTAAGTATTTGTAGAAGTCCATTATCTGATTAGATTAAGAGAAGAGGCAGAGCTGTCTGGAAGCAATGAGCAACTAAAACTAGATGGGGAAATACAAGTTGATAATAAGGTGAGGAATATTTTGGCTATAACCCAAAGAGGCCCAGACTGAAGAAATAAACCTGTAATTTCAGCACTTTTGTCCAGAGCAGTTCAGGCTTCTTTTCTCAGGACTGGATCAGAGAGAAACTGCTGGCCGATGCTGCGACTCTTACTCAGATCTAAGGGCAGCATGGTGCCTAAACTAGTAAATTATTTTGTTGGACTAAATTATACTGTGTTTCAGTCCTTAAGAATGGGGACACCAAACATGCTATGTGGTACATTTTTTCTGTATTACTATTTACGTTTGAATTGTTATTCCTGACATTGACAACTTACAGTTTATAATATTGAGGTGTTACTTAGGAAAACAAATGGGCCTGCAGATTTTTATGTAAATGCAACTGTATGTGTCTGTTGTGAAAGCCACCAGCAGACTTGCATGGTTGATTGTAGTATCAGGGTGTCCAGTCACCCATCTCAAAACCCAGAATATTACATGTCTAGCTTAATTGGTAGGTTTTAAGACAAAAGGAGCTGAGGCTCATCACAGCAAAACAACAGGTAGTCCCTAGGAAGTCACGAGGGAATGAGCTTGAATAAATTTGCTACCTTGTTGGTTGGCAGATGTACTTGGAGTGTGTATCTTAAGCTGTTGGTTTTTCATGGGCATCTTTCTGTTTTGAGCAAAGGCGGCTTCAATGATCCATCCTAAAGAGGTGCCCCCTGAGGCTATCTTGCTGGCAGTCTACCTTGAGCTACAGAATGGTGAGTAATTCTCTCTGTTTAGGACTGTATCCCTTCAACGAGCCCGAAATTTTTTGGTTGGGGGACAGGGTCTCACTGTGTTGCCCAGGCTGGAGTGCAGTGGTACCATCAGAGCTTACTGCAGCCTCCAAATTCCTGGGCTCAAGCAGCCTTCCCACCTCAGCCTCCCAGGTAATTGGGACTACAGGTGCACACCACTGAGCCCAACTAATTTTTTTAAATTTTTTGTAGAGATGTGGTCTCGCTTTGTTGCCCAGGCTGCTTTCGAACTCATGGGCTCAAGCAATCCTCCCATCTTACCCTCCCTAGTAGCTGGGATGATAAGCATAAGCCACCATGCCCAGCCAAGGCTGAGATTTTTAATGTCTGTTTTTTTCTCTTCAGATTCAAAACTTTGCCTTCCTTGAAGATATGACCCATCAAAATCTGTGTTTTTGTTTTTGTTTTTGTTTTTGTTTTTGAGATGGAGTCATGCTCTGTCACCCAGGCTAGAGTGCAGTGGCACTATCTTAGCTCACTGCAGCCTCCGCCTCCCAGGTTCAAGGTTCAAGAGATTCTCCTGACTCAGCCTCTCGAGTAGCTGGGATTACAGGTGCCCGCCACCATGCCTGGTTAATTTTTGTATTTTTAGTAGATTAATCCTGGGATTACAGGAGTGAGCCAGAGCAGATGACCCATCAAATTCTTCTACATAAAAATATAGTTAGGAGCTGGGCGCAGTGGTGCATGCCTATAATACCAGCACTTTGGGAGGCTGAGGTGGGCTGATCACCAGAGTCCAGGAGTTTAAGACCAACCTGGGCAACATGGCAAAACCCCATCTCTACAAAAAATACAAAAATTAGCTGGGTGTGGTGGTGTGCACCTGTAGTTCCAGCTACTCAGAAGGCTGAGATAGGAGGATCACTTGAGCCCTGGAGGTTGAGGCTGCAGTGAGCTGAGATCATGCCGGAATGAGACCTTGTCTAAAAAAATAATAATAGGCCAGGTGCAGTGGTTCACACCTGTAATCCCAGCATTGGGAGGCCGACGCAGGTGGATCATTTGAGGTCAGGAGTTTGAAACTGGCCTAGCCAACATGGAGAAACCCCATCTCTACTAAAAATACAAAAATTAGCCAGGCGTGTAATCCCAGGTATTCAGGAGGCTAAAGCAGGAGAATCGCTTGAGCCTGGGAGGTGGGAGGTTGCGGTGAGCCAAGACACACCACTGCACTCCAGTCTGGGCGACAGAGTGAGACCCTGTCTCAAATAGTAATAATAATAAATATCTATATCTAGATAGATAGATTGATTGATAGATATAGTTAGTTTTTGGTATCCTACAAATACTCCTTACAAGTTAAGCTTATCTCCTTTTATCTGAGAAAATACAGAATCATAACTTCTGACACTTAATTATAATTAATCCCTATTAACCTTTCTCATAGGCAGCTAAATGACTAATTGAGAACATGAGTTAGAATGTAGTTGCTTTGAGTTGTACACCATAGTATTTTGAACACATATATTAACGAGTTTTACAGTAAGCCAGTTCTTGCTGAGAATTATTTATTCAAACATAAATTCAGGTCATGCCTCTAGGGCATATACGATCTGCAAGATGTATCTCACTAGAAGAAAGGCTGTCGGCTCTAGATATGAGATAGCATGAAGTAGAAAAGAGACATGAATGAGAGAGATTAGAAGGGACAGAAATAGGCCGGGTGCAGTGGCTCACTCACGCCTGTAATCCCAACACTTTGGGAGGCCGAGGCGGGCGGATCACGAGGTCAGGAGATCGAGACCATCCTGGCTAACATGGTGAAACCCTGTCTCTACTAAAAATACACAAAATTAGCTGGGTGTGTTGGCACGCAGTTGTAGTTCCAGCTACTCAGGAAGCTAAGGCAGGAGAATTGCTTGAATCCTGGAGGCAGAGGGAGATCGTGCCACTGCACTCCAGCCTGGACAACAGAGCGAGACTCCGTCTCAAAAAACAAAAAAAGGGGACAGAAATGAAGTCACAGCCAGGCGTGGAGTCCTAGCTACTCTGGAGGCTGAGGCAGGAGGATTACTTAAGGCCAAGAGTTCAAGGCTATAGTGTGCAGTATTGCTCCTGTGAACAGTCACTGCACTCCAGCCTGGGCAACATAGTGAGACCCTGTCTCTTTTAAAAAATAAAAAATAAAAAAAGGCTGGGCACAGTAGCTCATGCCTGTAATCCCAGCTACTCTGGAGGCTGAGGCAGGAGAATTGCTTGAACCTGGGAGATGGAGGTTGCAGTGAGCCATAATCACCCCACTGCACTCCAGCCTGGGCCACAGCACAAGACTCTGTCTCAAAGAAAACCCAGTGTTCAAAGGCATAACTCCTTGTTGACCATGGGAACTCTTACAAGGCTCCCCTTTTTTTAATAGCTGAAGAAGGGGTCTTAAGTGCCTGGCACCCAGCCGGACTTAGCCTCTTTAAAGATGTGATTAGGGTTAGTGCATTGCCCTAGATTGTTTCATTGTTTTTTGTTTGTTTTGAGACAGGGTCTCACTTTGTCACCCAGGCTGGAATGTAGTGGCGTGATCTCAGCTCACTGTAGCCTTGACCTCCCAGTTTCAAGCAGCCTCCTGCCTCAGCCCCCCATGTAGCTGGGACTACAGACATACACCACCACGCCCAGCTAATTTTTGTATTTTTTCTAGAGATGGGGTTTCACCATGTTACCCAAGCTGGTCTCAAACTCCTGAGCCCAGGCGATCTGCCCACCTCGGCCTCCCAAAGTGCTAGGGTTACAGACGTGAACCAACCCTCCGAGCTGATCGTTTCTTTTATACAGCCCACCTATAACAAGTTCTCTATCTGGGCTGTACCTTAGAATCACTGGGAAACTTTTAAAAATTCCATTGCCCAGCTGGGCGCGGTGGCTCACGCCTGTAATCCCAGCACTTTGGGAGTTCAAGGCGGGCAGATCACGAGATCAGGAGATCGAGACCATCCTGGCTAACATGGTGAAACCCCGTCTCTACTAAAAATACAAAAAATTAGCTGGGCGAGGTGGCAGTCGCCTGCAGTCCCAGCTACTCAGGAGGCTGAGGCAGGAGAATGGTGTGAACCCGGGAGGCGGAGGTTGCAGTGAACCGAAATGGTGCCCCTGCACTCCAGCCTGGGCGACAGAGGGAGACAACGTCTCAAAAAAAAAAAAAAAAAAAAAAATTCCATTGCCCGGGCCATGCCCTACATCACTTAAATTGGAATTTCTGGGAATAAGATGGAGGCTTTATGGGATTCCAGTGTACAGCCAAGGCTGCAGATGACGGCTCTTCTAGATCATCTTTTACCTTCCTAGCAGGATTCTCATGGCTTGCTTTGTGTGTGGTAGTATTGTTGCGTGCTTTTTTAACGGGAAGTGTTTTTATAGGTAATACTCAGCTGGCCTTACAGATCATCAAAAGGAATCAGCTGCTCCCTGCAGTGAAAACACACTCTGAAGTGAGAAAGAAGCCAGTGTTTCAGCCTGTCCACCCGATCCAGCCCATCCAAATGCCGGCTTTCACCACTGTGCAGAGAAAGTGATACTTCGCTTTTGGAAAACTGTTACCTGAGACCCAGGGGAGTATTTACTGGCCATTTTACTTGTATCACAGCAGAATGAATAAAAGATGGTGAAGGCTGTTAATTTTGAGACGGTTCTACCCCTGACTTTTTGCCAAAAGCTTACTTAAAATTAAGGATTTACTAAGTCATCATCAGCTGTTTTTCTTAATTTCAGCCAGACTATTAATTTTGAGATATTATGTAATATATGCCATAGGCAATTAAAACATAATTTTATCAGAAGTCTTTTCTTGACTCTTAGATTATTTTAGCATCTGAGGTTTTGTGTTAATGTTTAAAAATTGACAAAGAAGAATATCAACAGTAGATAAATAGCCAATTCAGAAGCTGACCTGGGAGTAAAGGGGAGGGAAAGAGAGTTGATGTGTTTTATGTCTAGTGATGACTGAAAAGACGAGAAAATGTGCTGAGAAATTTGGTTAAGAAGACACAACTGGGCCAGGCACAGTGGCTCATCCCTATAATCCCAGCACTTTGGGAGGCTGAGGTGGGCAGATCACTTGAGGTCAGGAGTTCGAGACCAGCCTGGCCAACATGGTGAAACCCCATCTCTACTAAAAATACAAAAATTAGCCAGGCGTGGTGGCACATGCCTGTAGTCCCAGCTACTCAGGAGGCTGAGGCAGGAAAATCACTTGAACCTGGGAGGTGGAGGTTGCAGTGAGCTGAGATTACACCATTGCACACCAGCCTGGGCAACAGAACAAGACAGTCTCAAAAAAAGACACAACTGATCTGTTAGGAATCATTTGCTTAAAAAGTGCAAATACAACAGGGTTCAGTGTACTGGCCTTGTTCACTCTCCTAGGTTCTGGAGTCTATTAGCAGGCAGTTCAAGGTTCATTACTAACCCTTTTGCAAATGCAAATAAGAATTTAATAGCTTCTTCCCAATAGACAGTTGTGTGTTGTGGGATTGACATTGAAAAACTTGCCAATAGGATGGATATATACTAACATTAAGTAGGGGGAAAAGAACAGTACAAGTGGGTACAGTGGCTCACATCTATAATCCCAGTGTTTTGGGAGACCAAGGCAGGAGGATCGCTTGAGGAGTTCAAGACCAGCCTGGGCAACATAGCAAGACTCTGTCTCTAAAACTTTAATTTTTTTTTTTTTTTTTTGAGATGGAGTCTTGCTCTGTCACCCAGGCTGGAGTGCAGTGGCTCAATCTCGGCTCACTACAAGCTCCGCCTCCTGGGTTCATGCCATTCTCCTGCTTCAGCCTTCTGAGTAGCTGGGACTATAAGGGCCCACCACCACGCCTGGCTATTTTTTTGTATTTTTAGTAGAGACGGGATTTCACTGTGGTCTCCATCTCCTTACCTTGTGATACGCACACCTCGGCCTCCCAAAGTGTTGGGATTACAGGCGTGAGCCACCGCACCCGGCCCTCTAAAACATTTTTAAAAGCCAGACATTGTGGCCCATGCCAGTAGTCCTAGCTATTCTGGAGGCTGAGGTGGGAGGATTGTTTGAGCCTAGGAATTCAAGGCTGCAGTGAGCTATGTTGGCACCACTGCACTCCAGCCTGATTGACAGAGTGAGACCCTATCTCAACCAAACAAACAAAAAAAGACAAGGTAGATTTCCTTTAATAAATTGGGTATCCCCCTAGTTAAGATGGTGTTTGGTAGATTCATCAAAGCTTGCCATTTAGGAGTATCCCTTAACGTCACAACCCTTCACTTCCCTAGTTCAGAGACGCACTAGCTGAATCTACATGTTATCTCAGTTTCAGAACTAGAGAGACAAGTGTGTGGAGAAGCACTGATTTATCTGAAACTTTATCTGAATTACTCTTTTCTTTTTTTTCTTTTTTTTTTTTAGACGGAGTCTCACTCTGTCTCCCACGCTGGAATGCAGTGGCTGATCTTGGCTCACTGCAGCCTCTGCCTCCCGGGTTCAAGTGATTCTCCTGCCTCAGCCTCCTGAGTGGCTGGGATTTCAGGTGTCTGCCACCATGCCTGGCTAATTTTTGTATTTTTAGTGGAGACTGGGTTTCACCATGTTGGTCAGGCTGGTCTGGAACTCCTGACCTCGTGATCCACCCACTTCAGCCTCCCAAAGTGCTGGGATTACAGGCGTGAGCCACTGCACCTGGCCTTTTTTTTTTTTTTTTTTGAGATGGAGTTTTGCTCTTGTTGCCCAGGCTGGAGTGCAATGGTGCAATCTCGGCTCACGGCAACCTCTGCCTCCCAGATTCAAGTGATTCTTCTGCCTCAGCCTCCAGAGTAGCTGGGATTACAGGCATGCGCCACCATGCCTGGCTAATTTTGTATTTTTAGTAGAGACGGGGGTTTCTCCATGTTGGTCAGGCTGTTCTCGAACTCCCAACCTCAGGTGGTCTGCCCGCCTCAGCCTCCCAAAGTGCTGGGATTACAGGCGTGAGCCACTGAGCCTAGCGTATCTGAATTATTCTGTTGCTGATAAGAAACAGAACTCAGGTAATGATATATACTAGAACCGAGTATTTGTGATTGAGATAGGCATTACCAACAGACTCAAAGAAGGGGAGAATATCCTTCTTTTCTTAAACAGGGATGGATGTATTTAGGGGCTCCATTGATCAAGTGCCACATTGCAGTTGTGTTTTACACAGAGTAGATCTTTACAGGTGGACATAGAAAGCAGAGGTAGCCTAGCTTCCTTGGGCCTCTCGAAGCCCCTTCCAAGTAGGCCCATAGGACCCATAATCTGCACTGTTATTGGTTTAAGTCTGCCGTCTCTGATTTCCCATACTCCAGACCAACAGCAGTACTGTGAGACTCACTCAAATGAGCAGAATTGCTTAGCCTGGGGATTTTCTGGAGAGTGAGTCCACAGACTTCATAAATTGCTAGGAACTCACATAGTCTTGGTAGTATGAAGTGTGAAAAGCCCTATAATTGTACTTCAAAAAAACACATCTTTAGAGAAATCAAGAAATTAGAACTTTCTCTGCATGCTGTTTGTTTATGGGAAAGCAGGACATACCTAGTAAGGCTAGGGCAGGTCCCATGTTAAATAAGACTACATTTGGCTTCAACTAGCAAAAAATAGATCCGTGATTTAAACAAAGATTCTTTTTCTCTCACTTAAGAAGGGGATACGAAGGCAGCTGCTGGCCTGGGTTCTAGTGTCCCGTGATGCCATCCAGGACTCAGCTCTGTTTTTCCATGCCAGTGTCCTCAGCATTTGGGCATTTGTTTCCATAGTCACGAGATGTTCTAGTATCACATCAGCATTGAAGGCAAGAAAAATAGGGCAAAAACTAGCTAATCTTGATGGGAGACTATCTGGAACAAAACTTTCTTAGAAACCCCCAGCAGCCTTCAGCTTAACATCTCTTTTGGTCACATCATGTCATGGAGCCATCCTAAGCTGCAGGGAAGCCTGGCAAAGACGTCATTACCGTGTCTGCTGCAGTTGCTGGCACAGCCCTGCACATCCTAAGGGAGGCCAATTCAGTGTTTTCAGATTAATGTTCCAGCAGCTCAGCTTTTCCTTCTACAGCCTACTGTCAGCAGAGCCCAGCAAATTAAATCTAAGCTCGTCACCTCTGTGTCTGGACTCATACTGGTTCCCATAGCCAGGAAGGCTTCTCACCTATTTTTTGTGCCACAATTTGTTAAAGCCACCTCTGCTAACTGAGGTAGCCCTGTCAGAAGGGTGTGAACCACCACAGCAACTCCATCTTAAATGGGAGCTGGGTAAAATAAGGCTGAAAGCTACTGGGCTGCATTCCCAGGTGGTTAAGGCATTCTAAGTCACAGGATGAGATAGGAGGTCATAAAGACCTTGCTGATAACACAGGTTGCAGTAAAGAAGCCAGCTAAGACCCACCAAAACCAAGATGGCGATGAGAGTGACATCCTTACTGCTACGCTCCCACCAGCACCATGACAGTTTACAAATGCCATGGCAACATTGTGAAGTTATATGGTCTAAAAAGGGGAAGCATGAATAATCCACCCTTTGTTTAGCACATCATCAAGAAAGAACTATAAAAATGGGCAACCAGCAGCCCCGAGGGTTGCTGTGTAGTAGCCATTCTTTATTCCTTTACTTTCTTAATAAACTTGCTTTCACTTTACAGACTTACACTGAAGTCTTTCTCAATTCTCTTGGAATCTAGATCCTTTCCAGTAACAACCTTATCTGTACAAAAAGGCTTTTGGCCAGGTTTGGTGGTTTACGCCTATAATCCCAGCACTTTGGGAGGCCGAGGCGGGTGGATCATTTGAGGTCAGGAGTTCAAGACCATCCTGGCTAACGTGGCAAAATCCCCGTCTCTACTAAAATATAAAAAGTAAATGGGCGTGGTGGTGGGTGCCTGTAATCCCAGCTACTTGGGAGGCTGAGACAGGAGAATCACTTGAACCTGGTAGGTGTAGGTTCCAGTGAGCCAGGATCATGCTACTACACTCCGGCCTGGGCAACAGGGCAAGACTTGTCTCAAAAAAAAAAAAAAAAGAAGGCCAGGCGCGGTGGATCCCAGCACTCTCGGAGGCTGAGGCGGGCGAATCACGAGGTCAAGAGATCAAGACCATGCTGGCTAACGCGGTGAAACCCCGTCTCTACTAAAAATACAAAAAATTAGCCGGGCATGGTGGCGGGTGCCTGTAGTCCCAGCTACTCGGGAGGCTGAGGCAGGAGAATAGCGTGAACCCGGGAGGCGGAGCTAGCAGTGAGCTGAGATCGCACCACTGCACTCCAGCCTGGGCGACAGAGCAAGACTCCATCTCAAAAAAAAAAAAAAAGCCTTAAATGTAACTTTTTAGAGTTTTTCCTGGCTGTTTCCAGTTTCTTCCGCCTTTGTATCTTCCCTAGTACATACAATTTCTTCTATGGTGTATGGTTTTCTGGAATTTAACAAGTATGAGAACCATAGGCATCAGTCTCAAAATATGGCAACTAACTTGCTGGTGTTTGCGTTTTAGGTTTTTGGGTTTTGTTGTTGTTGTTGTTGTTGTTGTTATATGGTCTTGCTTTGTTACCCAGGCAAATGGTGCAGTGGCTCCATCAAGGCTCACTGCAGCCTGGACTTCCTGGGCTCTAAGTGATCCTCCCACCTCAGCTTCCTGAGTAGCTGGGACTACAGGCAAGAGCCACCGTGCCCAACTAAGTTTTGTATTTTTTGTAGAAGCAGGTTTTCACCAAGTTGCCCAGGCTGATCTCAGACTCCTGAGCTCAAGCGATCCACCTGCCTCAGCCTCCCAAAGTGCCAGGATTACAGACATGAGCCATTGTGCCTGGCCTTTGCTGGGGTTTTGAATTCTGAGAGCCATTAGCTCAATTCAAGCTCTACCACTCATTCAGCAGCATCATCTACAATATGGGACAAAATCTACCTCATGACTTTCTTCATGGACCCAGGAGGATGTTGTTGCAAGTGTCTCCAAAACCACGTGGCATGAACCCTCAGAACAGCTTTCGTCTTCTCTTGTGCCCTCTGGCCCTTAACCCATAATTTGGCCTCCTTCAGAGCTCTGTTAAAGCCATGCCCTTGACTGGAACATAGGCTGGCAACCCTGCATGGCCTTATCCGATGCACTGCTATCTGCCTGCATGTGGATACTATCCACCCTCTGCCGCCTCTTTCGTATCACCTCTCATTGTCCCTTTTCTGACTAGTTTTCTGACAGCTCTGCCCTTACTCAATCTAAGTGACTTTGAGCAAATGACTTCATCTCTCTTGAGGTTTTTTGACCAGTTTCTAAAACGCTTTTCTCCAGGGCCTAGTGTGAGGATTAAAATGAGATGATGAATGCAAAGTGTGCCTAGCGGGTGAGTTAGGTGAGTTCACTTACCCCTCTTGTTACCGAAAGGGTCTGCTCAGCCCAGTCTCCCTGTGTACTTCTTTCATCTCAGTGCCACCTCTGAGTCTCTCTCATTCCTTCCTGTTCTTGGAAGCCACCTGGAGAAAAGTGACTGATGACATCATGGACCCTCTAGCCAGACTGTTTAGCTTCAAATCTTGGTTCTCTCACTGGAACAAATTTGATATGAAACAAGTTGCTTTGCTTCTTTGTGCCTGAGTTTCTTCATTTGTAAAATGGGGATACTAATTCATAGGATTAGAGTGATGTTTAAGGGTGCGGCCATTGTACTATTGCTGAATGTGCCTTGAACTCCCAAATGTTTGAAAGGGAACGCCATAATTTTCACTGTATCATGTAAAAGTGATATCAAAGCAAAGACTTTCCTGAACCATTGGCATTATGTGACAGTAGCACTGGGACTGGACAGTGGGGAATGGAGGGGAACTCCTTGAGGTAAATTACCACCTCCTTCACTTTTTTTCCTGAGACGGAGTCTCACTCTGTTGTCCAGGCTGGCCTCAAAGTCTTGGGTTCAAATGATCCTTCCACCTCAGTCTCCCTAGTAGCTGGGACTACAAGTGCAGGCCACTGCCCCCAGTCCTTCACTTTTGATACACCTGGTGTCCGGTTCATAGTAGTTGCTCAACACCTAGTGGCATCCTGTGTTCTCATCCTGTTTTTTTTTGTTTTTTTTTTTTTTTTTTTTTGAGACGGAGTCTCGCTCTGTCGCCCAGGCTGGAGTGCAGTGGCCGGATCTCAGCTCACTGCAAGCTCCGCCTCCCGGGTTTACGCCATTCTCCTGCCTCAGCCTCCCGAGTAGCTGGGACTACAGGCGCCCGCCACCTCGCCCGGCTAATTTTTTGTACTTTTTAGTAGAGACGGGGTTTCACCGTGTTCGCCAGGATGGTCTCGATCTCCTGACCTCGTGATCCGCCCGTCTCGGCCTCCCAAAGTGCTGGGATTACAGGCTTGAGCCACCGCGCCCGGCCCCTCATCCTGTTCTTTCCTGCTTTGCCCAGGACCTCATCTTGTGATGACAGGAGGTGCCAGATCTCCTTGCCTCAGATTCCCTGTCCCACCGTTTCTTCCTCACCACAGCCTGTAACTTCCTATAGCACAGCTCGGGCTCCTGCCTGGGGGTCGCTTCAGGGATACCTGAAGGTCTCTTTCTGCCCTTCCTACTTAGCCTTTTTTTTTTTTTTAAATAAAATAGAGACAGTCTCACTGTGTTGCCCAGGCTGGTCTCAAACTCCTGGCCTCAAGTGATCCTCCCACCTGGGCCTCCCAAAGTGCTGGAATTACAGGCATGAGCCACCACAGCCAGTTTAGCTACTATTAATCCCTCCCTTATGCCCCATTTGTTCCACCACTGGATTCTCTGCCATCCCCTAAAAGGAGTCACCATTTCCTACCCTCAGAGCTTTGCTTCAGTCTCTTCTGCTGCCTAGAATTTTCTCCCTTCCAGTTTTAATGTGTCAACATCCTGGGCATCCCACACTGCCTCTCCATAGCCCTAACCTCCTCCAAGGGATTTCCTCTTGTGCCCCCAGTCTTCATTTCACACATGCTTACTGAGGGCATACTCTGGTCCCAGAAGCTTTTTTGTTTGAGCCCCATAGTAACTAGGCAAATCCGCAAGCGCATGTCTTTCATGACGTGTTCTTTGTTGACCGTTTTCTTTCCCCTACTGGATTGTAAGTACCTTTGAAGACAGGCCGTGCATTATACAGGGTGTGGATTGTTCTAGGTGAACAATAAAGTCTGCTAAACAGAATTTTTGGTGACATGTCCTTTCTAGGCCTGGCAACGACACCCAGGGCCTACTTCTTTCAAGGTGGGGAAGGCCTATTAACATAAGCCCAAGGTTCACAGGGCCTCAGCATCCTTGACCTCTGCGCCTTTATGGAGTGAGAGTTAAATAGTAGCCCGGGACCGGTGGCTTAGTTACTGGTCAAAGTCAATCCTCCAAGTCAACTTGGCCCAGCCTAAAGTAACCAAACCCATGCAGAAAACTTGCAATTTAAAAATTCATCTTCCCTTTTTTCCTAGGAAGGACCGGACAGAAATGCAGGCTCTGGGGTGGGAGTGGGGCTGCGACGGGAGGAGGCAGCGAAGTTCATTAGCCCCCTCATTTGGGGCAATAGGAATCCGTGTGGTGACAAACAATTGTCCTGGAGGATTTAGGGGGATTTGGCCAAGTGTCCCTGTGGGCCCCCAGCCTCCTCCTAATCCCGTCCACATTTCAGACTACTTAGGATCGCATTAAATGTCAAAGCCGGCGTTTAGGGAAATATCTACATTTCGTATGCATCGCTCGGATGAAAAGAAAAGCTGAAACGAACCTCGGAGCTTTTGGCGCGAGAGGCGCTCTGTGTGGTCCCGGGTGTGAATGGGAAGAGGGGGGTGGCGCCCCGGCGGCCTCCCCGCCCAGGAATGCAGGCCTTTCACATGTAGAAAATGCTAATGCTTTGTTCCTGCTTCGGCCTCCCGGAGGCGCGGAGGCGCAGAGGCGCCCGGCCGGATTGTCCCGGCCGCATTTGCATGTGAGCGGCCCCGGGTCCCCGTCCCCACCCGCGGCCCTCCCCCACCCCAGCACGGCTGGCCGCAGACTTCTGTCCTCGGGCTGGCCCGCAAACGTCCTCTACCGTCATTTATTTTATCCCGGTTAAAGCCACCAATAGCTACTTTCTGGATGAATAGCCTTTCCCTGGGGTTGCCGGGCAGGTGAACATGTTTTACTCCATACTTGAGACACTGATACACTGAGTTGTATCTGGAACAACAACCTCCGTTCCAGCGAGGAAGGGCACGGCGCTGGCTGAGCCATGCCCCGCTCCAGCGTCCCATTTATGTCCTGTGGCGAATACCCTGTGTTTGGCGTGACACTAGGGGCCCTAAACTACCCACTACGTGCTTCGTCTTCAGTGGCATCCAAGCGACCGCAGGTGGCGGGGCCGAAGGGGTAAGGGTATTCCATGCACATTTTACGGAAGGAGACAAAACCCAGAGAGTTGAGGGACCACCGGGGTGCCTCTCTGAGCACAGGCTCCCGAAGCGCAAATGCGCGGACTGACCCAGCGGCGGGCGCGGCGGCGCCAGGCGGACTTAATCGCGGGCGCAGCGCGAGACTTGGGGCCCAGAGCGCCACCTACCGGCGGCACGGTCGGCGCAGCGAGCCCCAGAAAGGCAAGGGACGCTGTCAAGCCCAGGGGCCCTTCACCGAGGAGCCCCACCCGCCCTCCAGCTGAGCCTCAGCTGTGGCCCACATCCGGGGCCCAGAGCGCGGCGGAAACGCCGAAACCCGGCCAGCTGGTACCCGCACGTCTCCTCCTGCCACCGCGGCGCTTGCTTCATTAACTCCGTTTCATTTTATTTCTTGTACTTTATTTTTATTCATTTCAGTTTATTTTGTTTTGTTTCATTTATTTCACTTTAACGTTTTATTTGATTTATGGTTTTATTCATTAATTTTACTTCATTAAATTTTTGAGACGGAGTCTCGCTCTGTCGCCCAGGCTGGAGTTCAGTGGCGTGAACTCGGCTCACTGCAAGCTCCGTCCCCCGGGTTCCCGCCATTCTCCTGCCTCAGCCTCCCGAGTAGCTGGGACTACAGGCGCCCGCCACCTCGCCCGGCTAATTTTTTGTATTTTTAGTAGAGACGGGGTTTCACCATGTTAGTCAGGATGGTCTCCATCTCCTGACCTCGTGATCCGCCCGTCTCCGCCTCCCAAAGTGCTGGGATTAGAGGCGTGAGCCACCGCGCCCGGCCCATTAATTTTACTTCATTAATTCTATTTTCCCCATTATTTAATTAATTTTATTCTGTCTCAGTATTTATTAGTTTCACTATATTTGTGGGTGAAGGTAAAGGGCGGATATCTTTTTTGTCTTATTTTTCGTTGTTGTTATTGTTTTTTGAGACGGAGTCTCGCTTTGTTGCCCAGGCTCGAGTGTACTGGCGCACTGCAACCTCTGCCTCCCAGGTTCAAGTGATTCTCCTGCCTCAGCCTCCTGAGTGGCTGGGATTACAGGCGTGCGCCACCACACGTAGCTAATTTTTGTTTTTAGTGGAGACGGAGTTTCACCATGTTGGCCAGGTTGGTCTCGAACTCCGACCTCAGGTGACCCACCCTCCTCAGCCTCCCAAAGTGCTGAGATTACAGGCGTAAACCACCACGCCCTGCCAGCCTCAGTCATATTTTTAAACCCCTTCCAGGTGCCTGCTCTAGGTAAGATACCTTGCCCAGTGTACAGGGCAGAAATGAGGAGATGACCACATAGTCCTAGGCTCAAGAGCCCCAAGCCAAACTGACAAACGACAAAGACCCAATAATTCAAACCAGGCTCCATGGAGGAAGTGTCATTTCAGGTGGGCAGATACAAAGGGATAGGAGGCTGGTTCAGGTGCCTGGATAATAGGAGCCATGTTCCAGATCAATACAAGGAAGGAAGAGTTCCATCACACTGTGGCGAGTCTCTTGTGCTGCAGCGAGCTGTCTGCAATTCGAGTTAGGCCAGGAAAGTCTCAGGTCTTGGCCCTGATGTGGTTTCCATGGGAGGGCCTTCAAGGTTGTGACATCCTCCCCCCATACCATGTACAATATGGTGTGTGTTATGTATTATTTTGAGGATAGGGGAAGATGATTTATTTGCTATCAGTTCTCTAGAAAGCACAATGAATTGCATTTCTGAATATTCACCTTACTTTCCCCCAACGTTTAATTTTAAAAAATATTAAGTATGTAGAAAAGATGGATGGCCGGGCCCGGTGGCTCACACCTGTAATCTCAACACTTTGGGAGGCCGAGGTGGGCGAATCACCTGAGGTCAGGAGTTCAAGAACAGCCTGGCCAACATGGCGAAACCTATCTCTACAAAAATACAAAAATTAGTTGGGCATGATGGTGGGTGCCTGTAATCCCAGCCACTCAGGAGTCTGAGACAGGAGAATTGCTTGAACCCCGGAGGCAGAGGTTGCAGTTAGCTGAGATCACACATTTGCACTCCTGCCTGGGCAACTGAGCAATACTCTGTCTCAAAAAAAAAAAAAAAAAAAAAAAAAAGGATGGAAAAGTCGCTTAATGAGCCTCTTTATGTCCTAGATCCACCAACTGATTCTTTGACAGCGTTTACTGTAGCATGCATGCTTCCTCTCTTTCACTCTCTCTCTCTCACACGCACCCCTTTATGTATGTATCTATCTATCTTTTCTTACTGAAAAAAAAATTTTTTTTGGAGTCTCGTTCTGTCACCCATGCACCACGGCCAGCTAATTTTTTTTTTTTTTTTTTTTTTTGAGACAGAGTTTCACTTTTGTTGCCCAGGCTGGAATGCAATGGCGCAATCTCGGCTCACTGCAACCTCCACCTCCCGGGTTCAAGTGATTCTCCTGCCTCAGTCTCCTGAGTAGCTGGGATTACAGCCGCACACCACCACGCCTGGCTAATTTTTGTATTTTTAGTAGAGACGGGGTTTCTCCATGTTGACCAGACTGGTCTCGAACCCCTGATCTCAGGTGATCCGCCCGCCTCAGTCTTCCAAAGTGCTGGGATTACAGGCACCAGCCACTGTGCCTGGCCCCTGCTGAAGTTGGGTTTTTTTGTTTTTGTTTTTGTTTTTTGAGACGGAGTCTGGCCCTGTTGCCCAGACTCAAGTGCAATGGTGCAATCTTGGTTCACTGCAACCTCCGCCTCCCAGGTTCAAGCAATTCTCCTGCTTCCCGAGTAGCTGGGATTACAGGCTCCCACCACCATGCCTGGCTAATGTTTGTATTTTTAGTAGAGACAAGGTTTCACGGTGCTGGCCAGGCTGGTCTTGAACTCCCGACCTCAAGCGATCAGCCTGCCTTGGCCCCCCAAAGTGCTGGGATTACAGGCATGAGCCACCGGGCCCGGCCCCTACTGGACTTTTAAGAATGAATTTTGGGCTGGGCGCGGTGGCTCACACCTGTGAGCAAGCACTTTGGGAGGCAAAGGCGGGCTGATCACCTGAGGTCGAGAGTTCAAGACCAGCCTGGCCAGCACCGTGAAACCCTGTCTCTACTAAAAATACAAACATTAGCCAGTCATGGTGGTGGGAGCCTGTAATCCCAGCTACTCGGGAGGCTGAGGCAGGATAATCGCTTCAACCCAGGAGGCAGAGGTTGCAGTGAGCCCAGACTGCACCACTGCACTCCAGCCTGGGCAACAGAGTGAGACTCCCTCTCAAAAAAAAAAAAAAAAAACAATTGAGGCTAGGCACAGTTGCACACGCCTGTAATCTCAGCATTTTGGGAGGTTAAGACAGGCAGATCACTTGAGCTCAGGAGTTCAAGTCCAGCCTGGGAAACTTGGTGAAACTTTGTCTCTACCAAAAATACAAAAATAAAATAAAATTAGTTAGGCATGGTAGCGCACGCCTGTACTCCCTGCTACTCAGGAGACTGAAGTGGGAGGATCACTTGAACCCAGGAGGCAAAAGTTTCAGTGAATCGAGATGGTGCCACTGTACTCCAGCCTGGGAGACAGAGCGAGACCCTGTCTTAAGAAAAAAAAAAAAAAAAAAGTCCGGGCCCAGTGGCTCACACCTGTAATCCCAGCACTTTGGGAGGTCAAGGCGGGCAGATCACGAGTGCAGGAGATTGAGACCATCCTGGCTAACACAGTGAAACCCCGTCTCTACTGAAAATACAAAAAATTAAAATTAGCCAGGCATGGTGGCAGGCGCGTATAGTCCCAGCTACTCAGGAGGCTGAGGCAGTAGAACGGCGTGAACCCAGGAGGTGGAGCTTGCAGTGAGCTAGGATCACGCTACTGCAGTCCAGCCTGGGCAACAGCAAAACTCCATCTCAAAAAAAAAAAAGACTAATATCAAAATCCCCCCTCTAGGAAACTACATTTTCCTCTTAGATACCAAATGGAATGCCTTCCTGATGATTTGCTGTTGTATAGCTTCACTAGTTCTGAAGGCCACACGTCAAGATCAAGGTGCCAGCACGGTCAGGTTCTAATGGGGCTCTCTTCCTGGCTTATAGATGGCTGCCTTCTCTCTGTGTCTTCACTTAGCTAGAACTGGTTTCCCTCCCTCCCTCCCTCCCTCCCTTCCTTCCTCTCTCTCTTTCTTTTTCTTTCTTCTCTCTTTCTTCTTTCTCTCTCTCTATCTCTCTCTTTCTCTCTCCTTTCCTTTTCCCTTTCCCTTTCCCTTTCCTCTCCTGACAGGGTCTCACTCCATCGCCCAGGTTGGAGGGCAGTGGCACGATCTCAGCTCACTGCAACCTCCGCCTCCTGGGTTCAAGCGATTCTCCTGCCTCAGCCTCCTGAGTAGCAGGGATTACAGGCGGGCACCACCACACCCCACTAATTTTTATATTCTTAGTAGAGACGAGATTTCACCATGTTGGCCAGGCTGGTCTCAAACTCCTGGATTTAAGTGATCCACCCACCTTGGCCTTCCAAAGTGCTGGGATTACAGGTGTGAGCCACTGCACCCAGCTGGTATCTTTAAAAGTTTGCTCTTGCTTTTCTGTCTATTTAGCTTCCAGCACTCCTGTCCTCACACTGCTTCCAAAACAATCCAATAAGGAAAGCACAAAGACATCCAAATTTCCCTTTGTAAAAGTGGCATGATTTCTAGGTTGAGAAACTCCAATTTCCATTTAATTATTGTGGCTTTCATTAGCGCTGAACATCAGAAAGGGAGGAATCTGGGAGATGTGGGAGGTGGCTGCAGATGCAGGCAATAGTCAAAACACTGGTTAGAGGAGCCCTGTTAGGATGAAGAGATGCAGCACGGGGTTGAGAAGTGGTTAGTGTGGCTGCTCTTTCTTGATCTACATCTGGTGAAATGCAGGGTGGACAGCAGTCCTGAGGTGGGGATTAATCCATCATCATCTGGTGGGGGCAGATTTTTAAGGTCCTCTATCTCAGATAGGGTTTGGTTTAATGGCAGGACTGGAAAGAAGCATAGATCGGAAAGGTTGTAAAGAAAGAAGCCTTCGGCCAGGCACAATGGCTCACATCTGTAATCCCAGCACTTTGGGAGGCCTAGATGGGTGGATCACCTGAGGTCAGGGGTTCGAGACCAGTCTGGCCAACATGGTAAAACCCTATCTCTACTAAAAATACAAAAATTAGCCAGGCATGGTGGTGCGTGCCTGTAGTTCCAGCTACTAAGGAGGCACAGGTGAGAGAATCTCTTGAACCTGGGAGGCAGAGGTTGCAGTTAGCTGAGATGGCACCATTGCACTCCAGCCTGGGCAACAGAGTGAGACTCCATTTCAGAAAAAAGAAAGTAAAGTGAAAAAGAAAGAAAGAAGCCTTCTTCCCGTGCCACACTAAGTGGCTGGGACAAGGAGCCTACTTGGACAAGATTCCTGCTGTCCCCCTGAGAAGAGCAACACTAGCCACAGGCCCAGTGATGACACCACCAGGCACATGAGTCCCACCAACACAGGCTCCTGTCACTCAAGTCAGGCAAAAGGTGGGTTCTTTTCCATGGACTTTGGATTTTCACTTTGCTGCTTTCTAATTTTTTTGTGATGCATCCACGTGTATGCTTCCTCCTCCTCTTGGATAGCACTTCAGGGAAGGTGGGAAACATGTTCTCAGAACCAAACTACTGAGGTCCAATTCCCAGCCCTACTATTTCCTGTGTGACCTAGAGCAAGTTACTTTACCTCTCTGTGCTGCAGTTTCCTTTTTTTTGAGACACAGTCTTGCTCTGTTTCCCAGGCTGGAGTGCAGTGGTGCTTGCTATGTTGGCCCACTGCAACCTCCGCCTCCTGGGTTCAAGAAATTCTCGTGCCTCGGCCTCCCGAGTAGCTGGGATTACAGGCATGCACCACCACACCCAGCTAATTTTTGTATTTTTAGTAGAGATGGGTTTCACCATGTTGCCCAGGGTGTTCTCGAACTCCTCAGCTCAGGCAATTCGCCTGCTTCAGCCTCCCCAAGTGCTGGGATTATAGGCGTGAGCCACTGTGTCCAGCCAATTTCCTTATTTGTAAAACAGGATAATAATGATACAGACCCCTAGACCTGTTAACGAAGCTTAAATGAGGTTGTATTTGTAAAGCTCAAGAAACAGTCAGTCCCTAGTACTCAGTAAGTATTATACTAGATCAGTGAAAGTTACATAAATTAAGTAAATGCAGAAGCTACCATCAATGCCATGTAGAACTCCTGTATCCAGACCTCCCTTGCAGACTTGGAAGGGAAGCAGGATGGGTTCACAGAAAAGTCTTGAGCGTTGGGATTAGACGCTCCTGGATTCAAATCCCACCTCTGCTACTCCCTGGCTCCGTGAGCGTGTAAGCTTCTTGGCCTCTGAACCTCAGCCTCCACACCTGTAAAATGAGAATAATGCTCACTTTGCAGGGCAGTGGTAAGGAAAAGAGTTTCCTTAGCTAAGGCTACACAGGAAATGGCCTCTGCTGTTGTCAGAGTGATTCCTGAGGTTTTCTGGGTTTTGCCTATGAAAATCCAGTCCACTAGGGATGGCAGCTGCCACAGGTGTAAGGAGTGGATAAGAGTGAACCTTCCCTGGCCTATACTTTCCCTGAATCCCCTGAAGTTTGCAGGCCTTCTTTCCCAGAATGGGGGGGGAAAATAGGCTTTTTTCTTCCTTCTGGTTTTTCATAAGAACAGTTGTGGTTGGGCGCCGTGGCTCATGCCTGTAATCCCAGCACTTTCAGAGGCCGAGGCGGGCGGACCACAAAATCAAGAGATTGAGACCATCCTGGCCAACATGGTGAAACCCCATCTCTACTAAAAATACAAAAATTAGCTGGGTGTGGTGTAGTCCTAGCTACTCTGGAAGCTGAGGCAGGAGAATTGCTTGAACCTGGGAGGCGGAGATTGCAGTGAGCCGAGATCGCACCACTGTACTGCAGCCTGGTGACAGAGCAAGACTCTGTCTCAAAGAAAAAAAAAGAGAGAGAGAACAGTGTGAAAAACTTTGAAAATCACAGGAGTGGTTTTGTGATCAAAACCCTGAAGTCACAGGCAACCCCTCATTTGGCCTGTCAGCCCCTCACAGGCCCCAAAAGTGGGGCAGCTGTCGTGTAGCCCAGTATTGCTATGACAATTGTCCCTTCAACTTAGAGTCTGATGCGCTATAGAACTCTTGAGTATAGGTTTTATCTATCTATCTATCTATCTATCTATCTATCTATCTATCTATCTATCATCTATCATTTTTTACTACAATCCAGGCTAGACTAATCATTAAAATAGAAAACAGGGGCCAGGCGTGGTGGCTCACACCTGTAATCCCAGCACTTTGGGAGGCCGAGGCGGGTGGATCACTTGAGGTCAGGAGTTTGGGACCAACCTGACCAACATGGAGAAACCTCGTCTCTACTAAAAATACAAAAATTAGCTGGGCATGGTGGCGGGCGCCTGTAATCCCAGCTACTTGGGAGACTGAGGCAGGAGAATCACTTGAACCCAGGAGGAGGAGGTGACATCCTGCCATTGTACTCCAGCCTGGGCACGAAACTCCATCTCAAAAAAAAAAAAAAAAAAAAAAATGTGCTTTGGGAGGCCAAAGCGGGCGGATCACCTGAGGTCGGGAGCTCAAGACCAGCCTGACCAACATGGAGAAGCCCCATCTCTACTAAAAATAAAAATACAAAATTAGCTGGGCGTGGTGGCACATGCCTGTAATCCCAGCTACTCAGGGGGCTAAGGCAGGAGAATTGCTTGAACCCGGGATGCAGGTTGCAGTGAGCTGAGATCGCACCATTGCACTGCAGCCTAGGCAACAAGAGCAAAACTCCCTTTGGAAAAAAAAAAAAAAGGATTCAGCAGAAACAAATCAACATGGTTTTTTTCTTTTGTTTTGGAAATTTTAACCAGGTTTGGCTGTTCATGAAAACATTTAATAGCTGAGTTTTTTCTGTGTTTTGTTTTGAGTGGGAGTGAAGTTCTGAAAGGGTCAGGAACAAATGGAAGAAAATGGAGCTAACAGGGGCGCCTTGGGGCACAGTGAAGTGTTCTTAGGCCCACTGAGTCAAAGGCACAAGAATCAAATTGTAGAGAGTGAGGAGCTCAAGCCAGACAAAGTCAAAGTGGTAGATTTCCTTTCTTAGGTCAACTAGGTTTTCCTTTGCTATGAAGGAAGAGGGGCTTTAAAATTTTTGATCTAAAATAGAGGTGAGTTTAGGGTGCCATACGGCTGCATTTTTCACCCCTCAGAATCCCTTCTGCTTGAAAAAGGTCTTAATGAGGTCTAGTGGCCCTAACTCGACCTGCATGGTCAGTGTTTCTTTCTTTAGAGAGTGATTCTGCTGAATTAAAATTCAATTAATCCAACTTTAAAGGCAAGAAAAACTATTTGTGAAAAATCATTAAACAGCACATAAAACCTTTTGAGGAAGAGTGAATACTAGGAGAAGTACAGCCTGGCTTTTGTTAAGGTACTTTGGGCCCAATGAGTTAACTTTTTCAAGGAATTTTAACAAGATAGTGGTCAAAGTGGAATTTGTTCGTGTAGTTTATTTAAGGTTTTACAAGGCCCTGCAAAGAGTCCCTCCCCTAAGTCTGGAGAAGAGAGTTTGTAACAACGTGGTGAGAGGTAAAATCTTAGGGGGGCATTTTTAGACCTGGGAGAAAACAAAACAACTGGCCTAGATGCTTCAAAAATATCAGGGTCCTGGCCAGGCGCTTAAACACTTTATGGCAGGGCGCGGTGGCTCACACCTGTCATCCCAGCACTTTGGGAGGCGAGGCGGGTTGATCTTCTGAGGTCAGAAGTTCGAAACCAGCCTGGCCAACATGGCAACCCCCCCCCCGCGTCTCTACTAAAAATAAAAAAATTAGCTGGGCATGATGGCACACGCCTGTAATCCCAGCTACTCGGGAGACTGAGGCAGGAGAATCACTTAGAACCCAGGAGGCGGAGGTTGCAGTGAGCCCAGATCGTGCCATTGCACTCCAGCCTGGGTGACAGAGCAAGATTACATCTCAAAAAAAAAACACACAAAAAAAACAGGGTCTTGAAAGACAAAGGAAGGCCAGAGAACTGCTACAGATGAAAGGAAACTGGGCCGGGCACAGTAGCTCATGCCTGTAATCCCAGCACTTTGGGAGGCCGAGGCAGGTGAATCACAAGGTCAGGAGTTCAAGACCAGCCTAGCCAACATGGTGAAACACTGTCTCTACTAAAAATACAAAAGAATTAGCCAGGCGTGGTGGCTGGCGCCTGTAATCCCAGCTACTCGGGAGGCTGAGGCCAAGAATTGCTTGAACCTGGGAGGCGGAGGTTGCAGGGAGCCAAGATTGCGCCACTGCACTCCAGCCTGTGTGACAGAGCAAGACTCCATCTCAAAAAAAAAAAAAAAAGAAAACTGCGGAGACTTGACAACTGAATGTAGCATGTGATCATGGATTGGATCCTGGGAAGGGAGAAACAAATTTGCCCAGAAAGGACAGATTTGGGACAACTGGTGAAACGTGAATTTAGTCTATGGATTAGATAATGGTAGTATTTCAACATTTAATTTCCTGACTTTGAGAACTGTACTTTCGTTATGTAAGATAATGACCATGGTCTTAGGAAATGCACAACGAAGTGATTAGACATAAAGGGGCATCACTGGAGCACCGGTTCACGCCTGTAATCCCAGCACTTTGGGAGGCTGAGGTGGGCAGATCACATGAGGTCATGAGTTCGAGAAATAGAAGGGCGTCATATCCACAACTTTACTCCCAGATGGTTCAAGAAAAATAGTATACGTGTGTATAGATATATATACTCACACTTATACACACGTATTTACGTATCCCAACATATACATACTGTGTACATGTAACACATATATATAATATAAAGATATAGTAATATATATGTAAATATATGGGAGAGAAGAAGTGATAATGCAAATTGGGCAAAGTGTTAATATTTGGGGACTCTAGGTTAAGGATATATTGGGGTTATTTGTACTATTACAGTTTTTCTCTACATTTGAAATTATTTCAACATACAAGGTAAGGTAATAAAAAATTAAGTGAAACTAAATAAATTTAAGAAGAGATAAAAGCTTCAAGAAAAAGCCAGGCATGGTGGCTCATGCCTGGAATCCCAGCACTTCTGGAGGCTGAGGCAGGAGGATCATTTGAGGCCAGGAGTTCAAGACCAGGCTGGTCAACATAGTGAGACCTCATCTCTATTAAATAAACAAACAAACAAATAGGCTGGGCGCAGTGGCTCGCCTGTAATCCCAGCTCTTTAGGAGGCTAAGGCAGACGGATCACAAGATCAGGAGATCGAGACCATCCTGGCTAACACAGTGAAACACCGTCTCTACTAAAAATACAAAAAATTAACCGGGTGTGGTGGCACACACCTGTAGTCCCAGCTACTCGGGAGGCTGAGGCAGAAGAGTCGCTTGAACTAGGGAGGCGGAGGTTGCAGTGAGCTGAGATCGTGCCACTGCACTCCAGCCTGGGTGACAGAGTGAGATTCTGCCTCAAAAAAATAAATGAATAAATAAATAATAAACAAACAAATGAATAAATGAAAAGAAACCTTAAAAGAAAAACAAAACAAAACAAGAAAGAACAAAAAGGAGGTAGATAGGGAAACAATCTGTGACATTTTTTGATTTCCTCTTGCCCCATAATATACCAAGACAGGTGCTAATAGGCTACGTAAGAATCACCCCCAAAGAGGTTTGTAACCAAACTAGGAAGACCTAAGGCACTTGCAGTAATTGAAAACCTGTGGTCATCCATGTGTCCAGCAGCCGTCATTCAACAAAGAGTTAATGAAGACTTCTGGGCCGGGCGCGGTGGCTCAAGCCTGTAATCCCAGCACTTTGGGAGGCTGAGACGGGCGGATCACGAGGTCAGGAGATGGAGACCATCCTGGCTAACACGGTGAAACCCCGTCTCTACTAAAAAATACAAAAAACTAGCCGGGCGCGGTGGCGGGCGCCTGTAGTCGCAGCTACTTGGGAGGCTGAGGCAGGAGAATGGTGTAAACCCGGGAGGCGGAGCTTGCAGTGAGCTGAGATCCCGCCACCGCACTCCAGCCTGGGCGACAGAGCGAGACTCCGTCTCAAAAAGAAGAAGAAAAAAAAGACTTCTGGTTCCCAGGCCAGAGTTTGTGATTTAGCTCCTGCCTCCAAGGAGCTGGCAGTTTTATGCAAGAAACCAACACACACAAAATTATTGCAGTGTCCACAAGAATTGTGATGGTAGCATAAACGTGGGAGTGTGCATCTCAGTCTGGGTAGGGAACCTGCCAGAAAAAACTTACTTCTCAGAACATGTGACACTGAAAGTAGTTTTTGAAGGTTGAGTAGGAGTCGGAGAAGGGAGTCGTGAGCCATGGTAGACGAGACGGTCTGCAAAGCACAGAGATAGGAAACAGTATGCAACAGCCAAGCAACAAGGGCACATTAAGCAAAGTGGGTGCTGAAAAGCATCAGGCAGGAGTCTGGACAGGCGAGTCACCGCTGAAAGGCTTCGAAGAGGCTAGTTTGAGCTAGGATTTGAAGAAGGAGACTGCCAAGGATTCGTGAAAACCACGTATTATAGACAAACAGAGGCAATGAGCACACAGGTCAGGAATGAGCAAATCCCGAGGCTGAGGGGACGGTAAACACTCGGGAGCCTGGGCGTCTGCACCGGGGGGTTGTGCAAGGTGTTTGCTTCTCACCTGAGCCTGCAGGCTTTCACATGAGGCCTCAGCCTATAGTCCCATGGTCAGGGTCAACCCAGGAAAACAGAAACGACTTCACATATTTATAACAGAGAAATTGAATGGGGGGATTTTGTTGGACAGGTGATAGAATCAAGAGGTCAGCTAGAGCAGGAAGCCGCTGCCACTTCTAGGCTGGAGGGTCAAGGGAGAAAGTGATGTTACCTGAACCCAGGGGTTGAGGTCACCTACTGGAAGCTGAAGCCACAACAAGTCTGTAACTGGAGCCATGGAAGAGATGCAGCCACTACTGAAGATGGGAGTTGCTACCCAAGGCAGAGGGAGGAGAGAATACCCTGGTTTTTCCCTTCTCATCCTCTAGTCAACTGTCATCCTCCTATTGGCTAAACCCAGCCAAAGCCAACTGTCATAGGAACTGAGGGAGTATACCTGAGGATCAGCGTCGCTGTGATCCAGGACAGACCAGGGGAAGGGCTGGGAATGGATCTGAGGGCACCCAGACCCAGAAGCAGTCCATAAGAGAGCTGTTTTCAGTCCCACACATAAATTGGGCAGTCTTTTCTGTCCATGTGTCAGCACTGACCCATTCAATCCCCCAGTGTTCTTCGGCTCGGGAAATGGTACCACCATACCTCCAGATGCTCACGAAAAATCTCTGGAGTCAACCCCACTCCCACCTTTTGACTTCTGTCTTTCATCCAACCCATCAACAAATCTTAAGGGCTCTATTTTGTTTTTGTTTGTTTGTTTGTTTGTTGTTGTTTTGAGACGGCGTCTAGCTCTGTTGCCAGGCTGGAGTGCAGTGGCTTGTAAAATGGAGAAATCAAAAGTGCCATTTTCTGGCTATTTAGAACCATTATCGAGTTTGTATTGGGGCCAAGCGGTGTTGCAGAAAAAAGTAAGACGCTTAGATTTTAGGTCAGGCGAGAGTTGAAGAGGTTTTAAGTTTTTGAGAACACAGGCTAAGGGAGAAGAAGGAGGAATGGAGGGTGGAAGGTTGCCCATAGTGAAGGAGGCAAGTCCAGAGAAAAGAGAGAGTAAAGACATGGAGAAGCGGGTGTAGTGAGCAGCCTGGGCTGCAATGTGGGTGAGCAGCCAAAGCAGGCATCCCACAATTGACTTGCCACCAAGGGAATGTGGGTGAATGACCAAGGCAGGTGTCCCCGCGGTGATCAGACACCAATAGAGTGTGAGTGAATAATCAGGTAGGTGTCCCCGCGGTGATTAAACACCAAGGGAAGACTGTCTTCCTGAGTCCGTGACCGGCGCCGGAGTTTTGGGTCCACGATAAAATGTGTCTCCTTTGTCTCTACTAGAGAGGAAAAAGAACTGCAATTGGAAGGTCAGGGAGATTGAAGGGTAGCTAGAGAGGCTGGAGAAGAGAGTAAAAAGACCGCTTACTCGATTTGAAATTGGTGAGATGTTCTTTGGGCTGGTTGGTCTGAAGACCCGAGGTCATAGGTGGATCTCCTCAGAGTGAGGGCGAGGACAGGGGACTGGTCTCCCAAAGGAGTCCTCCTGTCCCGGGTCTTCGGCACCAAATGTCACACGCGTCCGTGTAAAGAGACCACCAAACAGGCTTTGTGTGAGTAACAAGGCTGTTTATTTCACCTGGGTGCAGGTGGGCTGAGTCCGGAAAGAGAGTCAGTGAAGGGAGATGGGGTGGGGCCATTTTATAGGATTTGGGTGGGTAGTGGAAAATTACAGTCAAAGGGGGTTTTTCTCTTGCGGGCAGGGGCGGGGCGTCACAAGGTGCTCAGTGGGGGAGCTTCTGAGCCAGGAGAAGGAATTTCACAAGGTTCATCACTCAGTTAAGGTGGGGCAGGAACAAATCACAATGGTGGAATGTCATCAGTTAAGGCAGGAACTGGCCATTTTCACTTCTTTTGTGATTCTTCACTTGCTTCAGGCCATCTGGACAGATACGTGCAGGCTTGGGCTCCGAGGCCTGACACCATTCTCCTGCCTCAGCCTCCTACGCAGCTGAAATTACAGGCATGTGCCACCATGCCCAGATAATTTTTGTATTTTTATTTTTTATTTTTTTAGTTTTTTGAGACCGAGTTTTGCCCTTATTGCCCAGGCTGGAGTGCAGTGGCACGA